>NW_018743252.1:2837500-4083765 GCF_001683475.1 Chenopodium quinoa | reverse complement strand
AGTTGTCTGAAGTTGGAAAACATATGTGTTGTTGGGGACTCAGGCACGGTTAAGATAGGGGATGTGAATTTTGCGGCGTTTGTTTTACCGGGGACTAGTACAGAGAGTAGTGATACTGTTGGTGCTGCTGAACTTGCACTGTCTGAGATGCACTCTTTTGGGGTGTGTGTGCTGCAGATGCTGAATGATGAAACAGTTGACAGAAGATTACGAGAGTTAAACAATGTGACAGACGAAGAGCTTCAGAGGTTCATTCAGAGGTGTTCAGCTGATGTAGGAATTAGGCCTACAGTTACTGATCTCCTGAATGATCGGTTTCTTGAACTGAGTACTACTACTGCAGCAGGTTCTGCAGCAGCATCAGTACCATCTGTGAATGTATCGCCTGCTGACACAAGTGATCAGGGGGTTAGAGAACAAGAACGACCGCCTTTTATTGCAGAACTCAACGAAGAATATACGAAATTTGCATTTGTTGGAGAAAAGTTGGACAGTGAACTAATGTCTGTGACATTGAGGACTACTGAAGTTAAGATTGATGATTTTGTGTTCCGTTTCGAAACTGATACAATTCTGCAAATGATGAATGTAATCAGAACAGAAGCTGGCCTGTCAGACGAAGAAGCTGTATCACTTGGTGTGAGACTGGAACTACTGAGATTATATCACCCACCTGTTGCAGCTGATGAAGTTGATATCACCGATAACGCAGGTAGTGAAAATCCTGAGGGTGATATCGACGATACCACAGGTATTGAAAATCCTGAGGGTGATATCGACGATAACACAGGTATTGTAAATCCTCCTGAGGGTGATATCGACGATAACACAGGTATTGTAAATCCTCCTGAGGGTGATATTGCCGATAACACAGGTAGTGTAAATGCTGAGGGTGATATCGACGACAGAAACTCATCTGCATCTTCTGAAAATGCTCGACAAGTAGCTGATGAAATGGGTCTGAGAAATCCGGAAAGTCTATTAAGGTGAAACGTCTGATCGGAATAATTACAATGAGGGAAAGATAGAATATAGTTGGTTTCGAATGCTGTCATTTCTAGGCAGTAGTAAACTGTAGCTTAGTTAACAGTTTGATTGTTTTAGTACAAAATTAGACTTTAATTTCGTAGTTTCCTTTATGTCATAATACAAAACTTTCTCAATAATTTTAGGTATGTTAGTGATACTTAGTGTGTCAATAAGTATGATTTCTCTGTTTTAGGTCCAAATATTGATTGTCATTTGTAAGTGTTTGATTGAGATATATGAACATTGGTGTGTTAGTTATATTATAAGATTGTATATAATTTGAGACTGCAATTTAATTTGTTTTTCTTTCCTTTCAAGAAATTGTTTACTTAACAATCAATTATCAATCCTCTATTCCTCTCATCTCATTACTCACTAACCTACTATTAAGTGTCTTAAGCACGGGTTATAAATTAATTCAAGTTATTAGACTTTTAAATAAAGTGTTCAACTTGCGCCAGATTAAATTTAATTAGTACGACAATTAGAGTTGGTAATTAGCGGTATCGTGTCATATCGAGTAATAGGGTATAAGTGAGGGTAAATTTGAATTTGTTTATGCAACCTCAGCTCCTCTAAAATTCAGTAAGAGAGAAGGATAGATGAGTAGGGCAGAGCCATTGGACCTTGAAGCAATTAGGATCAATTAAGCCTCTAACGTAAAGTTCATCATTTTTTCACTATATATGTAAACTTATGTTTCTATAAAATTAGTATTTCTTTTGTTTTTTTTTTTTGAAAAGAAAATTAAATTAGTATTTCAAATTAGATAAATAGGCCAAATTAAAAAAATTTCAACAAATAATAAATGTTTGGGCCTAGTCCATTGTCCTAAGCCCAATGACCTGAAATGACGAAAATACCCCTCCATGATCCGGCCCATCATTAGTCATTGCAAAGTACGGATTTGCCCTTAATCTGTCCACTCAAGTACAAATCTGCCACCTGAGAAGTAAATCGCTCATTATTCATTAATGAGGGGACTTATTCCCAATTCTCTCTCCTTCTCTCTCTACTTTCTCTTTCTAAAGACTCTCTCTCTAGAAAGTACACTTGCTGACTTAAGCATCGGAGGGGCTTTTCCGGGTCACACCCCTGGGGCAGCTAACCTTCTTTGTTTTGCAGGCCGAACTCTTGGACATACCTAGGCAAAGCGGAGCTCTCAAGACATACATTTGCTAGGCGGAGCCGAAGGACATTTGGACAATACTTGGATTTAGTCTCTAGGACACCTTGATACCATACCCTAACATAACACTCCGGGAAGTATTCTATTTCAAGAAACAGGGGGCGCCGTCTGTGGGGATAACGAACAAAAAGCTATGGTGAATGCTAGGCGTCCCCGCACGTATCAAGATGCTAATAGACAAGCTCCGATTCTCTAGGCTCAGCATAAACAAGTAGTCGAGGAAATCATACCCAAGCTTGCAGCGAGCCTGTTGGAGAGATGACTAGCCCTCAGTAGTCACCCGCCGGGATTTGGAGCAGCTGGCAGCCCAAATCAACAAAAACCTTGAAGAGAGATAACATACAAGTTTGTACCAATGTTTAGGGCAAGATGCTAGCCTATACTCAAATAGGCAAAGTCATCAATAACTCCGGGCTTGTTTAGCCCTCAGGCTACCTCAAGAAAGGGATGGCGCAGCTCGCACACCCTCAATAACTTAAGGCTCGTTTAGCCCTCAGCCTATCCCAAGAAAGGGATAGCGCAGCTCTCACACATTCAATAACTTAATGCTCGTTTAGCCCTCAGCTTATCTTAGGAATGGGGATAGCCCAGCTCTCGTACAACTTGCCTGGGGCTCGTTTTAGCCCCTAGCCTATCCCTACTGTCGGATAGCCTAAGTATCAGACATCTATAACTTGGGGCTCGTTTAGCCCCTCGGCTTGTATAAAAAAGCAAACTCTCTTTCGTTTATGATAAGAGTCTCCA
This sequence comes from Chenopodium quinoa, assembly GCF_001683475.1. Classification (NCBI taxonomy): domain Eukaryota; kingdom Viridiplantae; phylum Streptophyta; class Magnoliopsida; order Caryophyllales; family Amaranthaceae; genus Chenopodium; species Chenopodium quinoa. Next base: position 4,080,803 of record NW_018743252.1, on the reverse strand, counting down.
TAAATACAAGATATCGCCTCTCTCGTGAATCAATAACATGGGGCTCGTTAAGCCCTCATTGTGCTCTAAATGCAAGAATAGCCCATAAAGGGCAACACTTCATAAGCGTTAGACAAGGTGCAAATACAACCAGGAAAAGCCGAGGACATGTGATTTCATTAAATATCAAAAGCTAAGCTAAGAGATAAAATGTTCATCAAGCAGGTAAATCAAGTGTTACATGTTCAAATACATCTCAAAAACATAAAAACACTACAAGTCTAAGAACAGAAGATGAGTAAATAAAATTAAATGTAAGGAGCCAAGCCGGGGCAACTACTCATCAAGATGGCCAGGCTGGCCCTGCTCAGCTAAAGCCCTCCTCTATGCCTCCGCTTCGGCCTCCGCAATAAGAGCTTCTACCTTATCCTGCACCGCAGGATAACTCCAGTAACCCTAGGGCCTCAAAGACCGTCTCCAGATGGCTCTGAGCATCAGCAACACCGGCCTCAAAGGCCTCATATCCCAGGCTGGCCTTAAGTTCCTCAAAAGTCGGGGTCGCCTTCCATGCAGCAATCACCTCCTCCTAAGTCTGGGTGAGGCTGCTCACCTTCTCCTGAGCCTCGGCCAACTCCTGATTCACTTTTATCAGCTCAGTCCTCTTCTTCTTAAGCTCTCTAGTCACCTTGTCTTTCTCCTTGGCTGCAGCATCAACGTTAGCCTCAAGGGTCCTGATTCAAGCACCTCCAGCCTTATTGACATCAGAAAGATCCTTCCAGGCCTTATCCAACTCCACCTTGGCCAAGTTGAGGTCCTCCTTCAACCGATGAATCTCATCTCTAGCCCCCGAAAGCTCATTCCAAAGTTGTTCGACATCCTGCTGAGCGCTCCTCCAAAATTCCCTAGCCAGCACCGCCATAGTCATGCCGGCCTACATTAAGAATAAACAGTTAACTCAAGCTACCCAAAGGAAGGGAAAGTAATTGTGACATATAAAAAATGGCAAGTACCTTCAGGTAACCATCAAAAGCACTAAGAAGGGTCTTGTCCGGGTTCCTCCTAACCTCTGCCTTATCATTCGTGGTGGAAAAGCGAGACATGAACTCTTGCACCATGGGCCAGTGACTTGCTTGGAGATGAGTCAAGAAAGACCTCGAAAATAAATACGCAGGGCCCTCACCTACATCCTCTTTTTCGACCTCATCTTCATCCCCGCCTTCATCAACTCGAGTACGCTTGCCCTGAGACCTGCTTCTTCTGGCTTCATAGCTCTCAACATGCTGAGATACGACAGGATAAGCTTGGAGGGATCCCTGATCCTCCATCTCAACAGTCGTAGCTTGGGAGGATCCTTCGGCCGTCGTGGCTAGCTTCCTCATGCTCTTTGGGTTCTAAAAAAGAAAAGCACAAGTTATTAAGACAAAGCGAGCAAGCGGTTGGGAATGAAAACAAACTCCATAAAAGAACAAGATGCATACCGGGGGAGGAGGAGGAGGAATGCTCATATCTCCTTTGTTCAAGGCAACTTTGAACTTTGCAGCTCGGTAATTTGCAGCAGCCATCTTCCTCTTTAGCTTGTCTTTCAATTGACTATATGCAACACCTGCAAGTAAGCATGTTAGTCATAAAACCCGGGGAGGAATACATAAGGAGTTAGAAACTTTTAAATGAACAAAAGCAAATCCTACCCCTATCATAAGTGTGGCTCAGGCCCACGACACTCAAGAAACAATCCTTCTTGAAATGTCTATCCTTCAAAATCCACATGGTTGGACACTTCTCTTTCGATCCTTTTTCCTTAATGGATTGCAGCCAAATAGCACCCACAACTTCATCAACACCCATGACAGGGACATTGTAGTTCAAACCAAACCTAGGCAAGCCGCTATGGTCTCGAGGTATATATCCTCCAACCCCCCACATGAAAAATAAAAAGAAAGGCATGGCGGACCTCTTTTAGTTCGAAAGGCTTGGTGTGTATGGTAAAGTAGAACTCCTTATCATGAAAAGCATACCAGCCATGGCTATCTGCATTGCCTGGGATCTCCTGAAGTCTATGAGTGTTCCTAAAGGCGGTTATGGTACTAGGTACGCCTAATATACTATAAGTTGCTATGAAGGTGTTTATTGTCAGCCAAGAGTTGGGGACGAGCTGAGTAATGCACAAGTTATATTCTATCAACAATTCCTCAACAAATGGAGAAACCTCAACCTATTATCCAAACAATCCTTACATACAGCTATACACCCAGGCAGAGGGTTATCTACAGTGTTATCACCCCTAGGGGGAGAAATGAGAAAGGGTTCCTTAATATGATATTGGGTTTGCAAATGCTTAGTCCCATCTGACAAAGATCTAAGCCAAGCGGCGGTGGGGAAGCACATAGAGGGTCTAATCCTCCTAACAGGCGGCCTAAAGGGCATCGGCGCCCCAAGAGAAGAAGTAGATGTATCATCCTCACTTGACATAGTCACCACTTCGTCAATAAGCAATCTGTTCAAACAAACCCTAGCAGTCGATTCACGTGCAAGAGAAACTTCCCAAGGGAAGGAGGCAAATAATAATCAAAGCCTAAATCATGCTCAGGGGGAGGGGATGGCATGTAAGAAGGTGGCACACCCGAAGGAATAGATGAATCAACACTACTACAAATCACATTTGTTACAAGCCTCCCACCCGACTAGATATCCTTGGATAAGTCATAAGACATATGGTTGGGGAAAGAATTCGGATAATCTAGAGTCCCTTGGTCGTTCATAACACATGCACAACTCAACTCAAGATTACCCAAAGGATGTTCTAATGTACATACAAAAGCACGACAGGCGTGCCTCTAAGCCTAAACATCATCAATAGCGCAGCTGAGGAACATTCAAGCATACAAAGAAAAATAGCAAACAATTACTAAACCTGAAGATATGATACTTATAGTTTAAAAAATTAAGTATTGGATGTTCACCATGTGGTGATCAGAAGGGCCGGTAGATTTTATCTTGAAGCAAATCAAGCTCACCCCGGGGCGAGGTACTCCTACAACATCAACAAAATTTCAAGTATTAGAAAAATTCTCGAAGATCAAACCTAGCGGAGATAAATGTTATATGTAAACTCTCATAAAAAGCTGAGCTCTCAACTCAAGCAATAATAAATGCCAACGAAGCTAGCAAACTCGAGGCACTTGACGCATCTTCCCTCAACCTAGCTCTCGGGCATGCCTCATACCCCCTCGGCAACCCGGGCCCTCGGCATGCTTCTTAGGCAGCACAACCTCGGCCATCAAAAAAGGCCCTAAGCTATCGCAATAGGCCCTCGGCCATTACAGCAAGCTGAGCGCCAGCACGCACTCCCGCTACCCGAGCAACCCGAGCGCCCGACCAGCACGCACAGGCCCTCGGTATGCCTGGCCAGGCCCTCGACACTGTAGTTATCCCCTCGGCCTGCTGCTACTCTCTCGGCTATCATGACCCAGGCCTAGCACTTGAACGCTTCTACAGCCCAACGCTCGGCCTACTACCCTCTTAAAAATGCAAGTCTTTGGCCTAGTCGGCATCAAGGCCCTCGGCATAGAGCCTAGCCCTCGGCACCCTCATCGCACTTAATTAACCTGGGCATACAGCCTCAGACCGAGAGCTAGGCGTGAAAATTCTCGACACCTAAGCCCTCGGACAGATCCACTCGCATGCCAAGCAAGCCGAGTCCCTTGGCCTCTTACCCCCTTGACATTTCGCTCAGCCAAACCTAGCTCTCGGCCAACCCGACTCTAGGTTTGAAATGTCGGCAGTCAACAATTTAAAAAAAAAAGAGAGAGAAAAGAAAAAGGCGGATGCACTAGTAGAACCGAGGGCTTAGCATACCTAGAGCAAGGCAACCCCAAGCCCTCGGCATCCTCGCCTTATAACTCCCTCGGCCATAAGTCGAGCGCTCGGCCTGCAAAACAAGCCCTCGGCATTACCCAGAGCTCTCAGCCCATCGTTACGCATACCCGAAGCCCTCGGCTTCCCATACCGCTATCACCTCCCTCATACCTCGCTAATCACGCCGAGCGCTCGGCAGTCAGCATCCTCTCAACCAGGCCTAGCGCTCGGTTTGCTTCTCCCTCTAAAACCTCTGTTCACTCGGCCTAATCTACCCAACCACTCGGCATCGAGATGCACCACCTAAAATCAGCCCTCCGCTTGCACTCCTCTCCTCTTCCTTAACCTAACTCCCGACTTGTCTCAGCCCTGGCATCATTCACCTTCAATTCCCATTCAAATATTTAAAGCTCGGCTTCGCACCCCTCATACCTATGCCGATAGCTCAGCCTTTCAAACCGGAAATTCTAGCACATAAAGCTTCCTATCCTCAACCCAGCCTAGCCGAAATTTGGAAAAAAAAAAAAAAAAAAAAAAAACCTCGGCTTGGCAAATAAGAAATTCGAAATTTCACAAGTACATAAACACCAAATAGCTTTCGAATTTACAAAAAACGAATCAAAAGTTGGAAATCTTTCACTTACCTTCGAAGATCTTGATGAACTTGGATGAATCCGAGCGATGTGACTTGAACACTCAAACTCTCAAGGAATTTGGGAGAAAATTGGAGAGAATCATGTGAATTTCTCTAAGGGAGGTATGAAGCAAATAAGAATGATATGGGAATTCATATGTTCAAAGCCAAGGAGAAGTGATCTCCTCAAAACCCTGGTTCAAATGGGCTTAGGTGATACTTGAGCCCAGAATATCACTAATGGAGGATTAAGCTTAATTACAAGATAATTAGCATTCAGTTGTCATCAATTAATTCTTAATACAAAGCTTAGCCGAAAATCAAGACAAGTCATGCCTTCAGCAATGTTCAGGGGCTCGACCCGCAGAAGATTATACAAAAAAGAAAGAAATTCTCAGTTGTTTGTAAGCCGTCAATCAAGTATCAGGCTTAGCTCTTAGACGATTTCTCAAAATAGCTCAGCTATGGCAACTAAAATACCACTAATGCATTGCTTGGGGCTGGTATTCACCCTTGCAAGTCGCGTGGGGCTCGTTTTAGCCCTCGGGTATGCCTAAAAGGCTATTCCGGTACATATGACAACTTCTCCGCCTCAATTTCACTCATTTTGCATGACATCCGAACTTCATACGATTTCATTCACATCTCACGTGTGGGGCTAAATGTTTGGGCCTAGTCCATTGTCCTAAGCCCAATGACCTGAAATGACAAAAATACCCCTCTATGATCCATCCCATCATTAGTCATTGTAAAGTATGGATTTTCCCTTAATCTTTCCATTGAAGTACAAATCTGCCTAGGGGTGAAAGTTCGGTTTGTGGTGTGGTTTATAGCCCAAACCGAAACCAAACCATATTAATTCGGTTTTGGGATTAATCAAACCACACCGCACCATATTATTATTGAAACCAAACCAAACCACACCGTTTTAAATTCGATTTTTCAAAAGAAAATCGGACCACACCGAAATTTTTCGTCCTTTTCCTTTTTGCTTCATCTAACTGGTCATTTACTCCAACATCGCCCACATTAGTTGACATTCTAAGACATAAAAAAAACACAAATTTTATTATTTTTTGGCTTTATATATGTAGGGTAGTAATTAGTATTGGGCTAAGCTATAATTTGGATGTGAGCCATAATTCGGTTTGGATTTCGGTTTTTGGTTTTTCAAATCTTAAAACCGAAACAAAACCATATTAATTCGGTTTTAGGATTCTTCAAACCGCACCGAACCATATTAGAAAAAAAAAACCACACCACATTTCTAATTCGGTTTAGTTTGCGGTTTGGTTCAGTTTTAAACCGCATTAGTTTCACCCCTAAATCTGCCACCTGAAAAGTACATCTATAAATAGCTCATCATTCATTAATGAGGGACTTTTTTCCAATTCTCTCTCCTTCTCTCTCTACTTTCTCTTTCTAAATACTCTCTCTCTACTTTCTCTCTCTAGAAAGTACACTTGCTGACTTAAGAATTGGAGGGGTTTTTCCGAGTTACACCCCCAAGGCAGCTAACCTTCTCTATTTTGCAGGCCGAGCTCTCGGACATACCTGTGCAAGGCAGAGCTCTCAAGACATACCTTTGCTAGGCGGAGCCGAAGGACATTTGGACAATACTTAGACTTAGTCTTTTGGATAACTTGATACCATACCCTAACACTCCGAGGAGTATTCTGTTTCTAGAAACAATAATATTTCTAAATTCGTCATTTTACACTCTATGGGAAGAGCCACCTTAAATTAGCTTGAAACAAATGTGTAGGCTTATCAAAATTTGCTAAATCCTTTAATGTTTCTTCCTTGGGAGAATTTTTCGTTTCCCTCTAGATTACTTCTATTTTGTGAAGTTTTCATTTACTATTCTTCCTATTTTCTCCTTCTCTTTTATCTCTATTTTTCCTAGTCTCGGTTGTGAATCTTTACTACCTTGCACACATGCCAATACATTAATTAGTTTGACCTTAAATATATGATTAAATATTAGTAAAAAAAATTTCAAAAGTTGATATCATGAAACTTTATATTAATACCTATTTTTAAACAGAATATTTTATGATAAAGTATTTTTTAAGGAAAAATACACTTTAATTAATAATTTCAACTATTGGCAATTTACTTCTAACAATCCCAACTAAGGTTTATTATCTAATAATCCCAACTATGCTATGACTTTGCCTCCAGTGGTCCCAACCGGTTAACACCAAATCAACACCTTGTTGTAACAAATAACCAATGCACCTGTCACCATGTGATTTATCTAAAATTATAAAAATAAATAAATAAATAAACAAAAAACCTAACAGCCACCACCCCCTCACCGTGAAACCCAAGGCAAAACACCCACCCATCGGAAAATGGCCAGCCACCTCCCTTAACCCCCAAGACCAGCCAGCCCCTCCTTACACCCCCAAAACTACCCTAGTCGGCCCATTCCCAACCCAAAACCAGCCCCTCCCTTCCGGCAATTGTTTGAATAGGTTTGAATTGGTGGCGGCCAACAATCGTTGTTGTTGGTGCGAGGTGGGGAATGCAAGTGCTGCGAACCTGCGGTTGTGTTTAGGGGTGAGCAAAAATTCCAAGTACCCGGAATTGGAATCGGAACCTGTTAGGAACCGGCGGGTCCGGAACCGAAATTGGACCCGATGGTTCCAATTCTGGGTAATAAATTAAGGAACCGGTTACAACCGGTTCCAATTCTAATTCTCGATTGTTTGGACCCGAAATCGGTTGGGTACTCGATTACCCAACATATGTTACACTAAATAAGTTTTTAAATATTAAATAATGTTAAATGTATCTAGTTGGTAAAATGAAAAAAAAAATATTATTAATACCTAACATAAGTAAAATTAATGCACATATAAATACAAGTGTTAAACTCTAAAAATGAAAATATACTAAAATAAGTATTATAATTTATATTATATTTTAACAATTGTATACATAAGTGGGTACCCGAAATCTAAATTGGTACCCGGTGGTTCCAATTCCAAGTCCTAAATTTTAGGACCCGGTTGAAACAATTCCAATTCCGGTTTTGAATTTTAGGACCCGGTCCTAACCAATTCCGGGTTCGGGTCCTAAAAATTGACCGGGTACCCGATTTGCTCACTCTTAGGTGTGTTAATTATTAGGCGGTGGAGTTGGTTGCAGTTTGCTGTGAAAATGTGAAGGTTTTTTTTTGTTTTCCGACGAGGAGGGAGGGAAAGGAGGGGGTGGTTTAGGTGGTGGGGTGGATTGTGGCTGGTGGTATTGGGGTTGGGAGGGCCCGTTGACCATTTTAAGGGGGTTAGGGCGGCCGACCGATTTCTTGTGAGCTAGGGGTTGGTCTAGGGTTTCATGGTGGGGGAAGGGGTGGTGGTGGCTGGGAATGATTTTTAGTTTTTTTTCCTTTATTTTTTTTATTTTGTTTAATATTAGACCAATCACATGCTGACACATGACTAAAAAAAAAATACTCCTTCAGCAGGTTACAGGTCATTGGGACCATTAGAGGCAAAGTTATAGCATAGTTGGGATTATTAGATAATAAACCTTAGTTGGAATTGTTTGAAGTAAATCCTAATAGTTGGGATTAATAAAGTCTATTTTTCCTTTTTTTTTTAATACATTAAAAAAAAATTAACGTTATAGTATAGAAATAGTGAAAAAAAAAAGTCAAACGTGTTAATTTTTTTTAAACGGATGGATTAATGCCTATGTTATTGAAATAGAGGCACCTAATAAGAAGCAACAATTACATTGCTTTCAAATCCAATCCTCTCTATCTCTCTCCTCTTGTGCATGTGGTGGCCCTATGCTAGCCAGTAGACTTTGTAGTTAATTAAGTTGTTTATATATGTAAAATTTAGACACCAAATTAAAAGTTTGCAACAACGTAAAACTTGGAAGGGATAAACTCCCTTTTGAGGGTGTAACATCAAATAAATATCTTTTTTTAGGAAAAAGAGGCACAATTTCAGTTGCAAAAATTTCATAGTCATTCTTTTCAAAATTTATCTTACATCTTTAAGTTCCATTTTTCTTTTACATTATTTCTCTTTGATATGTAAATCTGATAAGGATAAGGGGAAAACCAATATCGACATGTTCATCGTCCCACGATTTTTGTTATGGTTTTCACTTTTTGAGGTATCATAACTTTTCGATTTTGCATTTTCCAAAAATATTTTGAATGTTTGTTATTTTATTTAAGGTATAAATTGTATATTTTCTTCATTTTTGACTATTAATTGTACCATAGTTGTTCAGAAAAAGTTATTCAAATTTTTATATCTAAATATCGATGATTATGTGTTATTTTAATTATGTCATTAATATTGAATTGTGGGTGCTTAATAAATCAATTTGACATGCAATCATTAGTAATGTTTTCATGCTTTTGAAAAAATATATATGATGGAAGAATGGTTTTCAATGTAGGTTGAAGGTATGATACATTGATACATGAATGATAAATTGTTCAATTTGTATATGTGTATCTAGGAATCTAGGATTGCATTTTGATGCCTATTTTTGTTAACAAGTTAATTTATGTTATTTCTCATTCATATATATTTTAATAAATACCTTATATATAATTTTTGTAAGGATAAATAAGTGAAAGACCAATTACCTTTGTTCCTTTCGTTGTTATGTTTTGTTCAACATGCATAATTGAATTCTCATAATACCCTAACAACTTTTCAAAACAAAATGAAATATAAATAAATATCACATTTTGAGATTTAGTATATGAATGCTTGTTGTCTTAACATTAGTTCATACAACAAAACTCTTTTCGTGTTTATATCAAGTTTAATGGTTATATAAAATCTATTTATTTTAATTAAATGTTAGTAATGCGGGTTACATACAAGTTCAACTTCCTTGTGCATTATCCAAGACTCATCGGCTCCTTCTAAACTCGGTCAAAGCTATATTCTAAATCTTGTGAATACAATAAAATAAATCATATATAGTGAAATGCAAGGTGTATCCAAGGGTATTCTCTGCTTGTTTAATATATTTTGCTCATTTTAAAATCTTAAAATGAGCAAAAAAAAAATTACCTTTGGGTGTACCTACTTTTATATACATATGGGTATATATAAAAAATGTTGTGTAAACAAGGGCGATATTTTTACATACAATACATTCAATTTTCACAAAACCTTTACATTCATTTCGCAATGTTGCACAAAATAGAGTCAACTAATTTTTTTTTCCCTATTTTTACTGAATTTGTTTGATTGTTTTGTTAATTTAAAGATAAAATCATTTTGATTATAATCCTTTTGATTGCTCTTCTTCTTCATCACACATGCACATTTTCTTATTTATTTATATTTGTACCACTCTATATATACTCGGTATGTCAGTTTCTTATATCTACTTAAAAATTGGTTTAAAAAGGAATAGAAATCTAAGTTAGCTAATTTTGTTAATTGCTTTTTTTAATTTGTGCAGATATAAATCCTAGTGCATGTACAAATAGTTTTGGTGAAGGGTGATTTAGATTTAATTTGTACTCTTTAATGATATAAGTGAGCATAATGGGTGGTTGTTACTCAAAACAAACAAAACCCGTTAGGACGCGAAGGAAATTCCGTTATCATTCCACCAAACATCGTCGAAGAATTTCAAATTTTGTTGGTGATGTAAAAAATAAGCCAATAGGTGACGGGACAAGCTTTATAACTGACATAACTGTTAGCCAATTTCTCCATACGGATGTTGGGGAGGATGAAACAAGTGATTTTCGAAGATCGGAGGTATTGAATTTATCATTTCTTCTCCGACAAATGCAGTTGCATCATAATCAAAGTAGCCCTAATGGTAACAAAATTTCCTAAATCTTAATTATCTTATGAACAAATGTTTGGCTCAATGAAAATGATTATCATAATTAATTATCAACTAGATGTTTAGATTTCTTATATAATTATGAAAGGTCAAGTAACAAAACAAAGATATCAATTTATGAATTAGATTAAACAAACTTTAAATTTAGTCTTGCTTACTTTAAGAACCCTAAATCTAACTATAAACACTCATTCTAACCTTTTTAATGGTTGAATGAGTCATTTTCTTATCAATGTATCTCATATTGTAATGGAAGACTGATTCGTATGTAATGTAATACATATACCTTATTATCTTTAATAATGTAAAAATTAGCTGAACAGAATCATAAAAGTTACCAATCCCGTTTAACTTATGCTCTGTGTGGTTCTTTAAGTGAATGAACTCTAGGTTTTCTTACTTGCTCTAGAAGTAAACAAGGATAATAAATGACTTTGTTATTTATTTGGATGATCAATGTACAACAATAGAGGAGCTAATTATAGTATGTATATATAACAAATTCTGAGAGGAACTTAGACAATGCAAAGTATGATCTTGAGGAAACCTTCCAAGACCCAACTAGCTACAAGTAAAACCTCAACCCTCTAAGGATTTTCCTTAAAAAAAAAAAAAAGTTAGTATAATAGGCCAAATACTCCTAGTTACAACACATTCCTACATTGAACTTGCAACCCAGATCCCACTCGGAACTCAATAGGAACCTAATTGTTCCTCACTCAACTTAAATCCCATATTCATCAAGTTGTCCCCAGTAGTACCCCTGTAACACTACACACTCGGCCCCACTCTACAAGCCTACACTTTGCAATCTCTTAGTTACAATAACGAGAATCCTCACGAACTCTCATACCCCAATACAAGAATACGCAAAAACCCTTTTTCCCATCACAAGATCTAATTGATAACTCTATATAGACATACATGAATAAAGAGTTAATACTTATATGCTGGACACTCAAAACTTGTCTGAAACTGGCTAGAACTAAAACTTAACTCTAATAGGAAGGAGGACTGACTTAGCTACAAGGTGAGGGCCGGATAAAACTGTTAAGCACGACCACCTCACTATGTCAACCTCATTTTTGAATGAATACGTATGAAAATATTTATATTACATCAAAAATGATACCTAATCTTCAAAAGATAATTTTTCTAAAAATAATCTTTTATTTAATAATATAATATTTTAGGGAGATTCTCTCTAGTAACCACAAACTTTTATTTTTTTCTCAATGGTAAAGTCTGAAATTTTTTATTATCAACGGTAATCATGAATTAATATTACTAAACAAATGGTAACATTAATGATATTAAAACATCATTAAACGATTAAATAGGGTTAATCTTGGTTAATTAATAATATATTTACATTAGTACCCTTTAAATTATTTAAAATAAAAAAATAAAAGAAATCCAAACCCCTCCCCATCCACCAGCCAACCGCCAGCCCCCTCCTCGAGCCGCCCAGCTTGCTCCCTCACTTACCACCACACCCACATCACCAGCTTCATTAATTGACACAAACAACAGAGGTGCCGGACCACCGGCCACAGCCAACCACCTCCAAATCCGCACCACCAAATCACCATTCAGCAGCACCTCTGCTCCCTCGCATCTCCCTCGCCCCACCTACTATGCTCCTACCACGGTCAGCAGCAAAACAGCAGCTAACCGTCGCATTCACCATGACTGCAACCACCGTCAGCCGCCGAATTGACCACCAGCGCCTCCAATTCGTCCCACAACAGCCTCCATCGCACTCAGTTCCCAGCCGCAAGCTTCAATTTCAGACCAAAATCAAATGTCTTTTGAAGCGGGAGCTCTGAATTTCGAAGTGGTCGCTCTTAATATGTTCAAATTTCAACCTTGAGGCAGAATGTTTGTGATGATGGGTTTTGATGATGAAGAGCAGCAAGGAAAATTAAGAGAGGAAACGAGGGTCTGATTCATCTTCTCAGAACTTGTTGTCGCGAACTTGTACGCTACCCTTCGTTCTTCTCTAGAACTCACAAACCAATGCAAGTTCTTTTAATTTCTGGAACTTTTTGCCACATGCACCATGTTAGGGAGCAGTCAATGTCCCAATTAGGGAACACCTTAGGAACCATACTTCGGCTCTTATGGGAAAGGTTACCAAAATTTTCTTCTAGCTCAGGTCTCGTATGTTGGAGAATACCTTCAGGTTCCTTCGTTGTTTTGGTTCTCGTGGGAGATCTTACTTTAGGTTCATTCATTCTAACTTGTTGCTCTTGAAATCTTCTATATGTTTCAACCCTTTGTCTCTACCCTAGTCACTTCATGTATGTCGTCACATAAACACTTAAGAGAACATTAGATTAAAGTTTGTTTATCATCTTCAAGTGATCGAAGAGAACTAATTTATAGCCTTAAAGCTACGTATATTTGTATTTTAATATTTGTAAAACAAGAAATAAAAACTAAGACTAAAGCTAATCTAAACTGACCTTTCCAAAAAAAAAAAAAAAAAAAAAATCTAAACTATAGCTTTACAAAAAAGAGCCTAAAGATCCTTACAAGAATTTTAACTCAAACAATAATTCACAACAAAGAACATTACAACATAGAAACAGCTAGAAACACTAAACTAAAAGACTCCAAAGCATACATATATATATTAAATTTTCCAACCATACACATCTTATGTATGCATAGGATACTAACCTCATGAAATTAACTTATGTAAACACCTATTTATAAAATTATCTTCATGTGTTCCTTAGCCATTTTCAAGCGTTATCAAACATGCTCATCATTTTTCTTGTTTATTGTATTTTTTTTTTATCATATATTGCTCATGTTCCTCATATATATGCTTTGTCATTGCTCGAGTTTCTTGTATCTTGTCTCAAGCATGACTTGTTCTTCCTATGCAGGACTTCACAAAGACGTTAGATATATGTAGATTATCATCATTAGTTTATAATCATCAAAACCTAATTGCTCAGCATACTTCACAATATAAACCATGTGTAGGTATCTCTAAGGAGGAAGCATGGTTTGATTCAGTTAGTGTAATGGAGTCGGATTCGGAAGATGAATTCACTAGTGTTCATGGAGGTAATTACATCTCCTAAATTTTATTGTTATAGCTTAATTAAATATATAACAATTTTCTAATGTTATCTTATTGAATTCAAATCAATCCGATTTTTTTTTCTCAGATAATTCTGCAATTGTAGGTAATAATAATAATGCAAATGGAGGACAAATTCCTCATTCCATATCATACTCCACAGACTATGAAAATATGCTTGAAGATTATTGTGGAAGTTTTTTCAAGATGGATAACGAAGGTAATTCATACGAAATGCACATCAAACCTTTTATTTTTTTTTATTAAGTATCCATGTGATATATGATTTAGAATAAAAAGAATCAATTTTTTCAATGAAATATTATATAAACTAATTGATTTTACAACAAATTGTACAACTTACATACTCCAAGAGGTGAGAAAAGTCATTAATTAATTTTTTTTCTTGGATAGTTAACACTCATAATTTTTTATTTCAAAGAATTATTTTTCCAACATTTGAATTTGGAAGGGCAATAGAAAAAAAAAATTATTATGTCATAAATAATTTTGATGGGAAATTTTTTCATGAGAAAAACAACACGTGTAGGTACAGAGATGATGTAAGTGGTTTTAATTTAGTTATATTTAGTGATAATTGTTACACATCTAAAATAGAAAATTTCTGTACTTTTTTGGTATTCAGGAAAAGTCGATCAATTTAATGCTAGTAAGAAGAAGCTATTAGATCAATCTAATGACAACTTCACTTATTTAAAGGAGAAGTGTGATTCTTTTGAGAAGACTACTCAAGACAAATGGGCAATATTGAAGGCTGGTCTACCACAATTGCTTGCTTCATTAAGCTTCAATGACATGAGCTACATACAAAATTCCGAACGACCGTCTCACCGAAAAAAAAATCATCAATATTTAGCATTTCCTTCAAACGAAAATCTTCTGAAAATGTAGACAGCAGTAAGTATTTTCATGACCATGCATCCTTAAGTATTGTTTCATGCTTAATTTTACTTCTTTTTTTTTTTTTTTTTTCTCTAAGAATTAATTTTGTTTACTGTGTTTAAATTAATGTCGTATATGAGATTAGGGTTGTTAGTCAAGTGAGTTTGTTATGAGTCAAGTCATGCTACCTTCTATGGACTTGAATTTCTTTTACTGAAATCCGAATTTTTTGTAACATGTCAAGCTTTGAATTCTCTAGCTTTACTTGAAGTCTAAACTTGATCTTATAGAGTCATATTAAGGCATATACAACTCATCTTATATACTAAGATATCGAGTTAAGTTGTCTCAAGTTTGAGTGCATCTTATATATAATTGGATTGTTCTTATGTTGCGATATACCTCATAATGTAAATGGCGTCTTTTGTATTGATTTATTATGCTTAGATTAATTTTTATAGCTCAAGTTTTTATAGAAGGAAAGTGATTCTCATTCTTTATAAATAATGAAACATAAACATATATCTATCGGTCAATTTTGATATTTATATATGGCATGTATGATGAGTTCATTAATAGTATTAATCACCTATTTGAAATTTATATATAGGTGCATTGAAGCACTATTTATATCGTCCAAGAGCAGGGCGTTTAATTCCATTTTTAGATAGACAGAAATCCATATCAGGACGTTGGGTTGAAGTTTCACCTTCGAAATTCAATTTGCGTGGCAAGACATTTTTTAAGTATGTAACCTCTCTATCCCATATTAGTTACTTCGTATTACAGTTTACGTTATCATTTGTTACAAATTAGGTTTTTTTTTTTTTTCACTTACATAAATTTTAAAACCGGTCTCATAATTGTTTAATACATATCTTTTCGACTCTTAAAAAGTTAGGTATCACAATGACACGATTAATTTGAAATTATCTTACATGTGTGATTAATTTTGAAAACTTATTTCGTTGGAACTTATCTGAGCTTATAGCTAAGATTTTCTAGCCTCATAAGTATGTTACAACATAATATATGTAAACTTATACTATCATAATTTAACTTATCTGAATATGTTAGTCAAAGTGTGTCAAACAGAATAGGGCAGACTTAAGGTAGTCGATTATAATTTACAATGCTTATTAATGTTTGAATGAAGGTAATAATTTCTATGTCCTATTATGTAGAGATAAGAAGAAGTGTCCTGCACCAGCCATTTGGGGTAGATTTGTTTATTTGTCAGAGAAAGATTAATCACATTGCTCAACATCTTGAACTTCCCTCTTTTAGGATGGATGAGAAGGTTCCTCCAATTCTCATTGTAAATATACAGGTAAATTTACTACCACTGTTTTATATTGATAATAATGCTTTACCATTTCATAATTGTTAATGTCTCTTAAAGTATATGTAAAAACTATAAAATGATGTTATTATGACAATACCTATCGAGACAAATCTACTAATACCCCACATAACTACAATAATGTTCTCTTATGTATAAAAATCATAAAGCATGATTTACGTACGTTTATGAATAGTGTCGAAAATTTTAACTTTGTTAACATATTGAAATAAAGGTAATAGGGTATCCATATGCCTAGCTAGTTTACATTTGAATATAAAATTTAATTTCCTGAAATGCTTAATACTCGTGCAATAATTCTTTTGCACTTGTGTTTTTTTGTAATAGGTCCCAACTTATCCAACAACCATGTTTGGCGGCGATAGTGATGGGGAAGGAATGAGCCTTGTTTTGTATTTCAAACTATCTGAAAGCTTTGAGAAGAATGTCTCCCCTCACTTCCAAGATTGTATCAAGGTACATTTAATTTGGAGCAACTTTAGAAGATCGATAATGCCACAAACTATACTTCGTATATATTAAAAAAGTTAAAGCGGTGCAATTCTCTTAAAATAAATAACTAAGAAAATACTCCTTTAAAGAGAATACCTTTAAATTAATTAATAATGATTAGCCAACAAATAAATTTTGATTCACATAACTATAATATCACAAAATTGTATAAGTGATTGATTGTTCACTGCCATTTTTGTAATATATAGTTCATCTACAATTTATTTGGTAACTGATTATAAATAGTGGTAATGAGAACAAGTTAAAAATCAATGTTCTTTCCCAAGTTAATGCTAGCTCATCCAAGATTGTGTAAAGTTTTTGCACTTATTATCGTTATTGTCCATTACCATTATTTGATGGGTGGTAATTGTAATTCATGAACACAAATAAAAGTTTGGGGGAATAAAAGTAAATGAACATATTTAGTAGGTTTAATAGGGTATGCATATTGCTTTTCTCTCTACTTTACATGGATCTATATAAAAAACTATTGAATTGATAACTTAGAACTAGTACTTATATGTTGTATAACAGTATAAGTCATTGAATCTCTAAACTTGTTTTATGACAGAGAATGGTTGATGATGAAATGGAGAAAGTAAAAGGGTTTTCGAAAGAAAATTTAGTTCCTTATAGAGAAAGGCTCAAAATTATAGCAGGCTTAGTTAATCCTGAAGATCTCAATTTGAGCTCTACTGAAAAAAAGCTTGTACAATCTTACAATGAAAAGCCTGTGCTTTCACGCCCCCAACACAATTTTTATAAGGTATGTAAAATGATTATTTTCTAAGACGGATTTAAATTAGGAAAGGCCTCAACCTAGTTACAATTTTTTATTTAATTATTTACGAAATATAAAAATAAATCATGTTACTCCGTCATGAACTAACACATAAAGAAAGTGTGGCATAGCCAACTAATGAAGAAATATTCTATTATCTTGCTCAGCATTTTCCAAATTTTGTCAATTGCCTTCTCAATAAACATATGACAAATCATGCTAAAAGTTGGAAAGCTATAAGAAGAGTTCATATGACAAAAAAAAAAAAAAAAAATTGTGTTTCTTGTTGCCGGAAGTTTATAATGATTGTAGACCATCATAAAATAACAATTCTATCGATCCATTATTGTCTTTCAGGGTAAGAATTACTTTGAGATAGACTTGGATGTTCATCGCTTCAGTTACATATCAAGGAAAGGGCTTGAAGCTTTTCGAGGTAGATTGAAAAATGGCATAATTGATCTTGGTTTAACCATTCAGGTACTATCATATAACGCGTATACTTTTTATTTAACCTTATCATATATTTGGAAAAAGAACTCAGCCTCTCTGCCAAGTTATTCTCCAAAGTAGCTAAGTTAAAAAAAATATAAAAAAAAATGATAACAGAGAAAAGAGCTTAAGATATACAAGTGCTAATTTACATCTATGACATATTTTCGTTACCGAATATCTTTTAACCAGGCACAAAAACCCGAGGAGCTACCTGAGCAAATGCTTTGTTGTTTGCGATTAAACAAGATTGACTTTATTGATCACGGTCAAATACCTGTGCTTATGCTAGTGGATGATAAAAAAAGTTCATCAAGACATCGAAGCTCTCTATCAAAAATATCATATTTATGAAGGGCATCAAATTCTACTAATATTTTGTAATTTGTTCCACATTTAAGTACATACTTGTATACTTTTTTTAATTATTATAATATTTTTTTTTTCCAGTAATGATCATATGTTTAATGGTCTTTAATGATTGGCCAAATTTAAATGTATATTCATTCTCTTAGAAAGATATCTGCCAAAATCTAATTTTGCTTTTTTGTAATGAGGTAAAAATGTAAAGAAAAGCAAGTTAAAGATAGAAATACATACGGTTTTTTCACCATATACTCCTGACTTTTTTATTTATTAACCATATACCCCTAACTTATATGCCCCCGAGTTTTCACAAAAATACACTATATACCCTTGATGACTAATGATTGTTAATTTTGTCACTCATTAGGGTTATTTATGATCCGAAACCACTATAAATATATTCTCCTACCCCCGAAACCACCCACATTCCTTTTTCCCACCCCTAAACCACCCCAAATTTCTTTTTCTTATCCACAAAATCAATCATACGAATATGATTATTGGAGTAGTTTCAGGGGTTGGAGAAAGGAGAGAAGTGATTTTGAGGATGGGGAGGAGAGATCTAAGGTGATTTCGATGCATAATTAACCAAATTCCATTCATCTTGTTGTCATAAGGGTATATGGTGAATTTTTGTAACAACTTAGGGTATATGGTGAATTTGAAATTTTTTAGGGGTATATGGTGAATAAACAAAAAAAACTGAGGGGTATATGGTGAAAAAATCAAAATACGTATGTGAGCTATTTGATGATATTAAAATGCATATGAACGCATTGTTAAGGCTTATCAATGAGTGTCTTATTTGTTTTTTTTAAGCATATGCTTAAACATGCAATTCGAATTAACACAAATCAGTAAAGGAAATAAGAGTAGATGTTACCGTTGTTGCTAGCTAATGTGCGCGTCAAACTGATTCTCTATTAGTAAACCTTGCGTACACTAAGCCAATTTTATTTTATTTTTTGCTTATTTATGTTATTTGTTGCAGTGTTCATGGCCTTTGAAAAACGAGTTTGGCCATACCCGTCACAAGTGTCGACTTTATACGACCAACGAGGTTCCACCAACCATATGGCAATGAGGGGAGTAGGCCCCTTAGCCTTTTAAGGAAGGCATACCTTTCTCTTTTCTTCAATGTGGGATACACATAATACTTTTCTTTATCTTTACACTCTTTCGATGTGGGACAACACTTTCACTAACATGTGGGTGTGCTCATGGGCTCAAGAGTCTTGCTATGTAGAGTTGAAACCGTCCACCTTATTCAAATTCAAATAATCAAAAACATAATCTTTTATCCAAAAATTAAATTTGAAAGTACCCTAAATTGAATTAACACAAAACAAATTGAATTAAATTAGAAAGTATCCAAAAATTAAATTTGAAAGTACCCAACCCAACATAATCACTAAAATAATTGAGTTTAAAACTCCAATCAAATTGGCAAACTGAGCTCAAATATTAATAAATCGAACCCAACCCAACATAATTAGTAAAATAATTAATTGTTGTTATCAAATTCATAAAAATAATTACTTAACCTAATTTATAATTGGATAATTATAATTTACAATTAGATAATTTACAATTTTGATTTTGCTTCCCCAATTCATAATTTATATAACATAACTCACACCAAAATTATGAATTGACGAAGCAAAATCAAAATTATGCAATTATATGCCAGCATGACTTTTAGTTGCAAGTAGAGAAGTAAACACAAGTGAACTCTGTAAAATAGGAAATTCATGTTTTTAATTGCCAACTTCTAGCTGAATCAATGGCTAAAATAGTAGCCAAACTTTTTCAGGCGTAAAATATGAAGGGCACTATTCATATTTTTTGAATTGCCAACTAGTGGCTTTTCAAAATTTATAGATTAATGCTGTCAACAAATACATTTATGAGTTTTTTTTTTGTGTTTTTGTTTGATTTTTTTGTACATTTTCTTTTATACTTTGTTAGAAATGGCTTTGTTAGTTAGATTTTAAAAATAGAATTGGAAACTTAATATTTTTGTATGTATGTAAATTATGATGACACGTTAGGAAAGAATGAAGAGTGGTTAAAAAATTACTTTACACAAATCAACATAAATGTGTACAAATTGTAGTAAATGTTTTGAATTTGAGTAAGAGTGTGTCAGTTTTGTCGTGAGAAAATTTTGTTAAATTACAATGAGTAATAGTAACTTGTACGTGAACATATACTTAATATTTATTTCTAGAACATGATTCTAGTATTTATCCTATGTTACGAGTGTTTAAGTTCGATCAATTGGTCCACTTAATTTTTAAAAGTTTTGTTACAAATATTAAAAAATAAAAAATAGTGATTTAAGAATAAATTAATGTTAGAAAGATAATATGCAAATTTAGAAGAGTCTATCAATTTAAATTAGCCATAATAATTATATGTGTCAAATATGTGCAATATAATATACCAGCAATTTTAATTTATGTAATTTGTTAATAGTATAAATGATTTTAATGTTATTTAATTCATGTATCGTAAACTATTTCATATCTTATTGTCTAATTTTTTATTTTTTCTTATAACACTCTTGTATTACACAAGCTAAAAATTATATTATTTTTCAAAGTTGTTATGAATATGTATTTGTAGGTTTTTTTTAAACTAACAAAAGAACAATGACTACTTCGATTGATAATGCATTGAAAGTCGTTGAACTTAATACGAGAAAGTCTACAGTTAAGATATTAATTATATCGGGGTAATACAAACCTGTTTTGGACTGAGTTTGTGGTTGGCCAAGTAGACGACCTAGCTATAGTATTGACCACTGCCCATTGTTTGAGAAACACTAAGGACCAATTTGATGATATATTCTTTGTGTATTCCTATGGCAAAAATGGTCAAGTATGAATTATGAAGCTACAATTCAATTTATGAAAGAAGAGAGTAAAATTCTTTTATTGAATTTCAAGCTAGAGTTAGGATTAACTTATCAAAAACTCCTCTTTACTCCACGAAGACCCCCCGGAGACCATCTTAACCGCCAACCGACCCCCTCCCTTTCCCCCTTATACCCCGCCACGACCACCCACCTCCATCTAATACACCCAAAAAAACCCATCTCTCCCTTACACCACCACAATACAACCCCCTCCTTTTCCCACACCCCAAAACGGCAAGGGGGGCCGTTTCAAGGTGTGGGAAAAGGAAGGGGGTTGTTTCGTGGTGGTGTAAGGGATCGAAGCGAGGAGATTTGTTTTATAGGTTAGGATTTAGGTGGTCGCGGGCCTTGAAGCGAGGTAAGGGGGAAAGGAAAGAAGATCTGGGTTGGCCCGCGAGAGGGGTTGGGTCGGGCGACGCGAGGGAGGAGTTGCGTCGGTCGGAGCTTTGGGGAGGGAGGGTTGGCATGAGTGTTGGCAGGCTGGGGTAATTTTTCGTTTTTTTTTTTTATATTTTTTTATTTTAGTTTTAGTTTTTTAAAAAATTAAAAATTCAATTGACCACAAAGTGACACGTAGCACCTATCACAACCGGTTATCAATAGGTTAGGGACCAATAAAAGAGAATGCCCTATAAAGATGGGATTATTAGACAATAACTGAAAAGTAGGATTATTAATAATAAACTAGCCAAAGGTGGAACTGTTAAAAGCAAATTTTCCTTTATTTAAAATCCTACGTGAAAAAAATTATTTTGGATCTCGGGTGTACATGTAATTTTGAATTAGTTTTTCTCAAGAATTATCCTCCAGGTTATTGGATAAAAAAGATGATTTAGTGCTCTTGTTGATTAGTGGGCACACCATCGATGTAAAAGGTGAATTTGTGTTTGGAGTGAGCATAAATAAACATTTGTAATTTTTAGCGGTAATATGTGATATGGAATTAATTTCTCAATCACATTCTTTCAATAAGAGAGACTAGAGCAACTTCGACAAAAACTTATAGCCAACAAACCAATCAGTAGGGAAGATGTGTTGGCTTGAGTTGAAGCAACCATATTTGAGGGATAAATTACCATCCGTTTTAAACCTATGTCTAATTCTTCTGTGAATTTTGTGTTTTTAGTTTATCGTAAATTATAATTATTTATTTTATTTATCTTATGTAGAGAAATTATATTGTCTTTGTCTTGAGGCAACAGTTGATGATAATGTTTTTTTTTAAAAGGAAAAAATAGTAATCCTATCGTGTGCAACATAACGTGTGAATTACTCTCCATAGTTATTGTTTTAATTATTAACTAATTAAGTACATTTATCATTCTTACACTGGTAGAAAAAAAGAAATAGGCAACCCCCTATGGCAACGGTTTATGAAAACCGTTGCCAACTTAAATGAGCGCCATTTTAAATTTCAGAGTTGGCAACGGTTAACCGTTGCCAATTGAGTATTTTTTTTTTAAAAAAAAATAGTTAGAGTTGGCAACGGTTAACCGTTGCCAATTTTTTTTAAAAAAAAATGTTAAGTGTTGGCAACGGTTAACCGTTGCCAATTTAAAAAAAAAAAAAAAAAAAAAACCGAGTATACTGCTTCATTCAATTCCAACGTCTCTTCATTCAATTCGTTCCCTCTTCTCTTCTCTGTTTCGTCCCTCTTCTCTTCGTCCCTCTTCATTGCTTCCCTCTTCTTGCTATTCCATTGGAGCACCCGACGCAGCTGCCGCCATACGCACCACCTAGTATCTTCAATTCAATACGCAATTGCCGCCCTTCCATTGAAGCATCTTCGAGGTAAGCTACCTAGTATACCTAGGTTTCAATTACTCCATTGAATTCCTTCACATTCATGCCTTTTTTTGAGGATTTGTTTTGCATTTTAGTAATTGTAATTAGTATGTTGAAATATAGGGTTTCTCAACTACAAGCACACGTACGGCCCCCCTCCACAACGACCCTCCATCCACATATATACTTGGGTATAGGAAATGTAAGTTCTTATTTCAAGTAATTTGAATTTCGTTCTTTAAAGCTTGCCTAAATTTGCTTGACCAGTGATTATTAATACTCAAAAGTGCATGATTGGTAGAAAATGCTGGCAGACAATACTCGAAAGTGCATGATTAGTTTAGAATGCTTGCATGTGTGGTATTTGTGAATGAAGTTTAGGTAAAAAGCTTATAGCATGTTTTGTTCAATGTAAAAAGGTTTGATGGAAAGTTTTATTTGATTGAATAATTCATAGTATTATTATGGAGAGATTTTGGCTGGTTTGGCTGCGGGTGGGCTGAGGATGCTGCAGGCTGCTGTGGGTGGGCTGAGGTTGCTGCAGGCTGCTGCTATGCCTGCTTCTCTGGTTTGAGTTGTGCTGTTTTTCTGATGGCTCGGTTCTGCCTTTATGCTAAACGTGTTGTTTTCTGTAGCTACTGTTTTTGTCCAGCTGCTGTCTTGGTTGTGGGCTGTTTGGCTGGTGTTTGGTTTTGTTTTATTCTTGTTTTGGGTGTTTTTAATGTCCTAGTCCTTGCTCGAAGTACCATTCCTAGAAGGTCCC
Source organism: Chenopodium quinoa (assembly GCF_001683475.1). Taxonomy (NCBI): domain Eukaryota; kingdom Viridiplantae; phylum Streptophyta; class Magnoliopsida; order Caryophyllales; family Amaranthaceae; genus Chenopodium; species Chenopodium quinoa. The sequence goes on along the minus strand of NW_018743252.1, from coordinate 4,057,523 downwards.
TTCTTGTTTGAGGCTAGGTAGTGCCCCTCAATGTTGAGGCTAGGAGAATTGAAATTCTCCATTGATGATGTTCCTATGGGGAATATGTCCCAAGTTTTGGTTATTTGTTGCCCTAATTAATATAGAAATTGTTTGAAATAGCTTATATTTGTCCTTTTTGTGTTTTACCTTTTGTGGTTGGTGTGGTTTGTTGCCCCATTTTCTCTCTAGTTCCTTAATTATATATATGGCCCTATCTTTTCTTATTATCCATTTCTCATACTTACTAACTTTTGTTTTTTCTTTTTGCGTTTTTATAGATTCATATGTGATTTGAAGTTCAAGTTTAAGCTTGAAGACTACATATATACCTCAAGTGCGAAGTTAAAAAGAATACATTATCCATTGTATTGGTATGAATTATAAACTTTTCTAATAAGCTATATATATATATATATATATATATATATATATATATATATATATATATCTTTATTGTCTTAATAAAAGTTTTTTCATGACAAACTAAATACAACAATAAATATATGAAATGTTTGCATTGCATCATCATATGCCTAGATACCCGTTCAAGGCTTTCTCATTAGGAGAAAGTCTTGAATAGTCCCCGGTTGGGACTGTTCTTGAACGTTGACTCTCACTTAGGTGGTGAATGTATGTCTTTTTTTCGATTTTAAGGAACATCTTGGCTTACCATTTCCTCGATCACTATGTTCTCTGGGTACATATGTGGGTAAGTAATTACCTACGTCGTGTACTTGGAGAACTGGGGGGAAATGCTGCCGGATTTTCCTTAAAATTGGAAAGTTGACATACATTCACTAGTGAGAGTAAACGTTCAAGGATGGGTTAGGTTGGAGTGATAAGGACCCTTTGGAAGCATATATTCATTTGTGTATGTATATGAAAGTTATATGCATGGTGTGTGTTTGAATTTGATTTATATATATAGTAGATGTAGCAATTATAGATTATTATTCGTAATATGTTGCCATGTTTAGAGACAATTTACTTAATGGAGAAGGATCGTGGATGGATGTATGGTAGACGTGATACATTGGAATTCTTTAATGGGGTTCAAGAGTTTTGCGAGACGGCTTCATCTTATCAGCGCATAATGGGTTTCGAGTGCCTCTATTGTCCTTGTGTTGATTATAATAATGTGAAGGTGGTCAATAGTGTTGATATCATTAGAGATCATGTAGTTTGTCGTGGGTTTAGGGTTAAATATCATGTGTGGATTTGGCATGGTGAAGAAGGAGAGTACAGTGGGGATGTTATTGGGTATGATGTGCATGATGATAGAAGCAATGATATCCGTGTGGACGAGGAATACAAGAATGATGAACATATTGTTGATGATGGTGCTGAGGAGGGATTTGAGGATGATCATGTGGATGAGGTTGAGGATGAAGGTGTGGATGAGATGATGGGTGGTTTTGAAGGTGACGTGTTTGAGTCATTATCGGAGGCTTCTAAAAAGCCTTTGTATCCTGGGTGAAAAAAATACTCCAAACTATCAGCCGTGCTAACTCTTTTTAACATTAAGTCGAAGCATGGGTGGACGGACAGTAGTTTTACTTCCTTGTTGAGCGTGTTAAGTGAGATGTTGCCCGATGGGAATGAAATTCCTAAGTCTTACTATTACGCTAAGAAGCTCATGTGTCCATTTGGTTTGGAGTATAAGAAGATACATGCATGTCCTAATGATTGTATTCTTTACCGAAATGAATATGAACAATTGGAGGAGTGTCCAAGATGCAAGAAGTCGCGCTACAAGCGCAAGAGTTGCAATGCTGGTACGAAGGGACCTCCTGCTAAGGTGTTGTGGTATCTTCCCATAATTCCAAGGTTTAAGCGTCTGTTCTCTTTACCAAAAGACGCTAAAAACTTGAGGTGGCATGCAGAGGGAAGAAAGAAAAACAGAATGCTGAAGCACCCAACCGACTCCCCGCAATGGAAGAACCTTGATATGAAGTTTGGGGAATTTGGTGATGAAGTCAGAAATTTAAGGCTTGGTTTGTGCACGGACGGGATGAATCCATTTGGCACTCTTAGTACCCAGCACAACACATAGCCGGTACTTTTAGTGATCTACAATTTGCCTCCTTGGTTGCGCATGAAACGGAAATGTGTAATGTTTTCACTCTTGATATCGGGGCCAAGGCAACCTGGAAACGACATAGATGTGTATCTTGCGCCATTTGAGAAAGATGTGGGACGAAGGGGTTTCCGTGTTTGATGCTCATAAGAATGAGATGTTCACATTGCGTGCAGCTCTTATGTGGACCGTTAATGATTTTCCTGCATATGGCAACTTGTCTGGGTATAAGAATAAAGGGAAAAAGGCATGTCCCATTTGTATTGATGATACGCCAAGCAGACGCCTTGATCATTCTTTCAAACAGGTGTATTTAAGGACAAGAAGGTTGCTCAGGCGCGATCACCCGTACCGTCGGCAGAAAAAGGCTTTCGATGGGACGGTGGAAGAGGGGACTGCTCCTAGGCCACTGACTGGTGAGGAGGTTTACGCTCGGGTTAAGGGTGTACGAACAGTATTTGGGAAATCTGAAAAAAGCGGCGGAATCAGTTGCTCTCTTTAAAAAAGAATCAATCTTTTGGTTGCTCCCGTACTGGAAAGAACATGACGTTAGGCACTGTCTTGATGTAATGCATATAGAGAAGAATGTGTGTGACGCTCTTGTGGGAACGCTGATGAATATTCAAAACAAGACAAAGGACGGAAAGGGTGCACGTTTAGATTTGGAAAAGATGGGGGTGCGTCCAGAATTGTGGGTTCAGCAAAGGGTTAGTAAGGGAAAGGAACAGGAAAAGGAAAACGAAATGGGTTCGAAAAAGGGAAAGGGGAAGAGCAAGGGAAAGGGAAAGGCCGCGGATGCGTCGAAGAAGAAAAATGAGGGAAAAGCCAAAGAGGGGAAGACCTATTTACCTCCGGCTTGCTACACATTGTCAAGGGTAGAAAAACGGATGTTTTGTGAATGTCTGTATGGCATTAAGGTTCCATCAGGGTACGCATCTAACATGAAAAGATTTGTATCCTTAAATGGAGAATTGAAGCTGACAAGTATGAAATCTCATGATTGTCATGTTCTAATGCAAGTTTTTCTACCAATTGCAATACGTGGTATTTTGCCAAAGCACGTGAGGGAAGCTATTACAAGCCTCTGTTCGTTTTTCAATACAATATGTAGCAAAGTGCTTGATCCTTGTACACTTGATGCTTTACAGGCGGATGTGGTTGTGACTTTGTGCAAATTTGAGATGTACTTCCCGCCCTCGTTTTTCGACATAATGGTGCATTTGATTCTTCATTTGGTGCGTGAGATTAAGTTGTGCGGTCCAGTGTTCATGAGGTGGTGCTATCCTTTTGAAAGACACATGGGTACATTGTAAGATAAAGTTAGGAATCGGGCTCACCCGGAAGGAAGTATGATTCAAGGGACCGTGGCCGAGGAGATTGGTAATTTTGTGGCCGACTATGTAGCCGTTGCTGAACCTATTGGTATTCCTACTTCTCGACATGAAGGTAGACTTGATGGTCATGGCACAATCGGGTCGAAACGAATGTCACCTGATCGAGAGAAGTTCTTACAAGCACACCTTTATGTGTTGCACCATGTTGCAGATGTTCACCCATATTTAGACGAGCACATGGCTAGCTTGCATGATGAGTATCCGTCGAAAGGTGAAAGGGCGCTGATGCAGTTGCACAATAAGAAGTTTGTGAGTTGGTTTCGTGATCGAGTGATGGGTGGAATGGATGAGAGTGTCACAGCTACAATAAGGTGGCTTGCTTATGGTCCTAGGGATGATGTTCGCTCATTTGAGGAATATGACATAAATGGGTACACATTTTGGACTGAGCGTCAAGATTTGAAATCGTCCTCGACCCAAAACAGTGATGTAACGGTTGTGGCATCGTCAAGGGAGTTTGCAAGTGCTAAGGATAAATCACCCGTTGATGCAGAGTTGTCATACTACGGTCGAATTCAAGAAATATGGGAGCTTGATTATTGTGACTTCACGATTGCTCTTTTCCGGTGTAAGTGGGTTGATAATATCAGGCGTAACGTCAAATTTGATGACTTAACTCTTGTAGATCTTGGCAACCTGAATGATAGTGCGGAACCATTCATCCTTGCATCTCAAGCTAAGCAGGTGTTTTACGTATCTGACCCTGCCGACTCAAAATGGTCTATTGTGCTAGCCGGCAAAAGAAGAATCCTTGGCGTTGGAGATGTCGAGGATGAGGAAGAATATGATGCCTTTGATGACTTGGCACCTTTCACTGTTCCTAGACATGCTGTGCCAAATGAGATAGACGACCAAGCCAATTACATGAGATCAGACCACGATGAAGGAATATTAGTGAGGTACTGTATATTTTCTGTTAGTTTGAATTGCAGGCGTAGAAAGAATTAAAAAATCACATTTTAGGTGAAACTGAATGAAATTGTTGAATTACTTGCCCATTTTTCTTATATTCTTTTAAATGTATAAAGTAACTTGCTTCACCATTTTCTATGTTTATTTGTATTATAATTCAGCAATTTATATATGATTATAAGTTTACCTTACAATTCAGCAGCTAATAACGTGTTATGTTTGTAATGACAGGTTTTAACATCTAATGGCGGACGATCAATACCGTGTTCGAGTTGAGGATGTTGAATCTAATGATGATGATTAATCTAATGATGGGGACCAGATGTATGATGTGAACAAGGAACCTGATTTGGCTGAGCCAGAAGATCAGGCGCAAGATGCATTGGAGAGAATGATAGATGAGTTTGAAATTGCAGCTGAGCAAGCGCCTCTAATCGATAATGCCATTATGGAGCCGTTTCGTGAGGATCAAAGTGGAGGGGGGGTGCAGGCACCAGCGAAGAAAAAGATGAGGGGTCCGACGACAGCTTTCAAGAAACCTGTCGGTCCTATGGTCTTAGAGTATGACAGGGTAGGGCAACCCTCAGGTAAATGGCGTCGTTCGTATGCTGGTCAAGTTGGGATTTGTGCGTGCAAAATCCCCATTACGCTTCATATGAGCGACGTACCTACAGGCTTGATTGACACGTTTTGGAATGATACTAGGGTAAGTTTTTTTTTATGTGATTATTTATAAACAATTTCAATTTATTGTTATGTTATTGGCAAACTAATAATGTTTGTTATTTGTGCTTGCAGAGTCTATTTAACATTCCAAATGAGTACGCCAAGCGAAGGGTGTTTGAATCCTTACTTGTGGCAAGATTCAGAAGCTTCAAGTGTAACTTAGTTCGTCGGTTTATCACAAAGAAACTTGTGAGGAAACCAAAGAACAAGAAAGGAGGTGGCAGTGATGATGATGTCATCGATGAAGAGAAACTCCCTTGACAAATATGGCCTAGCATATCGAAGGATGATTGGGAAGCTTTCGTTCTTCAAAAATGTAAAAAAAAAGAAATTGTAAGTTTAAAGAACTCTGATGAAAATTGTGTTGTAATTTATCGTCTTTTTTATTAGTAATGAAACTAACTTATCTTTTTATGTAGGAAATGAGGGAGTAGAATTCCAGGAATGCATTGCAAAAGCAATACCACTATCATATGGGAGCAATGACGTATGATGAATGGAGGGATACGTGGGTGAGTGAAGGAGTATACCCCACTGCGCTTCTAGGGTCCTCCACAACGCCATCTGACTCCACGACTAGTACTTTGGTGAGTCGTGCTGGGGATTTCTTTTGCTCTATGCATTCGCGGGACAAGAAAACCGGAAAATGGTCCATCAAGGCTCCGGAAACCAAAGAAATGACAGATAAGCTAGTAAGCAACTATGAACTAGTGAACTACTTTATTCATTTGCATGTATATCACTTTATATAAATACTTACTTCATGTTGCCATTTTGTTTTTGCTACAGCTTGAGTACACTGGAGAGCTTGTTGAAGGCAAGCTCGTCCCGACGGTAGAGAAGGATCCCTTCACCTTGGCTATGGGAAAGCCCTACCATCCGGGACGGGTATTAGGTGCCGGGGGGAGCTTGCTAGGATGGGAGAAGGTAATGGGTCCCGAATATACCAAATCTGGAAGATCCCGAGCAAGTGTGAACTCGCCACAGAACTTCGATGCCACAGTGTCATCAATTAAAGAACAAGTGTGCAATGAGATGCGCGAAGAGTTCAATGCATGGGCGAAGCAAATGAATTTTCTGACCTTGCCCTTTTCCTCGACAACAAGAGAAGGAGAACAGGAGATAAATGCACGCGAGGAGGTACGTGATTAGAATTCAACTCTATAAGTTTTGATATGTTGAGTTATGTAGGTACGATTCTAATTAATGTTTCACTATCAATACACTATTACAGATTGGTACTCCTTCACATGCGAACTCAAGGGGGCTTGATACTCCGACACCTCATGACTTTCCTATTCTACAGGTGATTTTTTACTTACTTGTTTGGATGATGATATTGGTTTTTGGATTGTGTTGTGAAATGGTTAAGTTGGCTGTGAAATGGTGTTTCTTCGCTGTGTTGTGTTGTTGGTGTTGCTTTGTTGATGTGATGTGTTGTTGTTGTTTGCTCTTCCTTCTCCTTCTCCTCATTCTCCTCCTCTTTCTCCTTCTCCTCCTCCTTCTCTTTCTCCTTCTCCTTCTCCTCCTTCTCCTTCTCCTCCTCCTTCTCTTTCTCCTTCTCCTTCTCCTTCTCCTTCTCCTTCTCCTCCTCCTTCTCTTTCTTCTCCTTCTCCTTCTCTTTCTCCTTCTCCTCATTCTCCTCCTCCTTCTCCTTCTCCTCCTCCTCATTCTCTTTCTTCTCCTTTTGCTTCTCCTTCTCCTTCTCCTTCTCCTTCTCCTTCTCCTTCTCATTCTCTTTCTCATTGGGAATCACGCGAGGAGGCTGCAGCTGCACTGCAGCAGCTGTGCAGCTCCTCACTGTGCACACGATGCCCTTCCTGCCCGGTTTTTGTGTTTTTTTTTTTTGCACTCGTTTTGGTTTTTTTTTCTTTTTTTTTTGCACCTAAGATACTTAGTTATGAATATTTATGGCTTGAAACAACATAAAAAAAGCAATTTCACATGTTTTAGGTTCATTTAAAGTGTTTACGGTTCAAAATGGGCAAAATGAGTTCTAACTTGCCCATTTTTCATGATTTTAGCTCAATGCTTGAATTAACTCCTATATTACACATAAGATACTTAGTTATGAATATTTATGGCTTGAAACAATATAAAAAAAGCAATTTCACAAGTTTTAGGTTCATTTAAAGTGTTTACGGTTCAAAATGGGCAAAATGAGTTCTAACTTGCCCATTTTTCATGATTTTAGCTCAATGATTGAATTAACTTCCATATTACACATAAGATACTTAGTTATGAATATTTATGGCTTGAAACAACCTAAAAAAAGCAATTTCACAAGTTTTAGGTTCATTTAAAGTGTTTACGGTTCAAAATGGGCAAAATGAGTTCTAACTTGCCCATTTTTCATGATTTTAGCTCAATGCTTGAATTAACTCCTATATTACACCTAAGATACTTAGTTATGAATATTTATGGCTTGAAACAATATAAAAAAGCAATTTCACAAGTTTTAGGTTCATTTAAAGTGTTTACGGTTCAAAATGGGCAAAATGAGTTCTAACTTGCCCATTTTTCATGATTTTAGCTCAATGATTGAATTAACTCCTATATTACACATAAGATACTTAGTTATGAATATTTATGGCTTGAAACAACCTAAAAAAAGCAATTTCACAAGTTTTAGGTTCATTTAAAGTGTTTACGGTTCAAAATGGGCAAAATGAGTTCTAACTTGCCCATTTTTCATGATTTTAGCTCAATGCTTGAATTAACTCCTATATTACACCTAAGATACTTAGTTATGAATATTTATGGCTTGAAACAATATAAAAAAGCAATTTCACAAGTTTTAGGTTCATTTAAAGTGTTTACGGTTCAAAATGGGCAAAATGAGTTCTAACTTGCCCATTTTTCATGATTTTAGCTCAATGATTGAATTAACTCCTATATTACACATAAGATACTTAGTTATGAATATTTATGGCTTGAAACAACCTAAAAAAAGCAATTTCACAAGTTTTAGGTTCATTTAAAGTGTTTACGGTTCAAAATGGGCAAAATGAGTTCTAACTTGCCCATTTTTCATGATTTTAGCTCAATGCTTGAATTAACTCCTATATTACACCTAAGATACTTAGTTATAAATATTTATGGCTTGAAACAACATAAAAAAAGAAATTTCACAAGTTTTAGGTTCATTTAGAGTATTTACGGTTCAAAATGGCCTAAATGAGTTCTAACTTGCCCATTTTTCATGATTTTAGCTCAATGCTTGAATTAACTCCTATATTAAACCTAAGAAACTTAGTTATGAATATTTATGGTTGAAACAATATAAAAAAAGCAAATTTACCAGTTTTAGGTTCATTTAGAGTATTTACGGTTCAAAATGGCCTAAATGAGTTCTAACTTGCCCATTTTTCATGATTTTAGCTCAATGCTTGAATTAACTCCTATATTACACCTAAGATACTTAGTTATGAATATTTAAATGAAGTATCTTCCTAATTGGTGCAGGAAGAGACCCGTTGTGAACTTCCTCACCTGGGCGAATCATATGATGGACCTTTGAATGTTGTTGCCTATGGTAGTGCACAACCGGCCGAACAAGGTACGGTCCATCTTCGACCTCTTCTACCTGAGCATTATTCTGTCGGGATCCATTCTGTGGTTCCCGGGTTTGAGGACATCTTAATACCTGTGCCCGTGGAGGAGGATGAGTTCACTACACTCTGGGCAGCAAAAGGTAGTTCTGCGCAATGGCCATCTGCTTGGATACGGTTGATGAACCAGGTAATTAAGATTTAGATTTCACGCTTTAATCTTTTCTTCCTAAGAGTTTGATGGAAATATTTTCTAACCATTTGTGTGATTTGTCTTATTAACCATCGAGGAAAAGCCAAACTCCAAAGAAAAGGGTGGAGGGGCCAAAGAACAGGAGTAAACATGGCTCGGTGAGTGGAAAAGCGTCGATGAAGAGCCCTTCACGAGGTTCAGCTACGCAAGCTACTCCATTAGTTGAAGACACGGTGCTTCAATCGCTACCTCAGGAGTTAGCTTATTTGCACAACCGTGTTTGCGTGTTGCCTAATGACAGCCCCATCCAAATCCAACTTCCTAAGGAAATGTTCCACTACGATGATGATGCGACGGCATGGCTATTCAAAGAAGATGTGAAGGAATTTCTAAGTGGTGCAATGCTTAACATTTCCCTCATTCAAATATCCATGAGGTAATTTAGTTTAGTGGTGTTTGTCATTTGGTTTTCGATTAACATTTTGTTATCATGCATGCAGAGCACTCCAGGAGCAAATATGGGAGCTTGAATCTCCTTGTCAAGTTGGGTGGTTATGCCCTGAGCAGATGTCCACTGCTAGAATCTTAGGCAACTCCGCTGACGTGTTGTACTATGCTGAACGGGGTATCAGGCAATCAGTGAGTGCGGGAGACAAGTTTATATTCGTCCCATACTATGAGGAGTACGTTTGATTATGCTAGTCAAGTTCATTTGTTTTCCCAATTTATTTGTTGTAATAGGCTAACTATTGATTTGTTTGTCTCGTGTGTAGTTATCATTGGACCCTACTTGTGATTTGTGTTTCCAGTAACACAATCTTCTACTTTGATTCTGCTCGGTTACCTCAAGTAAGAAAGCGCCTCGTGAGGTCCATACTGCAAAAGTAAGCATCTAGTTTGTTTCACTTCTTGTTATTCATTTTCATATCTTAACTCATATGTATTTGATTATACTAGTCAAATTTGAACTTATTAATTTGGTTTTTTGTAGTACTATGAAGAAGATAAATCCTCGATCTCCTCGAGGTCCTACATGGAAAGCACCCAAGGTAATTCACCCATGATGTTGTGATTTTCTTACTTTATAATGCTTAAGATGTTGCTTATTTGCTATGCATTTTGATTCATGTGCTTTATTCCTCATGCTAGTGCGCACAACAGGAAAACGGAGTTGACTGTGGCCTATACGTGATGAGATTCATGTATGACATAGTGATGAGTCATTGTACAGACACACGTCAGCTTGAAGAGGTATGCCATTTTGGTTGAAATTGCATCCTAAAACCACTTACTTTCTCTTTTCTTGTAATCTCAATCATTAGTCACCTATAACAAAGTGATTATGACATGTTTTAACTATTTAAGAGTTCAATAGACAAGAAATATAGAAAATAGGCATCCTAGTAGCCAAAATGGCCTTACTTGAGCCATTTTGATTGAAATTGCGTCCCAAAACCACTTACTTGCTCTTTTCTTGTAATCTCAAGCATTAGTCACATTTAACTAACCCCAATTATTATTAATTCACTTCTACTAACTCACGTTTTGTGTATTCTAAGTTTTGCAAGGGGCAAACGGGACAGCCATACACGAGTGAGGAACTCCATGTAATTCGGGAGATGTTGGCGACCTACATCACATTTAATTTGTAAATATCATTTACTAGCTAGCTACTACATCAATCCTAGCGTTAGCTTACTAATTATGTACTATACATGAAACATTTTTCTAATTTATATCATCTCTTGCGATTGTTATTATTATTTATGTTTTGTTATTAATAATACTAATTATTGTTACTATTATCATAATAATTATTATTATTACTATTATAATATTAATAATTATTATTATTAATATTAATATTAATATTATAATAATAATTATTATTATTAATATTAATATTATAATAATATTAATTATTAATATTAATATTAATATTAATATTAATATTATAATATTAATAATATTGCAGCAAAAAAAAATACAGGTCAATGGCAACGGTTAACCGTTGCCAATATTTAAAAAAAAAAAAAAGGCGCCATTGTATTTGGCAACGGTTAACCGTTGCCAACTCAAGCAATTGGCAACGGTTAACCGTTGCCAATTATTTTTAAAAACAAAAAAAAGGGCGCCATGGTCAATGGCAACGGTTAACCGTTGCCAATTGCTTGAGTTGGCAGCGGTTTTGAACCGTTGCCAATTATTTTGGGATTTGGCAACCCTTAAATAATCAACGGTTCAAAACCGTTGCCTTTGGGGGGGTTTGAACCGTTGCCAATTTGCTCTTTTCGTGTAGTGTTATGTTTAGTTTAGGACATATATATATTTTTTTTAGCAAGTTTTTGTATTCTTTATGCTGTCTTATTTAAAGTAATTCGCAATAATTTCAAGATTCTTAAAAAGTGCAATGTGCTAAAATTTAAAGGTACATGGTAATTTAATAACTATATTTATTTCTAATTTAAGTAAGTATAATACTTTAATTGCAAAGTACATGTTTTTTTTGGTGTTTATTAGATGATTGTATATAATTAGTTTGATATAGAGTACATAGTTTATCTGTATGTAATGAAAATAATAAAGTTTATATATTTTGTAAAAATAAATTAAATATAGTTGAGTACTTTATATCCCCACCTTTTAAAAAGTATGAGATAACTCTTATGTGTGCTTGGACAATTATACCCTCTAAAATATTTATTTACTTAATTGCCCTCATTAATGTTAATTAACTCTCTTTTTATAAAATCATAAAAATAGTGTGTAGACATTCATACCCCTAAAAACATTTATTTACATATTTTCCCTTATTAATGCTACCAACAACTAAAGTTGTGATGTAAGGCCAAACCGAAGAGCTTCCCGAATATTTCTAAATATGGCGCCCCCCTAGTTTTAAAATAAGTTGAGAACATATTTGTAATATTTTAGGTGGGATTGATTAATAGCTTGATTTTGTTAGACTATTGTATATATTCCTTTTTTTTTTAGTACAAAAGGATATCTAGCATTTAAATTAAATTATTTATTCAACTAATATTCTTGAAAAATGATAATGTGTGGAAGAATCTTAAAAGTAACAATGGATCATATCTATACTATTTATTAAAAGGCTTTCCAAACAAAGTATATGTGCTACGTGGCGCTCTCCTCCATATGTTTTCCATTGCATGTCAAATGTCATCAATCTATCTATAACTAATACTAAAATAGCAACTGCTGACATCATCATTTTCTCCGAAGCGTACACGTGTTTCTTTCTCATGAAAATTTTCCCGCCTAAATACATTGATGATGTCATTTTTTTTATTTTTATATTAAATTACTTTTTTTAGTAGGTGATATTAAATTACTTAGATTAAAAGGTTTTGAATTTTGATGAGGAATTTTATGGCTGGTGTGTTTGAATTGACTTGTAATCTTTAAACTTGGTGATCAAAAAAGTTTGTCTGTTATTCCCTAAACCAGCAATAATATAAAGGTTATTAATTTGAGTTCTAATTGAAGCGATTTTACCAGGTAATTGATGAATTTGGATCTCAAATCAACACGATTTTATTTGGGGAAAGATTGATTTTTATTTTTATTTTTTTATTAAACAAAAAAACCCAAAAAACCCACTTTTCAATGGTTAAAATCGAGTAATTAAGATTAATCTTTTTCCCTAACTTGAATTAATTCCTCATACTGACAAGTTTCCAATTCCTTCAACTTTAACTTTTTTAATAGTCCGAAATTAATTTATTTTTTTTTTAACTCAGGCAAATGTTACTCTGATTTTCAATTTTGTGGGCTTAATATATTTGACCAAATTGTTTAATTTGTTATTTTTGTGGGTTAAATATATTTGAGTTTGTATAATGTCCTAGAGAATTTACGAAATTATTGAAATTCTCACAAGTTCTTTGTGTTCATTATATCCGTGTATCATATGGGAGCTAATCTAGTAACTAATACTAAAGTAGCAAACGCTGACATCACCCTATCCTAAAATTAAACACATATCATGTTGTCATTAAAAACTTTCCCTCCCAAACTATAAATGATGTCATCATTTTATGATTTTTTTTTATTTTATTAAAATTTTGGTCATATTATTAGTTTCAATTTCCGAAAATAGTCTATTTTCTCTAATAATAATAAGTAAAAAACTTTTTTTTCTCAAGTACCATTTTATCATTCAATTTTTCTATGAGCTCTAAGCTTATTATTTTATTTTTTTTTATAATTGATGTATTATTTGTTTTGGGATTTTTTTTAATTTTGATATGAAAAAATAATTAAATTTAGAAAATTTTTATTCATTCAAATCTAACATCGCACGAGACTAATCTAGTTTATAATAAAAAAAAAAAAAATTGTTACCCACGAGATTCAAACATGCAACCTATAATTATAAAACTAACTATCTTATACCACCAAGCTATGTCATACTTTATGTCATTTTTTTAATGCAAAATATTAATATCTAGTGAATCACAATATGAATAAAGAAACTTTTTTGAGAAAAATATGAATAACAAATTTAATTACAAAAATTGAGTCATAAATTAAAATGTTATATCTTAATGTCAATCCCATGTAATGACCCGCAGGCCCAAATACTAGTTTATGTTCAAATTAAGTGTTGGGAGTTATATGGTATTTATGGTACTTAGCTTGCAATTTTTTATTTATTTTAAATAACTTCATACTACTTAATAATAGAAATCCAATTTAACATTTTTTTTTACTACTAATATTAAGAGCGTAAGACATATTACCTATAAATCTTTTAGGTATAGTGCATATAATTTGTCTCGTTGATAATTACACAAACCTTTTTTGTCAAGCTAATAGTCCTACCACTAGTATATACAACCTTTGAAACTAGATTAAATAACCAAATTTCAAAAGTTTTTCAATTATTTGACCCCAAAATGGCCCAAATATGACCATACTTGCTTCTACCTTCCCATATTTCATTACATATTTTTATTCAAATCATGTTATTCCCCAACTAACCAAATATTCTTATTTTTAAGTGTATACAACTTGAAACTAGTTTAAATAATCAAATTTCAGAAGTTTTTCAATCCTTTGACCAAAAAATGGGCAAATATGCATGAACTTGCTTCTACCTTTCCCATATTTTATATATTTATTCAAATTGTGTTACTAACACCTCTAACTAACTATATATACTTAGTTTTAATTGTATAGAACCTAACAAATTTATTTAAATAATAAATTTTCAGCACATTCTGACATCAATATACTTAGTTTTGACATTATCGCAATCTCCTAAGCCTTTCTACTAGCATCAACCTTCCATTTCTCAGGAACTTCCTTGAAGTGCGTCTTTAGATAGAGCTCTCGAGCGTTTGGTAGGACCCCACCGGTGCCCTTCGCTTTTGAACATGCACCACACATGCACAAGTGTCTAAATTGTCTTGATTTTGTTTGATTTTGTTCAATGATATTACAATGAAGTTCATATAACCGTCTACTTTACAATCTATTACAATGAAGTTCATATAATCGTCTACTTTACAATCTTCTTTGCATGTTGGGAAGCAGAGATCGATCCTTGGAAGTGAAACAGTTCAACTACATTAGATAAGGAACCACATCTCCTATTCTCTTATTTTGTTTAAACCACTTCTTAAATTCTTCATTTTCCTTTGGATAACAATCTTCTTGTGAGTATCCTCATTCATGTAAAATGGCTTCTTGCCAATCAACCTCTTGGTCACCTAGTTGAACAAGTCCCTAAGTCAAGTAACCGACTTTCTTGTGATACGCCCTCTTTACTTGGTCCTCTAACCCATGGTCCTATTCATATATTTTTTTTTTCTGCAATTGTAACAAGCATTCCAATTAGTGATATGCTAAGGTGATAACATTCATACACTTTTCAATTAAATAAGTTTGTTTTCTATTTTTATTATCAATCTAGTGAATAAATTGTCTTATGCTAAACAAGTTCCACCAACGTGTCTTAGTGGCCAACTGTCCCGTAGTTATACATGGGTATCAAAAATACCTTTGAATACATTTTGTGATCGCGGTGCTTACGGTACGGTCATCGAACTTGGCAATAAACCAAAACTATTAAGAAATTTGTTAGGTTAACAATTTTATAACAAATTAAATTCACATATGACTTCATATCAGTTTACATAAACATTATCTAAAATTTTATAATTTTTAACACTAACTACAAGCCAGTAAGATTATGCCGAAGCTTGAAAATCCGGAGCTAGCTTCACAATTTCGTCCCATTGGTCTTTGTAACATGGCTTACAAGATCATTACGAAGGTTCTCATTAATTGACTAAAGTCAGTTATGCTTGGCCTAATCTCTAATACTTAGTCAATTTTTGTTTCGGGAAGGCAAATTACTGACAATATTGTAATTATACAAGATGTTCTACATATTATGCGGAGGAAACAAGGAGCTAAAGATTATATGGCAATCAAAATCGACTTTGAGAAGGATTATGATAGATTACGATGGTTTTCGTTCGGGACACACTCATTCAAATGAACATGCCCCTTTTATTGTCTGATGTGATTATGGAATATAATTTGTCACTACCACTTCGATGCACGTGTTGCGGAATGGTGAACCTTCCAAAGCTTCAAGCCAAGTAGAGGTGTTTGTCAAGGCGATCCTTTATCTCCCTATTTGTTTGTAAAATGTATGGGAAGATTTTACCAGATCATAGAAGAGGCAATTATAACTGATAATTGGAAGTCGATCAGAGCTAGTAGTGATGGTCCTCTCTTGTAATACCCCTCATGATTGTTTTAAAAGAACTTAATATACTACTCATATCAACAAGATGCATTTTTCTTTTAGGAAGCTCATTTTCTATGAAACTCCGTGGTTAAGCGTTCTTGGCCGGGAGCAATCTTAGGATGGGTGACCTCCTGGGAAGTTTCTCAAGGTGCGCATGAGCTAATATAGCTTGGATTGCTCCCCTTATAGGCTGATTTGTCCTTAACTGTGGTGGGGCAGCTAAGGGATGCCCGGGCCAGCAGGTGGAGGGGTCATTATTCGAGATTCTGAAGGAAATTTATTTCGGGTTTCTCTACCAAATTTTGGTCATTGTGTGGCTTATCGGGCTGAGATTATGGCTTTAACTCGAGGTGTAGAGTTGGCTCAAAGCTTACAAATCAAAAAGCTAATGGTTCATTTGGATAATTTAGCATGTATGTAGATTTTTCAAAGAGGAGAAGCTGGAAGCGGTGAGAATGCTCATGATATCAACAATTGCTTGCGCAAGATGGATGATGATCGCTGGGAAGTGACAGTAGCTCACATAGTCACATACATAGAGAAGGGAATAGAGCAGCAGATTGGTTGGCTAACCATGGAGTCATCCAAGACTCTCATATTAGTCTTATGAATTTTATTCCGGATGAACTTCGTAGTACTTTGGAGGAGGATGTTTGGGGTGGCTTTTCCACGTTTCGTTCCTCTGTAGTTAATTCTTTATTAGTTTTCTATTTGTTTGTTTTGCTCTTTCTTAACCTTGTTCCTCATTTGAATATTAAAAAAAAAAATTAAAAAACCTTAGGAATAAGAATAAGAATAAGAATCAAATTCATTAAATTCGTGCCTTTTCAACCTCCCTGGGAAGTCTCTCGCTCACTAAACCCCTTCTCTCAAAAACCCCTCGCCGCCAAAATTTTGCCGGCGACAGTGCCGTCGTCAATTTATGCCCTAACCCCCACTTCAATTTCTACTTCAAGTGCAAAAAAATTCTCATACTCAAATTCATATATATTTTTGTTCATTTGGTAAAAAATTTCAAATATTCATTCCCTACTTTTCAGGTAACTGAACCCCAAGTCGTTTTATTCATCAATTGTCCATTGCTTAACCTCTAATTGTTTCTTCTAATTAATTATTGGTGTAATTTTTAGTTTCTGTTTTTTGTTACTGTATTTTCTATAATCTGTCATTTTTGCCACCTTTTTTTTAATAATAATTTGTTGATTATCATTTTGACATTATTCATGATTTAATATGATTACTGGGTTGCTAGCTACTGAATTTAGATATGTTGCATTTAGGAAATTAATATGGAATTTAAATGCTGGAAATTTGCTATTGAATGGTATATGATGAATTCTAATGTTCATTTCTTGTGTTTTGGAAGTCAATGGCATTCCAATTTCTTGAATTTTGACATCGTAGTCGTATTGCTAACATTAGAAGGCTCTTATTTTGTTATTAATGTTGTAGTTATGTAATCTATACAAGTTACAGATTTACAATTGGTACAAATGTTGATTCGTATCGACTATAATTATGTTCTAAGAAAATTGAAGCATTCAAATTTTAAGACAAATTCTCACCTTTACATATGAAGTACATATAGAGAAACTATTAAACTTGAATCATGAGTTGCTATTATCAAGAAAGAAAAATTCTCACCATAACATTTGTATTACAATAAGAGAACTACTAAACTTCAATTTACAAGTTATTATTAACAAGGAGAAATAGTGAAGACTTTAGTTTAATTAAGCGAACAGAAGATTTCTATAATTTAGAGATAGGGAACAAGATAAACTTGGAATTGAAGCTTCCAATTTTTATTATCAATTGCATTCTCTAACTAAAGCTTGTAATTATGTCTAAAAATTAGTCATCAGGCTTGTCACATTAATAGGCGGGAGATGACAAGTACTAGGAGAAAATTTTGATTTCTTTGAGCTTGAGCTGGCAGCTATAGAAGTGAGCCCAATTGGCGATCTAAGGTTATAAGAGTAAAGGGAGTTGTCTGAAAGTTGAATTGTAATTTGAAATTTCCACAAGGCTTTGTTCTCTTCAACTTATTTTGTCCAATTTGACTTTTTTGCTGATTCTAAATCTGACTGAATTAATCGTATTTTTACCAAATGTACATTATTTTTTACTGAATAAAACATATATTGATGAAGTTAACTGATTTTTGCTGTGCTATAATCTGTTATGTTTAGTTTAGGATGCTTTATGAAACTCTGGTATCTTGGTTTTGCTTTAGAAGGTCTTGAATTTGATCCAAATCAAAATCCAAATTCTTGCATCACCCAAACGATTTAACCAAGGAATTTTGAGCCAGTTTAAGAATCATAAATCATTTAACAGCTCAAAAAAGTTTTTCTGTTTTACGTTCTCATGTATGCTTATATCATCATGACATATTTTATTTATTTATTTTTTTTTTTATTTTTTTTTTTATTAATTTTTTTATTTGGATGATATCTTGTAGACTATAGTAGATTGTGTTCCATGCTATAGCATATTAATTTGAACTGATTGATGTTTCCTAATTTTTCTTAGGTTTGCTTCTTTAAAATCTTTGCCCTTGTTAAGACGGGGTTATCCTACCGTTGTTTTGGTTGATACATGACTTCTCATTGAAGTTACTTGAGGGGGCTCTCTTGAAGAAAGCAAACTAGTCGTTCGGTTTTTCGTTTTCCCTTTTACGCTTTCTTTCTTAAGAAATTGTGGAGCCACTTATTAATCGATCAGTCAGTCTTTGGTAGGATTCATTTTATGATTGCATGGAAGTTAGGAACTATTTTGAGTTAATTTTTAATATTGATTTTCATCTTGTTTCTCAAGTATGTTGTCCATAGGGAATTATAATATATACCGTGAACTGACTTGTGGTGTTAGATCTTATGCTATGTAAGTGTTCAATTTGATCTTATGTTCACTACTCTATTCCTGTAGTTCTTGAATCAGGAACCGTCAGTGGTAAAAGAAGAATGTCTCATTATCGTGTAGCAGCTCTGCACAAACTCCTAAGAAATGCCATTGGGATTAGCTGCACCGGCATATCTTCCTCCACTAGAACTCCCGCTGTAAATGGCCTCTACTGTCGGCGTCTTCTTCAGCCGTTGTCATATTCACCTTCCCGATATTATTGCGCCAATCATGTCCCAAATATCAACCCGGTTGCCCTGCAAATGATTGATTATGCTCTTGGCCTTGCTCGCTCTCAGAAAACTGGTCTCTCTATTCCCTCTCTCCAATTGGGAAATAGGTTTAATTTTTTTTTTTTTCAGGATTTATTTTTTTGCGTTGGTGTTTCTCCTTATTATGTTCAAATTGTGCGCACTATCTAATTTATTGGGAATTATTACTTTCCAGAATTTATTAGGTCTACAATGAACATATTGTGAAATTTGAAGTTTTTGCTATCTTCCTCAAAGATAAGGGCGATTTTATGGTGCCTTTAGGAATACAATTATCGCTGAGTTACTTTCTGGAATTTAATTTTTGCTGATTCTATTAAAACTTAAAATATTGTTCACTTTATTTTGGGCGAAAATGCAACATGTTATTCTTCCAGAGTCTCTGCCCATTTAGTTTATGTTGATTGCTTCTCCAGTTTTCAAGTGTAAAATGTTTTATGTTATTGGCATTTGGCAGATGAATCATACGGGGAAGCTTTGCTGGTACTGGAGCAGGGTCTATCTTCTCAATCACAAGGAGGACCAGATGCTACTATAGAGAATACCAAGGGGGTGATTTTACTTGCTATTTCTAGTCTATTGTCTGAAAGGTTTGCCAGACAACACTATAAAATTGTGATCTTTCTTATATTAGCTGCTCAGATGATGGTTGAAGGTAATAAATTGGTTCATTTCATTTGGTTTAGGGGGAATATTGATGAAGCTATGCAAGCCTTGCTGATGATCCAGGATTTAAGTAGTTCTTATGTTGGTGTAAGAGGTAAGATTGAACAATACAAATGTGTTACTACATGGATGCATAAGTTTCTTTCCCAGTTCTGTTTTACAATTTCTTTGCTGCTGTAGTTGCTGCAATGGAAGCACTTGTTGGGCTCAATTTAGAAATCGGTTTGGTAAGATCCTCTAGACATAAATATTTGCACATTTATAAATATCATTTGTTTGAACCCTTTTATAAAAGTAACTTTGTAGTCTATTATGGATTCTTAGACTATGCTTATGGTGGCTTTGGTATACCTAAAGTGTATTCTTATGCATAAATACGTCAAATAGTCAATAAACTTTATGTACTGCCCAATGTGTCTCTCTGTTCTTCTTCAGTGGATGACTATCAATATGAACGGCGCAAATTCATTTGGGTTGTTCTTCCTTGTATAGGATGATACCTCATCAGTGCTCGCAGATAAATGTTTGAAACTATTGGAGCATGAAAGCTTGGAGACTGGTGATGAGCGTGGCTATAAAGTTTTTAGTGCACGTTCTAAAGCCATTAAAGGCTTGGTTGAGATAGTTCATGGAAATATGGAATCAGGTAAAGAGATAATTTTTGACCTGTTGGTTTGTAAAATATTTTTTACTGGTCTTTCTATAATGACTAGGTTTTTGGTTGTAGCGAAGGGATTCTTTGAAGGTTGTCTAGATGAGGGCTGCATTGGTGAGATTTCATTCTTTTGAGCTTATTATGAATGTCGACTTTTACATGCCTTAATGAGCTTGTCATGCTTGGTAGGCAATGCATCTCTGTCATATGGTGAATTCTTGCATGCTAAGCGGGACTTCAATGCTGCAAAGGAGTTGTATCAGAAGGCAATTGCTGAATCATCTGAGAAGAAGGATTTCAATTATCCATATGACTTGGGGGCATGCAATATGTCACCAGAAGAAGTTCTGTTGGCAGCCACATGCGCTTTGGGGCAGCTTGAGTCTCATTTGGGGTAATAGGAGATTGTAAATGAAATTCTTGTGGTTGTGGCTTTTTCTTTTCAACTTGTTCAAATGAAGTGATCATTTTTGTAACTGTGCTTTATCAGGAATTTTGGGGATGCAGAATTGATTTTGACGAGGGCATTGAAGAAAGCAGAAGAATATTTCGGTAGAATTTTTTAATTCTCCAGAAAAAAGCAGGTTAATTTTAGCTACTTGTAAAATTAATAAATATTCCCTTTGATCTATTGCAGGCACACACCATCCTAAAGTGGGAGCTGTATTAACTTGCATAGCACTCCTGTATCGACAGAAAGCAATTGCCGAACGCTCAAGTTCTCTCTTGATACAAGAGGTGAGATCGTTGCATCAATGACGTAAAAATAACCATTCATAATGTCGCTTTTTGGCTTTTCTTTTTATTTATTGTTGCTTCTGTATTGGTACCACTTTGAGCATATGACTATATGGACTAAAGATATTTAGAAAACAATGAAATATCTAATGTATGACATCAGTATAAGTAGCATGTTGTTAGGAGATGGATCCTATTACCATATTGTCCTTGGTTCTTGAAGTTCTATGGGTAGTAATGAAACTGAATGAAGAGAAACTACTTTTGTCAATCGAAAGATAGTTTTTTGGACACTGGTATAATATGATGTATTCTTATGGAATATTACATTGTAAAATCACATACCCATACTATTTAATTGATATGATTTATTATAGTGATAAAGGCAAGGCCTGCAAAACTGATCTGTACCAATAACTTAATCCAAATCACCCGACCAAACTGAGTACCTGAATTTACATAGCCTTGTATTAACCAGACTCAAAAATTGTGTGACTAATAAGAGTATAAGAATGTTGACTAACTTATCTTATACTAAAATGGCAAAAGATCTGAATATGGCCAGAACTAAATAAACTTGAACGGGCCTTAAACTAATAGAATGGAGTTGTTGCCTGAATATGGCCTGTACTAAACCCAATCCAAACGACTTGTGGGCCATCTCTATGGTTGCTATACATTGGTTCATGCGAAAACTTAATTTTGTCAGAGTATGTTGTTTGACCTTTGACCAATTGAATAAGTTTGTCGATTATCATTTGGATTACTACTATTTTCATTCTTCCTCATGGAATGTGATCTGCTTTGCTCAGTTGTCTGTTCTACTTTTTCTGCTCCACAGGGACTCTACAGGAAGGCTATAGATATGCTAAAAGCTCCTCCATTAGAGACAGATGGTATGATACCATTGAGCTTAAACATTTCTCTTTTTTAAGTAATAGTTAGTAAAGTGGATGTCCCAATATTGATTTCTTCTTTTTTGTGCTAGATGCAAAAGCAAATGTGGAGCATGTTCGAGAAAACGTGGATAAAAGGGATGTAGTTGCCCTTGCCAGAGGTATGCTTGGTCCAGTATAATTTATGGGAATCATCATCTCTCTTGGATTTTCCTCAGTATCTTATTATCTGAAATGTTTTCAGTCTCATGGTTTTGCACATTTTGAATGAACATTGAAATCTGTTGCCTCTTTGGGTGAAGCCCTGTTTCTCTTGTACTGTGGTGGACTTCATTAACATCCCTTATGTTCTAGTTATTCACCTGTTTCTTGCATTTCCTTTGTCCATGTTCGCTTTTAATAATCTTCACTTCTTATGCAGGGGGGTATGGTGAAGTACTTTGCGTCCAGCAAAACAGAAATGATGAAGGAGAAAGAATGCAGAAATGGGCAGAGGCTTGGTGGAGAAATCGTCGGCTATCACTTGCTGAAGCACTTGACATATCCAAGTCTTCTTCCAAAGTCCTGGTACTTGATACTCGGATATGCAGAGCACTTTAGATGCTGAAACTTCCTTCTGTATCACAGGATCTGTGCATCTCTAGATGCTGTACAAAATAAATCATGCAACTAATTTTGTCTTTGCTGCCTGATTTGTACCATTCTACATTTCTACTGTCATATGGGGTAAATGAGAACTTGTGTTTATTTTATGGCCTCTCTGCACAAGTAGTTAAGTACATGGCAATTTTTGATTTAGTGGGTAATGGGAAACTTTCTTGCTGATCTGTTTTAAGCCATGTCTAGTCCGAAATAATTCTATGAAACTGATGTCTATCATAAAGAATGATTTCCTGTACATTTTCAAGTGCTGTGGTATATATATTTCTGAATTGAACTTCCTTTGTAACGTTTTTTGAATGAACATTTTGAAATATTAAATATTTCTGTTTATTGTTTGGACATAACTCTGGTCCAAGCATTAATCAAATATGGAGCTCTATTTATTTGGATCAACTGAAGTTATGAAATGATCTGAGAATTGCGAATTGCCTTGCTCTATGCTGGACCAGCAGAAAGTATAGTAGTGTGAATTGTGAAGTTGCTCTTCTTCTGAAAGTAATGGAGGCATCTAAGTTAAGGTGGTGTAGGAAGTAGCTATTTTTCACTCTCGGAGTTCGGCCATGTTGCTCATTATCGATTGTTTTTATTCCAAAATTACCTCTATCAGATAGCTATGCCGAAGATATGATGCTATCAGATTGGGCAATAATATGCCTGATTCTGGAGATCGATTGATTACAACTTGGCATACTGGCTTGGGTACATCACAATATGCTTGTTGCTCGACTTTAGAGCATTTATATCCAGTGTGATCTCTAGCAGACGCTACATGAAGAGACTTCTGAAGCGATTAAAAAGCATGCAAGATTTGGTAAATGAAAATATACAGTGTTACAGGTACAGCAACTGAATGATACATGAAATTCTGTCTTCAGAGTGGAATATCAAGCCCTTTTCCGATCTCAATGCCTATAAGTTGTAGTATCCCTTTGTTCAATATCTGACAGAAACATCATTGTAAATGATCAAATCCCAATATATAGCATAAATCAGAAACTCAAAGAAACAATCAGCTATGTTTGAGCAGGAAAGATGTGGAAAACTTATCATACAAGTTCAACAATGAACGTTCCAATGAGGCCAATCATGCATGCTCTCGAGTTCCAAATTTCAGCAATCTTGGTGAACCCGAGAAATGGGGGCTTGAACTTAGGTTCTACTTTCGGCAGCACCACCTGATCAAATCAAATGATACTCATTACCCATCCAAATCGAGAGAGAAAAGGCCAGAAGAGACAAGATGAGAAAAAAAAAATCCTATACATGATTGATATGAGCTGCAATGGTCCATTAAGGTCCAATTTCTTTTAAGACATAATTAGGCAGAGAAATGACAGGTTAACGCATCAATGAAATACCATGATAGAACAACGCGAATGCTTTTCACCCTTTCTGTAACCACCAACCTTCAACTTATTTAGATTTAAGGGCTACCACCAAGTTCTTCCTCTAGGTATTTCCATAAAGCATATATCAAAGAAGTCAATCCATCACCATGTTTCAAGTATCACAAAGCGAAAATAGAAAAGATACAAGAACAATACAACATGATTTACCTTGCATTTATAAGACTATTAAATCAACACACTTTGATCAGCAAATTAATAAAATAACATAAGCCTATGAGTCTTAATAATAGGAAGATTTAGTTTACATTAATTGTCGTTATATATATATATAGTAGAAAAAAAATGGTGCCGAACATGTCAAACACACAAGTAGGAAGTAGGGGAGTATTCTTAAGGCAACGTCAAATTGTGGAAAGAACCAACAAAGATGAGTTATCACTATGTGAAATAGTTGGCAATTCCTAATTCCCAATTTCCAATTTGGAGAAATAGATTTCTTAGATCTTCCTAAGGTACTCCCAAGAGTCCCAACAATAATTTTTGTATACAATCAGTGTATTGTAATACAGTAATATTTAACAAGTTTACTCACCTAAATCACATACAAGATACCCTTTTGCGCAATTAAGATTTATGTAATTCAAGGATGAGTGGATGACTAAACCTGTTGTATACTTTCTATGTTTTACAAATATTGCAACAAGGATAAATTTACGCATCTCGAAGCACATTTTATATGTTAAATATCTATAATTATATAAAAATAAAATTATAAAAAGTATTTTACGAGACGAATCTAACAAGATCCCCATAATGTTTTACTATACTTATAAATCATAATATGTAGTCAAACAAGCGTGATGAATAGTAAAAAAGTCAAGGTATTGCAATATTACTAGAACGAAGGAAGTATACTCCAAAATGGGTTCCAAAAGGTTCCTCTTCCGACTTAATAACCACCACTACTTTCATGAGTTTCATCTTTCTACAATCCTCCTTTTTCAGCCCCTAATTCTCCCCTCTCATTTTAGGCACGACGCAATAATATGATTTCATAACTTGCTAAAATGATTCAAATGAAGGGAACTACTCAATTACTAGTATTTCTAATCAACTAACTATTTCATGGTTAAGCATACTTTAAATAATCATACCCATTACATCAAATCTCACCTGTTAAACGGGATTTGATCTCAAATCTAGGATACCACCCCCAAACTTTAACCAACTAGTTTAGTTTTTTTTTTTTTTTTTTTTTTTTTTTTTTTTTTTTGAGAAAGCCAACTAAGTTAGTGTACATCTAGTATAAAGCAGCTACTTAAATAGGCTAAAAATTATTTAAATAAAAGAAAATTCCATAAAAGATAGGTGAAAATAAGTGACTAAAAATTCTGAAGACAGAAATAACATACACCAGCAGGGAGCTTAGCAGCTTTGACTCTGAAGGCACCATGTTTAGCCCCTGCTCCACGATTTCTATGGCGAAGGCGGCGACCTGATGGCGGAAGCAGAGATAAGTTAGTAGGTGCTGCTGCGAGCTGGGGTTGTTTCAATGGATTAACCAGAAACTGGGATTTGAATGGAGCTACTGACGCCATTAGTTTTGAACAAGGTTATGGTGGGATGAAGTTGTCTGAACAAGGTTGATGGGTTTATGGACAAAAGGATCAGTTACGTCACAGATTTCATATTGTGGTTGCTTTTATTTGATTGGATAAGGTTGTTACATGTCCCACAAAGGTATAGGCTAACAATTTCTTGTGAATAGGATTTCGCAGCCTCTAATACCTTCAGTCCTTAATAATATTACTCTGTAATTAATTTTAATTTAGGTTACTCCCGTTATTTTAAGATCGGTTTTTTCATCATATACCCATAAATATTTTCAAATTTATCATAAATCCCTAAGTTGTTACGTAAATTCATCATATATCCCTGATTTATTTATCATAAGATCGGCCAGGGGTTACTTGGTTAGGTTATTCGGTCGATCAGGGGTTACTTAAGGTTACTCGTTGATTAGGGGTTACTTGGTGTGTGTCAGTTGGCCACACGGTGTGGCCAGACGAACACAAAAGTTGCTGGAAATAAAAACGAATACAATTAGTATAAAGATAATAAACAAGATTAGTAATAATATTATTATAGTTATATTATAAAATTATTCCAAAATTAGAAGATTTTTGCTAAAAAGGGAGGGGAGAGTTTTGGAGGGAAAAAACAGCACCGGGAAATGACACGTGTCATTCTACGTGCCTGTTTTAGTATTATGTTATTGATTATGCAAATATTCCAAAAATAGAAGATTTTTGCTAAAAAGGGAAGAGAGGTTTTGGAGGGGAAAATCAGCATCATGAAGTGACAAATGTCATTTCAGGTATCTGTTTTAGTATTATATATTATTAATATTGATTATACAAATATTCCAAAAATATAAGATTTTTGCTAAAAAAACAGGGGGAGTTTTGAAGAGAACAAATAGGACCAGGAAGTGACACGTGTCATTCCTGGTGTCTATTTTAGTATTATGTTATTGATGGAGGGAGTAATTTAGTTTTTTACAACTCCATGTAGTTCACTCTAGTTACTTTTTTCATGTTTAAAGGGGGTGTTAAATACTACCATAAAAAGTGATCAAAACCGCCAATATTTAGTGTGAATGGACAACCATACCCTTAGTACTTCACCACTATCTTCCCTCTTGCCACCAATTACTAACACCTTAACACCACCACCCTGATCGGTGACGATCACCACCACCACACTGACTAGCGACGACCACCACCACCATCCTGTTCGCCGACCACCACATCCTCCTCAATGATGACCCACCACCTTCCCTCGCTGATGGGAAGGTGATAGTTTTTTTATTCGCCGACGAGGGAAGGTGGTGGGTCGTCATTGAGGGGGATGTGGTGGGTCGGCGGTCGGAAGGGGTGGTGGGTCGCCGGGGAGGATAAGGGGTGGTGAAGTAGTAAGGACATGGTTGTCCATTCACACCAAATGTTGGGGGTGTTTAGCAATGCACTTTTTAAATAGGTGAATTAATTTTGATTTTATACACTATTCATATACTTCATTAGTTTCACTAAAATTGCAACACTTCGTTTCAATGCCTTCCCCAACACTAAAATATGCATACTTGTTGCAGTTCTGACAATTAGAAATAAAAATTTATGACACACGCTACACCCACTGTAAAAGTTGGTGTTGTTTTGGCTACCACTTATAGAGTTATAGGTGGTGCTACTCATTACACACCCAAGGCATAAATGGTGTTAAGACCAATTTTGCCTTGTATTAAGAAAAGGGACTTATGGAAACACATACTACGTGATTATTCATAATCAATTAAGCAAACCTTTGAACCTTAGGTTGTAATGTATTTAGGGCTTTGCCCAAGTAATCTATGCTTCTCGTTGTGTTAATAAATTATGACTCGTTTAGATCAATGAATTGCAAAACTACTAGAAGGGTGAAAAAGAAAAAGGGTGAAGGGATTCTTGAGCATTGGTGAAGGCGTGTGAGATTTTGTGTTTGAGTGTACATCTCGCTCTAAAAATTGGTGGAAAATGGTGTCAATGCTCTAAAAATTGACTTTCTCGTCAGTAAAGACAGTAAGTTGAGCTAAGGAGGTGTTTTTAATACTTCCTTGAAATCAAGGTGCTAGTTAAACAAAAATAAATAAATAAATAAGGTACTAATTCACAAACTCCACAATGAACAAAATACTTTTTGACAATTTTGACTAAAAAAATGTACCAAGTATGTTGTAATTATACTACATATTATCGTACACTTAATCTGTTAAGACTGTTATTAAGAACATGTAATATTGAAAACTTACAAAATAATGACATTTTTTATAGATCCCAAAAAGTGGGCATTTTTGTAAAAAAAAAAAATAAATAAATAAAATTAAACTACATGAACGCTAGAGTCAAGACTATATCTGATAAAGAGGTACCCCTTTGAGGAGGAGCGATCTGGTTTTGTTAATTGCAGAAAAGCAGAGGCAAATTTTCTCCTCAAGATCAGTAAACTGGTCGAATAAACTTACACGGTTCTTCCTTAGCTGCTTCACCACTTCATATGTAAGGTACTTATCCCTACCCCAGTCCAACCCGCGGCGAATCAAAAGCCTATCCCCCTCGATTTCAGTATGTAGGAGTGAGACAAGGCGATCAATGGTGTCCAAAGAATGATGCAGCACAAAAGCACTCATGGCTGCAGCATCAAGCTGTGTCGTATTTGCTTCTTCCCTCTTTGTAATTTTCGAGGGGAACATTATTGGGCAGCTGGAAAAGCCTACCAGGGCGACCAATGCATGAGCACCAATGGCAATGGCTGCTATAGTAACTCCAACAGCTGCCCCAATTAAACATACTGCTGATGTGGTGGTGCCACAGCGTACTCGACGAACCCTGCCACGGGACTTCTCAAGGCGCTGGTCAACCTGTTGCTTGAGCTGGAAAAAGCAAAGTCGCATGTCTTGAAAGTTGTTGGAATCAGGGCATGGGAAAGGGTTCCCTTTCTGTTCAAACTGAAGAAGAACATCGAAGGCGTGATTGCATTGTAATTCAGTCATAGATTCTGTGTCAGTAGGTAGGATGTCAACAAAGTCATGTACATGGGCATACAAGGAGCGGGCATGATGAATATTACGGTGGAGGAGGAGGAGAAGCTGGCATGTTTCCTCACTGTGTTCAAAGTAAGCAGTGACGAGTTGAGTAAAAGTGGTGGCTGGGGCATGCTGCAGCACCTCATTGACAGCCTCACGATCAGGCTGAAGGACTTGAGACAACAAAAGCTGTGGTTGCTGGTCAGCCTCGTTGTTCTGATAGTGCTCAACTACATGAATCCTGGACCATATCTCGTTGTAGGAACTCGTCTGAACTGCAAGTGCATACTCTTGTGAGAGATTGACAGTAGGTGAAGGTACAGCACTTGTTCCAGATGTAGTAGGTGTTCCCTGTGACGAATTCCCTGTTATAGACACCAATATGTTTGAAGCCTTTAGACAAGCCCAAAAGGAAAGGGTAGAGAAGAACTCCATTAAGTTCAAAAGAAAAGATGTATAATGACATCCCTACATCACCAACACAGAAACTACTATGAAAATCTCATTTAAGAAAAATAAAATAAAATTGTTTTAAAGTTATCTACCTTCACCTGGATGATGCGTAGGGCTAGTTACTGTGGTTCCAGAAGATGAGGTCAATGATTTCAAGGTCAAGCAACTCGGCATATCTTGCAGTTTTATCTACAAAGAAGTAAGCAGTCCCCTTTTGACTACCAAATAGTTCAAACATTGAGGTTCACACTGCAAAGCAAAACTTCAGCCGTTAGGAAGGCAATCTACTCAAAAAAAAAAAATAAAAAAAAATAAAAAAAAATGTTATCAGAAGGCAACAACTTTGAAATATTACTAAACTAGCTTTGAAATATATCTGATTTGAAATACGGTTCTTTGCAATGGTATGAAATTTTAAAATATTAAGATTATGTAGACAAAATCATGCTAAATATACATATTTAATCGTCATAATCATCCCTAATCATTTACTGTAAAACTTCTGAAACTCTACACTATAATTACCATTCAAGCCTTGTTCTCTTTGTTAAAGTAGATTATCATGGGGATCACAGACAAAAGGCATTGTTCTTAATACCTTAAAAATACAAAAAATTTAGGTCTAGTAAGCTCAGATCTAGGTTAATAAATTTTGGATCAGTTCAATACCAGGCTCTTAAGTCCAATGGGTCTAAATAATGCTCATTGAATGTAAGGGTTTTGTACGATCGATAAATGTTTTGTCAACCGAAATACCTAGTTAAACAAATTACATCAAGCAGAGCATATTGATATCAGACTTATAAATTACAAAACAAAGGGAAAAAGTGTCCTAAGAAAAGAGAACGAGACTCATAACTGAAGATATTATCCAGGAAGTAATCAAACGATATAGGACAGTAGGACAACTACAATGACCACATTGGAACTATTATTAAAATGCATCCATCATATAAGAACAAATCAAAAATTTTGGGATAGGAAGATTCTCAGATGTTTCTTAGCAAGTGTTTAAACCAATTACACCCTTCCAGCGACTTTCTATCAAGTAAATGAGCCAGTAGCTTAGACATAGCTTGAAGCTGTTTACACCTAAATCTCAATGCAGGAACAGTTGATAATATTTGTAGTTTCTTGAATCTTGACAAGCTGGCGAGTACAAAGTTACCAATTAATGGAGACTAAAGGAAGAACTGAAGCTATAGAGGAAAAAGTATATACTTCCAGGCACGAAAATTTTAGAAATAAGGAAGATCTTTCAACATCATCATAAAGGTGACCATAAATTATTAAATTTCATCTGTAATCTAAATAATCTACCATGCTTTAGAACAGAAATCCCAAACGTCTCTTATTCTATATCTCTTCAAAAGCAAATCTACCAGAAAATCCTATCTAATTTTCCTAGTAAAGAATCTTCTACTTGCAACAAAGGCATGATGGACACTTCCACTAAGTCTAAGACAAAATTATTGCTTACACGCCATAAAAAGCAACCGCACACAGTGGTTCATCATCAAGCCAATAACATTTTGAGAAGCTACCCAGCAATATCCACCTGATATCCATCCATGTTACCTGAACTCTTCATCTTATCTCAAGTGCCCGGTCAGAACCTTAACACTCCTACAGGGGTACAGAGTACAGACGCTTCGATTCTTCATTTGCACCAAAACTAGAAGCTTTATATATATATATATATATATATATATATATATATATATATATATATATATATATATATATATATATATATATATATATATATATATATATATAATAGCCGATCCTAAAGCTTGGACACATACCCTTGTCCAATATGGGTTCTTGAGTCCGAGTAGCATAGGAATCCATGACAAAATTAACCCGAACTACCATTTTATTTTGCAGAATTTTCAAAAGGCAAGTTTCCCAACTCCCAATTACATAACACAATTTCTTTAACTTAACAGTAAAAAATTAAGGTTCCAAAAGTATGTACTAGTATATTCTCAAAGTTCAAATCTAAGTGAGATATTGGATTATTGGAGCACACTTAAGTTTCAGATGCTCACAGTTCTAAAGACTCATATCTATAATAGGATAAAAGAAACATCGAGAAATATTGATTCCGAATCTTAATCAATAGTTTCCTAAATAAAGAACAATGCATACCTCAACCTCATTGGCATGTATGGCAACCACTCGAAACGCGCTTCGATAAAATAAACTAACTACTTAACTCAAAATTTCATTGCGAAATTGAAATTGAGAACTGATACACACATACAATGATCCAAAACTACTCATACAGCTCAAATTTTAGAAAATGCACAAAATTCACACTCTTTTAACTTCTAGCAACATGCAAATGTATATATATAAAAAATAAAAAAAAAAAAAAAAAAAAAACCCTAATTCAAAATCAAACTAAGCAAAACCATAAAACCTAAACAAATAATCAGATAAAACCCTAATAATTCAAAACAAAAATTACGAAAACAATTTGTTTCACAAATGAAATTAAATTTATAGTAGAGTCAGCTAATTGTTAGAATATTAGGAAAAGCAAATATGAGAACAAAGAAATTAGGGGAAATTGAAGGGAAAATAAATTAAAATTAAAACCAACCTTAAATTGCAGAATTTAAGAAGAAGACGATAAACTTGCAGAAGAAGAGAGAGAGAGAGTTGCTGAAGTGATGGAGTCAGAGAAAGTTTCAGCAGCTCACAAAGTCACAAGAGTGTCAACGCGGTGCATTTCGTTGGGTTTTATAGTAGCTTCCTTCTACACGGTTTTTTTTTTAAATTTTATTTTATTTTAATTTTTAGTTTAATAAACGGAATAGTCCGTAGTTTTTTTTTTAAAAAATATTATTCCCTCCATTTTACATTAATTTCCTTTTTGTGAAAAATTCAAAATTGATTGAATGTAATCTTTAACCGGTTAATGCTATACTCCTTTCATTTCGTAATAATCGTAACGCTTTTCTTTTACATTTGTTTCATAATAGTTGCAATACTTCCTATTTTAGTAAGAACCTATTAATATTTGATAATTTCTCTCTCCCACTTACCCCACTTGCATAAATATTTAATTATTTTTCTTTCTACAAACCCCACTTATACTACTTTTTTTTTCCATCTCCTACTAACAATAATATATATTCCCACTAACTATACTTTATATTATAAAATTCACCCTATGATCCCTACTCTATAAATTTCCTAAAACTTTGCGCAAGGTCTACTATTGCGATTAATACAAAACGGAGGGTGTATATCCTAGTATAACATTATGTGCAATAAAGCTAGTTTTAATATTGTAAAAAATTGTCTATGAAAGGGCAAGTTCACAATTGTGAACAGAAGCAGTGAAAAATATAATTCCAAAATATAATTCCACTACACAATACTTCAATCTCTATTTCTTTCTGTTTTGGAACCCATGATCTTTTAAGGATATAAGGACTCTCGGACCACTATAGTTTGTATTTTCCTGGTGATAACCTTTTATAATTATAAATATTTATATTTGACCATAATTTTTGCTAGTATATTAGACTGTTATATGATATTTTTTACAGTTCTATAAAATAATTACGGATAACTCTACCTCTATAAAAGGCGGATTTTCCCCCAATTTCACCACAAATTCCTTACCCTTCCTACTTTTTATCCAAAAATCACCCAAATATTTTCACCCCTTCTTCCCTGATCAGTATGTTTCCCGTTGCCGACAACCAAAATACCCACACCTTCACATTTGAGGAAGATCTAAGGAAAATAAAACAATATTTCCTTCTAATTATGGCACTCGTAGTTTTGTTAATAGCAATATTAATTTTTTTCATTATACAGAAGTGAAGCTCGTTTATTTTGCCGCTTTTGTAAGTAGATTAAAAACTTGTTTTTGTTTTATTATGTTGTTATTGTATAACATTACTATCATTATTATAATTATTGTTATTATTGTTGTTACTGTTGTTGTCATTTTGCTGTTTTGCGACTAACATAACTCATTTTTGCCTAATTATATATTTACTTATAATTATAAACCAAGGGGGAGAAAAGTACAATACATTATTTATGGTTTATTATTGTTAAATAATTTAAATTATCACTTGAATCATTAACTCAACAATAAAAATGGAAGAATTAAACATATGTGTAGTACATATGATTTATTATTATAAACTAATTACCACGTAATATATTCTAGTTAGGAACTGGTGCCTTAATAATAAGAAATTCTGGGGTGTAGACTGGAAGAATTTAATAATGACCTTTCTGCAGAGGGGGAGGCAATACAATCTATCTCAGATGCTTCTAATTATTTGTCCAATATAAGTCAAAGGAAAATATATTGTTACAACTCCAATTCTGGAGACAACGATGTAAAAAGAACTAGATTCTAAGGGAGATTCCTCTTCTAAACTCCTTTTTTTGAAAGTTAAGTGTCGTCAAAAGAAGAATAATATTTCTACCCAGATGGATGATTAAGGACTTTTACAGAATAGTCAACATGAGGTACAAAACATCGTTGTTCGTTCCCTGAAGGAAACTTTCAAATGTGATGCGGTCCCAATTTATGAAGTATTACTGTCCTTCAAGAGCTGCATCTTCCTTCATTTACTTCTTCTCAGATTAGTAATTAGGAACGACCGTTATATGCAACTAAAATACAGGATGCAATATTTGATCTAGGGAACTGTAAATCCATAGGTCTGGATGGTGTAACGTCAAAATTTTTAGCTAGAATTCATTGGCATACGGTTGGTGATTCAGTGGTCGCAGCTGTTCAGAACTCTTTCATACTGGGTTCCTCCTAAAAGAATGGAATCAATCCCTCCTTTTCATGATCCTAAAGATTGCCTCACCAACAGAGGTGACCCACCTTCATCCTATTAGCCTTTGTAATACGATCTTTAAATGTGCTTCCAAATGTTTTGTTGCCCGGATCCATCCGTACTTGCCTTTTCTCATCTTTGATTCTCAACATGCCTTTGCTAAGGGAGAGTTATCTAAGATAATATTCTAACGTCCTGTGAATTAATGGAAAAAATTAACTCTTCCAAGACTGGTACTAACTGGCTTACTGCGCTCAAAATCGATATGAGTAAGGTTTACGACAAAGTTCATTGGAGTTTCCTTTTACGAGTTCTTAAAGCTTATGGTTTCTTAGCTCGATGACTTCAGATGATTCACCAATGCATTTCTACAATCTCCTATAAATCTCTCATCAACGGCAATACTTTAGAGGCTTTTAGGCCTAATTGTGGTCTTCGTCAAGGGGACCCTTTATCCCCCTACCTCTTCCTCTTCTGTATGGATATTTTTTCCAGAATGATACACTTGGGACAAGATTTACACATGTTTAAGGGAATTAAAAATTTCTGGGGCTAGTCTGTTATTTCCCGGCCCATCTTTTCTTCGCCGACGATGCTATGTTTTCTTCATAGCTGCTGCCGTTTCTTGCACTAATATCGTCGCGATAGTTCAACGCTTTACCAAAATTTTTGGGGAAGAGTTGAGTCTCACCAAGTCTCTGATTAAATTCTGTTCGAACACTACAACACTTGCACAAGACGAATTTAAGGCGATTTTTCGAATGAAACACGTTCAAGTGTTTGACCATTATCTTGGGTCCCCTATTCATTTTATGGGGATGAAAAAAGACTGCTTCTAGTTTCTCGTAGACAAAATTGCTAGTCGCATAATGACGCTTAATGCTGTCTGGCTTTCTCAATCACAAAAGTTAATTTTCATCAACTCAATTCTGGTAGCTATGGCTTCTCATCTTCTTTCTTGCTTTGAAATCCCAGTCTTAATTGTAGGAAAAATTGATGCCTTATTATTGAAATTTTTTTGGTCACATTCGGGAAGTCACGGTATAAATTGGGTTGGTAAAGGGAAAATGCATCTACCTCGGGGTATGGGCGAATTAGGAATTCGGTGTATCTCGTCTAAATAAAGATCTTCTTATGAAGCAAGTGTGGAGAACTGTTAACCACCCACAACAACTTATTTCCAAAATCTTTACTGCTCGTGCTCAATTCTTATCTCCTACTCCACATCATGCTCGATGCTACTCGGGTTGAAACTCCTATGGCCTTCGCAAATTGCTTGCGCAGATGAACTTCTGTCAACAGGGGTGCAGCTTAAAAGTTGGCAACGAAAAATCCATACTTGCAGGGAACTCTAATCTGGTCAACGGTACTACTCTTGTATTAAACTAGAAATCCTCCTAGGCACTGCGAGGAATTTGACTGTAAATTTCTTTATTCATCCGCAAACTCTCATCACCTGGGATGTTGACAAAGTACAATAGTGTTTTCAATCCGCAGACGCTTCTACAATCCTTGCTATGGAATCTCTTGCTATACATGAGGAGGACTTTCGGTTTTGGGTGCATACTACTTTGGAGAATTATACGGTCAATATGGGTTAAGCAATGCTCATACAACCGCTTACTCCTCAAAATTTTAGTCCTTTTTGGAAAATCCTTTGGTTTCTTCATTTACAGCCAAAGTGGAAACTATTTTTATGGAAGTTATTCCATAACGATTTAGCGGTCAAAGGTGAACTTCATCGCAGGGGGGTTCCAATACAAGAAGTGTCATTTGATCGTTGTACGCAGTTAGAAGAATTTAACCATGTGTTTAGGGATTGCAGTATTGTAAGAGCTGCATGGAGGGGTGGTAGTTTAAGCATCCACTCAAAAGTAAATGGACATGATGAGTGTCATTTATGGAACTCATATGGTAGTATTTTTAGGTTTTTTTACCTTCTTTTATAGCTTTATTTCCTAATAAATGCGTGGTTTTGTCCATTTGTTCTTTAGTTTCCTTATTCTTGCTTATTTTGTGTTTTCGTCCACTTTTGTGGATTTTCTCGTTTTTTCCCTTTTATTTATTTTTTTTCTCTTTGTTTGTAGGAGTAAGGTGAATCTTGAAACCCGTCACGATGATTTATCGGGTTGGAAGAGGCTTAAGGTGAATGGTGGAAGCTTATGTGTAGCTCACAAGGCAAGGGATGGCTAGCTCCAAGACTTAGTGTTTGCGCTCTCATGCTGTGGTCTCATCAAAACTGGGTGTTGAACCCATTGTGAACCTCATTTTGAGACTGCCATGCCTAGTGACGATCATAAGCTAAGGAGCGCACCATCTACATCATGCACGCACTGAAGGAGTGCCCTGCTCCAGGTAGCGCGGTTGCACAAAATAGGAAGCACCATGCCACGATAAGGCCGTCATGCCATGACAAGTTACAATGTTGTAGAAAAAAAGAAATTTAGCAGGATGTTTGTGGGGGTTGCGCGACCTTTGCACGGGCGCGTACCATGGCTGTGCGGCCTTGCATCCTGAGGTCTCTGTTCCATACCAAGATTTTAGCAGGCGTGTAACCTCATGAGAGGGCGCGTCCAGCTGGGTCTGTTTTGGATTTTTACCTTATTTCCTTCTAGTTAGTTATACTATAAATAGCTTTTCTCCTTATTTCTTCATCAAGCAAGCAATTTATGCAATTTTTTGAATTTATTTTTTAGCTTAAGTTGAAAGTTTCTCTCTCTAGATTAGGATTAGTTTTAGGAGTAATTTTAGATAGAGAAAGTGAGGGATTTCAATGGTGATTTGAGAGATTGAAGATGCAAGGGTGACAATTACATTGAAGATCTTCTCAAGTATCAATGAGCATTTCTTACTCTATCTCATCTTATTGCTTTCTTTAATTTCATGTTTGTTTGATTTAGTTTTGTTGCTTGGTTCTTGATTAGATTAGTTGTTGTTGATGTTTGATTGATTCTTGATTTCATTGTTGGTTTGATTTGATGACGATTGTTAGAGAAGTTGCTTGCTAGGGTTTGGGTAAAACTTATATGATTGAATGATTGTGATTAATTTGGGAATTATGTTGATTGATTGTTGAGATTTTATTGATTAATGGAAGTTTGCATGTGCTTAGTTTGATTAGGCTTTGAGAACTATGCTAGATTGCATTGTAGATCCTAATGACATGACCACTTGATTTAGGATTTGCAATTGTTGATTGGTTTGATTTGTGATTCTCCTAGTTTGTTATTCATAGAAGAAACCTATCTTAACGATTAGGAGATAACTCTTGATTCCAATTGATAGCTCTTATCATTAGTCTTCACAACCATTGATTGGCTTAACCTTCCCAATTTTTTGCAATTGTCATGATTACATGTTGATCCCCGGCCCATTCCCTAGTGTTTCATTTGTTTAATTCTTGTTTGTTTTGGTATTTGTATAGTCTTTCCTCACCTTCGACTTCGACCTAGATTAGGCATTAATTGAAAGCACTTGAACATAACCGTTCCTAGTGGTTCGACCCTTGACTTACCTCTATACTTGTATTTAGGTTTGTTAAGTGATTATAAATTTTGTTTGACCTTAGGGAGAATTAGTTAACGAACTACTTTTCCCTACGTCAAAATGGCGCCGTTGCCGGGAAACGGTGTCTATGTTTGAGTGTTTTTTATTGCTTGATTCTAGGTCTTTGTATACTTTTCTTTTATTTGATTTTTGTTTGTTTTGTGAGAAAAAAAATGGCATGTCTCTCGTTTCCTGAATATGACAATGAGCCTTTTTGTGAATATTTCAGTAGACTTGAAGGATTTCTTTGATCATAATTATTGTAGTCTTGGGGAGGCATGTGAGATTTGTTTTTTTGGTTTGAATGAGCAAACAAGGGATTTAGTTGAATGCATGAATAATGGTGAATTTAGAGCATTATCAATTAATGATGCTTGGGATTTTTATGTTTGGTTTGCTTGGGATGTCTATAATAAGGGTAATCATGATTCTAATATTGATGTGCAATGTCTTTATTCTTCTGATATTACCGTGTATTCCCATGATTTGTCACATGATCCCATGATTGAACCTAGAACAAATGATTTTTACTCTATCTCCCTTATTGTTCATGATGATGAAGTGCATGCTCAAGTTGATGCTAATGGTGTGTTTCAATTTTCTTCTTTATTTACCATACCTTCTTGTGATGTGCCTTGTTCCCTTAATGATGAATCTCATGTACTTGATTGTGCCCCCTCTTCCCAAGGTGATAAATATGCTCATGATTTTAATGTTGATGCTTCCAATCTTGGTTGTGATCCTCCTTCCCTTGTTGAACCTCACCTTCTCTACCTTGTGAGTCTCCTATTGATATTTTTGAATCTCAAATTAGGCATGTTGAACTTGATGATCATGGGCCTAATAAGGAGTTGTTTCTTAATTATATGAAAATTCAATTGGAGATGGTGAAAAGGAGTGAGGAGCGTAATGAGAAAGTAAGCAAGGAGAATAGGAGAGCTAGAAAGCCAATTGTCATCTTTGATGCTTGTTTGTGAAAAATCCAAATCCAATGTGTGTGTTGAGAATGATGATGATGTTTTTGAGCAACCAAGAGTTTGTGAGGATCCTATTAGTGAGAGTAGGAGTGAAGGAAAGGGAGTTGAGAGTGATGATGATGATGATTTTGTGAATCTAAACTCCCCTTCCTATGTTGATTGTGACGAGTCTCAAGTGCATGATTGTGATTCTTCTATCCATGAGTATTTGGACTCGTTTGAGGTTATGTCCAAAATGTTCTTTGAGGTTCAAATGAAAAATTATAGTCTTTTGAATGAGTTCATTGAGAATGCTTCATGGGAGAGAGATGAGTTTGAAATGAATTTGCATCCATTCATGCATGTTTTTGAGACTTTGGGCTTTGAGGATGTTAAGGGAGTTGTTTTTCATTGTTGTGATGGAGAGGATGATGTAGTTTCTCTTGGAGGTTGGATGTTTGAGGGAGATAGAGATCATGAGTGTTCTTCTTTTGAGAATTCTATGATTGATTTCTATGCGCTTATTGGTGATGTGAGGAATGGCGGTGAGAAAGAGTTCATTTGCGAGACCAATGCTCCTATCCCCTCCTCTCATGTTCGTTTTCAAGAAAATTTAACCATATTCCCTTCTATCCTATGTCCCTCCCTTCTTTTCTCAATGAGCCTATTGGAGACCCTCCTTCTATTTGTGATATTCAAGCTCCTCACCCATCGATTATTGAGGCAAAGGGTGATTTCGCCACCCAAAAACATTTTGAGGAGAGTTTGCCGTATTTTTCTTTTTCTTTTTGTTTTTCTCCCTCTTCTTCTTCTTTTGGTGAATTTTCTTTTGATTCTTCTTCTTTTTCTTGGCATCTCTCTCCTCATTTGCGTGCACTATCCTTGTTACACGTCCTTTCTCCGTCATGTGCATACTAAGGCCCTGTTCTTTAGAGCTTCTAGGTAGAGCAGAGCAGATTTCAGTAGAGTAGAGCAGATTTCAGGAGAGTGGAGCAGAGCATTATTAACAAGTGCATACCATTGATTTAGGTGAATGGAAACATAAATAGTTGTGTATCATCTTTAACATATGTTAATAGTAGAAAGATAAAAGACAATAGTTTAACATCTTCAAATTATTACAACCACATATCAAAATAGGAACATAATTAGATAAGAGATTAACATCGTGGTGAATTAACCATCTACTTCCATATGATCTTCATTTTCGTCATCTTCATTGTCGCTTTGATCTTCATTGTCGCTTTCCGATCGATTAGCCCTCCAAAGTCGGCGTGCCATACGATGTCGCACTTTGGCCATACTATCTTTGCGCCATTATGCAAACATAGTTGAATCTGCTACTCCTATATCCGCATCATGTTGAATGATTGGTATGCCAAGCTTATGCATCCGAATAAAATTATGTAGTATGCAAGTGGCTACAATGATTGACATTTGATTCTTTTGTGACACTTGTGGCATGTTATCTAATATCCTCCACATTTTTTTCAACTGTCCAAACGAACATTCCACCTTCATTCTTAACGATGAATGTAGCTTATTAAAATATTCTTTTAATCCTCTAGGTGGTATTGTTCTAAAATCAGGCATATGTACTCTTATTCCCCCGATGTATGACGTCATATATCCAAGAGTATTTGTATATGCCAAGTCCGCCAAATAATATTTTCCTAAAATATATAGATTTTAGTATATTTTACACAAAATAAATAAAAATATATATTTAATACGTAATTGAAGAATTAGAGTCTACCCGGAGGTGGATGGGAAAAATTAAATTTTGGATCGCCCAAACTGTCTTTCCACACCGTGGTATCATGAACACTTCCTTCCTAACCGACATTAATAAATGTGTAAATTCTGTCAAACGAATAGCAAGCCAAGACATTCCAACTTTTTTTTCCATGCCGATCATGAAATGGCACACCATTGGTATCAATTACAATGGCATCGATAAGAGTTCCATCGAAAGCTCCAATAGCATCCTGACAAATAATTACATTAATAATTAATTTTATAATAGTCATATACACTTTCGACAATGAAATGTAAACAAGCGATTGTAACTAATGAAGTTATACCTTGAAATAAGGCCAATATCTTGTACTATTAGCTACCTCTGGAGGCACCTTCGATAAGTCACGATGTGGTCTAATGATATCGAAGGACAAATTAACCAACGCTTCCAACACTTCGTTATAATACTTGCATATTGTAGAAATCGAATGCTTAAATTTGTCGGAAGCATCACGATATGAAAGTCCTTTTGCTAAAATATATAGACATATACCTACTTGTTCCACTACTTTCACATATTTACCGTCATATAGTAGATCTCTGTCAATCATCAAGTTCACTAGCCGAACAAACATGGTTCGATCAAGTCTTAATTGAATTTGACATGCCGTAGGAGTTTCTGTTAACAACCTATGTATATATTGAGCTCCACTTTCCCCTCGTTCTCTTTTCGGTTGCCTTGTCGATGGTATTGTCGATGAAGTAGGATTGTCTTCTAGTGAATCACGAAGTTCTTGTAATGCAATAATCATCCATGGATGTCTAATGTTTTCATCTCCCATTCTACATTAAATAAAACAAGATAATGATATATAAGTGTTGGGTTTCGTAGCGTCCAACACTATGTAGAATAGAAATCCGCCCAAGACCCGCCCACTAATTAAAGTAACTAAGCATGCAATCACATAATTAAACAACAAAAGAAAGAGAAAGGGAAATTACATTCTTACCCTCGACGCGTGCTTCGCTCCTATAGAGCTAGGACTTCAAAGCCTTAGCTCCGCAAGCGCGAGAGCCTCCGATGGAGTCCACCCTCGAGACCCGACCCGAACGGCCTCTACCCCAAAGGTTAGTCGTTTAAACATTTCATTAAGTCTATTCAATAGATCTTAATTCCCACTATGTACTAAGTATCGCCTTTTGCTTGGTCCATTGTCGAAAATCCTTTCAAATCTAAGCATTTAGCATTTGACATTCATTTCACAATAAAGTTCTTGTTGAACCATACAATATTGACTCTTGCTCCCACTAAACTTCTTGTTCATAATAATTTCTATGATTCTCCATAAGCCAAACCTTTTATTAACTTTATGAGTATACATGTTCCAATTCCTACATACAATGTTTCACTTAATCCCACAATGGATTTCTTGAGCTTGCTTTCAAATCTAGCATTATTTAGAATTACAAAACCCTTAGACTATTTCCATAGTCTCTTCCAAAATCCAATTTTAGGAAGGCGGTTTTGTTATCTATTTTTCCATATTTCATATGCGCAATTTTGTTAGAACAATCACGAAAAGACTTAAGCGTTCCGATTGGTGAATAGGTTTTTATTAAAATCAACGCCGTGAATTAATTGTATCCTTTTCAACCAATCTAGCTATGTATGCTTATGCATTTCCACATTCGTCAGTTTTCTCCTTGAAAACTTATTTGCGATTGATGGGTCTTTCATCCTTCATGAAAATGAATCAAGTTCCAAACATGATTTACAAACATGGAGTCTATTTCGGATTTTATGGCCTCTAATCATTATTCGGAATTTGGATTTGTCGTAGCTTAATTTACAAGACACTATTCCCTCACCATCCAATGGTAAATGGTATGCTTGTAAGTCTTAGGTTTATTTCTAACTTAATAGAAATTTATAGGATTCAATCCAAGCCTTTGGTGAATTCTATACCTATACGAAGTAATTGCATGAAACGCTGAGTTTCAAGGTGCTTTTAAAGCCCTTTGATTATGTTGATCTTACTCCACCACTTCTAAAGTTTTTGAGTATTCTTGGTCAATCATTCTCATGAAGCCCTTCTAGAGTCTTCGGAGATTCTCAGTTTAAGTTTGTTGCTAATCTCGATGGTCATCGAGTTCATTTTCCTCCCACTTGTCGTTTTGGAAATGTGTTACTTTCCAGAAAGACACCACTTAGATCAACAAATATTATGTTCTCAATTAGGTTGTGGAAGTAATGTCGTAGTCTCACTTGAATACTAACAAAGAGACATGTATATTGTCTTTGGGTAAAAGTTTGTTGTGAAACAAACAGTTAGCTCCTTCTTGAGCTACCTTAGCTCTTATTGAGCCACTTAGCTCCCACTGAGTTAATGAACTCCCACTGAGCTAAGGGCCCTAGACATATACTTAAAAAGATGTTAGAAACTATTTCTATCGATAACTGAATATGGTGTCCTTTCTTAGCTTTGACAATTTTGTTTAGTGTAACACTAGTCATTTGTGAAAATCTTTAAGAACTTTAGAGGAAGGGATGTGATCCATCATCATTCGAGTCATTTCCAAATGGCATCGAGGTCTCCGTCAAGACATATTATATTCTTTGTGGAGCACATTTTGAAATTTCAATTTCATAACTTTGATATGATCACTCTTGGCTCAAGCAAACATCGCTCGATCTAATCTAGATGTTTTGATATCTTGTCAAGTCGACCCTGTACTTCACTGAACATTTGAGCTACTCAAGGTCCAGTTTGTTCACATTTGATTAATGTAGCCACATTCTTTCAAATTCTTGTGAGACGGTGAAGTAATGGAGATAGCTTTTGGAGTCAATTGTCTATGCCAAGCACAATAGCTCCTTTCTTTGTCGATTTCAACAAGTAAGACTTGCTTGTCTTAGAACGATTCCGAACCGATCAACTATCAAAAGTCTATCCAATAGAGCCTTGAGTATGTTCTTGTCGATGTGACATTGCTAAAGATGTTTGGAGCACAAATCATGTCCATGACTTGAACCTTGTGAGTTTTCATGTTAGGGAAATATTTGTTTATAATCTAGCATTCTTGACTCATGGCTTAGACAACCATGCCATTAAAATAAAACCCGCACCTATTGCTCTTTTAATTTGAATGTGAGTCTTTCCGTGTGTAAACGGATTGTTTGCTGATTATGGAACACAATAACCATTATTCGTTCTAGCCTTGGCTTAAAAGGACTTTAAACAAAACAAATGACCTTACAATTGATGTAGCACCACTTGCTTCATTATAAGCTTGTAAGTCATTAACTTAGCTTGACTTCAATGGTTTGAGGTCACCTTCAAAGTAGAACACTCAAGTAGTATCCAATACTTGAATTGCTACATCAATGAGTCCTACTCATTTGTGTATGAAGCGAAAAGATACGTTGGTTGTCAATTGTTGACAATTTCAGTTTTTCAACTCAATATTTTATGTTCATCAAAACTACCCAGTATTTTGAATACATGATATCTAACTGTCCTTTCGGACTTAAGTCATAAAAGTCAATTATGAGAGGTTGTATTTTAGAAATGCCTTTCCATTCTTTGAGAACCATTCTCAAAAGATTTCCTTTACCAATCATTGAAAACAATATAATTTGATTTAGAATTCTACAAATATAAGTGCAAAGTATAGCCATTTATCAAGTTCATAATATAATAAGTTTGAAATTCAAAGCATACTTGCAAACTTTCAATCTTATTACGTGTCTTATCCACGCATTAAAAATTGTCCCTTTTAGGCGAGAATAAAACGATTCCAAGATCCCAAAAATCAGAAAGTGATTAAGCATGCTTTGGCTTGTCTTAGCACTTAATATTATAAGGTAAGAAATCCAATTGATAATAGCTCTAAGCTACTCTTGGTTCGATAAAACGTCGCATCCAATGCTCCCATGACATTTTATCTCCATTGTCACGACATCTAAGGACTCCTTACTGATATCGTTGAGCTTAACCAAGACAACTTGTATACCTAATATACCTTATGTTCCTAGGGAAGCGGTGATGCCTCGCTTTGGCGTAGCCCATCACCACGCGCATTAGTTCGGTAAGTGTTATTCTTGGAATGCAAATTTGGCTCAATATTATAGGGACCTAGGTTTTCTATGTTGGTTGATTTAAGTGAACTTAATTAATCATCGCAACATTTGAAATCCTAAACATGCATCTATCATATCATTTAATCATATATAAGCACAATTATATATATATATATATATATATATATATATATATATATATATATATATATATATGCATTTGACAACTAGCATGACCCCTTGAGTCTTCAAATCTGCATGGGTCTTTGATGCAACTTCTTGGCTTGTCTTCTTAGAAACGCCGTCTTCGACACATCTCCACCAAATATGCAACTACTAGTTACTATGACTAGGATTAATCTAAATATTAAGGTACAAAAATATGCAACGGTACGCAGACCGTATTTAGATTTACAAAAATACATAACGGATCGCAGTCCGTATTTACTATCCTAGTCGGGCCCCATTAGTTTCCAATTTCACAAAACCTGTGATTCAATACACATTCCATTCATCCATTCACTATGTGTGATGGTCCATGCATTTTACAACGAAAAACAAGTAACAATGCATAACACGCGCAAACTAGTAACTAACTTAGGTGGTTAATCCAATTAACACGCCTAATTAAAACTAGTTAAAGTTGTTTATCGATTATGTGATTAAAACACAATAATTAGCTCAAGTAATTAACGAAGCTCCCACTAAATTCCGCATCCAACTTAATTAATCCAATTAATTAAGCCGGTTAACCCATATTTTGCCAAATTATTTTGCAAGTGCCGGAGGAACCAAGGCCTAACCTCGTTAAAATAATTACACAAATTTACAACGGCAAAATAGCAAACACATAGCCCAACGATGCATTACGATCCCTAAGTTCTTAGCACTAAGGCTTGAGGTGCCTTGCCTTGCGTGGCCGCACTCGCACAACCGC
Source organism: Chenopodium quinoa (assembly GCF_001683475.1). Lineage (NCBI taxonomy): Eukaryota > Viridiplantae > Streptophyta > Magnoliopsida > Caryophyllales > Amaranthaceae > Chenopodium > Chenopodium quinoa. The sequence continues at coordinate 4,012,556 of NW_018743252.1, read as the reverse complement.
TTGTGGCCCAAGCACGTGGGAGTGATCTCAATGTCGTATACACGTTACACCGGCCACATCAGCGCACTTACACACACAAGACATGGCCTCAAAGGTCCTAAATCATGCGAGCTTATGTTGCCTAGCAACACATCGCAGCACCAAGGCATCCTTATTGTAGCACCTTGTACGCATCACCCTTGCATCCTCGATGCACCAAACATGCACACACCGCACTATGTGTGTAGCAACATGCATGCACCAAGCCCAAAACCGCCACAAATTAGCATCACTTCGAGGCATAAGCAGCCCATGCACACCACGACAGCCACATGTGGGTTGCGAGAGTAGCCCGGCTAGCCATGTGGCGTGCTTTGGCGATTATTGCCTCGATTTGCGTGCCTTTATCTCGGTATTCTAATCTTGATATGTGAGTGACATAAAATCGATTCTAAATTTATTTTAGAACCAACATTGAGCAAAAATGAAAATATAACAAGTCTAACTTAAATAAATTCAATTTTAGTGCACAAACCAAATTATTCAAGAACCATTCTTTAAATCAATTTTCGGTTTATCATGATACTACAAAATTGAAGGGCTATACTCATAATTAATTTAACCATACATAAATTAATAATGAGATTTGACAAAATTAAAGAGGTTGGAAAAATAAACCCATTCATCTAATGATAAATTTCCAGCACTAACTTGTGTATAATTGAAAAATTACATCTTCCAATATGAAGATTAATTAAATTTTAATCACAAGTTTTGAACTTTTAGGACTTTAATCAACTCAAAAAATGATTAAATCTAAAAATTAGTTCAACATGGAATTTAGAAATCAAAGTTCTAACCAAATAAACAATTAAAGATTGGATCTTTCATATATTAGGGACATCAAAAATTACACATTCACCATAAACATTCACACTTGAAGCAATTAATTTGCAAAATTGTGAAATTTCAAATTTATGTGAAAAATGAGCTTACCAAATCAAGCACCAATCATGACTTCATAAACATGCTTAATAAGGTTTATAATTGCAGTAGATTAGTGATGAAACCATACATTTAATCCACCTTTAACATGTCATAAATAATCAAGGTTTAAAGATTTAAAATTTTTCGTCAAAAACGAAAAACCCCTCGAAAAAATATGTTTCTGGGTGGATTTTGGCTTCTAGACAACCCTCAAATAAAGTAAAAAATGATTTAGAACATCGATTCCATTCAAAAATCACTATTTTTGAGTCGAAATCTGGGTTCGTCAGCCAAAATTAGTAAAATATGAGATTAAAACTAATTAAAACGAGCTTCTAATCTAATTAGAAAGCAAAACCAAAATTTAAATCCATTTTAAATCACCTTAATTAATTATTAGTTACAGTAATTAAAATGAGCGCGGCTCTGATACTGCTGTTGGGTTTCGTAGCGTCCAACACTACGTGGAAGAGAAACCCGCCTACTAATTAAAGTAACTAAGCATGCAATCACATAATTAAACAACAAAAGAAAGAGAAAGGGAAATTAAATTCTTACCCTTGACGCGTGCTTCGCTCCTATAGAGCTCGGACTTCAAAGCCTTAGCTCTGCAAGCGCGAGAGCCTTCGACGGAGTCCACCCTCGAGACCCGACCCGAACAGCCTCTACCCCGAAGGTTAGTCGGGGCTATACCAAGAAAAGACTAGAGTATTACCAACTTAAAGGTTTTCTCACCTATAGGGAGATGCCTTATTGAGTTCAACTCAAGTGATTTTTCCCAAATCCAAAACTTGGGTATTTATAGAGAGGGGAGCTTTGATCTCCCCATCTCCCATCAATGTGGAAAAATTGCATTTTTCCACCAATTTATTTTAATCCAAAACAAATTAAAATGCAAAGCAATCAACAAGCTCCAAGTGGCAAAGGGTGATTAAGAGTAGGTGAGGACCATTAAATGGGGGGGGGACCAATAATCCTTGCTTACCAAGCAAAGCCACCAAGAATCGGTCCCCACCAAAAACCCATGAGCAGCCCACGCATAACTGGCAGCGAGCCAGCGTTGGCTGCCAAGGCTGCCTAGTTGGCGCCTGGCACCCTGGCTGGGCTTGCTAGCCAGCCTGCATACGCATGGACGCAGCCAGCAAGCCACGCATGCAATGTGGGCTGCTGCTGCTGCGTAGCGTATGCTAGGCGCTGCTTCTTGTGCTAGGCGCTGCCCAACACACAAGCATGCACAGCCACAGCACATAGCATGCTGCGATGCCCAGCACGCAAGCATGCTCAGCCACAGCACATAGCACCCTGCGATGCGTGGCTGCTGTGTGAGAGGCTGCAAGGTGCGAGAGGCTTCTATGCTAGCACACATCGCCACAACAAAGCACGCATAGCACGCTGCTGCTGTGCTTGAGCTAGCGATGAAGCAGCTGGATGCGTGGCCCAGCACACTAGCATGCTAGCATGCGCTAGCTACTAGCATGTTTACGGCCAGCAACATCAGCCATGCTAGCATGCTTGGCCTAGCACGCAATGCATGCTAGGCATGCTACATGCCTTGCGATGCGCATGGTAGCTAAGGCTAGCCTAGCACTCGCATGGCTAGGCCAATTCGAGGCTACGACCTAGCTCGAACTTGTCGCTTGCTTGATTTCCCGTCTCGCCGAATTCTAAACTCGACTCAACTTGCGACGCTCGGTTTCGACGCTCTAAGCTCGATATTCGACGTCTTTGTTCGTAATACTCTAACAACTCATCTAATCCTTCGGATTGATTCGTTGCCTCGGATCGGTTACTCGATTGGGTGTAACCCGGAGGGTTCAGTCAAGATTAAGATATAATATTAATTACACATTAATATTACTGATCGGAAGCGACCTCCACCTAGGCATTCTGATCACTTGACCTCACTGAAGAATTATCTTTCTAATAATTTTGAACCCTCTATCAGAATAATACACTTGTTGGAAGGACACCATTCCTTTCAATAAGAACAATGTATTAACCCTAAACAATAAACAAGATGCCCATCTAATTAATCCAAAATAAAACATGAAACAATGCTTTTAAGTCTTGACAAACCAAATTAAAACCATAATAAAACAACACACCTAGTTCACCTAACTTAAAGACAAAACATAGTTCAGCCAAAATAAAAACACACATAGTTCAAACAAATTAAAATCACAAATAGTTCAACCAAATTTAATTCACACGTAGTTCAACTTCCTCAGTTGTTAGGGAGAGTCCCTTCTAAGTACCACCACTTGTGTTCGTCTTCCTCAAAAGCCAAGAGCATATTGGCAACCCCCTCATCTTCCAAGTATTTAATTGCACAAATGTAGTATTCTCGACCTCGTGCCACAACAACATTCATTCTAGTTAGAGTTTGAACTACCTTCGAATATCTTTCTGTAGGATTAGTAGCAACACTTTTCTCCAACAATTCAATAACATTGTCAATGCTAGCTTTTCGTCTTTTTTCCTCTACATCATCAATACTGCCTTCACTTTTTCATTGAATACTAGTACCACTCCGAACTTGTGTCCGCACAGTCTTTGGAGGGGATACACTTTGGGTAGCACTTGATACATTGACATCAATACCAACATAATCACTATCAATGTTCTCGTTATCCCCTGAACCTTCTCTTGTTCCGTCTTCATCTTCTCGCTCTTTAGCATCATCTCCAACTTCTTCGCTGTCATCATTCAAAGAAAGACCAACTAAATTCTTTGATAAGTACGAAGTACCCCTTGCCAATCCTGGTGAAAAGCATCCGCCAACCCCTACAGCTGTTGTTCCTTCAAATATTTGCTCCATCAAGTCTGTGTTTTCCATCCCCTTCGTAGCTATTACGTAACCACATTTTGGAAAGTCTTGGAATAGGAAAATTACAAGACATTATAGTTCATCCATAGCATCAAAGTAGTGGAAAAAAGGGTAAGGTACTTACCGCTAAGTACTTGTGCCATCTTTCAGTTTGGTTCTCTTTTTCGATATCAACTTTGTTTGTTATGGGGTGTCGCGCTAACCCATTCATGTTAGATAATCTAACATGAGCTTTGTAATGCGTCCGCAGAACAGCGTTTCAACTTGCCGTGATTCAACTTACTTATTAATGCATGCACTTAATTGTTTAGCGACTCGTTCCCATTTCCACTTATTATTACCACCTGTACCTTTCTCTTGGATTAAAATTTCTAAATACTTTGTTGAGGTACGGTTATCCCAATGCATTTTCCCATCTTGTTACCTGTTTAATTAACAAGTTACATTACCATGTAAAAAATGTCAAATATATATGACAATCATCAAAACAATAGAATAAAGCTAATTAGGAGCCTAAAAGAATTATGTGAACGCAGGAATTCAAACTATTATAAAAAGACAGGATTATATTGCATGAATGAATAAAGTTATGGCAAAGCAGAAATGAATTCAAACTAATTTAATATAATACTACTAGAATAAGGCCTGATATTTATTTAAATGAAAAATAAAAAAAACAAAGTTTATATCTCAATCACATGACCATAATCATGATCATCAATAAGGCCAGATGTAAATGATGTACAATAATTAGAAAATTAATAAATAAATAAAATAAAAAAAGAAATAAAAAGCGTAGGGTAGCTTCGAGGATTGAAGCCCCAAAAACATGTGACTTTTATTAACTTCCCAAGGCTGTGTAACAAGGACTAACAACGAACATAAATCTTGAAATGGTAAGATTATTTAATAACGACGAATTAGTATTATTTCATCATGTATAACATCAATCCATACAAATTAAATACAGTCAATCAAGTCAAATATATTCCAGATAAAAGTCAAACAGAAGATTATTTAATAACGACGAATTAGTATTATTTCATCATGTACAACATCAATCCATACAAATTAAATACAATCAATCAAGTCAAATATACTATAGATAAAAATCAAACAGAAGATTGAAGAAATTGCCATCAGAAATTGTTACCAATATCTGTCAATTTTTAGAAATCCTTGAAGTAGTTTCACCCTTATTATTGAGAAGTTGCCAAAACAAAATACTTCTTTCATTTCTTAATATAAGTAAAATTTTATTTTTTTGTGCTTAGTATAAGTTGTTGGCCTCACTCTTTTAAAAGTGTCTTGATAGTTAAATACGAGTACATTAATGATAGAAGTGAGCATTAATAACCAGGTAGAAAAGTCCAACAAAGTAAATGAACTAATGTAAAGTTAAAGTGTTATGCATTGTCAAAAATTAAACAAACTATGGAGTATATTGGTGAGTTGTTTCCAAAAAAAAAAAAAAAAAAAAAACAAAACAAAACTATATTGGTGAGAATGGTGACAGTTCTAGAAATCTCAACCAATTAACACAAACAGTACGATCAATTCTTAAAAACAAATAACATCAACAAAAAAATTAATCCATACAAAATTAATTTCTTTTTAAAACAGAAAAAAGGAAGTAAAAATTAATACCTTTTTGGTAAAAGGAATCAAGTCACCAAGAGCAAAAACAAGCTTCTTGCTAAGTTTCAGAACAGCAGGACTTTCACGATCTCGCTCATTGATCTCATAAACACTGAATTCATGAACCTTATCATCTGAAAATCACCCACAAAAATCAAATATAAGCAACATTAGTCTTAAATTAATTAAAAAAATCAAGTAAAAATTGAAGTTTATGCATACTTTTTGAATGATACAGTGCATGAAGCAATCCTAATATATACAAATCAAATTAATACAAATTCAATTTATACAAAAATCAGATTAATACAAATTCAACTTATACAAAAATCAGATTCCTACAAAAATCAAATTAATACAAACATCATAAACCCTAACTCCTTAATTTGACACACATATAACAAATAATCAAGTTCAAGCAACATGAAGAATAAGAAATCTATAACTTAAAAATCAACATATAAGTAGGAAAGTTTGAAATTATGTTACCTGAAATTGAGAAGGGGGGCTGCCTAAGGAAGTCCGATGGCTGGAAGGGCGGCGGCACGAAAGGCTGCTGGTCGGCGGGCGGCGGTGGGTCGGCAGCAGCTACGGGTGGCAGACCATGCGAATTTTCGAAGGGTAATTGACTGATACATGGGAAGAGGAAATTTTTCTATACTTTGAATTGTATGCTTGCCTTGTAGTTGTTTAGGACCTTTATGTAGTAATAAATTTTTTATTTTTTTTATTTTTTTTTCCAACTTTTAAAAAAGTGTATGGGTAATTGCCTAATTGGGGATATTAATGTATAGGTTTTGGCAACAGTTGACCACAAAGTTGTTGGTTGAACCTTTTGTTTAAATAGGGTTGTTGGGAAGAACATTTCTTTTTTTTAAAACCTTGCAGAATACTATTTTCATGCATCTTGGCTGTAGCTTTTGGATGTATTTGGTTGATTATTAATTAATTCAATTTCCTTTTCTCTTAAAAAAAGGGTGACAGTTTTTCAATTTTTTTTTGCAGCTTTTTTATTCTTTTTATATCATTAGTTATTATTATAAAATAAAATTATGTATTTAGTATTATTATTAAATATTAAGTATTTATATTACAAATAAAATAATAAGTATTACTATTTTCTAAAAAAATATATTAAGTGTTATTATTATGATCGGTAAATATTAGAAATTGTTATTAATTGTTATTATTATTATTATTGATTAATATTATTATTAAATATTAATTCTTTATATTGTGAATTATTAGTTATTATTATTAATAATTATAATTATTATGAATATTAAATATTAATTATTAATATTAATGTTAATAATTATTAATTATTATTATTATGTTTTTAAACACATTAATTATTATTATTATTATTATTACTACTACTACTATTATTATTATACAATATTAATAATTATTATTGTTATTATTAAATATTATTTTAAAACAGAGTAGAGCAGAGCAGATTTCAGTAGAGTAGATTATGAAATGTGTAGTAGTTCATTTGACAAGCTCTTGTGTTTGTTGCAATATTACTTACTAGAGCGGTTAAGCTTGGACCTTAAGCAAGGCTTTCTCGAGAAGTATCCCGTGTTTTATTGCTTTCATTTTATTTTCTTTTTAGTATACATATTCTCTCATGGGAATGTTTGTGTATCTTATTCTAGGTACATGACTTGATATATTCTTATGCATTGGTTTGAATCAAGAATCAAGATATGTAGTTTGAGCATGTCTTCTCATTCAAGCTTGGGGGAAGGTATTCTATCATGTTTGGTGGGCTTTTGATTCATATATGCCATGCACATTTGTATATGTATTTCCATTTTCTTAAATTTTGAAAAATCCAAAAAGATTTTTGTTTCTATCAAGTCAATTTGCAATGTGTATGTGTTTTGTTCTTGCTTTGGACATAATAACTTTTGGGCTTGCATTCTTAAATGTCTTTCTTCCTAAATGATAGAGGTGTGCGCGCTTTGAGAATACGTTTGGTTGATTCTAGGATATGATATGCTAAGGTAGTTTGTTAAGAACTTTGGGACCTTGAAGCCCTAGTTCACTTGTTTGTGGTAAGTTGGTGTTGCTTCCTATAGTGAATTTGAAGCCTTAAGTGAGTTTTTGCTGCCACCATGTGAGGTTTCATTCTTCTAGCCATCTACATATTTTGTTTGAGCGGAACATGGATCCTTGAATATTGCTTATTCTTATCTAGAACTTGTCTTTTATCTCCCGAGATCGCGACTAACCGTTTGGGAAGGACAAAGGCATCTTTTCGGGGTGCTTTATTTTCTTTTGTAGGATATTTCTTTTACTTTTGGGGTTTGGTTTACATTTGCCTTCTTGCTAGCCATTTGAGCCTTTTACCTTTTTTTCGAGCCACATTACTAGCTTTCAAGCCAATTGTTTCACTTTTATCTCCATTTTTGGTTTTTGTGAAGCATATGATCCATAGCTTGTTGATGCTTACGACGATAAATGTATGGATGTTTGGTTCATTTGCTAAGCAAGTATGTGTTACATATAGTTAGTGAATAAAAGTAATTGCAATGTAAAAAAAGCCGTCCAAAGTTAAAAGAGGCAAGGACAAAACAATAAAACAAAAGAAAAAGAAATGCTTTTAAATGTGAAAGAAAGAGAAAAAAATGGAAAAAATGGAAAATTCAAAAAGATTTTGATGTGGTTATTTTTTTCCCTAGTTTAGAGCATTGAGGACAATGCTCCATTTAAGCTTAAGGGAAGCGTATCTACGCTTTTTGTATATATGTTTGTAGTGTTGCTTTGAATAAGCTTGGGGGTGTTGGTATTTTTGTTTGGCGATAACTTGATTATGGTTTTGAGGATTGATCACCCTTTGCTTCACAATTAGGTATACCACCAAATATCAAAGTTTAGCCTACCTTTACCCTCTTTGCCCATACGTTACAACCCTTCAAAGACCTTTTGACCCTTATGGTTGAGTCACAAGTCGGTGGAGGGAGATATGAATCAAGCCTATGGAGTGAGTCTGCATAGTCAAGATGTTGAGTAGCAGCCCTAAAATCTCTTATTTTCCGGTTCCTTCGAGGAATCATTTAGATGCTCACTTGAGGCGAATTTGAAACTAGTAGGGAGAAAGCGGTAAGATTGGTTGGACGAAAGGTGAATTGAGTCTTATTAGTTCTCTACGCTTAGCATATCTTATGTTTCAGCCAACCTTGGGTATCTTGAAATGTGCACTCCTCTACTTTTTTAGAAAGACTTGCATCCATTTTTGCTTGTTCATTTGCAAAAGTCCATACAAGAGCATTTGTTTTTCTTTTGATTTCTTTTTCATGCTTTGCTTTGTTTGTTTGGTTTGTGAGAGTTATGGGTTAACCTCTTAGGAAACCCTTACGAGTGCATACTCGTCCTCTAGAGCGATCTAGGGGTTTAAATGGCTCTTCTTTAGTTGCTAAAATTGACCGTGATTCCTACAAAAGTGAGTTAGTGTATATTCTTATCTCCCCTCTTCATTCCATATTTGAATAATGTCATCATTTTCCCTTGGGTTTGATTTTGTTTTGCTTGAGGACGAGCAAAAGTTTAGCTTGGGGGAATTTGATGAGTGCCATTTATGGCACTCATATGGTAGAATTTTAGGTTGTTTTTACCTTCTTTTTATAGCTTTCTTCCCTAATAAATGCTTGATTTGTCCATTTGTTCTTTAGTTTCCTTATTCTTTCTTATTTTGTGTTTTCGTCCACTTTTGTGGATTTTCTCGTGTTTTCCCTTTTATATGTTATTTTCTCTTTGTTTGTAGGAGTAAGGTGAAGTTTGAGACTCGTCACGATGATTTCCCGGGTTGGAAGAGGCTTAAGGTGCATGGTGGAAGCTTATGTGTAGCTCACAAGGCAAGGGATGGCTAGCTCCAAGACTTGGTGTTTGCGCTCTCATAAAATCTTGGTGTTGGACCCATCGTTAACCTAATTTTGAGACTGCCATGCCTAGTGACGATCATGAGGAGCGCACCATCTACATCATGCACGCACCGAAGGAGTGCCCTGCTCCAGGTAGCGCGGGTGGCACGACACCTGCGCGGGCGCGCAAGAAAGGAAGCACTGCTCCAGGGCAACCACCGCCGCGCCACGACAGACCACAAGCATGAAAATATAAATTCAGCAACAAGTTTGTGCGGGGGTTATGCGACCTTTGCGCGGGTGCGCACCAGGGCTGTGCTAATGTGCAAGTTTTCTTCGTGGGCGCGCATCCTGAGGTCTCTGTTCCGTACTTAGATTTTCGCGGGCTTGCTAGCTCGTGATTTTAACCTTATTTCCTTCTAGTTAGTTATACTATAAATAACTTTTCTCCTTATTTCTTCATTAAGCAAGCAATTTATGCAATTTTTAGAATTCATTTTTTAGCTTAAGTTGAGAGTTTTTCTCTCTAAATTAGGATTAGTTTAAGGAATAGTTTTAGAGAGAGAAATTGAGGGATTTCAATGGTGATTTGAGAGAATGAAGATGCAAGGGTGACAATTGTATTAAAGATCTTCTCAATTATCAATGAGCATTTCTTACTCTATCTCAATTACCAATAAATTTGTTTGATTTAGTTTCGTTGCTTGATTCTTGATTAGATTAGTTGTTGTTGACGTTTGATTGATTCTTGATTTCATTTAGTTGTTTGTTTGATTTGATGATGATTGTTAGAGAGTAGTTGCTTGCTAGGATTTGGGTAAAACTTGTATGATTGATTGATTGTGATTAATTTGGGAATTATGTTGATTGATTGTTGAGATTAAATTGATTAATGGAAGTTTGCATGTGATTAGTTTGATTAGGCCTTAAGAACTATGCTAGATTGCATTGTAGATCCTAATGACATGACCACTTGATTTAGGATTTTCAATTGTTGATTGGTTTGATGTGTGATTCTCCTAGTTTGTTATTCATAGAGGAAACCTAGCTTCACGATTGAGAGATAGCTCTTGATTCCAATTGATAGCTCTTATCATTAGTCTTCGCAACCATTGATTTGCTTAAGCTTCCCAAGTTGTTGCAATTGTCATGATTACATGTTGATCCCCATTCTCTAGTGTTTCATTTATTTGATTCTTGTTTGTTTTGGTAGTTGTATAGTCTTTCCTCACCTTCGACTTTGACCTAGCTTAGGCATTGATTGAAGGCACTTGAACATAACCGTTCCTAGTGGTTCGACCCTTGAGTTACATCTATACTTGTATTTAGGTTTGTTAAGTGTTTTTAAATTTTTTTTGACCTTAGGGAGGATTAGTCAACGACCTAATTTTCCCTACGTCAGGACACCTTTCTCTCTTAAATTGCATCAAGATTATATCCGACTTTTCATTAGTCAAGACATGATTTCGACCCCCAATATAATCACCTTTGTTGGTACTCTTTGAGGTATTTGGTTATGGAGGAATAACAAGGTGTTCACTCCCGATATGCCTGTTACAACACCAGTTGGATTGTAAATTTTGGATATCCTTCACTCTTATACTATTTTTATGGATGAGGATACAGGTATGGAGACTTCTCCCTCTTCTACTATTCACGCTGGTTTGCCCCTGCCTGGGTTTTATGTAGCCCATTTAGGGAAAAACCATACAGTCTCGATCTTGGTTAAGATTCAGATCGACAGATCGTGGTTTAAAGACACAAGACGAGCAGGAATGGGTTTATGTCTTGATAATTCAGATCCTCTGGATGATAGGATTATTGGTGGGAGTAATTTTGGGTTCTACACTTCACCTCTTTATTCGGAAGCCTTAGCCTATTTGTATGGCTTACAATGAGCTTCAAATGCAAACATTCAATCGCTTATAACATTTACGGATTCTTATAATCTGGTCACTCTTCTACGGGACAATGGTCGTGGGGATATCCATTACTTATGGTTGGTGCAGCAGATACATCTTTTAGGGTCCACTTTTAACACCACATTATTTACAAGACAGTTATGTAGCGTGTTCACAAGGCTCACCAAATTGCAGAAGAAGTTGTCGTCCATTTCATTCCCTTTAATAGTAATGGGTATTTGTTTTTTTATTTATTCTTGTAACCTTTGTCAAAAAAAAATGTGAGACCGTGTGAAAAGACAATTTAGCATCCTACATTTATCCAATATTTGGTTCCTATACCCAGGTGTACCAAGCAAGGTACACTATCGGATGCAAAATGACAACTAAAATAATATAAAATGCGGACACTTTTTAAATCTATATTTAAAAAAAAAGCGGAAAGTATATAGTGTTTACGCATAAAGAACACGGTGCTTTTAAATCTTTGAGATGGAATGTAAGAACATGTAATTAGAGTGAAAAGAACACATTGTTAAAATATAAAAACGATATAATTTTTTAGCATGGTTTTAAATAAGTAAAAGATAATTACTACTATATCTTTTTAGCCCGCATCTAGTAGTAAATCTTTTTAAGAATATTAGTTTCTAATAATAATTATGTCTCTATAAAAAATTTCCGAAAACTAAATCAAGATTTAATTTTCAAAATTCAAAATTTTATTTTCAAAATTGTCATGCTAGTCAAAATTTAAATAATGTTCATTACATAATATTATCATGTTTATTATTAATATTATAAATATTTTTTATATTTACTTATAATTTGGTCTGATAGCCATGCATATTAGTTGTAATGTACTTTGTATGATTTAATAATGTTCTTTATCAAAAAAAAGAAAGATGTACTTTATATTTGTTTGTATTATATATATTAACGCTATGTTATTTCCATATGTCCATTATTATATCATACAATGATATTTTTTTTAGATCTTATAATAAACTAATTTAAACATCCATGTTCTTTGATGTTAAGTTTAATGTACTTCTATAGTCACATTATATTCATTATTTATTGTGAAATGTTCTTTGAATTTTGTTCTCGGTTCATGGTAGATAAATATAAGTAATGTGCATTATATAATGTTATTATGTTCTTTATTACTATCACGTATGAACTTTAGATCTAAAAATCAATCATCAATAAAGGAGGTCCCAAAACAATATTGTCATCAACCTTCATGATCCTAATTTCAAAAAAAAAAAGAAAAAAATAACGTAGTTATTGAATGATAATTAATATTGAAAAAAATACAGAATTGTCAAATAATATTCAAAATTAATATTATAATAATTAAAAATGACGCTAAAAATAATTTTAAAATGACATATGTTCATTAGAATAGAAATTATGTATCCCTCAATACATCAAAGAACATAAGGGATTTATTAAAAGAACATTTGCATTAAAACACATATATACAAGATTAACAAAAAGAATAAAATCATACAAGAACTACATAATGATAAAACATAAGGAATACATAAAAGAACATAAGTAATATTTAACAGAGCATGCGAATTAAACTACAATTCAACATTGATTTCAAAGCTATTAACAATAATAAGCATAACAATATTTTAAAAAGAACATCAACCTTTGTCACATTTATCTCAAAATTAATATACCGATTCATCAAAAATCAAATTGAAAATAAACAATGAATTGGATGATTAAAAAAGAAAATTATTAGATGATATTCAAAATTAATATAAAAAAATATAATTTTTAAAAAAAAACTAAAGAACATAAGGATAAATCAAGTAAAAAGAACTTCGTATTATTAAAATCCAAAAAACACTTTTAATCTACATATATTAATGAACATAATTTGTTATGTAAAGAACATATATTTCAAACTCAACAAACATATTTGATCAGACTAAAAGTACAAATTCCATTTCATTTAATTTAAAAAGAACATTCAGCATAGTCTGAAGAATTACATCATCTTCAACCTTAGAAAATAACACAAATTCAAGTTAAAGATGAAAAAACTAAAAGTAATTGAAGATTATATACTTACAATAACAAATTAGATAACAATAATAAATAAACAAATATAATAATATAAAAAACATCATCTTCGTCAATAGCACCAAAATTATGAAATTTAAAATAAAAAGAGTCTAAAAATTACTTTCTAATTATTTGGTCATGAATTCCTTAATTCAACCTTCATTTTTAAAAATATCATTCTAATAAGCATTATTATTAGATCTTTGATCATAAACTTGATGAAATCCACCATGCACCGTCGATTCTCTCTTTATGTAAAACTTTCTCTCTTTAAAAAAATTCTCTCTATATTTCACAAATTAAACTATAGAGAATTATGGAGATTAATAATTTGGAAGCTGTAAATATGGATAAAATTAATAAATTCCTTCAATTAAGGAAATCATATTTGAAAACTGATTAAAAATCAAAACTAATGTTGTAGTTTTTCATCCAGGTGTACCAAGAATAATGATGATTTGAAAGCTCAAGGGTTGGAGCATACTGTTAAAGATAATAAAAGTCTGTAACACCCTAGAAATTCTTTTCCTTTAAAATACCTGTTTTGCTCTGTTTAAAATATGAATTAGGAAATTCTTTTCCTTTAAACCAAGGCAATTATCAAAGACTCACAACGGAAGACTCACTTTAAAAATCATTCAAAACAAGTTAACTTAAAAAGTCAAACCAAACGAAAGTAAAGTCAAACCAAAGTTAAATGAAGTCAACCAACAACTTGAAACCATTGTAAGCCCTTATCAACCCAAAAAGAATTTTAAAAAAACTTTGTGTTAGTCTCACAAGCAAAATATATGATAATCAAAACAATAAACCACATCATATTCTTATTGAAACTAAGCATGATTCACTCTTCACTCATGCCCATCATGAATATGCTTCATCACCTGAAAAGCTTCTCTTTACTTTGTCCCCACTACTCGCCATTAGAAATGGGTCTTCGTAGGGCCAAGATAAAGACAAGGCCAAATAAACATACAAACACACAATCAGCAATACTGAGTACATAAGCGTAAACAATACACACTAACATGCTTTCATCCTATCAACACACAACTTACCTTGTTGCACCTGTTTACAAGCATACAACACAACCAACCAATAAATAGCTAAATAAATTGCTTATTTAATTTGATTACGCATCGAACGGATTTCTCACCAAATCCCTGCCCCAAATAAATTGAGGTAAATTACACCGGGAGCTAACCGGGTAGGCAAATGCCACATGAAAGTGACTGGACATCCTGCGCATAAAATAAATAAAGGAAAATACAACATCCTATACTCCAAGTAGAAGTTATGATCAAATATAAAGTCGTATAACTCCCCCCATATGTTCATACTCAAGGTATATACGTTCCAAGAGTTTTGGTGCATAATCTCTTTCACTTTACGTGATTTACATATTTTTAGACTTGGTGATGACTCTCAAACCATAATACAATCAATCATAATGAATCATTCAAGCAATCAAACACACCAACATAATTTTTGAATAATTAGTGACCACATTAATTTAATATTGAACCCTTTTTTAAACTATCTCGGTGCTAAATAACACCTTAAGCGCATAAACACCGCAAATCCTATCCTTTGGTGTTTAGAACACCTTAAGTGCACTTGGCACCACGATACATTTTAATCCTGTGTACTAAGACACTTAATAGATCAATTCCCATGCTTAAAGCATAAATAAAAATTATATGAACCATAATAAAATTTCCTTTTTATATTCCAAACAAAATTAAACCTTTAGTTTAATTAAACATGCTCTCAATCATGCCAATAATAAAAGTATGGCTCATATTCAACATGCCAACATTATTAATTTCAATCATCAATTCACCACAAATAATTCATACTTCACAAATCAATCACCAACATCAATCCAATCAATAGTTCCAACCAATACCTATCATGATACTACCTCGGAATTAATTAAACAAAGTCTAGCATGCATTTATACACTTAAATATTTACCGAGTACGCGAACGTACCTCGAATATGATCTCAAAATCACCACGACTACACGAAATTGCTTACTTGGAAATCTCCTACAACCTAAAATTACAAAGAGACATTAATATCTATTCAATATAAATTTCAAGCAATATATACACTCTTTAAATCAATTATAAACCCTCTAAACAAGCTAAAAATTAATTTAAAACCCCTAATTTTATTCCCAATTAATGGATAATTAAAAATCTTTTCAAGAAACATAATTCTAACCTTTATTAGAAATTCCAGCTTTATAAAAACATTTAAAATTGCTGTAATTATGTTTAAAAACACCTATTTCAATAATTCCAACAATCTACAATCAATTTCCATCAATATACATTAATTTAGAAACCTAGGGTTTTCAATTTGGGGATTTTTAATTCAAAACTAAATCTAAAAATTATATACATACTAATCATTATTCAAACACCATAAAATCATCACACAGACTAAAAACAATAATTAAATCAAAGTTGGATTGAATTAAAACAAAAGAGAAAGAGAGTTTTTTTTTGTTGAACCACACGCACAAGGGGAGGGAGGACGGCTGCCACCGCCTCCCACCGGCGGCTGCTCCCGGCGAGTGCTGGTGGTGGCCAGCCGGTGGTGGTGGTGGTGGCCGGCCACCCATGCGGTGTGTGTGTGTCATGCAAGGCGAAAGCAAAAAGGAGAGGGGGAAAAATTAAGCGAGAGAAAATAAGAGGAGAGAGAGAGAGAGTTTACCTTTGGGTATTCTCCACCTTGGGCAAGATCTAACTTACTCATAAGATGTGTATTTATACCCCCTCTCAAAACCCTCCTAACCTTAAATTCCCTTTCCACCCTTAATGATCCCTTCTACTATTCAAACTAGTCATTTGACTTCCTTTAAAATTCCATTGACTTTAAAACTTCCTTTTATAAAATAATATGTCCCAAAGTTTCTAAATAAAAAAATAAAATATTTTCAAAGCAATTAAATAAATAAAAATGGACCTTTAATTAAAATAAACCTTTTTAAATTAATAAAATACCATAAATAATTCATTTCAAATCATTTAAATGCTTCATAAAATAATGATTGAAATTAAAATATGTATAAAAATACGGGGTATTACAGTCTACCCCCTTAAAAGATGTTTCGTCCCGAAACTTGGGTAACGAAAATCAAACTTTTTCCTCACTTTGTATAATATTGTTGTACTCTTTTGACATACTTTTACCTTTAATGTATCCTTGAAATCAAAAGTACTCGAAATAACCATTAAAAATGTGCAAAAAGCACTAAAATAACTGAAAATAGAGGGAAAAAGCGCGAAATTCTACTGCATTCTACCCCCTTATAGAAAACAAGTTACGTCCCCATAACTCAACATACCTTAAACAACTCAGGGTATTTCTTTGCTTCCTCATATTCTTAGTTAGACCATAGTACTTTAACAATCTTAACTTCCTTGTTGCGTGTACTATGCACTTTACTGTCAATGATCTTCACAGGTCTTTCCTCATAAGTTAAGCTTTGATCGAACTTAATTGTTTCAAGTTGTAGCACATGTGACTTATCAGGTATATACCTTCTTAACTGAGACACATGAAATACATCATGTACTTTACTTAGTTCCATAGGTAAGGCCAACCTATAAGCTACTTTGCCTATCGTCTGTAATATTTAATATGGACCAATATACTTTGTGTAATACCCCTAATTTTTTATTATATTTAATCAACGATTTTTCTAGTATATAGTTTAAATTTATAATTATTTTCAAATTTATAAAAAAATAATAATAATAACTTTTTAATAATTGTTATTTTTATTTCCATTTTCGGATTTAAAAAAAAATAAAAAAAAATAAAAAAAAAACTGATTTTGGGATAAAATTCAGGAACTGATTATTTGAAAGCTATTTGATCTAAAATTTGAATCTTTAATCTTATCATAGTTGGTTACTTGACTCTATCCCAAACCTTAATCTCACCCAAATCCCCACATTATAAGATTGCTGGCCGTGAGAAAGGGGGGAACAAAACAAAAAAAAATAAAATTTACTCTTCTTCTTCCACCCTTCATCTCCATTGATTGATAGGTATGAGAGCTCAAATAACTCATAATCCCTTCTTTATTTAGATGTTTAACTAGTCAATTAAGCTTCAATTTTTCGGCTAGTAGTCTTTAATTAACACCTTTCATTGCTAAACCCGTAACTCCGTCGACGAACCCGACGTTTGGCACTCAAATTGAATCTTGTTCTTGTCTCCATCTTAGACCACCATAGCTTCAGCCCTTACCGTTTACACCGTTGCCGTATATCCACACTCTTCTTTAATTCGTAGTACTTGCTACCATATCAACCATAGTTGTTGAGTGTAGTAATAAACCATGTTTCTTCTATTTCCATCCATCTTAGATGATTATCAAGGAAACCTATAATATACCACCTTCTTAATCCATTGTATACAATTGTGGATTGCAATTGTCGTTGTTGTCTTCTTCTGCAAATCAATGTCGCTTACTTTGTTTTTTTTTTCTTTCTTTTCTCCTAATCTCAGGTCTTCTGGTAGTGGTAGGATTTTAGTAAAGTGATTTTTTTTATAAAAAAAAAATGATGATTTTTTTTGTTTTAATAGTTAAACAAATTCATGTTTTAAGCCACTCACACATATATTGCCTTCTATTGAAAAGTTTCGTAGTGGGCTTTGAGTTTGGGTATTATAAACAACTAAGTAATGACTAACTATTTCAATTAGTAATGCCGTAAGACTAACTTAGACTCGTTTATCTGTTTATTTGTAGACAAAGGCTGCTAGGTGAGCGTTTTGGAGGTTATTTACCTTGAGATTTACGCGCAATTCAAGGTAATTTTCAATGTCCATCATCTTTAGAATCCCGTTAGGAATTGTTTTAAATTATTGTGTGCCAACTATGTGCTTACGTAATTATACGTGATGGATGTGTTACCGTATGATATTCTGGAATTA
This sequence comes from Chenopodium quinoa, assembly GCF_001683475.1. Taxonomy (NCBI): domain Eukaryota; kingdom Viridiplantae; phylum Streptophyta; class Magnoliopsida; order Caryophyllales; family Amaranthaceae; genus Chenopodium; species Chenopodium quinoa. The sequence goes on along the minus strand of NW_018743252.1, from coordinate 3,994,311 downwards.
TATTATATACTAGTTTTCTATAATTGTGTACTAGTATAATATTTTCGAAAATTTGATTATTTGGTATCGTATGAGTTTTATATAATTAAAATCTTGGGAATTGGATGATTGATTATATGTGATTGATGGCCTCCAAGACCTATTGAGAAACGAGTTATAACTAGTATGTCTTGTAAAATGACTCTGTTTTAAAAGTACTGAAACTAAAATATTGTTACTTGGGATTAAATTGATCTGTGCAATACTCGTGTGCAATGTGATCGGACAATTTAGTCTATTAAAATGTATATTAAATTAAGAAGGGAAATGAAACCCGAAAGGGTGAAGAACAGGTTGCCCACTAGTGGTTATGGTTGCTACTAGTTGGTTTAAATTGACGTATATTCTGTTTAGTCTTCCTCCTAATCAATGGGTATTAGTGAGGGGTGTGCACACTAGGGACATTCTGTTTATTTTATGGCCATTTGGGGTTACGCGCGACCCTCTGTAAAGTAGGTGGTGACAGGGACTAGTCCCGGCTTACTGGCGTTCTCTTTCCCTTTCTTAACTAAAGTAATAAAGTTTATGTGTTAACTTGATTTTGACTTATTATTATAATGTCGATAAAATTGTCTTGTGTAAAATATTTTTCGAACTAAAATTATTATTTTACGGGATGGAGTTGGAATTACTCAGTTTATCTGATTTTGGGAGCTTTCTCTCTTTTCTTGTTTCTGATTTATTTTGCAGGTTGGTAAAAGGGTACTCGGCTACGTGTGAGGAGACGTTAGAATAATCACGTAGCTAAGACAAATTAGTTCATCCTGAACTTAGTTATTTTCCTTTTATTTAATGTTTTAAAATGTTTTACGGTTTGGATGTAACGAATATTTAATTCTTTGTTGCCACTTAGAGCACCTAGTTATAAAATGGTATTTTGTTTTTGCTTTGCACTTGTTTTCTATGGAAAAATAAGTGTAGCAGTAACACTCCCAAGGTTCGATGGTCGGTTTTGAAAAGAAAAGGTGTACTCTTATTGTTTACAATGACCCGAATTTTGGGGGTGTTACACTTTGGGCTAAGTTTTCCTTTATTCCCAAACTCATGACACCTTTCATTGGTGATACTTTCAACAATACTTTGTCACCAACTTCAAACTCTTTTTCCCTACGCTTCAAATCTGCATAACTCTTTTGACGATCTTGTGCTGCTTAAATCTTAGCTTGAATCTCTTTTACCTGCTTAAATGTATCTTCAATCATTTGAGGCCCTAAGATCATTGTTTCACTTATGTCGTTCCAACATACAGGACTGCGACACTTCCTTCTATATATAATGCCTCAAATGGGGCCATGCCAATTCTTGCATGGTAATTGTTGTTATATGAAAATTCAATTAAGTCAAAGCTATCTTCCCATCCCCCTTGGAAGTCTATGACACAAGCTCTCAACATATCTTCCAAGGTTTGAATAGTTCTCTCAGTTTGTTCATTTGTGGCAGGGTGAAATGTTGTACTCATCTTTAGTGTTGTACCAAAATTTTCTTGAACACTCTTCCAGAACTTTGAAAGAAACCTAGAATCTCTATCAGACACAATATCCTTTGGAAATCCATGTAACCTCACAACATTCTTAATGTTAGCTTTTTCATGTTGCTCCATCTTCCAGGTCTCCTTCATTGGTATGAACACTGCAGATTTAGTAAGTCTATCCACCACGACCCAAATGGTATCATTTCCACTCTTTAACTTTGGGAGGCAAGTCACAAATTCCATCGAAATGCAATCCCACTTCCATCAAGGAATTTCTAATGATTGCACGATTCCGTGCGGTCTTTTGTGCTCTATTTTCACCTTTTGACAAGTTAGACACTTCGCTACAAATTCCGCAACTTCATTCTTCATTCTAGGCCACCAATACATCTTTTTCAAGTCTTTGTATAACTTGTCCCCTCCTGGGTGTACTGAGTATGGTGTATTGTGACCTTCTTCCATTAATTTTCTCTTTAATTCCTCACATTTTTGTGGTACACACCGTCTACCCTTGTACCTTAAACTTCCATCTTCATTAATTTTGAAATTTGTTGCCTTTCCTTGCTTTATTTTCTCACGAATCCTATCCAACTTCACATCTCCTACCTAATTTTCCCTTATCTCATCAAATATTGTTGGTTGAATGCTTAGGTTTGCAAGTATACCTGCTAGTACTCCCTATTCTACCACTTCTAGGTTCATTTTCCTCATTTCTCTACACTACTCATCATCCACTTTCAAAGTGTTTTGTCCATGACTGGTCTTACGACTTAGCTAGAGTGTCCGCAACTACATTTGCCTTCTCTTCATGGTATTGAATGTCCAAGTCGTAGTCCGTTTCAAATTATAACCATCTCTTTTGACGTGAGTTTAGATCTCTTTGGGTGAAAATGTACTTCAAACTTTTATGGTATGTGTGAATCCTACATTTTACACCATACAAGTAATTCCTCCAAATCTTTAGTGCAAAAATGGTTGCAGCTAATTCTAAGTCATGAGTAGGGTAGTTTACTTCATGAGGTTTCAACTGTCTTGATGCATATGCAATCACCTTTCCATTTTTCATAAGCACACATCCTAGACCATTCTTGGATGCATCATTATATACATCATAGATTCCACTATCATCTGGCAATGTAAGCACTGGTGTTGTAATCAACTTTTGCTTCAAGAGTTGAAACGCTTCCTTACACTTCTCATCCCACTCGAATTTCTTGTCCTTCTATATTCGAGAGGTCACAGGCTTAGTAATCTTAGAAAAGTCCTTCACAAAACGCCTATAATACCCTGCTAAACATAAGAAACTTCTAATGTCAGACACCGTCTTTGGCATAGGCCATCCTTTCACTGCCTCATTCTTTGCTGGATCTACTTCTACCCTATCCTTGGACACAAAGTAACCCAGAAATGCTACTTTCTCCAACCAAAATTCACACATGGAAAACTTCGCATAAAACTTGTTTTCCCTTAAGGTTTGTAGAATTGCCCTCAAATGTTCTACATGTTCCTCCTTATTCTTTGAATACACCAGTATATCATCTATGAACACCACAACAAACTTGTCCATAAATGGATGGAACACCCTATTCATCAAGTCCATGAAGATTGTTGGAGCATTCGTCAACCCAAATGGCATTACTATGAACTCATAATGTCCGTACCTTGTTCTAAATTCAGTCTTGGGAATATCTTCGTCTGCGATCCTCAACTGATGGTATACAAACCTTAAATCAATTTTGGAAAATACAGATGCCCCCCTCAACTGGTTAATAGCTCATCAATCCTTGGTAATGGGTACTTTATGGTGACCTTATTCAACTCCCTATAATTAATACATAACCTCATACTCCTATCCTTTTTCTTGAAAAACAACATTGGAGCTCCCCAAGGCGAAGAACTTGGTCTAATGTACCCATTTTCTAACAAATCCTGCAGTTGCTCCTTTAATTCACTCATTTCTACAGGTGTCATTTCGATATGGTGCCTTAGAAATCGGTGCTATCCCTGGGACCAACTCTATTGTGAAATCAATTGCTCTCTTAGGTGGCATTCTTGGAATCTCTTTTGGGAACACATCTAAAAACTCGTTTACCACTTCTATGTCCTTAAGCTTAGCTGTCTCTTCATGTTCTAAATTCCTCACACTACAAAAATATACTGGATGCCCCTTTTTAATATACTTAGCCATCTTCATCATAGAGATGATCCTTGGGCACTTTGTTTCACCATGCTTCCAGTATGTTACCAACTCACCCTCAGCTGTACTTATCTGTACTTTCTGCGATTGGCAATGAATCTCTGCACTATAATTGCTCAACCAATCCATTCCCAAAATGACATCGAAGTCACTTAACCCAAACTCAATGAGGTCAAACAAAAACACCTTTCCCTTGATTTCTAGTAGCACATCCTTAAAAGTTTTGGTACACTATACTACCCATTCCGTAGGAATAACTATGGGTACATCTATGACATCTACGGTTTTCAGACAATATGATAACTTTGAAATAATGGCTTTTGAAATGAAAGAAAAAGTTGCACCAAAATCAAACAAAATTTTAACAGGAATAGAGTTAATAGAAAAAGTACCAGTAATAACATCCTTCGTAGTATCATCTTCGTGTCTACTGATCACATTCAGTTTTCCTGGAGCTCTACTCTTCACCTAATTATTCCCATTATTGTTGCCTTTCACCCCATTCTGTTGTGCCTTTTTGTTCCCTTAATAGTTGTTGTTCCCCTGAAAGTTCCTTTGAACCCCTCCTTGATTATTGCGCTGCTTGCTTCGATTAGAATCTTTGGAGAAGTACTCGTACTCCTTGTATCCCAACTTGTTGCAAGCACGACAAGTAACCAAGTTACCATCGCAGTCTCTACCAGGGTGGTCATTTCTATACCTTTTGCAGTAATGATGCCTTGGTCCTTTGTTATTTCCCTGGTTAGAGTTCTTAGCTCCTCCATTACAGTTTCGCCCACCTTGGCGATTGTTACCCTGGAAGTTATTGTTGTTGTTGAAGTTGTTGTTATTGTGGTACTTTTTCTTCTTAAAGTTGTTCTGGTTACCTTGCGGGTTTCTAGTGTTTTGCCTCATCTCTTTTCTCTTTTCCTTCCCTTCCACCTCCGCTAATTCTTTCTTTTTCTTCAACTCTAACACATAAAGGTGTGTAGACCTCCCATACACTTCATCCAAGGTTTTGAACACTTGTCCACACAGCTTTGGCTGCAAATCAGTGGTCAATCCACTCTCAAACTTCCTAGCCTTTGCCTTTTCAGTAGCAACTAACTCTTTGGCAAATCATGACAGCTCAATAAACTTGGTATAGTACTCAGTGACTGACACATTTCCCATTTCTAAGTTAGAAAATTCCTCAGCTTTTTGTTTCTGTAGGAAACTGGAGTAAAACTTATCCCTAACCTTCTCCTGAAACATAGTCCAGTTGAACCCAGGTAGTGCTTTAATGGTAGCCTCATTTTGTTGCCATCAAAGGTCAGGTTCACCCCTGAGGTAATAGGTAGCATAACCTACTTTCGAATTTTCTAGGCATCCTACTGCGTGCCCCAAACATTTTCTCAAATTCCCTTAACCAGTTTTCCAACACTGTTGGATCAGGTTCTCCTTGATATGTTGGTGGCTTGCTTTGCGCCACCTTCTTAAACAACACTCCCTGAGCATCCCCATTGTTGATCGAGTTTCTTGCTAATTGTTGGGTGACCACTGCTAACTGCCTTACAACCTCACTCAGCTCATTCCCTTCATTATTGCTCCCACTTTTTCATGCCATCTTTCTTCGCCTGAATTAAAACAAGGGGTCTTTATTAATTATGTTAATGAAGAATATGCTCCTAGACCTTGCCTTGATGTGTCTAATTTTTTCGTGGATAACACTGAAATTGAAATGATTTCATATTTGGAGAAAACAACAATGCTTAGATAATTTCCCATTTACTAATGCGATATGTATTATTATTTTTTAAGGAAAATTTGATTTTTTGTACCTCAAAAATGGACTGGGTTGACTTTTGGTACCCATCTAAATTTTTTTATTTTGATACCTATCAAATTTTAAAGTTATAGGTTTTGGTACCTTCGTTCAACTTCCATTAAACTTTCCGTTAATGGGGCCCACATACTTAACTTCCCTCCTTTTACCCCTTCTAACTCAACGATTTTAACTTATTCCCTCCTTTTACCCTTCTCTCTCCCTTGTTCCTCCATCATCAAATCTCCAAACCTTATTCATTAACTCCATTGTTGAATCTCAACCACAATTTTCTTTCTCTCTCCCTTGACAATCTGTTGACCTAATTTTTTTTTTTTTTTTTTACACTCAGTTTTCTCTAATTGACTAGAGCGTGGAGGCTTATCACTAGAATAACGTAGCTGCATAGTGAAAGGATGGAGCTTTGAGTCTTCATCTCCATTGACAAAAGTAGGAGATTCTTTTGACAACAACCAAGTATGATTCCTTGAACTATTTGTAGTGGTCCAACAATGGTGATATTTTTGCAATTGTGTAGAAAAGTTTGGGTATTTTTGGAAAAAAGTGAAGTAAACCCTAGGGTAATGTGTTTGGATTAATTTAAACATATTTGTGTAATTTATTAATAATTGATGGTTATACAAGCATGTGGTAGGATTATCTTGTCGTTAGTTGTAGTTTTGTCCAGCTGCATTGAGATAAGTCAAGTGGTAGGGTCTGTGATTGGGTTTTTTTTAGTAGTTTTAATTGCATTACATGCATATTAGTTTAGGTTCATTGGTTGATTTGTAGATTAAACAAATGGATGAAGGTGATGATAATGTTGATATTAAGCTAAGACTGTTTGGGGGTTTTGTGTTTAAGAAGAGAAGGGGGAGTCAGTACCAAGTATATGAGGTTGGCTTTGTGTATTGGAGATTGAGAGTACCACTGTCATCATACATAAAAGTACAGTATTAAGATTTTTATGTGGGTAAGGGTTTAGAGACATAGGGTGGGATGTCCCTACCATATTTAACATGTAGTACAAGCAGAAATGAGTCGGATGAATGGGAAAAGGGAGATAGATAGTGAGGAGGAAGTTAAGGGGTTTATTGAGGCCAAACACAAAGATGGCCACCTAGAGTTGTTCAGTATAGTTGGTGAAGATACCCCTAGCCAACCTGATCTAATCTCAACTCAAATCCCAACCCCAAACTCAACATCTAGCCCATCTAACCCAACAGGACTGAAACTGGATCCAAGTTCAGCCCACCCCATATAACAATTTTTGAACTGGATCCAAACCCCCACTTGAATCAAGCCCATCTAAACACACTGTAGAAAAGGCTAGTGCTGCAGTAGTAAGGAGGAGCCCCAGGTTAAATATAGGCAATCCAACTAAACCTGTTGCAACATCTAGTGAGCCAATTGTGAGGAAGAGTCCTAGGTTTTCCAAAGATTCTGATAAGAGAGTGTTAAATGTTGTGAAGGGGGCAATCAATTTTAAGGAGAATGTGATACCTGCTACTGATAAAGGGAAGGTTAAACTGATTGAAGAGGTTGGAACTAGAAAGAGAAGAGTGAAAACAAAAGGAAAAGGATTCTTGAAAGGAAAAGGAAGCTATTCATTGCTGATGAGTCTGGATCAGGATCTTCAAGTAAAGATTTAAGTGATTTGGACATACATTGGGTGCCTAGAGAGGAGGAGGAGGGTGCTTCTAAATATGAAGGGTAGGATTAGGGAAAATCTGACATTCTAGGGGCAGTTGAAAAAAGTTTGGCAGTTGTGCAACATCTTGGTGGTTCAGAACAGGGGATTGTGAGGAGTGAGGACAAGTTGAAACAGCTTGAGAAAGATCTAGGTTGTAAGGATCTTGAACATAAGGAAGAAGGTAGTGATGAAGATGAACTGAGGAGGAAGATGACAATCCATGGTTCAGAGAAAAAACAGATTTCAAGAAGCCAGTTGTATTAGTTAACAACTAGAAGTTTAACAATAGTATTGTACTTAGGAAACCCTTAAGAACTCATGCGATAGAGAATACATATGAGTATTATTATTTGCAAAATAATAAGGAGAAAATTAGCACATTCTGTAGGAGGAGGTGTGGGTGTGAGTGGGATCCAAAGAGGAGCAAACTGCCTTTATGTAAATGTAGTGAAGAAGTGAAGAGGTGCACCTACAAGGTCATTACCATGCCTCTTTTCAACAGTTCTGCTTGGCAAATTCAGGACCTAATTATGAATCATAAGAGATATGTGGAGCAGTTAAAAAGCAACCTAAGTTAGAAGATCAAGAGTTTTAGGGACAGAGCTTTGAGTGATTTAGGAATTAACATTGGGTATTTCAAAGTATGGCTAGCTATAGCTAGGGCAAAGTTAATGATATATGGATCAGCCTCAGAGCAATATGCCAGGGTACAAGATTATGGCAAGGCAATGATAAAATACAACCCAAGGAGTGGGGTTTGTGTGGTGGTGGACCAGCTCGACAGGCCAGATCCACCTCTATTCATGAGAATGTATATTTGTCTTTCCCCATTGAAGAGAGGATTCTTGAAAGGTTGCAGACCACTTATAGGGATTGATGGATGTCATTTGAGGGGTCCTTACACTGGTTAAATTTTGGTAGCTGTTGGAAAGGATGGAAACAACAATATCTTTCCATTTTCCTGGGCAACTATTGAAGTTGAAAATAAGAAAACATGGTGCTAGTTCCTAGAATGCTTGAAGAAAGATCTTGATGATTTAGCTAAGGGTGGTGGCTTTACTTACATGCTTGACAGACAAAAGGTATGTACTTGAATTTTGATATAATTTGCTGAGTTATGTAATAGTAAGGTTCAAGTCTAACAATGTTCAATGTGTTGTCTTATTAAGGTCTATGATAAGTGCATAATATACAGTATTTTTAGTCCCTAATATTAGTCTTATAACTGCCTTATATTAATTAGTTATTTTATGAAATTATTCACTTTAATAATTTTAGTTCATATTTTATGTTAGTATTTTATTTTATAGCTATTTTTATAACCATTGATACTTTTATATTATGTTGTGTGTTTTTGGTAGGAAAGCAAGGGGGAAATAAAGTGGACTTGAATTGGAAAATGCAAAATAGCTACAAGAAACCCACTTGTGTTAGACTACTCAAGATCACATGCCATCAAATGCCAAAAAAATAAATAAATAAATAAATAAAGAAAAAAAACAAGAAAAGAAGAAGATAAGAAGGAAGAAGGAAAGTGGTGTGAAAACCACGGAACCAGTGTATATCTAAACCCACAAATATTCAAGATTCGTCTCCATCAAGATTGATAATTTCCATCCGAAATTCAAGGAGATAATATAGAGAAGATGAATCTCTATCCTATTCTACAATTATATCTCTTCAAAACCAGAAAACCTAGGTTCTATTTTGGTTATAAGAAAATCCCCAATTATTCCTTCTCAAAACACACTACTTAGCCGAAAGATTATACAAAGAGCAAGATAGTTCGAGTGAGTTTGTAATTGGGCAATTGGAGAAGAGAAGATAGCCATTGAACGAAATATTAGTCTCAAGTCCAAGGTTGAACAAGGATGAAGGTGAATTGCGGGGTCGAAGCCGGGTTTATTCGTAGGTTTGTGGGAGTATAGTTCATAAGTCTTTTTCTTACTCAATTGTTCCATATTACTATTATTTTGGATTACTTTGCTAGTTTGATTAATTACGTTGATTAGATTATTAATGTGATAAATTGGTCTTCGATTTTATAATCTATTTGCATAATTTCTTTCAGTCTACTGACTATTTGAAATTTTCTTGATCTTGATTATTAATTTTAAAATTTAACATTGATTGTTATCTTTCAAGTGTTTAATGAATTATTGCTATCTATATGGTTTGGCTTAGTTTAAATCGTATAGTAAAGTAGTCCCTAATTTTAAATCGAGTCTGCGATTATGATTTGGTTTAAATTAGAGGGCAAATTCCATCCAAATAATCTGACATTTATGTGTTTAGATTAGTTAAGACTAATGAAGTCTCCTAGATATTAATGCTTCCAAGATTAATTCATACAAGTTGCGACCATATTTGTGTTAATTAGATTGGTTTAGAGTCAATTTTGGCTTAATCCAAATTTGGTTTCAAGTAACGGAAGACATGGAGTCTTTATTAATAAAGTCTCTATAATTAGTCTAGTAATTAAATTGATTAGTTATGCAACGTCGGTTATCTATTATCACCAATAGTTTAATTCGAGTAAAGTTATGAATAAAATTGGTTAAGTATGTCGTCAAATGTATATAGTAGATTAGTATTTTCATTCTTGTTTAGTTTAGTTGCTCATTCAAGTTAGACCCCCCCATTCTCATGTATATAGTATAAATAGTATTCTTTATGTGTATATAGTTTTTTTTTTTAAGTTGACTTTGAATTTATAGAGTTGTTTAATCTCCTCGTGGGATCGACCCTTACTTACACTTTTTACTAGCTGTTAATATTTTTGAAGGTCTAAGTTAGGTATTTAATTAATTAATTTGGTGTGGTAAACGACCTGTATCAGTCTACTTAAAGCTTTTGAGTTAATGGTGCCCTAGCTAAGAAGAAGTTTTGTGTGAGGCATATATGGGAGAATTTCAAGCTTCAATTTACTGGCTCTACATTCAAAGACTTGTTCTAGAATGCTGCCAGAGCCACTACTTTGGTATGACACTACTTGACTCTTGAACTTACGACATTTAAGTATTCAAAGTGAACATGTACTTGATCTAGTTGTATTTTGAACTTCATGTCTTAGTTAGTTGTGGTTAAGCTATTAGTTTGTTGTTTCGAACATTTTAGGATTGGTGGTAGTTGAGATATTGACTAGATATACTGTTATTTTTCTAGTGTATTGTAGGCTGATTTTGAAATAGTAATAGAATCTATTAAGTTTCTGTCTGAGGATGCATATGAGTATTTAGATAACATCCTTGTAAAGCATTGGTCTAGACATGTCTTCTCCACTGAGTGCAAGTCATACATGCTTCTAAACAATATATGTGAGACATTCAATGCATGTATTAGAGATGCAAGGGACAAACCCATTCATACCTAAATGGAATGGATGAGGAGGTATTTAATGAATGGACACAATGACAAGTGGGAGGTTGTGCAAAAAATGGAAGGGAATTTAATGCCTTATTATAGACACATGATTGTGTCTCCCAAACACCAAATCCAATGATGAGTACCTTTCACAATTTGATTGACGAGTTTCGTAAAGAGTTGAAGAGTCTCGCAAAGTTTCCTTAAGCCTTGACCATATTTCTAACCTTACCTAAAGTGTTTTTAATCCAAATTATTCATTTCGTGTCCTTAGATCCAAAATCATTCATTTCACGTCCTTAAAAACATTCATTTTGAGCCCAAATTATATATAAAAAAAAAAAGTCCAAACCTGATTATTTTGGTCCATGTTCCTAGTCCAATTATTGCTGGGGGTGGCAAAAGCTGACCCTACCCGATAACCCAACACGAACCTGACTTGAAAATAGCGGGTTAGGGTTGAGATTTTTTACCCGAAAACTTAAATGGGTCGACACGAACCCAACCTGAAAATTAAATGGGTTAGGTTAAGGCTGAAAATTCTAACCCGAAAATGACCCATATAACCCGAAAAAATTATTGGGTCGAAATCAAGTCGGGTTAACCCGAACCCGACATGAATAACCCGAAAACAAACTAGGAATAAAACATTTTTAAAAACTCTAAAGTAACCAGCCTAAGCTCAAATTCATGTTCCTTATAAAAATTAAAACCCTAAGGATCACTTTTATTAGATGTAGCCGCTGCTCCATACCCTTCTTTCTCTAATCTTCTCTCTTCAAGGGCTTCAAAGTTCAATCTCCTAAGGTAAATCAACTGTCAACATCAATTTTCTCTCTCTTCAACTCTTAAGAAATAAATTCCTAAATCCTTTACAAGTTGCAAGTGCTCCTCCTTCATGTCTTCCTCTCCTTCACGGACATCAAGCTTCAAGTTGCAAGTGCTCTAATTTTAAGTGCTCCTCCCTTTCATTAGATAATGCTTGTTGTCTTTACTAATTTTGAATTTTATTATGCGTTATTGTACGTACTGTTTTGCTTTAGATTTTTGTTTTTGTTCATATTAAATTACAAGTTTAATACACTTAAAATTGTTATTTATTTCTATTGTTGTTGTTTTGTTGATATAATGTATACGGTTTACATAATTTCTACGGTCTTATTCATATAATCTATACGGTTCACCTAATTGAAGCACTTAACCTAATATCAGATTATTATTTGAAGATAAAATCACGTTATTATTTGAAGATAAAAATCAAGTCAGTTTCAGACTACTTTCAGTTTAAAGCAACCTGATTTAAACCCAAAAAAAAAAAGAAAAAAAAAGGTCAAATAAGGTCAATTTCGGGTTGACCCGAACCCGAAAATAACAGGTTCAGGTTGGGATTTTCAACCCGAAAAGTTAAATGGATCAGGTTCGGATTGGGGGGTAGCTGACCCGAAATTAGTCGACCTGAACACGAACCCGACCCGGCTTGACCCGTTTGCTAGCGCTTATTATTTCTTAGTTGGATGGGTTTGAAAAGAGCTTTCCAAAGATATATTATAAGCCCAAATCCGACTTAAATCGAGTAAGTTATGGCCAAAATACTAAACCGAGCCCAAACCGAGCCTAGGTCCACCTTTAGTATGACCCAATGATTATATGGAGTCCAAATATGTTATTTAGGCCCTATATGGTCATACTCCTAATCCTAAATCAATTAGGATTCTTTTAGAAGTTTCTAGAAGGTTCTAATTTATCTTTAAAGATCAAAGAGTTCAAAATCGAATAAAACTTCTCTTTTTGATGATCCTTGTTCTATTCGAATTCAAATACTTTCGGATATATTTTGCATAGAAAACCCATCAGAAATCAAACTCCGTACAAAATTAGATTATCTTATGAACCATCATGTAACGTCGGGAGCATCGCACCGCGACAATCCTGACGCGTCGTGACAGTGGCCAACGTGGCGCGATAATCCTGTCGCGTCGCATCAAAAGCAATTTTATTTCATTCCAAATTCTGATCTTTTTCTGATCGTCTCGACACTCTTTTTTTCCTTATAAGTAGAGGTCGTTTTCCTTGTTTTAAAATCAACTAGAACCATCAAGAATCCTTATCTAGAATCATCAATAATAACCATCAAGAATCACTAGCCACAATCATCAAGAATCCTTATCAACAACCATCATCAATCATTATTCTCAAACATCCATGTTCTTAGCCTGAGCCTAAACACATCTTTGATTCATTCAAATCATTCACCATACTTCCTTTGCGTGATTCGAATACTCCAAACCATACTCGACGTTGTGTTTAACCTCGACGTGAAAGGTTGATAGTTCTGAGGGTTTGGTCCCAAATCTATATTTCAATTCTTAATTAATTTAGTTTATTATTTACTTTACTGATTTCGCTTTCTTGAAGTTTACTAACGTATGTATTGTTTTAATAGCAAGAAGGTTAAAGCATCAAAGTAAGTAATTAAATTAATTATTACTTTCTTTTGGAATAGAAATCATGCTTAGGATAACGCTTTGATTTTGATTATTAGTACCATGTTTAGGACAACGTGTTGATTTTATTAGTAGTGACATGCTAGGATTATTATTAATCCGTTTAGGATCATGCCTAGGATCTTACTAGTAACGATGTTTTTATGATAATAATTGTTATGTTAATCATATGTTGCTTAATTATCGATGACTTATTGCTATTGTTTGATCACGCCCCTTCTTGCAGGTTTTAAAGGGAATTTGTCCTTGACAATCACGCCTAATAAGATAATTAATAATTGGATTTAGGTTTGATATGATTTTAATTCAAGTTATCACCAATATTAGATTTGTTTGTGCATTAATAATCAACCAACATAGATTAAACAGGTTTAGGGTTAATTTGATGAATGTATGTTAATCGAAAAGCGCGCATAAATATCAATAAAAACTAAGTAGAGGCCTATTTAGGGCGGGTTTAAACTCTTTAGGATATATTCGTACCATCATCCCCGAACAAACAGTCATGGTTCCAGACCACTATAGAGTTAGCAATCTCTGAAATTGTGAATGGGGTGTAACCTTCACAATCATGAATGGTTTACAAGTTCCTAAAACTTGTTGGCGACTCTTTTTCTCTAGCTTCTTTTCCTTGGAGCGCCGCCGTGCTTAAAAATATGACCCACATGTAGGGCGAAGAGTTGAAAAATTCCCTACACTTATGTGACAAAGGTGTTTGACAAAATGGAGAAGGTTGCAAGGCACTGTATAGTGCAAGTATCAAGGGGTGATAACTATAAGGTCCAACTTAATGCTGCCAGGTGAAAGTGGACCTCCAAAACAGGACTTCATATGCTATCATTGGCTATTAACAGGACTTCCTTGTGCTCATGGGTTTGCATGCATTCTTGACAAGAGAGTGAATCCTAAAATGTATGTAGACTATTGTTACACAAGGGAGAAATACATGTTAGCATATGAACTTCCTGTGCAGCCTATGCTAGGTCCTAAGCATTGGGAGAAGATTCAGATGAGGGAGCCACTACCTCCACCAGTTAGGGTTATGCCTAGCAGGCCCAAGTCCAAAAAGAGGAAGTTAGAAAGGGGTGAGGGTGCAGCAGAACCACCATAATCCAATGACAAGCAGAGGAGGCAAAAAAGATGCAAGAAATGTTCTCAGTTTGGTCATTATGCCAAAACTTGTGTCAATGAAGCTGTTCAATTACCAAAACCTTCTTCCCAACCCAAAACAAAAAGGCAAGCCAGTTCTAAACAATCCATGGATGGTAGAACAAAGGAGGAAAAAGGAATAGAGGGCTATGACTCTATGAGTAAGGTTAGAATCAGTTGGTTATGTATATTTGCTGACTTGACATTCTTTGTAATTGTGTATCTAACTTTTTTTTTTTTTTAAATAGACTACAGAAGGAGCAAGTCCTAACAGCATTGCTAAAAAAAAAAAGTTCCCACAAGAAGAGGCAGCTAAACAGAAGGCAGCAGCAACATCAACAACATCAGCAGGAGCAGGACCACCAGCATCAACATCAACATCACAGGAAGCCAATACTAGAACTAGACAGTCTGCAGTAGCAGAAGCTAACCTTTGCAGCCAAGCATCAACCACTACTACATCTCATAAGCCAAAAAGACCCAAGCCATCAGCAAACAAGGCTAGGAAGAAAAACAAAAAATTGTGGCAAAGTTATAGCTGTCATAGCCTATTAGTTTGTCTAGTTTAGATGTGATCAAGTACATGTTATTGTAATCTTAATTTTGAACAAATTATGCAGTTAAGTTTAGTTGTTTAAATAGAAGCCTTTAATGAATATGTGTACTCATGGAAGGCTGTTAACAACCTTTTGTACATATACATTCAAGTTGCAAAGACAAATAAAATTAATAGCCAATTCAAAGTCTTTGCAAATTTCTAGTCATTCTTAAATAGAATCCTTACACAAACCTAGCTTAACTAACACCCTAATTTGCAAATAAAGTACCATCATAATAAAATATGAAATTAATCATTACATCAGCAAACATAATGTCCTGCCTTCACTCAAACTCCCCTAAACCAGTTTCATAAATACACTTAATCCTAAAACCATAATAACAAAACTAATGCCAACTAATACAACCAAGTAAATCTTGTCAGAATTGCAATTGTTGCTGCTTATCTTTTCCCTGTCACCACTCAGAGCCTTGCATTTGGTCTTCAATGTGTCAATTTCAATTAGCAAACATCTTCTTTGGCCAACCTGATCATCCACCTCCATTTGTAAAGAGTTGACCTCAGCTTTCATTAATTTCTTATCAAGCAACATCTGGTTTATCACATCCCTTTGCCAATCAGTGCCATCATCTGAGTTAACCTATTTAAAACATTTGCAGCCCCTTGTTTCAGTGTTTGGATCATAGAATTTGCATGCCCTATATTTACGGCCTGTGTTGTCCCTGGTCCAAGATGTCAGTCTTGCAAGTGGCAATCCACAATTACGTTTCTTCTTGTTTGATGGGGATGAGATATTCCAGGACATTTTCCAACCTACAAATATCATAACAAGTGTCAGTAAAACTCATCACTTTAATTGAACCACCTGTATTACACATCAAACTCAAACACACCTTGTCAAAGTGGTGGTTGAGCTCCAAAATGAGGATAACCAGGTGGTGGCCAAGTCCCATTTTGTTTCATCCTATACTCCAAGATTAAATCATTCAAAAATGTAGGATCATCAGTGGTGCCAACCAAGATGGTAATGATGTCATCATTAAGAAACCTCCTAAACATCCTGATGAAGTCACCATCGTCTAATAATGGCCAATATATCCTTTTATAAACATACTGAAATGTGGGTACATGAGGTCTATTGATCCTTCTACTGGATCATCCATTTCACGAAGTCGATCTTCAAATTCTATTGCAGTATCCATCAAGTTACTTGTATCTAAGTCTACTTCAATGTCAACAGCTAAACTCAAGTACTTAAATCTCAAAACCACCTTATTCTCAGCCATTTTGCAAAAAAAAAAAAAAAAATTCAACAAATATACAACAAACACGCTCTATTTCAGTTTAATTACTAACATACAACCTCAATTTTAGTAAACTAATCCCCAACAATAAATCCTTAAATTCAATTAACTGAAGAACCCTAA
The DNA here is from genome assembly GCF_001683475.1 of Chenopodium quinoa. Classification (NCBI taxonomy): domain Eukaryota; kingdom Viridiplantae; phylum Streptophyta; class Magnoliopsida; order Caryophyllales; family Amaranthaceae; genus Chenopodium; species Chenopodium quinoa. The sequence goes on along the minus strand of NW_018743252.1, from coordinate 3,978,126 downwards.
TTTTTTGGTTTTTCTAAATTACTACAAATTCATTTAATTGCAACCTAAATTGATAGTTGAAATCACTCATAAACAAGCTATGAACCACAACCAAATATATATTGAATTTAACTCTTCATTGTTTAAAAAAAAAACAAAAAAAAATCGAACCTTTTTTTTCCTGTAAACTGCTTTCGCAATTGTACCGAATCTCTTCCAAATACCTTCGCAATTGAGGACTAGATATTACCCCTAAATTTATTGTGAATGGCTTTGAACAATCTTAGTCAATTACTTTCAAAATGTTTGGCCTACTAAATAGGTTTCACTTAGGGAAAAAACGAAGAAGGAGAATCTTTATAAAGAGTGAAGTAACAAACTAGCCGTTGCAACGGGGCCCGGTTGACGGAAATTTTAACCGCAGTTGGACGAAGGTACCAAAACCTATAATTTTAAAATTTGATAGGTGTCAAAATAAAAAAATAAAATAAAATTAGATGGGTACTAAAAGTCAACCCATTCCATTTTTGAGGTACCAAAAGTCAAATTTTCCTTTCTTTAATGTATTTTCTTTTCTGTATATTAAATTTCTAGTCATGTACTTTTTATTTCTACCATCAATAAAGTTTGTATGATATTATTCTAAACTAATCTCATACTTATTATTTTATGAAGATATGGATCTGCCTAAAGTTGGTTCCGAATATCAATGTCTTTTGGATAGTGGAACAACACATACTATCTTGAAGGATAGAAAATATTTTTCACAACAAAAGTTTTCTCAAGCCAATGTAAATAGCATTTCCGGGTCAGCTAAATTAATTGAAGGATTTGGAAAGGCTTGTATAATGCTTTCAAATGGAAAATCGATAATCAATAATGCTTTATATTCGAGTAAATGTCGAAGAAATCTCATAAGCTTTAAAGATGTACGCCAAAATAGTCATTTAGAAACAATGACAACAGATCAAAAGAAGTATTTATGCTTCACGGTAGAAAAGTATGGCAAGAAACATATTTAAGAAAAATTGCAAGCATATTCTTCGGGGTTATATCGTATAAGCATACGACCCGCGGAAATCAATTTTGTATCCAACCAGAAGTTAGATGACAAACATTTGATTAATTCATGGCATGATCGTTAGGGACATCCAGCAATTGGGACGATGCAAAGAATTATAGCAAATCCGGTTGGACATTCAATAAGAATGTCAAAATTCTTCGATAAGATGAATTAACATGTTCAGCATGTTCACTTGGCAAGTTAATAATAAGGCCATCTACGAACAAAATTGCTACTGAATCTCCAAAATTCTTGGAAAGGATTCAGAGAGTTATTTGTGGGACAATTAATCCGGCATGTGGACCATTTCGATATTTCATGGTTTTAATTGATTCTTCTACACGATGGTCACATGTTAGTCTACTTTCAAGTAGAAATGTTGCTTTTGCAAAATTACTTCCCAAAATTATCAAATTAAGAGCTCAATTCCCAGATTATACAATAAAGAAAATAAGACTCGACAATGCAAGGGAATTTACATCCTATACATTCAATGATTATTATATGTCAATTGGAAATGTTGTTGTAGCTCATGTTCATACACAAAATGATCTAGCTAAATCACTAATTAAAAGACTACAATTGATTACAAGACCATTATAAATGAGATCAAATTTGCCATCATCTGCTTAAGGACATGCTATAATACATGCAGCAACACTAATTAGATTGAGACCTACAGCTTATCATAAATTCTCACCACTACAGCTAGTTTTTGGTCGAGAACCAAGTATCTCACATCTAAAACTCTTTGGTTGTGTTGTATATGTTCCCATTGCTCTACCCCAACGAACAAAAATGGGTCCACAAAGAAGGCTGGGAATTTATGTCGGGTTTGAATCCCTCTTTAATTTAATATCTTGAATCATTGACTGGTGATTTATTTACGGCTAGATTTGCCGACTGTCATTTTAATCAGATAGTATTCCCAACCTTAGGGGGAGAGAAAGTAGACACACGCAAGAAAGAAATAGAACTCATTTGGAATGCAACACAATTATGAATGTTAGACCCATGAACAAATGCGTGTAAACAAGAAGTCATGAAAATTGTTCATTTACAAAGTGTTGTGAATCAATTGCCCAATGCATTCGTAAACACAAAGAAGGTGACAAAATCACATATACCAGCAGAAACTGCTCTTGCACGTATTGAAATTCCAACTGGTAATAAGGCCATTGAAAATGAATCTCAAGCATGCCAAAAGCGTGGGAGACCACTTGGTTCAAAAGATTCTAAGCTAAGAAAATTATAAAGGTTGGATGGAATAGAAAATGAGAATAATGATGTTCCCTTATTAGAAGGTCAAGAAAAACCAAATGTGGATGAAAATAAAGAAAACGATAATAATCCGAAAGGGAATGAACAAGAAGACAACCCAACATAAAATGAACAATATGACAAAGACATCGATGACAATGAAATTTCACTATTTCTACCAAGATTCATTGGAATAGAAAAGATGTAATTGTAAATGAAATATTTGCAAATTCCATTGCAATTGAAATTGTGTCTGATGAAAATGATGTTGAACCAAGAAAGTGGACGAATGTCGAAAACAGAGTAATTGGCCAAAGTGGAAGGAGGCAATGCAAGCTGAGTTAAAGTCACTTGAAAAACGAGAAGTTTTTGAAAAATAACCCTTACACCAACAGGTGTAAAACCAGTTGGATGCAAATAAGTATTTGTGATAAAACATAATGAGAAAAATGAAATAGTTATATACAAGGAAAGACTTGTAGCCTAAGGATTTTCTCAAATTTCAAGGATTGATTATGAAGAAACATGTTCTCCAGTAGTTGATGCAACTACATTAAGATTTCTGGTAAGTTTGACAGTTACAAAAGGACTGCAAATGCGATTAATGGATGTAGTGACTGCATATTTATATGGGTCACTTAATACAGACATTTCCATGAAAGTCCCCGAAGGACTAAAACTACCAGAAAACCACAAGCCTAGACAATTACTTTCCATAAAACTAAATAAAAAGGTCACTTTATGGATTGCAACAATATGGGCGAATGTGGTATAACCGTCTCAGTGAATACTTTATGAGAGAAGGGTTCAAAAATAATCAAATCAGTCCCTGTGTTTACATAAAGCGATCACAATCATGATTCGCTATTATTGCAGTTTATGTTGATGATCTAAATATCATTGGAACCCCATATAAGCTTGAAAGAACTGCAAAATACTTGATGAAAGAATTTGAGATGAAAGACCTTGGAAAAACTAAATTTTGCCTTGAATTCAAATTGAGCACTTGAGTAATGGTATTTTTGAAACGATTTTTCATGGACAAAGCAAATCCAATCAACTCCCCAATGGTTGTTCGCTCTACGAATATGAAAAAACGATCCATTTAGACTCCGAGAGGAAAATGAAGAAATTCTTGGTCCAAAAGTACCATACTTAAGTGCAGTTGGAGCGTTAATGTACTTAGCTAACAACACTAGACCCGACATAACTTTCTCTGTGAACTTGTTAGCCAGGTATAGCAACGCACCGACATATAGACATTGGAAGGGAATTCGGCACTTACTCCGATACCTACGAGGGACATAAGACCTTGGTTTGTTTTATCAACCAAAACAGGATGATACTCTCGTTGGGTACGCAGGCGCTGGATACTTATCAGATCCACAATATGCCAAGTCATAAACTGGATATTTGTTCACTTATGGAATCACTCTTATATTATGGAAATCAACAAAGCATACATTGACCGCAACATCCTCGAATCATGCAAAATTGATAGCTCTTATTGAAGCAGGACGAGAATGTATATGGCTAAGGTCGATGATCAGTAATATCCAAGAAGAATGTGGGATGAACGTAATAACAGAAAAACCATCATCTTTTAAGACAATACGGCATGCATCTCTCAGTAACCGAAGGATATATTAAGGGAGATAGAACAAAACATTTATCCCCAAAACTATTCTTCACACATAATCCGCAAAAGGATGAAAAAGTAGATGTTCAGCAAATTCAGTCTTGCCAACCTGTTCACCAAATCACTTCCTTCGAAGAAATTTGAGCTATTAATTCACAAAATCGGAATGCGACATCTTCATGAACTACACTGAAATCAGGGGGAGTATTATATGCACTGCACTCTATTTTCCTTCGGTCAGGTTTTTATCCCGCTAGGATTTTCCTAACAAGGTTTTTAACGAAGCAGTATACCAAAGCGTATAATTAATATTATATCGTTGTACTCGTTTTTCCTAACTATGGTTTTTATCCCATAGGGTTTTACCTAGTAAGGTTTTTAATGAGGCAACTCATACCCCATTTCACGTGAACATTCTAACGGGGGTGTTGAGAAAATTACTAAATTGATTAAGTTCACATGCATGTAATCTTAGTACAAAATTAAGTACAATAATGCTAGTTTTAATATTGTAAAAATTTGCCTATAAAAGGGCAAGTTCACAATTGTGAACGGAAGCAGTGAAAAATATAATTCCACTACACTGCACATTACTTCAATCTCTATTTCTACTTCTTTACTTGTTTACCTATTTCTATCGGTAATGTTTTTAACACCTTAATATTTTTTTTTTCCTTATAATATTTGTAATTTTGTCAAGAGTAGGAAATTACTAAGTACTCCGTATCTTTTTACAAATTCTTATATGTGTAACCAACCATCATGGGAGTTACTTCGTTAATATTATAAGGGTTACTCGATTAGTATTACAGGGGTTACTTCGTCAGTGTTATAGGGTTTACTCGGTCGATATTATTATAGGGGTTACTCGATCAGTGTTATAACTTATAAGGGATACTTTGTTCTTTTACAAGTGGTCACATCAACCGCACACAAGACATGTTGTTGAGTAATCTAAATCACTCTTATGAGTAATCTTATTTTACCAATAAGAATAACCTCAATCTACTATTATACATTAACATTAATTAATTTAAAAAACATTAATAACATCATTTGTTATATTAAAAAAATTTACATCATTTGTTCATTTAGTAACCCCCCCCCCCTTTTTTTACAATTAAAATAACAACTCCAATCCACTAGCTCAAAGGATTTCCTCATTTTTTTTATCGCAATAACCCTCATCCGTCAAAATAACCCCATTTAATTATCCATATAACCCCCATTACTCAACTAATTGCTTATATGTGAAGTGGCTGACTAATATGTATTGCTCGAAGCACTAATGTGAACCTGTAAACAAGCAATACATGACAATACGTCTTCTTTGTCCAATGACTACTCACGCCCATGGGTGATCGGCGGATAATAGGTCATGGTCTACTATCCTAGATCAAATCAACAATTTATATTCCTAACCTAACTCTATAAAGTTTACACTAGATAGTAGCAAGCTAGGGTCGAACCATAAGGACTAAGTGTATTAATTTGAGCTAATTAAACTAGTAGGAAGGGTTGTGAGATAGAGAGAGAAATAACTAAAACACTACTTAAAGCAATCAACAAGGTACTAGGGAAAGGGGAATCCAGTTACATTAATGAATTCAATGACAAGTCACAATTAGATGATTATGATCTCAATTAGGAACGATCAACACACTCAACTCACTCCCGCGCAATTAAGCATGTTAATTATCCTAGTAAGCTAATTCACTCGCGCATAACTAGCCTAGCAAAGGTATATGGAAGAATCTAGACTCTTAATCAACTCACTTCCGTACAATTGATTGCAAGCACAATGAAGAACCTAGAATCAATTAGCTAAAAAGATTCTAGTCAATGTAAGTATCATCCAAACACAATAATCAAGAATCAATTGCATACTAATCACAACCAATCACTCAATTCATCAACCTAACCTTCATCCATTTCCCTAGAACAAAAACTAAGCAAACATAATAAAGATGAACATGGAAAACAAGATAAAACTAGAATTAAAGCAAAAATCAAACAACCAAACTAATTAACTACTCTAATCAACAATGAATTAAACAAAGAAATAAAGGTGAGAGAAATTTAGAAAAGTTCATTGAATAGATGAGAAGAGAATCCACAAAGTTGCTTCTTCAACCTCTCAAATCTCCATTGAAATCCTAGCTTTCTCTCTCTAAAACTACTCCTATACTAGAGAGAGAAACTCCTAATGTAAACCTAATCCTAATTAGAGGAGAGAGAAGATTTAAAACTCTCTTAAGGAAGTCTAAGAAGTCCTCTATTTATATTACAAGAAGAGAAAGAAGGAAATCCGGATTTTTAGACCCTCTTCGCCGCGCCCTCTCCCTTCTATGCCGCGCCCACAGCCTGGCCTGGAAAGGCCTCTCCGAGCCTTCTCCAAGGCATCTCCAGATTTTGCAAAGGCTGGGAAGAAAAGAGGTTCGCGCCCGCGGTACCAATAGCCGAGCCCGCGGTGGATTTGGCCGCTCCCGCGATGACTGCGCAGCCTGGCAGTGTCTTGCAGATTCAAACGGCCATAACTTCTGTTCTAGGAGGCCTCTTGCGGCATGCAACCTACCGTTGGAAAGCTCTTCAAGTCTAATTTCCAACGCAATTTGAAACGCCTCAATCTGATTGTAGATCAAAAGTTATGGCTGAAAGAGTGAACAAGACACGGTTTAAGGCCTTCTACGAGCTTCAAGCTTTCTTGCCTGAAGCTTCTTAGCTTCTTTCTTAGCTTCAAGCTTCTTCTATTAAACTTCCTTGCCTTCTCTCGGGTCATAAGCATCGAAGAAAGCGCCAAGCACCTACACAAATAGACCGAGAGAGAAAAGAGTGAAAGAACACATAGGAAAACTCGTAAATCAAGCTAGAAACCGAGCAAAAAGTATATTATTCACAACTAAGACCTAAAACCATAAAATAAGACAAAGATAACTAAAACAAGACTAAACGTACAAGAAATAACAAAGAAACACCGAAATAGACCTAAAACTAAGGGAGGAAAAAGCCCTAAAATGTGTCATGAATGACACTTATCAATGGGCAGATCAAGGTGTGGTGTTGTACAAAAAGGGTTTAGTTGTCGTTGTGTTAATTTTAATGAAAGTGATTCGGCATTGTAATTGCTCACATGGTCGCATACAAACCATATGCTTATTATGTAAGTGTACTGGTAAAAGTAGTACAGGAGATTATATTCAAATAACTCAAAACTAAAATATTCTTCACGCTGCTTCACATGGAGAAACTCATCTCCCTGACTGATATCATGTAATGTTAATTTTTGCATAGTTATCCATGGCATGCAAGCAGAACTATATGCTAAAATGGGTCGTACTGAAATGGTTCTTGCATCATGCCAAGCTAGTGTCGGTCTTTTGTAAGTAAGGTTTGTATGCTCAATTTTTTAAATTCTCTAAGACTCCAACAAATACTATATATTAGAGGGAAAAGTGAGTAAGACCTTATTCTTTTGGACTTATTTTAGGATTTCGTATTAGTCTAATTCGGATGAGTTCATTTCAGTCTAGTTCAGATTAGATAGATCAATTTAGTTAATTTCGTATTAGAATAAGTTCAATTTAGTTCATTCTAGTAGTAAAAGCATTATAAAGTTAAGACTTTGGCAAAAGGAAGATTATATAATATTATTAAGGAAAAATTAATAACAATAAGTTGAACTTTAGATGGTCTTCTAATATCAGGTTCAACTTTAATTAATTCAAAAATAAGCACAACTTAATGATCACTCTTCCAATATTAAGTCATGACCAATTTCATGGGTTAATAATCGGTTAATGTGCCACGTGTCAAAACGTTATTGGTGACATTTGTTTTAATTTTTTTTTTAAAAAAAAGTTAAATAGAATCCTTGTTAAAACCTTACTAACACAATTAACTAATCTAACCACTATTCAAGTCTCGTCTCTAGCGAAACCGTAAAACCCTTCTGGTGAGTTTGAGCGGTCTCTTGCTCAGGCCAAGCGGTGTCCTCCCCGGTGAGGCGCTTTTTCTGTCTAGTTTTTTCTGGGTAATCTGAAGGTAGGGATGACGGAAGAGATTACAAAGAAGTGGGAGAAACTATGTATTACGGAAGAGGAGAACGAAGTTGCGGATTTAGGAGGACAATCATCAAATACATCAAACCCTAATTTAGAATTATCATTGGTGGGGAAATTGATGTCGATCAGAGCATACAATTTTGATGCGTTGCAAAATACCCTAAAACAAGTATGGTCCCTATTTCGTGGAGTTGTGTTTCGGAGAATCGAAAATAACCTATTTGTAATCCAATTCTTTCATTGGAGGGATAAGGAGAAGGTCTTAGACGGTTCTCCATGGAACTTTGATAATCAGTTATTGGTGTTGAAAGACATACACGGAGGTGAGCAACCAGAAAATATGGAACTCAAACACTGCCCATTCTGGGTAAGGCTATACAATTTGCCAATGGATAGTAGACATGATGACGATGTTCGGAGAATTACTGAGAAACTTGGCACGGTGATAGAGGTAGAGAAGAATGACCTTGGTTGGGACAAATCGAAGCGGGTGAGAGTGATGATTGACATCACAAATCCTTTGCGAAGGATACAAAAGATAAAGAATAAACAAGGCTCGATTACAATGGTTCAATACAAGTATGAACGCCTTCCCACATTCTGCTCCTTGTGTGGAATAATAGGGCATACGGAAAAAGACTGTCCAAACGTTGATGAAGATGCAGATGAGAAGGAGAAACATTGGGGGTTGTGGATTAAATCATCCCCTAGGAAAGGCCACGATCGTAGACAAGAAATTGATCGTCTGAGGTCAGCGTCGAGATCATTGGTGTTTATGCCAAAACCTGCATATAGGTCATCCTCGAAAGGTATTCATAAACCCCAATCTTTTGATACGCATACTACGCTGGATATAACTGAAGGGAGGGGGGTTGTATGTAGGGAGGATGGGAAGGAAAGGGGGGTGCGGGATAGTAAAATGATGAATGATAATATGGGGTGGGCAGGAGATGCGAGTGGGCTGAATGTTGATGTCATTGATGCATGTGCTGGTAACAATGAGGGTGGTAATAAGGTGGATAGCATATGGGAGGGACCGAGTGTGATGAGGGAGGAGAATACGGACAAAAATGACCAGATGGGGTTGGCAGTTCCTTCTATGTTGGCTGATGAGAGGGTTACTCCTACTGCTAGGGAGATGAATAAACAGAAGGAGAGGGGGAAAATTTCAAAGGGGTGGCGAAGAAGGGATAGGATGGAAATGGGGTACGGAAGAGATGAGGGGATGACTAGGGGAGCTGTGATTCTTGAAACAAAGAAAAGAGGGGTGGAGGACAGTAGTGTGGAGCAGGAAGAATGGGTTGTTGACTTAGAAAATAAAAAGAGGAAGTTATTTGATTGTGTGGACACTGGGGACAGTACTATCCAAGTAGAGGGAGTTGGGCATAACCAACCCCTCAAACAGCAATGAAAACGGAGAGAGCTCTCCGAGACATTTGTTGGAGAGAGCGGCCAAATATTGTTTTCTTAATGGAAACAAAGGTGAATGGGAGTTATATGGAGCGAATTATGAGGAGGTGTGGTTTTGTTAGTGGCATTAATGTTAGTAGTTCGGGGAGGTCCGGCGGCTTGTGTCTTTGGTGGAGGGAGTTGGAAATCGAGGTTATATCTTACTCGAACCATCACATTGCTGCAAACATCTGTGATACCGAGGGGGTACCGTGTTGTTCAGCTGTGGGAGTTTATGGGTGGTCGGAGGTGTCTAATAGATATAGAACGTGGGAATTAATGCAAGCAATGGTACGCGACTGTTCTATCCCGTACCTATTTTTTGGAGATTTTAACGAAATTGTTAGCTTATCTTAAAAAGAAGGGGGAAGTATCCGTAGTGAAAGACAAATGGACGAATTCAGGAATGCCATTGATGTATGTGGGTTACGTGACTTGGGCTACTCTGGAAGCTTGTTCACATGGCAGCGAGGAAGAAGTGAGAATACAGTTATACGAGAGAGATTAGACAGGTTTATGGGTAGTACAGCTGGTGTACGACGTTCCAAATTATAACGTCAAGCATTTAGTTAGAACTTCCTCTGATCACTCACCTATTCTGCTGGATGCGGTAAATTATTTTGAGCGGGGTAAGAAGCAGAAATTGTTCCGGTTCGAAGCTCTTTGGTTGTCTAATGATGAATCCGGGGAGGTGGTCAGGGAAGCATGGAAGGAGGGAGATGGGTGTACAATGCAGGATCGTATTGCTACAAAATAGTTGAAGCAATGGGCCAGGATTACCTTTGGAGATATTAAGAAGAAAATCAAAACAGCTGAGGGTGAACTCCATACGGCACAAGCTGCTCCTATTGACGCCAATATGCTGGAAACTTGTAAAAATCTTTCTGAAGAAATTGATGAGTTAAGGAGGATGGAGGAATCATATTGGTACGCAAGAGCGAGATCAAATGAGTTACGCGATGGTGATAAAAACACCGCATACTTTCATAGGAAAGCTAGTAACAGGAGAAGCAGAAACCGGATTAATGGCCTATATGATAAGAATGGGGATTGGCAGATGGGAAGTCAGCAAATTCAGAACATTGCCATAGAGTATTTTGAGGCTTTATTTGCTTCGGGGTATCCTACTGATTTTGACAGTGTTGTTTCAGGCTTGGAGCAGCGGATTACAGGAGCCATGAATGCAATGTTGGACACGAAACCCAGAACAATTGAGATCAGGGATGCTTTATTTCAAATGCACCCAAATAAAGCGCCAGGTACGGACGGTATGCATGCTTTATTTTATCAGAAATTTTGGCATATTGTTGGGAATGACATTGTTGATTTGGTTCATAAATGGTGGGAGGGTACGACGGAGCTAAAAGATATAAACAAAACTTGTATTGTATTGATCCCTAAATGCAATCAGCCAAAAAATATGACCGATTTCAGACCTATCAGTTGCTGCAACGTTGTCTACAAAATAATATCAAAAGTGCTGGCAAATAAACTGAAACCGCCGTTGAATGATATAATTTCTGAAAATCAAAGCGCCTTTATTCCTGGGCGCTTAATTACAGACAACGCCATGATAGCTTTTGAAATATTTCATTCTATGAAACGTGGAGGTGCAGGCAGACAGGGATCGGTTGCTCTTAAATTGGATATGAGTAAAGCGTATGATAGAATTGAGTGGGTATTCCAGGAACAAGTAATGAAGAAGATGGGGTTCTCGAATCTGTTCATCTGCCGGATTATGGATTGTATTTCATCTGTGTCTTTTTCAATTAAGGTCAATGAGGAGATATGTGGGGCTGTGATTCCTTCGAGAGGGTTAAGGCAGGGAGACCCGATTTCACCCTATTTGTTCCTATTATGTGCCGATGCTTTTTCATGCCTCCTATCACAAGCTGCAAACAGGAAAGACATAACTGGTGCAAAAATTTGCAGGTCTGCTCCAAAGGTCTCATTCTTATTTTTTGCCGATGACAGTATATTGTTTGCAAAAGCTATTCTGCAGGAATGTTCGAAAATTACTGAAATAATCAGGACATATGAACGAGCATCCTGTCAGAAAGTCAATCTAGATAAGACAAAGATCACTTTTAGTAAACATGTTACATATGAGAGAAGGGCGGCAATTGTCAACATTTTAGGGGTTCGAGAGGTGAACAGGCATGAAAAATATTTAGGGCTCCCAACAGTTCTCGGTAAATCTAAAAAGGTCATCTTTGCTGTAATTAAAGAGAAAATCTAGAAAAAGTTGAAGGGATGGAAGGAAAAAATTCTCTCTAAGCCGGGGAAAGAAATTCTTATAAAATCAGTTGCGCAGGCTATTCCCACGTATATGATGAGTTTATTTATGATTCCGGGTGGTCTGGTTGAGGAAATTCACTCAATGCTTATCAGATTTTGGTGGGGTTCAACCAGTGAGCACAGAAAATTACATTGGCAAAGATGGGATAGATTATGCATGCCGAAAGGAAAAGGAGGTCTTGGCTTCCGTGACCTGAAATGCTTCAACGTTGCACTGTTGGCAAAGCAAATTTGGAGAAACAGAAATATTGATTCTCTCACCCATAAAGTGATGAAATCACATTACTTCAAGTCTTCGGATGTGATTAGAGCAAATAGAGGCCATGATCCCAGCTTTGTATGGCGAAGCATATGGAACGCAAAAGGGGTATTTCCTGATGGTATGGTGTGGAAGGTGGGAGATGGGAGAGACATCAAGGTGTGGGAAGATAATTGGTTGGTCAAGGAGGAGGGACCGATTATACTCCATCAATGCCCAAATAGCAATGCTAATATGAAGGTTGCGGAATTATTGGATGAGGAGAGTGGCGAATGGAATGCTAACATGGTGAGAACTATGCTAGGGGCTGAAAATGTTGCACGTGTATTAGCCGTTCCTCTTTCTGCGAATCCAACCAAGGATACTATTTATTGGAGGCTCACGAATAATGGAGAATTTATTGTACGATCATGTTATTGGTTGGCCCGGTTAGGTAATGAGAATAGCGCTCCTAGTGTTTCATCTGGTAAGTGCTGGAGAAGTATATGGAGGCTGCAAGGACCCCCAAAACTGAGGTTCTTTATATGGAGTGTTGTGCGGGGTAATATTGCTGTGAAGGAGAGGTTGTGTCAACGCCATATTACCACCAACACGACCTGTCAGGTCTGTCATCACCCAAATGAAACAGTTTTACACTCCCTCTTTTATTGTTCGTATGCTCGTAGGATTTGGGAATGCAGTGACTTTATAGAGGAGTTAGATGCTGCCCCTACACACTCGTTTGAGGAGAGATGGTTATGGCCGTGCAGTCACTTATCTGTTGACAGAATTCGAACATTGGCTGCTTTAATGTGGGCAAGCTGGAGGTGTCGTAACGTGCATATTTTTGAAAATCAGCAGCCTGATGCGGTGAAGATGGCTTCTGGATTTTGCAAGATGGTGTCTGATTATATGCAATATACGTAGAAGGTGGGTATTCAGAGAGGTAGCAGTACAAGCCGAAGTACCATGGCATGGAAACCACCAAGGGCAAGCTCTATAAAAAATAAACACTGATGCTCATATTGCAGTTGGGGGTATGGCTGGCTTGGGTGTTGAGACGAGAGGGGTGACATTTGGTTGACGGCTACAAAGAGAATCTACCAAACCTCACCGGAGTATGCTGAAGTTCAGGCAATCAGGTATGCTCTAGCCCTTGCTAGGAGGTTCGGCAATTTGGATGTGTGGGTGGAGTCAGACGCACTGAGTGCTATTAACACAATCTCCAATGACAATGTTGGCTACTCCCCGATTTACAATGTTTTCAATGATATTAGGATCGATAGAGCTCTTTTTAATGTTTGTGCTTTTTCTCATGTGAAAAGAAATGGAAACACAGTGGCTCATCTTATAGCTAGGGATGATATGGCCGGAAATACGGAAGTTGTGAGATTTACTGATTTTCCGCCAAGCATTATATCTTTAGCTCAGTTGGATTTTTCCATTTAATGAAAGCTCTATCTTTCCCAAAAAAAAAGAAAAAAAAAAGCCTAATCTAACCACTTTACAATCAATAAATAATATATCTAAATAATAATAATAATAATATATTATTATTATTTATTATTAAGAAAATGAGAAAAAAAAACATTCCTAAAATGAAAAGAAAAAAACACAGCCACCCCTAACTGTCGGACCCTAACCCCCGCCGACAAACCCCACTTGCCCCACCCTTCCTGGCGAACCCGGCCTAGCTAGACCCACCCCTGCCGGAAAAACCTCACCCAGTCACCACTCCAAGTCGACGAACCCCACCCAACCCTTCCCCTGCCTGCAAAACCCTTAGCCACCCCACACGATGCGGCCTTGCCCACGAAACCCCATCCAATTCAGCGATCTAGCCTCCACCCATGCCAGCGACCCAGACCCATACATTAGCGGCGAGTCGGTGACTCCACCCAGCCCCACCTCGAACCCAAATGTACAATCCTGAAACCTGACCAGTGCAAACTCCACCAAGCCCCTGCTCATAAAACCCAACTAGCCTTACCCTTGCCCTCGTCGGTGAACCTCCACCTAACCCCCACCTTAGCAGATCGAACCTACAACCTCTCCTAGCCGGTGCCTAGCGCTATCTAGCCCTCCATCCCACCCATCCAACAACCCAATTTTTTTAAAATTAGTTTTTTTTTTTTTTTTTGTATTTAAAGTGAATATTAAGGTTATTTTTATATTCATTAAACTAATTTTTATTTAATAATTAAGAGTTGGTATAAGTCAATTGATGACCTATTTGGCCGGTCACAAATAAAAATACTCATTTATGAAAAATTGACATCAAAGTTGGGTTAATTTTTGAATTATGTAAAGTTGAACTTAAATATTGGAAGATCAACCAAAGTTTAAGTTCAACTTATTGTTGTTAATTTTTCCTATTACATGTTAACATCGTGTGTCACCCTTTCTTCAAGATGATTTGGTGCCACATGTGCGCTATGTGTCAATGTCACCCTATGTGTCATCACCTTTATGGCTTTCTCTCACCACACTAAATTGTACTATTGTTTTGTCTCTTTAAAAAACTCTTCACATGCATAATTTTAATTCTCTATAATAATGTGTAATTTACTTGAAAAACTGTTCATATGTATATCCTCTTGTTATATTGTCATTTACTTATTAATATGTAGTAAAGAGTGAGGGATAGCTCAAGTGGTTAGAGCTTCCTTCCTGATTTATTTTGATCAAACTTATAAATTTATGATGATGCGGGACACTGCCAGGCCAATAACTAGTTGAAGAATAGAAAAATAGAATGATATTACATTTTTACTCCGTATTCAATTTTTTACCTAATAAATGTTTTTATTTTAATAATTAAATATTAATTATATCGAGACAATTCCAACGAATACACAAATTATATTTTTTCTTAGATATAAATTATGAATATTAGTCAAAGTGGATTGGATAAATAGTGGAAAAAATAAAAACGTTTCACATAAAAAAAATTAAAAAAATTAAAAATTTAAAAATAAATAAATAAATAAAAATGGGAGAGTATAGAGAATTCATCATCAAATTGTTACACAAAATGAAAGTCATCAATGGTAAAAGCATATTTATTTATTTATTTTTAATAAAAGAAGCTTATGGACAACTTTAACTAACATATGAAAAATAAATACAGGTTTCACATATATATATACAAAGTGTAATTGTATTATAATTATATTCATTTTTAACGTATTAAATGTTCATATTTCTATCCACGGACCAACTGACTAGGGTCTAGCTAACAATTTATGCAACACTAAATTTGTCCAAATACTTTGGTTAAACAATGTTAAGTCAAAGACAAAACAAGAGGACAATGTCTAATACAAACAGATAACTTTTTTTCAAAACTGCTAAGCTTACCTAAATCCAACAAATTAAAACATGGAAAATTCAATCAACCCAAAGTATTAAGTCTTCACCATCAACAACAAACCGGTTACGAAAGAATTGCAGATCAATGGAAAATCTTTACAAACCACGATAAACCGTACTATCTCCAGATATAACTTAAACAAGTGAACTACGATGATCCATCTCCAAGTGTAGCTCAAACAAGTATCCCTCATCTCTGCAATCTCTCTACATACCCCTCACGGAGAAGATTGGTACTTCATATTTCAGTAGATTGAAGAAGAGGAGAGGTTTGACTGTCAGTGTTCCGAGAATATTGACTTGGCTTTAGAGCTGGATCTTGATATGCAACGATTAATTTATCGAGAAATTCTGTCATTCTGGGATCATTCTGTTCTTCCCTATCCTTTTTAATCAAACACTGCAACAAGAACAGTTATACAATATTAGTGCAGGAAAGATGCTATTGGGATAGGGCAACTTTTTAGGCATTACAAAACAAAAATGATACCAGTAAAACAACAACAATAAAAGCCTTAGTCCCAAAAATGATTGAGAGTCCATCAACATAAATTGTCACAAGTGTCCGCAAAAAATGGAACAAAGGAAAGTGGTAAAGTGGACGAGAAAAAAACCACAGCAAGAGAAAAAAAACAGGGCAGTGTTAAGCGAAAACCCAAAAAGAGGATATAAAAAATAAAATTTGAGAAATTTTATGAAAGAGTAAGGGAAGATAAAAAGATAAATGTTTGAGAAAACTTATCACATGTAATTAAATAGAGTTTGAATAAGTAAAAAGTATACTTCGTAGTTAATAGTTAACCTGTGATTTACTAGAAGGTAAAAAGAAAAAAGGGAAAATAAAAAATAAAAATACACATGTAAAATGGATGTTAAGGTTTTAATAATCTAAAGTTGCAATGAGGACGTTTTTAGCTAGCCTATATGGCTTCCAGTGAGGATGTATTTATTTTAACTCAGTTGTAGAGCTTTTGAATCGGCCACTCTGAAGTACCTTGAAATAATCTCTGACATCGAAAAGGGAGTACTTTAAGGTTATTGCTACGGTAAAATTGGTTGCAGCAAAGGTCTGAAAGAGGCTGATCATGAAAACTGGCCTAATTCATCTTTGATTGAGCGCAACACTATCATTTGATCTTTTCAGTTGCTACTCCCTTGAATTGGTAACAATGAATGAAAAGACAATGACAGGATGAGAAAATTCTCATGGTCATTGAACTAGGAAGGTTTTAAAACAATTTTGTGTTGCAAAAAGGCCATGAGAACTTATTATGTAAGACAGGTGAAGAGAAAAAGAGGAGAATGAACAGAACAAAGATGGTTCTACATATTCATCCCATAGAGTTAATTCTAATGAGAAAATTATGAACTGGAATAAAATGTAGACAGTGGCTGAAGAAAGATCGTGCATGTTCCAAAACTACTGACATCAAATCAGAAGCAGGCGAACAACAATTAGAAAATTTAGGGGTAGCAATCTAGAAAATCACTGTACCTTCTAGTACTTTCATTTATTCATAGCTTCATTTCATTCACTAACCAAACACAAGCAAGAACATAGCCAGGATTTGTTGAACCTAAAAAGTCAAGTAATTAAGAATGGGTAACCGGGTTTGACGAATCATAGTTCATAGTTGACACTTTTTACTAGACAGAAGTCCCCTCAAAATGTGCAAACAAATCAAATCTACGCAGATAAGATAAAGCCTCTACATAGAATTCTCATCTAGACATAACTCACACACCAACTCAGTAGTATTTCCGCTTCTTACCTAAACACAAGAAGATGATTATCTCCCCATTTTTATTATATATTTTAACATATCTTCATTTTATTTCTTCAAAAAAAAACATATCTTCATTTTACGATTACACATTTTTAAGATTGAGGGGGAAAAAAAATATTTTCTTTTCTTCTATGAACTGTAGCGCATCTCATGTACCAAACAAGAAAAGCTAGTTTTTATATAAATAACCTCTTAAGTGGAGTCATTATTAAGAATACCACCACTTACTAATGGCTAAATAAAGAAACCTGAAACAAGTAGTTGAATAGTTTGTATGTGTAGAGTTATGAGAGGGGTCAATTCATATTTTTCAGTAACAATGGTTTGTAGAACATGCTCATTAAAGGTTGGTTTTGGATGAAAACGTGGATGAAAGCCTTAATAACACACCGGTAAATAAAATTATTCAGCTAGATAGCAAAAATAAGAAAATGATAGAGAGAGAAATACCTCAGCAGCATACGCCTGGAATATAGGAAGGAAGCGTTTGCGGCAATACTCATTAAACAATAGTGTGAGTATTGGTAAAGGGATGATTAAGCTAGATGCCAGAGGGAGATCCTTCAGCCCAAATATTCCTATAGCAATAATGTGCATGAGGACCAAGGAAAATATTGTGGAATTATGCACTATAGGCCAGAATTTGCCATTAGTTTCATGCTTCGGTGCATAGACATTCAGAAGCTGCAATAACGAGCAATATACATCAGAAAGCTAAGATGCACAAAGGCCTATAGGTTATAAGTTATTCTAATTAGAAACCCACCATATCCAAACCATTAAGTAAAGAAAAACTCCCTAATTCACCCTCTGAACAATATACAAAAGAAGAAGCTAAAGTTTTAGCAATTACAATTTAGAAAAGAAAATAAGAAATTGACATGTAATCGACAACCTCCATTAATGACTATTGACCTAAAGGGCACACTATGAAGCACCAGCAACATGATTGACATAGAAGGCAATCAAGGAAGAATAAATCTTGGATAGCACACCTAATAATAACCGATCAACGATTAGGGAGCCAAGAGGTTTAAATTACTCCAAGAATATTTCAAAATAAAATCTCAAACGGACGTCCCTTAGAGTACAAGAAATTGTGAACTTCAACCAACTCTTTTGGAATAAAGGAAGAAGGGACTCCATCACTGATGCCATAAAAGCAAGGAAATATCCATTCAGTTCTCATAAATTTTAGTTCGAGATTCAGAAGACTACCCTTGAGTAATCCTGTACTACTAAATGCAGCTCTATTTTGTTGTATTAGTTCATATATTACCACTTCCTTTTTCTCCCCTTCAGTCCTTACCTCTCCAACTCTAATCAAATTTGAGCACAGTTAAAATCATAAATATAAACCAAATAAAAGGCAGTCATTTCAACACATAAAGATGCAACATCAAATTCAAAAATCTTAATTTTTGTTTATAGAAAAAATTCACATCAAACCAACAAAACAGATGCATCCACACCTGCCTAGTGTCACAAAGTAGCCAGACATAATTTTTGCATGCTGCAAAAAAGAGCTTAGTCAACTGGGTTGAAGTAAAATGGTCCACTTCGGGACATGTACAATGGTATTGAAAAACACCAAATATAAAAGCCAAGGCATCCCCAAGCACCTCCAAACTTAATCAATGGATAGCCTCTCTCACAATCACATTTTTCCCTATCCTTAACATTATCCATAAATAAGACAATGATTGGCACCAGATTAGAAGCTGAATACCAAGATCATCTACTAACATTACCAATTTTCTTCCTATTGTGAATTTTTGGGCAAACTATTTTTCTTTCCTTTCTTTGTTTGCCTTGTTTTTTTTTTTTTTTTTTTTTTTTTTTCCTTTTCCCTTCATAACAAGTGATTCTTGAATTTTATTTTGACGTAAAGGCACTTCCTATGTGCACCTACAACTTAGAGTGGGTGAAAACCAGGCTTCGAAAGTAAAAAAGGGAGTGGAGGATAAATGTGAAATAATGAAGAAATGTAATGGGTAGTCACATTTATGGATTTGAGGGTTATTTTAAGCATTAGGCATGATTCCCCCCCCCCCCCAACAAAAAAAAAACTCCTTTCATAACATTTGGATAGGCAGCTATTCTCCGAAATATTTTGCCCTAGTTTCATCACCTAAGGAACCAGTGGCGGATCCAGTATGGGTTCAGTGGTTTCAGCTGAACCCATACTAGATCCAGAAAATTCTAAATAGATTTCTTTGCTATAAACATTATATAAATAAAACACAACGCAGCAATATAAATCAAACTTCCCATGCGGCCCAGTGGTAAAAACCCAACAACTTTTAAACAAAGGTCGCGAGTTCCACTCCTGACATTTATCTGTCGTTTTTTCTTCTTTATCAAAACGTTTTTTTTTTTCCTAATTTTTCGTTTTCTCATTTTTTTTTATTTTTTTTTGCTATTACTTTTTTTTTAAATACATAATAAATACCGCAATTACCCATCATTATCTAAAACACCTACTACCTCCGTTATTTTTTAGTTGCAATAAACGGTTATTATTTGTGAGACATAAAATATTCCTTTGTTGCAACTATAAAGTAACGAAGGTAGTATAAAAATTAACCATTGTAACATATGTACGGAGTTTTTTTTTTTTTTTAGTTACAAATGTGCACACCCGAATTATCAATTGTAATGTATTTTGAATTATATTATTTGATTTTCATCAATATACGAAATATGTGTTTAACAAATCCGAACCCATAAGAAAAAATTTATGGATCCGCCCTATAAGGAACATAGGAATTGAAAAAAAAAAAAAAGGGGGGGGGGGGAATTCTCAATGGTAGCCTTGTATTTTGGTTACCCTGATTTACCCTAATTAAAATTTTATTCCCACTAATGACATTAATGATCTTGTTGGGTTAATTTTCATAAAAATGCAAACCATAGTTGACCTAAATGATTAAATTACTTAAATACACCTACAATCATCAACATTCTCCCTCCTCATAACACTTTACTGCCTCCACTACCACCAGTACAACACCCATGGGCTCTCGCCAGAATTTAGAATCGCTGAAGAATAGCCCATGCTACCCCTTCAAACCGTTTTCACTCTTCTCCCCCTCTTCGAATCTCTTTTATTGAGGGTCATTTCAAACCAAGTTAGCCAAAATAAAGGGCTACCATTGAGAATTTCCCAAACATAGGGATTACTTTGTCTAATCAATACCCTCTAACAAGGACTAGCCATAATACAACATGACTTGGCTCTATGCTTCCATAATAAATTTACAAGGCAATGCAAAACATTTAATTTCATTCATGTATTTATCTCAGTTAGAGCATGTTCTTTTCCCTTATTTTCACGTATTTCAAGAAAATAAGTCAAATAAGTTCATGAAAAATAAGTTCCAATAATTTCTAATAAGGGTTGATAAGGGGTAGCTAAGTTTAATTTACAATTAAAATAAGTTCTAATAAGGTCTTATAAGTTCAAATAAGATAAGATAAAGTTCTAATAAGTAAACATCAGGTAACTAGAACACACCCTAAGTTGAACAAATTTCATAAATAAGGCAATAATAACGCTCCAAATGAAGTTCAGCCAATTGTATATTAGTATATATACCCTAAACCAACCACACTAGAAAATCTTAAAAGGTGCATTTGAAAGTGAATGTGGTGTTTTTTTTAGGAAAAATGCAAGAATAAATTTTTTAAAAAAATTTTGCTAATAAAAGAAAAAAAAAAAAAAAAAACAGAAAACAGTCTGCAATTGCTGTAATCTTAGGTTGACATGGGCTTCTCACATCAGCTGCTTCTCGTGTATGTTATACCAAGAGCAAAAAAATTACAATTAGTTTAAAGGTAAAGAAAAGAAGATTACCTGATTTCGGTAGATGAGATATCCCATACAAAAGTAAACTAGAAGAAACGGCAAAATTAGCGGGGCAAGAATGAAATATGTTATTCCAAGAAGCACAAAAAAAAGTATCCTGGGAATTTCACTCTCATAGGGGACTGATGAGATTATTAAATCATCAGCCTCTTCTTTAGCAAAAATTCTTCTCAGAAAATTCCAGATGAGAGTGACTAGCTGAAACAGCTCTGACGATAAACTAGTCCATCCACTCGTCACAACGTAGGAAATGAAGAATGAAGCCTGCAGTAGAAGTTGCCAACTAATTACTTATCCAGATTTTGCAATTTTAGGTGAGTATTATTAGAAACTACCATTTATTCAAAATATAGAATAAAACAATACTCCTGCGTAAAAAGGAAATAAGCAAAAGATACAAAATTCTAATAATTATCAACTACACGAGATAGCAGATTGTTCAAGAATATGGCATCTATATCCTCCAAGGAAAAAGCTGAATATCAGGTCTATTTGCAAACAGCCCAAACCTTCTGTACAAATTACAATGGATGATTCAAGGTTAAAAGGGAAACATATTTTACCAGCCAGGTCTAGAACTGATCGAGACTCCCGATGGTTTCTTTTGTAAAAATGGTTTCAAAAGTCTGAAATACATGGGCCATAATAGGTCCATTCCAGTTTTGATCAATCCAAATATATTTACCTGGTGAGCATAAACTAGATATTGGACCTAATACACTGACCCCACAGATGACTAAAAACCAGTCTGATTCCAGGACTGACCAAGAACCAAGGTATGCCCACCTACATTATCAAGCAGCAAAGTCAGAGCGACATTCATTTCACTTAGCTAACCCTGTAATTTTGGGAATAAAGCTTTGATATTATTGTTGTGGTCATATTCAAGCATCTCAAATCTTGAAGAATATCGAAGGTATCCCAGATCTTATATTGATGTACAGTACTCTAAAAAGATTTTGTGCTATACTTATTAAGTTATAAATGTGTTCCTATTTATCCCCATCCTTTTCCCATCATACAGTCCTCTTTCCTTCCTCCAAAATTCTCCTAGTACTGCTGCTCTTCGAGATGGATATCCTGACATACTAAAGTCCAAAAACTCCAAATAAATATTCCAACTCACATATAAAATTCAGTTGGATTAATCATTATTCCTGGGAAATCTTTGCACGTACTTTATCTATAGTCATACCAATTTATCGAAGCCATTAATGTATTAACCCATAAGAACATATTGGACGTTTGGAAATTTCCATTCAAAAAGCTGATTAGTTAAAAGTAAATTTTAATTTATACTTTATCTATAGTCATACCAATTTACCAAAGACACAAAGTATGTTTTACGGACAATAATGTCTTCGATATTCAATAATTAGACAAATGAATTTCTTCATTCAATACAAACTATCACAATCTAAAAAACATATCAATGAATAAGAGAAGAATTATGTGTAGAAGGGGGTTGGGGGGGTGGGGGGGGGGGGAGGTTAAATATTTATTGAACAAAATTTCAATAGAAGGTATCCCCAATGACATTCATATTATTATATTTATTTTTTGTAGACTAATACATTGTTCATCGTTCAATAATTTTCACATCCACATCACATACGTTTAATTAATTATCTGCTTTAACCTTATCTATCACATGATTAACTCAAAGGCAAACTTGGTTTAGCAGTTAATTTATTAAAAACCAATAAATAGTCAATGAAGGCCAAAGCTCACTCTGTTACACGTATACTAATGATTGGGATACAGAGTCTCCATACAAGTCTAAGATGAAAGTTGAATTTCCAAATCCAAGTTATCTTAGCATATTCATTTTTTACCTGGTGAACTTCTGTTGAAAGTGTAGGGACTTCTTAGAACATTTCTACCCTTCAAGGAAGAGTTTCTAAGAGCCAGGGCACTGTGAATGACACTAGGTACTTGATACTATCTTGAGAACAATATAACACTAACACTGAAAACGTTTCAAGACAATAGTTGATTCATGCTTATAGAAGAGAGAATATGTTCATATAGAGAAAACTGCATATATGCCAAACTTTCTAATCCTCCCTTCCTCTCCATGTTGACAAGAAAGAATGGACAGCTATAGCAGATATACTAAACTAAAATAGCACAAATTTACCAGAGAAGATATTTACCTGAGCAGGAACACCTCGAGCAAGTAATTCAGGAATTTTTTTGGGTTCAAAAAACACACTAACTTGAGTTAAAGCTGTTCCTGATAACACATTTGCAAAGAATATGTTCCATATCGTAAACCAGAGCACCTTATTACAAGCACTTTTTTGTATCGCACTCATGGAAATGTAGCCTTGTATAGAGGACAGCATCTTCATTATGGGTGGTACAAATGATAGAAACAACTGAAGAATAAGACTTGGAAGATATCCAGTTATCACTTGACTTACAAAAGCTCTGTAAAGCAATGCCACAATAAACAAGTAAATAAGTAATCAAACATAAAATATACTGCTTTTAGTGAAAAGATGAACAGCATTCTAAAAGAGCAAATTAGAAGTCTAAACCTTGTAGTTTATATAGAAAATAACCACCCTGATACTTGGTGAATTTCAAGAAAATTCCCAAATAAAGAATATGATAATAATTAAAAATCCAAATAAACATATAAATAACGGAACATGTATAAAAAATATTAAAAATAGCTAATTGGCCAAAAAAAGTACTCCAAAGTCCATAGGTGATTTATAAACCATATGATATAATGTTTTCTCTGTTCACACCTATAACTTAGATGAATTGACTATCTATTCTCACTTATGTTTTTTATTACATTAATTAGGCTAGATTTGTCGGATATGGGTATGTGAACAACTGTCAGACTAGTGATACCACAATCAATTGGTCCCTGTTAAACCATCTATTAGTATATATTCTCACACTCTTTTTTACATGATCCAGTTACTCAAGCACATTTTTAGGGTCCCTGTTAGCATACCAGACTACCAATGCCTAAATCAAGGAAATTTTATATTGAGCAGAGAGAGAGTTTCATTTATTCAAACATACTACTCCAAATGGATGAATTACTTAGCATTTTTCGACACTATCTCCATTCCACTAACGTGATCAGATGCCTCCATACGTTTCAAGACTAGAAGAATATTTAGCAAATTGGGACAGAGAGTAAAGTATTTTGTCATCGAACAGTGACTAACTTCTCATAATAATAGGGTTTCATAGAATATGAACAACCCCAAGCCACACCTGCATTAATCTCATTTCTATAAATTATGGGAATCAAGTTCCATGGGATGACTTCTTTGTTGAAGTATTTCTAATAGTAAAGTTAACCACTCACATCGTTAAGATGCTTTTAAGGAAAGGAAGATAGCTCTCCAGTTGTTCCAGATGAGTAAGACCTTGCACGATCAAGACAAAAAAGAGGAATAGAACTGTAAGAACAGCCGAAGCGACATACACCACCAACTTGCAAATCCATATCCGGAAGTATGATGCAGAAAAGAAAGGCCAGTAAACATCATCAGGTTCAGGAGCTTGTTCAGTGACCCACTCTATGGGATTGACCCCCTGTTGAATGTGTATTGCTATTGCAGCACCATATCGTGACTTAAAAGAAACAAAAGCAGCTGGAACTTCCTACAAATCACAACTTAAGAGCAGGAGCTATCAGATATCAATAATCTTTATAAGATAAAGCTAATAATAGTAAAACCCAATAAAGTCACAGCAGTTGAGTGGATGGTAGAGTGAATTCACAAACATGTCTTGAATATATTATCAATTGTATTTTGTTAAAGGCCCGTCCAGGAGCTAAGGGTCTCTAGAGTAGACGTACAAGGTGAAGGTGTGCCTCATGCAGTACACAGTTTCAATGATGTCACTTAAAAATATACAGGAGGGAAAGGGGGAGATAAATTGGGAAATTTTGACAGAGAGAAAAAACAACAAAACAGTTAAGTGTAATTAATAATTTCTGTCCATTAAAAGCTCCAAGCTCACCCTGTCATAGACCTTCTCAGAATCTAACCTAAAAAATAACCCCATCAAGACTTTCAGTGAGCCTCACCTACTTCATTTTCTACGAAAATCGTATCAAAAGTTTTCCTCCACAAAAGCACATCGAGATTGTGAAATTGTGAATGAAAACACCTCCCCCAGATACGGCAAGCCAACTAATGATAATTTTGCATGTGCTAGTAAGTAAATTAATTTGCCGATAATCCATAACCTTATCAAACCATTCCATTTTAGGAACAAAGACATTGAAGTTTGCAATCATGCACTTCCCAAGAATCTCAATATATATATATATATATATATATCAGCCTAAAAGTCCAACAAATCAGACTTAAATCCTCAACACTCCTGAAAAAAATGACATCTGCAAGTGGTGCCTTCCCAATCCATTGAGAGAATTGCTTTTGTCGCCTCCTCAAATCGTTCTAACCAATCAGTCACATGTGGAAATATTTCAAGACCTTCAAGCCTAGACCAGTAAGCCCAATCTTTAGTGAAAATGCTTTTATAAAATTGTGAGACCTCCTTAGAGTCCTTACTAACAGCATCAACAACCCCAATTTCACTTCCTATATCATCACTAAAGTACCTCTTTTCCTTCCATTTACTACTTAATAAATAGTACTACGTATAAAGCAAGCATTTTCCTCTCTTGCTCACTTCACTTTCATCTCTTGGTACAAATTCTACGTTCTTTATCACAATCACCTCCTTCAATGGACTCTTTTATGCTAGCTCTTCCTCTCTGACTCTCATCACAAATTTTTCAATCAATGGAAAAAATCTGTTTCTGAAGGTCCTCCATCCTTTGCCTTAAATATAAGAAAACTTCATATTCAACCCTTTCTACTTCTCCTTAAGGTAATTTAGCTTTTTCATAAAGCGATAGCAGCCTGTACAACTGGAAAGAAAAATAAATAAAATAAAATAAAGCTTGAACATTTGGTCTAGCCTCTAACCTCTGAAAAAAAAAATTATCGACTTCTAGAATTTAGAGACGAAACACATGAACATAAAAAAGGATTGCAAATCACCAAACAAAGTAGGATTAATGAGTGACTGTTTAAGGAGTTTGTCCCCTCTTTATAGGTATTGGTGGACTCTGTCCAAAAATTAAGTCTTACAATCACTTTAGCATGCAAAAATTAATTGTCTAGATTCCTTATATCAACATTTTTAACATTAACATAACGTCTACATGTTTTGTGGGTTTTCCCAAAAAAAACCATGCAATAAAGGACAGAAAATAATATGAGATTTTGTGGTGCAGTGCATACAAATGGAAAAATATTTACTCCAGCAAATCTTTCCACACAAATAAGACAATAGAACGTAATTGTGTTGTATGACTTCCAAAGGTACAATTACTAAATACAAGCAGCACACAGGCACACACCTTTTCATGTAATGATGATTGCTCCATCCTCATATTGTCCTCCGTAACCTCTAACTTTTTCTCCAATGTACGTAAATGACGATCTTTGTTGCTAAACAGCCCTAACCTTTGACTAGAACGTTCTTCAGACTTAAGCTGGTCAACTGCTCCGTAAAGTTTTTCTGCATTGTCCTAGAACAAAGTATGCAGATGTTAAAGCTCCAAACTAACAAAATGATAAAATTTATACATCTTTTAGAATTGATCTCTATTTAGCAGCTGGGAAAAGCTAGCACAAAATACACAATTTACTGTTCAAATAACTAGTTGTTGTTTGGATTTCAAACACATAATCCTTACAATTTCTCACTTTCTTTTTTAATTAGCTAGACAAACTGACAAACATATATATGATTCCTTTTAAAGCCTACTTTAAAAATTAAAATTTAAAAAAAAAAAAAAAAAAAAAAAAAAAAAAAACTGTGATTTCTTGCCTTTTACTTTCCAAATCTATCCTTCCCTTTGTCTTCTAGTTGCCTTACAAATCAATCATGAACTCATGATGTTATATGTTTCGTAGACATTTTTGGATTTAAACAAAGTAGAAAAAGGATTTAGAGTAAGTACATTACAAAGAGAATTGAAAATATCAATCCAACTATCAAACATAAATTCGGGGTTACACCTTTTGAGAATAAGATGAGGAAGAATCTCCTAAGGAGGTTTGGCCATGTACGATGAAATTCGTGAGATGCACTGGTAACAAGATTGTGAGGAGTAGGAGAAGACATTAAAATGCTTAAAGGAGGGTGATTGAGAGTGATATGAACATATTTTGAGGAGCATATGGCATTGGATAGGACAGAGGAAGAAAGCTATGCATATGACATGACATGACTTTGTACATATTTAATATTAATATTTATTTATTCAAATATTTCTTTTTTCCTCTCTTTACATTTCCTGTTACCCCTCTTTTATTAGACTTCCTCAATTTAATTTTTGTATTCTCCTTTTTTGGGTTTCACTTTACATTACCCTCGTTTTCTTGATCCCTGAGTTTTCTCCAGTTTTCTTACACTTTCACTTTCTCACTTTTATTTGTTTAGTTTCCTTAACTTATTTCTTTACCTTTTGTGTTTCCCTTTTCAACAATGATTCCTTAGGACATGTTAGCCTACCCAAATCACTTTGGGACTAAGGTTTTATTGTTGCTGTTGTTGTCGTCTCACAGAAGTTCCTAGTTTATATTGGCACAGAATTTTAAAAATATATATTGAATGTAAGAAAATGTAAGAGGTCTTACAACGGACTAACAGGGAGAAACCGTTAGAGGAAGTATTGGGGAGAGAGAGAGAGGTATTGGTTTTTTACTGGAAAATGAAAGTGAGCATTCTTGTTGGAGAATCCCAAAATACTGAATTAATAGCAACTAAGAACAACTTTGTGTAACAGTAAAAAGTAAAAGATGTAAGATGTGAAACCAGTAGAATGTAGCAAACAAGAAAGATAGGGTAAAAGAAATCACAAGAGACTCAAAGAAAGCTTCGGCTATGATTAATAAATAAACTTATTATCCACTTCACCATTGAAGTAATATTCTGGGAGCTATGAAAATGAAAATTGGGAGCAGATGTTTTTCTTTCATACCATTAGGAAGCCCAGCAACTTTCTTATATGGTAACTATGCTAATAAAACTTTCAGGCAAACAGACTAACTAGCCATATGTATGACATTTGTAACCAAATTGTGTGTTACTTGAAGATGGTATGGTTATAGGCCAAAAACATCAAGATTAACTTTCAGAATGAGTAGAGATTTAATACAGAAAAAATTGTTTTTAACGGAGGTAATTATAACCTTTTATGGATTACATAAGAGAAGCAACACAAACAGCTTTGAAATGGGGTGTGAAATACACAAAACATTTGCACAATCTAAGTATGACTTATAGAAATGGAAGTAATTGAGCGCACCCAGGTTAATCTTCATGATTGACATAATTTGTCAATCAAATTCTCCACCTCAGCTTTTGTGACCCCCACTTGATGAATAAGCAAGATGAAGCAACATCTGTTTGGGTTACTTGACATTAAACATTGAAAAGCTTCCTCCTTCCTCCATTAAAGCTTCACCAACCTCCACCACCATTGAAGCTAGCTTCCCCATCTCCACCACCATTGAAGCTTTCCGACACCATCATTGAAGCTTCCCAATCTCCACCCACCTTCGCCGATCTTAAACGAACATCCTATGAATAAAGGATGAAATTAAGGGCATGGTCAACCCCTAAGGGTAGGGGTGATCATGTCTTCCATTGAAGCTCCCTCCATTAGCTTGATTTTCGAAGATGGGTCGAAAATGGTAGAAGAAGTGAGGTTGGCGGCGAAAGGAGAGGAGATAGAAGATGACGGTGGTTGTGATGATGGTTGTGGTTTTGGTGGTGGTGGAGTGCTTTCGCGTTTGGAGACGCCAATCGAGTGAGCTCTTGTCTTGGAAGCTCCCTCCATTGTTGAGAGATAGAGAAGAGTGAGGAAACAGAAAGTTGGATGGAAAATGTTGTTAACGGCGTGAAATTTATACTCCGAGCTGGAGTAGTGATATGGCAAGAATGCCAACTCTCAGCATTTCAGCAACAAACACACCATACTGATTAAAATGATGGAAATCCCATTTACACCCTTATGATTGACAATTTTTGTTGATCTAGTAGATCAACAAGTATTTCCTCGAAGTAATTAGCTAGCTAGTGACTAATCGATGCAAAAACAACCCATCACATACAACTCTGATCTACAAATCATGTCCAATCATGTAGTACATATCAATATGCTAAAACATAGCAAACAACAAAGAAGAGGCTGTTGTAATAATAAGTCCGAATTTCAGAATATATGGAAGATGAGACTAGAAAAAGAAGTTCAACAAAGTTGGCTGTCATCTATATTTAGGATCTATGTTATGCTAAGAATCTATAACATATAAATTTATACTTACCATAAGCTGTTGAAGTTTGCTCGTCCGACGAACAACTGTATGAGAAAGATATGTCAAAGGATGATACTCTCTAAAAAATTGTTCTATGCTTTCACTTAAACTGCTCCCAGCCTGGACAGGAATACCACGAACTAAAATGGTGAAGTGGTGAAACTGAGGTTGGGATGCATAAAAATAAGCAATCCGCTTCAGAGCAATGACCTTATTTTCCTGCATTGAAATACCAGTTTAGGAATATTACAAGAATGTACACTAGGGGTGAAACAAATTCGGTTTAAAACCAAACCGAACCGAAAACCAAACCGAATAAGAAATATGGTTCGGTTTTTTTCCTAAAGTGGTTCGGTTTGGTTTGTTAAAAAAAAAATTCGGTTTTCGGTTCGGTTTCGGTCTGAGAAAATTAAAAACCGAAAAACCGAATAAAACCGAAAAAACCGAAATATTAGGCCCAATTTACCCTAAGTATATAAACCCAAAAAAAAACCTAATCTATTTGCGTTTTCCTCTGAAAGTCTGAATCCTCCACGCTCTCAGCCTCTTACCCTAAGTCTCAAACTCTCATCCATTCCACCGTCCATTCCACCACCGTTCACCGTCCAGGCGTCCAGCATCCACCGTCCATTCCTCCACCGTCCTGCCGTCCAAAGGTAATTTTTCATATTTGCGATTAAGCATTTACTTGGTTCAAATCTGGAAAATGAAAGTTAATTTCTTAAGGTTTTAATTATGAGTAGTGTTAATTACGAAAATGATTATTAAAGATGAGTTTGAATCATGATAAAATTACAATTTACATGTACAATTTAATAAAAAATTCAGATCTGTTCGGCTGTTCCTTCCCTTGAATTCTCTAGTATCTTTGGGTGAATATACACTCGATTGTTGATTGTGAACTTGTGAATTGTGATGTTGTTTGTGAGGCAATGTTCGTTTATGTTTTATTTGCGAAATACTTTGTTACAGTCTACATGCTACACTAGGCCTAAGTAGTTGCAGATACACTCTGTATTAGTTTCATAGCTATTTACAGTGTACATTTTCAAAGAAATGTAACTGTATTTTCAAAGAAATGGTTAAGACTACATGGATGCATGTGTTGTGAATTGTGATGCTGTTCTTTTGCTGCTGTGTTGTGAACTTTTGCTGCTGTGTTGTTGTGAACTTGTGATGTTGTTCTGCTGTGTTGTGATGTTGTTCTGATGCATTGTGCATTCTGCATTCTGCTCTATTAATTTGGTTTTATTTATGTCCTAGGCTCAGTCTGAACATGAGACTGACCAAGTCTCAGAAAATCAGAATAAAGAACAAGGAGCAAAAAGGAAGAGGATGAAAGAGCGCTCTGAAGTTTGGGAGCACTTTATTAAAGAAGATTTGGCTTGTGGAAGGCAGGCAATTTGCAAGTATTGTGGAATGAGTTACAAGTGTGGGGCAAAGAAAAACGGCACCAGTGTGTTATGGGCTCATATTTCGCGATGTCGTAAGTATCCCATAAACACCCCTAAAGATTCAAAACAAAGTTTGCTTTCATTCAAAAGTGCTAAAGTACCAAGTGGTAGTACTAGTGGGTTGACATACCACAAATTTGATGCTGGTAGTATTAGAAAAGCTTTGTCATTTATGGTGATTGTTGATGAACTTCCATTTAAGTTTGTAGAAGGTATAGGTTTTAGACACTTTTGTGGTGTAATGGAACCTAGATTTAATGTTCCTTCTCGCATTACAGTAGCCAAAGATTGTTTTGAAACATATTTAACTGAAAAACGAAAGTTGAAAAATGTGTTAAAGAGGTGTAATTCAAGAGTTTCTTTAACCACTGATACATGGACCTCAATACAACAAATCAATTACATGTGCCTCACTGTCCACTTCATTGATAATGATTGGAAATTACACAAAAGAATTCTAAATTTTTGTCCTATTTCTAGTCATAAGGGTGATGATATTGGCAAAGAAATTGAAAAGTGTTTGCTTGATTGGGGGGTTGAAAATATCATGTGCATAACTGTTGACAATGCTAGCTCAAATGATACTGCAATTGGGTATTTGAGAAGGAAAATAAATGGATGGAAAACTGGGGTTCTTAAGGGTCGTTTCATTCACATGCGTCGTGTTGCGCACATTGTCAATTTGGTTGTTTCTGATGGTTTGAAAATTGTTAATGATTCGGTTCAACGTGTTAGGCATGTTGTTAGGTTTATCAAACAATCTCCTGCTAGGTTGCAAAGGTTTAAAAAATGTGTCTTAGATGAAAAAATCAACACAAAAAAGGGATTGTGCCTTGATGTGCCTACTAGGTGGAACTCCACCTATTTGATGTTGAATGCTGCTATTGAACTTGAGGATGCTTTTGAGAGGTATTCTGAGGAAGACCCCCACTATGTAGTTGATTTGAATGAGAGGGATGGTAAGGGTAGCCCTGATTCTGATGATTGGAATAATGTGAGAAGATTTTCTGAATTTCTACAAGCCTTTTATGATCTGACCTTGCATGTCTATGGCTCTTTATATGTCACTTCCAATTTGTTTTTTCATGAATTGGTGAGTGTTGCTGTACTTTTGAAAGATTTGGTTTCAAGTGATGATCCGGATATGTGTCTTATGGCTTGTAGAATGAAAGAAAAATATGAAAAGTATGGGGGTGATCCAGAAAAAATAAACCTCTTGATTTTTATTACCGTTGTCCTTGATCCTCGTTATAAGCTTGATTATGTTCAGTGGATGATAACTGAAATTTATGATCCTATTGTTGCATCAAAGTTGGTTGATAATGTGAAGATAACTTTGAATGCTTTGTATGAGGAGTATCGTGTTTCTTCATCTAATGATATGAATAGGGAGGAAGTGTCTTCAAGTAAGGATGACAAAACTCCATTGTCTCCCAAACATAAAAAGATTGAAGTCTTAAAGAGTAAGTATAAGAAACACAAGTGTGAGAAAGATGGAGATGCAAAAATAGAGTTGGACAAATATTTGGAGGAGGATACGGCAGATGATATAGGTGAATTTGATATTTTGAGCTGGTGGAAGTTCAATTGTTCAAGGTTTCCTACCGTGGGGAGAATTGCCCGTGATGTTCTAGTTGTCCCTATTTCGACAGTAGCTTCTGAGAGTGCATTCAGCACTGGTGGCAGAGTTCTAGATCAGTTTAGGAGCTCATTAACTCCCCGAGTTGTAGAAGGTCTTGTTTGTGCTCAAAATTGGTTATGTGCTTCACCATTTCCAAGTATTGAAGAATGTTTAGAGGAAGTTGAGCTGCTTGAAGAAGGTAATATATAAGAATATCTAATCAAAATTTACATATTTTCATTTATGTATATATATATTAACTTGGTTATTTTTGTTATGAATTATGATAGATTTGAAGAATATGGCAATTAGTGATGCTGATATTGATGAAGTGCAAATAATAGACTGATGTGGGCTCTTTGCTAATTTGATGTTGCTGTGCTAACTTGCTGCTGCCTGCTGCCTTTCCTCTATGCTGCTGCCTGCCGACTTTCCCTTTATGCTGCTGCTGCTGATTTTCCCTCTATGCTGCTGCTGAATCTTATGATGTTGCTGCTGATATTGTTATGCTACTGCTGTAGTTGTAATGTTGAACACTTTTTTTTTTTTGGATGAAGTGTTGAATTCTTAGAAGTTAGAACTTTGAATTAGAACTTTTAATGTTGTATTGTTGTGACTTGTGAATGTTGTGATGTTGAGTTGTTGACAACTTGACATGCATTGCTAATGGGCCTACTGCCTGTCTGCCTTGCTTTATTTACATGTTCAGGTTGCTATTAATCTATTATGCTGTTTAAGCCCTTGCTATTAATGTATTACATGCTCTATTTACATGCTCCTTGCTGTTTAAGGCTTTAAGATATCAAAAATAGCAGAATAAAGCCCAAAAAAACAAGGCCCAAAAACAATTCGGTGTGGTTCGGTTTTTTGTTTTGAAACCGAAATTTATTCGGTTTGGTTTGGTTCGGTTTCTAAAGTAAAGTGGTGTGGTTTGGTTTCTAAAATCGCGAAACCGAATTAGAGTGGTTCGGTTTCGGTTTGGGCCATAAACCAAACCGAAAACCGAACTTTCACCCCTAATGTACACTCTCCTCAGACACTCCCTTTAATATAGACTCATTAAATAACATATCATTAACACACAAGGCAAAAGAATCTTGCAAAACCATAATTTTTCTAAGAGAGAGTAATAGCAAGTGTATGAACAATTTTGCAGCAGTAAAACACATAAACCTTAAGTGACAGGTTTATAATAACCCTTAGGTGGTTTTAGCCCTACTTACATTATAAAGAAGATAGCACACAGCCCCAGTAAAAACATATGCGGCACAAAAGTGAATCCATAACCTTCACAAGAGAAAAGATGCACAAAATCAGCAGACTTGAAGAAAAAACTGTTTCATAGATTACAATAATGGACCATAGAATAAAGGAATTCTTACAATCACTCTCTACAAAATTGTTCTATGCTTACACTTAAACTATCAAATTTTTAGTATCAATTTTACCACATGGTAGATGCTGCAATTGCACATCTCATGAAAAAAAGAATATTCACCTGTTTGAGCCATTATTGACATTAGAAATGCTGAAAGAATCCAAAGACTTGTTGGGAAGATCAGAAAAATCAATAAGCAGCTGATTTCCCAAAAAGTTTATGGGAAGAAGAATGAAAACACCGATGATAGCAGCAACGGAAAATACCTTTAAACTGCAAAAAATAAAAAATAAATAAGTTAACTTAAAATAGGAAAAATAATTTTTCTACTACTTGTAGATTTTCCACGTTCCAGACTACCTGAAGGTAAAGAGTCGCATAAATACAACACCATCCAGACCTGATTTCTCCAACAAGTCCTCTTCTGATTGTTGCCATGCCCTTTTTACCCAACCAGCTGAAGGCAAAAGCCTCTCTAAGTTGAAATCAGTATTTTGTTTAAGCTTTCTTTCAGCAACTAGACGTGGTGCATAAACTCTGAGGTTACTCGGCTGCTTCCTTAAAATAGAGTACAAAGTGAAAAACAGAAAACAAAGGCCAAGATTTATTCCAACAGACGTCAAAAGTGCTGAGAGGATCATTCCTTTCAGATAATATCAAAAACACATCCAGCAGCAAACTGCAGACCTCCTTGTAATCCCAACGTTTATGTTACCCACAAGAAGTATAGAGACTAGTGAGTGACCACAAGAAATCTGTAATATTCCAAACAACAAATCCTCTGAAATGAAGAGAAAAATTGTAAGCCGGATGGATATAATAGTTGAGCATTTGTAATTCATACATCATATGGAGACATGTCATTAAAAATACTCTATTCTAGTAAGTTTTGGCAAAATTAATGCATAGAAAAGATAAAATGCATAAGACATTGCTGCCTTGCGCAAACTAACTCCATGATCACTATATTATCATTCTCAGAAGAAGATTTTTCACAAAAGCACCCAAAATCTTCTTTAGATTTTGCACTGGTATATTGGGACATGTAACAGCACAATGACCCAAAAGTTTAGTCTTTCCAAAATGCAAGTATTATTTATTAGTCCAACACATGAAGAGCATTGACAATGATGGCTTATGTAGAAGAACAATAAACTAACACCATTTGCAAACTGAAATCTCCATATCAGCCTCCTAGCAATGCTAAAACCCTGTCCAATGCCACAAACATAATAATAAAAAAAATTTAAAAAAAAGAAAACCTTCCTAAGGCTAGAATATACTAGTGGACTTTACTAAATTCTCAAAGCTAGCATTCAAAAGTCTCGTCATGAAAACAGAAACCAATAAGATACCTACTAGCTTCATCAATAGATTTGAAACATGAAAGTAAGTCATCGCTACCATGGCCTTGTCCCAAATGTCATTAGCCACCACACAAACATTGGAGAAATGTTATGACATTGCAACTAAAACTCCTAATAAGGTCATGAAATGGAGAGTTTGGTTAATTCATGAAATAATAATTAAAATAGCATCAAGGCTTACATATAGTTTACTTTAAAAAAAAAAAAAAAAAAGTTCAAATCATTACTTCTGCAAAAGATGTGGAACCAATAGAAGATGTCTTCCTTGAAGCCCGTTGATATTGCCTAAGATTTTTAGGAAATTCGGGGATATGAAGCTATTTAATCTAACCGAGACTAAATAACAACTAAATTGGTAGCTTTCTCAGCAAAATATCATATGCAATTCTCTTGCTAAAACAATTCATACGAATTGATCAATTATAACTCAAAACTTCTCATCAATGTGGATGTTATTTTGAGGTATGTATCTTGTATTATAATTTCTTACATTCAAAAATATAATGTACTTATGTCTTCTTTTCTTCATGTTACGAAGTACTATTATTTTTTGTACAGGTTTTCATATGTTTACTTCAACTAAATATTATAGGCAAAAGTGGGACTTTAAGAGTCGGTAATTCAGTATTATATGACACACTCATCTCAGTTGATACGACAAATCAAAAAACTTATAAGCATGTATTCCAGAAAAACATACACTTAATCTTTTGCAGAAAGGCAGCTTCGAACCTCCTAAACTCCTTTAATAGCAATGCCTTGAAATAAAAATTGTTTGTTGGTTTCTTACCTGAAATTCATATTGCACTAAACACTATCTACAAACCTTAATAATATCCCAAATGACCCACTCATCTAATCACCTATATACTGACCAAAAAATTATCCAATGCGATTAAATTTAAAGGATGTAATCTGCAACTCCCTTTCCAAACGATAAGGAAACGTGGAAGCATAAATTGTAAAACAATGACTCGTATCTTTAATCCAGAGATATTAAATCCCTTTCTTTGTTGTTAAAAGATAATAGTTAAATAGATAAAGAAGGTTATAGAGTTACTTTGGATTTATAGTAGGGATTATGTAACTAAAAATTACAAAAAGTCATTTGGACTTTTGGAGATTTATAGTGAGTTTTTTTAAATTCCCATTATCCCAAGAGAGACACGTGACCTCCATGAGAAATTCTATACAACAAAGGTAAGAATTCTATTAAATATTGTACTTAATGTAGCATACACAAGGCAACTTGTGTATTTGTGTGTGTGTTATGACTATATATAGCTTCGAACCGATGAAGAAATGAACATTTAAATAAAAATTTTAAATCGCATGGACAA
Source organism: Chenopodium quinoa (assembly GCF_001683475.1). Lineage (NCBI taxonomy): Eukaryota > Viridiplantae > Streptophyta > Magnoliopsida > Caryophyllales > Amaranthaceae > Chenopodium > Chenopodium quinoa. The sequence goes on along the minus strand of NW_018743252.1, from coordinate 3,941,571 downwards.
ACTTGGAGGGAAAAAAAAAATCTTTGAGCCGAAGAATCAATCCAAAATCTAAATGGCAAATTTTAGATACCATTCTGGATCAGGATCAACAATACCCTTCCTGACAAAATCCTAACTCAAATCAACAACCTAGAATCATTATTAAGAAGAAATTCTGCACCATATAAGCAAATACCCTCTCTTCTTAACAATCTTCTCAAGAACCAAATCTTCGTCACCACTTAGGCAGCTTAGCTAAAAGACTTAATTTTCATTATTAAATTAAGAATCCAAAACTCACCGCTCAATTTACTCAATCACAACAACATCAATAGAATAAACGACTTCAGGAACACTAGAAGTCTAGAAAAACTCGGCCTGCGGTGCGATTAACATTAAAAAAAAATGAAGCAAATTCATAGGGTCCATTTCAATTTACAGCATAGCAATCATAAAGGATTTGCCAAAATAATTAAATAAATAAAAAATCAGTTTTTTGAGCTTTTATTTTGCTCTTCTTACTTACATACCAAATTCCTCAATCCACCCTTATTCTGCTTCAATTTGACAAAGATACAAATTAATTACAAAACCCATCATTCAATAACACCCTAATTGTAAGCCGAAACGGTTCCATTCGTCCTACAATCAAATCCCGGCTACATCATTGCCCTTCGTGGCTTCCTATGAACCAAATAATGATTACTACTTCATTATTCTCTCATACATTTACACATTAAACCCCTTTAATTTCCCTTACTAAACTCCTCAAAATTTTGTGAAATTATCTTCAAAGCTCATACATCTATTAATTTATGCAATTAAAAAATTAAAATCAATCAATATATGTGATGATCATTCGTTCCTATGTTTCAACATAAAAATCAAACAAAAAAAAATACATGAAAAAGGGTAAATAATCATACAAATTGAACAGAAGAGGTTAATTCAACCAAAAAAAATTATAAGAAGAAATTAAAGAAAAAAAAAATTAGATCAACAAACTAACCAGCAAACGGTGTTGGCGCAGAAGTAGGAGCTTATGTCTTCTTTGAAAGGAAAGTAAAATTAATAGTGTAGTATATTGAAATAGAAATGAATCGACTTTTGTGATATGGTGTAAAGTGTAATTCTCAGAGTAATTTGATTTATCAAAAATAAGAGTTCATGTATCATCAAAATAGGGGATGTAGCTCAAATGGTAGAGCGCTCGCTTTGCATGCGAGAGGCACGGGGTTCGATCCCCCGCATCTCCATTACAATTTTTTTTTTCGGTTTTTTAACCATATACCCCTTAGTTTTTTGTTTATTCACCATATAATCCTAAACTTTTTAAAATTCATCATATACCCCCGAGTTTTCTCAAAAATACACCATATACCCTTGATAACTAATCATTGTTATTTTCGTCAATCATTAGGGTTAATTATGACCCGAAATCACCCTAAATACATTCTCCTACCCCCGAAACCACCCACATTCCTTTTTTCCACCCCCAAAAACCACCCCAAATTTCCTTTTCTCATCCTCAAAATCAATCATACGGATATAGTTATGGAGATTTGGAGTGGTTTTGGGGGTTGGAGAAAGGAGATGGGGGAGAGAGATGTAAGGTGATTTCGATGCATAATTAGCCAAATTCCACTTATCTTGTTGTTATTAGGGGTATATGGTGAATTTGAAAAATTTCAAGGGTATATGATGAATAAACAAAAAACTCAAGGATATATGGTGAAAAAACCGTTTTTATACTCCATCCATTATATACGTGGAGCTCATATGAGTTTATGATTGTTAGATGTCATCACTTGTTTGGGTTCAAATAATATTGATACTTTCTCCGTTTATAATTATACTTTCTCCGTTTTTTTAATAGTTACAACATACAATTTTTTTTTTACGGAAGGGGCCTTTTGATTGGGGATATTCAACAAAGAGAAGGGGAATTGACGGGAATCATTCCCTTTGTTGTTGTTTGTTAGGCCACTTTTCCAATCCCCTTAACCCCATTCATTCCCCCAAATCCCTCTAAGTTCATTCCCCATCCCCCCCAAGCCTTTTGCATTCCCATTCCTCTTCATTACCCACGCCCCTTTCTCTCTCCTCTCAAGCCTCTCAAGTGAACCGTAGCCAGCTTGAAGAAGCTGTCGTCGCCGGTGAGTGGTTCCGTCCGACTACAAAACTGTGACCGTCGACCACCACAATCACCGCCACTCGGCTCCGTTTTATCGACATCAATCCGCATTGTCTTCTTTCCGGGCAAATTCCCCTCCGAAACCCCGGCAACAAACTCAGCCTCCGTACCATCCTCCGCCTCCTTGCGACAATTCCTCCCATCTCCACCTCCCTTCTTCGGCCCGATATCCTCGTCATTATTGTCAACCACATCAAAATAATCATCATCAGTATCACTATCACTGTCATTTTCCACTCCAAAATCACTAACCCCATTAATAGCCATTTCATAATTCTTCTTACTCATCTCACTTCCTCCGTTTCCAGAATCAATCTCTCTCTTTTCATCCACTCCCACCTCATTGATATGCTCCTGTTGTTGCTGGTTTTTCTGCAATTGATAAAAATCTGGTACTCCATTGATTGCTGAACTCGTATGAACTTCAATGTCGGCGTATAACTCGCCGAAATCATCGCTGACATCTTCCATGATTATGGAAGGATTAGTTCTTGGAAATAGGACTCATCCAATATATTGCATTTGCTGATTATATTGCATTTTTTTGTTGATTATACTGTATTTGTTGCAATTTTGTTTGATTTAAAGACATTCTTACATTAGGAATTATATGTTTTTTGCTTATTTCTTATGTTTTCATATTACAGGAACATACGAAACAAGTTTTCACTTTTTTCATTTTACAAGAAAATATGATTTTTTTTTTTTTTTTTTTTTGCTTATTATATAGTAACAGGTTATTATATGAAAAAATAAAAAGAAATTTAAAATTTTTTTGATTCCTTGGTTTGAACCAAACAGTTACAAAGGTAATCAATGAGCAGTACATTCCGTTTCCTTGGACATAACCAAACAACCAGGCCAAATTAAAGGAATTCCTTTCCTTTCTCCTTCATTCCCTTTCTGAATTCCATTCCGATTCCCCTGTGCGAACCAAACGGACCCTAAGAAAAGTGAGGTTCACATGATTTATTAAAGGTGAGAGGTTGTTATAATTATAATTTAGTGGGTCATGTACTTTAACTTCGATGTTTCTACTGTCTCATTTTTCAAAAAAGGACACCATAACATGCTGACGTGGCATGTGATGGTTGGTCAATTTTACCTTTATTTTTAAAAGCTAAAATGAATAGTTATATATGTATAATTGTATATACATGTATTTTTTTTTGTAAAGAATACATAATTATATTATTTGAAAATCTATTTTATTTTTGAAAATCATTTAGAAAATTAAAGTGGAAAGCTAAACGTCGCCCTCAAATATCTAACTAACGCCCGCAAATAAAATATATTTTACAAATTTACCCTTGTATTTAAAAAAAAAAATTTACCCCCCTCAAACATAATTTACCCACCCTCACTACCTCTTCTCTCTCTAAACCACCACCACCACCTCCTTTTACCACCCACTACTACCACCACCACCGCCTCCTTTAATCTTCGGTTTCTCGATCTACACAGCCGCAGATATGACGAGGAAGGACAAGGGGAAGGCGGTCGCCGAAGACAAGGTTTGTTTTTTTTTTTTTTCTGAAATCGGGTTCAAACGCCCTGTTTTTTCGAACAACCTAGGCTCAAACGCCTAGTTCATTCGAACAACCGTATGGTTGTACGAAAGATCTGGGTGGTTGAGATGAATCGCTTAGAAAATTCAAACAACCACAACAATAAAAAAAAAATCGAAACCCAGGAAAACGCCTAGGATTTTCAGAAACCCTAGGCTGAAACGCCCAGATTTATACCCTCCTACTCTCCTCTCTTTAACTCAAATTTTCCTTGTGCGAATGTTTTATACCCTTTCATGAAATAACATACAAATTATATCAATAAAATTGGATGTTTTATTTCTTTTGCAATTCATATGCTAATTTCCTGTAATCTCAGATGTACTAAGTATAATAAATGGGATGGGTTTACAGAGGATAAAACAAGATTAGCTGAAGCCTAAAACTTAAACTGTAGTTGTGATATGTTGGCCCCTCAGCAGTCAAGGAATACCACCTCATAGACCTCATTGTTCTGGACTACACTCTGACTATAACGAGTCGCTTGTCATGAGCTCGAAATCAAGTGATGAGATATGCCTACAAGAGGGTATGTTCATGGCGGATACTCATTGACCAATTTGATTACCTTGTTACAATGATCAAGAAGCCTCAAAGAAGAGAAAATAATTAAGGGTACCGCGAACCTGTCTATGGTTGTTGTAAAGAATAGTCAGGATCAAGATGGTGAACTGGTTCATTTCTACAGGCCACATTTAGATCCTATCCCTATCGCTGTGCACCCATTTTTAGCTCTCAAAGGTGACCCTCTTGCAGTTGGCTGTTGATCCATGTATGGGTGCAAGTGAAAGAATTTATAGGGTTCAAGAGATAATAATTTCTGATTTCCACAACTGAGTACTCATGCTGGCCTGCTGGGATGACACGATCAATAATGAGTCATGTATGCCCTTTGAGTAGACCTGGCGCGCTACCTCTTGAGAGTCTTAGCGAAAGAAACTGCGAGTGGCACAGCCCATTGTGTGAGACCTGTTGTGTGTAGAATGTAACATGGTGCAAACCTTCCATAGGGTTCATCTCTCTGTAACATGATTCATACTGTCTTCCACAAGACTTGAAAAAGTTGAAATGCCCCATAGACCGCATTTCCAAGAAAACTTCGAGGTATGCACCCTCTTGGTTAAACAAGCTCTTAGCAAGTTTTAATAACTAATGAAATTGTTTCCTATGATAATAAACGTTTAATAATCTTATAAATTTGCTGAATAGAACAAATATGTAACCAGCGCCATCAAAATTGTCGGCATCATATTGTTGCATGATTAGTGAAATTATAATACAGGAAGCCTTGAACATGTTTAAACACGAGATACTATTGGAGAGGACGATTACCAATATACAAGATATCATTCGCGCGTGCTTAAATGAAGTTGATTTTCAACTCTTAGACAAACTGGAAACTTGTTCTGCTTTACAAAACTCGAAATTGACAAAAGAAAACAGGGGGAGGGGTTAATCTACAATGTGCATAGCTGGTGATTTCCCAGATTGTCCACTTCACACAATGATATCTTTTCTCAGTTCTACAAGCTAGACTCGGTTCAATTGTTGCTCTCTGCGGAATTTACTGTAATCAGTTATCAAATTGCTGTTGACCTTGTCTTTCATGTTCTCAACAAGTCCCCTCAGCACCTATAAACAACAGGTTTAATTTTCTTAGTTGATATGTACTTTTTTTTTTTTTTTTTTTTACTTGCAACATTTCAATAGTGTACACTATTTTACATACTCAACTTCAATTACATTTCACGATTTATAGTTAAAGAAAACAGTCATATGAGATATTGTTAGATTCGCCTCAATGCCTACATTATTAAAATATAATATTTATAAATTTTACGAATGCAAATTAAAGATAGAAACTATTAAAGTTATGCATGGACAAACGTGAAAAAACAGAAATTTTGCTACTTGCAAGCAAAAAAAAACCGGTGGAAGTTTGTGAAAAGCTGTTATTCTATGATGCTTGAACTAGTCGTTTCAGCTAAAGTAATCTTGACAGATATTCCTTGTTGTTTCAGCATTGAGTTGGTACGTAGGAAGTAACTTCTTATTTTTGTGTCTGTATAGTAAGTTATTAACCTCGGACACATACAAGCATATCACAGAGTCCCTTTATAGTTTATGTCCAACAATCATGTTTGAGTCTGAACATCATAGTTGAATCATTGTAACAATTAAACCTTATATTTTTCAGTAAGGTAAAATAAGTTTAGGAGACTAACCGCTTCTGAGACACCTCGGAGAACATCTTCAGGGACCATGGCGAGAACTGGCGGGAGAATAACACTTATTTTCATCTCCAACTGACCCTTCAATCTGCTTCTTACCCCTCGTCTATCTGAATATAAAATTCCATTAACACTGAGACTAAACTGATCTGGTTCCACCACATTATCTAGCCCTTGAAGCTCCCATCTCACCTGCATAAGAGTTAATAACTAGTGATACTCCCTTAGTTTAAAGCAAACAAAATCAGCAGATCTAAAGAGACAAAAAAATAATAAAGGATCAAGTTCTTCTATTCATGAGGTGTTTATAACGAACAATGTCAAGCTCAAGAACTTTAGAGATGACAGGTGGAATCCCTGATGGATAATCTTTGCCATTTGTTATACACCTTAACCTCATGTCTACAACAGGCGATACAGTAAAGAAGAAAAACTGTATGGGTAGCATGTGTACTCTCCATTCTCCCTACAAAAAGCAAAGAAAAACAATGAGGTCAGAAGAAAGGAAACCTAAAGTTGGACAATCGTAGTTTAGACGACAAACAAATATAAAATCCTGAATTACATCCCCTGTAAAATGTGAGACCTTAATACTACGAATTGTCAAAAGCTGATTTGGTTGAAAAATAAGGATGCCATTCAACCTCAGAACCAACTAAACTATGGAGTAAATCTTATTCTCTAACCATGGCATACAAGACTATCAGTTTAAAATGGAGCCATGAAGGCCCATACATATCTGCAGATCGAGACTGACATTCAAAATTTCCAGAAAGGCGTTTATAAAAGAGGCATCCATCTGGAAAATGTTCAATGATTTATTATGTAAAGGTTCTAGGGTTGGCACTGATTAATTAAGCCTTATGCTATCAACAATATGCTGGGAACTACAAAAAAGTCTACATAAGATAGCTAATCATCATGCTCGCTGGGAACTACAAAAAAGTCTAAATAAGATAGCTAATCATCATGCCGCTGGGAACAGAAGCTTAAGCTAACAGATAAAATAGTAGCAGCAGAGAATTAGAAACCTTTTATTCTTTTATCACGACTATAATTTTCTCACAAGACTACACAATTACAAGCACACACAGCAATTATGCAATTGATCACAATCATGTGTCGTGGTCTTTTCAATGATTAGAATTCACACCCAAGGTTGTTACGATCGCGATACAAGGGTATAATATCCAATATGCATGTCACAACTCACAACAGAAATTGAAAAGATTCGAACATCCCTCCAATTCATACAACACTATTACGAAGTATTTTCTTTATCTATGATATGCAAATGACTCCAAGGTCAAGATTTTCAAAGGCCGTCGAACATATGATAACATCATAAGTCAATACACAATAATTCAATTCCACACATAACCCAAAATGAACTCTACATACAAAGACAATATTCACTGTTGCCAACACAAATTAAATATTACATACTCGTAGTAATATTTCAACCAACTAATATCTCCTCGACAATATTGAATATACCGATTCCAATTTCCACGCAACCCATACACTCCATTTATTACCACACCTAGGTTGCTTAGAGCATCCACAATGGCTAGCTACATGTACATGTAGCTTTGGGTTACCACATCATTATTCCCCAAGCTACATGATTTAAGCTACAACCCCTACAATGGCAAACTACTTACTTTTGTAATAAATAAACCATAAAAAAATAAAAAACAAATACATAACAAATATTAACCAACACAATATATGTGCATTGGGTGGAGGACCGGAGGAAACTACATAGCTTTATAGAGTTACGTAGTTTGGCCTTATCTACAACCTATGTAGCTCCACAATGGCTAGCATATAGCTCTAATTATTTAGGAATTGCAAGCAAGTCCATTTACGCAACCATTGTAGATGCTCTTAGGGATCGACGTGACATCCATCGTCTCAACTGAAAACTACGATTTAATGATCTAAGACCATGCAATAATTACTCAAGTTACATGGACATTACATTATTGTAGACAATATTGTATAATTGGCTCATCATCTACGGAGCGAGCCCCAGTTCCTCTTATTGATAAATGCAAGAAATGGCAAACTTGTAAATAGATATTCTAAAATTTGCATAATTCATGGTAGACCCGCTACCTAAAACCGCTGATGGTACTAGCGATTCTAACATGAATAGCGCAAATTTTGGGATAAAACCACTAGTGTTAGCGGTAGTACACATTTTAGTCTATTTATTTACAAGTTTCATTTGAGAAACATCTTTCGTCCATGAAACTTGAAATTACTCTTATCTACTATTCATTTTACCTCGAACACCCAAAATTGTGGAAAATCTTCACAAAATAGTTGCATTATTGATAACATAAAGTTAATACCTCATTAATTTGTTGGCATCTTTTTTTATCCGGAAAAATTGCTCTAAAAACTCTGGGTTTATCCTCTAAATACCGATCAAATGTAGCCTGCAAAAATAAGTAAAATACCCAAAAACCCAGAAAATTAGTATTAATTTCGTGATAAATTAAAAAATAAAATAAAAAAAATTACCCCAGGATTTTCGTAAAAGGGAATATCAGTGGAATTCCGGGAAGTGTAAGTTGAAGGGCGTTGATTCACAGCCTGGCACTTGAATCTGATTGGCTGCTGTGACTTGAATTTGCTCACTGCATGGCACGCTAGAAACGCCCTGCTTCCTTGTTTTTCACTTAATTGAGCATTAATGTGAATTATACCTGGAAAATTGTGATTAGGGATTACTGCAGTTTCAGCCATTGTTGAAATTCTTGGCAATTTTTTATTTTATTTTTGTTTTTATTTTAGGAAAGGAAGGAAGAAAGAAATCATGAGTTTTTTCTGTTCAAGGACGATAAGTGGAAATATGAGTGTAATCATACGTTATAAGTTGATTGGACAACATGGCAGCAGGGAGCCACGTGGATTGATGTTTATATTTGATTATGTAGAGATGTTAAAAACTAATCCAATCCAAATAACTCAACATAATTTGAAGCAGCTTGAAGCCGAATGCATTATATTTTTCAGTTAGGGGTTAGCAAACCGGGTACCCGGTCAAAATTTTAGGATCCGGACCCGGAATTGGTTGGGACCGGATCCTAAATTTTGGAACCGGTACAACCGGGTCCTAAAAATTTAGGAATTGGAATTGGTTCCACCGGGTACCCACTTATATATATAAGTGTTGAAATATAATACAAATCATAATATTTTTTTTGGTTTATTTTTACTTTTAGCGTTTAATACTTATATTTTTATATACATTAAGCTATTTTAATTATATTAAATATTAATATTATTTTTTTATTTTACTAATTAGTTACATTCAACATATTTTTGTTTTCTTAAACATATTTTGTACAATATATGTTGGATAACCGGTATAGTAGAGCGAGAGAAAAATCTAGAAGTTTTAGGATTTTGTTTGATAGTGGGTTGAGAGTTTTATAAGCAATTGGGCTTAGAAATTAAAATGGGCTGTACATAACTCTTTAGTTTCTTAAAAATACAAACAATCCACATACTATATCATATACAACCGGATACCCAGTGGGTACCGGGTCCAAAATTTTAGGATTTGGAACCGGAACCGGTTAGAACCGGGTCCGAAATTTTGGACCCGGTCCCGGAACCGGTGAAACTAGTTCTGGGTCCGGACCCGGCGGGTCCTAACCGGTTCCGGGTCCGATACCGAATACCCTGGATCTTTGCTCACCCCTAGTTTCAGTAAGGTTAAGCCGTTGAGTAGATCTGGAAAAATTGTTATTGCCTGACCCCAAATGACTCGATCTAATTAGACTTGATCGGAATTTAACCGATAATCTCTATATTAGATTAGCGATGATTATTGTGCGAAGTAGTTGTCAACATAGTGAGTCAATTCATCATGTAGAATTGTAGATTAGGTAAATTGACGTGAATTTAATTATTGGATTCAATCTAAATTAATTTTATAAGGAATTTTTATATTAGGTGGCATTTTCTAACTTTGCATGTCTCAAGTTTTGATATTTTCGCTTTAGTTACTTTAGTTTTGCAATATTGTTAGATTTTTAATTGAAAGATTTTTATATTTCATCTAAATATTTGGGTCATATTTAGTTCACCTTATTTTTATTTATTGAAAAATTTAACAAGAATAATCCAACCTTTATTGCATTCTCTCAAAATAATCTCACCTTTAAATTAGTCCTGAATAATCCAACCTTTATTACCCATTTTCTCCTAACAAACCTTCGTGACCGGTTACCTAGAGATCAGGTAAATTTTTTTTTTCCTTTTTTTTTTTCTCCTCTTGTTCTTTCTTCCTTCTACCTCCTTACTGACATCAATGGCTGGATGCAGCCCCAACCATGAACAATGGCTTCCCCTCTCTCTCCTCCTCTCTCTTCAATGCCTTTCCACCTTCAAACACAACAAACCCATCGTCTTCCTTTGATCCCACAATCACAACCAACCACCACTCCAACTTCTCCTCCGACCACCACACAGTACTGCTACCCACCCCATCACCGCCCAATTTGGCTGAAAACCACCTCAAAAGCCCAAAACCCCAACCAATTGCAATACTAGTAAAACCCAAACCCCTACAATTTTAAATTTTTTTATACGAAAGTGAAAAAATCCTAAATTGAAATCTGGGTTTGTTTTAGAACTATTTGTTGATTTTTTTTTATTGATTGATTGAACAAAGTGGGTGATTGCTTCCTGGAGTAGTTTCATTATTGTTGGTGTTGGGAAGTTGATGTTAGTGAATTATGTTGGTTGGTGATGCTAGGAAAAGTGGTTGTGGGTCGGTGGTGCAAGGAAGTGCCGCTAGTAGTGGTGGTGTGTGCTCTGTGCTCATGGTAATGGTCGGTGCAGGATTTGGTGAGGTGGTGTGGGTGATATGTTGGTGGCTTGATTGTTGGGTGGGGGTTGGTCATAGTCATGACCGTGGTTGTGGTTGTGGGTGGGTAATGTTGGTTGATAATGGTGGGAGTAGTTTTTTTTTTCCTTATCTGGGCGGAGGAAGTACGGCATGGTGGATGTTAATAGTGACCATGGAAGTGGCAGTGGTGGATGGGGTTAATGGTGGCCACGAAAGGTGACAGGAGATATAGGAACAAGGAGGAGAAAGAAGAAAGGAGTTTTTTTTTTAATAGAATTAAAAGATTAAAATTAAAAATTTAACCAATATGGAGCTGACACGTGGATTGGCAACTGATTGAATGGGTAAGGTGGGATTATTCCTAAATAATCCAAAGATAAAATTATTTTGAGAGAATGGAGTAAAAGTTGGATTATTTTTATTAAATTTTTCTTATTTATTTCACTTCCAATTAGAAAAAATAAGTTCTAACATCCTTTATCGTATTATATGAGTTTTTTTTTTTTTTTTTTTTTTTTTTTTTTTTTTTTTTTTTTATCGCTAAATACCTTTAATTTCATTATTGAAAAAAATTATGAAAATCACATATTCCCTCCGTTTCGTAATAACCGTAGCACTTTTCTTATTCATCTGTTTCATAATAAGTGCAACACTTTCTTATTTGATAAGGACCCAGTAATATTTTATTTTCTCTTTCCAACCAACCCCACTAACACTATCTTTTTATTATTTGTCTCTCCTATTTGTAATTAAATATATCAACACTAGCTACACTTTATATTATAAAATTTCGCATTTGATCTCACCCTATAATTTTCCTAAAACTTTGTGTCCTTCCTAGTGTTGCGATTATTACGAAACAGAGGGAGTATTAATTAAATATATATTTTACCGATCTAATTTTTTGTGTATGAATTAGCGTACATATAAGCTCAAAGTTTAATAAATAAGACCATCTAATCAAATAAAAAAAAACGTATTATATTCAGATCAAATCAAATTAGAAAAAATAAGTTTTATATAAGATCTGATTAGTAAATATAAGGAGAACTAAACTTGCCCTTGACTACAACAACAAAAAAAATTCAAGATATGGAGTAATATCTTAATGTTCTAGAGTCATTTTGACAAAACTTCAGTACTTCACCACAATCCTCCAAAATCCTAATACATAAAAGCGATGCATTAAAACATATTTATACCAATAAAATCGTATTTTATGAGAATTCAAGGGATTCCATTATTTAATACAAAGTACGGAATACTGTACTTTATATTATTTTCTTTCACAAATAATATATCCCGTGTATTAGCACATGGTACATTTTAGTAATATGAAAATATATAGATAAAATTTAAATTTTTAAGTGTGAAGCAACATACTGTTATGAAGTTAGTAAAATATAAATTTGACTTGACTTTAGCATTATTCAGATAATCACATACTCATTTTTTTATTTTATTTTTTTACCAATGTTAGTGTTTTATTTTTATTAATTTTTACAAAAAATGTTATTGTAGGGTGTTTTATATTCGTACATAAGAATAAACATAGTCATGTAATACATGCTATAGTCATTGCAATAAATAGTTTTCGAATATCAAACTTTTATACTCATAATTAATACTACCTCTATTTTGTTAAGTGTTACTTAGTTACTATAAGTCTGTAACTACGCAAACCAAGAAAAAAGTAAAAATGAAGACCAAACATGCGAGTATTTTTGTGTTAAAGAAGAGATAGAGATTTAAGAAATTTATTAAATAAATTTGGACCCCACAAAACAAGGTTGTGGATGATAAAAAATAAAAAGCAGATGAAAGCAAAAAGTGAGTAAGACTTGGAAAACTGAGAAATTGTAAGATAGATTATTTATTTGTCAAAGTTTGCTTTGGGTATTTGCCTGTCAAAATAAAACACTTCTAGTTGATAGGATGGAAGTCAGTCGTTCCCACCACATAGCAAACCAGTGTCGGGTTTCTTTTAATAATTTCTCTTTTCCTACTGTTTTTGATGTTTTTAGGTTTCCTGCTCTCATGTATTTTCATTTTTCTGCTGTTGTCAAAAAAAAAAAAAAAAAAAAAACTTGAAAAAATAGAGGGATTAACTTTTGTTTTAATTTATATACTTGTATTTGCTATTTTTCATAAGGGTAAAACTTCAGTTCACATTATTTGCATTCCAGATGACTACTACTGCAGATCATCATTATATTACAGGGCAACTTCTACAGCTGCTTTTACAGAAGCTATTTCCTGAAAATTCCCCACCCAGTAATCCCAGTATATTCATTTACAAGGGCCTCCAAATACATTCATCTGATAACACAAACACCTTCAATGATATAGCTTTATAGATAGACTTCGAATAAGGAGCCTTTAAGCAGAGTAAGGTATTCTTATGCCCATTCTCTGGGCTAACCACGACCTTTGTGGATCAGGATCCACGTAAGTATGGACAAGAAATTGCATTGCTTCATCGTCCATCAATTCTCTTGCCCACCCAATCCGCTTTGATTGACAACATCCCGGTCCGAAACACCTTTGTCATGCACAAACATGTCAAATTGTTGGTTAGTATCAACATTTATCAGAGAGAGCATCAAATTTCAAACAAAAGGTTTCCTAGTCTCTAGTTACTGTTTGGTGATGCATAGCCAACCAAAATTTCCACCTGATTCAAGCCGAGCATTGCATGGACACTTTCTTGGATATCAAAGCAAAACTACGGTTTGCTTGGTGGCGTTTCTTGGAGTCTAAACTACTTTCTTTAATTTTCTTTACTTAGATTTTGCTTACAAGTTTTTACCTTTCACTTGAAAGGGTTTTTCTTGGTTCAAGCATTAGGATCTTTAAGCTTTTAATTAGTTTCTTCAAGTTAGGAGTTAGTTAAATTTGTTTCTTTAATTAGCTTAATTAGGCGTGTGTTTAGGCGTGTAATTAAGAGCTTGGTGAGCAAGCTTGATTAAGATAGGATTTGGTTTGTTTTAGGAAACTAAGCAAATCTTATCCTAGGGCTAGTTAGAGTTCTAGTTGGATTAGATAACTAATCAAATTATATCTTAATTGATTAGTTATGTAAACCTTGTGTACTAAGCTTGCGGTTCAAGGATTTGTTTCCTTGTTCTCCAAGTTGGTTTAGAAGTCTAGTTTGCTTAGGATTAAACTAGGGAATTGTCCTAGTCTTCCTAGGAGAGTCTAGCCTATAAAATATGTTTGTAAGCACACGAATTTAATCAGATTATTACTGCATTGTTGAGTTTAAACACTTCAGTTCTAATTGATGGATTTCAATTGCTGTTTTGCTTGTTTTAGTTAAAACATTTGTTTAGGTTGATTAATTAGGTGGATTCTAAGTTAATTAATCTAGTTTCTTGTTTAATTCTTGGTGGACTTTCCTATATAGAATTAAGCTTGATTCATATCCTTGTGTGTTCTAGTTTTAGGACTAAAATTCACATCACCACCCAAATAGTTGTTCTTTTTGAGAGTACTAAATACTAATAAAGAAGTTTCTGTCTTGGACAGTTGTATTTTGGTATAAATTACACCACCAAAACTAGAAGGTGCAAACTCTGCAAATTGTAAAATCCAAGCAAATTCACAATCTTGACCAGGAACTGTTTCCTCTTCTATGCTACAGCTTCAAGGATTTTTTTTTTTATTTTTAAATAAACAAGTAAGCAAAAAATATTAAAGACTTACTTCCACTATCCCTAAATAATAGGCCACATTTCTATAGTAAATTGTACCAAATTAAACAGTCTACTTTCTTGATTTAGCAAATTAAACTTTGTACCATATTAAACTTAATGATATTCTTCAAAAAAAAAAAAAAAAAAAAAAAAAAAAAAATCTTAATGATATCCACCAAGATTATAAGTTAAAATAGTGAGGTATTGAGTTCTTATAAATAATCCCCCAACTAATTGAGTGGCCTTTTACAGACAGGGAGTTTTATGGTGCCGAAATGACATCTTGTTAATGCTAAATTTATGTAAAAACCTTGGGATTTTATGGTAGCAGAACCAAAATTTTGATTCATAATCAGAGCTTGTAAACTGTATTAGAAATACAATTAATGAGTTCCCAGCCATACTTGTCAGATGAAAAGTGGAATTAAGTAGCTGAACAAACTATATTCAGTTGACAATCTCGGCTAGCACATGAACTTCACTACATGTCCATACATACGTGCATCATGAGATTATCATCAATACAAAACAGAGGCTCTAAATGTAGCGAGTAGACATACCTGTACTCATAAAAGCAAGCACTTCTTTCATTCTCACACTTTCCCCAATTATGCCAACCCTCATGCCTAACACACTGGTCCATGTAAGTGTATGCATAAACCACCCTTCCAAAAGGTCCCCATGGCCGCCCAAGATATGCATATGATGCCTTCCCATTGCCGGTGATCACACATCTGAAAAAGAAAGTTGCAAACTGTCGCTTTTAGAAATATATACAGGACTACAGATGGTGCAAAACTTATAAGAGACAAACCAGTATGCTGCAAGAATTAGAACCATCCTTGATAAACTATTTTATGCAGGGAACTGAAGCAACTGGATTGAAATTTCAAGCCTCAGCTCCAATATGTTGTTCAGGGTGTAGACCATTCCAAATATGTTGTAATTAAATTTCATTTCTACTTTTAACTACTGGACTCTAACAATTTTGTCTGAATTGGGGAAACTGGAAACTGAAATGTGGGCTCAGTTCATGGATTAATGGATATATGTTGGAAGTTAAATTGTCTAATGTTTATGAAACTATTTCTCCAATAAATGAGAGAAACATTGCCTAAAAAGAAATGATGTACGATGTATACAATACAGGATAAGGGACCCTATTTATGGAATGTGTTTCTGGCACATGATTGCAAAGAGTTGAAAAGAGATTCACTACCCAGCAGAGGACTTAGGAGGTTCACAGAGATAAATCTTTAAAATTTCTTGTAAAACTACTGAAGTTCAGAGGCAGCTTCTTCTCTATTAGTTTATTATCCACCTGAACTATAAATGCTATTTGTAGGTATCAGTTACCGAGTGAGAAGCTGTATAGCTATCTCTGGCTAGTGAAGATTCTGTTGCTTAACCTTTCCTAGAAGGTAAAGGGAATAAGTATTGCTGCTATTCTAATACATATTTAGGGTTGGGTTTAATTGAGCTTAGGTTGCTAAATCAGTAATGTATCATTCATTTTTGGTTTTAATATACTTTGCACAATGACAGCCAAACAAACAAACAAAAAAAGATGTAATCTCTTACAGTGGAAACTAAACTTAAGTGATTATTTCAGCATCACAAATTTGAGAAATCTGATACATAAAGAAAGGCAACAATTAACACAATAAATCTAGGGTCAATGCATTATAACATCTGTTATAAATTAATCAGAGCCTATGTGCTTATTTAGATTGTATTACATTGTAAAGACTAAGATAGACCTATTCCAGGTCATAATCAGTTATATAACCTTCATTTTTTAGTGTGTCTCCGAAGGTTATGTACCCAAATAAAGGACTTTTAAGTTAATTGCATTCATATTCAAATTGACTAGCCAGTAGCAACGTTTCATCTAGTATGTTACTCAGACCCTTCATTTTACCAAGATCTTGGAAACTCATGCACATATAGAAATCCTTTACACTTCATTTTGGACCGAAATCATGGAGCTCATGGAGTACAATTTTTCATATTCTTATATATGTTCAAATAAATTTTGGCAAGAGAAAAAAAAATAGCAAAGAACAAGGGAGAGAAATAGTTGCCATTAAAAGCAAAAGGCAAACATGTATCAGCAAAAAAAGTAAATCCTACATCACCCAGCGACAAGTAAATGGGTCCTTGCACTATAATTCAAATTCTAAACAAGACATACAAAAGTCCATAAAATAAATTATACTTTGAATACTGACAACTAGACCTGGTTATTGGGTAGGGTAGCCCAATGATAATAGGATCAAGGCCAACCTTAAAGGGCTCTTAATGGACAAGGCCTTTAATGGACAGGCCCTTATTAGGTAGGGTTAATATGGGCCAAAATAGTTGTCTAATTTAATTGATAAAGAAAATAGGTAATGTAAAAAATATTACATAGAGAAAATATTTTCGTATTCATATATGCTTTTTTTTTTTTAAGAAGTCTTAAATGATAGTACTATATTTCATTAATTAAAGTCATACGACATCTACAATTGATAATTAACGATAATGAAAACAGATCTAATAAAATCAAACAAGAATAATCGGCGAAGGCCTAGGAACCTAAATACATAAATATAACAATTCGGTACATTATCGATTCGTTGTCTCATACAAATTTTTGAGTAAATCCGTTGCCGCTTAATAATTTTGTGAAAAAGAAAATTCTTTTGCTGTTTTTGTAACCCGAGTTCGAGCAATAATCAATCGTAGTCTCGTACAAATGGAGACCAATAAACGCAAATAACACCTTGTCTTTCGAAAGAGATCGATGTTTTTCGAAGGAGATAAACCCTTTCTTTTGAGGGGGACATTATTATAACCTAAGAAACAAAAAAAACTTAAAAGAAACAAAAATTGGGGCTTCCAACGGGCTTTCCACGGGTGAAATCTGATGAAAGCCCCTTTGAAATTAACAATGGAGGCTAGAGTTTAGGAGAGAGAAGAGGAGGCCAGGGTTTTTTTTGTAAAATATCAGTTTTTTTTGGTACATTGTTTATCAAAATCTCGTATTCATATATACTCAATAATGGCTTTGTCCAATATTTAATTTAATCGATAGTTTGTTGCCCGCCCATTATTGACCCACGACCCGCTATTGGCCCTATAAATTATGACCCTCTTCGACCCGACTCGCAATCGACCCTAACCCGACCCTCCCAATAACTTGGTCTACTAATGACTAATCAACGGCTCAAAATTGGGTTTCAAGGAGATACAAAAAACTGAAAGAAATAGATGCCAAAATAAATCATCTCTAGCCACAAAATGAAGGTATATGCACCTCCACCCAGGACAAATTTTTTTAATTAATATTCATTTTATATCTCAATGTGTAACACGGATTTTTAAATAGCAGATGAACTTAAAAGAAGCTTCTCGGTTACCTTAGAAAAACATAACCAGTGGTCTCTAGCGATGACTTCCTGCTTTGTGCAGTTATAAAACCCTCTGACTTGCAGTGAATATGGCAATGCTCCAATAAAGCAGTACTATTCCCAAAGATAAAGTCTACACTTCCTTCAACATAGCAGTCTCTTAAATACTGCTTCCCATGATGCAAATACAAAGTATCCTGATAACAAAGCACAAAAGGGGCAATAAATTCTTCTTGGGTATTCTCAAGTAACCAAAAATAAGGATAACAAAAACTAATTTCAGAGGCAGAAATTCTAATTAGAATGATCTTCAATCCATAGTCCACCTTGAACATCCTTAAGAGCTTAAGTACACAGGATTAACCATAGAAAAATATGTTCCCTTCTTTCATCATCACAAAAATTGGACTTTGCACTAGTCAAATAGCCATATACTTAGCTTTGACCACAAATTATACTAAGAATTAACAAAATAACTTGGTTGGTCTCAACATAAATTCTTCAAATTATCAAATATATTGAGTTGACAAACGTAAAACTTCAAAAGTTGCAATTATTAATGAACCAAGGAAGTATTTATTAACTTCATCAGCTATACCCCATGTGACCCTAACCCTACATCAGTTAGGAAGCATACCCTAGCATCCATTGCAAGGCACAGACCTGGTGCCTCTCACAAAACTCCACTAGATAAAAGGGAAACAATCTTTAGTATCCTTGACCAGAAACTACCAGTTGGCTAGACTTCACACAAAGCATAATTTTTTTTTAATTTTTTATCAAATATGATTATTCAAGCAATCAAATATAAAAGTCTCAGTCTTGCAACCCTATATAATGAGTATTTACTCTCTGTCAGACCCTTGATTACAAAAGCATCAACATAGTAGAGGTAGAATTGCATGATTTCCTGATATAATTCCTACAGTGCAGCAACCAAAATGCACACATTTGATAAGCGACATATTCTAATTGTGGCTATCAAATTGATTGTTTTTTTACACTAGGACATCATTCTAGCACATGCTAGCTTAGGCAGAGCAACACTTCTTTTAATCGCTATCACACTTAATAGTTAGACTGCATTCTAATACAGTGCTAAAAAACACAGAACTGTTAATACCATCATTGCAGCTTCAAATTCTGAGATGGACATTACACCTTGATCAACCAGTGATTGTTACAAGTACAATAGATCAGTTCTAACAAAGTAACAATAGAGAGTAATCTGTACCTGCCACCCTAAGAACCTGCAATTGTAAAATGCACAACGATCCGCAGTCACCCTAAGCGCCACCGCTTGTCCTGATCCCTACAACAAACAATCCAAAAAAAATATAATATGAAGTACTTCACCTCGAATAAATTTCATGTCCCTTTACCTCAAATATAGTCATACCTCTTTTTCTTCCAATTTCACATTTTATAACCATACATGTACAACTCAACAAGCTCAACTTTGACAAAATATAAACACACTCTACCACTAGAATTATTCCCAAAAAACCGACAACTCGAAATGAGTATCGAAACCTGACCCTCAATCACATATGCTTGATTCAACAAAACTCAGTATTCAAGTTCAAACAACATATTAAAAAAATAGACAGTAAATTGTTACCTGAGGTGCAGAATTCTCAAATGTAATATTCTCAGCTATAAAATCCTCCCCTTCAACAATCACACTCCCACATCCAAATGTTCCTGTTCCAATCAACCTTGATGCCTGCTCATAAATTAATCAAAACAATTCCCAATAAATAAAACCCACAAAAATTTAAAAATAAAAAAATAATAATAAAAAAAAGTCCCAATTAAAATAAAATTAAATAAACCTGGTGATGTTCAATTTTAGTAGCAGTATTATTCCAAGAAAGAACAGTTTGTTCAGGAGACAACCCCGCGAAAGTGATGAAATTCTTAGTCTTGGGTACATAAACAGGCTGTCTGTAAACCCCAGGTGACAGACGAATGATGGTGCGACGCGTGTTACCAAATGGGACAGCATCAACAGCCTGTTGCACCGTGCTATAATCTCCACTACCATTTTGCGCCACTGTTATCACCACCGCGGATGCGGCGCCTGAAGCCGCCATTCCCTCTCCTCCTTCACCTGTTTTTTTTTTTTTTTTTTTTTTCGGGAAAAAATGGTTTGTATAAAATGGAGGAGAGAGAATCGAATCCCGAAAATGGTGGGAATGAAATGGAATGGAATAGAGGTGCGGAGAGTAAACGCAGGGAAATGGAATGGAATTGGGAAAGATGGAGATGATCGAATTTTAGCTATTTTGTCGGGTGTTTGTGGAATCTAGGATTTTTTATTTTTTTTTTTACTAATTTTTTTTATTATGTTTTTAACTGCTGGATAAAAGTTTAATTAATTGGAGTAAGGCAAATGTACGTTAATTTTATTGCAAGACGTTTAACTATTTTTATCGTAACTTTAACTCTTTAAAGGGTAACTTTTAGGGGTGGGACTTCGGTCTGTCAGTTCGGTTTGACCTCGGTTTGAGTCGGTTTCGGTTTGGAGCGGTTCGGATTGAAACGGTTTAGTTTAGCTGGCGGGTCGGTTTGGTTCGGTTTGGGTTAGTCACGGCTCGGTTTGGTTTCGGTTTATTTCTTTGCGGTTTAAATTCGGTTTGGGTCATAAGCGGGTCGGTTTATAAACGATTCGGATTATGTCGGTTCGGTTTGATACGGGTCGGTTTAAGGGGCGGGTTTACCCGGGTCAATGTCAGTTCGGTTTACAAACGGTTTGGATCAAGCCGGTTTGGTTTGAAATGGGTCGGTTTAGGGGCGGATTTACCCGGGTCAATATCGGTTCGGTTTATAAACGGTGCGAATCATGTCGGTTCAGTTTGAAATGGGCCGGTTTAGTAGAGGGTTTACACAGTTCAATTGGTTCGGTTTATGAACGGTTTGGATCATGTCGGTTCGGTTTATAAGCGGTTTGGGTCATGAATTGAATTCATGATTGTTTTAAAGATCGCGTCATGGCCATGATTTAATGAGTTGATACTTATAATACGATAAATCGATAATTAAGAATGTACAAATATTCAATTAGATTGATCAATAAGTGTTTTAAACTTTTAAGTTTTAATAATCAGATATGTAAATATGTTTATCGATTGTAGATTTGTAGTACATACCAATAATTCAATGAGGCAATGATACTTATGATAGTATGATAATGATACCAACCATACATTCGTACGATATGATATACATAATAATTAATCTATAATTACATATACATTAACAATATCGTATTGAATCAATTTCCATTTCCAAACATTGCATTTCTTATAAATTATAACTTACACGAGATTAAATGGATTCGTTATTTAGTTTGTTACTTTATTTAGATTACTAACTCAAACAACTTAATAAGTTAAATGGACGAAATCACGAAATCATGACCATGATTTAATGAGTTGATACTTATAATACGATAAATCGATAATTAAGAATGTACAAGTATTCAATTAGATTGATCAACAAGTGTTTTAAACTTTTAAGTTTTAATGATCAGATATGTAAATAACTAAATATGTTTATCGATTATAGTACATACCAATAATTCAATGAGGCAATGATACTTATGATAGTATGATAATGATACCAACCGTACATTCGTACGATATGATATACATCATATACATAATAATATAATTACATATACATTAACAATATCGTATTGAATCAATTTCCATTTCCAAACATTGCATTTCTTATAAATTATAACTTACACGAGATTAAATGGATTCGTTATTTAGTTTGTTACTTTATTTAGATTACTAACTCAAACAACTTAATAAGTTAAATGGACGAAATCACGAAATCACTAATTAAAGTGGTGATGAAAGCATTATGCAATACTAATGTACGAATAGTCAAATATACAACGGTTAGATTGAATGCCCATGAAAAACAATGGTTAGATTTTCATTACTTTATTAGTTATTAGTATTATTACTTATTAAGTTATTATTAGTTTTATAGTTTATTATATATACTGATATACAATCACAGACTCACAGATGTCAGATATTGTCATATTGATGAGCATTAAGCCATTAACTCATTAAGTCATTAACTATGTCGTATTGAATCAATTTCAATTTTGAAACATTTGCGTTTCTTACAATTTATAACTTATAAGTAATAAACTAATAATAATAATAATAATAATAGTAATAATAATAATAATAATAATTATAATAATATTATAATAATAGTAGTAGTAAACTAGTAATAATAATAATATTAACAAATAATTATACTAACATAATAATAATAATAATAATTAATTAAAAAAAACGGTCAAAAAGACCTAGAAAAGCACAAAGAAAATCTAGACCGTTAGATCTAGATGAATATTCTAGAATCTACAAAAAAAAAATGAACGGTTAGATCTAACTTAGATGTTGAGATTGAATATGGACGGTTAGATCAACTGAAGTAAAACCTAAACCTAGAAAAAAAACCCACTCTCACTCTCTCAGCCATTCTCATTCACTCATTCAGCCGTTTCTCTCTCAATCTCACAATCTGTCATAGTTTCTCTCTCTAACTTCTCAGTTTCTCACTCTTTCGTTCTGAAATTCTCAAGAATCTCAAGCTCAATTTCGTTTCATTTGTGTTTTGGATCTACATTTCTGATTTCTAGCTTTACATTCTCGTTTTTTTGTTAATTTTTGTTGTTTTCGTTTTGATTTTTTTCGTTTTTGTTCCGGTTTGTTTATTTAGGGTTTTTGTTTTCGTTTCATTTGTATTTTGGATCTACATTTCTGATTTCTCGCTTTACATTCTCGTTTTTTTGTTAATTTTTGTTGTTTTCGTTTTGATTTTTTTCGTTTTTGTTTCGGTTTGTTTATTTAGGGTTTTTGTTTTCGTTTCATTTTTGTTTTGGATCTAAGTTCTGATTTCTGATTTCTGATTTCAAATCTTCCTCTCCTTCAAGCTGTCAAACCCTAAGGTAATTTTTTTGTTAATTTATTCGATTTTTTTCGTTTTCGTTTCGGTTTTTTTATTTTTTTTATTTCAAGTTCTGATAATCTACATTCTTGATTTTTTCTTTTGATCTCCAGTTCAGGTAGTTCTCCATCTTCAAATCTCCTTCAAGCCGTCAAAGGTAATTACTTTTTCCTTTTTGTTTTTTTTTTTAATACAATTTTTCTGTTTTTGTATTTGATTATTGTTGTTGTTCTTGCTTGAATATAGTCGAAATATGCCTAAAATGAGTAAAATCTGTTGTTGATTGTATTTTTGTTTTTTACGGGAAAATGGTAGATTTGTGCTGTTTTGTTGTTTATTATGCTCGATTTAAAAGTAATGATGATGGGTTGTTCAGATTATGTGATTATTATTGTTGGAATACATGCATTGTTTATTTATTGGGATTTTAGCTTTATATTTTTAACCCATATTGTTGGAATACAAGCATTGTATATGATTGGCTTAAAGTTAGTACTTAAAATGTACACATATGTGACTGTATCGTATATAACTTTCTATATTCTGTTAGGATATATGTTGTAATCACGTTTGTTGTATAATTCTGAATTTTGAAACATTGACTAGTGCAAATAAAATTCTGAAATATGAACTATCTATTTAGTTGAATTTTGGTATTGAGTGAATAGGATTCACTGTCGTGACTTCAGTGTCAGTCACATGAGACAATGCATGCTTAATTGCTCACTATTAGTAGAATCTGTCACTTAATTTGGTACTTATAAGTTATAAATGCTGTTTTTTTTTTTTTGTTTCAGTCATGTCTCGCGAGTATGATGAATTTGACTATGAGAGGCAATCAAATTTTGATACTGTTAGCTCTCAAGCTGCCTCTGTCTCGGTTGATGATGCTAGTAATACTGCCACTATCAATCCTTCTGTTAATAAACGTCAAAGAACCGCAGGTATATGGAAGCATTACACTTTTTTTGTAAAGACGATAGGTAATGAAAATGTAGATTATGCTCGTTGTAATTTGTGTGGCAAAGAATATAAAGCACCTGGTAAAGCGGGTACTTCAACTTGTAGAGCTCATATTAATGCATGTTTAGAAAAGCATGGTCTCCAGTCCGGTAACGAATCACAATTTGATCAAAAAACTTATTTACAAAAGTTTGCTAAAGCTATAATCTGCCATGCATATCCTTTAAATATTGTGGAGCATGAATATCTTAGGGAACTTCATGCATATTTGAATCCTAAGGTGCAGCATTTCTTAAGTTTTTGTTAAAATAACCATTGCTCGGTGATGTAAATCTGAGAGCAATTTTAAAAAACAAAAGCTATAATTTTGAAGTTGCTTGAACTTGTTATGAGCTGCTGCCTGCTGGTAGTGCTTTTGCCTTTTGGTTGTTATCTCTGCTGAGTTGTTATTGCCTATATTGTTGCCTGCATGAGCTGGTTCCTGCCTCCTGCCAGCTTGAGGTGTTGTGTTGCTGCCTTTTGTGTTATGAATTTATGATAAGTTTTGTTGCTGCTGTTTCTTATGCTTGTTGTTTTAATTTTTCTTGAATCATCGTTGCCCTTGTCATTTATGTTGAGACTTCAATGTATATGTACTTGCTGGCAGCATTTTTCAAGTTTTAAGTTAAAACAGCCATTGCTCAGTGATGATACGATAAACGTAAATCTGAGAGCAATTTTGAAAAACAAAAATAAGTTCATGCTGAGTCCCTTCTGCTTATATTATTCCTTGCTTCGGATAAGTTGCTGATCTGTTATTGCGTGTGCTGGTTCCTGCTTGTTGCTGCTATTTCCTCTGCTCTTGGGTGCTGGGCTGCTGCTTCAAGATTCTGCTCCCAAATCACTCACATTCTCACTCCTCCCTTCATCTTATCATGTATCATTTTTTGCAACCCTAAACTTGATGATGTTTCAGTTGATAAATCTGAAATCTAATCTGGGTAGTAGTGATAGTAGTTTCATTATGTATTGGTATATGTATTGTGAATTTTAATCAATGAAAATGGTGACTTTTTTTAATTGCTTGTTGATATTACTCTAATTTTAATGTTATTTATCTCCAATCTTATGTTATCTTATTGGATGATCATGAATATCAAGGAACAATGAAGATAATTTGGGTGGACTTTATTACTGGAATGAAAAGATACAAATGATATATCTTGTAATTAAAATAAATAAGTAATCTAAAACGATATTAATAATGTCGTTGGCCTAGATCTAGGTGATATAAACCTTTGTATAAACCTAAGCCGTTTGATTAGATCTACATTTATTAACATTAATTATTTAATTGTATTTACTATTTAGCCATTTAGGTTGTAAATAATTCAATTTGAATTAAGCAGTTTGTAATTGTATAAGTTTAAACAGGTTGCGATTCGAAAACAGTTCGATTTTAACGGTTTAACGGGTTATGGCAGTTCTGTTTAGACGGTTAGCGGATTATAACGGTTCGGTTTATACGTGCGGTTTAAACGGTTTCGGTTCATAAACGGGTCGGTTTAAACGGTTAGCGGGTTACAAATGGTTCGGTTTGACGGTTTTTTTTTCGGTTTAAACGGTTTCGGTTTATAAACGGTTCGGGGGTCATTAACGGGTTTATAAACCATTCGGTTCGGTTTCGTTTCGGATCGGATTTGCGCAGTTTGGTTTGTTATCGGTTTACGGTCCGTAACGGGTTGACATTGAGCGGTTCAATTCGGTTTCGGTTTGATATTGAACGGTTCAGTTCGGTTTTCGGTTTACATTTATCGGTTTATAAACGGATCGGTCCGTGATGGTTCGGTTCGGTAACGGGCGGTTTCACGGTTCGGTTTGAAAAGTCCCACCCCTATTAACTTTTAATTTATCGTTGGTTTGAATTTTATTTTAATGTGTAATTTCTTATAAATTCATAATTACATGCTATAAATGCTAATATGATTGATCTAATACATTATAAGTTTTTTGTAATGCTAATATGATTAATTTAATACATTATAAGTTTTTTTGTAAAATAAAATTTGCACAAACTATTGGGTGAGGCAGTTCGCACCCATAGTTTCGTGCGGTAGAACCTTTCTCTCTCCTCTTTCTTCTTTCTTATACCTGAAAAACTCCATTGAATGTTGAATCTTGAGGATGTGAATGCACCTGAAAATCTCCACCTGAAAAACTCCATCGCACCACCAATCGCATCGGAAGATGTGAAGCGATTATGGTGATATTAGGTACAACAGCAAAAATTGATTGATTTCAGAAATTTGATTAAATTAATTACAAAAAAAAATGCAAAAAACATATCTAAATCAAACTTACAGAAGTGGCAACATCTTCGTAATCAGGATTATGAGTAAAGACGAAGTAAGAGAGAGAAAAGAAAAGAGTAAGAGCAACGGCAATCAACGAAGCGAGGAGTTTATAGGTAATCACCGACATTCCATGCGTCGCCATTGTTGAAGCTGCTTGGTAGTTTCCACCTTGTTGTTGAACCCAGATTGTAGAGAGAGAAAGTGAATGTTTTCCAAAAAAAAAGGTGTTTACATTTAGATGAGAAGTAGAGGCAAGAGAAAGGAAGGGATTTTGCGAAGGAGAGAGAAATATCAACCATTAGCCCATTATAATGAACATATAAGCCAATTGATGTCTGATATCAGTCACCATTAGGGACATATCAGACATTAATAAAAACGTATTAGCCAACAAAAGGATTATATCAGCCAACAAAAGATACATATTAAGTATCAACAAACAAGAGGAATATATTAGCCAACAAAATGTACTTACAACAGAAGGAACATATCAGCCAACAAATGAAGCATATCAGCTAACAAAAGGAAGAAATCAGCAAACAAAAGCAACAGGTAAGCCAACAAAATAAACATATCAGCTAACAAAATGAAACATATAAGCCAACAATTAAAATATTCATATCAACCAACAAAATAAAGATATCAGCCAACAAAAGGAACATATCAAAAATGAAAAAAAAAAAAAAAAACATATCAGCCAACAAAAGGAATATATTAGCTTATACAAAAACCATATCAACCAACAAATGAAACATATCAGCTAACACATGAAACATATCAGCCAACAAGTGAAATATATCAGCCAAGCCTGTCGTACGTAAATTTTTATACGGCAGTCCGCACCCAATACCTTCTCTAAAATTTATTATTAGAAAAATAATAACTTTTGTAGTATAAAGGGTAACTTTGAATACTTTTAAGATAACTTTAACCCGTCTTACAATAAATTAACTTACACCTGCCTTTTTGGAGAATTTGTGCGAAGTGATAAGGGTAAATACAAGTTGATCTCTAATATTAACAATTTTTGTTTATCACATGTCATTTTTGTAAATAAATCATTAACAACTTTTATCTTAAAATAGGCCCACATTGATGTTGACGGGATAAAGTTGTTGATTTATTTACCAAAATGTCACGTGATAAACGATTTTTGTTTACAATTTTTATACTACCCCCTATGTATCGTCTGCTACCTACACTCCCCCCCCCTTCAGCGATGTCGTTTTGTTCTTTTTACGTGTTTCCTTCTTTTTTTTCCCTTTTCTTTTCTTTTCTGTTATTTTTGGTTAGTTTCTTCTTCTTATTTTTTTCTTTTTTTTTAATTTCTTACCTTTCTTTTCATTCAAGCTATGTATATATATGATTTTTAAACCTTCATTTTCTCTCTCTTCAATTGAATTTTTTTTATTCTTTCTCTCTCTTCTTGTTTTCTCTTCATTGATTTGATTTCATCTAATTTCTACCTTTGATTTTGATATGTGCGTTCTCTTCTAATGTATAACTCTTCTATTGTTGATTTTGATCGTGATTGCGAAGCTGTTCTTCCATCTGGTGTTTCATTGGTTGATTCATTTGTTCATCAATGAGAGCTATTATGATCCTAATTTTATTATTTTTTTTTTACTAATTTATTGTGTTTATCTTATGCTCTGTTTATATTTAATTTTTGATCTTCATTTATCTTGTGCTCATTTGTTTATCTTTTGCTCTGTTTCATCAATTTGACCTATTATGTTCCTAATTTTGTTATTCTTATTTACCAATTTTTGAACAATTTATTTATAATTTCTGAATTTTTTTTGCATTTTGATGCTCTGTATATCGATAATTGATTTTTTTTTTTCCTGTAATTTTGATTTTGTATATCGATTTGTTGTTTTGTATTTTTGTTTTATTTATGTGTTTGTTTCATAAATTTATGTTATTTTGCTAGATCCTAATTTTAATTGTTTTTATGTTGTAATGTGTATTTAAATTTGTTTTGTTTAGTTACATTAATAAATTTATGTTGTTTTGCTAGATCCTAATTTTAACGTGTTTTAATTTGTTTTGTTTAATTGGCTTAATATTTTTAATTTTTTTGATCAAATGTAGTATGCTAAATAATCATTGTTATATTATCATATGTTTTCTTGTTACTGATATATTAATTGAATACTGTTCATTTTTAAGTGATAAACGATCATTTGTGTATAAATGATCATTTTTAATTATATTAGATTAAATTTTCATTTTTTATAGTTGATTATCTGTTTTCTTGTTATTGTACATTTTATACATTGATGTTGATCATATGTTAAAAATTCTATTTAAATTCATAATTATACTTTATATATTTATGCAATGGGAAAAAAGGATGGTATCGCTTATCAAGCAAGTAAGTCTGAATTATTGCATAAAGTAGTTAAATATGAAGCCAAAGCTTATGAAATGTATAATGAGTATGCTTTTAGAAAAGGTTTTGGAATCCGAGTTGGGAAGAGTAAGCGGCATAGAGATGAATCATTATTGAAGAAACGATTTATTTGTTCTAATGAGGGTTATAAGGATGATAAGTGTAGGAATCGTAGGTCTTATAAAACGCTTGGCGTTCGAACTGGTTGTTCAGCTTTTATACAGTTTTTTATTGATCATGATGGTGTTTGGACATGTACAAGACATGAAATGGTTCATATTCATGATATGATTCCTGTTGAAAAGAGGCATTTAATAAGGTCTCAAAGGAGTGTTAATGAAGAACAACTTTGATTTATTTTTAGATTGAAAATGAGTGGAGTCAAAGTTTTTGATTCTTTGAGGGCTTTAAAAAAGGAGGTTGGTGGATCTCCTAATCTTATTTTTACAGCTTCGGATGTGTATAATGCATTATCATGTGATAAAGCTGCCAAACTTGATGGATGCGATAGCAATCAGTTGATAAATTATTTTGCAAAGAGACATGTAGGTGAGACAGATTTTTATTATGATTTTGAGTAAGATGAGAGTGGCGCCTTAGTTTTTTTTGGCGTGATGGAAGAATGCTGAGAGATTATCATTACTTTGGAGATTTGTTGGTCTTTGATACAACATATAAAACTAATAAATATAGAATGATATGTGCTCCCTTTGTAGGGATGAACCATCATGGTAACAATGTGATGTTTGGTATGGATTTTATTCTTAATGAGCGCACCGACTTTTGATTGGTTGTTCGATACATTTCTTTATTCCATGGGAAAGAAACGTCCCATCACTATTATGACTAACCAAGCACAAACAATTGTAGCGGGTATAAGAAGCATTTTTCCTTCAACTGTCCATCATCGGTTACGTGTATGACATCTTAAACAAAATTCAAAGAAGCATATTGCAGCGTTGAGAGCTTTAGATGGTTTTACAGATTTGTTCAGCTATCTATTGAAATATTGTGAAACCCCTGCTGAGTTTGAGCATTTCTGGAAAAGGTAATATCATTATATTTTATACTTTGTTCCTATTTGATTATGCTGGTAATATGATCATATTACGATTTATTTATGACCATTACATGTTTACTTTTAAACATTTGGTATAGTTATATTTTTTAGAATCTGTACATTTTTATGTTTTTAAAAGTGATCATATTTTAATATATATTTATTTATGAACATTTACGTTTATATAAATGTTCATACATGTACTTGTTGTTTGTTTATTTTTGATATGATCAATGTTCATTTTTGCTTCAAAGAATGTTGGTGAAATATAATTGTGCAGATTAAGATTGGTTGTGTTATTTGATCATTTAGCATAGTATTATTATTAAGAATCTGTACATTTTATGTTTATATAAGTGATCATATTTTATTATATGTTTAATTATAAACATTTATATTTATATAAATGTTCATACAAGTACTTGTTGTTTGTTCATTTTTGAGATGATAAATGTTCATTTTTGCTTCACCAAATGTTGGTGAAATATAATTGTGAAAATGATATTGGTTTTGTGATTTGTACAAAATAAAGAAGATATAGTGTCCAGCTTATTCTAAGAAGTATTGGTCTGGTGTTATTCTACCTTCTTAACATAGTGAAACAACTAATAAGTCAGTTTCTCAAAGACTTAATAAGACACAAGGTCTATGTGACTTTTACCATGTTTTCTTGATGTCGTTTCGTAATGTAGAAGCAAGGAAGGTGGCAAAGAATTCAATACTTTGAGAGGAAATAGACATTTAGCTTTTGCTAACATTGGGATCTTAGTTCATGCAAGATCTTTGTATACTATTCAAGCTTATCTGCTTTTTAAAGAGTAGTTCATTAAGGGTACTGCATATGATCATCAAGATTTTGGTTTGCGTTTTCCTGAATATTCGTATCATCTTTGGCGTCCTGGGAAGGATATGACTAACATGAAGTTGTTTTCAATAAAGAAACACATGCAATCTGTTGCACTTACATGTTCTTTAGTGAAACTTGTTTGCTTTGTTCTCATTCTCTTCGAGTATATCATTTGCATTGTGTGCGCAATATTCCACAAGAGTATATAATGAAACGCTGGACAAAGGCTGCTATGTGTAGTTATGGTATTGAAGAACCAACTTTGAGAACTAATGTTGTGTTTACTAGTGTATGGAGGTCACAAACACTAAGAAAATTTGTAAAGTTGGTAATAAGTTGTCAAAACTCATTGAATGCAAGGGCATATGTTGATTGTTATTTTAACCTTTTAAAGGAAAAGGTTAAGAGTGTTTCCGGTGCTATTGATTTTAGTGAGACTCCTGAGGGTATTGAAATTGTTGATCATGAAGTCAAGAATCCACCAAAATCAAGGCCTGTTGGTGAGAGGAATTTTAGGCCAAAGAGTGCCTTAGAGAAGGCATGCAACAAAGCAAAGGGTAATTGGAGGAAGGGAAAGGCAATATATACTCCTCACATACAAGCTAAAGGTCAAGCTGTAGTACAGGTAATTATGGTCATTTATCTTTTCGTATCTGTTCATTTACTTTTCGTATATGTACATATTATTTCATTAATTACAGTTATATGTTCAGGAATGAACATTTATATACTTATATTTGATTATGTATCTGAAATATATTGTTATTTGTTTTTTTATCAGAAATTTGATGAGAATGGATATGCAGTTAGTTATGCCAATTCTATAAATGATCCTACTGACTTGATTGCGCTGAAAAAACCATTACATTAGGTTAAATTATTATTATTTTTTTTATTTTATTAATGAGCTCATATATATTTTATAAATGATTAATTTATAAAAATAAATTGTAGGTTGGTAGTAATTTAGCTGTAGAAGATATGCCTTCTAGTTCAAAGGAATCTCATAAGAGTGTTCTTAATGAGGTTGATCAGGTATCTAAAAATTGTTTAATATTTGAATTTTTTACTTTCCATTTTATATGTACATTATTAACATTTTTTATATTTGTTATTTCAAAGGCTACTGGTGAAAGCTCTTTTCAATCCAATGTATCTATTGATCCAGATATTTCTGCTATTGCTAAGGTAATATTATCTTAATTGTTTATTTTTGTTTTAGAAATTGAACATTTAATTGTCTCATAATGATTAATTTTCTCGTGTAGGAAAAGGATTCACATATTTCTACAAATGTTCATGTCGCTCATGGAGTCCCTAAAAGGATCCATTTTGTATCTAGTGATTCCGTGAATGATAATGTTGTTGCTAGTGCTCCAATTAATCCTGTTGTTGCTCAAAGAGTTTCAATACGTTTTATTGTTTCAAAAAATAATCAAGTTCTTCCTTTTATTCAAAAGAATGTTCAAGCCGGTGCTAGTGTTTTAAGGAATAATAATCTAAGTGCTTCAAATGTTACAAGAAATGATCATGTTCGTTCTGGACAGTTTTCTACCAAGTATGATAGGTTTTTAGCTTTTTTTTAATACTAATGTAGCTAAGAGATTGGCTAATAGTGGTAAATAAGAGAGCTCATTAGTATTTCGTACTTGTAGAAATTAAAGAATAATTATATTGTCAATTTATATATTTTTTTAAAACATTACTGATATTATAATGTGTTTCTATAAAATATTATTGTTTTTAATATGTAATATTACTTTAAAATTCATTAATTTAGAAAGAATATTATCATCACTTGCAATTTTTTAATATATATGTAATATTGTTTATACATAAAATTGATTAAAAAGAAATATCCAAATACAAAACTTTTTAAAATAATAACTACCAGTCTATGTATGAAATATGACTATATTGCTATTTATAAATGAACATTTGATACAACAGTTTTGCAAACTTTCTTGCTTTTCTTCTATTAATCCTAGACTCGGTGTTTTCTTAAAAAAGCATCAGTTCAGCTGTGTATTGCATCCTCAGCTTCCTTATTTGGTCCAGCTGTAAATGAAAATGAATTATAAGTTAAGTACAATTCTATGTTATATAATGAACATTATGTCATAGGTAATTGAACATTTAATATACTTACATTATTTGCTTTCAAGTCACAAACCCATTGTTCATTAGGATCAACAGTGAAAATTTCCATATGCTTCATTATCTAGACTCCACGGTTTGTGTAGTCTGCATTGCTACGGTATTTCATTTTTTCCAAAACAATTTCATAATCTTCAATAGAACTTGCATCTTCATACCCAATGTGTTTCATGTATGCAGTCAATCCTTTTAACTAATTTGAACATTTATCAATTAGCAAATGAACATTTATCGATCAGCAAATGAGCATTTATATTAAACATTTATATTTGAACGATTTCCGTAGATATTGCTTAATTATAAATTAGTTCCCTAATTGCGTCAATTAAAAATTTATTCTCACGGTACTGTTCACGTAGGACTGTAAGACAATATAATGTCTAATATTCAGTTGTATTTAGAATTGGTTCCCAAGCAAGCAAGTGTGGTGGACAACACGAATTCTTTTCCTACTGTTCAATTATATTGGGTATGGTCTCAAACCCGCCGGGAAGAATTCCTAATGAAGGGAGGGTATCATTTACAAGAATGCTTACTGATGATCATGATGTTGTTGATCATTTATCGGATGTGACTTCTCCAACTCCCTCACCTCAACTTGCCGTATTACCCGTCTCACCTTACTTTATGTATTACCCAATCCCATGAACCATTGGTCATTATGATAGCCATGGTCTTCTTCTTAATTTTAATTTTTCACAGTATCAAAATGACCGTATTTGTAATTGTCTTGTAATACAGGTATGTTTATTACAAGGGGACACTTCTCATTGCCATTGCCACATATGCTAATTTTCAGTTGTTTCCTCTTGCTTTTGTCCTTGTTGAAGGTGAGACGGGTGATGCATGGGATTGGTTCATGTTATGCATACGACAATTTGTTACTCAAAGAGAGGGTCTCTGTGTCATTTCAAATAGGCATGCCTGGATTTTGAAAACAATGACCGCGGTGGACAGTGGATGGGAAGAACCACATGCAGAGATTTGCGAGAGCATATATACTTATGCTTATGGGATCTGTGCTTTTTGCTGATAAGAGTGGTGATGCAGTCCAGCTTATTTACTTGCCACTTTTGAGAGATTTTCATACAGCAGGGAAACTATAGTTGGGGTAGTGTAACTCTTGCCTTTTTGTATAGGCAATTATGCCGAGCTTATAGTCGTGAGGCAAAGGAGATAGGAGGGCCTTTGTTATTGCTTCAACTATGGTCATGGGAGCATATATACATTGGTGTACCGGCGATCTCCCGACTTCGGCAGGCCGATAATAATCCTCCAGATCAGCAACCTGAGGATCCAACAGATTCTCAGATTCTTGGTTCTCAACATAAGAAAGGCATTGACCCTTTAGCATGCAGGTGGTACTAACAGTCTGATTCTAGATATAGTTTCTGTAAATTATTATTTATTTATTTTTTTCACTTCAACTTTATATTCTAATTTCAGTTGGTTACGTGTGTACTTTACGCATGTGGAATCAGGTAGCGGTGGCCTTTCATATGCATTGGATCACCAAAGTGATGAGCAGGTATCAATTCTATAGTCTATCAATGTATCATATGCAATTGTAAGTGTGAGTTTGCCATGTATTGTGAAGTTGTGGCAGTGGCATTGCATTATGAAGCAAGCTTTCCTTTTTTTTTTTTTTTTTTTTTTTTTTTTTTTTGTTGGTTTATTCCAAGATTTTTTGTTGTCATTAGCTATATATGTGGGGTTTCAACTAGTAAGTCCTTTTTTTTTGTTAATAATCTATGGGTTTTTGTGTTACAGAAATATGCAGCATTTGTATGATACTATGATATTCATGTGAAGAAATTTCATGAATTCTTTTTTAACTAGATTTAAGTGGCATTAATGTGAATATTTCAATTGATTCCATAATAAAAGAACTGAAACAACAGGTACTAGGTGTAAAAATTTCTAGAACTGCTATGTCTTTTCTTTGTTATCTTTGTTGTGGAGTGCTAACTTTCTGGGTTTTATGTCATCTTGAAAATATGTTTTAATTATGTGTCTGCCTTTTATTACCAAGTCATAAATAGTTGAGGCAATAGGACAACTATTTTAAAACTATAGACTTACAATTTGAATGTCATCTCTTTGGTATATGCTCTTAATAGATGACATGGCAGCCGTCTACGGAGGATATTCTTGCTTTACTTCCGGACATATGTCGAAGCGAAAGACACACTTACTCACCACTAATCTGCTTTGACATTATTGAGTATCATCATCCCGATCGAGTGATGCGTCAGTTTGGATTTGACCAAACTATCCCTCTTCCGTGTAACACGGGTGATTCACTTCATCGTATTGATCGTAGAGGTTCAAAAAACAAGAATTATGTTAAGATCCATGCCAAGTATTTAGCAGAGTGGAATAAGCGGGAAGATAGATTTGTAAATGGCACTTTGGCCGGGGGGTCAAACAACAACACTGGATGCCTATTTATCTTGGTATCGAACAATTATAAAGCTTATTATAACTCCGCTGGACCAAGAGCGCCCTTCAACTAAATATCGGCCCGCCTCTAATGAATTTGTGCTTGTAAGATTTACACAATGTTGCTTATGTGAATTAGATTAGCTTTTTTATTTTCTTTTTATTTTATTTTTTTTTATTCTGATGACATTTAAAATTTAAAGAGCTAACTATATTTTTTTTTTATTTAGTCTGAAACAGTAGTTGAAGTGGTGAGAAAGTGCAATCGTGCGGAAGAGTCTACTTCCGATTTACCTGATGACAAAGCTTTAGATTTGGCATTGTACACCTTACAAAGTTTAGCAAGTTCCTGCACCGAGACCTTACATACAGTAGGCAAAGCATACATGTTCCATGATGTAGGTGTCACCACTCAAATCAACATCCTCGTCAGGTATCCTTGCTTCTCCTCAATCTGTTACTGCTACTGCTACTGCCACTACCACTCCTACTTCTACGGCTTCTGCTACTACCACTGTCGGTTCCACTTCTAATGCCACTGTCACTCCTACTTCTACTGCTACTGCCACACCTTCTGCTGCTACTGCCACTCCTTCTGCTGCTACTACCACTTCTTCTGCTACTTCCGCCGCTTCTTCTGCTGCTACTGCCACTCTTGCTGCTACTGCCAATCCTCCTCAATGTAATCCTCTTCTTCGTCCTCCTACCTTACCACTTACTTCTCTCATATCACCACATACCACACTCAGCCTATCTTCATTGTCTTTGAATTACGAGTCTCCTCCTCCTCAATCTTGTACTCCCCTACTGCCATTAACCTACCTGAGACGATCACGCACCTTGAGTTCTACTATTTCAGAGCTGTCACCCATTACAGAGGTTGATGAATCTACGTTTGGATCATCGGAACATCATTCAAAGAAGCAGCGTGGATCCTAGGTGTTAGATAGCTGAGTACAATTTTTTTGGTCTTAAATGATATGTGAATAACATTTTGTTCATTTTTTGATGAAATTAATGTCTGTTAGAATCTTGTGGCTGGAATTTTGAGTCTGAGGTTGAAATTGGATACTTTGGACTGTTAGTTAGCAAATGGTTCTTTGGACAGATGGTTAGCAAGTGAAATGCTTTTTTTTTTTTTATAGCTTATGTAAATACTTTTCATATGCTTGCTAGTTTGATCATTTTGTTAAACTTTTAAATTAATCTCCGGATGTATATGGTTTCTTGAGTTGTTGGTTTCGAATTGGTTTAAATTTGTTATTAATGAAATGCAATTTGCTGAACTCTACTAATACCTGGGTGCGGTAGCAGCTGTGTATGGTTTCTTCTTTAAGTTTGGTTTGTGGTGGTCATTTTGTAGAGTACCTTAGAATTATTTTCCTTTTGTTCTTTTTTATAAAAATGGAAGCCCTATTTGGCTTATCAGAGGCAAATACAAATCAAAAGGTGACCTGCATTTGCTTTCTATTACTTTTGTGGACTTTGATAGCTTTCTATTACAAACTTTACTTCTGTTTTTTGGTATTGAAAGAAGATTTGATGGAATTGGTTAAGCAAAAATGTACAGTAGCATTCTTATATTGTTACTTCCCATGATTAATTTTGATTCTCCATATAGCCTACCTATGTATTTGCATTAATTAAGTAGTTCAGGTATATATTGGTAGTCTCACATGTTAAAATTGCAAATGCTAGTAGCGGTTTTTAGCAAAAAACTGCTAATTCCATTTGCGGTTCGTGGCTAAAAATCGCTAATGGCATTAGCGGTTTTTTTTTGCTAAAAATCGCTACTAACATTTGCAATTTATTATTGGTTAAAATTGCTAATGTCATTTGCGTATTATGTATTAGAACCAATAACGGTGTTAGCGGTTTTATTGTATAGAACCGCTAACACCATTAGCGGTTCTATGCTGAACCAAAAAAAAAAAATTAAAAAAATTAGCGAACCTTGTACCAATCCTACGTGGACAGTACCGTGGGAATAAATTTTTTATAGACGCAATTAGAGAATTATTTTATAACTAAACAATTTCTATGAAAATTGTTCTTTATATTTCATTGTCAAAATAGATTTGAACATTTATCAACCAACAAATGAACATTTATATTAAACATAATAAACAATTAGTCAATTATCAAATTGTTCTAAAATTTTAACTTACAATCATTTTTGGTTGGTCGAGATACTTTTGAGGGACTGACACATGTTGTGATAGCTTTCTATTGTCGATGATATGAATTGTATCCTTCATATGATTGATGCACAAGAAGAAAAAATGTTGGGAAGTTGCTACTGAAAAAAATATCTGAACAAATAATAAATTTTTAATGAACATTTAAGTCATTATAATTGAACAAATAATAGTAAATGTACTTATTGTTACCTGTTTTTATCCAACAATGCTTTTGATTTTGTACAACTACCACTCACTGTCTATTCTTTCTATGAATTCTCTAAATCTTTTTTTTCCATAGTTGATCCTTCCTTACCGACTCGATCAGTACACATAATTTGCTGCATTTTGAACATGTGAATATTAATTAATAAATCTTTTGAAATTAAATCAAAAATAAATGATGTGAACTTACGTATGGCATTATTCAGAAATATATCTTGTTTTTTTTGGCTTTTTATGATTTAGGATTGTTGCCCATGAATCTATAATACAATTCATCACTTGTACATCATCTCCAAGTGTTTTCATCTCTGCTCTATTTATGAGATTAAGTCCATCATGATATAAAAGTTCACTGCAAATGAACATTAAGCAATGTATAAATGAGTTATTTTCATGAAACTTAAGAAAAATTAATGCATTTGAATATGAACAAATTACCTTTTGTCTTCTCCACTATAAGCACAGTCACATACAAGTTGATTCATTGTTTTCTCATCTTTATAAAGATCTTTGTATTTGACCATGTATGGAGATCTAAAAGCAAGATGAAGTGTTTGGGATTGACGATGTGGCCTCATTGATGAACTAAACATATAATAAATTAAATATGATCATATACGTATATACAAATGAACATTAAATACAAATAGGAAATAAAGAAATGTTATTTTATACCTCTCATCTATGTTCTTTCTAGATTGTTTGACATGGTAGTCTTTCTTTTGTTTTATTCTACTTATTATTATTTTTTTCATATTGTCTTCCCAATGAACATGTTGGTTTCCACAAATGTTCATTTCTTTTTTGAGGAATATATTTACCTTTGGTTAGTCTCTAAGGAAGATATATCTTTCTCCTTGTTCTTTACTGTTAGATTTTCTTCTTTATCTCCATTGTTAGAATTTTATTTTGTTCTCTGAAAAATCAAATCAAGTTAGTAACATAATTATGTTTATCTTTTAACAACCAAATACTCAATAGAAGTTCATTTATAATTATTTTATATTATAGAAAAACTACTTAATATTACAATAAATGTTCACATTAAAATTCATAAATTACATAAACCTTAATTGTTCTTGATTTAATAAAACATTCTTCAGAGTTACATAATCATAATAAACTATAGTATTGCTACTAATACATAGATCATCTTCAAGTTTTTTTTACCCCTGTTCACTGTCCTTGTTCTTCATAACTTCACTAATTGCCGGGGTTGACATGTTTTCGGAAATGTCTCCTCCATTTTTTTGTCTAATGGGCTCATCTTCAACTTCTTTTTCAGTAGGTGCTCTTTGCTGATCAGTACTCTTTGGATCTGTTAATCCTACAGTTACTAAAAATGAAACATTATCAAATATAAATATGAACATTATTAATAATAAATATGAACATATTATTTTCATTTTTCTTTATTTTACCTGTAGAAGAAGTTTTTTCCCCAGCCTTTTCAACTGCTACAGAAGCAGAGGCTTGTTCACATTTTTTGGTTTGAATAATAACACCCATTGTTGTAGATGTTGGATGACTTGGATCTGCTTTTGTTTTTAATAAAAAATTGTTAGTAAAACTTATTATAAGATATATTGAGTATTACATTTAAACATTTATAATTTACTATTTACCAATTGCTGGAGATGGAGGAGACAATCCTAAGCTAAATTCTTTTTTGATATTGTACTCCTCTTGTTTCTGCTTTCCTTTTTTGTTTTTTGTTTTTTTTACTTTTCAGATGCTTTAAGCAACTCCTTTTCAGCTTTTGTAATGGCATTTAAGAAATCATCCGAGCCATAGATCTCTTCATCTTGGCTTAAGATAGATGGTTCCCTTGCCATTTTCCCCAGAACCTCATCAACTTTTTTCACCAATTTATTTTCGGGGAATATTTCCTTTGCTTTCATCAATTTGTTTGATAGTTTTGACAAGCAAACATTAGTTTCATTCACCACATCAATGAAATCATTCATCAAAATCTATATTATAAAGAAATAATTAGATTTTAAATAACATATTTCATATTACAAAAATGAACATTTATGTATTTAAAAGTGTTCATTTTGCATACCTGAGGACTAATTTCAGTTTTTTCTACAATTCTAGGAAGTATTTTCCCTTTACCAGATCCCAATTCCAATTCATTTTTATTCTTTCAAGAACCATGTCCCTTTTCCATACAGAAACAATGGGGATTGTTCTTGGTGGCTTTTTATCCAATCTTTGAACTCTATCAAAATTGAACAACTACAAAAGAAATGATAATGAACATTTATTAGATTATATATGATCAATTATCAAAATAGATTTGAACAATTATCAATCAACAAATGAACATTTATATAAACATAATAAACAATCAGTCAATTCCATGTTTTTTTTATAATGAACATTTAATAAAACGAAATTGGTCATAAACTATGCATAGATTATTCATACCATAAGAAATTGTAGGGGCTTTGTAGAATTCCTTGCTTGACTGTTTTCTTCAATCAACATGATTCTTCATCAGTGAATCAAAAACATATTGACACCAATTCAAGTTTCTAATTCTTTCCTTATGCATCATTGTATAGAGAAACTTGTAGTGGC
Organism: Chenopodium quinoa; assembly: GCF_001683475.1. Classification (NCBI taxonomy): domain Eukaryota; kingdom Viridiplantae; phylum Streptophyta; class Magnoliopsida; order Caryophyllales; family Amaranthaceae; genus Chenopodium; species Chenopodium quinoa. The sequence goes on along the minus strand of NW_018743252.1, from coordinate 3,901,468 downwards.
ACTGATGGTTTTGTATGCACTTTATCAATGCATTCACTGCTACCACCAAAAAGTTGGTGATGAAATCTTCATTGTCAAGTCTATTGTTCTTAAACTTTTTGTTGATGTATTTTGCCACAATTTAGCTTATAGAAGGAATTTTTCCATCCCATTTTCCCTTCCATTTCCTCACTTGCTTTCTCTAATTTTCCTTCAACAATGGGAATTTCCCCCATTGGTAGTCCATATACTACTCTAACATCCTCTACTTCCACTTCTATTGATTGATTTTTTGGAAGTTCAAAAGTTTGACTATTTTCTTCAAAACTATTTAAAATCCAAAAACAAAAACTTTGCTCCAACTGAGGTAACTAGATATGAAGCAGGGGCCCTAATCCAATCTCTTCTCCCTCTAATTTTTGTTCATCACTCATCTCTTTTTATCCACTGCATCTACTTCACATGCCCCCCTCTGGTTGTTGATTTCTCTTCCTCAATTACTTCTTCATCTTCCTCCTTAACCTTCTCCTTCACTTTAACTAATTCATTTTGTACTTTCTTTCCTCCTCTAACCACATTCTTTGGTGTTGGTTCTTCTTCATATAAGACGTACCATTTTAATTTTTTGTCTTTGCTTTTTCTTCTATAGCAACTCAATTTCCTCCTCTAACTCTTCATCCTCCTCACTTCCATTCTCTTTCTTAGCCTTATAGTTTAAATCCTCACTATCATCATCACTGTTGATTAGGGGATTTTGCACCTAACAATCACCATCTGACAAGTGGACCAATCAGGTTCCGCCATGTGTCCGTCACATGGGCCAATAGGAGCCTGCCACGTGTCAAGCAATGATCCGTCCACCTTGGACCAATTACGACACGACATGTGTCCTTCCCATGACACCTGGGATAACCGGCCACCTAGGCCCAACTTCCGAGGGAAGCCCAATCAGCCCAAGGTTAACCTAAACCTAGATTGGCACGTTTCCCGAGGTTATAGATACCTCCCTTAATCCTCATTAAGGGGGAGGACAGAGATTACACAGAGATAACAGGCTGATCACGCTAACAAAGCAGATTACCTACATTAAACACTCTCACCTAGAGAGACTCAATCACTTTAATTTCCGCATTAATTACTCCTTAATCAAGTACTAACTTGACCGTTAGAGGCGGAGCTCCCACCACCAGGAGTCTCCGTTGTTTTGCAGGTACAGGCGTCCGGTTCCAGTCTCGCAATTGTTACTCTCCCGCAGGACATCAGAAAACCCCGAAACATTTGGCGCCGTCTGTGGGGAGAGTACTTCTGAGATGGCATCCAAGTCTATACCGACTCCTGAAGAGAGGCGTCCCCTAGACGACTTTCAAGTTCAGTCGGACCACGATACTGAGAGTGAATTTGAAGTTGAAGCTCACACAGCTTCAGACGGGACCCTAAGGGCCCGACGTACCCGTCATACCGAAAGGAGGGAACGGGAACATCTTCATACAGGAAGCGAGCCAGCAGGCGCACCGCCTGTTCGGCAACAGCCGACTGATGGGTCTTCTCCCATCACAAGGAACGAACTCATGACCTTCATGAGGGACTTCAAGGGAGAGATTCAAGAGTTGATCAACAAGAAGTCGCCTGCTCTGGTCAAGGAGCAGTCGGCTAAGAAACCCTCCACTTCACTGAAGAGGAAGCCAGTTCAAGGGCGAGAGGCGACTCCTCATCCTAAATCTAGGAAGCGGGAGCCGACTGCCCTTGATTTCACAAAATACCGTTTTCCTACTCCAGGAAATAGGAAACCTGTTCGTCATATTCAGGCGGACGGGTCGAGGAAAACATTCACAGACGCTCGGCTACTGCTAGAGCAGAAGAAGAGTGACCGATTGTCAGAGTCGGCCTCTACTTCAAACTTCCAAGACAGTCTGCGAAATACCTCAATGAGGCATACGCAGTCGTATCATGAGAGTCAGTCAGGCGGTACCTCCCGTCAGTCCGGCTTTCATAGCGACCAGGCGGTACCAAACTTACCGTTTGTGCCGCAACAAAAATATTTTTTGCAGCCACCTCCGTTTGGTGGACATGCAGCAAAAAACGTCCAACCTATAGACTGGCAGCTACGGTTGCTTAGACTTGGTGAACAGCCGTCGGCCTTCTCCAAGGAAATTACTGAAGTCGCTCAGCCGGCCAAAGTGAAAAATGTATTAGTAGGCGCCTATGACGGCACTACTAACCCAGAAGACCATCTTATGGCCTTCACCAACCTGATGTACCTTCAAGGGTTGGATGATCCCACTTGGTGCAAGTGTTTCCCAGCGACTCTCAAAGGAATCGCACAACAATGGTTCGGCAACCTGCCAACTGGTTGTGTAAATAGCTTCAGGACGCTTGCTTACTTATTCACCTCCAACTTCGCCATGAACATCCCTGCAAAAAAGACGACCCTTGATTTAGGAACAATTCAGTAGGGCGAGAAGGAGGGGCTTCGTTCTTACATCAGGCGTTTTAACCTGATGAGAATACAGATTCAAGGGTTACCGGATGAGGTAGCCTATACTGACTTTTTCAGAGGTCTCAAAGACGGGTCGACCTCCAAATTTGATTTGGTCCGAAAGAGGGTGGCGACTCTTCAAGAGGCCTTGATTGAAGCGGAAGCCTATATACAGGCGACTGATCTTTGTACGGTAAAACAGTCGGATGGTAAAAGGTCCGACAAAAGAGAAGGACGACAGAAGCAGTCGTCCAACAAAGACGAGAAAAGAAAAGAGGTCTGGGCGGCTGATTCCTCTAAACAGCCGGCCCAGAAAAAGAAAAAAGAATTCAAACCATACTCCCCAAAGTATGCGTTTAACAAGGATAACCAGTTTATCCTAAAAGAAATCAAGGGACGGATCTCAATTGAGAAACCGGTCCCCATGAAGGGTTCTGCAAACAACCGGAACCAAGAAAAATTCTGTGCTTATCATGAAGATGTTGGTCATCACACCAATGACTGCATCAGTCTCATGCGGTATCTGGACCGCCTGGCTGAGCAAGGTGATCTTGACACTTATGTCAAGAAATCTACGGGGAACACTTCCTCAAAAAAGCAGTCGGCCAAAAAGAATCAACAGGACGACAGCTCCGATACAGATGATGCAGTCGTCTACACCATTGCAGGCGGCTTCTCAGGAGGCGGCCCCACTATTAGGGGCAACAAAGACAATATCAGGCGGTTAGATGTAAATTCCGTTCACCAAGAACGGCCGTCCAAATATTCATTTCCTGAGATTGTCATCACTGAAGAAGATCTAGGAGGGGTAAGAGGGCCGCATGACGACCCTATCGTTATTGAATGTAAAGTGGCCAACCAGAGAGTTGGCCGAATCCTCATAGATACCGGAAGCTCCTCAGATCTCATCAGTAGCAAATGTCTGTCGAAACTAAAATATCAGACTGATTGCATACATCCGGCCTCCCACCCTTTAGTAGGGTTTGGAGGAGGAGTCGTCCACCCAGTGGGACGAGTGGATTTACCCATCCGTCTGGGCGAAAAAGGGGAAGGACGACACATGGTAGTCCGGTTCCTGGTAGTAGAAGAACTCTCGGCCTACAACATGATTCTGGGACGACCAACCCTGAATAATTCCAAGGCTGTTATAATCCCATCTCTTATGTTGCTCAAGTTTGAGAGGGATAATGGAACAGTCGCCTCCCTAAGGGGAGATCAGAGGATGGCCCGAGAGTGCTATCTCTCGGATGTCAAGCCCACTGTTATGGCCACTGGGTCGACTGGTGGAAAAACAGACCTTGACAAAGTCAAGGAGAGTGCGCCTGTTCAAAGAGCAGGCGACAAGAAGAGAAAGGCATCCCAGACAGGGGCCGCAAGAAAAGACAAAAAATAGCAATCATTGGCAGAGGAGCGGTCGGATGAATTCCGCCCTCAGCCGGCTGGTGAGCATACGGACTTGATCTTAGACGACTCACGTCCTGAGCGAACAGTCAAAGTTGGGACGACTGCTCTGAGAGACCTTGGTGACGACTTTTACAAACTATTGAAAGAATACAAGGACATCTTTGCATTCGAAGTCCATGAAATGACAGGCATTAGTCCTGATCTGGCGGTACATAAACTAGCCGTGGATCCGAAAAAGAAGCCGGTACGGCAGAAGAAGCGGAACCATGGCGAAGAAAGAAGTCAGGCGGCAGCCGCCGAAGTTAAAAAATTACTTGATGCAGGGTTCATTCGGCAATGTTACTTCCCAGACTGGGTTGCAAATGTGGTGCTTGTTAAAAAGCCGAATGGCACCTGGCGAATGTGTGTAGACTACACAGATTTAAACAAGGCGTGCCCCAAAGACAGTTACCCTCTGCCAAAAATTGATAACCTGGTCGACTCAACAGCCGGCCATGCTTTGATGAGCTTTATGGACGCCTACTCTGGTTTCCATCAAATTCCTTTTTGGAAGAAAGATCAGGAGAAGACGGCCTTCGTCACTGATCAGGGGTTATACTGTTACACGGTCATGCCGTTTGGTCTTAAGAATGCCCCGGCTACCTTCCAGCGAATGATAAACACTGTGTTCTTTGATCAGATTGGGAGAAACGTCGAGGCATACATTGATGATATGATTGTCAAGAATAAACTTCAGAAAGATCATCTGTCGGACCTCCGAGAAACTTTCGCCACACTCAGGCGGCACCATGTCATGCTCAATCCCAAGAAATGTGTCTTTGAAGTTGAGTCTGGGAAATTTCTCGGATTCCTTATCAATCAGAGAGGAATTGAGGTGAACCCTGAGAAGGTGCAGGCGGTCATTGACATGCAGTCGCCTCGTACCATCCGAGAGGTTCAAAAGTTAACAGGTTGTCTGGCGGCCTTGGGAAGATTTCTAAGCCGATCAGGCGACAAATGCCTATACTTTTTCCTGGCAATTAAGAAAAAGGCAAGGTTTGAATGGGGGACGGATGCTGAGGCCGCCTTCCAGAAATTGAAAGTTCACTTGCATTCCTTGCCGAGGCTGGTCAGCCCTTTGCCCAAAGAAGTACTCTACATGTACCTGGCCGTCTCTGATCATGAGTTAAGCGCTGTTCTCCTTGCTGAAAGAGACGACTGTCAGCTCCCGGTCTACTTTGTCAGTCATGTACTGAAAAATGCCGAGTTGAGGTATCCCTTAGTGGAGAAATTTGGTCTTGCACTCTTCATGGCTGTTAAAAAATTGAAGCCCTACTTTTTGGCACATGCAGTCGTCGTGTATACAGACCAACCTATCAAGCGGCCACTGACCATCATGGAGTCGTCAGGCCGAATGATCAAATGGGCCATAGAAATACAGAGCCTCGAAGTTACCTTCGAGCCTAGAAAAGCAGTGAAGGGGCAAGCCTTTGCTGACTTTATTGTTGAGATGACTCGTCCTCCTGACTCTCAAGTTCCAGACCAAGTCTGGAAGGTATATGTGGATGGAAGCTCTACTTCAAATGGTTGTGGAGCAGGCGTCATATGTCAGAGGGCGACATGTACGAGTATGCTCTACGCTTCAGTTTTCAGGCCTCAAACAATGAGGCAGAATATGAAGCTTTACTAGCCGGAATCCGCATGTGCAAGGCGGCAGGGGCAAGAAAAATAGACGCCTGTTCCGATTCACAATTGATAGTGAGTCAGTACAATGGCGAATACGAAGCAACCCATCCGGCCATGATCAAGTATTTACAGGCGTTACGATAGGCGGTCGGATCCCTTGAAGATTTTCGTCTGACCCAAGTGCCGAGATCAGAAAACAACCAGGCGGATGCACTTTCAAAATTAGCATCATCCGCCTCCTGTGATACTCCTCGAACTGTTTTTTGGGAAGTAATGGAGAGGAGAAGCATTGAGGAAGAACCTATTGGAATCTTAGACAGAAGCTCAACCTGGATGGATCCAATAAGGGCATATCTGACAAAGGGTACCCTGCCGGATGATCATCAACAGACGGCAGCACTGAAAAAACGAGCAACCAGTTTTGAAATAATAAAGGGAGAACTTCACAAAAGGGGGTACCTTCAACCCTTCTTAATGTGTGTTACTCCAGAAAAGGGGCGAGAGATACTAGACGATCTTCACTCTGGTTACTGTGCTTCCCATATAGGCGGTAGGACGCTTGCTCAACGGGCAAGGCGGCAGGGCTACTTTTGGCCTACTTTAGAAGCAGATGCTATGGAGATGGTGAAAAAATGTGACAAGTGCCAAAGGTTTGGCAAACTAATTCACCGTCCGGCTACTGACCTCACTACCATTCATAGCCCACTACCGTTTGCTAAGTGGGGCATAGATATTCTGGGTCCCTATACGCCTGCTATAGGCGGAAGGAGGTACATACTTGTTGCAGTCGACTACTTCACTAAATGGGTGGAGGCGGAGGCTGTAAAGGGAATCAAGACGAAGGATGTAATTTCATTCATCTGGAAAAATGTCATCACTCGGTTCGGGGTTCCCATGTCTATGGTTTTTGATAATGGTCCCCAATTTGAGACGCCTGTTCTCAAAAGCTGGTTGGGTGACCAAGGAATTGCACACTACTTTGCATCTGTCGGCCGTCCACAAGCAAACGGCCAGGTAGAAGCCTTTAATAAAATAATCTCAGACGGTCTCAAGAAAAAGATTGAACGAGCAGGCGGCCTATGGGCGGATGAATTACCACATGTTCTCTGGGCCATTATGACGACTGAAAAAGGGGCGACTGGAGAAACTCCATTCCTCCTAACTTATGGTGCGGAAGCTGTTCTTCCAATAGAACACTACGAGCCGACTCTTCGAGTAATGCTATATGACGAAGAGGCAAACTGGGAAGCCATGCGCCTGGCATTAGATTCACTTCCTGAAAGGAGGGGCAATGCTCTCTTGCGCCATGAAATTTACCGCCTGAGAATGACTAGATCATACAACAAAAAAGTACACAGGCGTCCACTCAAAGTGGGGGACTTTGTACTTAGAAAAATGGAAGCAGTTGGTAGGGCTAATGAGTCTGGCAAACTAACTCCCAACTGGGAAGGACCCTACCGAATCTGTGAAGAGGTCAGGGACGGTACCTACCGGCTGGAAACACCAGACGGACGACCGTTGCCTCGAACTTGGAATGTAGATAATCTTAAGAAATATTTCTTTTGAATGATGTAAATAATCAAGAGCTACTTAATAAAAGTTTGCACTTAATATTCAATTTTGTACTAAGAGGGGCACGCCTACTAACAAACAGTCGGCTACTCTCCATAGTTTTTATTCTTACTTAAGAGGGGCATGCCGCCTGTACCTTTACAAGTCGATTACTCTCCATTGAGTATTTTACTCTATCTTCAGAGGGGCATGCCGTCTGTACCTTTACAGTCGGCTACTCTCCATTGAGTATTTACTCTATCTTCAGAGGGGCATGCCGTCTGTACCTTTACAGTCGGCTACTCTCCATCGAGTATTTTACTCACCATAAGGGCATGTCGTCTGGACATATAGTCGGCTACTCTCCATAGAAGAGGGTCGACTGGTTCCAAACACACAGCCACCCCCCTTATACTTAGCTAAAAAAGATTAGGGCCTGGCCGACCCTGTGCCTAACAGGCGGCTACCCTCCTTTTACTTAGCACCTACGTTCACCAAGAAATAACCAAGGCCACAGGCCAAATGATCAGACCAGGCGCCAAGCCAACTGATCCAATCTTCAAAACTAATACGACCTGTCCCAACATCATAGCAGGCGTCCGGCGACATCCCTCCGGATGAAATTCGTCGCAGAGAGCAGCTCCCTTTTGGGTGGAACATTGCTCTATAAACTAATTACACGACACCTATACGACTGCCCCCAAGGGCAACCACGTAGCCGTTTTTGAGACAAGGATAACTCTACCACTAACCAAACCAGTGGTAGCAGTTGACATCTGAGTCAGATGACCGCCTGTATTACTTGGGATAAATGCAGGGGGTACCTCTTGAGTTAATAGCCAACAAACATTGGCGAATCAAGGGGTCTAGCCGGCCTCCGCCGCCTGGTACCTCTACTTCTCAAGCAAGAGTGACGGAGACTGAGTAACACCAACGTTAACTCATAGTCACTCCCTCAAACTTGGTATGGAACCTAAAAGGTTTGAGTAGACCGCCTGTTTTTTGGCAAACAGGGGCACTCAAACCCCTATTCCTACTAGGTAACCACTCGGGTTAATAGCCAACAAACATTGGCGAATCAAGGGGATCAGCCGGCCTCCGCCGCCTGGTACCTCTACTACTCAATCTAGAGTGTGACGGAGACTAAGTAACTCCTATGTTAACTTATGGTCACCCCCTCAAACTTAGTATGGAGCCTAAAAGGTATGAGTCGTCCACCTGTTTTTAGCAAACAGAGGCTCTCAACCACTACTCCTGCTAGGTTAACAACTTATGAGTTAAAAGCCAACAAACATTGGCGAATAAAGGGGAACAACCGGTACCCACCGCTTGATACCTCTACTACTCAGTTCCTTGGCAACTAGGTAACAATCATGTTTACTTGGTCAGACCACTTTCCTACTTGGTTAATTTTACAAATGACAGGACCGCCTGCCTAAAGGGGATCCAGTCTTTAAAATGGTTCGAATACCGATTGGATAAAAGGCCGACTGATCGTCTATCCTGGAAACCGACAACCAGTCGTCCAGGGGCATAGGCGGCGTGACTAACTATCGGTACCTGTCTGCAACTATCGGCCATGTAAAACAGTCGGCATAGTGAACAATTGGATATCAGAATATTCAATACTTAGACAAATTCGAAGCAAAACAAAAAATTCATTAAAAAAGAAGCCGGTCATTGAAGACCGGCAAAATATTCAGAGCCCCGGCCCCCTGGCCGGGTAAATACAAAACAAATGGCACGCAGGCCGTGGAAAGAATACATAAAGCTTAAGAAGGGGGCAGATCTTCAATATTAGCAGCTGCCGCCTGGTCAGCAGTCTTCTTGCTGGACTCGGCTTCAGCTGCATCCTTTTTTGATGCATTACCCCCAAGCGGTACAAGCGCCACTACCGGCTCCTCCTCCTCCAACGCCTCTTCCTCAGCAGCCGCCAGGATCTCTTGATTGTATGTGTTAGAACACTGGCGGTACGTTTTTTCCCATGAGGCAAAGTCGGCATTGGGGAAGAGGCGGCCCCAAGTCATGCGCTGGATTTGAGAAGAGTCTTCCATCATCTCCCGGACCAGCTCTTTCTTCTCTTGCTCGGCCTTTTCCGAGAGCTCCTGAGTAAGACTCTTCTCCTGGGTCACCAGGCGTACCTTTACGCTCGCCAAGGATTTCTCTAAGGTTTCGTATGAGGACATCTTTTGGCGAAGAGGTCTCAGCTCGGCCTTGAGGTTGTTGATGGTCGCCTCCAGCTCGCCATTCCGCTTCTGGGCCGCCTCTACCTGAGCCCGGATAGCGGCGGTAGCCTGCGCCTGATAATAAAGAATATCAATGGTCAGAACTTCATTTTGGGCAATTTGAAACATTGCCTTATCACAGTCAGAGGCGGCCATAGCTTTTGCAGCCTTTACCTCTTTGTTCTTCCGGTCAAGCGGCTTGCGAAGGTCGTTCACCCGGAGCAGGGCCTAAGTAAAAAGGGGAACAGGCGTCAGTTTCCAAACAAAAAGAAAACAGGCGTCCTGGAATTCAAATACTCAAAAATATGCTAAGTATACCTCAGCAAGGACCCCTGCAATCCCGTCTAGGTCAAGGGTGCCGACACCCCTGACCGCCTCCCTTTCAGATGGAGGAACGACCTTGATCATAGACTTAACCACCTCGACCAAGTCAGGCTCCTGAGGGCCGGCTGCATCAAGCATAAACAAACGGATTAGACCTAGTAAAAAGGGAGCAAGTCTAAAATTTACAAGGACAACTTCATACTTCTAGGCGGCCCAGCTGGAGTTTTAGAAGAAGTGGCCGGCTGTTTCTTAGCCGCCGCATGTTTCCTGGCAGAACCAGAAGAGCTCGCAACAGTCGTCCTCCGGGCCTTGGGGTTCGGCTGTTGGGAAGAAGAAGCTCTTGGAGCGCCCGTCTAAAAAAGAAGAAAAAAGTCAGTATATGCATAAACACAACTCCAAAAAAAAGGGTGAAAGGTTCGAAGCCCACCAAGGGTGCCCCCTTCTTGGGGGAGTCGGTTGAAGCTTGTTGCATGATGGAGGCCCGCAACATGGCCGCCGCAGTCTTGGAGGCGGTAATTTTGCTCATGGCGTCCGCTGCAAAAACAAACAGCAAAGTTAATAAAAGTTATAACAAAAATGCACGGAACATCAGAGTATTCGACAAGCCGACTACCTCTTGAGGACCGACTGTTGAGGCCACAGGCGGCCAAAAAGTACTCGTCGTAGAGCCATTTGAAGCTCGGGACGCAGTGCAGGGGTACTTGCTCTCGTACCCCTGAAGTAGAGTCGACCCTCGACTCTACTTTAAAGAGTCCTTTATCCAGGATCTCTTTCTTAGCCTTGGGGGGAACAAGCGGCATGCTACGGCCGCCTGCAAGAAGGGGCGGATTCCTGTTCCACCTGTTGAGGCGCTTGTTCAGCTCCGTGTCTGAACTCTCAATGATGAAGAAGGTGCACCGCCAGTCCTTCCATTTGTTTGCTTTACCTCTCGTCATGAGGTAGCCCCTGTGGCTTGTCAATTGATACCAGCCGGTACCGCCTGCCTTAGGGGTCCGGCTGAGGTAGTTCATGTGGGCGAAATCCTCGAAGCTCGGCTCCACATTGTGCAGTTCGCACCCGGCCACATAGCCGAGTACGTTGACCCAGGAGTTCGGGGCTAACTGCCATAACCCCAACTCATACCCATCCAAGATCCGCTGAACAGCCGGATGTAATGGGAAGCGCAGCCCAGCCTTGATGGCCGCCTCGTAGCAGCCAAAGCAGGCGCTATCATAACTAGTACCAGCCGGCCAGACGACTGTGTCTTCTGGATCCGGCACGAACACTAAAAAGTCGGGGCCCATTGTGTGGTTTGCGATAAAGCTCTCCACTTTCTCTTGCATGGCTGTGATCCGGCCCCGAGGTACCGTGCAATAGTAGGGGGTATTTTGCTCTCGGTAAGAGGCGGATGGCTCCGCCCAATTGTCCCCCTTCTCAACTGCGTGAGAAAGCCTCGCCTCTTGCAGGCGACTGTTTTTCTCTTCTGTGTCCAGAGAAGCATGGCCAGAAGAGCTAGACTCGGAATCGTCCTCTGACGAGTCCGAAGAGGTCGACTCCTCCCCTCTCCCGGAGGGGCCCGCCTCCTCTCCTTTAAAAGGAGCAGGAGAGAATGAAGAATTGTCAACTGAGAAATGGGAAGGGGTCACTTTGATTCCTCCCTCAGAACAGCCGGCTTTCAAGCCGCTTTGTTTCACTTCCACATCTGGCGCCTGGTCAGATGTTTCACTAATTGGCACCCTACGGGAGGAGCCGTCTGAATTTGAGATCCTGGCAGTCTTTTTTGTTCTGGCCATCATGCTCTGCATAGACACAGGTACAGTCGGACTTTGTATAAAGGGCAAAGATGGGTCCGGAAAAGGGCAGGCGACACTCTTAGTCCTAGATTCAGTCGTCCCCGGTGACCGACTGATCACTAACCTAGGTCGTGTCGTGTGCTTCCGTGGTGCCATTTCAAAAAAAAGAATAAAATAAAAAGAAAATTAAGAGTAAGAGAACCGACAGTTACCTGAACGAGTGACGATTGATGAAGTTCTGAAAATCCTTTGCAGTCGGCTTGTCAGAGCAGGCGGTAGGCAGAAAAGTCTAAAATGTCAGAGCAAGTTCAGGGGTCCGAATGTTCTCTCACAAAGTTCTCAAGTGTGAAAATGACTGAAGTCAACAGTCCTTTATATAGGCGAAGTGAGAAGGCGAAGGGTCACTTCCAGAATTCAAAATTTGGGCGGGAGAATCTCTCGGCCCTTCGCCGAGTGACACCTGTAGCAGGTCGTCGCCTGTTACAGTTCGACACCTGTCACAGGTAACACGTGACCAGTCACGTGCCACCTGTGAGGGGCAAATGATTAGGGGATTTTGCTCCTACCAATCACCATCTGACAAGTGGACCAATCAGGTTCCGCCATGTGTCCGTCACATGGGCCAATAGGAGCCTGCCACGTGTCAAGCAATGATCCGTCCACCTTGGACCAATTACGACACGACATGTGTCCTTCCCATGACACTTGGGATAACCGGCCACCTAGGCCCAACTTCCGAGGGAAGCCCAATCAGCCCAAGGTTAACCTAAACCTAGATTGGCACGTTTCCCGAGGTTATAAATACCTCCCTTAATCCTCATTAAGGGGGAGGACAGAGATTACACAGAGATAACAGGCTGATCACGCTAACAAAGCAGATTACCTACATTAAACACTCTCACCTAGAGAGACCCAATCACTTTAATTTCCGCATTAATTACTCCTTAATCAAGTACTAACTTGACCGTTGGAGGCGGAGCTCCCACCACCAGGAGTCTCCGTTGTTTTGCAGGTACAGACGTCCGGTTCCAGTCTCGGAATTGTAACTCTCCCGCAGGACATCAGAAAACCCCGAAACAACTGTCACTGAAACTTTCATGTGAACTTTCATGTGAAGGTTCATCGTATGGTACTTCTTCAATTTTTTTCCTTTTTCCTACATTTTTTTTGGCAGGGCTGGTAATGTTTTCTGAAAATTCAAAATAAACCAAACGTTTAATATAAATGATTATTCTATGTATTCATAATGAATATTTAAATGTTAACATGTTATACCTCCTTTCTTAGAAGCTTTTTTCACTCCACCTTTTGTAGTGGGAGCAAGTCTCTTTTTCCCACATAAACAAATTAAACATTATAAATATAATAAATAAACATTTTAAAATTATAATAAGGATAAACTTGTTGAACATTTACCCTTTGTTGTAGCAGGTGCTTTTGATTGTCCGTTTGAAGCTGGTACGTTCACTTGTTTTTCAGCAAGAGCTTTTGTCTTTTTCAAAACTTTTTTCGCAATCATCTGCAGCCTCATCCTCAACATTTTCTGCAGGAGCATTTCTATCAAGTTTGAGTGAATTTTCTTTTTCAGGACTTTTCTCGCAACCATTTTAACTCTTGGTTGCTTCTGTGATGATTCTTCACTCATTTGAGATTCAAAGACACTGTACAAATGGTGTGTTTCATCCTCAATGGTTACATCTTCTGTTGTTCTCTTCTTATCATCTGTTTAAATTTATCAAATTAAATTAGTTAAATGAAAATGAATATTATGTAAATCAATAATGTTCATTGTTCTTTATAAATTTGAACATTGTATGTTTGTGTATCATTAATCACATTTAACATATTACCCTTTTGTGCTTCAGTGTTTGCTGATGACACAATCTTGTTCTTTTCCATGTCTGTTATCTCTGTTGTCTCCTTATCACCTGTTTAAAATAATAAAAGTTAACTTGAACAAGTGAAACAAATAATATATTAACAAAAAATGTTCATTATGAGTATGAACATTTCATATTACCTTTTATCTGCTTCAGTGTTTTCTGGCACCTACTTTGTCTTTCCTATCTCAATTGTCCATTTGTCTGTTATTGGTTTATTTTCATTGACAGCAGTAACATCAGGTGTATCTTTAGGTGCATCAATAGTAGTAGCATCCTTAATTTGAAAACTAAAATCAAAATAATTGTTATACTAAATGTGATATAATAAATATAATGATGAACTACAATATTTAGTACAAATTTTTTGAACCTCATTTGTTGATTTGTCTCTAATCTTGATTTAACATTATAATTTTTAGTCGGACCTTTTTTTTCACTAAAATTTTAACAATTATCTAGTAATTTTGATGTATACACTATATAAAATACACAATGCTTGTATATAGAATTATTATGTTCATATATATAAACTTACTTGGTGTTCAAACTGTATCTTTGATACATATTACCCAATTCATTTTTTCCTATAACCTTCTTTAGACTTAATGATTCAGAATTTGCATCTCTTAATTGCAGCAAGTATTTCACTTTAAATGGTACATCGCTACAATATAGATTGTTTATGAAATATTAGTTTGAATACATAAATCTGCAATGAATTATCAATTTCATAAATGTGCATAAAGTTCCACAGAAATGAACATTTGTTATTTAGGCATATAAACATATTTGTATAATCAAATGAACAAATACAAATATATTATAATACTAAAATCATAGTATATAACCAAAATCATGACAACCATATATATAACATATTAAACAAATGAACATAATATATACTATAAATGATTATACCTTGGAAATGGAGACATTTTTAAATCTGTACCACTTGATTTGTTAATATCTTTTAAAAGTCCTGGATCTACAACTAGAGTCTTTTCGCGGGTTTTTTTTTTCAAATTTTTCCAGTTTTGATTGAATAGGTACATCATCATCATCTCTGTTTTGTTTAATAAACTGTTAATGTTTTTCACTAAAACAACTTTGCAATCAATTCTATAGTTTTAAGTAGTGAGAAAACTTACATTTCGTCAGAATTTTTCTCCAAAGTACTCTTCTCTGAAGTATTTTCTCTAAAATGTTCTTCTCCGAATTGTTTTTTGTTGTTCTAGAAAAATCGCACAAATCATAGTAATATTTAAATCAATTTTGAATAAAAATTAGTTATATTCTACTATATTGCGTTTTAGAATAGATAATCGTAAGAAATTGAACAAAAATTAGAGTCCATACATAAAATTGCACCAAAATTGAACAAATTACTTTTTTGTTAAATGATGTTCCGATTGAACAGTTTCATCTTGAATGTCAGACATTTCTACTAATTTTGAAGTAATTTTGTACAAATTTTTCTTGTAATTGCTTCGATTTTTGAGCTTTATGAGAGAGAAAATGCAGGAAAATTGAAGAAGAAGGTTGTATAGAGAGAAAATGGTGGGTTTTTTTTTATGTATATATATGTGGGGTAGGGGCGGTTTTTAACTAGTTACTACAATTAGTGGGGGATGAGGCGGTTAATCTGTAGTTAATGGGGAGATTCAATACGCAGCGTTTAGGGGGAGTGTAGGTAGTGGAACCTACACTAGGGGGTAGGTGTTAGGAATTAATTTTTGTTTATCACATATATTAATCCGGGCTTCCTTGAGTGATAATACAAGTTTATCTTCTTATTAAACATGGGATGTTACAGTAACTATTATTAAGGGCAAACTTGTAATTAAATGACGTAATTTTGCACAAGTTCGGAATGGTCGAATGGATGAAAATGAAAAATGTTTCAAATATTACTAAAGTTAAAATTTGCACATTCAAATATTACTTCCGTGAATACTCTAAGTTATACATGGATTATTTTCTCCTTTATTTGAATCAACAAAATGCCTAATTGCCAGAGTAACCTAAACACCATATATATATATATATATATATATATATATATATATATATATATATATATATATATATATATATATATATATATATCAACATTGTCATTTTCATAAACTCAATTACCATAGTAACTATCATCAAAGCCAAGTTGTGCTGATGTTACAATTACTCACGAGTCGTCAATCCATGTGTTGTTGATGTTTCTTATTTCACAAATGAATGGATTTATCCTCTTTGATTACCGCCATGTTATTTAATTCTATAATGTCACCCTTGATGCTCCATAATTAAAAGAGTTGATTTTACTTCATCTTTCCTCTCATTATATGTCCGAACTTCTGTAAGGAGAGCAATGGTTGATAATTAAAGTAATTGGCAACGAACAAATAGGACAATTAATAAGAAGTGATAAATAAGACAAGATATTGGAAGGTTGAAAAGTCCTTCAAGCAATTACTTTATGATATTATAAAACCCATCACCTCAAGAGTAATCTGTCACTAATTTTCACACTCAAGCACAAGGGTTAGAAAACCAAGATCACTAATTTTCACTCTCAAGCACAAGGGTACAAAACCAAGAACCCTAGCACTCAATGTGTTTCTTTCAAATTCTCGATGAATTCCCATCTAAACTATTGCATCAGCGTCTCAATTAAACAAAAAACTTTCTAAATTATAAGCTATTATACTTTTATAGGGTTTCGAATCACATACTCAACATCTTCCAATCTTTTTAATAAAACAAGCTAAATATCAAATATTATGGCGAATATGAGATTTTGCCAAAGAGACCTCTTTGCATACTATTACTACCTCTATTTCATATTTTTTGCAACTTTGGAGGGCGCACGAATTCTCCTACACGAAATTTGTTCGTGAGTGTAAAATAGAGAGAAAAAAGAATGGATGCATGTGATGAATAGAGAGATAGAGAGATATGACAACCTAAAAAGGAAATAAAACATTTGTTGCAAATAATGTATAGCATCAATTTTTGGAAAAAATTGCAAAAAAAAAGCGAAACGGAGGCATTAGAAAGAATTATTGTATCACAACTATATATTACTTGTAAGCCTCCTCAAACTTACTATCCGCAATCCAACTTGATAGTTTAGCCTTAGGGGTTTTGTTATGATAAGATTTTCTGCATCTTTTTTCTCAATTTAATTCTCATATATCAGTGCGTTAAGCCCACAAATAGGTACTATGTTTCTATATTTTTCACTGTTTGAGTTCTCATGTTTTTTTTTCACAGTTTGGGTACTCAACAGTGAAATTTAGTCAAAAACTTAGTACCTTGGTTTAGAAAGCATAGTACCCTAATCAACATTAAATGAATTTTTTTTTCCCCAGAAAAAATGGATAGTACTTCCTCCGTTCTTTATTACTTGACCCGCTTTGACTTTTACACTATTCACCACACCTCATTTGACCGTCTTTTGTGAATATAATGTAAGGAAAAACATATTCATGTGAGATCTTTTTATATTCGTCTCAATAAGTAATATCATAATATATAACTTTTATATTTCTTATTTATAGAGAATTAAAGTTATTGATTCTTAAAATTTTGCATTGGCAAGCGTGATAAAAGAAACAGGTCAAGTAAAAAAGAACATAGGAAGTATATTATATTAAATAATATAGATTACATGTGGGTATAGTCGTATAGGAGATGATTTTACTTATGTAGCTTCCCCAAATCGAGTCGTCTCTCGCAAAACAAGTGGACCACAAGCATTTTTCTTTGACTCCACTTCAATCTATTGCTCCTTCTTTATTAACTTTCACATTGGTTTTCTTAAAAAAAAATTTAAACAATTAAAAAAAAAAAACCTTTCACATTGGTTCATGTGATGCCATTTTCATCCAAAAGCTTGCTCTTGTTTTGTATCTCAAAGAGGAAAGGAACTCACATTATTAATTGTGTTTGCACGAGGTATGGATTTCATCTAATTTTTCTTTTGGAATGTTATTTTCGAATTATGGTTTTCATACTCGTATTTATCTACAGTAGTATTTTTTATAATGCTGATGATTGTGTGTGACTATGATCACTTAATTGGTGGTGAAAACATGTGTGTGATTTTTAGAGCTGGGGGTGGTTCTTACAGCTCCTTGCCAATGACCTAGGCACATATATGATGGATTCGGGTACACTATGATGTCTGACTAGCAAAAAGGACACCTTAAAGCTGTGTCAAAAGTGTGGCCTAGGCAGAAACAAGGTGTTGTGCAAGACATGTTTACTGCAATTTCAGAAGTAAGTTTGGAGGTGGGTTTTTGTATTGAAAAGGTTTTTGGAGAGTGGCTAAAAGTACAACTGAGAATGAATTTAAGGAAAACATGGACAAATTCAAGGTTCCAGATGCTGATGCAGGGAACGATTTGATGAACTGGAACTATGAAAAATGGGTAAGGGCTTTCTACACTGGTCAATCACAATGTGATAGTGTAGACAACAACATAAATGAGGTTTTTAATGCCTACATCCTCTCATCTAGAAACAAACCCATTATAACCATGCTTGAAGACATTAGGGAGGGTCTTATGGAGAGAATACATAAAAAAAAAAAAAGGTTTCATGATGAAGAAAGAAACAAACATATGCCCTAGAATACAGAAGAGGCTTGAGAGGGAAAAGGTTGATGCTAGAGGATGGGTGGCATTTTGGGATGACAACTTCTCCTATGAATTCAGAGAGGGGAGGACTCAATCCAAGTATGTTGTGAGCTTGTTAGACAGAACATGTAACTGCAATGCATGGCAGTTTAGTGGGGTTCCATGCCACCATGTAGTGACAGAGCTCCTAAGTCATATGTTTCCCATTGGTTTAGTAAGGAAACATACTTGAAAGCTTATGAGTTTCCTTTAGAGCCCTTAAATGGACCTAATGAGTGGCCACAGTCAATGGAAACATCCATAGAACCCCTTGTAATTAAAGTTCTGAAAAATAGGAGAGTTACAAAGAGAAGGCCATTTGTTGGGGAAGCAGAGGGTATTAAAGTCACAAGGGCAGGACAACCTCACAAATGCCATATGTGTGGATTAACAAGTCACAACAACAAAAATAAACATGTAGAATACACAGGCATCATCAAGCACCCTCGTCTGAAGGACGGTCCAATAATCAAACTAGCACATACTAAACTACACAACAATCTGAAAGTAATGTACCAATGCATCACAGAGGTGTAGGAGTATACACCTATCCTAATGGCCATCAAAGACAAGCACAGTTACATAACTACATTCACCATTGCAATAATTAGACAATATTATATATATATATATATGTATATATATATACATATATATATATATATATACATATATATATATATATACACATATATATATATATATACACACACACACACACATATATATATATATTATTAATTATATTTTTTTTGCTTCAGCTATTACATGTTCAAGGTGGGAATACCTGTGAAACAACTATTGCAAGACCATTTCAAAACAATTAGTGAACACAAAATAATTTTATAAGTTCAATATGTAGAACTTCCTATATAAATATTCAAGTGGCTTGCTGTGCCTTATTTTTTTGGTCAAAGGATGGTGTATTAAATTTTTTTAAGGCAACAATAGTCATTTAGAAATTGAAGTACATTGTGTATTTGTGCAAATTAAAGCTGGGCACGCGCCAGGGTGGCCCGCGTGCCGCCCGGCACGGCCCGCCCTTCGACGCAGCACGGCACGGCCAGACCCCACGTCCGGCACGGCACGACCATCGAATTTCGTGCCACGGACAACATCCTGATTTTCCAGGCACGGCCCGGCACGAGCACGACCGTGGCCCGGCACGTGGCACGCTGTGAAGCACGGCACGCAAGCACGGCCCGCCAGAGCCCGCGTGCCTGCTGTTAATAACGGCTATATTACCGTTTTACAACAGCCATTAACGGCTAGTTAACGACTATATTTTAGCCAAATTGCTCCCCAAAATTTCTATAAATACCCACCTCCATTCACTTCCCAAATCACAAAATCACAATCTCTTCTTCTAATCTCTTATATTCTCTAATAATTCTCTTAAATTCTCTAATTATTTTCTTAATATCGAAAAAAATTAAAAAGTTCGTAATCGTAATTAGTGGAGCGTTGAAGCACGGTTGTAAGATCTAAACTAATCTTTAATTTATTATTTTTTTTATTGTTATTATTAGAATAATCTTGTTTAATTATTATTGTTGTTAATTGTTTTTGTTATTGTTATAATTGTTGTTATTAATTATTATTATTGTTACAATTATTGTTATTATTTATTATTGTTGTTATTGTTATTGTTATAATTGTTGTTATTAATTATTATTATTGTTATTTTTATTGTTAAAATTGTTGTTATTAATTATTATTATTGTTAATCGGTTTTTATTAAAAATCTAATTGTTAATTATGGCATCGAACAACCCATCATCTAGGGGGAAAGGCCGACTTGGCCGTAGTAGTAGTTCTAGGGAATCACCTAATACAACGAGCCCCCAAATTCCGAGTCCAACCAACGACCCCGGTTACTTCCCCCCGGGCTTTGAGCCATTTAGGCATGATGGTACTTCCGGTTTTCAACCCTATAATATGTCGGGATTTCCACCACCAAACCAATTTCAACCACCACAGCAATTCCCACAATTCGGTCAATTCCCACCTAATTATTTTGGTGATCAACAAAACTATTATTCTAGCCAAAGTAGACAAGAAGATACCCAAATTCCCTCCGGTTCTACCCCTTCAACTACTACTAACCCAAACACACATCATGAATGGTTAACCGAAACTGAGATGCTACTTTTGAAAAACCGAAAGAGTGATGTATGGCGTTATTTCTTCCTAAATAAACCCCAAACACATGCAAAATGTAAAACATGTAATAGTGTATTCTCAGCACTATCCAAATCCGGGAAGGGACACTTAAGTAGACACATGAGAACTTGTGCACAACCAGCTAGTGATCCAACCCAGCCAAAAAATTTCCCAGTACCATCCACACGGCTTTACCTACAATTATGAGAGGGGTAGGGATGAACTAGGGAAAATGATAGTACACGCCGAACAACCTATTCTTTTCTCGGAAAGTGACCCGTTTAACACTTACATTAACAAAGCACTACAACCCCAACATAAAAGAATCTCTAGGAAAATCGTTCGTTCCGCCGCCATGAAAAACTTCCTAGAGTACAAATTGCGGTTACAAGCCGAACTGAGTAACCTTAACTGTAGAGTGCCTTTGACAGCCGATTCTTGGGATAGTGGTTATAAATATCACTATTTATGTGTGACTTGCCATTGGGTAGATGATCAATGGTTGTTAAAAAAAGAATAATACCTTTCAAAATGCTGGAATACCCACACACCGGCATTAACATTGCTCACCATTTAATGCAAGCAATAGACGAATACAACCTTGGAGATAAAATGATGTCTATGACTTTTGACAATGCAACTTCTATGACATACACAGCTAATCTTGTCAAACAAAACTTAACCGATGTAATATTAGACGGTGATGCTCTTCATACTAGATGTGTTTGCCATGTACTTAACTTATGTGTACAGGATGGAGTTCGGGCAATTGGCCCATACTACAACAAAATCAGAGATGCTATTATGTCTATTAATAGCTCAAACATGAGGTACCAAGAATGGAAGAATTTTCTAAGACAACAAAAGATAAGGGCAATAAAAATCAAAACCGATTGCCCAACTAGGTGGAATTCCACCTATGACATGTTAACCAAGGCAATTGAGTACAAGAATCCGTTAACAATATTTTACAACCAAAAATTTCCACAAACTGCTTTATATGATGATGATTGGTATAACTGTGAAAGATATATGCAATTTTTACAGTTATTATATAACATGACGTATTGTTTTTCTTCTGTTTACAATCCTTGTGCTCAAAACTTTCTTTCTAATGCATGTTTACTCGCCCAACTTTTCGCTAATCATCGCAGCCAAAGTGATTATGATCAGTATCTTCCAGCAATGGAAACAAAGTGGCGTAAATATTATAGTGGAATTCCTTTGATTTATATTTTTGCATCTATATTAGATCCTAGGCAAAAGTATGAAAACACATTTATGTTAGTTGACATTTATTTTCAATGCATGAATCTTGACGATGATGTAGAAACCTATAAGACTCATGTGAAGGATCAGTTTTTTGCTTTATATAGAGTCTATGAAATCAAATATGGCACCGTTCCTCGCTCAAGCCCTTCCCAGACATCCAAAAACGTAAGTAAGAAGGCCAAACATTTATTTTCACAAGCTACTAACTTGATTTCAAGGTTTTCAGGTGATTCATCAATCAGGAGAACGCAAACCGACGTCTCGGAGTTGCAGATGTACCTGAGTTACGACTTCACCAAAGGCATGGACGACGATGAGATAAACAACCTCGACCTCCTTGCATGGTGGAAACAACAAAGCGGGAAACATCCAACTTTGGCGGCAATGGCACAAGACATTCTTGGTATCCAAGTCTCCTCTGTTGCCTCCGAACGAGCTTTCAGCGCATCCGAAAGGGTTCTGGACGATAGAAGAACAAGTCTAAAACCCGAAACACTAGAAATGTGCGTGTGTTTCAAAGATTGGTTGGATGCGGAAAATCGCTCACAAGACTGTTCTTACGAGGACAACGATGAAGGAACCTCCGCTTTCGACCGTTCGGGTTCGGCTAGTTCCCAATCTATCCAACTAGCTGATGAAGCCGAAGCCGACGACGAAGATGAAGACGAGCAACAAGAAGAATAGACAATTTTTGTATATTATACGATTTTAATCATTATCGTTTATCAATATTATCATTATCCAATTTTCATTGTTATCATTGTACAATTTTCTCAACTCAAGTAATAATAATATGAAGTATGCATTATTCACATCCAAACTCCAGTTTGCCTTTTTTCCCCGTTTGTTATAATTTGTATATTAATATAACAAAAAGAAAATTATACCAATTAATAATACAAAAAAATATTTAATAAATCATAAACATTGAATTTTAAAGTAATAGTATAAACTAAATATATAAATATAACTATTGAATATAAAAAATAATAAAACATACATGTTCAACTTAATTTATTTTATAACTTACAATTTTATATCTTATAACTTATAACTTATAAGTTATAAGTTATAATTATAATTTTATAACTTATAAGTTATAAACTTATAAATTTATAACTTATAAAAGTTATAAGTTATAATTATAATTTTATAAATTATACGTTATAACTTATAAGTTATAATTATAATTTTATAATTTATAAGTTATTAACCATTAACAAAATATAAATAAATAAAAAATATTATTTACACAAGGCCAGCCCGCCAGGCCAACACGAAGGCTGGCACGGCACAAGCCCGCCAGGCACGAGGGCCTTGCCAGGCCGTGGGCTGGCCTTTGAAATTGGTCGGCACAGCACGACACGAAAACCTGGGCACGCCCAGCACGGCCCGCCGGCGACCGTGGCCCGCCAGGCACGGCTCGCGGCGGCCCGGCACGGCACGATGCCCAGGTTTAGTGCTAATTCATGCTCAAACGACTATTTTTTATAACTGAAGGTAAGTTGCATTTATTAATTTTCCGTTTTTTTATATTATTTTATATTTTTTAGGAAAATGATAAACGTAGGCCTTAGGGCTATGTATAAGATGCTAAAAAAGGAAATATTAAAAATAAAGTAACATTAACTACATCGATCTCCACATAATTTTGTCATGAATTTCTAACTTATTTTCATTTTAAGAAGTATATTTAATGCTTATATATAGCTCTAAGGGCTACATATATCACTATCCTTTTTTTATTTTTTATTATTATGTATGGTTAACAGTGGGTTAGATCATGGTTACTTGGCCGGATTTCTAACCTTAGTACGTAAAGGGTGGAAAAAAAAAGGAGTACCTAAAGGGTGAAAAATGTGAAAACTTAGTACTCTTTTATATGCTTAACTCTATATCAGTCGTTCATGATTAGCTCCACCTTACATTTTTCTGAATTTTTACTTATATTTCGTGCCTGTTGTTTCGGGGTTTTCTGATGTCCTGCGGGAGAGTTACAATTCCGAGACTGGAACCGGACGCTTGTACCTGCAAAACAAACGGATGCTCCGGATGATTGGAGATCCGCCTCCGACGGTCAAGTTAGTACTTGATTAAGGAGTAATTAATGCGGAAATTAAAGTGATTGGGTCTCTCTAGGTGAGAGTGTTTAATGTGTGTAATCTGCGTAATCTCCCTTAATGAGGATTAAGGGAGGTATTTATAACCTCGGGAAACGTGCCAATCTAGGTTTAGGTTAACCTTGGGCTGATTGGGCTTCCCACGGAAGTTATGCCTAGGTGACCGGTTATCCCAGGTGTCATGGGAAGGACACGTGTCGTGTCGTAATTGGTCCATAGTGGACGGATCATTGCTTGACACGTGGCAGGCTCCTATTGGCCCATGTGACGGACACATGGCGAAACCTGATTGGTCCACTTGTCAGATGGTGATTGGTGGGGAAAAATCCCCTAATCATTTGCCCCTCACAGGTGGCATGTGACTGGTCACGTGTTACCTGTGACAGGTATCGCCCTGTAACAGGCGACGACCTGCTACAGGTGTCACTCGGCGAGAGGCCGAGAGATTCTCCCGCCAAAATTTTGAATTTTGGAAGTGACCCTTCGCCTTCTCACTTCGCCTATATAAACGAGTGTTGACTTCGGTCATTTTCACACTTGAAAACTTTGTGAGAGAACATTCGGACCCCTAAACTTGCTCTGACATTTTGGACCCTTTCTGCCTACCGCCTGCTCTGACAAGCCGACTGCAAAGGGTTTTCAGAACTTCATCAATCGTCACTCGTTCAGGTAACCGTCGGTTCTCTTACTCTTAATTTTCTCTATACTTTATTCTTTTTTAAATGGCACCACGGAAGCACACGACACGACCTAGGTTAGTGATCAGCCGGTCACCGGGGACGGCTGAATCTAGGACTAGGAGTGCCGCCTGCCCTTTTCTAGACCCATCTTTGCCCTTTATACAAAGTCCGACTGTATCTGTGTCTATGCAGAGCATGATGGCCAGAACAAAAAAGACTGCCAGGATCTCAAACTCAGACGGCTCCTCCCACAGGGTGCCGATTAGTGAAACATCTGACCAGGCGCCAGATGTGGAAATGAAACAAAGCGGCTTGAAAGCCGGCAGTTCTGAGGGAGGAGTCAAAGTGACCCCTTCCCATTTTACAGTTGACAATTCTACATTCTCTCCTGCTCCTTTTAAAGGAGAGGAGGCGGGCCCCTCCGGGAGAGGGGAGGAGTCGTCCTCTTCGGACTCTTCAGAGGACGATTCCGAGTATAGCTCTTCTGGCCATGCTTCTCTGGACACAGAAGAGAAAAACAGTCGCCTGCAAGAGGCGAGGCTTTCTCACGCAGTTGAGAAGGGGGACGATTGGGCGGAGCCATCCGCCTCTCAACGAGAGCAAAATACCCCCTACTACTGCACGGCACCTCAGGGCCGGATCACAGCCATGCAAGAGAAAGTGGAGAGATTTATCGCAAACCACACAATGGGCCCCGGCTTTTTAGTGTTCGTGCCGGATCCAGAAGACACAGTCGTCTGGCCGGCTGGTACTAGTTATGATAGCGCCTGCTTTGGCTGCTACGAGGCGGCCATCAAGGCTGGGGTGCGCTTCCCACTACATCCGGCTGTTCAGCGGATCTTGGATGGGTATGAGTTGGGGTTATGGCAGTTAGCCACGAACTCCTGGGTCAACGTACTCGGCTATGTGGCCGGGTGCGAACTGCACGGGGTGGAGCCGAACTTCGAGGCTTTCGCCCACATGAACTACCTCAGTCGGACCCCTAAGGCAGGCGATACCGACTGGTATCAATTGACGAGCCACAGGGGCTACCTCATGACGAGATGTAAAGCAAACAAATGGAAGGACTGGCGGAGCACCTTCCTTATCATTGAGAGTTCAGACTCTACGACGAGTACTTTTTGGCCGCCTGTGGCCTCAACAGTCGGTCCTCAAGAGGTAGTCGGCTTGTCGAATACTCTGATGTTCCGTGCATTTTTGTTATAACTTTTATTAACTTTGCTGTTTGTTTTTGCAGCGGACGCCATGAGCAAAATTACCGCCTCCAAGACTGCGGCGGCCATGTTGCGGGCCTCCATCATGCAACAAGCTTCAACCGACTCCCCCAAGAAGGGGGCACCCTTGGTGGGCTTCGAACCTTTCACCCTTTTTTTTGGAGTTGTGTTTATGCATATACTGACTTTTTTCTTCTTTTTTAGACGGGCGCTCCAAGAGCTTCTTCTTCCCAACAGCCGAACCCCAAGGCCCGGAGGACGACTGTTGCGAGCTCTTCTGGTTCTGCCAGGAAACATGCGGCGGCTAAGAAACAGCCGGCCACTTCTTCTAAAACTCCAGCTGGGCCGCCTAGAAGTATGAAGTTGTCCTTGTAAATTTTAGACTTGCTCCCTTTTTACTAGGTCTAATCCGTTTGTTTATGCTTGATGCAGCCGGCCCTCAGGAGCCTGACTTGGTCGAGGTGGTTAAGTCTATGATCAAGGTCGTTCCTCCATCTGAAAGGGAGGCGGTCAGGGGTGTCGGCACCCTTGACCTAGACGGGATTGCAGGGGTCCTTGCTGAGGTATACTTAGCATATTTTTGAGTATTTGAATTCCAGGACGCCTGTTTTCTTTTTGTTTGGAAACTGACGCCTGTTCCCCTTTTTACTTAGGCCCTGCTCCGGGTGAACGGCCTTCGCAAGCCGCTTGACCGGAAGAACAAAGAGGTAAAGGCTGCAAAAGCTATGGCCGCCTCTGACTGTGATAAGGCAATGTTTCAAATTGCCCAAAATGAAGTTCTGACCATTGATATTCTTTATTATCAGGCGCAGGCTACCGCCGCTATCCGGGCTCAGTTAGAGGCGGCCCAGAAGAGGAATAGCGAGCTGGAGGCGACCATCAACAACCTCAAGGCCAAGCTGAGACCTCTTCGCCAAAAGATGTCCTCATACGAAACCTTGGAGAAATCCTTGGCGAGCGTAAAGGTACGCCTGGTGACCCAGGAGAAGAGTCTTACTCAGGAGCTCTCGGAAAAGGCCGAGCAAGAAAAGAAAGAGCTGGTCCGGGAGATGACGGAAGACTGCTCAAATCCAGCGCATGACTTGGGGCCGCCACTTCCCCAACGCTGACTTTGTCTCATGGGAAAAAACGTACCGCCAGTGTTCTGATAGATATAATCAAGAGATCCTGGCGGCTGCTGAGGAAGAGGCGTTGGAGGAGGAGGAGCAGCCGGTAGTGGCGCTTGTACCGCTTGGGGGTAATGCATCAAAGAAGGATGCAGCTGAAGCCGAGTCCAGCAAGAAGAGTGCTGACCAGGCGGCAGCTGCTAATATTGAAGATTTGCCCCCTTCTTAAGCTTTATGTCTTCTTTCCACGGCCTGCGTGCCGTTTGTTTGTATTTACCCGGCCAGGGGGCCGGGGCTCTAAATATTTTGTCGGTCTTTGATGACCGGCTTCTTTTTAATGAATTTTTTTTTGTTTTGCTTCAAATTTGTTTAAGTATTGAATATTCTGATATCCAATTGTACAGTATACCGACTGTTTTACATGGCCGATAGTTGCAAACAGGTACGGATAGTTAGTCACGCCGCCTATGCCCCTGGACGACTGGTTGTCTGTTTCCAGGCTAGACGATCAGTCGGCCATTTATCCAATCGGTATTCGAACCATTTTAAAGACTAGATCCCCTTTAGACAGGCGGTCCTGTCATTTATAAAATTTAACCAAGTAGGAAAGTTGTTTCCTACTTGTCATGCTTTTAGGCTAGAGACTTTAGGCCGTCTAGGCCGACTGTTTCCCGCCATATTAAATCTAGTGTGAACAGGTGCTGTATGAACACCTTTTTAGTTTCATACTAAAATTTTTAAGGAGTGACCAAGTAAACATGATTGTTACCTAGTCGCCAAGTAACTGAGTAGTAGAGGTATCAAGCGGTGGGTACCGGTTGTTCCCCTTTATTCGCCAATGTTTGTTGGCTTTTAACTCATAGGTTGTTAACTTAGCAAGAGTAGTGGTTGAGAGCCCCTGTTTGCTAAAAACAGGCGGACGACTCATACCTTTTAGGCTCCATACTAAGTTTGAGAGAGTGACTATGAGTTAACTTTGGTGTTACTCAGTCGCCGTCACTCCTGCTTGAGTAGTAAAGGTACCAGGCGGCGGAGGCCGGCTGAACCTTTTGATTCGCCAATGTTTGTTGGCTATTAACTCAAGATGTACCCCCTGCATTTATCCCAAGTAATACAGGCGGTCATCTGACTCAGATGCCAACTGCTACCACTGGTTTGGTTAGTGATAGAGTTATCCTTGTCTCAAAAACGGCTACGTGGTTGCCCTTGGGGACAGTCGTATAGGTGTCGTGTAATTAGTTTATAGAGCAATGTTCCACCCAAAAGGGAGCTGCTCTCTGCGACGAATTTCATCCGGAGGGATGCCGCCGGACGCCTGCTATGATGTTGGGACAGGTCGTATTAGTTTAAAGATTAGATCAGTTGGCTTGGCGCCTGGACTGATCATTCGGCTTGTGGAATTGGTTAGTTCTTGGTGAACGTAGGTGCTAAGTAAGAGGAGGGTAGCCGATAAGAATAAAAATTAAACATGGAGAGTAGCCGACTGTTTGTCAGTAGGCATGCCCCTCTTAGGTAAAAATGAAAACTGAGTATGGAGAGTAGCCGACTTTTTGTTAGTAGGCGTGCCCCTCTTAGTACAAAATTGAATATTAAGTATGCAAACTTTTATTAAGTAGCTCTTGATTATTTACATCATTCAAAAGAAATATTTCTTAAGATTATCTACATTCCAAGTTCGAGGCAACGGTCGTCCGTCTGGTGTTTCCAGCCGGTAGGTACCGTCCCTGACCTCTTCACAGATTCGGTAGGGTCCTTCCCAGTTGGGAGTTAGTTTGCCAGACTCATTAGCCCTACCAACTGCTTCCATTTTTCTAAGTACAAAGTCCCCCACTTTGAGTGGACGCCTGTGTACTTTTTTGTTGTATGATCTAGTCATTCTCAGGCGGTAAATTTCATGGCGCAAGAGAGCATTGCCCCTCCTTTCAGGAAGTGAATCTAATGCCAGGCGCATGGCTTCCCAGTTTGCCTCTTCGTCATATAGCATTACTCGAAGAGTCGGCTCGTAGTGTTCTATTGGAAGAACAGCTTCCGCACCATAAGTTAGGAGGAATGGAGTTTCTCCAGTCGTCCCTTTTTCAGTCGTCATAATGGCCCAGAGAACATGTGGTAATTCATCCGCCCATAGGCCGCCTGCTCGTTCAATCTTTTTCTTGAGACCGTCTGAGATTATTTTATTAAAGGCTTCTACCTGGCCGTTTGCTTGTGGACGGCCGACAGATGCAAAGTAGTGTGCAATTCCTTGGTCACCCAACCAGCTTTTGAGAACAAGCGTCTCAAATTGGGGACCATTATCAAAAACCATAGACATGGGAACCCCGAACCGAGTGATGACATTTTTCCAGATGAATGAAATTACATCCTTCGTCTTGATTCCCTTTACAGCATCCGCCTCCACCCATTTAGTGAAGTAGTCGACTGCAACAAGTATGTACCTCCTTCCGCCTATAGCAGGCGTATAGGGACCCAGAATATCTATGCCCCACTTAGCAAACGGTAGTGGGCTATGAATGGTAGTGAGGTCAGTAGCCGGACGGTGAATTAGTTTGCCAAACCTTTGGCACTTGTCACATTTTTTCACCATCTCCATAGCATCTGCTTCTAAAGTAGGCCAAAAGTAGCCCTGCCGCCTTGCCCGTTGAGCAAGCGTCCTACCGCCTATATGGGAAGCACAGTAACCAGAGTGAAGATCGTCTAGTATCTCTCGCCCCTTTTCTGGAGTAACACACATTAAGAAGGGTTGAAGGTACCCCCTTTTGTGAAGTTCTCCCTTTATTATTTCAAAACTGGTTGCTCGTTTTTTCAGTGCTGCCGTCTGTTGATGATCATCCGGCAGGGTACCCTTTGTCAGATATGCCCTGATTGGATCCATCCAGGTTGAGCTTCTGTCTAAGATTCCAATAGGTTCTTCCTCAATGCTTCTCCTCTCCATTACTTCCCAAAAAACAGTTCGAGGAGTATCACAGGAGGCGGATGATGCTAATTTTGAAAGTGCATCCGCCTGGTTGTTTTCTGATCTCGGCACTTGGGTCAGACGAAAATCTTCAAGGGATCCGACCGCCTATCGTAACGCCTGTAAATACTTGATTATGGCCGGATGGGTTGCTTCGTATTCGCCATTGTACTGACTCACTATCAATTGTGAATCGGAACAGGCGTCTATTTTTCTTGCCCCTGCCGCCTTGCACATGCGGATTCCGGCTAGTAAAGCTTCATATTCTGCCTCATTGTTTGAGGCCTGAAAACTGAAGCGTAGAGCATACTCGTACATGTCGCCCTCTGACATATGACGCCTGCTCCACAACCATTTGAAGTAGAGCTTCCATCCACATATACCTTCCAGACTTGGTCTGGAACTTGAGAGTCAGGAGGACGAGTCATCTCAACAATAAAGTCAGCAAAGGCTTGCCCCTTCACTGCTTTTCTAGGCTCGAAGGTAACTTCGAGGCTCTGTATTTCTATGGCCCATTTGATCATTCGGCCTGACGACTCCATGATGGTCAGTGGCCGCTTGATAGGTTGGTCTGTATACACGACGACTGCATGTGCCAAAAAGTAGGGCTTCAATTTTTTAACAGCCATGAAGAGTGCAAGACCAAATTTCTCCACTAAGGGATACCTCAACTCGGCATTTTTCAGTACATGACTGACAAAGTAGACCGGGAGCTGACAGTCGTCTCTTTCAGCAAGGAGAACAGCGCTTAACTCATGATCAGAGACGGCCAGGTACATGTAGAGTACTTCTTTGGGCAAAGGGCTGACCAGCCTCGGCAAGGAATGCAAGTGAACATTCAATTTCTGGAAGGCCGCCTCAGCATCCGGCCCCCATTCAAACCTTGCCTTTTTCTTAATTTCCTGGAAAAAGTATAGGCATTTGTCGCCTGATCGGCTTAGAAATCTTCCCAAGGCCGCCAGACAACCTGTTAACTTCTGAACCTCTCGGATGGTACGAGGCGACTGCATGTCGATGACCGACTGCACCTTCTCAGGGTTCGCCTCTATTCCTCTCTGATTGATAAGGAATCCGAGAAATTTCCCAGACTCAACTCCAAAGACACATTTCTTGGGATTGAGCATGACATGGTGCCGCCTGAGTGTGGCGAAAGTTTCTCGGAGGTCCGACAGATGATCTTTCTGAAGTTTAGACTTGACAATCATATCATCAATATATGCCTCGACATTTCTCCTAATCTGATCAAAGAACACAGTGTTTATCATTCGCTGGAAAGTGGCCGGGGCATTCTTAAGACCAAACGACATGACCGTGTAAACCCACTCGTCCCACTGGGTGGACGACTCCTCCTCCAAACCCTACTAAAGGGTGGGATGCCGGATGTATGCAATCAGTCTGATATTTTAGTTTCGGCAGACATTTGCTACTGATGAGATCTGAGGAGCTTCCGGTATCTATGAGGATTCGGCCAACTCTCTGGTTGGCCACTTTACATTCAATAACGATAGGGTCATCATGCGGCCCTCTTACCCCTCCTAGATCTTCTTCAGTGATGACAATCTCAGGAAATGAATATTTGGAGGGTCGTTCTTGGTGAACGGAATTTACATCTAACCGTCTGATATTGTCTTTGTTGCCCCTAATAGTGGGGCCGCCTCCTGAGAAGCCGCCTGCAATGGTGTAGACGACTGCATCATCTGTATCGGAATTGTCGGCCTGTTGATTCTTTTTGGCCGACTGCTTTTTCGAGGAAGTGTTCCCCGTAGATTTCTTGACATAAGTGTCAAGATCACCTTGCTCAGCCAGGCGGTCCAGATACCGCATGAGATTGATGCATTCATTGGTGTGATGACCAACATCTTCATGATAATCACAGAATTTTTCTTGGTTCCGGTTGTTTGCAGAACCCTTCATGGGGACCGGCTTCTCAATTGAGATCCGTCCCTTGATTTCCTTTAGGATAAATTGGCTATCCTTGTTAAACGCATACTTTGGGGAGTATGGTTTGAATTCTTTTTTCTTTTCTGGGCCGGCTGTTTAGAGGAATCAGCCGCCCAGACCTCTTTTCTCTTCTCGTCTTTGTTTGACGACTGTTTCTGTCGTCCTTCTCTTTTGTCGGACCTTCTCCCGTCTGACTGTTTTACCGTACTACAAAGGTCAGTCGCCTGTATATAAGCTTCCGCTTCAATCAAGGCCTCTTGAAGAGTCGCCACCCTCTTTCGGACCAAATCAAATTTGAAGGTCGACCCGTCTTTGAGACCTCTGAAAAAGTCAGTATAGGCTACTTCATCCGGTAACCCTTGAATCTGTATTCTCATTAGGTTAAACCACCTGATGTAAGAACGAAGCCCCTCCTTCTCGCCCTGCTGAATTGTTCCTAAATCAAGGGTCGTCTTCTTCGCAGGGATGTTCATGGCGAAGTTGGAGGTGAATAAGTAAGCAAGCGTCTTGAAGTTATTTACACAACCAGTCGGCAGGTTGTCGAACCATTGTTGTGCGATTCCTTTGAGAGTCGCTGGGAAACACTTGCACCAAGTGGGATCATCCAACCCTTGAAGGTACATCAGGTTGGTGAATGTCATTTGATGGTCTTCTGGGTTAGTAGTGCCGTCATAGGCGCCTACTAATACATTTTTCACTTTGACCGGCTGAGCGGCTTCAGTAATTTCTTTGGAGAAGGCCGACGGCTGTTCACCAAGTCTAAGCAACCGTAGCTGCCAGTCCATAGGTTGGACATTTTTTGCTGCATGTCCACCAAACGGAGGTGGCTGTAAAAAATACTGTTGTTGCGGTACAAACGGTAAGTTTGGTACCGCCTGGTCGCTATGAAAGCCGGACTGATGGGAGGTGCCGCCTGACTGACTCTCATGATACGACTGAGTATGCCTCATCGAGGTATTTCGCAGACTGTCTTGGAAGTTTGAAGTAGAGGCCGACTCTGACAATCGGTCACTCTTCTTCTGCTCTAGCAGTAGCCGAGCGTCTGTGTATGTTTTCCTCGACCCGTCCGCCTGAATATGACGAACAGGTTTCCTATTTCCTAGAGTAGGAAAACGGTATTTTGTGAAATCAAGGGCAGGTGGCTCCCACTTCCTAGATTTAGGATGAGGGGTCGCCTCTCGCCCTTGAACTGGCTTCCTCTTCCGTGAAGTGGAGGGTTTCTTAGCCGACTGCTCCTTGTCCAGAGCAGGCGGCTTCTTGTTGATCAACTCTTGAATTTCTCCCTTGAAGTCCCTCATGAAGGTCATGAGTTCGTTCCTTGTGATGGGAGCAGACCCATCAGTCGGCTGCTGCCGAACAGGCGGTGCGCCTGCTGGCTCGCTTCCAGTTTGAAGATGTTCCCGTTCCCTCCTTTCGGTATGACGGGTACGTCGGGCCCTTAGGGTCCCGTCTGAAGCTGTGTGAGTTTCAACTTCAAATTCATTCTCAGTATCGTGGTCCGACTGAACTAGAGGGTCGTCCAGGGGACGTCTCTCTTCAGGAGCCGGTACACGTGGATGCCATCTCAGAAGTACTCTCCCCACAGACGGCGCCAAGATGTTTCGGGGTTTTCTGATGTCCTGCGGGAGAGTTACAATTCCGAGACTGGAACCGGACGCCTGTACCTACAAAACAAACGGATGCTCCGGATGATTGGAGATCCGCCTCCGACGGTCAAGTTAGTACTTGATTAAGGAGTAATTAATGCGGAAATTAAAGTGATTGGGTCTCTCTAGGTGAGAGAGTTTAATGTGTGTAATCTGCGTAATCTCCCTTAATGAGGATTAAGGGAGGTATTTATAACCTCGGGAAACGTGTCAATCTAGGTTTAGGTTAACCTTGGGCTGATTGGGCTTCCCACGGAAGTTATGCCTAGGTGACCGGTTATCCTAGGTGTCATGGGAAGGACACGTGTCGTGTCGTAATTGGTCCATAGTGGACGGATCATTGCTTGACACGTGGCAGGCTCCTATTGGCCCATGTGACGGACACATGGCGGAACCTGATTGGTCCACTTGTCAGATGGTGATTGGTGGGGAAAAATCCCCTAATCACCTGTACTCGCATTGATCTGACTCACACCATCAACACCCAACATCAACATCTAATGCCATTTGTAAATAGCTGAGTACAAAGCAAATTGGGTTCAACCTCCTCTCATTAAGAATTTTATCACCACTAAAAACTAAACTTACCCAAGGGGGTGAACAATTTTGCAGCTCAACTGAAG
The DNA here is from genome assembly GCF_001683475.1 of Chenopodium quinoa. Lineage (NCBI taxonomy): Eukaryota > Viridiplantae > Streptophyta > Magnoliopsida > Caryophyllales > Amaranthaceae > Chenopodium > Chenopodium quinoa. The sequence continues at coordinate 3,867,798 of NW_018743252.1, read as the reverse complement.
GGACATATCTAAAAGCTCAAAAGTTTGGAATAAAGGGCCAGCTACATCGGCAACTGTCAAGAAGTGAATACAAATTACTGCCAATCGCAAACTCCAGAAATGTTCACTTGAATACATGACTCTAATTATAAACTCCGTATAACCATATCAGTCAGCATCCATCTCTTCCAGTGCAGCAGTTGCGGCAGATTTGGCTTCTTGTAGAAGATTTTCAGGAACCTGCCATCCAACAGGGAAAAGAATGATAAATGAGCAAATATTACTCCGTAGACAGAAAACAATTAACGATGAACATCTTGGATATACAAGAGCGAAATAATCTACTGCTGATCTATGAAACCATAAAACACACTATAGGTTTACAACAAAAATAAGGGAATGAACATCCTTGTTTCCCTGGTTGAATAATTCGAATTTTCTGCAAGTCCCTATTCACCACTTTTGGCATTTATTAATGTCTCAAAGCTTAATATCCTGATTAATCAACCCCTCCCCCCCAAGTTTCTCAGAATTCCTCAAAAATCAATACAACCTGCACCACCACGGCACTACCATAAAACCAATTCTAGCCCCACCGTCAGAGTTGAAACTATCAGCCATACAACTTCACCATCAGTTCTATTTTCTACCCTCACCACAGGAGCTACTAAACAATAATTACTAAGAATCACCTCCACCTGTGCAAAATTCTGAGTACTTGATAAACCATCCAACACCCAGCCCAGTACCATACCAGCCCTCACTGTAAGGACTCCACAAACCTCAGTACAGGAATCAGACCGCCAAACACCATAATAACTAACCAAGAGCAGCTAACCATAAAAACCAGAACATCCATGATTTTTGGCATTAATAGCAGCGCAGGTGGGAGGATGATAATGCCCATAATGGTAAGGAATAGGTAGAGGATGAAAGTTGTGATGAAGGATAACTGATGCTTGGGGGTGATTCACAGATAATTATTCCCAGTTCCTACATCAACGAAACAACATAAACCCTTAATCTGATTCCTTTCCATCCTCTCCCTTTGATGATTACTTTTCGGTTCTTTCTTTCCTTTCAGTCAATAAAAACCTTTTTCCATCTTGACCATAAAAAACTTTAGAACAGTAAATGAAAGCACAAAAACTGAACCATGTAATTTTAGCAGTATAGGATCATATGGCTCATAAAATATCCAAAAGGTGTTGACAAATAGGTGGTTTGTCAAGATACTTTTCTTTGACAGATTTCACATAAAATGACGAATTTCATATAAAAACAAGGACATTTGGTGGGCTTATAAATGTATTTGAGTTGAGTTACACAAAATTTTAAGCTTCAAGAAAAATAACCTATATATAAGTCTAATCCATGGCTCTACATGACAAGGTGCAATGCCAAATAAGGACAGTACAAGAGATTACCTTTTGATGCTCGCGTTTTGACTCATCACAAATCCAACTCATCTCCAATTCAAAAGCTTTGTCTTTTGCTTCATCGTGAACCTTGTATATGCTGGATTTGCAAACAAGTGTGAGAATGCAATCATGATCCCAGCAGGCAATCATAACACTTTAGCAAACTTCATTTTAAACACACGGATGAGATAGCAGAAAAATATATACAAACTATTCCAAGTGACCCTTCATAAGATTTCCAGTTAACAGTTCCCATCTTCTATGATGAGCTACTTATCAAAAGTAAAAAAGATACAAAGCTACCCAATATCAAAAGTGGGATTTTATCAATCAAGAAAAAAGTTGTGGTATCAATGATCAATCATGGTAGACGAAAAACAATGCAAAAGTAGGGGCTAAACATTTAAAACGTGGTAAGACCAGTTGAAGGTAGGGACATTTTCGAATTAAAACTCATTTACTTTAACATCTTAATTTTTCAGATTTGAAATAACAAACCAAGTTCTTTCTCATTTAAAAATGAAGCCCGCTGCTATTTTGAATATTAATGAAAAAAACTATTTCTTTCCATTTCCTACTCTTTGGAAAAGTGCTACATCATTTCCATATCCTAAACCTTTGATATGCTACACAATTCTGCATAATGCCTTTTAGAACAGCCAAGATATAAAGCATCCAAATGGCCAGGTAAGGCTCATAGAGAAGATCAACTTGATCATGAGCTCCAGTAATCTCCAATGATAATATAAGTCAATATTAGTTATCTATTAAGGCTTTAGGTGTATCAGCAAAAAGAGGGCATCACACAGCTTCCATAAACCAACTTTAATGTGCAAAAGCCAGACACTATCTCTAATTTACTAATTAACAAGCCATAATTGTCAATTGAGTTGATTGAATTAAATTGTTAAAATGATATATGATTCAACATAAATGTTCTAAGAGATATCTTTATGATTACTTTTAAAAGATCATCTTTTTAAAATAAGTGGTTGTTTATCATGAAAAATATTCTCCATCAATGTTTGCCTACAAAGGCACATGTGAACAATTACATTTGGAAAGAGGAGAGCATTCAAATTAATACTCCCTCTGTTTTTCTAAGTGCCCTAGTTTGACCGACACATATAACAAAGCAAAACTTGACCAATATCTTAAATCATCAATAGATTATAAAAAGTTGTTATATGGAAACTATACATTGAAACAACTCTAACAAGCACCCACATGACTGTTTAATCTTATGTATAATACACAAACATTGGTCAAAGTCAGTGGTGAATGTAAATAGTAAAAAAGTCAAACTGAACACTTAAAATATGGAGCATACAAGAAGAAAGGACAGCATCAAGACCCCTAAAAGATGCATGGGACACCATCTCCATCAACTATAGTCCATATGCACAGAAAAATAGCTCTCCAACTGCCAAAAACTCACTAGTGTAGTATTTTTCAGAACAATTAAATTGCAAAACAATATCTTCATTATAAAAGAAGGCAAAAAATAATGAGGAAAATATAAAACCATAAGGAATTTGTTCCATAAGAAAAAGGCACATACATCTTGGCTACTTCAATGATCCCTTCTCTACAGGTCATTTCAGAGAGCTTCAACTTCTCGATTTCCCTGAGATGTAATAAATCTAAAGATCTCAATTTTAATATAATAACAAAGTAAGATTACAGAAGATGCATTACATATAACAGAATATGGATAATATAATTACATAGGAAGAATAATTAGTTACTAAAAAAAAAAAAAATAGTTACTTATAGCATAAGAAAATTATTCAGAAAAAAAAAAAGGCATTAATCATTATCTCCACTCAAACGCAACCCAAATCAAACAACCACATTTTTCTGCAATTTGACAATCAATAATGCATTTAAGGTGGGGTGGAGGGGGGAGTAAAAAACTAGTCACAGTATTCAATAGGAGGCCCTTATTAGGAAAATCTAGAGCATGAAGGTCCAGCTTACGTTTTAGCAGCTTGTTTCCCCTTTCCAATAGCAGCGCCAAAATATCTCTGCGTCAAAATATAGTAAGATGAGTTTAAGCATAGAGCTAGCAGAGCAATTACAAAATAAAAGTGTAAATTTAACTCTAAAAATGCAAAAGAAAGTGGAAGCATAAACCTGTTAACTTACATATGAAATTCCAGAAGGCTCAACCATATATAATTGAGGTCCATCTCTGTCATAACCTCCAAGAATGACTCCACATCCAAAAGGTCTGCACCACGAATCATCAAAGATCACTAACAAGACTTAAACATATGTAGGGGCAAAAAATTCATAGTGATTTAAATTATGGCATATTCTATAGCACCTGAGCCACCAATAGAGTGTGCATAAATGCACATAGCTAGCAACGCGGTCAGCAAGTTCCTTCACCGGGACAGCTTCACCATAGGTACTACAGAAGAGTATTTTCCAGAGTTAGCTTTCATGAAAATAGCAAGCAAATTGTAAATATGTTACCCAAGTGGGGGTTATTGTGGAAATGGTGGTGGTGGTGCTAGGGAGAGGGGAGCAGTGGTGGCTAGGTAAAGGTCAGGGAGGGGGACTGCTAGTGGTGTAAGTAGGGGAAGGGGACTATAAAAGGAGAAAGAGAATAGAATTGGAGGGGAATAATAATAAAATAAAATAATTTAAAGTATAATTTGGGGAGCAAAATATCATGTGCCACATAGCGGTGGTGACCAACTTTTGAGGTTAATACAATTTTGCTAGCATAAACATACATAGTCATAGTTACCTCAAACTAATAAATAAACAGCTACTCCATCGCCACTAATTAAAATTACTCGGTTACTTTTTCAGGTTACCAAATATCAACAGCTAATGTATGAGGCTACCTTTGTGAATTTCACAAGATAAATTACTAAAGCCAAACTACAGCTTACAAACTACCAAAAGACAGTTAAAAATTACTAGGCCGAATGAGTATATGATCACATAAGACATAGGCATAAGCACGTATCATTACCAACCTCTCATAATTTGTAGCTTCTGACTTAGCACGAGCAACTATTTGCCTTCCATCTGCTGCTAATCCAGCAACTGCCTGTTATACAAACAAAGAAATGGCAAGTTTGGAAGGGTGAGAAAATGCAAATACACACAACTGGGAGAAAAAAACAATAACAAATAGACATATACACATAATGAAAATGGAAAAAGGTGCTAAGAATTAGATTAGTTACATAGTCTAATAACCCACACAGTCAGATAGCAAAAAAAGAAACATTGCTAAAGAACCAAAGAAGTGAAAGTAATCCTTGAAAGAGATATCAGGCCATGAACAAAGTCAACAAATGAAAGCAAAATATAGAACTTAAAAAACCTCACATGCTAGGAATTGTGTACCCCATCTTTTGCTTTAATCTACCTTTTATTCAACACACTTAAATCTCATCCATCATTTTTTTTTTTTTTTTTTTTTTGTGTGTGGGGGGGGGGGGGGAGGGGGATAAAAAAAACCAACATTAAAAAATAATAAAATCTTCAAAATCCTTTCCCTGTCATCAAAAGCTCATCAGATTCTAAACATCATTTCATCTGCAAGATCTTCATACCTTTGTGCCTTTTGCTATACTCCTCCCTCTATCCCCCCTTTTACCCACCCACTCTGAATAAATCACCACAACAACAAAAACTGGCCAATGTAAAAGTATGGATCCAACAGTGAATTTTGATGTTGTCAAGTACTCAAGTTACCTAACCTACACACATAGATAATCTCTAATAACCCTAAAAATTAAAACCCATAATACTATCAGTAAACTAGTTAGCTATGGACCAAGCACTAGGCCAAAATCACAAAGAGTACAAAGACATCAATTGAGAACAAGTGAGGTTGGTGAGATGTACAGTCTAGTAAGAGGAGAGAGAGAGAGGAATCTTTAATCCCATCTCTATAAATCACAACTACTGCTAAATATTTTGTACAAACCCCTTAAGTACAGCACCACTATATCAAACCTTTAAATTGAATTTCATTTTATGCAGAATATAAATTGGATAGTTCAGCATATAAGTAGAAAGAGAGACGTTTTGGGACGGACTAACATAAAAATCTTATTTTCTCAAGGTCTGATCATCAGCAAGTTCACTAACTCTTTCCTAAAGATTCAGACAATCATATCAAACAACCAAAGATATTGCCTTTTAAAAACCCATATAATTTTGCCTCTTCTAGGCCATCAACTGGCACTGTTACCTAGTCTCTTTCCCCAAATTGCATCAAGTATACAGCTGCTACTCCAGCCACCAAATACATTTCTCTTTGTTCCTTATAAGACTAACACTAAAAGATTGTCCAATGCCCCTACACTAGAGCATATGATAAACGAAGTAAAGAAATTTGAACAGCCAACGAAGCACAGATTACAGAATCATTTGGCTTCACTCACTGTTATTGTGTCTGCAGAAACAAAATGAAAAACCACTCCCTCCTTATGTATAATAAATCTCGGTCCTCCTTACTAAAACCTTACGCCTCCCATGGGTATCATATACCCTCGACTCCATAACTCATTATCACCACCCAGGCAGCCTTAACTTCACTATCATCCCAAAACTATCAGTATCGCCACATAACCTAACAGCCAAAATGATCCTTCCCACTTCCACGTAACGAAACGAACAAGAGATACAAAACCAAACCAGCCAATGAAACAAGCTCGATAACACCTCAAAACCAAATAATGGCACTCCGTAACTAAGTAATCAAAGACAAACTTAAAGGTTTCATACTCTCAGGTTTAATAAACTAGCTGGAAATAACAAGGCAAAGAGAGTTGAAATGCAATTAATCCTCCACATTAACAGATTCCATTCCAATTCCTAATTTTAGTTCAAAAACAGTACAAAAAGGGATAGAAAATACCATTCCAGAGTGACGATGAACTGAATGAATTCGTCGATTCGAACCCGGTAACATCATCTTCGACTGTATAAGCTTCTCCACACCCTAAATTCAATATAATTCACAAATTCAAATCAAAATCAAATTCAAAATCAAAATATCAACCAATTAAAACCCTAAAAACAATAATTAATCTCGACTTAAACATTAAAAAAGGTAAATTACCAAAACAATTCCATCCTTGCATTTGATGCCAACAACAGTACCGCTGTTATCGACAGCCTTAGCAGCGTACTCGATCTGGAAAACTCGACCATCGGGTGAGAAAGTAGTGACCGAGAGGTCGTAGCCTGTTCCGATGCTGCTCATTTTCGCTTTGCTTTGCTTTGCTTTTTCTCTCTCCTCTAATTTTGGTTTGGTTGTGTTTGTGTGAGTGTATTTTTGCTGCTTTGTGCTACAAAGTTATAAAGGCGGACTTAGAAAATGTAGAAAAGCAGGTGATTTCGTAGAGAGCAAGATAGAGATATGTGTTTCGTTTTCAATGTAAAGAGCAAGGGCCAAGGGGGGAGACACAAATTGGTGCGCCTCACGGACTCTCCTTGCGAGTTGTTATTTTGGACCACGTCACACAATTAAAAAGTGACAATCGGGTTGTCTGGATAAAGTTTTAAGTTAGTCTAATTTTTATTTATTACAGGTTTGATTTGAGTTGAGTCATTTTTATATACTACGTATTAATTGTCAGGTCGGTTTGAGTCGGGTTGACTTGGGTCGTGTTTGTTTAAAATTTGGGTGAAGTATTTTCGACCATTGTTCAGGCTTTGGTACAGTTCTTTTGGGTCGAGTATTGGATATGGGTAAGTTACAAAATTTGTGATCTGAAATTATTCCAAGTGAAACTTACCTAACAAACCAACTTGACTTATATAAAAAATGAAAGAATTCATACTCAGATATGACCTGAATCAAATAATATGATGAGGCTGCCCTAGTTAATCTCCGTGATAAACAAATTTCGTTTTAGCGGTTTTGAGCAAAATCGCTATTTGAAGTAGCAGAAACCGCTACTTGAAGCAGCGATTATAAGGCAAAACCGCTACCTCAAAAATTACACTTTTGTCTTCGTGATAAACAAGTTTTGACAAGTTTTATTTATCACGGAGATAAACTTGTATTTCCTCCAACGTGATCATCCCCCCTAATATTATTTTGTTGTCACCCACACTTTCTAAAGCTAACACGACAATAAATCGTCGATGATATAACACATAATAAGCCACACATTGCCTGTATCTCCCTAAATGACATGGTGGCACATCATATTTGCAATTAAAATGAATTTTTAGAATAATATAAATTTTCACGTGAATTTCTTTGTCCTAGGTTACTAGTTTGAAAATTACATGTTTTATCGATATTTTACAAGTTGTCTAGATATAATTTGTTAGGTGCTATTGCATAAAGATGATGAAGCATATAATGTCTTCATTGTGATTTGTGATCTATGATACTTTATTATGTCAAGTAGCAAAAAAATATGAGCTTATTCATATCTTTTAATTGGAATTGAGTCGTTTGTCCCAAAATATAATTGCATTGCATGTTGACTCTACGTTGTATGTTTTATTGAATGCACTTATACATAGATGATTGTTCAGCTGAAGTAGAAATAAATCGAAGGTAGTAGAAATAAATCGAAGGTTTTAAAGGAAGTAGATTTCGTGTATTTGATGATAACTTGTGATTAAGCAAGATAAAAGAGAGAAGTTTCATGTTATAATGGTTTCTATATGATGTCTTCTTTGGTTTCCATATTCTAAGTAAGTTTCAAATCTACTTGTAAGTATCTTGTTCTTTATGTATAGTTAAAGTGTATACGCAATGCACACCAAATTCCTTGAGTTACTAAGGGGAGGAATCACATATCTTATCCCCTACAATGTGTTTACATGGCACCCATGAACTGCTTAAAGGAAAAAAAAAATACTGATATTAAACCCATATACCAAGTAAAAAACTTGCTGTGGTACCATTATTCGGTTATTCCTGTAATAATCAAATATATAATGTTCAAGCAATAAACTCAACTCTACAACAAACTCAAACTTGCACAAGTATTAGTATATTAGTATAGTATTGTTATCAAAAAGGGCTTTTGTGACAGTAAACTGAACTAGCAGAGGGAAAAAAAATCTCAGCTGAACATAAATTAAAACTACATTGATATCCGACTGAGAACAAAGTTATAACATAGCATCCACTAATATTTGGAAGCAGTTTCATTGTTGTCATCACTATAGTTTGCTAACTTGTAATTATGATGCAGCGTGGCTATATTAAAAAATACACAAAACAAAAGCTGTTTCTGTTCAACATTTAGGGTTTTGCCCAAATGTTCAGTATGTGTTGTGTTCAATGGTACAGAGGCTCCATCTGCTGGGGAGTTACACTAAGTTGTTAGCAAAAAGCTGCAGGCTTTCCAACATTCATGGAGTCAAACCAGCATCAGCTTGGTCAACAGTTTCCTCATTCTCTGATGGTGGTGCATGGCTACTGTTGGAAGGAGAGTTCTCATTAGTTACAGCTCCACTACCTTCATCATTTTGGTCCCTAAATATCACTGCAAAGGACAACGGATTATAGGTTGAACTTGTCCGGAGGCCTTGTATGGTTTTGATTGCAGAAAGAGTACTCCGGTATATATCTTGGCTCGCTTCCCCTAATGATGATGCATCAGAAGGCATATTAGTTGCATCAGAGACGGCAGGATCTACTTGGTTTTGGTCCCGAGGAGCAGAAGTTGATTCAGTGACTTCCTCCTCTAGAGGGAAAAGAAGCTCAAGATTAGCCTCACATTCTCGAACTAATCTAGTAAGAGGTTCTGTAGTGAAGAAGGGTTGATGTGCTGCAAGTTGTGTGAAAGGAAGCCGCAGCAATCCTCCTGTTCTTTTGTCATACTTTTTCAATATCTTAACAAGTCCTGTCAATATATAATCCACAGGTTGCACTTTGGAGTTAGTTATTAATTTTTTTTGCGTAATATCTTCAGCATGACTGGAACACATACTGACTATACCTGTAAAATTTAGGGAGGTATACTTTCGGGAAGCAGCATCTCCCTATCATGAGTGACACCACCTTATGAATCAAAAAAAGTAACCCATAGGTAAAGCAAAAGATATAGCCACTGTACCTGCAAAGTTGAGGGAGCTATAGTTTTTCAAAAGCACCATTTCTCCATGTATAGTAACAAACTCCTTGCGTATATCCATCATTTCCTCACTGAATTCACTTTCTGATGCTGGAATTTCATCCCTTCTGTCCTCCCTTACCCTTAAAATTCTTTCTTTTAATTCCTGTAGCAATATTAAGCACATGTTACATACAATAGGTATCTGAAAATTATGCAAGTAAAAACTTGAAAGCAGAAGGTATAAACATCAATGTGCATCTTCTCGATTTTAAATAGCCTTTGACAATCACTTCTACAATTTCTTTTTGGCAAAAGCAACTACATGGTCATGGCTTTAAAAATACCTGTGATTCAATGGACACATCTTTTGAGCAATGGCAAGGCTGTGTATCTTAAATCCCCCATACTACGTATAAATAGGAGCACATGCAACAACTGGACGCAAAAAAGAGCACATTGATAATCGTTCTAGACAATTGCAAACAAATAAAGGAGTTACCTCCAAAACAAACTTAGTGAGAATGCTTCGGACTTCTGAAAGAGTTTTAACATTTTGAAAAACTACTACTAATTTTATACTAATCTAGGCCACTAAACCTAGAGGCAAAGCGAGCACTAGAGAAAGACTAAAAAACTATTGAATGCAAGTCTGCGTTTGTTGATGCCCTTTTTCTGAAGAGCCTCTTTCCTTTTATAGCTTTGATAGGTTCGAAGGGGGCCGTTGGATAAACTCAGAGGCTAAAATCTGCTGCTGGAGTAACTGTTCTTTGCTTGTCCATGATCTCCATATTTCGTGAGTTTATTGCTCCCCTGTTGATTTTGAAATCTTTCTAGGGGAAATTTTAATTTCAAGCTTTTTTTCCTGTTACTTCTAAACTGCTTGTGGTTGGTGGGCCTTTTATATTAGGTTTTAAGGACTTGGGACTTTGGAAATGAGTAACAAATGCCCCTCCCCCACCCCCACCCCCCAAAAAAAACATCACGAAACTTCTAACAAATCGAATATGAAACTGTTTAATACACATCCATAGGATATGACGCATAAATCACAGCTATTTCAACTGACTACATGCAGGCAACAAGTAATTAAGACATCAGCCTACTCAGAATAAAGGAATGACAGGGAAATGGTAAAGATGCACTTATTCATAAAATTAAACTTAAGGCACCAGGGAAAACATAACATATATATGGGCAGGCAACATGTAAGTCAACAAGCAAGCAGCCAACTCACGCTAAAGGTAGGAAGAGGAGAATGACAAAGGTGCATTTAATCCTGGTACACTCAGTATGTGTTACATACTTACATGTATCATGCAAAATCCATTAATCAATACAAAGGACTACATATTTCAAATAGCATAACCTCAGTCATAATTCGGACCATCCTGCACACCCAATGATCCAAGTGTCATGCACTGGAAATCTACAAGGTATTGCTAAATACACTATGAATACTACCAAAGTAATTTACTCAACGTTATTATAAAGCACGTCTTACTATAAGATTCATCTATTAATACAAAGTTAAAGAGTTTCTGGTAATACTAATCTAATTAATTCCAGGCACTTCTACATAGTAACATGTAATTCTGTGTGTAATACTCTTTAGGTTACCAGAAATGGTGCCAGTTCTTTTCTTTTTTAATTTGAAAGCTTGTATCTTAGTAGCCAATGCGTGCACCTTCCTAGTCAAAGAGGCATCAAATACAACAGCCATTACAAGTCCGCCAGAGTGTGTCTATGTAAGTGTATTTCAAGAGAATTCCAAGTGTATAAAAGTCCAACATAAACCAAATCAACAACCTAGCATGAACTCTAGAGAGACAGGGTCTAGGGAGGTCATATGTTCAAAGCTTTCACTCGATAAAATGTTTCTCTCGTGAAATTGTGATGATAAACTACGTATCCAGGGATAAATAAAATGCAATTCCCACTCATAGGTGTGACTATATTACAAACCCATATAATCCCTCTCACCTACAAAGATAAAAGCAAATGTAACATGGTCATACATAGTCACATCGTTGCTTTAGAGGCTCCCACTAGAAGATTGTTTCAAAATTTACTTGCATTACAAGATTCGTCCATTAAAAAGAAGAAATCTGATTTTACTCAATTTACTACTACATCAAATTATTGGAGCTTCCAACTTACTAAGGAGGAGGCAGGTAAGCAAATAAAGTTATCCACATCTGTGTATACAGAGGTGCACGGGGTGCCTACACCTACTGAGTAGCCCAATATGGATCATGAAATTTTATTAGTTGAGGTGAGGCTATTTCAATAAGGCTCACAACTGAAATCTGTAACCAACATCTTTACTTATTAGTTAGTGTTTGTACTTGCAAGACATCCATTTTCATGTGTTATCAATGCATAATTTCAACCATAAATAACTTTTAATCTTTTTTATAAGTAGAAATTGCTAAGAGTAGATAGTTTGAAAATACAAACTAAATATGAAAAAAAAAATCCCACATGACTATTTCTTTCTTTGTGTATAAATCACCATATATAGTCAATCAAAGTAGAATGTGTGAATAGTACAGAAGTCAAAGTGATTCAAAGGTAAAGAAATGGAGGACATATTAAGTGCACATTGGTGTGTACTAAGGCACAAAAAACGTGCACACCAATCCATATCATCTTAGAGAACCTTTAAATAAATGTAGGAAGACAATAACTTGGGTTTTGATAACTAGAATGGGAAAACCTTATGTCCTAGCCATCTTGGGCCTCATTAACATGGAAACGTGTAATAAATTAACCTAAGGAGGGGCACTATGGGTAGTCTAGTATATTGAGGTTAATAGTCTTTAATTTTATTATAAATAGAGCGAGAGGAGAAAGGAAGAGCAGGCAGAATTTTGGAGTGAACCCTTGGGAGAGTTGTGACCTCAAGACACTATTTTGAGAGCGTGACCTAAAGTCACTAATAGAAAATAGAAATTGGCATCCTAAAGTTGCTAGCTTGTACAAATCCCTGTTTCCAATATTTTCAATCAAAGATTCGATCTTTTCTCTCTGTTTTCTGTGTTAATTGTGTGCGTGAGAGTCCAGCAAGCTCAAGTCCATTACAAAACGGTGGGGTTTCAGCAGTAGTTTCCATGCTTCCTAGGTGCCTTGAGCCTTTTACATTGCTAGATATGTGTAAGAATTTTATTTCACAAAATATCATCGGTAATATAGACATATACTATGCATGAAAGTTGTGAATTATCTGCCAATAAGTACACACTTGTTTCCACAAAAAAGCTTTTGTTTCTTGTTTAGCCTACAAATATGTAGCTATCACTTCCCCCTGCCTCCTATTTGGAATTGAGATGACACCTCAAAATCTTCATTCCTTGCTCATGTTTCAACTTGTTTAATTTTTTGGTTTGGCCCTTAAAAGCTTAAATGGTCACATATTATTCTCATTTCCTAACCTCATATAATTGATTTCCCTTTCCTCAAAGATGTTCACCTAGTTAGCAAAATCATTTAGTCATTCTATCCAAGTGAATAATGATTGAGCTACTGAAGTACAAAGGCCTTGTATAAGGTAAGTGTCGACTACACCATAGTGAAGTATGAAAAAAGATAAATAAATAAGTAATACAAAGTCAGTCTCAACACTTTCCACCTTCAGCATTATTCATTATAATATGCAAATTTATAAGACAACAAATGGGTCCATATCTCTATAGACAAGCTGGTCTATAAAAGAGTTTCCTTGCTTCACATGAAAACATAAGATGCTTTCATCATTATCATTTTGTTATTCTCCAGTTTTTATATATTCTAGAGACATACACTAAATCAAGATTATGAGCTTTAAAGACTACTGAGCCATTCAGAGTATTAAAAAATTTATAAAAATAAAATAAAAAATGGCACGCCAACTCAAAGCTAAAAGTGAGGAAGAAGGGTATTAGTGAGCTAAAGTGAAATGGTGAGATTTATAAGGATTTCCACCATGGGTGGAGCAAGTGAATGGGTCAGTATTGGAATTTTTAGCTTCTTAATTTCTTAAAGATAAAAAAATTAACATAATACCACTTAAAACACTTGGTATATTCTTTCAAAAAAAAAAAAAACACTTGGTACGTGACAAAGAATACTTGCCAAAAGGGTAAAAACTAAGAGTAAAACTAAGAAAAAAAAGACCTCAACCATTTCAGAGGAAGTGGCAAGCAGAAAAATATATGGACAGCATGAAATATAAAGTGGTATGACATTTACAGCAGCAATACACGCAATGAGAAGAAAAATATGCAACAAGTAGGAATGACAGCAAATGAAGACAAGATGTGGGAGAGGTTCCTAAAAACCCCTCGGTAAATTAAAAGAGAGTGTAAGGAGATGGATGAGAGAAGCAAGTGTTTGCCTATGATCAAACCCGCCTCAATACATTTCAACTCCACCAGTCAAAACACTAGGATGGTAAAAAATGCAATTATTGAACCTCACAAGGAAATAGTAGCTTGGCAATCAACAAACAGTGAGCTGATGAAGCTTACAAAAAAATGCACAAATCCCTCTAATAGAATCAAGAAGCATACCAAAAGGCATGGCATTTATGATGCCGTGAAACCAACAATTGTGGAATAAGGCTTTATGAGTAATAGTTCCTGTGAAGTCTCACTTGAAAAAGAAATAAAATATAGGAGATGTCTACACATAAAATCCAAGCCCAGAAAATCAGTGGTAACAGAACATGACACAGTATCTGTTGCTCAAATGGCTTGTATACTACAACTGATTTAATTATACCCACTCTGAACTCCTGATTGGCTGTGCCATTTTTACCTTCTTACTTGATTTCCTATTTTGTTTCACCTACTTTCATGTCAACCTCTCAACATTATAAATTGCAGTTCTGCTGTATTTTCCATTTGCTAAATTTTATTTGAATTTCTTATTAAAGGTAATATAGTGCCAGTTTAATTAGCTTAACAATTTGAGTACTTCGGATTTCCAGAAGTTACCATTTAAAGAGTACATGTGATTTAACTCATGTTGATCACTTACAGTTCTACGGTTCTACCAAGGACAATCCTTACAAATTTGTAATCTATGAAGGTTTATATGCTTAATGACTTATGTCACTCTTTATGCAATTGTTCATCTCCTACGCATAAAACTTTTTTTTAACTCGTGCGTGTGTTTCAAAGATAAAGGTTTAACAGCTACAAATTTAAAGCTTTCATGCAACTCAATTGATTCTATGAGCTAATGGTTAATGCTAGTAATGGGTGATCTATGTTACTTAGACTCTCGGATATGGGTTGATACTATAAGCACTTGATTCTCTATTAAGCTGTTCTTTTCATTCTCCATCAGTTGGACAAATTCAAGATAAGGTCCACTAAACTACTGTCCCACGTTCAGACTCCTCAATGACAATGTATGTCATACACACCAATCAACACAGAATCACCTATTTAGGATGATCAATTCTAATTAATACCAAAATTCTTGAGCTATTTCCATTAATAATGCTATTAAATCATTGAATTCCCAAAATATTGTCACTTTTTGATAAATCTCTCTATATTATACTAAACTACAATTGAAAGTTCTCATCCAACATAAACAATCTTCACCAATTCAGTAATTCACAAATCTATCTCGCCTTCGACAACAAATCGTTCCAAAGATTCAGTACACACTTCCATACTCCACTAATGCATCCATCAAACTTAATTATCTAACACCTAATCTAAGTATGCCCCCACTAACAATCAATAAATCAAACTTCAATAACCTCAACAAAACACTAAATTTCTTACTAACAACACTCAAATCAGTCAAAATTCAACAACCCCACAAAAAATCTAATCAATAAAAACATTCATAAACAACAATCAATCAAAATTAACCCAAAAAATAATGAAAATACAAACCAGAAAACGGATGACAAAATCTTCTTCTTTCTCAACATAGAAATCATTCAACTTATCAAGTTCATCATTGAGAAGTCTAACAAACCAATCTTGAAACTCCTCCAATGTCATGGATCTCTCAGTTGTACTGCGACTGCGACTGGACCCACCACCACCATCATCAAACTCAACACTGGGCCCACCAACTTCATAATTTCCAACACCCAGTTGACGACTATGAGTATTAATACTATTATTATTACTACTATTAATATTAGAATTATTAGTATTAGTATTAGTATTAGTATTGACAGAAGAAATTGTATATGGGAATCGTTTAAGCAGCTTTTTCAAGGGTTTGTAGCACAAGAATTTGTCTCTCCATTCTGGTAGAGTTTCTTCTAAATGGGTTCGAAATTCTTTCCCGAATTTCATGCTCAAAAAACCAATTGTCAGGGGGGGAAAAACATGAAAAGTATTTTAGAATTTTTTACAAGAAATTTTTTTTTGAGAAATTGAGAGAAAATAAAGAGGGGCTAGAAAGGCAAAGTGAGGGAGTGAGAGAGAATCTGGAATCTGAAATTTGGATTATTGATTAAACTTAAGATATGCATGAGATGTAAAAAGTGAGGTAAGCGAATATTTGGGTTGGAGTCTTGTAGGTCAATGTTTTTTTGTTTATGTTTCGAAATAATGGTTAAGATTGTTTACTAATTTCAATTTAATTTTCTCAACTTATGTAACCTTATAATTTTAGCTTTAGCCAATCAAAAAAGAGATTTGTAAATTCTTTTAAAAATAAATAATTCAAATGCCACATAAGCAAAATTGAGGAATGAGATTTTAAAATTAAAATTAATTAAACATAAAATATTATCTTTTGAGATTAGAAATTTAATCTAAATATATAACCAGTGATTTGGTAGGTCTTGAAAAATTTGTAATTGTCTATTCCTCTGCAGCTTTACTTAAAACATTACTCCGTATTTTATGTAGACTGCTTTGTTAACTATTATGTGAAGAGATACGAGGAGAAAGTATGTGAATACTAAATCAGTATTAACCTTTTAGGTAAAACGTTGATCTTTGAGGAATGTATCAATTCTGTAAAACAGGATTATATGGCTTAATAAAACATGCACACTTATTTACTGTAAAGTGGTAGAAAATTGTTGCTAGATCTAGGGTCAAGTGTAAACAGCCTCTATGTAAAGTTGCGATACATCCAAACACCTCATCTCACCCGAGATGGATCCTCTTTAGGGGCATTGGATTATGTTGATATTGATATTGATATTGATTGTATTACTTTAGTGAGGATTTAAATTTGATCAAACATTTCATTAAATTTTCTATTGTTGACTAATTCGCCAGGGTTGTTTAACTTTATAAATTTTCACTTGATGCACACTATCCTTACAACTTCTTTAAAGTGCATGCATCTCTTTGTATTTACAATGAACCTCCTTTCAAATTGTTTAACATTTAATTTTTGATGAACAGGAAGAATTTTCTACCACATGCAATAGAACCTGATCATGTTGTATATATAGGATTTTGAACGGAAAAAGAAGCTCTTGAGAGGACAGGTTAGCCATTATCTTTGAAAATATTTTCATACTGTCTATCTCAAACTTTCCCCTTGTAGCCTTACCTGTTAACTTTGAATGTAGTGCCACATTATCTTAACAAAGTAAGACTAGTTGTAAGCCATTCCACAAAATGTGGTGTGCCTTAATTTTCTCCTTCCCTTCCCCCTTGCATGACTACTGACTTGAGCAAAATCACTGGTTACATTTTTAAGCCAATAAGTTGCCTTATATAATATATGGGTTTGCCTCATTTTCCATGGGTGCATTTATTATTATTCCTTGTTTTTTACACTGCAAAATCCACACTTGGGTGAATCTTGAGCTAGGTACACCCACAGTATTTTTTTGCTAATTTGGTAGCCATTTCTATCTTCAATTAGATTAGGGCGTAGTTTATGAATGTCATATAAATTATAGCTACTTTAGATGATCTCATGCATGGATTTAAAGATGAAATTAAGTCTGAGTGCATATCGTATGGTAGGCCTTGCCTTACTGGGTAGATGCATTATTACTACATATTGTACCCCTTGTTGAAGCACAGAGGACAATGTTTTAATTTGTTGGCAGAAAAATTATTTGTTCTTGTCTCGTACATTGAATCTTTAATGTGTTCATTATTTCAAATTAAAGCTTGTTGTTATGTATATGTAATTTTATGTGAATGGCCCCTTTTTAGGTAGGGGATGGAGGAAGCCCTTCTTGTCAATGATTTTATGTACAAGCATTCCACATTTGTGTGGGTAGGCTAAAGTAATTGAACTGTAGTGCAAGTTGCTATATAAGTACCTTATTTTCTAGTTTTAGTCGCTAATGTAGTCCTTTGCCATATTCCTTGACATGGCTATGATAGTTGTAATTCACATCCTGCTACTATGTTTGTTTGTTTTTTTTGTTTTGTTTTTTGTTTTTTTCTAAGCTTTAATGACCAATCAATTTCCCTCTTTCCTTTGTCAACATTTTATTATTCAATCTCTTTTACCCATTCTTTGCAGGAAATAAAGAAAGGTATTTCCGAGTATAGTTAACTCCTTGTAGTCCCCAAGTTTTAATTTTCCGAAGTTGATCCTATAGGAGTGAGACACCACGGTCCTAGAAATTTAATTAAGCATTAGAGTGCAAATAAGATTTAGGAGAAGTAAATTTCAGAGTTCACTCTTAGCTTTATTTTCTTCCTAATGCTACCCACTTTAGTACAGGGAAAAAAATAAATCCAAAAAATACCAGAATTTACTTTAAAATGCCTTGGTGCACATGGATCCATTCTTAGAGATTTGTCAATCATTTGTCTAAAAGATAAGGGATGCACCTTGAACCTTGATGAGTGTATTGAATTTACAACTTAGCTGTATGAACTATAGGAACCTTTGATCCAGCAGGTGTAGAGGACCTACTGTTTTGGCTTATGGATCTGATGAGAACCCCGGCCCACAGGGTCTACAATGTTAATTATGGTGATTCCTTACGACATATTTGATCCAATTAGTGTTGTTGATTTAATAGTTTTTGGAGGGAAAGATGTCAATTGTCAATGGCAGTTAATTGCTAACCTTTCTTTCTTAGTAAAATTTGATGATTTTACCAGGGGGAACATAATTTAAAAGAGCGACCTTTTAGAATGAGAACTTGTTTACGACTACTTTTAACTATTATACGAAGTATGAAATTATGACGCTTACTCTTGATGTATAGCAAGTCACATAAGAGGTATTATAAGCTAGTTAAAGCATTGTTTTTTTTCCCCACACCTCCCATATTCGAATCTTGTATCCCTTTTCCTCGTCGTCACACACAGTTTGGCTTCTAACAATCTAGGTTTGTGGCTTAAGAGGGGCCGCCCAGATTGGGCCCATGTGTACCCATAGCATAATAAGTCCAAGAAACTTGATCAAATGATTATGCACTTGTAAAAGTAAGACCATATAAAAATTGTTGATGGACAAATTATGGGTAATAATGTAGTTTTAGGACTCTGACTTACATGATTAGATGCGAGCAATGAGAGGGTAGTAAACTAGGAATTTTATATCAAAGTGCTCTCTTCCTAATCTAGGCACAAGAATAATGGGATTGGGCCAGTGAGCTAGACTTTAGTCCAATCCATTGGATTCGATGTGATTTAGAGTTAGCTAAACATTCGAGTTTGTCGGTACTGATGTAAAATTCAATCTTAATGATGCGCTAAAAAATTTCATTATTCCAAATGATGAAAGGACTTCATTGAATTTCACTTCAAACAAGAGTTTTGCTCCAACAATTTCTGTATTGAGATTGTTGTTGAGGTAACCTTAGTTGAAGTGTTGTATTCAACAATCATACACACTCTTCTGATGGATTTATTGCCCACACAACAAAAAATATTTTCATTTAATTCCAATCAAAATGTGGCTACATATGGACCAAAACATGATCAAAAGAATTTACACACTACTAGAAATAGGCCGATTTCAGACGGACAGTTTCTGACGTACACGTAATTCTGTCGGAAAAGTCAGAAATTCCGACGGATTTTCATTTCGTCTGATTTTCGACAGAATAAAAATCCGTTGGAATATAAGGGTTTTCCGACGGAATTAAATTCCGTAGGAAGATTCCGACGGAATATTCCGTCAAAAAATTACATTTTCGACAGAATTAAAATCCGTCGGAAGATTTCGACGGAATATTCCGTCAGAAAATTACATTTCCAATGGAATTAAAATCCGTCGGAAGATTCCGACGGAATATTCCGTCGAAATTTAATAATATAAAAAAACCAAACCCTAACCGGTTCTCTCTCCTTCTCATTTCTCTTTCTCTCTCCTTCTCTTCCTCCTGTTTCGCCTCTCTTCTCTTTCTTTCTCCTCTCCTCTCCTCTTTCCTCTTCTCTTCCTCTCTGACCTCCTCTCCTCCTTCATTCTCTCTCCTCCGCCCACTCTTTCTCTCTCTTCTCCTTCTCCTTTTTCGTCCTCTTTCCTTTTCTCCTTCCTTCTCCTTCTTCGTCCTCTTTCCTCTTCTCCTTCTTCTTCTTCGACCACCGCACCAACACCAACAACCAAGGACACCAGCAGCACCGACAACCGACAACCAACAACCACCGCCGCAACAACACCACCGCGCGAGCATCTCAAGGTTTCCACAACACCACCACCACCACAAAACAATGACCACCGTCGCAACAACACCAAGGTTTTTTTGTAGATCTAGTTTTAGTTAAGGTTAAATTGTAGATCTTGTTTTGTTTTTGAACATTTATGAATATAGTTAATTATTTTTGTAATTGTAATTGTAGTTTATAAATTTATTAGATATTTTTAATGATAATAGTGAATTGTCGTTTTTTTTTTTAATTGAAATTCATATCTACTGGTTTAGATCTTGTTTATTTGGTAATTTTTGTAGTCGGATTTTACGTTTTTATTTGGTAATTTTTTGTAGTCGGATTTTACGTTTTAGTCGGATAATAGTGAATTTACGTTTTTTTCGATTTGGTAATTTTTTTTTGTTTCGTTTATCTGGGTGGGTGGGTTAGGGGGTTGGTTAGGTGGGTTGCTGGTGGCTCAACAGGGTGGGGGCCTGGTAAGGGGTGGGTGGGGTAGATTTGGTCAGGGTGGGTGGGTGGGGTGGGGGAGGTTTGGACAGGGTGGATCTGGGTGGGGTAAGGGTTAGGGGTGGGTCTGGGTTTTTTTTATTTTTTTTTATTGACTTTTGCGACGGAATTTTCCGTCGGAATATACCTCTTCCAACGGAAATTTCCATTGGAAAAGTCACCAACTCTAACGGAAATTTTCGTCGAAAAATTGCGACGGAATTTCAATTAAAGTCAAAAACAGCGCCGACAGAAATAAATCCGTCGGGAATTTCGTCGGAAACTAGCCTTTCAACGGAAATTCCATCGAAAAAGGTCGAATTTCCGACAAAGGGTTTTGCGACAGACTGATTCCGACGGAAGGCTAGTTTCCGACAGATTTTTTCCGTCGGAATCAAGCTGTTTTATTGTAGTGACATATGACTGCCTTAGATGTTTGGATCATCCTAATAAGCAAAATACACCAAAGCACCTATTCATTCACACAGAGTTGAAAAAAAAACCCTAAATGGTTATGTGTGGCAGATTGGCAGTCCATGTTGCTCTTGTCTTGTTTTCCATTCTGATGAGTCCCCTAGTCTGCATCTACCTCCATATCTTCTGCTACATCTTGATTGCTCTGATTTGTTGGCCTAAACATAGTGTTCAGGTACTCCATAGCCTCCATCACAATTTCCTTCTTCACCTCAACTTGATCTGGCAGAATGCCAAGATTTTCAAGTTTCTTTTTGTTCATGTGGGGTATTTTGTACTTGTTCCCACCTTGTGCCTTGAGAATTTTTATCATACATCTTTGCAAAGTCACCCATATGTCCTTGTTGACTTTAGGGTTGAATGTGTCATAAGACTCAATGACTTTCTCAACTAACTCATCTAGATTGCTAGGAAAAGACTAATATTGCAAAGACTGAATTGACCTAAACAAGCCTAAGTCCAACACATTCAAATCAGGTACGATGACTGTGCTGGTTGGAATACAATTTGAATGTTGAACCCATTTGTTGTTGTTGCTGCAATGAACTCCTCATCTCTAGGAACTTGGTGAGGCCTTGTATTGTCCCATTGAATGACGACATTTTTTAGAAGACTTTCAGGCCATTCAGACACAATTGTTGGTATGACCTTTGTCAGTAACATCTCCCTAATCACCTTTATGTTGACATTCTAGAGTGCCTTTGTTTCCCATGTGCCTGCTGCTCTATTTTTGCTTGACTTTTAGCTCTCTCTTTGATATTGAATGGGAATATGCCATACTTCCCATCATGGAGTAGTTCCCCATTTCTGTCATACAATGGCTTCCCAATGATTTCCATGAACATTGCCTTAAGCTTGAATCTTGTTAACTGTTGTGCCTTGTAGGGATCTTCCTCTTTAGGAAGGAGATAAAATCTCCTCTTATCAGGATTGAGATAGAACCATTTCTCATCTATGTGTATGACATGGTTCATGTCAACAAAAGTGGGGTCCTCATTTGATGTCAGTGTTGGCTTTTGTTACTGCTTGTGTGTGTTCTCAGCCTCCCCTTTTTCTTCAAATAATGAAAAGTGACATGAGAAATCTTCAAGGCAACTACATAACTTCTTTTTGTCTGCCTTAGATGCAGAGGGACTGACTATAGGAATACATTTGAAAATTTCCTTGGCTTTGGACCTATTTTGCCATACTTCTTAGTCCTGACATCAATCAAATTCCCCTGTGCCATCTGTTTTTTTAATGTCAGTGAATATTCTAGTGATTGTTGATTTGTGAACATTGAATTGAACTGATAAAATCTTCTTGTGACGCCTTGGTAAGTTCCCATCGTGCATTTACACCAACATTACATCAACAATTTCCCTTTTCTTTTGCAAAGTGAGCTGCTTCCTTTGTGCTTGTTGATTCCCAACTTCATTGAATGCTTTCATGTCATTGTCTTCATCCTCTTCATGTGCAATGTGAACATCTTGTGTGCCTTGCTGCCCATTTTCTTCTTCTTCTTCTTGCATGTTTTCAATTGATGTTTCATATTGCTCTAAGTCTTCATCTTGCATTTCTTCTTATTGATCCTAGTAGATTTCTGCCATTGTTTCCTCTGTTAGTATTTGATCAACATCATAGAACAGAGCTTCAATAAATTATGCCATGCCTTTTGTCCGATTTTTTTTTTTCCTCAGATTGAGGTTGATGATATAGGGCTGGCTGCTGTTTTTTTTTTTTTTTTTTAGGAGATGAAGCTGCCCTAGGTGAATATGTAGATAATGAAGGTTGCTAGGTTTATGAAGATGATGAAGATTGAAGATGTGAAGCACTAATTTTAGTTTAAGGGAATTTTTTGGGTAAATATGGGCTAATCATGGATAGTTAGTGCTAACTTTTGGGTAAACATTTGACCTTTTGAAAAATTTCTAATTTATAATTAAGTGTGCAACATTAAATGCTTGTGACAGATTTGGGGGCTAGTATGTATAAGCCTCATAAATGATGAATGCTTGGTTTAAATGCAGGTTAAAAATCTGAATGTATGCTATTTTTTTCAAAAAAAATAAAATAGGAGGGAAATGAAACCTCACCCAAAATTTCACTCAATTCGAAATTTTGGTGAAAAATTGGGAGGGAAAACAAGTCCCTCCTAAAATTAGCAGATTTCCCCACCAATTTGCAAGTGGATGGGTCCTACTTTCTCTCTCCTCTTCCTTTAATTACTTTACAAAACTTTTCCTAATCTTTGCCCTTTAAGTTTTGCCTTGGTAACCGCAACCCCCTTCAAAATTGCACATAACATTTAACGGAGGTAGTAATATAGATTATATCCTTATTGACTTATTGACCATTTTACACAATAAAGTAACTAACTAAATGCACCTATGCCCCTAAAGTTTAATTGCTTTGACGAAACTTGATCTTTAATATATTATACCTACTTACTTCTTCTTTAAAAAAAATAACTACCGGCTAATTATAAAACACTTTTACGTAATACGCTAATGCAAACAATTTGTCAAACAAGCTAGCTTTAAACCTTCAAACTCTAACAAGCTAGTTTAAAGTTTTAAACAGTTAATAGAGATGAAGTCAAGAGTTTTCCAAAAGATCAGTCATCACAATTTATATTTATATCCATATCATAATTTTAATCCATATCCATTTATCTGGGAGCATATATAAAAGCTGAATTCATAAAATTGATAAAGTTAGTAATCCTCACAAAGAAAAAGATAAACATCCAGTTAAATTCCCCTCTCTCTTTCTAATGGCAGATCAAGGAAAGCAGGCTGAGATCTTTGAGCTCGACAATGGTTCAATGCATGTAAAAATCTCAAACTATGGCTGCACAATCACTTCTTTATCAATCCCTGACAAAGACGGTACATTTATTTTCAATAAAATTTCTGATCTTTTCATCTAATTTAAGTTTTTTCCTTAATTTCTTTTCTGGGTTTTATTATTGCATGTATGATAATTGATGGGTTTTGTCTAATTTTTGTGAAGGTAAACTTGCGGATGTTGTATTGGGATTTGACTCTGTCGACCCTTACCTGGTAATTTATCTCTTTCTTTCCAGGATTTTGCATTGGATTATTTATTTGATTAATAATTTTTTTTTTTTGAATTTTTGTATTTTATTGATGAATAACGTCTGTTTATTTCGCAAATTATCTATTGATTTTTTGGAATTTCTGATGAAAATTATTTTAGATGGCATGAGCTTGTTGGTTGAATTCATGAACATTAATAGGTTTATAAATGGGGTCAATAATTATAGGATATGAGTATGAATTTTAATAATTTTAGAACTGTATTGTAGATCAATTTTGGAAAATCTTAAAGGTTGTAATGTTGTCTTGATAATACACTTAGGTTAGTCAGTAAGTGAGACTTTTCTTGTAGTCAACCAAACTCAATTATAAATCCAAGCCCAAATTTGGATCCTGAAACGAACATACTTGTATTTGCCTTTGAGGCTGAATGCAACATCAGTTGTTCTTCCTGTTGAATTTCTTACATTTGAGCTGTCGGGTTTCTTTGCAACAAGTAATGATCTATGATCTTCAATGTTTCTGTCGCTAATTGATGTCTAATTTTTTTAACCCAGCAAGGAGCTGGATCATATTTTGGTTGCATTGTCGGTCGTGTTGCAAATCGAATTAAGAATGGGAAGTTTACACTTAATGGAGTTGAGTACTCTTTGCCTGTGAATCCCCCAAATAGTCTCCATGGTAAGATAACTTTAGCTTCTGAGATTCTTAAACTTGTGTTATCTCTTATCTCTGCGACTGTTGACATATGAGATGATATTATTTGTTGCTTTCCTTTGTTTATAAATTGTCATGTGAGACTCCCTAGTCTTGGTATTTAATTTCTGAATCCTCTTTATGATATAGTAAATATTGACTTCTTGTTGTTGAAGACAGAATCTAATAAATATTATTGGATCAAGCCTTCACTCTGTCTTCTTTATGCCTGTTATCTTTCAAAAGGGTGTGACTGTGTTCTTTATATACTCTCTGAACTATTAGAATTAAATGTGGTAGTGAATTGAATTTAGGTATCCCTTATTGACCCTAAACTTGTTTGAACTAACTGGTATTGAATTTAACTTACTCCACCTGAATCTATTGCTAATAAGTGAAAATACAGCAAGAACGCTGAAGGCCTAGGGTTTTTTCTTTTTTTCTCTTTTTATATGATTATCAAGTGCCACATTGCATTTATGCCTACGTTAATCTAGGCCCAAAAAGTGACCTGGTGGCCAAAGCACTACAATTGACATTATTAACATCTTTACAATGTGAACTAGTTCCAAATTGGGCCATTGTTTCGCTTGGATTCTAGTTCCATGTGGATTAGGTTGGACATCAAATTATGTTCCTTTTATCTGTACTTTCCCCTTATGTGTTTCCTTATAATTTTCGATCTTTTCATTTAGGTGGCCATAAAGGATTTGACAAGCAGATATGGAATGTAGTTGCCTATGAGAAAAACGACACTCCCTCGATTACTTTTAAGTATCCCAATCATGATGACGAGGAAGGTATGCTCTCTATTGTCACTTCCCTCTTCTGCTGACTACTGAATTTTTTAGTGTGTGTTTCAGAGTTTACATCAAAGAACATTTAGCATATTTTACACCTTGTTTATACACTAAATTAAGTGTTTGGAAGAGAATACAAAATATCACTTAGTATAGTTTTAATTCTCAATCTATTTGTAATTCCTTACCGTGTTTCTGTAGGCCTGATTAATATATATTAACATTTTGAAAGAATCTGCTAACGCTATCATTATACTGAATATACTCCAATAGAGTTAAACTTCCTAGTACAAATTTCTAACATCCACCTATTTGTAAAATAAACTGATGCTAAATCTATTTGTTTTCCAAACAAAGCCCTAAGAAATGTTCTTCATGAAACAGGTTATCCTGGTGATCTTTCTGTGACTGCAACATATACTCTTACTTCCAAAACAACCATGAGGCTAGACATGGAAGCTGTCGCTGAGAACAAGGCCACTCCAGTCAATCTTGCTCAACATACATATTGGAATCTAGCAGGGCACAATTCAGGGCCTGTGCTTGACCATCATATTCAAATATGGGCAAATCACTACACCCCAGTTGACGAGAACACAGTCCCAACCGGAGAAATTGTCTCAGTTAAAGGCACACCATTCGATTTTATTTTGGAGAAGAGGATCAGTCAGGATATTGATAAAGTTGGCATGGGCTATGATCACAATTATGTGCTTGACTGTGGGGATGAAAAGACAGGATTAAAACATACGGAACCAGGCTGTTGTTAGTAACTCTTCAGCCACAGATACAGTTCCATCTGTAGCTGGTAGCTCTCAGGCAGTCCCTGCTGAAGGTTCGAGTATGATTTCATCCATGGTTTCTGCAACTTGCCCACCCACAAAAGTAACTGAAGAAAGAGAGAAGAGAGTTATGAAAACCATGGTTGAAACACGAAAAACTGGGAGGAAGTTGGTTAGACCTCGACTTCTTAAATCTGAAGATGCCCAGCGTGATGTTGAAATGTCAGAGTTGGATGGCAAGAATGTGGGGAGGCCTAGCTTGGTAGCGCAGCCCTCTGTCTCTTTGTCCGGTGAACCTCTTGTTCGGAAATACCCTGCTTCTCCATCTCCTTCTGAGCTGGAAGAGCAATCATCTTTGCCTGGAGATTCTAGTTCTGATTTGCCTGCGCCTGCTCTTAAAAAGTCCAAGGGCTTAGAACCTGTTCAAGAGGATGTTCAAGCAACCTCTGCTGCTCTTGATAACGTTGAAGTTGTTCCAACAGTTGAAGAATTACTTGATGCAGCTGCTTTCTTGCCTCAAGACTCTATCGAGGAAGCTTCTGATTTTGGCAAGGATGATTTTGAACCATTTCAAGGACTTGGAAAGGAGCCTGGAGAATCTAATCATCCAGATGAGGAAAAGTTAGCAGATGCACAGAATGATTGTGGAATCGTTGATAAAGAGCATGCTGAGAAGCCAAGTGAGGCTGATCTAATGTTAGATGAATCATCAAATTTGCAGGCTGACCAGGATTTTAATCAGCAGATGGCTGATGTTGCTGACAGAGAAGAAGGAGGAATGCTCCCAGAAGGTTCTGACCTTGATGGTGGAGATGACACAGCTACTGTGGAAATTCAAGATGCATCTGAAGTTCAGCCTGATCATTCAACTGCAGCTTCAATCCCATCTCCAGCTCCAAATGATGATGATCCTGTAGCTGCTGTCAATGCAGAAGTCAATGACACAAATTCTCCTGAGATTTCAAATGCTAATGATCAGACTGAAGAAGGGGAACTAGCTGAAGATGTTGCTGACGATTCAAATATATCTACTGAAGGCAACGATCAAATTGCTGGGGATGCTGAACTTACCAGTGAAATTAGTTTAGGTGTTGCTGAAGGTAATCTGAGTTCTGTGGAATCTTCTATTTCCAGAGAAGATAGTCCCAATGTGATGGCTAGTCAGGAAGCAACTCAGCCTTCACATATGAGAGCAAGCTCAACAATTATAATGATATCTGAAAGAGCTAAGGAGCGGGCTGCAGCTAGGCTTGGACGTTCCCCTGCACCAGATTCCACTCCTTCTCCTGCTGCAAGGAGAGGGCGAGTGCCAATGAAACGAAGTCGAGGTGCCCGAGGTAGCCGTGGTGGGCGTAGGCCAAGTTCTGGTGATCAGAGCTAAAACTATAAGCTGGCTTATTTCTTGCCACCCCAACTGTAAGTTTTCTTCTCCTTGCTGCTTGTAATTTTTCTACTCCTTCCAAAGTTCAATTGCATGTTAATTTAGGAATTAGGATTGTTGGTACTGGCTACTTTGTCTTGTGAACAGCTATCACTAAAGCGTACTATTAATGTTTCATCAAAGGAGGACTCATGAAAAAGCCTAGAATAATGTTTAAAGGGGGTAATTTGACTTTTGAGCTGTTGGTTTCATTAGGAAGTGGATTTAATTAAAGTAAAAGCATTCCTTTTCTCTCTAGTGATTGTTATTCTTGCTTTGTTTTGTTTGGTAGTAACGTAGCAGTAATAGGCTCCAATTAGATTATGGCATCATAGTATCAAGGTTTAACAAATTTGAGTTTTACAGTCCCAAATTCTATATGAAGTTTAATTGTTGAAAGTAAATTGTAGTTTTCAAATAGGTTAGTCTTGTCCCAGTTCTTGTTCTTAAAGGGCGTTTAATTATGTTGCATTCTTCCTTTTCATTGGGTGTCAGATACACAGCCTGTGTCTGAGCTCTCCTTGCGAAGATTAAGCCTGTGTCCCTACTCATCTTTTGGAGTTTTCTTGTATTTTAAAGAATTAAATACAGATTTGAGTATGTCTTTGGTAGAAATTTCCATATCTAACCCACCAGTGGTAGCTTGCAGTCAGACATTGTAATACAGTCCACCCACCACATCAACATTCTCTCTTCAATTGGCTTAATTTTGTATGCAAATAGTTAAATGTTAAGAACCGTAGAAACAAAGGTAGTATTTATGTTGAAAATGGTGTCAATTACTGCCTAAAATTCCTACTTATTTTGTTTTGGACGGTATTTTCCAATTTCTTAATCCCTGACAATATAATTAGTTTGTAAGCTATTACTATTTTTATTCAATTCTGCTCTGCAACCCTAGCTGATTTCATTTCTGAGTGAAATGCTACAAAGCACTATGGTGGAATAAAAATTGTTATTGTTTTTTCCGAACACTTGATTTGCAATTTAATTTTAGCGTTTCAATTCCTGGATTTGAATTGAAGAAGTTCAACTTGAACTCACAAAACATTATCTTTAGTATTTTCTGATCTTAGGACTAGAATGATACTCTTTTTATTTATTTATTTATTTTTTCATTTGATGCCTAAAAATCGTCATATATGATATTTGTTAGGTTTGTTAGTATAAAGTTAGGAACTGAAACACATCTTCTTGTGCTTGCATCGGATCCCTTTCAAATATTGACATGTCTTGCAAAATATGTTGGATGTATGAAATCACTAAAAGTTAATTTTTTGGAAATTAGCATTGGTGAAGGGTGTATGTATTGTTTCTGTGATAACAGAGAAAGTAACATAGCTGCTCTTGAATGGGAGGCGTAAAATTTATTTTTTATTTAATTACATATTACATCTTTTTATAATGGGACTATGTTGGGTTTTAACATTATCTTATTCTTGTTTTCCAATGTTTGCTATTGACAGGTGCAAGTTTGAGTTGATGCCAATCAAAGAGTGCAAGAGAAGGAGAGCTGTAAAGGAGATTCATTTAGATTGAAGGTAATGAGCTTTAATCCCTCCTCCGATGATTATATTAACATGATGAAAGTTCCGTATCTCACTAATATGCTCCCAATATTCTCTTTGTACCTACAGGAAGAAAGATGTACAAAGATATTCAAGCAAGATCCATGGCTTTTGAACAGATTCGTGGATTTACTTATGTGTAGATGTAGTGAGTAGGCAACAAGGACTTGTCGCAGCTTACAACTTACAAGAACATCAAGCACCATTTTTCTTAGTCTTTCTCTACTTTGCTCGACTTTTGTTTAGGGTTCTAAGAATGCTTTTTGAATGGCAAGTCAAACTTAGCACAAGGAGTTCATAGAACTTGCATTTGCACATTTTGTTGCTCTGTAACATATCTAGCCAGTTGCATGGTACTGATTATTTTTAAGAGAAATGGGGAAGTGTATAATTTATGGCTTTTTGCTTAGGTGATTAATTTCAGGGCACGATAGACTAGAATTGTGTAAGTATCAATATAATTTTGGTAGATTTTCTGCTATTATGTTGAAGTCATGGTATTTTTAAAAATTGATTAGCTTTAAATTAAAAATTCGGAGTTATAAAGCTCGTTAATGTGTGGAAGTTATTAGTGTCAATACTATCAACCAAGGACGACTTGAAAATTTAACAATGCCGTATTTTTGAGAATTGTAAAAAGCTTTTAGGAAGTAGTAAACACTTTAACCAAGTCTTCCAAGTAAACCAACTTGGTGCAGCAGCATGATCCAAGACAAGTATGGACATGGGGCAAACTTTAAGACAACGAGCACCTCATGTTTAATTAGGTTGCATAAGTTAAAATTTGGTTTATGTAATAAGTTTATGGTGCAAATTTTATATGCAAGCTTTGAAAACTGGTTATTTTTCATATACAAGTTAAAGCCAATTTAAGTAGTGGGTGAGTTTTTTCAGTGATCAATATTTGGGGTATCAATGCCAACCAAAACATTGGATAACAAAAGTTGCAGCATAATCTAGCAGATCCAAATTATGTCATCATTGGCTTTTAGCTAATTTGCTTAATATCCAATAATCATTATATTGATGAAATATCAAATGTCATATAACTAGATCATGAAATTTCAAAAACCATGTAAAAGTAGTCTAGTTGCAGATCATGGTCTTAGCCTCTTAGGTAGCTCAAATTCATGACATGAGTTCTCAAGAGAACCTTTTCCATTTTTTTTGAGAGAAATTTTCCATCTTTCTTGTCATTTAACATCTTGACTATTACACTTGTTAATTCTTAACTTTGTACATTAATAATTCTAATATTTAGCATCTATTGTTATATAGAAAAAAAACACATACAAGAAATAGAGCAAAAGTTTAGATGCTACACTAAACGGAAGTATAATAGAAGTAAATTATATGAATAGTTATTTGGTAGTGTCAACACAATATGAAATGCAACTTTACAATGCCTTGGCTAAATGTTAGAGCCTTACCATATGATTATATCTATCTATTAATTTGGAGAAATGAACTTGAGAAAATGTAGCTAGTTCCATCTTATCAGATGTGAAGAAAAGGAAAATAACATTAGCCTAAATGGGAACTTAGGACCAAAATACTACACAAATTGCAGATTACTACATCATAAAAAGTAGGACAGATAAAAAATTATAACCATTAAATTCTGCGGTATTTTAAAACAAAATAATTATAATAAAAAGTTTAGAACCTTAACAAAATTGCTATATGAAGCATGACGTGCACATCAAAAGCAACATCTAAGGACAAGTGCGGGGCATCAACACATTCGCTGATTGATAAGTCCACATTGCAGATACTCTGCAAAATGTTACAAACCTTCAAAAAAACTTCCAAAAGAACTGCTTGAAGCTTTCCCGTTGCCAGTACCAGTGTTCTTCCTCTTAGTACCTGAAAGAAAAGGAAAGCGAAAGGATGCACTTTCAACAATCACCAATATATGTTGCATATGTGGACGTGGGAGAACGATAACCAGTAAAATTGAACAGACATGGAAATATTGACTTAATGTTTACACAAGAAACAAAGCAATTTTGTTAATCTAGTCAGTGGATTACAATAAATACACATCAAACAATCAATATTAAAAAAGAAAAAGAGAAATCGACATATGAACATGTAGTTCGTGTTATTTTCAGCTAGAAGCTTCTATCAAAGTTCAAATAATCATTAAAACAATAAAGTAGGTAATTTATATTACTTCTCAATCTGTGTTGGTAATATTTATATTAATTTATATTAAATCAAATAAATAACCTTATTTTCATAAATGATTATTTTTTTAAACTCTTACACTTTACGTGATTTACCACTTTAACTTATAATGACTCCAATCAATTAATCAAGAACAAACATAATAATATAATCATCAACACACATTTCCATTTCATTCTTGAATTAATTAGTGAGCACATACAATTTATTTTAATTAAGGTTCCTTGCCTAATTTTGTGTACAAAATTGCATTATTACTACCTTGGTGTATAAGATGCACTAATAAACTTCATTGAGTCAATCTCAACTTATATGAGTGAGTAAATAAATAAACTAACTTCTTGACTCTACTCCAATAATATATGGGTGAGAAATAAAATCATTAATCATGCTCAATAATTATAATCTTAGCTCTTTTAAACATACATAAGTCTTGCTTATTAATTTCATGCTTCCTTGATACTTGAAAATAAAACATACTTCCATGATTCATACATATTCAAATTGTATCATACCTCAAATAACATGTTCACATACTTGCATAATAATTCATGATTAA
The DNA here is from genome assembly GCF_001683475.1 of Chenopodium quinoa. Lineage (NCBI taxonomy): Eukaryota > Viridiplantae > Streptophyta > Magnoliopsida > Caryophyllales > Amaranthaceae > Chenopodium > Chenopodium quinoa. Next base: position 3,835,775 of record NW_018743252.1, on the reverse strand, counting down.
CCAACATCAAATCCAAGCATTTGATCAACCAAACATGCTACTAATTCATCACTTGATACTTACTTTTCATTCCTATCATGATACTACGCATACACAATTAGTTTTATGTGCATATGTACCTTCAATAATGCCTAAACTCGGCCACACTTGCTAGAAGTCACCTAGCTTAATATATAACCATAATTAATCCACTATAACCACAAATTTCCAGCAACTATTATATATATTAAACCTCACTAATTAACCCAAATTTAATGGTTTAAAAGCCTTAAAACCTTTTCTTTAAGTGGGTACTTAAATCTCTTTCAAAAAGACTTAGTTTTCATGACTTAAATAAAATTTCACCATACTTATTTAATATAAAACATCACTAACAAACCAAAAAATCATATTTAAATCATTAAAAACCTTTTCTCTTTTATGGGTAATCAAATCCTAACATAATAATTAAAAAGTAGTGTATATAATAAAATTTCAGCATTAATTAAGGGCTTAAAACTCACTTAAAAATATGTTCTTATCATTAATTAACAACCACAACAATCTAGGATCAAACCCTAATTATAAACATCAAATATCCAAATTCTAGGGTTTGTAAATTGGGATTTTTAATAAAATTATAATCTGAAAACATTAATAATAAATTAACAACATCATAATATAATTAAAATCATGCTTTGAAATAATTAAACAAGCTTAGAAATTAAAATAGGAGAAAAAAGTTTCTTTTTCTTTAATACCAAAACCGCACAAAGGAGAGAGAAAAGAGGGACGATGGTGGCCGGCTGAGCTTTCAGTGATGCTGCTGGCCGCCGGTGGTGACGTCAGTGGTCGGTGGTGGCGCCGATGGTGGTCGTCGATTGTGAGGAAAAGAGGAGAGAGAGTGACGTGGGAAAGAGAGGAAAAAGAGAGATACAAATAAAAGAGAAAAGTTTGGGTCTTTTGAGAAATCTGACATTTGATTTTTGAGTATTTGTATCCCCTTTAAATAAACAAAATCATTTATTCACACAATTGTCATTACTAATCCTATTCTCCTTTGAAATCTTCTTTGGGGCAAACTTGTTGGGCCCTTAAAAACTACTTTAATCCCAACAAGCTAGTCCAATACTTTAAATGAAATTGGTCCAATTATTTGAAATATTTTATTACCTCAATTAATACTCATATTAATTTATACACACTTATTTTATAATTAAATAATTAATTCATTTAAAATGAAATAAATCATTTTGATTTATAAATAAAATATATAATTTATATATAAGAAATATTATAAAAATACGGAGTATTACAACCACCCCATCATTCCTCCGCGAAACCACCGCCACCACCCCCAACCTGAGCCCGAAACACCAATCCCTGCCCACCCATACCTCGAAACCCCAACTCCCACTCCCACCTCGAAACCACCACATCCACTCATCACCCCATCTAGACCCCTGATCAAAACCCCAAGCCCCCATCCCATCCAGACCTCGAAACCACCACCCTCGCCCGCCTAGACTCGAAACCACCACCCCCACCGGCCCTGACCTTGGTCAAAAGTATGATATTTATGAAATTTAGTTCTGGGCAGAGGAGAGGGCAAAAAATAGGTCATAGGATAAAGAGAGAGAGAGTGGAGGCAGTGGTTTTGGGTCAAGTGGCGTTCTAGGCGGTGGTCAAGGTTGAGATTCGCGTTCGGGGTCGAGGTCTGGTGGTGGCTAGGTGAGGGTAATAGTGACGGTGGAGGCGGAGGTGGTGGTGGGGGCGGCTGGGTTGGTGGTAGGGTAGGTTGACTTTTTTTTTACTTATTCTTTATTTTTATTTTTATTTTTTTTTTTTTTAAAAAAAAAAATCCTAACCATAGTTAACTTTAACTAACTATTTAAGTAAATAAAGTTGTAAGTGGGATAAATTCTTAAATAGGGAAATTTGTAATAAAAAATGAAGGGGGTGACTATTGAGAATTTCCCTAAAAAAATTTGTATACACCTTGCACGGTGTTCCCAAGGGTATAATTTACTCATGGTATTTTTATTAAAATGAGTAGAAAAATCAAATGAGGAAAAAATAATATTTGGATACACCTACCTCTAAGTACAACCAGGTTTATATAAAAGGTGTTGTCGAGTTGAGCTAATTGGTTAAAAGTCGAACAATTTTTATAATTGAATTACACGTGTCGATTTTGGGTTGAAACCCAAACCCGTTTATCTTCGTGTCAACCCAATTATTTAAATGGATCGAGACTTATTGACAACCTTATTTCAAGTCAAGTTTGCGTTGGGTTATCATGTTGCAATAGCTTTTGACAACCTTAGGAGGAAATAGGCAGTGTATTTGGGATTTAAAATTGAATGAATCTTAAACAAAGGCAAGGAGAGAGAGAAAATGGAGTTTAAAGCAAAGGTTTGAAGGTTTGTGTTATCCCCCATTGATGGAGTTAATGTGTTAGATTGATTAATTTAGAAATTACTTGCGGTTAATAATTACCCTCCAAAGGGTTTCAAAAGTAAAACTAATGGTGATATTAATATAGTGCTACTACAAGAACTGGATTAGAATAGAAATGAGTAAAATTTGTGGCCTAATTACTTCCTCCATATCTTTAATTTGATCAAAAATTTTCATATGTGGTTGGTCACATTATGTAGCCGAGGTTACTTATTCAGGGGTTATTTATTCTGTGGTTATACTCGGTCGATCACGGATTACTCGATCAATTAGGGATTACTTATTCATGGGTTACTCGGTCGGTCAGGGGTTACTCTTACACATAAAATGCACTAATTGACTAAATAACCCCAAAATAAGTAACCCTCGACCGACTGAATAACCCAAAAATAAGTAACCCTTAATCAACTAAGGCCCTGTTTAGTTCACCTTATTTTTACTTATTTCAGAAAAAATAAGTTCAGATCAGATCAGAAAAAATAAGTTCAGATCAGGAAAAATAAGTTCAGATCAGATCAAATCAGAAAAAATAAGTTCAGATCAGGTCAGAAAAAATAAGTTCAGATCAAATTATTATTATTATTATTATTATTATTATTATTATTATTATTATTATTATTATTATTATTATTATTGATTTATGATGTATCGGATTTGATTTTATCGTTTGTTGAACTAGCAATATTGTCTATGTTATTAAATAGCACAAACAATAAACGATAATAATTAAAATTTCATTATAAGCTCCAAATCATAAACGTTTACAAATATAATTTTCATTACAAGAAGTTCCAAATTTCCTTCGCTATATTAAGTTGTACTTCTTTCATTACAGCTATATTAATTCTCGTTAAACAAATCATAATCTGCTCTTGGTTCGATTTCTATACCACTATCAATGGGTATATCCAACTCATGTATTCGAATAAAATTGTGAAGTATGAATGTAGCAACCATAATTGCCAATTGTGAAGTGTGAAGTGTGGGTCGGATTAATTCGGTTCGGCTCATTTCGGGTTGACTACATTAATGCACATGCACCTACAAAGTAGTAGTATTCGTAAATAGTAATTACTAAATTTGAATAAAGAATGCACATGCATCCAAAAAGTAGTGGTATTCATAAATTTTCCTAGGTTTTTTTGAGACGTAAATTATAATACATTTGATAATAGAGAATTTTTTTGAAAATATTTGAATAAGCTTAAATAGGAAAATAACTCATAGAATTAGGGAAAGAAAAAAAAAATATGACGTAATCCTAGATTGCTAGTTAATTTCGGGTCAATAACAAGTCGGGTTGATTTCAGGTCGGGTTAATGATAGATCGGGTTGAATTCGGGTCGGGCTAGTAATAGGTCAGGTTAAATTCGGGTCGGGTTAGTAATAGGTCAGGTTAAATTCGGGTCGGGATAGGAATAGGTTGGGTTGAATTCAGGTCGGGTTAAATTCGGGTTTTGATGGGTTAAAACGGGTCAGTGTGTCATTCCCACACAACCATACACGCATGAATAAAAAAAGGTTCAATAGAGGAACAAATGAATAAAAAAGCACTTAAACGCACTAAACAAGTTAAATATAAAAGCTTAAATAAAAAAAGGAAAATGAAATCTAATAATCACACCTTTGCTCCATCTTCCAGAAACAATCTCACCTTTTGAAATTTTAGAAACAATTCCATTAACAATAATGATATTATTATTATTTAATAATAAAAATATAATATAATATAATATAATATAATAGTAATAATAATAACATAATATAATATAATATAATAATAATATAATACAATATAATACAATATAATAATAATAATAATAATAATAATAATAATATAATATAATATCATAGTAATATAATATCATATAATAATAATAATTATTATAATGATAATAATAATAATAACAATAATAATTAAACATTAATATTGATTAACATTAAAAGTAGAATATTGAAATAATTAAAATAAGGTCAAATCAGAAAAAAAAAAAAAAAGTTCAGATCAGATCAGAAAAAATAAGTTCAGATCAGAAAAAATAAGTTCAGATCAGATCAGAAAAAATAAGTTCAGATCAGATAAGCTAAAATCAGGTGAACTAAACAGCCTCTAAGTACTCCTAAATAAGTAACCCCTAATAAGTAACTCCGACTAGAGGTGTTCAAAAATTGGTTCGGGTTAAAAAAAATGGACCGAACCAGTCCGGATGACCTCGGTTCGGTCTCCGGGTTGAGAAATTTATTTTTCCGGTCTTCGGTCTGGTCCAAAACCCTATAAAAATCGGTCTTGGATCGGACCAATTTTTGCTTAAAATTATACATAAAACCTTTAATAATGATTAAGATTATCTTTAATAACCTTGAAAAACTTTAGTTGTATGAGATTTTTTGTACAAAACATACAAAAAAAGACATTAAAATATTGTTTTTTTTTCGAATTTTTCATAAATTATTTAAAATTTAGAATTTTTTTTAATAAAAATTCTACAATCGGTCCGGTCCGGGTTTTGGACCCATTTTTTCGGTCCGGTCCGAATTTGATCCTGGCTTAATCGGTCCGGTCTTCGGTTCTTGAAGTTCATTTTTTCGATCTGGTCCAGTCTTAGAACAATGAACATCCTTAACTCTGACCACACGATGTTGCCAACTACATAGAAAATTCAGATTAGATAAATTGAATTTTTAAATAAAAAAATATTCAAATTAGATACGCCACTTTCCTTTTATCTCTACCTCTCTCATATCACACTATTCCTCTTTTTTCTTTCTCCTGTCTAGGAATCTATGTTTTTGCAAATAATGCAACTCACAAAACAAAGGACCGATTTTTTGCAAACTGGAACAGATAAAGGACAAGAAAAGCACAAGTCTTAACTTTATTTACTGTATGTGATAAACTCTGGTAAAAAAATAAAAAATAAAAATAAAATATGTACAGTGATAAGCTTAAGGAGAGAGAACTTGACAAACAAAAACATGATTATAATCAGCCCGTCTTGTGTGCGGCTGTCAACACCGTGTCACCGCTTATAAAAGAGCAAAATAACCCCTTTAATACTGGCCGAGTAGCCCTTTACTACTGACGAAGTAACCACCCCTATAACACTGAGCAAGTAACTCTTATAGCATTAACGAAGTAACCCCTATAATGACTGGTCATACGGTGTGGCCAGCCACATATAAGAGTTTGTGTATTATAACAAATTGCGCAATTTTCTATAATAAATTGAAGAGAAGTTCTCAATCAAAACCCAAAACCTAAAATCTTGCCACCAGAACTTGACAAACAGACAGGTAACAAAGAGCAACAGCAAATAACAATGAAAATGACTGATTTCTTATGAAATAAGCAAATACGTCACATCGGGAAAATCAGGAATCATTTAAATGAATCACCAACCGCAATGAAGAGAAATCTTTAGGGGATGAAAAATCATCCTTAGAACAAAACATGGTACTGTAATAAAAAGCAAGAAATTGCGCCTTATATGGCCTCCAGAGCTTGAAGCATATCTGCCTTCAAATCCTCAAAGTCCTCAACTCCAAAACTGAATCGAATCAAGTTGTCTGAGATCCCATACGCTAGCCTCTCAGATTGACTTAGATCCCTGTTTATAAAATACATGTAAAGAGTTGATCAATCAACCAAACAATGCAAATCGACCCCCACAATCATATAAAATTGACAAGGTTAACTTATCATGTACTCCGAATATGCTGCGATATACTCCACATAATGCCAACAATCTAAGAGGGTACTAACGGTCAAGTATACATACCTAAATTATTAAGGATAGTTGCTTCTAGATGCAAATAATAAATTTGCCCCAAATAAAGACAATGAAATAAGGGGAAAAAAAAAGCTACTCTGGTCCCTTTTGTAGCAATATGCTTTTGTAACTATTTTCTGCTTCAATTATATTTAATTCATCAAATCTTTCCAAATCTTGAAAAATATATTTAAATAAGGAAACTAGCAGCTTTTGAACATAAAATTGACAATAAAACACTGGTGTCGACTTATAAAATCATAGCAACAAGGTGGTCCAAGGCCTAAGTGGAGGGACCATCATATTACACATCAGCGTGTAACTACTTATAATGACATAACAAGTAGGACTAAATCCTAAGAATACCACAAAACAGGCCATCGATTTTTAGTGATTTCTCTTCAACTTGACAACTTTCGAGCAATTGGCAATCTAGTAGTCTTAGGAAAATGATACCATGACAAATCAACTCCTCTTTATTCTGGTCCTTTACTTTCCAAGAAAAATACGTAAAGAAAAGGCATACATACCAGTAAGACATGATTGCAGGCTGATCAACAATGCTTTCACAGCCTCCAAATGATGGAGCGATGTAAGCGATCTTCAATGCATCAACAAATTTAATTGTGTCCATCAGATCACCATCAATCTGTAATACAATAGATAGAATGTTATTTCAACTCGGATGTAGCTGCAATGGGGGCAACAGTGCAGGAAACAAATTTGCCAAATACCACAACCAGTGCGGAACTGAACCACTCACCTCAAAACTAACCACTCCACCAAAACCAGTCATTTGCCTTTTAGCCAGCTCATGCTCAGGGTGACTAGGAAGGCCTGGATAATAAACACGCTTCACCTGCCAATATTGTCCAGTTAGTTCTGAACCTCTCAAACAATTTCAGAAACCGTTTCATGGAAGTGATGAACATCAATTCACCACAAGCAAATACAGCACAGGCATAGATGACAATAGAATATTAAATAGTATACATGCCTATACTTAATTATCTATCTTTAAAGGAAAATAGCCGCCATATTTAATGCTGCCACAATACTAGTTTAGGTACTTAACATGCAAAAATCAATAGTCCATACAGTAAGAACAAGAGACTAGCAAGCTTCTACCATGAATACACAAAGCAGTTTGAGGTAGAGTTAATGATATGTTCGCATGTTGAACCAAAGGTCTACAACATAAGCAAGCTGACGATTTTATTCTACACCCCATCCTTCTTTCAACACAGCCAGAATAAATAAAGGATCCTTCTGCCCAACTGATAAATGCTTAACTCAAAACATTGCCACGAGAAAGATAGGTTTCTAACAACATAGCTCTAGTATTTCTATGAATAAATTTTAAGAGATATAAGTGGTCAAAGTTCAACCTCAAGAGCATGAGAGCCTTGTATTATCTACGAGTGAAAGAAGTGGTGATCAGTATAAGACTCTTGTCAATAAAAAATCTGATGAAAACTAGCCTCCCTCAAATTACCATAATTAGACAGCAAATTTTTTTAGTAAGCAAAAGCTTCCATGAGTAACTTTTACCAAGGTATCTAGACAATCTTGTGGAGAAAAAATGTTGCATACAAAAACAATTGTCTGTAAGATAAGTTGTAACATAATTCATGAAAATAGATATGAGGGCCACTGTAACGTATAATAGAACACACCCAAAGCTATACAGAAGACCTAGAGGACACAAGGTTCCACCTGATAAAGTCACGAAACCAAAATGATAAACCAACTTAATTACCTTAGGATGTGCCTCTAAAACTTCGGCCATCCTCATCGCGGTAGTATTCTGCTGCTGTACACGAAGATGTAGGGTCTTCATACCACGAATGATCAGGTACGCGGCATTCTGGACAAAAGTAAATCCAAACCATGAGAACTGAAGCGTGGCAGAGCCCGACAAATTTAATCCATAATAGGTAATAATTATGATACAATTTACTCTCAGTGTGCACATCCACTGACTTCCAATATGATAGGCTTAAGAAAGTCAAAAGCTACAATAATACAAGAAATACAAAAGCATGAATCTCACATAACCATGAATAACAAGAGCTGAAATAAGAAAAGTATAAATTTCCAGCAAAGTTACTTACTGGGTTAAGAGTCCCACCAAGAATGTGATGCATATTGCGTATTGCAGATATCAATTTTAGTGAGCCACTGATGCAACCACCAAGCACCTGCAAAATTTCACATTTCAAATGTATATATCAGAAACAGAAATCAAAGCACCAATTTTCTATATGGTCAAATCCAAAGTAAGAGTCAACATACATCATTATGTCCCCCAATGAATTTTGTCATTGAGTGCACAACAAGATCAGCTCCCAGAGCTAGGGCCTTCTGGTTAAGCGGGCTGGCAAATGTTCCATCAATGCAGACCAAAGTTCCTTTCTTGTGGCAAAGATCTGATACCAGCTTAATGTCAACACATCTAAGAAATGGATTGGTCGGAGACTCTGTGAAGAAAAGAGTAACCTGCCAAACACCATATCATGTTGTTAATATCTTCATCTCTTGAACTACATACTTCCTCCCCTTTTTTAGTAGTATCCGACTTTGACACTATTCAAAGTACTTCGACCATCAGTGGTTATATACATTAGATCTTGTTAGATTTGTCTAACACCCAACATCAACGTTTGATGCATTCACAATGACAATTAACAATGCCAAGGGCCAAAGTAGTGTTTTAAAAAATGTGCAGAGTCAAAATTGAACCACTAAAAAAAAAAAAAAAAAAAAAAAAGGATAAAAATTAGAAGGCCAAAAGTAGTCTTCCCTGATTACTACTTACATTATTCTGATCCAATGCAGACTTCAGGCCTTCAACATCAGCAGGGTCAATGACGGTTGCCTACAGTTAGAGGAAAAAAAACACACAATGAGCGCCAATAAAACCTCATCTACTAACACCACAATATATACAAATCAGCAGCTTGGATACTTGGTATTGAAATAGATCAAATATGACAATCAAGAGACGGCCCTTAATTTCATACAGATTGACAGTGTGAGTTTCAGTGAAAATTATAAACATGTAAAAAGCACATCATCTCGCATGATCTAGAAACATATTGAATGAAATTCTGGGCAAGCTTATACTTTAAACCACTTTTGTTAAACCCCATTTTCAAAAACATTACATTCTACTTAAAAATGGTCTACTTCTATTCTCCCTCATTATACGGACCTCCAAAATGCAAAGTAAAAATAAGCAAGACATGACAAAAAATCACATTTGATTTACAATAAAATACAAAGTAAGTAAGATTCCTCCACAAAAAAAAAAAGGATAAAATTATATACATATATATATGAATGGCATAGAATTTACCTTGATTCCCATTTTTGGGAGGAAATTCTCAATAAACATTCTGGTCTTGCGGTAGCAGTCAGTAGTAGTCACAATATGACCTCCAGCAGGAACCAGAGCCAACATCATGACAATACTTGCACACATTCCAGATGCCAGTAACATTGTAGATTCAGCTCCTTCAAGAGCACTGTTGCATCATAAACAATCAGATCGACATTCTACAAACTAAATAAGCAAGGATATTAAAAACAACGCAGTAGATTGATAAAAGACAAACCTAATCTTATCTTCCAAAACCTGTGATGTAGGATTACCATACCGGCCATACTCAAAACTTGTTTGACGCCCCTCCTACAAAGCGAGATTATTGATGTAAAATACAAATGAACACTAACCAATCACAAGGAAACTATTGCAGCATACCCCAAATAAGATCACTCTTTCACAATAACTAAATTCAACACCAATCAGGATTATTCTCCCACCCAAAAACCAGTAATGCACCAACCAAACAACTCGAACGATTAAAGCCAAATATTAATACCTTGAAATCAAGAAGATCAGCAGTTTTCTTAAAGAAGTATGCAGAGGTGTTAACTACTGGAGTAGTAATCGCATCAGTAACAATGCCGCGCCCTAAACGTTCACCTGCACGACAATCAACACTTCAGCAAGCCACACACAATATAATTGCAACAAAACTAAACACCATATTCCTCACATCATTTATCATTCTTTTCATTGCTTCTTTTTTCGACACGAATAAAACTGGCGCGGGTTTGTCTAAAACCCGAAACACCAAAACCCTAATACTAATCAACAAGAGATCTACAACATCAATTAGCAAGTATGAACACACTCATTTATCAAAAATGCATTTATTTATTTATTTATAGAAACATCAAATATTATTTTCACAAACATAGTACAATCCAAATTAAACCTCAAAAACAATATCACAATAAATAAATAACAAAAAATGATTGAACAAATTAAGGAATTATACCAGCATGAATAGCAAGACTCCCATCAGAGCTCAAAAAATCGTAAGAAGAAAACTCTACACCACCATCACCATCACTGTTAGTTTTACAATCACCAACTACATCAACAACATCATCAACCTCCGACGAATCATTCACGATTTCGACGGCGGCGATGGCAGCGGCGTCGACGGCAGTAGCCGCCGGAACACCGCTAAAATCACCCTCTTTGTTCGACCATGAAGCCGCAACAATTTGCGCAACACCGATGTTGCTACAGTTCCGGCGAGCCTTGGTGCTCAACTGGCGAACAAAGTTCGGAGGAAATCGCAAGATCATGGAAGAAAGACCGCTAGTACCGGAAAACGAACTCCCGCCAATTCCAGCGAAAGTCCGGCGATATTTACCGGCGTTTGAAGAAGGGATGTCGGGTTTCAAGGTAGCGGAGAATTCAGGCTCAGAGCGGCATTCAAATGGGGGAAAAACCCTAGCGTAACAGCTGCTAGAAACCGCCATTGAAGGAGATTGAAGGTGTTTTTCACTTTTTTGAGGGTTTTTCTCTCTCCTCAAGATTTGTGTTGGTGGTGTAGTTTGTGGGTGAGTTTTCAGAGTTCCGTCCTCCGGAAAATGTGACGGAAATTTCTGAAATGGAGAGTTGATTTTCAAATATAAAAGGGTAGTATTGGTTGGTGGGGAAGCATTTGGCCTTAACTTAACTATGGTTAGTTGGAGAGAGAAGGTTTTAACTAAGGTTTTTTATAATGGAAAAAAAAAAAATTTGGTTTTTCAATAATAAAAAAAAAGACATTCTATTTTTGTTGGAACTTGGATGACTTCATATTTTATTTTTAATTTATTATCATTTCTATTAAATTAATTTAATATTATGTGGGAAATTTTTAATTTTAGGTTTAGATGTTATATTAACATAAAGTAATTGTTAAGTACAATTTGTTTGTAATATCTCGTACACATGTTTGTTCAATAAGTGTTGTATGTATGCCTAACCATACGGTGTCACATTATTTGATATGAGTATTCTTTATTCAATTATATTAGGTTAGTCTCGTACGATGCATGGTTTTAATAATAAAAATTCACTTGTAAATATGTAACACAAATTTTTTAAGCAAAACATAATAATTCTTAATCCCTCGTGAAATTTATTGAGCTAAAGTAAAGGACATAAATATTCTAATTAACTTTATAGTTATAATAAAATTTAAAAAATGTTAGCTTTACCTTAAATAATAATAAAAAAAAAAAATTGATGTCAACAATAGTTTTGGAGGTAAAAATTTTTATAAGAAGCTGCAATTACTTTAGTATTAGTTATAGAAGATAAGTAGCCTCAATTATTTATAAGAGTAACTTATTTTGTCAGTAAAAGTAACCTTATTTAATTATATATTTTTTAAAAAAAAAAAAAGTAAACCTATTTATTCATTTGATTAACTGCTAGTCTTTTCTTTTAACTAACAAAAGATTAACTTCACTTATTTATAAGAGTAAGTGAGTAACCTCATTTTTTCATGGTAGATCAATAAAACTTATTTACGTTACTAGAGTGGCTAACACACGTAATGTACATGCCATAGCTAGTCATGCATGTTCGGGAGCTTTTTCAATTGTTAGTTACATTAATGAGGGAAAATATGCAAACAAATATTTTAGGAGTATAAATTCTAAATAGCTATATAAAAAAATTAAAAAAAAAACAATTAACAATGAAGTCAAAAACGAAAAAAAAAACACAATTAACATTAACGGAGGCAAAATAAAAACTTGTACATATTAATGAAGGTAAACATGTAAATACACATTTTGAAGGGTATAATTGGCAGCACACTATTCATAAAAATAATCTTGTACTTTTTATAAAGTAGGGGAGGTAACCCTATTTTCCCATTGAAGTAATCTCATTTAGGTTAAAGTAACCCCATTTACTCATCAATGTAACCCTTATTATTCAAATTATTACCTTATGTGAATTGGTCACACCATGTGGCTAGCTACATACTTCATCAGCTCTCCTAATATTGCATCAAAGGGAGGGGATACTGATTTTAAGAAGAGGAGAGAGATAGAGAAGAATAAAGATAGGGACCCATGTGAGAGAGAAAGAAAGAAAACAGGTGCAAATAGGGAAATGTTACAGTGTTTGTGAAACTTACTATATTGGTAATATAAGAATTTGTGATGTTTGTAAATTTTTTTATTTAACTAATTTTTGTTGAATGTATATAGTGAAAACTAGGGTGAGCAAAGACCTAGGGTATCCGGTACCGGACCCGGAACCGATTAGGACCCGCCGGGTCCGGACCCGAAATTGGTCTCACTGGTTCCGGGACCGGGTCCAAAATGTCGAACCCGGTTGTAACCGGGATCCTGAATTTTACCCGATTCGGTTATAAATTTTAAGTTTTTTTAAGACCCAATACTCGTTAGACATTAGTCCATTACCCATATGAAATAAGGCCCAAAGTCCAATTTTATGTTTTCAGTTTTCACAGTTCTTCATCTTCATTCTTCCGTCTTTAGCTCTTCAGTCTTCACTACACTTCACTTTATTTAGGGTTTTTTTTCAATCATTGCCAGCCTCCACCTTTAGTCCTTCACCATTCATCAGCAATTCAGAGAGTATCTCGGTCTCGTTCTCTTCTCTGTTTCGTTCTCAAGCATTTCTTATTCTTCATCGCTGGTTAATTCATCTTCTTCTTCACCACCTTGCCATTGTTCTTTCTCTTTCTAGATCCGACTATCTAACCCATTTTTCTCACTTTTTGCTTCTTCTTTTTTGTTACACTTCAATTCTGCTTTTATTTTTTTTTAATTTTTTTAATTTTAAGTACAAATTTTATTGGGGTTTTCATTTAGGGTAATGCGCTTTTCGTTCCATTTTCGTTTCACAATGCTCTAAATCTGTGATTGCTGAACAATGCTATGAAATGTGAATCTGTAATTTTTGTCGTTTCATTACCCCTTCAATATCTGCTGGTTGCTGCTGTGAATTTTAGAATCTGTGATTGCTCCTTAGATTCAGAAAATTTAGTTTCAAAAACCGAGTACCCCGTTTCGGAACCGGTTCCGAGCGGTTCCGGTTCCGGATCTCAAATGGTGGGACCTGGTTGTTACCAGGTCCGGGTCCGGTTCTAAAATCTTAGACCCGGTAGTAACTAGTTCCGGGACCGGGTCCTTAGTTTTTAACCGCGTACCCAGTTTTGCTCAGCCCTAGTGAAAACAACGTTTGCTTAGTACATCTTACAATGACAATCATCTCTCGCACAATTTATATGTCATGTATAAGTACTACAAAAGAATTGTTATTCTAACTATTTGTGGTAAACATAAGGATGCTTTCTGTCTGCATCTGTTTATATTTGAAAGATTGAAAACTTGATTACAACAACCATTTTCAACATAGTCCACTAGCTAGCATAATAATGAGAAAAAAAAAACACTTTCTCATTCCCTCTCTACCCACTTTCTCACTCCTCTTGCTCATAAGCATTTTTTGTGGTCATATTTTTATCCCATCAATGATCAAAAATATTTCCTCACCATTTTCTCTCCTACTTTTTTCAATATCCCACCAACAATAATTTTCTCTATTACACATCACCATATTCATATACTTCCTCTGTTTTTTTAATGTTGCACCACTTGCCTTTTAAGGAATATTAGAGCTGACCAAACATGGCTCGACCTGATTTTGGGCGAGATTTGGGCAGCCTTTTCCGGCCTGATTTCTTAATATTTTTTTTTGGGCGGGCTTAAGAATGCATTTTTATGCTATTTTAGTTCATTTTTTGTCCTGGCCCAAAAATGGCTCGTAAAGCCCGCACGGTCTGGCCATTTTGGGCAGGTTTGGGCATGGAATTTCGGCCCAAAGCTAGGCCCGACCCGATGAAAGGGCTATTTTTTAAGCCTTGGCCTGACCCGACCATTGATCAAGACTAGGAAGTATCACAAATATTGCACCCTCTATTTTAGGAAAAGAAATATTTGTGTTGACACTACAATTACCAAATATACCCTTACTTTTCAACACTTGATTTTTAAGTTCATATATACCATCACATGGGCAATCTTGTATTTTTACCTTTCTCTCTCATCCTTTTTACCATTACCAAAAAACTTGTGCTCAATCCCTATGATGCAATAAAAAAAAAGAATGGAGGGAGTATTAAAATCTAATTATATGAAAACAATTATGTAAATAATAATGAGTAAAATTATGTAATATATTGTCAGAATTATTGGTTTTATTGTCAGAAGTATTGTGTAAAATTATTGTCAAATTTTATGGTTTTATTGTCATTATCATTTTCTTTAACAATGGATATAATTGATTAAGGTACATATTATTCGGATTATAAAATAAATTAAGATTGGAAAGTCAATAAAATTCTTAATACAAATTTAACTTCACACACAACTAAAACAAAGCTAAATACAAATTTAGCACACAAATTTTACAAATCTTCTTTAACCCACCCAAAACACATCGTTTTGGGGGTGGCAAACTAAAAAGCCGCTGATTATCTTTGTTGCGGGGCCCACCAATTATTGTTCACCAATTTTTTTGCTCATCCTATGAGCATTTTTGGTTTTGCTCATGAGCATTTCCCAAAATGCTCATTAACGTAGTAGGTTTATTTTAGTTTTTCCCCAAAATTTTTGCTCATGAGCATTTTTTTGCTCACTATTGTCAGTGCCTTTAGATCTATAGTTTTAGAAATTAAGAAACAAGAAAAATTGGTTGCAAAAACAGAAAAAATTATTTTAATTTTAATATCATCTCTATTAAATGAAATTTAACATTATTGGGGATTTTTTAATTTTTGGTTTAGATTTTATATTAACAGAAAATAATTGTTAAGTACAATGTGTTTGCAATATCCTATATATATGTTTGTTCAGTAAGTGTCATGTGTGGCTAACCAAATGGTATTGTCACATTGTTTTATAGGACTATTCCTTATTCAATTGTATAAGTAGCCTCATTTATTCATAAGAGTAACTTATTTTGTCCATACAAATAACCCCAAATTTTATTATTTTAAAAGTAGGTAACCATATTTGTTCATTTAAGTAACCCTTATTTTTTTTATAGGAGTATTCTTTATTTAATTGTATGAGTAGTCTCATTTATAGGGGTGAAAGTAATTCAAATTAAAATCAAACCAAATCGAACCGAAAACCAAACCAATTAGTAATTCAGTTTGGATTTTTCTAAAATTCGGATCGGATCGATTGAAAAAACAAAAAAAATTGGATTGTTCTTTGAATTCGGTTTTAGAGTCCCTAAAACTGATAAAACTGAACCAAACCGAATTATGTTCTATTGATGTACCTGTACATTTGTTACATAGGCCTAAAAGCCCACTAACTTAAGTAAGCCCACACATCAAAAGAAAAGTAAACCCCTAATATTCCAAAATCTTACCTTTAAGCGCCTCTCTCATATTTTCTTTCTCTCTCCTCTCCTCATTCCTTCTCTTATGCTTAAAGCCTTAAATCATCTTTTAGCCTTATCTCATTACAATTTCAACATTTAAAAATTCTCATTTGTTATTTACAACCTTGAGGTCTAAGCAGCCCTCAAATTCTTCGATGTTTAATTCCTTGGTGTAGTCTTGCTAAGTTGCGGGCAAAGAGGCAGTGGTTGTAGCGACAATCAAGATTACCTTCATCAAAGCTATATTTATATAATTTGCATATAGAGCTTAATTTTGGGATAATATTTGGTAACATTTAATTTATAATATGTAATATTATCTTGAGTATTGTAAATTTTCTGGGTTTGTTAATTTATAATTTGTAATCAAATTTGTAAAACTTGCACAACCTTTAAATAAAATTTGCAAACCTAAAGAAATTAAGTCAAAAAATTCGGTTTATGGATTGGATTCGGTTTATATGTATTGTTGACAATTTTGATCGGTTTGGTTTGGACCAAATCCTTATTTGGTGTGGATTTGGATTGAAAAATCAAAAACCAAAATATTTCGGTTTGGACTGTAATCCAAACCGCAAAACGAACTTTCACCCCCACTTATTTATTCATAAGAGTAACCTATTTTGTCTATAAAAATAACCCAAATTTATTATATTATAAAAAGTAATTAAACATATTTGTTTGTTTAAGTAACTCCTTGTAGGCGTCGCTCGAAGTGCGCCTACGTGGAGCATGTTGTGAATATGCTTGGAAATCAAAGGAAGTTGGATTTGACATTATAACAATAGGGACAAAAAAGTAGGGAGTCGCCAACAAATTTGTAAGGAACTTGTAAACCGTTCTTGGATTATTAAAGGCAAACACGAAAAGGGGACAAACCGAAAGGCAACAACGATTTGATCCATGAAGGTTAGACCTCATTCATAATCCATGAGATTACTAACTCCATAGTGGTCCTGAACCTTAACTAGATATTCAGGGATGATGGTACGGATTGAGTCATGAACCTAATGACGCCATATTGACCTCTACTTGATTCTTATAGTGACATGTATTAATTGCAACTCAAAAGACATACAAACCATATTCAATTCACTCCAAACTAATTAATCTAAATTGGTTGAATATTTAATGCACACGTAAATCTAATTATTGTCTTCACTTGAATTAAACAACAAGATTAATAGGAACCTAAATCGGTTATCCAAATTATCTTATTAGGCGTGATTTTCAATTACATATTCCCAATTAAACATGCAATATATAGGTGATCAAAATAAATCAAATAAATTAAATAAGCATGCATAAGTATATGAAGCAACTCAATAATAACTAGAGAACGAATTAAAACTTGCTAAACATGATACTAAATAATTATTAATAAAATCCTAGGCATGATACTAACATGATTAATATAACGCCTAAAATGATACTAATAATTAACAATCAACCCCTAAACATGATTCTAGCAAGAATAAATATTGTAGAATTAATTAAACGAGTGCAAAAAACATTTTTATTCATTCCAAAAAAACTTTCTCTCTCTAAAACTGAGAGCTTATCTCACTAAGAAGTGAGTTTCCTTAGTGTAACTAGGGTTCTTTGGTTTACATGCATCGTGTTCTTGCCTAACTTAATTTTCCCTAGGTATCTAGGCTTTTAGGTAGGAGGAATTTCAGTGGCTTTCTTGTGTCTGTGGTTTTCTTAACCACTTTCTCTTCAAACGAAAAGTTTATTTTCTGGGTCCTTGAGTTTTATCCTCGTTTCACAAAAAAAAGGCATTAACCTTTCAATATCCTCTGCTTATTCCAATGCTTGCTGAGATCCTTTTCTCGGTTTTACCACATTTCTTAATTTGAGTAGTAATTGCTCTTCAGTTTATTGGTGCAGTGGTTTCATAGCTAAAGGCGGCTATCCAGTAGGTTGTCTAAATGCTTCAGTTATTGCTCCTCATGCGTGTGGTGTTTTAGCTTCCAAGAACGTGAAGTTTACTTATAAATTCAAAGAGTTCTTCCTAGTCATTCATATCTTTTGTCTTCTCATCTTCTTCTTGTTCTTGTCTTTAGTCATTTAAGTTTCAAAGGAATCTGTATTACACTCATTCTTGTCTTTAAGTCTTTTGTTTTCGAGTTTATTCTCTGGCTCTTATCATGAGCCATCACAGAAATTCACTTAATGCCCATGATAGGCAACAAGCCCAAATTATGCGAGGGGGACCTCTTATTCCCCCTCCAGAAGACTTCGATCTTGGGAGTGGGCCTATTAACTTCAACTCGTGTCTAATTGGTTTATTCATTGGACCTCACCCTCCCTCTGAAATTTTTGTTCAACAAATTGTTACCTCACGTTGGATAAGGAGAGGCAAAATTAGGGTTCATAGGTCGGGGCCGTATTTCTTGTTCGAATGTAGGCACAACCAGGATCTTGAGGGGCTTGTAGCTGCAAGCTCAACTGTTATAGATGGAAGAATCATTAATCTTAGGAGGTACCAACTTGATTTTGTACCTCACCTCATGAACTTCACGCAAACAAGAGTTTGGGTGAGGGTTTACGGGCTACCTTTAGCCTATCTTACATCAAGCTGGGCAAGGCAAATTTTTCGGCACGTGGGATATATTGAGGAATTAGAGCATGATGGAGAGGATCTCCCCATACATGCTGAACTAAGGGCGCGAGTCCTAATTGACCTCTCTATTCCCCTAATACCGGGGTGTTTTATACCCTTGGAAGGAATTAGAGTGATTTGGGTGTATCTGAGATACGAAGGTATCTATAAATTTTGCAAATCGTGTGGATGTGCAGGTCATGCCACAGCCCGGTGCACTCTCCATGCAGCCGTCGCAAGAAGAAGGGTCAGACGTAGATTGAACGAAGTGGAATCGGATGGGTTAAGAGTATTATATGGTCCAGCCGAATACCCATTCTATTCGAACCTTATTCGAGGGCTTCCGGACTGGTATAGGTTTCGTAACACCGAGTTGGATCTTCGACCAGTGGAAAATCCGGGGAAAACCCCTTATATGGGGGAGGGCAAAGGGAGGAGAGGGGTTTTGAAGAAGGGCACCCGTATGAGGATTCTTTGGCTTCTTAGGAAAGTGATGAGAGTGAACAATTTCACTCGGGGAGGGATGAATGGTCGAATGACGAGTCAGAACTGATTGAACGAGAGGCGGAAAGGATGGAACCGGATCTCACCCTATCTCCGGGGAGACGTCTGGGTCTATCTGGAGATCCATATGCTGAATTCGTGCATCAACAATGGCATGCTCCAAATACAGTAGGGCATGATGAAGGAAACATGAGAAACTTCAGTGAGGGGAATCGAATGGTTGTTGCTCAAGGAGATTTGCCAAGAAGAAGGGAGGAATTAAGCCTAAGCAGACCCATAGGAATACGGGGTTCGGTGGGGAACGAAACTACAAATCCTCCTATTCCGACTCGGTCTTTCTTTGCGGGTTCAACGTTTGAGGTGGGTGAACCATCCTCAATGAGACAAGGGCAACAACAAGGAGGGGGGCCAGGGACTATCTTTCACACTCTAGGGATTACTGATTGGGCAACCTCGCCTATCGAGTTCGAACGAAACAATGGGGTGATATATGGGAATGTATGTGCAAGGAGCACGGCTATGGCTGCTACTTTTGATTCGCCTGCTTATGGGTGGCTAGAAAGTCCATCAAGAATTACAACTAGAAGAATTGAGGAGGAGGAGCAGCGTGTTGATGATGAGTATGTAAGCATTATTGAGGCAAGCACCATCTTGTCTTTGGGAATACGAAATGCAAGGAGGACTGAAATCCAGGAAATTCATAGAAGTGCAAGAGCATCAACATCGCCATTTCTACGGTTGTCCGCAACAGACTTGGCGGGACTGCCAAACCTCCCACTCTCGGAGTTTGATCCCCCTAACACTCCGGTATTGCATTTTAGTTCTTTCAATTTTACAGATTTGTTTAATTATGATGACAGTGCAAATAACAAGAAGAGAATTCGGGAGGCAGTTGGTCATTTACCACATTCATGTGATGGGGATTCAATCCGATACAGTGAATCAGATTATGAGTGGGTTGAGCGGAAGAGACTCAAGAGGCTTCACAGGTGGTCTAAAAAGGGTGGGTTTACAATATGGCTCAAAGACGAAAAAGGAGCATGTAGGCTTGCATCAAAGGCGATTTCTGATCCCGACATGGCTAGGGAATTTGGATTAGATATCGATGGGGACCTCCGTATGAGGGGAAAAAATAAGAGGCCTCAAAACTGTTCATCTTCTTCTTCCGGGTCCCCTAAAAGGCAGAAAAGTGAGGAGGTAACATCGGCACTTAGGGAAATACGGGATGATATGGACATCGATCTACAGTTATCTATCTTTGACTCAATCAAGCTAACAGCGGAGGGTGAGGAGGCTGCTCTAACTTAGCCCCCGAAGGAATTATGAATATTGTGGCTTGGAATCGCAGGGGGTTAAATGATCCACACACCCTTGCAATCCCATATCTAGTGTGGCTCTATCAGTCTAAATTACCTATGTTTTTATTTATATCAGAAACCAAAATGGATTTTGCCTCAGCGGCAGCTAGATTAGGTGCTCTTGCCCCTACTGCCACTTTTGGGTGGGATTCGGAAGGTAGTAGTGGTGGTCTTCTTGTTTTAGGATGGTCTAATGCTGAAGTTGTTTGCTTGTATTCCTCAAAAAAATTTATTTTGTGTAAGATAAATGAATTAAATGGCAGTTTGAAGTATGTTTTGTTTTTTTATGGCGAACCTCAAGTAGATAAGAGAAGAATTATTTGGGAACAATTGCAATGGTTTTTAGAAGAATTCAAAAACGTACTTGTTATAGGGGATTTTAATCAAGTTGAAAGGGGAAGTGACAAACTAGGGGGCTCGAATCGGATTAGAGGAATTGAGGCGTTTCTAGATTGGAGGTTTAGTAGCAATGTGACAGAAGTTCCGTTCTCGGGTCCGAAATTCACTTGGAGCAACAAACGGGAAGGGGACGACCTTATTCTAGAAAGGCTAGATCGGGCCTACATAACAGAGGAATGGTTTGATCACTCTCCGGATGGGAAAATTAATCATGAACCGATAGTTTGCTCTGACCATGTGGCAATAACTTATCATGAGCAACCTAAAGCTTCGACTTCAAATAGACCATACCAAATTGAAAATTGGTGCTTGGCCTTCCCAGAAATCAAAGAAATAGTGGGGAATCTATGGAAGGAAGAGGTTCGGGGGTCTTTCATGTTCCAGCTGTCAAGGAAGCTAGATAAGCTAAGGTCAAAAATGCAATATTGGTGCTTAGACAATAAAAAGGTTTGGGGGATCAACTGGAGGAAACTTACAAAGGATCTCCGAATTTCAGGGATGAATGTAAGCACTCTTCATGAAGGGGAGGGATACATTCAGCATATTAACCTTCTTATTCCGGAGAGTCTATTGGGGTTTAGTTTTTGGAAGCAAAGAATGAAGGCAAATTGGATTAGGTATGGGGACTGCCCAACACCTACAATGTATAGGAAGGTGAAGCAAAGGCAGTTACAAAGTTTGATTCTTACATTAAGGAATGAGGAGGATATGTGGGTGGAAGGGGAAAGAGGGGTAAAAGATGTGATTTTATCCTCAATCAAGGACATTTACAATCCGATTACGAATGATAATCACGGGGAATATATAGATCTCCTGCTTCGGCAACTTGCCATACCTTGTCTTTCAGAAGAGGAGCGGGGTTGGCTTGACAGGGACTTCTCGGAAGAGGAGATCAAGAAGGCTATGTTTGATATGCATTGCTCTAAATCTCCCGGTCCAAACGGATTTACGGTGGATTTCTTCAAAGTTTATTGGAATGAGGTGGGACGGTTGGTGACTAATAGTGTTATGGAATTCCTAAGGATAGGGAATATGCTCAAGGAACGGAACCAGTCTTTGCCAGTGTTGATACCAAAGGTGAAAATTCCAGAGATTGCTAATCATTTTAGACCAATCACTCTGTGCAACACTGTTTACAAATGCATTTCTAAATGTTTGGTGAATAGGCTAAAGTTGGTCCTTCCAAGTCTGATTACGGAAAATCAGCATGCCTTCATCCCCGGAAGGTATATGGAGGACAATATCCTCCTAAGTCATGAACTTATGCACCTTATAAACTCGAGAAAAGGCTCTAGTTTCACAGCTGTTAAGATTGATATGTCCAAGGCTTATGATAGAGTGGATTGGCTTTTTCTTCTAAAAGTTTTACAAGCTCAGGGGTTTTCAAGTCACTGGATAAGGATGATATTTCAGTGTATCTCAACGGTAAGTTTTAAGGCAATTATTAATAGGAAAACTACTGACCATTTCGCCCTTAAGTGTGGTCTGAGGCAGGGAAACCCTCTCTCTCCGTATCTTTTCATTATTTGCATGGACATTCTGTCGAGAATGTTAAATCTGGCAGAGGATATAAATAAATTCCAAGGTTTAAAGGTTTCACGTTAGTCTCCCTCGATCTCTCATCTCTTCTTTGCAGATGATGCTATGCTCTTCTTCAAGGCAAGTAAGGAGGCATGTATGTGTATTTCTGACATCCTCTTAAGGTTTGGTAAAGCTTCTGGCCAAAAGTTGAATCTCCAAAAGTCTCTTATTAAGTTCTCGCCGGATGTTGATAATGATATGAAAGTTGCTATAAAACAAATACTTTCTATGCCGGAAACTGATAATATGGGGATTAATCTTGGAGCCCCAATTGACATTCAGGGGAAAAATAGTACTCACTTCCAATTTTTGGTTGATAAGGTCACAGAGAAAATCATCTCTTGGTCTTCCTTAAGACTCTCTCAATCAGCAAAATTAATTCTTATCAACACGGTGCTGGTAAGCATGTCTGCTCATGTTATGAAATGTCTAAAACTTCCTCTAAGAATTGCAAACAAGATCGATACATTAATCACTAGTTTTTAGTGGGCTGGAAAGGGAGCTAAGGGGCTACATTGGGTAAACAGGAACATCACCCAAATTCCTAAGAGCATGGGAGGCCTGGGAATTAGAGGTTGCTCGATGCTTAACGAGGTTCTCCTATTTAAACAAGCAACAAGAATGCACTTGAACCCCCAATTGCTACTATCGAGGATTCACAATAGTTTCCAACCGTGTGGAATATGTAGTTTTGCTGGTACGAATATAAGGAAAAGAAAAGGGAACCTTTCAATGGGAAGGTTAAGTCTCCAAAAAGTCATCGAGGTCTTCAAGAACGGGTTTGCATGGAAGGTAGGGAATGGAAATAACATTAGAGCAATTAGTATGCCCTGGGTGAATGGCAAAATTCCTTCAGTAAAGTCAGGTCAAACTCTTAGGGCAACTGCGAATTGGAGAGTGAAGGACTAGTCAGGTCAAACTCTTAGGGCAGCTACGAATTAGAGAGTGAAGGACTTTATCAACAGGGAGACTCAAACTTAGGATGCGGGGAAAGTAAGGGAATGTTTCGACTGGAATAGTGCTTAGGAGATCATATCCATGGA
The DNA here is from genome assembly GCF_001683475.1 of Chenopodium quinoa. Taxonomy (NCBI): domain Eukaryota; kingdom Viridiplantae; phylum Streptophyta; class Magnoliopsida; order Caryophyllales; family Amaranthaceae; genus Chenopodium; species Chenopodium quinoa. The sequence goes on along the minus strand of NW_018743252.1, from coordinate 3,812,292 downwards.
ACTTCCTCAATCTACTGAGGAAGAAGATTTCCTCTATTGGAATTATCATCAGTCTGGGAGGTACACTGTTAAAACTGGGTACTACTATCTTTCAAAGGATTTGGGATTAGAAGGATCCACTTTTCTAGCAAGGGATCATGAGTTTGTAAAGCTGGTCTGGAGATTGAACATTCAGCCAAAATGGAAGTTGTTCCTTTGAAGACTTTTTCATGATGGTATTGCAGTTAAAGATAATCTGGCTAGAAGGGGAATACAAGTGGACGCAATCTGTGATCATTGCGGGGTAGGCTTGGAAGACAACCAACACCTCTTCAAGTTCTGTACTCTGGAAAAGGAATTTTGGGAGAATGGCTCCCTAACTATTTGCCCTGACTTTCCTGGGTTCAACTTATTGAAAAGATGGATCCAGCACTATATCCTGCTGTTTAATAGCGAGGATGGTAAGCATAGCAATCGTTGCACCGTGTTTATTGCAACACTGTGGGGACTTTGGAAATCTAGGAACGCTAGATGTTTCAAGGGTTCTACAGAGACGATAAGTTCAGTAAGGGATTTTATTAATCTTGCCATGAATGATCATGAAATTTTTAATCTTCAAGCAAGCCCAACACCGGATTTGGAGGTTTATGACCGGGAAAATCCGACTTTTCCTCCGGGGTTTTATCACGTGGACCTGGGAAAGGATAAAAGTGGTTATGATGATTTCACTGTGGAAGTCGATGGCTCCTGGGATAAAAAGACTAGAAGGGTAGGGATAAGTTGGGCAGTTAAGAGTATTCAACAGGGCAATGCAATGGACGAGGGTGGAAAGCATGGAGTGGCCGCTTCAGCCATTCAATGTGAAGCTTGGGCTTGCCTAGAGGCAATGAAATGGGCCCGAGCGAAAGGTAAACAAGGAATTCTTGTTTTATCTGACTCGATTGGTCTTTTGACCAACTTACAAGGGAATCATGGTAAGGATATTTCGATATCTTGGTTACTTAAAGAGTTAAGAGTATTGAAGGCATCTTTTCAAAGGTGCACGATTTTGAAGGTACAGCGTGATCAAGTCCAAAAGGCGAACGACATTGCTAGAAAATGTCGGACTAATCTTTTGACTTTGTTGTAGGTTTTGTTTTTATTTTCCTTTGCTATTGTCAAAAAAAAAAAAAAATTAAACGAGTGCATGTAATAAATAAATCTACTTACTTCGATTGCGAAACCTTGCAACTACATCATGAATAAACGGTTAGTAAACTTCAATAAAAATATATAAATCAAAAGAATTAAAATAAATTAAAGAAAACAAATTAAAATGAGTTTAGATTGAAACCCTTAGGGTTTATGATCATCCTTTCACGCCTTGGACCGCCGATAGAACTTTGGGTGAAGTATATTGATGTCTAGGAGCACTTGAAGGAGAAATGTTGAAAGGTTTAGAAAGATGAAAGATTAAGAAAACAAGAGTATTAGGGAGAAGATGAGCAGAAAATGGTGCCAGTTTTCAATAGAGTTTAGTATTTTTATCATATCTTTTTCGTTTAATTCGGAATTGGGCTTATATAATATATCATTACTAAGCTTATTTCAAGGGCTATCTAACCATTTAGGATTTGGATAACTGCACGAAACTTAGATTTGACCGATTATGGGCTGCAATAATGAAGAGAGGAAATTGGGCTAAGATATAAGGATTTTGGGGTAAAAAAAAGGTTTAGGCTAATAAAATGGTTAGAATGGCTTAGAAAATGATAGTGGATTAGGGTAAAAAGGAATATTTAATTAATTCTTAAATCCATCACGCGAACTGGACCAAATTAGACAATGAAGGTTGTTTCGTCATCGGGTTTTGGTCAGGGAGACATTTTTAGGTGTGTACACCCTTGCACTTTTATTTTGACTAATAAAAGATTAAGTCCACTTATTTATGAGAATAACCCCATTTTTCCATTGAAATAATCCCATTTACGTTAAGGTAACCCCATTAACTCAACACCTTAACCCTCATTATTCAATTTTTTATTACCTTATGTGAATTGGCCATACTAGGTGGCTAGCTACATATAAGAATTTGTGATGTTTGCTATTATTTAATTATTTTTGTTGAACTTGTATAATGAAAACAACGATTATTTTGTAAATGTTACATTTTTTTTAATAATAAAATAAATTCATTAAAAAATTGTCATACGACATCTACAAAGAAGATTTGATTATAACAAATACATAAGTGTAACACCCCCAAATCTCCCACTACATAAATACTAGTATAATACGTATAATTATACCATAGAGATAGACTGAGGCGTATTACCGCCGCGTGATTACGCAAGGCTACCAAAACTACTAACCAAACCAATACTTTGCAGCGGAAACTCAAACTCTTTCTTTATTAATAATAGCTATAAATAGAAACCATTGTCATGAGTACTCATAATAAACAAAGATCAACATTCCTAATCTAGGTGAATAACATCCTGGACTCCCATATGCTCAAATATTGACTCCACCTGAAAATAGTCAACACTGTTTACCATTAAGATAAACAGGGCGAACCATAACAAATAAGAAATACGGGTTAGCAAAATATGCTAAGTACGATAAGTGCAAGATATGTAAATTTAATTTATTAGCAAACATGCTCTTAAAACCAATTCCAATGTTAATCCAATAATTGAAAAACTCATGATTCAAAACCAATTCCAATAATTCAATAATTTGATAAAACAATTTATAAAACCAATTCCTCTTTAGAAAACTAATTCTCAAATATTCTCAAAACAATTCCTATAACTCAATAATAATGATTAGTAAAATCAATTATTTTTGAAAACTCAATCTCCTCTCTAAGTGTGCACACCCCTTTAAAGGATATTCTTGAGGAAAAAATAGGTCATACAAAGTCCATAGTTATTACTAATCATTATTATTGAGTTATAGGATATTCTTGAGGAAAAAATAGGTCATACAAAGTCCATAGTTTTCAACGAATCCGCATAGTGGGATTATTATAATAATTATGCTTGTAAAGCTTTTTAATAAAATCCACTTTAAATTCCTCTTTGAATAAAATCAAACTTTTCAAAAACTCCTTTTGTATTTAATTCAACTAGCTTTTAAAATCAAACCTTTTTTTTTTCAAAAACTCTTTTAAAACAATCCAACATACTCTTAAAAAAAACCAAACTCCTTTAAACATAATGATTTCAAACCATTCAAAACATGATATAAAATCAATCCTCCAATTCATTTAGCAAAACCAATTTTTCAAAACATGCATTATTTCATAAATCATAATTCAATTCAATTTAATTCAATCAGCATAAAAATTATGTAAAACATGCTTATTCAATCCAATCAATTTCAAAGGTATCTAGCCACCTAAACGTACCTTGATTCCGAATCAATCAACACTTTGCACTTTTAAAGTTCAATTTTGAATACACTTTGCAATTTACATAACCATAAGGTTATCACAACATCTTTAGAAACCCAAATCTAATGTGCATGGACTATAAAACTCTTTTAAAAATAATACTTTAATATAAAAATATAGCTTTGAAATAGGTATTTATATTTTAAAAAACTAACCATGAAGAAAATAAAGGAATAGGATTAAAGAGAATTGGATTTGCAACAAGGAAAGCTATTGATTGGAAGGTCACTAGTTCAAGTGACCCGTTTGATGACCTTACTTGGTGAAGAGTTGATCCCGCCAGGTAAGGATTTGCTAGCCATGGTCAAACAGTTTCGATCCTCTCCGTTGCTCTCTTCATGGAGTGTAGTATGTTTTTGCTCCTTGGTTTGTAACGAGTCCCTAATCTGCGACTTATCCGGCCAATTCAAGTTTATTTTCGTCTTTAGTCTCAAAAGTTGTTGTAACGACTTTAGTGTTAAAAGCCATATTTTAAGTTTTAGTTCTTGTTCTGTAGGTTGTAAACTCTGATTTTATGAATACATTTGCTCTTGTCAAAAAAAAAAAAAAAAAAAAAGAGAAAGAGAATTGGATTTGCGTTAGAAAGAATAGGAAGAACTTGTAGAGGCCATAACTCCTTCAATATAACTCTGAATTGGGTGATTCTTGAGCCTAACCTCAAGAATGTGTTGAGAGGAACAATTTTCCTGAAATAGAAAAACCTCCAAAACTGACCAGAAGTGCTTGAAAATTGGCTCCAAAGATATACGGCCTGATTTTCTTTTATAAAAGAGGAGAAGAAAAGTAGGAAAAAGGTTGAGGGAAAAGAAGAGTAAGAGAGAAGAAGAGAATTGAGTTTTTGGTGTGAAGAATATGAGAGGTATGAGGGGATATTTATAGGCTAGCTCATGCAAGAATTATGGTAGGAGAATGTAAGAAGAATTATTGTAAATTAATTGGTTTAAGGAAATTACTTGGAGAATAGAGCTAAAGAATTATGGAAAGTCTAGGTTATGGTGATTAAGTAATGAAGAAATAAGGTAAGATGTAGTCATGAAATATTAAATGGTAAATGGCTTTTCTTGGGGAATAATTAAGAATGATTTAAGGTAGGGAAATAAGATGATCAAATATTTAGGAGATGGAAAATAAGAATTAAGGAAAATAATAGAATTGAGAAAGATAATTAAAATACAAAAATTACCAAAATAATTTTTCTCAAAATACAATATGGTGGCCGAAAATTTGAGCTTTCCTAAGCTCATTTTTTTTGGACCCCCCTTTAAATATTTAGGAAATTATTTGCTAGTTTTTATGGAATAAAAATGATTATGTAAATAATATATTTTGTATAAAATAATTAATTAGAAAAATACCAATTATTCACTAATTAATTTAACTAAGAAAATCAGATTTTCTACAATTAGAAAATATGAAAATCTTAGCTAATTAATTAAGGAAATTCGTCATGGTCTTTTTCAAAAGTATTTTTATTGCGTTACGTTTGTAGTCTACTGGTCTTAGACTACCCTTCTTCGCAATTCTGGTATTGCTGGTCTGATAAACAACCTTCTATGACGCTCTTAGTCTTTTTAAATATCTGCAGATGGTGTTGTACAGTTTGTTCTTTATTGCTAATTAATTAGGAAAATTCGTTAGTGTACTTCATGGTATTTTTCAAAAGTATTTGACAAATTCATGAATATTGGTAATACAACCTTAAATCGTAATCATTAACTCTTGTTCACTTCAAATAACATAATGTTTCGCTTTTAAAACATTAAAAAACTTGATAATCTTTTCTCATGACTTCAAATTCCTCAATTTGGTTGTAATAATCCATAGCTTTTCTCTAAGGCAATTCATTAAATAACTCAATTGATTCTTCCATCATTAATAATTTAATTAACTTTGTTGTCAATCCTTTAGAGTAAAATCGTTTAAGTAACCATCCCGATGCATATTAGGAAGATACATAGAATAATCATTTAAAGTATATCTTTTGGGTGGTTATTATAGATAACATTTAATTGTTATTTATTTTTTATTTTAATAGATTTAGTTTACAGATTAGTTTCTCATTTGTTTTTACAATATTTTATAGTTAATTTTGTCTATATAAAGGGCTTTATGTTGTAACGTTTTCGGGAGAGAAGTTTTGAGTTATAATTGATCAATTCGTATGAATTGTTTTAGCAAGAGAATTGTATATGATATTTTGTTGAGAAAGCTACTAATTTAGTTGTTATTTAGTATTGGTTAGATTAAATAGCTTCATATTTTTGAATTTCTTGAAGAGCCCATAAAAATACGCATCAAATTGGTGTGGATGATGGGATCAATTACAGTAGGTGAAATCTCAAATTTTGCAGGTGAAAACTAGACAAAAATTTAATTAATTAAAAAAAAGAATCACCTTAAAATCTTTAGAAATGAAGGAGAAAAAAGCCAAACAATCTGACCTACAAAACTGGTTTGTATTAGGTTCGATTTCAACAAAATTTTGCACAAAACTTTAATAAGTGCACCGTTTCCCTCGATTAACAGCAGTAGCAGCAACCACACCAATTTGATGCGTATTTTTATGGGCTCTTTAAGAAATTTAGGGATATGAAGCTATTTAATCTAACCAAGATTGAATAACAACTAAATTAGTATCTTTCTCAGCAAAATATCATATGTAATTCTCTAGCTAAAACAATTCATACGAATTGATAAATTATAACGCAAAACTTTTCTCCCTAAAACGTTACAACCTACAACCTTTTATATAGGCAAAATTAACTCTAGAATATTGTAAAAACAAAAGATAAACTAATCTGTAAACTAAATCTATTAAAAAACAAAAGATAAACTAATCTCGGCCTCCATGTAAACGTTGAGAAAGCAAAAGTTTTCTGGCCCATGAAGGACCCACGTAGCCGTCTCATAAGTGTCTTCTCTCCTGATATTGCTCGTCTTATGCATGGTGTTGAGTTGCTTGGTGGTCCTAACAGTGTGGATTCCTCTTTTTGTAGTGAACTTGTTTCGCAGACAGTGTCGAAGACCATTATGCTAATGGATGCTGTTGCTAAGCTTGATGATCCCCAATGTGAGTTATTACTACTTCGCGTGTGTACTTGGGTTTCAAAACTCTACTTTACTATGCGCACTTGTCCCCTCGTCATTTTAAAGTGGCCCAGCTATCTTTTGATGTGGCTAGCTCTTCTTGTTTCTTTGGAGCGCATTGTAACTACTTTTAGGCTTGGTTTTGGTGATTGGCAATGGCTACTTGCCACCTTACCTTTTGCTTATGAAGGACTGGGTGCTTATTCAAAGGGTGATGTTCAACACTATGCTTTCCTTGCGCCACGTTTGTAGTCTACTAGTCTTCAGACTACGCTTCTTCACAATTCTGCTATTGTTGGTCTGGAACCAGCCTTCTATGACGCTCTTAGTCTTTTTAACAGCCTTCTATCACACCATTTGGATTACTTTGACCGGTGTTATCAAGAATTGGAATTGAAACAACCACTGGAACAACATCATCATTAGGAGACATGACATCCGCATCATTGATAGGAGACACAACATCTTCATCTATTAGAGGATTCCTTGAACTAGGTGAAAAACAAGTAGAGGACTTTTGTGACTCCTCGGCACATTTCCAAAAAGACTCTAAACTCATGGTAACAAAAGCTCTACAATATACAATAATACACAAAAAAACAATCAATTATCTAAACAATCTAATAATTTGTCATTCTGATTTTTAAAGTCTATACTACTTCTATAATTCTATTGCAAAGAATCAATATTACACATAAAAAAAAAACCCTAATAAACACAAAATTGACAAATTGAACTTCTTCTCATTATCAATTAAAAAACCAAAGTAAAATTCTAACTGATTAACTTCACATTCAATTATTCAATTTTTCAATAATATATCAAATGCCTTGTTTGGTAAAGAGCTTTTAGCTTAGCCAATCAGTGGTTTGACCAATTTAAAAAGCTAATTTGGGTGTTTGGTAAATAGCTTATTAAAAGAGTTTTTTGGGTAAATAAAAAACTCTTTTAGAAAAAGCTCATTATAAGAGCTTTTTAAAATTAACTTATTGAACAATTAGCTTTTTGGCTCTTAAATACACTAAAACGGCTAATAATTAACATCTATTTACCGAACACTTTTACACAATAAGCTGATTATAACCAGCTTGTAAAACCAGCTAATATAACCAGCTAGTCAAATCAGCTAATGCAATCAGTTATATCAATCAACTCCCAGTTAATTACCAAACAGGGCCAAAACCAATTAACCAAATCAGCAATTATCAAATTTTAAAAAGTTAAACAAACAAATTTAGAGGAGAAAGGACTCATGAAGTCACGAGTCACAAACAAATTCAGAGGGGACTGCAGCTTGCCTCCGGGATCCAGCGGACTGCAGGCGAGAGGCGACTCACCGAACTATGGTCAGTGGGTGGCTGGGTGCAGCGGCTCAAAGGTGTTGTGTTTGATTTAGTTAGGGAGAGAAATTAGAGGTTAGAGTTTGGAAATTTGGGTGAAAATAAGAAAATAGGAGATGAGATGTACTAAATGTCTGAATGTAACAAATAGAAAAAAATAAATAAATAAAATTGGTAGGGGTAGGACTCAAACCCAAGATCTATAATTAGGAGTGAATTCTGCATTTTCGCTCAAAATTACCACTTCCCCAATCTTCAGCATCTAAATTCTTTCCTCACAAGTATTTCTTTTAACCTTTTTCTTTTTTAAAAAATAAAATTAAATTAAAACTTATAATTTTTTTTCAAAAAAATCTATGGGTTAAATGAACCCCCTTAAATCCGCCCATGCTTTCCGCATCGCGTCTGAAAGGGCCCGCTCGGACGACGAAGGTAAGGGATAGAGTTCAAGTGAGACATTAATGATTAAATTAATGCATTGAAGAATGTATCTAGTCAATATGATTCATCTATTAAGAAAGTGTATACCAAGAAACACAACAACGCTACTAGTACTCCAATGAGTGTCATTTATGACACAAACTTTAGGAAAATTTGTCAATTACTTCATACTCTGGTTTTAGAGTCTAATTAGAGGAATGTGAATGTCTTATTAAGAAGAGTATCCCCTTTGGAAAGGTTGAGATTATTGAAGAAGGTATATTATGATTTGAATTTAGCAAAAGAGAACGAAATTAAATAAAATAAAAAAATAAAAAAATAAAAAAAGGAAATGGCAAGATAGGAGAAAGTTATTTTAAGAATCTTGATGGTGAAGGGGCTAGAGTGCAAGAGTGGAAATATCCAATGTGTTGAAGATTAAGGAAGCCCAATGTGAAACTAAACTTGAAGAGTGGACTCATTTAAAGAGTCGTGACACTGTTAAGGTCCGAAAAAAGTCTGAAATATCCATCACTTTTTTTGCAGGGTTGGGCATTACATTTGATGTTAAGGCCCAACTCGGCCCGAATTTTTGATCACCTCTAATTATGTTGGTTAACTCAAAATCTAAATCATTCTTGGATATTAGAGGCATCATTAGGAAGTAGCGTATAGCACTCATAAAGATCGAGTCAAAGAAGATTCGTGTTCGGTTCCTACTTCCATTGAACAATTAGCCTACCAAAAAGCAATGAATCCATAGACATTGGTGTACAAAGGGTTTGTGCCTCCATCCATTACATATAAAGTCATCGGCATCCAAGCCCCCCAAGTCCAAGAGCAAGCCAAGAAGTAAATTATCCAACACAAAGTTCACCAACAAGTTTCATCTTCAACTAACTAGATCAGGTAGAAGATTGGATCAGAATAAGGATGTATCTTTCCTAGTGTTCTAATATGGTTCAAAAACTTAACGCCTACCACAGAAATGTCTTATTTGAAATGATTTGAAAATAACACCAATTTGGATTTGAACACTAAATAGATCAAATTGGATTTGGACACTAAAATAATACGAGTACATGGAATCACAATTGGACCTGAACAATTTATTTTGTCCTCATCTTCGAACATTACTAGTAGCCACAATGGTGTATTAACACGTCAGACAATGTTAATTATTTTTCTTAGTTGATTTCTCCATTAACTATTTTCAGATTTTAATCTCAAATAAGATAATTATTTCTTACAAACTCCCATTTGTACGTCTCAACGCAGATTCACAGCATAAAAAACATTAAGATATTCCAAATTAGCTCCTTCAAAAATCACTAATTATTTTTCGATAAATACTACTGTAAATAAATGTTGAAATAGGAAAAATAATATATGGGTAATACTGGCAAATATAAAATCAGAGAAATTTATACTGCAAAGCGGCTCCCAAATTATATCTCGCACAATTAATAATATAAGCAACCATGACTACTTCAATTAGTCAATTTGCCTTCAGTATTTGTGCCAAAATCTCCAATCTTTCAAAACCAAATTTGAAAATCATATTGAAATTTCAGAATCATTCATACAATCTGAATATAAAAAAGAAAAACCATTTCATACAAAAAATTGCGAAATGTCAAAAAAAAAATTCCAGAAGATGTAAAAGATGATGAAAACATAGTATGATTAATAAACGGCTAGATTGCAGAGAATATATACTAGTATAAAGGCTATTCGAAACTTAACCCTAGTATTGTATTGGGCTGAAGATGTTTCAAGTCCAAAATATGTAGATTTGGGTTACTTTGATCTTTCAAGTCTTTATTTGGATTGTATTCTCATGTTTGGGCCTTTATTAATAATGGGTGCCTTTACAATTTTTAGGAAAGAATACATGGAGTTAGGAAAATCTTCCATGGACACCGTAACCTAATTTGCGAGTTTTGTGTACGGTTGACAACACCATGTACTTTATTGTAAAAGAACGAAGTAATTTCTATAATATTGACTGAATAATCCCTGTAATACAAACCAAGTAACTCATGTAACACTGATTAATTAACCACTACAACACTGACGAAGTAACCCCTGTAACACGGACTGAATAACCCCTATGATGGTTGGTCACACAGTGTAGCCAACCACATATAAAAGTTTGTGTATCAAAAGATATAAACAATACAAATTTACTATCTGTCAAGGGATTTATATCTTGATGAGTTTGTCTGAAGTTGCCTAACAAGGTGACAAAATCTGTTGCCCAGTTAGCTTTTTGGTAAATGTAACGAGACTTCACAATGGAGAATTTCTGAAGAAGGAACACACTGATCAAGTCCTAGATCTTCCAAGGACGTTGAATTTTACGCTCTTTTTTTTTTTTGACAAGAAGAAAAAGGGATTTCATTAATAAAATATAGCCTAACGGCACTTACATATAATTCCTAAGAAATCAAGAATTTCAACACAAGTACACACCTTAAAACTAGATACATCGTATATTTGATTAACAATCGTCTTAATAAAAAACTTCATATGAAGCAATACAATCTGTGAGTTCGCATTGATTTGGCTTAAAATCCATTGATGCGTAGTCGTTTGAGTGAATATACTTATGTGGTCTTCTAGATTCTTGTAGAGATTATGAAACCCTAGATGTTCAATTTTTTCCATACAAACATAAAAAGAAAATAAACTCAAGATAAAAATCATCATCTCAAGGATGAGATTTATTTATTGAAAGCAATTAAAAGGTATTTGGGGGCTTACCACCGATAAGAACACCAGTGGAAGCCCCTACAAAGATTCACAATTGAGACCAAGAGGAAAGAGATGGTAGAGATGGAGAGAAAAAAGAGAAGAGAGAAGGAAAACCTTCAAAAAAAATTGAAAAAACCTAGCAATGGAGGCTAGAAAACCCCTCTCAAGGAAGAAACCCTAGAGGAAACAAAAAAACCCTCCCAAAGAGAAAACCTAGAGGGAACATAAAACTATGAATTTTACCATGTTAAATACTAATAATAAACAGATTATCCAAATGGGTGCCCCAACATGTGCACAGGATACGTGGAATTTGTTATATATACCTTGGTGCATCGTACACCCAACTAACTCAAGGTTAGTTTTTTCTCTACATTTGATGATTAAATGAAAAACAATTATTAAAATGAGAACAAAACACTCATGGGTGTACGGTGCACCTAGGTGTATATAAGTAGAGGTGAACAAAAAATCAGGGTACCCTAAATTGGAATCGAAACTTGTTAAGAACCGCAAGTTTCAGAACCGGCGGAACCGTAGGTTTCGGAAGAGGTTCTGATTCTGGGTAGTGAAATGGAGAACCTGTTGCAACAGGTTCCAGTTCAGGTTCTCGATTTTTTGGTACCAGGACCTATAGAGTGCCCTGTAACCTAATAAATAAAAATATTATTTAAACCCAAATTATATATCAATTTAAGTCCAATTTTTTTATAAATAAATATATTATAGTTATAAATATATGTATTAAATTTGGTAGATAATTATTTTTAGTTTAATGTATTTGCAAGTTGTAAGAGTCATAAATCTATGACTTTCCATTTTTTTTGAAATAATTTTGCAAAAAAATTACAAAATATATTGAAAGACATGGTACTCTAAATCGGAAACGGAACCTGCAGGTTGTGGTTCCCATTATTGTTCAATAGATTCAGGTTCTCATTCGGAGCAAATTGTTGCAACAGGCAACAAATTCCGATTTCGATTCTAGGAATTTTAACAGGGTATCCTGTTATGCTCACCCTTATATATAACAATCTCTCCAGGATATGTAGTACTTGGTATTATTTTTGGGTAACCCTATACTAAGGTTGTCACCGTCTTGTATTGCAAAAGAGTCATATCAAGTTGTCAACATTCATGAGTTGTGTTAAATTATTGTCCATCTAATAATCTCTTCTTTAGTAAGGAAGCATGAGTATTAAAGTATATTATGATTCAAAAATAGGGATCTATACTTGTGAACTGTTAAACATCGCCCGCAAATTCCTACATAAAGCCCACAAAATAAGAGTGAAATGACACTTTTGCCCTCATACTAAAAAACACACAATTTCTCTCTCTACTCTCTACTTCCACTTTCTCTCTCTAAATTATTTCCAGAGCTATGTCTAGGCGGCCCGGCAAGGAAGTGGCGGCACCGGCGGTGGGCGGAAGGCGGTTTGCCGGCCAGAAGGTAATTTTTCTAATTTTTGTAATTTTTTTTTTAAAAAAAAACCTCCGTCGACGGTGTGGCGCCAAGGCGAGACGCCACCACCACGGAGGAGGCGCCTAGGCAAGGCGCCCGTACGGTGGTGGCGGCGCCTAGCCCAGACGCCACTCCCACGGCGGCGGCGCAGAGGCTAGGCGCCACGGCCGTGGTAGTGGCGTCTGGGCTAGGCGCCGACACCACCGCAAGGGCGCCTTGCCTAGGCGCCTCGTTCTTTTTTTTTTTTTTTAAATTTTTTTTTTTGTTTTTTTTTTAATTTTAAATTTTATTTTCGATTTTTTTTTTTTTTTTTAAAAAAATTTGTTTTTCTTTATTTTAAATTGTATGTTCCCTTTTTTTTTTATCTTTTTTTTTTTAAATTTTGTTTTTTTATTTGTTTTAATTTTATATTTTTTATGTTTATAATTTTATTTCCGTGACATGTTTATTTGCTTTTGTGTTTATTTTCGACTTTTTTTAATTTGTTTTCGTTATTATGTTTCGTTATTTACTTGGAGTTAGGCATCGCAATTTAGACCTGGTGCGGGGAAGAGTATTGACGTCGTGAGGAGTACGATATACTCAATGGAGAGCTCGGGGCCCAGACACGTTAGATCCCGTGGTATTTCGGCCTCGGCCCGCAGAGAACGGGTGCACTGTTCTGCGGACGATCAAGATGATGATGATGATGAGGAGGAGGAGGAGGAGGAGGTCGAGGAGGAGGAGGTCGAGGACGAGGATGATGCAGATGAGGATGTCGACGATCAGAGTGGACCATATGATGATTACGGTCCATTCAGTCAGAGACTTGATGATACGTATGAGACGCATAGGGTAGATGTGCGTAAGGGTCGAGATGGTAGGTTTGTTAGTAGATCTGGCACATCATCTGCGTCCACTGTGTCTGCGGGTAGTAGAAAACGGTCGAGGGCCGTTAATGATTCTTGGATGGTGAGGGGTGAGGTGGCCGGGGGACCTATAGACGGGAGTGTGATTCCTAGTTTTTTAGGACACATCGCTACCCGTATTTGGGAGGACCAGGAGAGGGATTTGGATACAGGCATTTTGAAATGCCAAACCCGGGAAAAGACTTGTAGGTTTTTGTGTAGCTGGGCTGATGCTTGGCCGGAGGAGAGCGAGATGGTCGGGCGATTGAGGGCCACTAGAGTGAGTCACCTTCCTGCCACCATGCACGACAGGATTGACTGGACGCTGATCACGGCTTTCGTTGAGCGATGGCAGCCGGATACGAACTCGTTCCACCTTCCGTTCGGTGAGATGACGATCATGTTGCATGACGTCGAGGCCATCCTTGGGATTCCCGTGGAGGGAAACCGAGCATCTGTCGTCACTGATGCGGATCAGGCAGATTTACTAGCGGAGCTGTTGGCGGTGGATAGGGCTGCGCTGTACACATCGGCACTTGGTGTGTGGGATCACGGCGGCGTTAAGATCGCAGCCGTCTTGCAGCGATGTTTGCACCCTACGGCACGTAGGACGCAGGACACACAGCTGGCTGCATATGTTTTTCTTCTTCTCGGGTGTACCTTGTTTCCGGATAAGAGCGGGAACAAGCTCAGGCCACGCGACATAGTTGACGCGTGTGAGCCCGACAGAGTAGGCCAGTTTTCTTGGGGGTCGGCTACGCTGGCGTATCTGTATCGCCAGTTAGGATTCTCGAGCCGGGCTGATGCAGCAGGTATCACTGGATGTCTGACGTTGTTACAGACCTGGATATACGAGTATTTTCCTGCGTTTCGACCACACCGCGACCCGGTTCCCATTGGTGATGGCCAGCCACGTGCCTGTGCGTGGAGTCCGCGTGTCGAGACACCTTTGCCCGGAAAAGAGGGTTGGACCTTATTTCCCAACGTTGACCCGACCACATGCGAGGCATGTGACCTCTTAAAACCCCTCTCCAACTACGCCACCCACCAGAACACCACCGAAACCACCTTACCCACCCACCGAAACCACCTTACCCACCCCACCGAAAACCGCCTTACCCACCCTGATTAGGGGATTTTTATCCACCAAGCGCCGTTTGACAAGTGGACCAACCAGGTTCCGCCACGCGTCCTCCACGGACCACTTAAGACACGCCACGTGTCCACCCATGCCAAATGGGACAACCGGCCATCAAGGCCCATTTCAGTCTAGAAGCCCGATCGGCCCTAGGTTTACCTTAAACCTAGAGAGTTGCACGCTTCCCAAGGCTATAAATACTCGATTAATCCTCATTAATCAAGGGACCGAATAATTAACGGAACGGAGGAGAAACATTACGGAACACACTAATAACCGGCTGATCTCGCTAGCAAAGCAGATTACCTACATTAAATACTCTCACCTAGAGAGACCTTATTACTTTAATTTCTGTATTAATTACTCCTTAATCAGGTACTAACTTGACCGTTGGAGGCGGAGCTCTCAGGAGTCTCCGTTATTTTGCAGGTACAGGCGTCCGGTTCCAGTCTCGGAATTGTAGCTCTCCCGCAGGACATCAGAAAACCCCAAAACATTTGGCGCCGTCTGTGGGGAGAGTACTTCAGAGATGGCATCCAAGTCTGTACCGACCCCAGAAGAGAGGCGTCCCCTAGACGACCCTCAAGTTCAGTCGGACCATGATACCGAAAGTAAATTTGAAGTTGAAACTCATACAGCTCCAGACGGGACCCTAAGGGCCCGCCGTACCCGTCATACTGAAATAAGGGAACGGGAGTATCTTCAAACAGGAAGCGAGCCAGCAGGCGCACCGCTTGCTCGGCAACAGCCGACTGATGGGTCTGCTCCCATCACAAGGAACGAACTCATGACCTTCATGAGGGGATTCAAGGGAGAGATCCAAGAGTTGATCAACAAAAAACCGCCTGCTTCAGTCAAAGAGCAGGCGGCCAAAAAACCTTCCACTTCACTGAAGAGGAAGCCAGTTCAAGGGCGAGAGGCGACTCCCCATCCTAAATCTAAGAAGCGGGAGCCGTCTGCTCTTGATTTCACAAAACTCCGTTATCCTACGGGAAATAGGAAACCGGTTCGTCATATTCAGGCGGACGGGTCAAAGCAAACATTCACAGATGCTCGGCACCTGCTAGAGCAGAAGAAGAGTGACCGATTATCAGAGTCGGCTTCTACTTCAAATTTTCAGGACAGTTTGCGAAATGCCTCGATGAGGCCAACTCAGTCGTACCATGAGAGTCAGTCAGGCGGCACCTCCCGTCAGTCTGGCTTTCATAGTGCGCAGGCGGTACCAAATTTGCCATTTGTGCCGCAACAACAATATTTTATGCAGCCACCTCCATTTGGTGGACCTGCAGCAAAAAACGTCCAACCTATGGACTGGCAGCTACGGCTGCTTAGACTTGGTGAACAGCCGTCGGCCTTCTCCAAGGAAATTACTGAAGCCGCTCAGCCGGCCAAAGTAAAAAATGTTTTAGTAGGCGCCTATGATGGCACTACTAACCCGGAAGACCATCTGATGGCATTCACCAACCTGATGTACCTTCAAGGGTTGGATGATCCCACTTGGTGCAAGTGTTTCCCAGCAACTCTCAAGGGAATTGCACGGCAATGGTTCGGCAACCTGCCGACTGGTTGTGTAAACAGTTTCAGGACGCTTGCTTACTTATTTGCCTCCAACTTTGCAATGAACATCCCTGCGAAGAAAACGACCCTTGGTTTGGGAACAATTCAGCAGGGTGAAAAGGAGGGGCTTCGTTCCTACATCAGGCGGTTCAACCTGATGAGAATACAGATTCAAGGGTTACCGGATGAGGTAGCTTATACTGACTTTTTTAGAGGTCTCAAAGACGGGTCTACCTTCAAATTTGATTTAGTTCGAAAAAGGGTGGCGACTCTTCAAGAGGCCTTGATTGAAGCAGAAGCCTATATACAGGCGACTGATCTGTGTACAATGAAACAGTCGGACGGGAAGAGGTTCGACAATAGAGAGGGACGACAGAAACAGTCGTCCAACAAAGATGAAAAAAGAAAAGGGGTCTGGGCGGCTGATTCCTCTAAACAGCCGGCCAAGAAGAAAAAGGAATTCAAACCATACTCCCCAAAGTATGTGTTTAACAAGGATAACCAGTTTATCCTAAAAGAAATAAAGGGACGGCTCTCAATTGAGAAACCGCTCCCCATGAAGGGTTCTGCGAGCAACCGGAACCAAGACAAAATCTGTGCTTATCATGATGACATTGGTCATCACACCAACGACTGCATTAGTCTCATGCGGTACCTAGACCGCTTGGCTGATCAAGGTGATCTTGACACTTATGTCAAGAAATCTACGGGGAATACTTCCTCAAAAAAGCAGTCGGCCAAAAAGAATCAACAGGCCGACAGTTCCGATACAGATGATGCAGTCGTCTACACCATTGCAGGCGGCTTCTCAGGAGGCGGCCCCACTATTAGGGGCAACAAAGATAATATAAGGCGGTTAGATGTAAATTCCGTTCACCAAGAACGACCGTCCAAATATACATTTCCTGAGATTGTCATCACTGAAGAGGACCTAGGAGGAATAAGGGGGCCGCATGACGACCCTCTCGTTATTGAATGTAAAGTGGCCAACCAGAGAGTTGGTCGAATCCTCATAGATACTGGGAGCTCTTCAGATCTCATCAGCAGCAAATGTCTGTCAAAACTGAAATATCAGACGGACTGCATACATCCGGCCTCCCACCCTTTAATAGGGTTTGGAGGAGGAGTCGTCCACCCACTGGGACGAGTTGATCTACCCGTCCGCCTGGGCGAAAAAGGGGAAGGACGACACATGGTAGTCCGATTCCTAGTTGTAGAGGAACTCTCTGCCTACAACATGATTCTGGGTCGCCCAACCCTGAATAGTGCCAAGGCTGTTATAATCCCGTCACTTATGCTGCTTAAGTTTGAAAGGGACAATGGAACAGTCGGCTCCCTAAGGGGAGATCAGAGGATGGCCCGAGAGTGCTATCTCTCGGATGTCAAACCCACTGCTAAGGCCACTGGGTCAAGTGGAGAAAAAACAGACCTTGACAATGTCAAGGAAAGTGCGCCTGTTCAAGAAACAGGCGACAGAAAAAGAAAGGCGTCCCAGACAGAGTCCGCCAGAAAGGCAAGAAAATAGCAATCATTGGCAGAGGACCGGCCGGATGAGTTCCGCCCTCAGCCGGCTGGTGAGCATACGGACCTGATATTAGACGACTCCCGCCCTGACCGAACAGTCAAAGTTGGGACGACTGCTCTGAGAAACCTTGGTGACGACTTTCACAACCTATTGAAAGAATACAAGGACATCTTTGCATTTGAAGTCCATGAAATGCCAGGCATTAGTCCTGATCTGGCAGTACACAAACTCGCTGTGGATCCGAAAAAGAAGCCGGTACGGCAAAAGAAGCGGAACCATGGTGAAGAAAGAGGTCAGGCGGCCGCCGCCGAAGTCAAAAAATTACTTGATGCAGGGTTCATTCGGCAATGTTACTTCCCAGATTGGGTTGCAAATGTGGTACTTGTTAAAAAGCCGAATGACACCTGGCGAATGTGTGTAGACTACACAGACTTGAACAAGGCGTGCCCCAAAGACAGTTACCCTCTGCCCAAAATTGATAACCTGGTCGACTCAACAGCCGGCCATGCCTTGATGAGTTTTATGGACGCCTATTCTGGTTTTCATCAAATTCCTTTGTGGAAGAAAGATCAGGAGAAGACGGCCTTCGTCACTGATCAGGGATTATACTGTTATACGGTCATGCCGTTTGGTCTTAAGAATGCCCCGGCTACATTCCAACGAATGATAAACACAGTGTTCTTTGATCAGATTGGGAGAAACGTCGAGGCATACATTGATGATATGATTGTTAAGACTAAACTTCAGAAAGATCATCTGACGGACCTCCGAGAAACTTTCGCCACACTCAGGCGGCACCATGTCATGCTCAATCCCAAGAAATGTGTATTTGGAGTTGAGTCTGGGAAATTTCTCGGATTCCTTATCAACCAGAGAGGAATAGAGGCGAACCCTGAGAAGGTACAGGCGGTCATTGACATGCAGTCGCCTCGTACCGTCCGAGAGGTTCAGAAGTTAACAGGTTGTCTGGCGGCCTTGGGAAGATTTCTAAGCCGATCAGGCGACAAATGCCTATACTTTTTCCAGGCAATTAAGAAAAAGGCAAGGTTTGAATGGGGGCCGGATGCTGAGGCCGCCTTCCAGAAATTAAAGGTTCACTTGCATTCCTTGCCAAGGCTGGTCAGCCCTTTGCCCAAAGAAAATCTCTACATGTACCTGGCCGTCTCTGATCATGCGTTAAGCGCGGTGCTCCTTGCTGAAAGGGACGGCTGTCAACTTCCGGTCTACTTTGTCAGTCACGTACTGAAAAATGCCGAGTTGAGGTATCCCCTAGTGGAGAAATTTGGTCTTGCACTCTTCATGGCTGTTAAAAAATTGAAGCCCTACTTTCTGGCACATGCAGTCGTCGTGTATACCGACCAACCGATCAAACGGCCCCTTACCACCATGGAGTCCTCCGGACGAATGATCAAATGGGCCATAGAAATGCAGAGTCTCGAAGTTACTTTCGAGCCTAGAAAAGCAGTGAAGGGGCAAGCCTTTGCTGACTTTATTGTAGAGATGACTCGTCCTCCTGACTCTCAAGTTCCAGACCAAGTCTGGAAGGTATATGTGGACGGAAGCTCTACTTCAAACGGTTGTGGAGCAGGCGTCGTATGTCAATCTCCAGAGGGCGACAGGTTCGAGTATGCTCTACGCTTCAGTTTCCAGGCTTCAAACAATGAGGCAGAATATGAAGCTTTACTAGCCGGGATCCGCATGTGTAAGGCGGCCGGGGCAAGGAAAATAGACGCCTGTTCTGATTCACAACTGATAGTGAGTCAGTACAATGGCGAATACGAAGCAACACATCCGGCCATGATCAAATATTTACAGGCGGTCCGACAAGCAGTCGGCTCCCTTGAGGATTTCCATCTGATCCAAGTACCGAGATCAGAAAACAACCAGGCAGATGCACTCTCGAAATTAGCATCATCCGCCTCCTCCGATACTCCTCGAACTGTGTTTTGGGAAGTAATGGAGAAGAGAAGCATCGAGGAAAATCCTATTGGAATTCTAGACAGAAGCTCAACCTGGATGGATTCAATCAGGGCATATCTGACAAACGGTACACTGCCGGATGATCCTCAACAGGCGGCATCACTGAAAAAACGAGCCTCCTGTTTTGAAATGATACAGGGGGAACTGCACAAGAGGGGGCACCTTCAACCCTTCTTAAAGTGTGTTACTCCTGAAAAGGGACGAGAGATACTAGATGATCTTCACTCTGGTTTCTGTGCTTCCCATATAGGTGGTAGGATGCTTGCTCAAAGGGCAAGGCGGCAGGGCTACTTTTGGCCTACTTTGGAAGCAGATGCAATGGAGATGGTGAAAAAATGTGACAAGTGCCAAAGGTTTGGCAAATTAATTCACCGTCCGGCTACTGACCTCACTACCATTCACAGCCCACTACCGTTTGCTAAGTGGGGCATGGACATTCTGGGTCCATATACGCCTGCTACAGGCGGCAGAAGGTATATACTTGTTGCCGTTGACTACTTCACTAAATGGGTAGAGGCGGAGGCTGTAAAGGGAATCAAGACGAAAGATGTAATTTCATTCATTTGGAAAAACGTCATCACTCGGTTCGGGGTTCCCATGTCTATGGTTTTTGATAATGGTCCCCAATTTGAGACGCCTGTTCTCAAAAGCTGGTTGGGAGACCAAGGAATTGGACATTACTTTGCATCTGTCGGCCGTCCACAAGCAAACGGCCAGGTAGAAGCCTTTAATAAAATCATCTCAGACGGTCTCAAGAAAAAAATTGAACGAGCAGGCGGCCTATGGGCAGATGAACTACCACATGTTCTTTGGGCCATTAGGACGACTGAAAAAGGGGCGACTGGAGAAACTCCATTCCTCCTAACTTATGGTGCAGAAGCTGTTCTTCCAATAGAACACTACGAGCCGACTCTTCGAGTAATGCTATATGACGAAGAGGCAAACTGGGAAGCTATGCGCCTGGCATTAGACTCACTTCCTGAAAAGAGGGGCAATGCTGTTTTGCGCCATGAAATCTACCGCCTGAGAATGACTAGATCATACAACAAAAAAGTGCACAGGCGTCCACTCAAAGTAGGGGACTTTGTACTTAGAAAAATGGAAGCAGTTGGTAGGGCTAACGAGTCTGGCAAACTAACTCCCAACTGGGAAGGACCCTACCGAATCTATGCGGAAGTCAGGGACGGTACCTACCGTCTGGAAACACCAGACGGACAACCGTTGCCTCGAACTTGGAATGTAGATAACCTTAAGAAATATTTCTTTTGAATGATGTAAAGTAAAGAGCTACTTAATAAAGTTGGCACTTACTATTCAATTTTGTATTACGAGGGGCATGCCGTCTGTACCTTTACAGTCGGCTACTCTCCATTGAGTTTCACTCTTTATCTTTACAGGGGCATGCCGTCTGTTCCATTACAGTCGGCTACTCTCCCTCGAGTATTTTACTCACAATACTTAGCTAAAAAGTTTAGGGCCTGGCCGATCCTGTAACTAACAGGCGGCTACCCTTCTTTTACTTAGCACATACGTTCACCAAAAACGTACCAAGGCCACTGGCCGAATGATCAGACCAGGCGCCTAGTCAACTGATCTAACTTTTAAAAACTAATCCGACCTGTCCCAACATTATAGCAGGCGTCCGGCGGCATCCATTCGGATGAAATTCGTCGCAGAGAGCAGCTCCCTTTTGGGTGGAACATTGTTCTATAAACTAATTACACGGCACCTATACGACTGTCCCAAAGGGCAACCACGTAGCCGTTTTTGAGACAAGGATAACTCTATCACTAACCAAACCAGTGGTAGCAGTTGACATCTGAGTCAGATGACCTCCTGTATTACTTGGGATAAATGCAGGGGGTACCTATTGAGTTAATAGCCAACAAACATTGGCGAATCAAGGGGTCTAGCCGGCCTACGCCGCCTGGTACCTCTACTTCTCAAACAAAAGTGACGGCGACTGAGTAACTCCAAAGTTAACTCATAGTCACTCCTTCAAATTTGGTATGGAACCTAAAAAGTTTGAGTCGTCCGCCTGTTTTATACAAACAAGGGCACTCGAACCCCTATTCCTACTGGATAACCTATTGAGTAAATAGCCAACAAACATTGGTAAATCAAGGGGTCTAGCCGGCCTACGCCGCCTGATACCTTTACTACTCAATCAAGATTGTGACGAAGACTAAGTAACTCCTATGTTAACTTAATAGTCACTCAAACTTAGTACTGAGCCTAAAAGGTACGAGTCGTCCACTTGTTTTTAATAAACAAAGGCTCTCAACCAATACTCTTGCTAGGTTAACAAATAACAAATTAGAGGCCAACATTGGCAATAAAGGGAAACAACCGGTACCCGCCGCTTGTTTTCCTACTTAAATTCCTTGGCTACTTGGTAATTCTATTTACTTGGTCAAATTGAATAAAGAGTTCGAATACCGATTGATTAAATGGCCGACTGATCATCTATCCTGGAAACAGACAACCAGTCGTCCAGGGGCATAGGCGGCATACTTACTATTTGTACCTGTCTTAACGTTCGGCCATACACAACAGTCTGTCTAGTGAGCAAATTTCAAATACTTAGACAAATTTGAACAAAAACAAAAAATTTGATTAAAATGAGCCGGCCATAAAAGACCAGCAGAATATTCAAAACCCCGGCCCCCTGGCCGGGTAATTACAAAGCAAACGGCACGCAGGCCGTGAAAAGAAAAAATATACTTAAAGCTTAAGAAGGGGGCAGTTCAGTATCAGCAGCAGCCGCCTGGTCAGCACTCTTCTTGCTGGACTCGGCCTTAGCTGCATCATCTTTTGATGCCTTACCCCCAAGTGGCACAAGCGCCACAACCGGCTCTTCCTCCTCCAACGCAACGTCCATCGCCTCTTCTTCAGCAGCCGCCAGGATCTGTTGATTATATATTTCCGAACACTGGCGGTACGTTCTTTCCCATGAGGCAAAGTCGGCACTGGGGAACAGTCGTTCCCAGGTCATGCGTTGGATTTGGGCGGAGTCTTCCACCATCTCCCGGACGAGCTCTTGTTTTTCTTGCTCGGCCTTGTCCGAGAGCTCTTGGGTAAGACTCTTCTCCTGGTTCACCAGGCGTTCTTTTACGTTAGCCAAAGATTTCTCCATGGCTTCGTAAGAGTGCATTTTCTGGCGAAGGGGTTTCAGCTCGGCTTTAAATTTGGTGACGGTCCCCTCCAGCTCGTCAACCTTCTTTTGGGCCGCCTCTAGCTGAGCCCGAACAGCGGCGGTCGCCTGCGCCTGATAATAAAGAAGATCAATGGTCAGTACTTCATTTTGGGCAATTTGAAACATTGCCTTATCACAGCTGGAGGCGGCCATAGCCTTTGCGGCCTTTACCTCTTTGTTTTTCCGATCAATCGGCTTGCGAAGGCTGTTGACTCGGAGCAGGGCCTAAGTACAAAGAAAAACAGGCGTCAGTTTCCAATCAAAAGAGTTAACAGGCGTCCTGGAACTCAAAAGCTCAAAAAGGTGCTAAGTATACCTCAGCTAGGATCCCTGAAATTCCATCGAGGTCAAGGGTGCCGGCACCCTTGACCGTCTCCCTGTCAGAGGGAGGAACTACTTTAACCATAGACTTGGCTACCTCAACCAAGTCTAGACCCTGGGAGCCGGCTGCATTAAGTAAAAGGAAAAACAAGTTAGACCTAATCAAGAAGGAAGCAAGAGTGAGTTTTTACAAGCAAGTGTCCATACATCTAGGCGGCCCCGCCTGGGTTTTTGAAGAAGTGGCCGGCTGCTTCTCAGCCGCCACTGTTTTCCTGGAAGACCCAGGAGAGCTTGCAACAGTCGTTCTCCGGGCCTTGGGGTCCGGCTGTTGCGAGGAAGAAGCCCTTGGAGTGCCAGACTGAAAACAAAAAGAGTTAGTATATGCATAATACAACTTAAAGGGGAAGAGTTTTCAAAGCTTACCAAGGGTGCCTCCTTGCTGGGGGAGTCGGCGTACGACTGCTTCATTAGCGAAACCCGCAGCATGGCCGCCGCAGTCTTAGATGCTGTTATTTTACTCATGGCGTCGGCTGAAAGAAATAAACAGCAAAGTTAGTAAAAATCCCAAGTAAACAAGGCGTGAAAAAACAGAGTATTCGTCAGGCTGGCTACCTCTAGAGCACCGACTGCCGAGGCCACAGGCGGCCAAGAAGTACTCATCATAGAGCCACTTGAAGCTCGGGACGCAGTGTAGGGGTACTTGCTCTCGTACCCCTGAAGTAGAGTTCACCCTAGTCTCTACTTTGAAGAGTCCTTTGTCTAGGATCTCTCTTTTAGCCTTTGGGGGAACAGGCGGCATGCTGCGGCCGCCTGCAAGAAGAGGCGGATCCCTGTTCCACTTGTTAAAACGTTTGTTCAGCTCCGTGTCTGAACTCTCGATAATAAGGGAGGTGTTCCGCCAATCCTTCCATTTGTTTGCCTTACCTCTCGTCATGAGGTAACCCCTGTGGCTTGTTAGTTGATACCAGCCGGTACCTCCCGACTTAGGGGTCCGGCTGAGATAGTTCATGTGGGCGAAAGCCTCAAAACTTGGCTCCACCCCGTTCAGTTCGCACCCGGCCACATAGCCGAGTACGTTTACCCAAGAGTTGGGGGCTAACTGCCATAACCCCAGATCATACCCATCTAAAATCCGCTGAACAGCCGGATGTAATGGGAAGCGCAGACCAGCTTTGATGGCCGCCACATAGCAGCCAAAACAGCCGTCACCATAGCTGGTACCAGCCGGCCAGACGACAGTATCTTCTGGATCCGGCACAAACAGTAAATACTCCGGGCCCATTTTGTGGTTAGCAATAAAGCTCGCCACGTTGTCTCGCATGGTTGCGATCCGGCCCCGGGGCACCCTGCAGTAGTAGGGGGTGTTTTCCTCTCTGTAAGAGGCGGACGGCTCTGCCCAATTATCCCCCTTCTCCACTGCATGGGAACTTCTCGCCTCTTGTAGGCGGTTATGTTTTTCTTCTGAGTCAGAAGAACTATGGTCAGAAGAACTATGGTCAGAAGAGCTGGAATCGGACTCGTCCCCTGACGAGTCCGAAGAGGACGACGCCTCCCCTCTCCTAGAGGGGCCCGCCTCCTCTCCCTTAGAAGGAGCAGAAGGTAAATTAGACATGTCCACGGTTAGATGAGAAGGGAACACCTTGGTCCCTCTCTCAGAACTGTCAGCTTGACAGTCGCCTCGTTCCACATCTGGCGCCTGGTCAGATGTTTCGCTAAGGAGTACCCTTTGGGAGGAGCCGTCTGAGTTTGATATTCTAGCAGTCTTTTTTGTTCTGGCCATCACGTTCTGCATAGACACAGATTCAGTCGGACTCTGTATAAAGGGCAAAGATGGGTCCAGAAAAGGGCAGGCGGCACTCCTAGTCCTAGATTCAGCTGTCCCCGGTGACCGGCTGATCACTAACTTAGGGCGTGTCGTGTGCTTCCATGGTGCCATTTCAAAAAATAAAAAGAAAATTAAGAGTAAGAGAACTGAGTTACCTGAACGGATGACAGTTGATGAAGTCCTGAAAGTTCGGGTCAGTCGGCTTGTCAGAACAGGCGGTAGGCAGAAAAAGTCCGAAAATGTCAGATCAAGTTCAGGGGTCCGAATGTTCTCGCAAAAATTCTCAAATGTGAAAATGACCGAAGTCAGCACTTCCTTTTATAGGCAAAATGAGAAGGCGAAGGGTCGCTTCCGAATTCAAATTTGGGCGGGAGAGTCTCCCGGCCGTCTGCAAGGTGACACCTGTAACGGGCCGTCGCCTGTCACCGTGCGACACCTGTCACAGGCGACACGTGACCAGTCGCGTGCCACCTGTGAGGGGCAAATGATTAGGGGATTTTTATCCACCAAGCGCCGTTTGACAAGTGGACCAACCAGGTTCCGCCACGCGTCCTCCACGGACCACTTAAGACACGCCACGTGTCCACCCATGCCAAATGGGACAACCGGCCATCAAGGCCCATTTCAGTCTAGAAGCCCGATCGGCCCTAGGTTTACCTTAAACCTAGAGAGTTGCACGCTTCCCAAGGCTATAAATACTCGATTAATCCTCATTAATCAAGGGACCGAATAATTAACGGAACGGAGGAGAAACATTACGGAACACACTAATAACCGGCTGATCTCGCTAGCAAAGCAGATTACCTACATTAAATACTCTCACCTAGAGAGACCTTATTACTTTAATTTCTGTATTAATTACTCCTTAATCAGGTACTAACTTGACCGTTGGAGGCGGAGCTCTCAGGAGTCTCCGTTATTTTGCAGGTACAGGCGTCCGGTTCCAGTCTCGGAATTGTAGCTCTCCCGCAGGACATCAGAAAACCCCAAAACACACCCCACCACCACCGAAACCACACACACTCTCTCTCTCTCTCCTCTAAATTTGCCCAAAATTTCGGTTGCCGCCCCCTTCTCTTTGACGCCGCCGTTGCTTTCTCCTTGCCACAACCTCTGTCGTTGCCTTCTCCTTGCCACCACCTCCCCCTTCTCTCTAACGCCGGTGTGGATTTTTGGTGGTCATATATGGTGGGGTGGGTAAGAGGTGAATGTCAAGATCTGGTAGTGGTGGGGTGGGTAAGGCAGTTTCGGTGGCGTTTGGGTGGGTGGCGTAGTTGGAGAGTGGTTTTAAGAGGTCACGGGGTCGGGTCAATGCCGGGAAACAGGGTCAAACCCTCTTTTCCGGCCAAAGGTGTGTCATTGCAAAAAAACTATTTGATTAAGATGTGTCATTGTAAAAAAAAATTTATAAGGTGATTTCTTGCAAAAAAATACTCATAAAAGGTGGTTTTTTTTTTTTCAAAATTTCCTAAAAAGAATTTCAGTATAACAAAAATATGTGAACAAACTAGAGCCTTAGTTGGGAACTTTCTTTCACATCCTCACTTTGACTCTAAGAAGCCAAATCACCCCCTAAAAATGAACCGCATTTCCTTATTTTTTTTATTATACTGTGGTATGTTGTCACAATTTCAGGCCACATGTTGACATATATGTGGCCTTTATATATACATTAATGTATTTGTACATTGTCCTTGTAGAATAAATTTGTAATTGTCCATTCTAAGGGTAAATGTGTCACTTACATTTACATATAATAATCAAATTAAAAGTAAAAACAATAATTTTAAGGGTCGAACAAAGTATTTAATATTAACCTAAAACAACGTAATTGTCTTATTTTAGTGTTACATCCATATATAATAATTAGATTAACCGTGTGTTTGAATAAAGAAAGGAGAAGTTTCTTAAAAATAAAAAAATAAAAAAAGGGAAGGTAAAGAAGGGAAATGGAGAGAAGAATGATAAGTTTTCTTTTCAAATCTCTCTATTATTGAAGGGATTAATTTCTTACAATTTAATCTATTCATTTTTCTTCGCTCTAATTCTTTTCCTTCTTTATTTGTTTTCCAAATGAAAAATACCCAATCCCTCCTTTTCTTTTCCCATCTTCAATCCAAAAAAAAGTTAAAATCTAAAACACAAATATTTAAGGGCTGAGCAACTTTTCTGAACGAATCAGTACCACACCTATATTCCTCAATTTCATTCTTAAATCAAGCATACTTTTCAAACTTCCAAAAATACAACTTATCTGTCTTCTCTAAATCTAATACAAATGTGAAAAGATCAGACTCAACACACTCGAACAACTCCAATGAGACAAGATGATGATGTAATAAATACAAAATTTCCTTACTGTATACAGATAATACAGTAAAAAAAGGCTAGAAGTTAATGAAGGAATATACTTTGCCTTTGCCTTATCTTCCAATGCCACAAAGAGTTAGTTCTGGGATTTTTGCAGGGGTAATGTTGGTATACATCACTGATTTCTAAGCTATATGCTACTACATACACTGCTATTGCTAAATCATGCACATTTAATTCTATTATCCCATCTAGGACCTACTCATCCTTCTCTTATACTACCCCATCTTATTTATTGCATGTTCAGCTTCTCTATATACCATATGTTTGTTCTTTTACCTTTTTATTTTTATTATTTGGTGTACATTTACAGTATATAATTAGCACCGGATTCTTATAAAAGATGGTTTGACGAGTTTCAATTCACTCTGCTATTCAAACAAGCACTCCGTACATAAAAGTTTGTATCTTTTGATAATCTATGAAAAGTCATATAGATATAAAGTCATATAAGTACCCAAAAAAAAAAAAAAAAAAACCCTTCGTGTTTAAAAATGTTTTGACTTTTTGCACTATTCATCAAATTCACTTTGACTGATGTTTGTAATTTATACATAAGAATATATATAGTCTTGTGAGTACTTGTTGAAATCATGTCAATGAATAGTTTATTAATATTATTATAATTTTTACTTATTGATTATTATATATTTTATTAGTCAAAGTTTTGTATTGACAAATGTGCATAAGAGAAACATTTCACTTATTTAAACACGAAGATAGGAGTAACAAATACTTAAAATATTAACTGTTATGAAATTTCGAATGATTTACAATAAAAAAAAAAAGAAGATTTAAGTGTTTAACTAACTAGGACAAATCAATATCTAAAATTTTTTAAACTATCAATTTTATCTCCTTTAATTAATAAATGGTACTCGTATTATTTTCCATTTCATTTTATGAATTCAAAGTAAACAAGTAAAGGAACTTTATTTCCCCATATAAGATATACATAAACATAGCCAAATTTTATATAAAAATAGGGATGCAACTGCTGACGATGTGGGCCATAAGGTTTGCTCACCTTATAAAGTAGAAAGAGAGTTTCATTCTCTTACACTCCTAAAAAACCCAGAAAAAAATTATGGGAAGGTCTCCTTGCTGTGATAAACTTGGTCTAAAGAAAGGACCATGGACTCCTGAAGAAGATCAGAAGCTTCTTGCTTACATTGAGGAACATGGTCATGGCAATTGGCGCGCCTTACCGACAAAAGCCGGTAATTAATCAAATCACTTAGCTAATCACTCTCATTTTCATACACTATATATTCTGTTATTTATGATACAATTAAGAATTTAGTTTGATGCATACATTATATATATGACTATTGTCATTTTCATAGAATTATATATGATATGGTTGATTTAATTATTGTTTGATTAGGGCTTCAAAGATGTGGCAAGAGTTGTAGACTTAGATGGACTAATTATCTTCGCCCTGATATTAAGCGTGGAAAATTCAGCTTACAAGAAGAACAAACAATCATTCAACTTCATGCTCTTTTAGGCAACAGGTATTATATCATATGATCATATACATACATATCCGTACCATATAATACTCACTCTGTCTCTAAAAAGTTATATATATATATGTATATTTTTTTTTGAGACAATTGCCGTCCATTTTAACATTTTGTATGTACCGTACTAACTAATTTAGTACGTTTTTCTGATGTATGTGTTTGTTTTGTACAAGGTGGTCAGCCATTGCAACGCACTTACCAAAGAGGACAGACAACGAGATAAAGAATTACTGGAACACCCATCTGAAGAAGAGGTTAGCTAAGATGGGGATAGACCCAGTGACCCACAAGCCCAAGAATGATGCACTTCTGCCTGCCGCCAATGGCGGTAGTGGGCAGCAGTCGAAGAATGCGGCTAACTTGAGCCACATCGCTCAGTGGGAGAGTGCTCGGTTAGAGGCCGAGGCTCGCCTAGCCAGGCAATCCAAGCTCCGTGGTACTAGCAATACGAGTAGTAATAGTAATAATAATAATAATTCATCATTTTTGTCACCAATTTCACCAGACATTCACATTAATGATCATCACCAAATTGTACCCTCCGTCTCAACGATGGGTCCATTGTCGTCGTCATCGTCGTCATCAGCTGCAGCTCATCATCACCATCATCAGTATCTAAGTATGACTGCTAGTGCGGCTACTACTGCTACAACTATCACTCCGAGGTGTCTTGATGTTCTTAAGGCTTGGCATAATGTGTGGCCTAACAATGATACTAATACTAGTACTAATAATAATAATAGCAATAGTGATCATTTTATATGCATTGGAATGGGATCATCGTCCGGGATCGGTGGCGGAATTGGTGTTGGAATCGAGTCACCAACATCGACCTTAAGCTTCTCAGAGAACGCCCCACCCGCGGTCCCTGCAATGGGGACCGGGGCCGTGATAGAATTCATGGGGCACAACAACAACGATCATCATCACCATCATAGTCATCATCAAGACATGGTTAAAAACGAAGACCATCATCATCAATGGAAGCGAAGTGGTGGCGGTGGTGGCTTTGATAACGGGATAGAGATGAATTCTTTGTCATTTCACGACATTAACACCCTCTCAATCCATCCAAACCATGACCACGACAACGACCACGACAACAACAACGATGAAGATGATCATAATGATCACGGTGAGGGTTTCATAGAAGGGTTTACGGAACTTTTGCTCAGTACTAATAATAATACTAGTGATACTACCACTACTAAAGCAACAACAACAAATAGCTGTGGTTCGAAAAGTCCAACAAAACAAGGAGAAGAAAACAACAATAATGCTAATAATGATAATAGTAGTGGTAGTACTACTAGAAGCGGTGGGAGTGATTACTATGAAGATAACAAGACTTATTGGAATAGTATTCTCAACTTAGTCAATTCTTCTCCTCCTAATTCTCCCATGTTCTAATCTTGCATGCATTATCATTTTTCTTAATAAATTTCAGATTCTCTCTTTTGTATAAGCTCATCTATCAAAACTTTTTTTTTTTAATCTTACATTATTTATGTTGTATTAATTTGGCTTAAAATCCAGGCCATTAGCATGTAGTTGCTTTCATTATTATTGTCTTTATCTGATTAATTAATAAGAAATTTTAACTGACACTTTTTGACTGAAAGTTTTTGTACATTCCGTTTTGAAATTTACCTTGATTCTCATACAAGAATCGATAGAAAGTTGCTTCACAAATAATTTGTTAACTTGACTAGACGTCCAGACCCTTTGATTTAATATTGGTTCAGATCAATGTATCATACCTCTTAAGAATATATGGTTTGACACACTCCCCACTATCTTAGATTAAGTATTTCTAAATTATAACTTGGCCAAGTAAAAACTAGAGAGAATCCAATCTAATTTCCAAAAGGACAATATCTCAATTAAATCCAAACAGGTTTTTTTTTTTTTTTTTTAAAAAAAAAAAAACCTTAAAGTCGCCCGTGAAATTATCTACATACATTATTGTTGTATCCATCTTTATCGTTTTGTTCATATGATGTTACCAAGTAAGAAGGTTAAGGTATGTCATGCAATAAAAGTCATTGAAGAATCTACCAAAAAAAGGGCAGGGTTAAGTAAATAAAGATATATGCCCTTAGTTTTTCTTCTTTAACATAATTATTAATAAAGTTAAATTGATTACTTTCCTTAAAGAAAAAAAAAAAAAGTTACATTGATTACATAGTCAACTGATTGAACGGCGTTGTTCAATTTCAGATAGTAAAAAATTAAAGTAAATAATTATGGAGTGAATGAGTTGATTAAATAAATGAAAATGTGATAGTGAAGATTTATTAGTTGTCATGATAGTGTGGGAAATGGTCCAGGGGATGAAACTAAATGCTGCATAATGAATAAGTTAGCTATAAATAAGTGCACCCTACAATAAAAGTGCGTATATAATTGGGATGTGTTCAGTAAAGAGAGAGCTGCATTTATATTACACAGACGTTATTGTTGTTAGTTTCACGTCACCTTCACTTCCATAGACAAGAATATAATCAATTCTTTGTCTTTCTTTGCCCTCTCCTTTTCTTTTCTACTTTGTCCTACTTTTTACCTTTTAACCTATATACTGTATATTATTATTACTCTCTTCGTATCTTAGAGTTCTTTAATTTTTGTTTCAACGGTAATTGTGACATATGAGTTTGTATAATGATCGAGTACACGCATGTCAATACAAATTAACCAATCTCTATTGTTACTTGTGACTTGAAATCTAGGAGAAATGGCAAAAGACTAACTTTAAATGCACATTCTACTTCTCAAATATAGAATTGATTATGAGGTAATTCAAGTTAGAGGTAATAGCTTGTTTCAATAGCTTTTCAATGACTGTCATATCCCTTGTATGGTTAGAAACAAGAAAGTTACAACCTGTTCCAGGTGAGTTCCGGTAACTTGTATCTGGACTAGTAATGGTTTGTCGTCTAATTGGATACCTGAATAGTCAACGTAGATTAGCTGGGGTTTGTCCGGGAATAAACACTCCAATACGAAAGTCAATAATGGAGTGATATGAGTAGAAATGTGATTTGAGAGTGTTTAGGTTATAAGAATATTGTACCTTAGATGTAAGATATGTTGGGGTATTTATAGAACTCTCGTATCGGTCAACGTGGGTGTCTTGTCAAGTGGGCGATGGGTGTCCAAGCAGTCGGAAGCAGGTCTCCACGTGGTTGGCTTGAAAGGCAGATACGGTTAATGGCTTGGGCCAGTATCGATCATAATTAAAATGCGAAGATCCAACCCGGTTACCTGACCCATGATTAAAATGCGAAGATCCAACCCGGTTACCTGACCCATGTAAGTGTTGGTATCATCCCCTACAACTAAGCCTCCAAGTGAGTGCATATGAGAAGCTAATGTGCTTGTTTGAAAGGTTCGACCTGTTGAATAGTTGCTTGAAAGTGAGTGTATTTGGGAAGTAGATGCACTCAAATTGAAAAGCTAAACCAGCTTGAAACTCTCCGATTTATTGCCCCCCAAGTGAGCGTATCTGGGAAGCAAATGTGCTCAACTTGAAAAGCCAGGCCGACTTGAAAATCTTGCCCCGATTTGCCCCTTAAGTGAGCGTGTCTAAGAAGCATATATACTCAACTTGAAAAGGTAGGCTGGCTTGAAAATTTCTAATTTTCCTACCAGGTGAGCGCATCTGGGAAGCAAATGTGCTCAAATCGAAAACTAGGCTGGCCTGAAAATCTCTGATTTGCTTCCCAAGTGAGCGTACTTGGCTTGGGAAGTAGATATGCTCAACTCGAAAGGCTAGGCCGGCTTGAAAATCTCTAATTTGCCCCAAACACTACAAGAAAACAGCCAATTACCGACGGACAGGTTCTGACAGACATGTAATTCCGTTGGAAAAATTGAAATTTCTGACGGATTTATATTCCGTCGGATGTTTCCGACGAATTCAAACAATCCGTCGGAAATTTTCGACGGAATATAAATCCGTCGAAATATATGTACTTTCCGACAGAATATTCCGTCGGAAAGTCAAATTTCCGACAGAATATTCCGTCGGAAAGTCAAATTTCCGACAGAATATTCCGTCGGAAAGTCAAATTTCCAACGGAAATATTTTCCGTCGTAAATTTCTGGCGGAATATTAAAAAAAGACTTTTTATAAATTATCTAAACCGTAATTTCACTCCTCTCGTACAGTCATACCGTCTCTTTCTCTTTCCCCTTCTTCTTCTCTTTCTGTTTTCTTCTCGCTTCTTTCTTCTTTCTGCCTCCTTCTCTCCTCTTTCTCACACCATCTCCTTCTCTCCTCCTAACCACCAACATTGACAACACCGACGACCACAATAACCACCAACTTGACAACAACAACAACCACCAACATCGACAACAACACTGGCGACCACACTAACCACTGCGCAGCAACAACAACAACGGCGACCACAACAAGTCAACAACCACGGCGCAACATCAACTGTATGGCCACCCACTTTGAAGGTTTTTTGTAGTTCTAGGTTAAATTATAGATCTAGTTTTATTTTTTTTAATAAAAGTCTGATTATAGTTGATTTTTGATGTAATTATAATGTTAGTTTATAAATTTTATTAGATAATTGTGTAAATATTTATTTCTTTAAATTTTTTTGTTAATTTTTGTTTTTTTTGGTAATTTTCTATTTCTTATTTTGCTAATTATAATTGATAATTTTTGTATTTTTTTTGATAATTTTTGTATTTTTTTGGGTAATTTTCCTATTGTTTTGGTAATATTTTGATTTTCGTTTTTATTTTGGTAATATTTTGATTTTCGTTTTTTGTGGTGGGGGCTGGTAGTAGGGGGGGGGATGGTGGTGTCGCGTGAGGGCTAGGGTGGGTCTTGTGGTGTAGGGTTGGGGGCTGGGGTGAGGACTGGTTGTAAGGTTGGGGTGTGGGCGAGTGGCGGTAGTGGGATGGGGTGACAGCAGATAGTTTTTTTTTTTGTTTTTTTTTTTTGCAGCATTTTCCAACGGAATTTTCGTCGGAAATTTTCGGCGGACAAGATTCCGTCGGAAATTTTCGACAAACTTTTCCAAGCCGGAAAATCTCTTTCGACACCTAAATTTCGACGGAAATTCCGTTGGAAAAGGCTGTTTTTTTGACAAATACTTTATGACGACAGCTTCAGACGAAATTCAGTCGGAAACATGTTTTTCGACGGAAAACAGGGTGTTTCTGACATAATTATTCCGTCGAAAATTGCTTGTTTTCTAGTAGTGAAAATAAGCGTATTTGGGAAGCAAATATGCTTAACTTGAAAGGCTAGGCCGGCTTGAAAATCTTTGATTTGCCCCCCAAATGAGCGTATCTGAAAAGTAGATAGCTCAACTTTAAAGGCTAGGCCGACATGAATGAAAAAGTGCTAGTAATTATTAGGCCAGGTTTTTTTTTTACTTTGAAACAAATTTTCGATCGACATAAAATAAGTTAGGGTTTTTTTACCTTGAAACAAGTTCTCGATCAGCAATACTTTAATGTATAGTTCGATTTGCATGCTATAATTTCATATATAACATCTATCTCTAAAAGTTGTATTTATTTTTATGATTGTCACATTATCTAGGAGGGAAGAAGAGAATGAAAGTAAGTTGAATTTATGTATAAGATATTTGAAAATATTTTTTTTTTTAAAAAAAACTTAAAAATAAGCTAAGTAAACGTGCAGATATAATGGTGTGCGTAGTGGAATTTACATGAAATAACGAGGGATAAGGCCAGGAGAGGTGACCGATTGCCAACTAATTAAGTTAAATGGTTAAAGTTTTAGAGGGTAGTACCTGTTAAGATTTGGGATCAAATGTCGTCCATCTCACTACCTTTGTGGCTCCCTTTATATATATATATATATATATATATATATAGATATAATTTTGCCAAATGTACATATAAAAAGAATGTCCGTCGATTTTCTAACTTTTAACAATAATGTTCAAACTCAAATAATTTCCCATAGCTTCTAACATTAATTTTACAAATAAGTAGTATCAATCTCAGTAACTTCTCTAATAACTTTCTAAATTTACCTGTCTTGCATTAGCATGGGTCATCTAATTAGAAATGAAGAATTTTTTTTTTAAAAATAAAAAGATGAATACATAATGTGTAATTCGAATTGGTACAAATATTTAGAATGATTATTGTTAGCTACATTTAGATAAAGAATTCGAAGTAGTTACTTCCTTAGTTTATTGAGTTACCATTTTATTCCGTGTAATTTAATTTTAACAGTATTCACATTATCTAATTTGTCAATGATCGACTATGTTTGGTAATTAGCTGATAGTTGTTTGAATTAATTAACTTGACTATCTGGTTGCATTATATGTATATTGACTAACTCTATAAATCGTTTACTATACCAATTACCTGGATACTTATTTCAATAATTGTTCAAACAACTTGTTTAAAAAGCTAAGTTGCACAACCTTTTCAAATTAGCTTATTGAACTCCAATAAACTTTTTAAATCATCTATTTTCCAAACACTAAAAAATAGTTGATTTTATTGTCAAAGCATCTTATTATTATTCCCTAAAAAGCTAAAATCTCATCAATACTATGTACCAAAAGTCTATCTTTTGTGGTATGAACTAGAGACAAAAAATATATAGTTATGTAGAGTTTCATAAGATTTAATTCGTCTCAAATATATTTTATTATTATTAATATTAAAATATTAAATTTGTTTTTTTTTAATAATAGAAAAATCTTAATGATTTAATTAATGCACTAACAAATATAACTACAGATAAACGTACCAACTAAACAGATTCAAATGAAGTATGTGGAAGAAAATTTGAGTTGGAAGATAGAGCTAAAAGGAAAAATTCTTTTGTCAGATAAGAGGAAAAATTCTTTTGTCAGATAAAATGAAAAATCTGAATTCATTTATTGGATGAACATACATTAATTTTTTTTTATTTTTTATTTTATTTTTTATATTATTTTTTTACTACTGCATGGATAATAAAATCCACATAAAAATTCACGATGATGAGCATTGGGATTTGGGATGCACATTTACTCATGTACGTAGCATGTAGTTCAGGTAATTTTGATATGATACTCCGTATATGACTGCTATTCGTTTAGTAACTTCCAAGAGTTTCAACTAATTTACACTGAAAATTGGCTGTATTATTTTTAATTTTTAGACAAATTGATTATTGCGTGCGTCTAAAAGGGGGTCCATAATAAAACATATTAGGTGGAATTCAATTTTAAATAATGAGAAATTTGTATGAATGCCAAGCACGTAAGGATTAAACGATTTCAATTTATTTCAGATTTTAAGGAGTCATAAAAAAATAATTCTAAATTTAGAATGATCTGTCCAACTTTAACCCTAATCTTTTAGATTGACACTCTGTGTATGTGTTAATTGTTATTTATAAATATTTATTTTAACGGGCCTACAGACTGGCTTAGTTTATGTCGAAAATTATTTTAACCTCATACAAATTAAATCAACATGATTCATCATTAACTAATTGTACGTTATTGCTAGCTAGGTTGAGTATCTCATAAGACTTAGATGTTATACCGTTATTACGTTATTGCGCAATTAGTCTGTGCTCACATGTAAATTTTTTGCGTGACAATTATATGCTAGTCAGTTTTTTT
The DNA here is from genome assembly GCF_001683475.1 of Chenopodium quinoa. Taxonomy (NCBI): domain Eukaryota; kingdom Viridiplantae; phylum Streptophyta; class Magnoliopsida; order Caryophyllales; family Amaranthaceae; genus Chenopodium; species Chenopodium quinoa. Next base: position 3,775,852 of record NW_018743252.1, on the reverse strand, counting down.
TTATTTTTATTTATTTATTTATTTATTTATTTGTGGTGAGTGAATTTAGAAGTTTATTGAAAGTTCAATCCCACTTTAGTTCTTTCATTTCAATATTCAATAATGTCATGCGGTTTTGTGTGACTGAATCTTATCGTGTTAAACAATCATTTTTTGGGGTAAGTATGTTTTACGGAGGGAACCACGGGCCTATACGCATAAGGAACTTAATTTGCATTTATAAATATTTATGGTCAATAAATAGTACGTAAATATAGTGTTTTATTTTGCAATAAAAAACATATAAACAAATTCTAAATGCGTGGTGAATTATCTTTATACTCTTAGACCTAATGATTAATCTACTCAAAGAAAAATTATGTCGATACTCATATTTAGGGTATGTCTTATTCACTTGATTTTCACTTATCTGAATTAATCTTATCTTATCTGAACTTATTAAAACTTATTTTAGTTGTAATTTGTACTTAGGTAACCCTTATAAAAATTTAATTTTCCTGAATTAAACTTATCTAAACTTAATTAGAATTTATTAAACCTAAAATAAGTAGGTAAACATAATAGATCCTTAATTATTATGACTTTGATAACTGAATCTGCACTTGTTTAGCTTAGTGCTTGAAATCTCAAATGAAGGGTTCCTCATAAAAACCTCGGTTACATTTGTACTTAGGAGAAGATTTTTCGTTTTATTTTTATTTTGTTGTGCATGTAAGAGCAAATATAGCTCACTATAGTCATTTACCGAATATAATTTTTTGTTATTTTGTTGATTACTAGGATGACTAGCGCGCGTCATAGCTAGCCTTGTTCGGGGAGTTTTTTCAGTTGTTGGTTACATTAATGAGGGAAAATATGTAAATAAATATTTTAGGGGTATAAATGTCCACACACTATTCTAAACAGTTCAAAAAAAAGGCAATTAACATTAATGAAGGCTAAAAAAAAACCCAATTAAAATTAACAAAGGCAAAATAAAAACTTGTACATATTAATAGGGTAAACATAAAAATACACATTTTGAAGGGTATAATTGGCAACACACTATTCATAAGAGCAATCTTGTACTTTAAAAAGTCAATAATTAACATTAATGAAGGTAAAATAAAAACTTGTATATATTATTAAGGGTAAATGTGTAAATGCACATTTTGAAAGGTATCATTGGTAGCACACTATTCATAAGATCGAGTAATCTTGTATTTTAAGACAATTAACATTAAAGGCAAAATAAAAACTTGTATATATTAATGAGGATAAATGTGTAAATGCACATTTTGAAGGGTATAATGGCAGCACACTATTTATAAGAAAAATCTTGTACCTTTTATAAGGTAGGGATAGGGAAGCGTATGTTTTTTAAGAAGAAAAAGAAAAATTGATATTAATAATTCCAATGACTTTGCTCCATTTTCTTTCAATAGTCCCAATTTTGGATTATTCTGGAATAATACCAACTTTAGGGGTTGTTTTCTTTCTTCAATCCCAATGACCGGTAACCAGTTGAATGAGTTATTTTTTTCTTAAAATGACACGTGTTGCAAGTTAATTGGTTAATTTTTTTTTATAAAAAAACTAAACTACAAAAAAAAAAAAAACCACCCAGCCAAACCCCAACCACTCCAAACGATCCGGCCACCAGCCAGCCCAGCCCCTCCCTCGTCGGCCAGCAAACCCTCCCTACTCCTGGAGTCGCCCCTCCCGCTTCCCTCTAAACCACCACTCCTCCCCAAAACCCCCACGCAACCACCACAAAAACCCCTCCCCAACTCTGAAAACCTCCAACCGCCCCTCCACCACCCCAAAACCCTAGCGGCTAGGGTTTTTGATGGTGGGGAAGGGGCGATTGACGGTTTTCGGGAGTGGGGGAGGAGTTTTCTTGGTGTTTCAAATGGAGGGAGGGGTTTAGAGGGAGTTTCGGTTGGGTGTTTTGATGGAGGCGGAGAACTGGAAAAGAAGGGGATTAGGGATGGGGGTGGGTCGCTACACTGGCGCGAGGGGATGGGGGGAAACCGACACACATCGGGGCAGGGGTTGTCGGCCGGCATTAGGTGGTGGTGGGGGAGGAGGTTAGGGTGGTTTAGTGAGGATTCGGGGAGGGGTTTTCCAGTTTTATTTTTTATTTTAGATTTATTTTAAATTTTTTTTGGACCAATTACAACTTGACATGTGGCGCATAACCTGCTATAACAGGTCATTAACTTTTATTAACCGGTTTGCAATTGAAGAAAGTAAACACCCCCTAAAGTTGGAATTATTTTAGAATAATCCAAAATTGAAATTATTAAAAGAAAATCAGGCAAAGTTGAGATTATTAAAACCGTTTTTTCAAAAGAACAAAATTGATTAGCGCTGCATGCATAGTCCTAATAAGCTTCTAATCCTTTCCTTTTAGGACTTTTTGAGAGAATGAGCCATTTTGCGCTACTCTTAAATTTAGTAGGTTAGTGAGCATTGAGTCTTAAATAATGGGAGAACTAAATTAAACCCACAAGTATATAGCAAAAGTCTTTTATTTGACGGATCCAACGAGATCAACAAGAAGTATTTATTTGCCCTTCAAAATTTCTCCACTTTCCAACATATTTTAAGCAATAATTTATTTGTATTCTTAATTTAGACATGTTGATACATAATAATGGTTTTAATAATCTAGATTTAAGTCCGAAAGCATGAAGAACAACTTATTGTTGTTGATCAAAATGATGAAAGTATAAGCTTAATGAATGAGATAATAAGCTCTATTATTTCTTATTCTAGGAAAGAGGATTGCCGCAACAAGTGTTGACTGGTTAATTAACATATATACAAAGAGTGAGGGAGTGGTTAGAGCCTCTCCCGATTCCAATCGATATTGTGATCGATTCTCATCACCTGTCCTTGAATATATATATAAAAGAGTGAGAACAATGGAAGGCCTTAGCAAGTTTAATCAGTAATTCAAAAATTTCCGTTGAGCGGTGTGTTTGACCATAAAATGTGGATCATTGACACAGGGGCTTCTAAACACGTCACTTGTGAAGATACATGGCTATTTGACACTCATGATGTCTTATATTGTTCGGTTGGCCTTCCGAATGGAAAATCAGTAATGGCCACAAAAGTGGGTTTGGTCCGTTTGTCGACCAAAATAATTCTTAGAAATGTGCCTTTTGTTCCGGAATTGAGTTGTAATTTAATTTCGTTGATGATATGCATTGTGTTGTCCAATTTTACTCTTCTTTGTGTGCTATATAGGACCAGTCGAGGGAGTTGATTGGAACGAGTGTTAGGAGAGATGGGCTATTCTACTTCGACGGAGCAGAGTCAGTGCAACATGTTTCAATGAATGCAGCTTCTTCTACTTTGGAGTTGTAGCATAAAAGAATAGGGCATCCGTCAGAAAAGGTAGTCAAGCTTCTTCCTCCTGTGAGTAATTATAAGGGTGATATGAATAAAGCATGTGAAGTATGTTTTCATTCTAAATATCCTAAAGGCAAATTTCTTCTAAGTGAGAATAAGACTTCTAAATTTTTTGAAAAACTTCATTGCAATTTGTGGGGTTCGTATAGACATCCTTAGCTTCTTCATGTGGTGCTCATTATTTTTTGACAATTGTGGATGATTTTTCCAGTGCGGTTTGAGTGTATTTAATTGTTGATAAAACCGAGGTGTTTCGTATGTTTATGTCATTTGTTGCTATGGTTGATAGACAGTTTTCTCAGACCATTAAAATAGTTCAAAGTGATAATGTGATAAAATTTAATTGGTTGCGTGATTTTTTTAATGCCACCGGGATTTTGTTTCAAACCTCATGTGTTGGAACTGCACGGCAAAATGGGCGGGTTGAGAGAAAATACAAACACATATTGAATGTTGGAAGAGCATTGAGATTTCACGTCAATTTGCCAATTGAAAGGAATGGTTTCCTTCGAACAAGTGTATAATTTCGATAGAGGGTTCAGAATCAATTACGGAGTTAATTATTCAGTGAAGTCAAGTGATCGGAAAGTTGGGCTAAAGGCCATCTCCGATTAGTGAGATTAATTATATTAATCTCACAACTTTCCTTTTAATGAACTTAACGGGTCACACCCAAGCGTGCAACCGAACTAAAGGCGACGAATTAAGCCGAATGTCTTAATACGTCAAACAAGAGGATACGTGCTCTGACGTCGGATTCTGAGCTTAGAGCGTCGAAGCTGAATGTCGAACGTCGAGTTAAATTTTTAGGAATTAACGAAACGTACAAATAAGTCAAATAACAATAAATAAGTCAAAGCGCATAGCCCTAGCCTCGCATTGGCCTAGCCATGCGAGGGCTAGGCTAGCATGGAATGTCGCAAGGCAAGCACCAGCCGCAAGCCTAGCATGGTGCGCACTTGCACTAGCTATGCTAGGCCTGCTGGCCGGCACATGCCGCAAGACAAGCACTGGCCAGGTACGTGGCACACAAAGCAAGGGGCCAGCAGCTAGCATGGCTAGCCAGCCTTGCTAGTATGTGCTGCGGCTAGCAAGCAGCAACAACCTCGTGTGCGTGGGCTTGCGGTAGCAGCACCTAGTAGAACAGCAGCCCGCAAGCTTGCGAGGCATGCTGGCTGCGATGGGCCTAGGCTGGATGGGTTGGCTGAGAGCGCAAGGCTGCCAGCGAAGGCAAGCCATTGTTGCTCTATGTAGTCGCTAGCTGGCCGCTTCTCATTGGGGTCGGTTTGGCTTGGGGAGCAAGGAGGGCCTTGTGGTTCTCACCTAACCTTCCCATTTGTTTGCCACTTGTTGTTTGATTATTTGTTCTTTGCTTTTAATTTATTTTAGAATTAAATTAAATGCAATTATTTCTCAACTTTGCAAAAGTCCCACATTGATGGAATATCAAAGGGATGGAGATGCTTCTCCTATAAATACCTAAGCCTTACCTTGGGAATAAATTACAAGAGTTGAACTCTATAAAAGGCATCTCCATTGAGAAAACCTTATAAAAAGATCCTCTTGTTAGTAGTGTTAATATTATCCTAGCCGGTAATATTGACCAAGTTTGGGCGCGTGGGTGGACCTTGTTGGAGGAGTCGTATTTGAGGCTCTAGCTCCGTTCGTGGGTTCGTGTTCGTGCTAGGTGGAAAACACACTTCAAGGGTACGAACATCTTTTCCCCTCCTCTCTCTATCTCTATTATGTGTTTATTGTTTTATTAATTACATGCATGTTTTAGTTTAGTCGCTTTAATATATGCATGAAGTCCTTGGGTAGATTTTGGTTCCGCGCGGTGTTCGCACACCGTAAAACCCAACAACGGTATCACGAGCCTTGTGCATTTAATTTTTGCGACTAATGTTAATTAAGGTGATTTAAAATAGATTTAAAAGTCTGGATTAGCAACCTAATTAGATTAGGATCTCGTTTTTATTAGTTAAAATTGTTTTATTGCTAATTTATGATTACGAACCTAGATTTCGACTCAAAAATAGTGATTTTTGGGTGGAATCGATGTTCTAAATCAACCTTTACCTACAAAGTGATCAAAAAACAGCTTCTAGAGGCCAAAAAATCTGCCCAAAAATGTGTTTTTCGAAGGGTGTTTTGTTAAGAACGAGAAAATTTTAAATCTGTAAACCTTGATTAATCATTGCATATAATTAGTCGATTATGTGATTGAATATGGCATTAATCTACTGCAATTATATTCCTTATTAAACATGTTTTGAAATGATTTGGTTGCTTAATTTGGATTGCTTTAATTTTGCATAAATTTGGAAATTGTTCATTCTACAATTAAATTGTTTGAAATGAATGAGTTTATGATCAAACGTGATTTTTGAACCCTTAAAATGATTAAAGATTGAATATTTAATGGTTTAATTGATTGAATCTTGACTTTCTAAAATCAAAAATGAACACACTTTGAGCTTTAATCTTTTTGGAAATTAATTAAAATCTTCAATGTTCCTATTTATGCTTTAATATTATTCTTCATTATAAGGTTGAAATATTCAAATATGCATGAGTATTTGTTGGATAAATTATTTACATTGGATGATTCATTAATTTATTCAACTAGTTTTGTCAAACTCATAATTAATTTTAATCTTTGGATGAATTAATTATGGGATAAGCCTTTAATTTTTTGATTGTATCAAGTTGACCTAAAATTATTAAAGAATGGTTCTTGGAATAATTTTGGTTCATGCACTAAACTTGGATGGATTGAGTTAGACTTGATATTAATTCAAAATTGCTCAAATGTTAATTCTAAAATACAATTTGAAATCAATTAAAATCACACAAACAAATTGGATTAAAATCCCGAAGCACACCAAAATTTTGAAGCTAGGAGCATCAAGCACCATGCTCGGCTAGCAGGGGCTGCTCGCGCAGCCTGCATCAATGCTGTTGTTGAGCCAGGTGCATGGGTGTGTGCGGGAGTGTGTGTGCGAGCTGGTGCGAAGGGATGAGGTGCGGCAAGCAGTAGCTCGCAAGCACTGCCAGACAGCACCTAGCCCGCAAGTGTTAGTAAGTGCCTCGATGCGCTGCTAGCTGTGCATGCTAGCACCCGCACGCAAGTTTTGCTAGGGTGCCTTGCAGCCTCTAGCCCTTTTGGCTTGGGAGCTAGGCACTTGGCTCGGTTTTACGGTTTTGTAATTTTGTTTAAAACGGGGCTAGGCCTCGGTTTTTCGCTTATATGCATATTTTTGATAAAATGACTCGTTTTGCTTAATTAAATATTAATTGGATTAATTTAATTAAGTTGGATGTGGAATTTAGTGGGAGCTTCATTAATCGGTCTTGAGCTTGTTCAGCTTTAATGTTATAGTTATTGCATTAGTTCACATAGTTGGATAAACACTTGACTAGTTTTAATTAGGAACGTTAATCAGATGAACGACCTAAGTTAGTAACTAGTGAGCGCCTTTTGTTACAAGTTTTGTATTATTGCTTGTATTGTTTGTAAAATTGCATGGACCATTAACTTTAGAAGTGAATGGGTGAATGGAATATTATAATGTTCTTATGCAGGTGTTTATAAAAGTGACTAGTATGGCCCGACTAAGATAGAAAATACGGACTGCGTTCCGTTACGTATTTTTGTGTATCTAAATACAGACTGCGTGCCGTTAAGTATTTTTGTACTTAGTTAATTTAGATTACTCCTAATATCTAGTTCTTGCGTTCTTGGCGGTGAAATCAAGAAAGACGACGTTTCTTTGAAGATGGAGCCTAAAGGTGCCAAGATGACCTTTAAGGTTGAAGATTGGATGCTTCAAGATATTTTTCAAGTGGTCATGCTAGTTCACTATGCATTTTATATATGTTGATTGATATTGCTTATATATATAATTATATATCTTTATATTTAGATGCATGTTTAGGATTTCAATGTTGAATGATTAGTTAAGTTCACTTAAAGCAAAGCAACATAGAAACCCTAAGTCCCTATAAAATTGAATAAAAAATTGTCATTCCAAAATGACACTTACTGAAACTTTGAGAGTAGGTAATGGCTATGCCAAAGCAAGGCATTACCACTTTCCTAGGGAAGTAAGGTATACTAGGTATACGCGTTAGTTTTGGTTAAATTAAACGATATCAGTAAGGAGTCCTTAGATGTCGTGGCAAAGGAGATAATCGTCAAGAAAGCATTAGATGCGATGACTTATCAAACCAAGAATAATTTAAAACTATTAGCAATTGGATTGCTTACCTTAAAATAATAAATGTTAAGACAAGCCAAAGCATGCTTAATCAATTATTGATTTTTGGGATCTTGGAATCATTTTATTCTCACCTAAATGGGACAAACTTATAAATGTGTGATAAAACGTCAATAAGATTGAATGTTGCAAGTATGCTTTAAATTTCAAACTTACTGGTTTATGAATGGTTATTCATTGCAAATTCTTTCATATGTTGTATAATGTCTACAATTAACAACAACAACATGTGCCCGGAACTCCGTTACAAGTTGGCATTCGACTTGAACTTGACGAACTTCAAGGAGTGGGAGGAGGAACTCCGAAAGACTCTAAGGGATTGTTCCTTGGAGTATATGTTGGACACTCCCATTCCAAGCTTCTTCTGGAAAGGACTAATGAGTGATGAGACTCATGAGACTTGGTCCTTGGATTGTGACAAGGTTACAAACTTGATGAGGAATTCCCTTCTGGAGGATTGGAAGAAAAGGTTTACCTCATACCTTCCAGACATGCTTCTTAAAAGCCTTAAGGAGCTTGTCAACATGACATTCGAGTCTCGGGATTTGAATGTTCATAACTTGACTAGGTCACTTATGAGCATGAAAATCAAGTCTTCGGAGGAAGGTTGTCTTGCCAATGAAAGGTACCGTTTGTGGTCTAGGGTCTACAACACTAGACTTAGACCAGGTATGCCCATCCGACCCCATATGTTTAAAATGACTAGGCTCTTCAAGCACATGGAGCTGCTTGGAATCCCAATAGAGGACGAGAGGGCGGCCCATACCAGTGAAGAGGAAGGAGTTCAAGAACAAAGCGAAGATGTGATGCTTCTATTGTGGTGGGCAAGGCCACTACAAAAAGGAATTCAAGATCTTCTGAGAAGATGAGGAAAAGGAAATGATTCATCCACCTCAGGTATCTTCGTTGTAAACTTTTACACTTGGGTATAAGCAATTCATAGGTATTGGATACCATATATGACTCACTTTATGTTCCTATTTCAGGGACCATGTGAGAAGCTTTACAAGTGGACGTGCGACTACAACCGGGCGATGAAGATGGTCTTTCCTCCGTGTTTTTAGGCCCAATGTTTGTCTTTTGGGATGTAATAGAAGTTATTTCGTTTTGTTATGTTTTACTTATCATTGAACATATTTTGATCTTTGGCGTTGGACGCCATGTGGTTTTTTTTTATCACAAGACAATAACAATGGTTTTTTTGGATGTCTTGATTATATGTTTTATGGTATTACACATTTACAAATGTGCTTTCATTTAACAAACAGGTTTACAATGTTAACAATACCGCCAAAAGGGTTAAGTCCAATGGGTCAAATTCAACCTACTTGCAGCATTGTTGTTTAGGCCATATAAACATCGAACACATCAAGAAACTTCTTGATGTAGCTTAGGCATTATTGATTCATTTGACTTAGAGTCATTTGAAAACTTCAAAGGATGTTTACTTGGTAAAATGATAAAGCAACCCTTCTCCAAGTTGATAGAAAGGGCAAGTGACTTATTGGGTCTCATACACACGGATGTATGTGGACCAATGAACACAACCGCAAGGAATGGTTATCGCTACTTTATCACATTCATGGACAACTATAGTAGATATGGTTATGTCTACTAATGTCGCACAATCCTTTTAAAGTTCAAAGAATTTTAGAGTGAAATGGAAAATCAGCTAGGCACGAAAATCAAAGCCCTTCGATCGGATTGAGGAGGCGAGTATTTGAGCTATGAATTTGGTAATCATCTGAAAGAACATGGTATTCTCTAAGAATTAACACCGCTCGGAACTCCACAATGGAATAGAGTATCCGAGAGAAGGAATCGAACTTTGTTAGACATGGTTCGATCCATGATGGGTCTTACCGATCTTCCTATTTCTTTTTTAGGACGTGCACTTCAAAATGCTGCACTAACACTGAATCGCGCTCTGTCAAAAGCTGTCGAAAAGACCCCATATGAATTATGGATGAAGAAGCCTCCATGGTTGTCTTTTCTTAAGATTTGGGGTTGCGAAGCATATGTCAAGAGACTCATGTCCGACAAGCTTGCACCAAAATCTGAAAAATGTTTCTTTGTGGGATATCCAAAAGATCCAAAAGAAACAAAGGGGTATTACTTCTACAACCAATATGAGATGACAACAAAGTATTTGTTTCTCGAGATGGTGTCTTTTTGTAAAAGGAGCATCTTTCAAAAATGACAAGTAGGAGGAAAATCGAACTTGATGGAGTTCAAGAGGATGAGCAGCAAAACGAATTTGACAATCAAAGGGCTTTAGAAGCAGATGTTGATAATAGTCAGGGTCAAACCGACAATGTCAAGGCTCAACCTATAACCCTGCGTAGGTCTTAAAGGCCAAGATCTCAACCAGAAAGATACTTTGGTGTCGTCTTAACCGAGAATCAAGACATCCTAATTATGGATGGTGATGAACCTGCGACATACAAACAAGCTATGACGAGCTCCGACTCTGCTAAATGGCAAGAAGCCATGAAATCCGAGATGGACTCCATGTTTGAGAATCAAGTCTGGGACTTGGTTGATTTTCCCGAAGATTACAAACCTATCGGTTGCAAATGGATTTTCAAGTTGAAAACCGACAAAAATGGAGTTGTATATATATATAAAAATCTAGACTGGTGGTAAAAGGTTACATGCAAATTCATGGCGTTGATTATGATGAAACCTTTTCACCAATTGCAATGCTTAAGTCCTTCCGGATTATCCTAGCAATTGCTGCATATTTTAATTATGAAACATGGCAAACGAATGTCAAAATCGCCTTCCTTAATGGGATTTTGGAAGAAACTTTGTACATGACACAACCTGAAGGTTTTATAAATCCAAATAATGCTGGGAAGGTATACAAGCTTAAGAAATCCAGTTATGGATTAGAGCAAGCTAGCAGGAGTTGGAATCAGCGATTTGATGAAGCAATCAACAAATTTGGCTTCATTAAGAATCCAAATGAGTCTTTTGTATACAAGAAGGTCAGTGGGTGTGACATTGTTTTCCTAGTCTTATATGTTGATGACATATTGCTCATTGAGAACAGTCCAATGCTGGAGTCTGGAAAGACTTGGCTTGGAAAGTGTTTCTCAATGAAAGACTTGGCACAAGCACAGTACATATTGGGCATCAAGATCTATCGGGATAGATCTAAAAAGATTATCGGACTGAGCCAAAGTACTTACATTGATAAGGGACGGTTCCAAATGGAGGGTGCTAAGAGAGGCCATCTGCCCTCGTCTCATGGTGTAACTCTCAACAAGAGTCCGTGTCCAAAGACACCTGATGAGCTAGAGAGAATGAATCAGATCCCATATGCTTCGCTAATAGGATCGATCATGTACGCCATGATATGTACAAGGCCAGATGTATCGTATGCATTGAGTGCTACAAGCCGATACCAATCAGACCCGGGAGAGGCGCATTGGACTGCAGCCAAGAATATCCTATAGTACCTAAAAAGGAACAGGGATAAATTCCTAGTCTATGGTGGGAATAAGAATTTGGTTGTTGAAGTTTATACCAATGTAAGCTTCCAGACTGACAGAGACGACTTCAGATCGCAATCTGGATACATATTCTATCTAAATGGCGGAGCGTTCAGCTGGGAGAGTGCTAAGAAAAGCACGGTTGCAGATTCAACAACTGAAGTTGAGTACTTAGCAGCCTCAGAAGCAGCTAATGAGGTAGTTTGGATTCGAAAATTCATTGGTGAACTTGGTGTTGTGCCCTCAATCAAGAGACCGATTGACCTATTTTGTGACAATAATGGGGCCATTGCTTAGGCTAAGGAGCCAAGGAAACACCAGAAGGTCAAACATGTAGAGCGATGAGTTCACCTCGTAAGGTAATTTATTGCCGGAGGTGAAGTCAAGGTTTGGAAAGTTGGAAAGGACGATAACATAGCCGATCCACTTACTAAACCTTTGCCTCAAGTGAAACACAACAAGCACGTTGAGGCAATGGGAATTAGGCACATTGGAGAATGACTCTAATTTCCTATTTTATGTGTTTTAATTAAGTTAACCATTCATATATGGAGTAATTTTATTTTTCTGCAAAATTATTATTCCTTATATATTTAATGTGGTTTAGAATTAAATAACGAGTCCATTCGATTTGACGACATTCAAAATAGGGTACGTAGACAATGTCTTGGATAAAGAAACACCTATTAAGTGAACATTGAATGTCATATCGAAACTATCCCTAATCAAGGTCATTTAAAAGTTGGACGACTAATGACCGCGAGAGATTAGTGTGTAGTATGATTTATAGCACTGTTTCTTGAGCTACAAGGACAAGAATGTCATAAATCATTTACAAAGGTATGAGTTAGAACTATACCGGATCGACCTATGATAATACTTTAAGAGATTTATAATCGTCTTAAGTATATTTCTCATTATTGCTATCGGTACCTCTTTCCTCAACCATGAGTATTATAGTAAATTCGCTTGTTTGAGCACTAGTCTGTTTTGATGTTGTCAAACGTCTGCCGTAAAGGGGGGATTATAAAGGCGAAACTTGGGCAACTAGGTCTCTTAGTAAGAGAAGCTTATCAATGCAAGAATGAGAATGTCCTCCTATTAACAATAGAAAACATGTCTTTGTTGTTTACAAGGTCTCTCGAAGAGCTAGACAGTGAAAATGCATGGCCGTGTTCAGATGGATTTTAGAAATCACCTGTACTTGACACTCGAACTCGAAATTTTGAGAAACACTTCTGAACATAATAAGGATGACGTACGATAGATCTTAACTTATAGTTCATGAAGGGACATTAAGTGACATAGGAAAAGAGCAATACACACATTGTACACTTGTCCGGAAGGATAAGTGGGAGATTGAAAGGAATGGTTTCCTTCGAACAAGAGTATTATTCTAATAGAGGGTTCAGAATCAATTACGGAGTTAATTATTCAGTGAAGTCAAATGATCGGAAAGTCAAGCTAGAGGTCATTTCCGATCAGTGAGATTAATTTTATTAATCTCACACCTTTCATTTTAACTTAACCCAACGGGTCACACCCAAGTGTGCAACCGAACTAAAGGCGACGAATTAAGCCAAAGGTCTTAATACGTCAAATAAGAGCATATGTGCTCCAACGACGGATTCCGAACGTCAAGTTAAATTCTAGGAATTAACGAGACGTACATACAAGTCAAACAACAATAAATATGTCCAAGCGCATAGCCCTAGCCTTACATTTGCCTAGCCATGCAAGGGCTAGGCTAGCATGGACTATCGTAAGGCAAGAACTAGCCGCAAGCCTAGCATGGTGCGCACTCGCACTAGCTAGGCCTGCTGGCCGACACATGCCATAAGCCAAGCACTAGCCGAGTGCGTGGCGCGCAGGCATCGCTAGCAAGGGGCCAACAGCTAGAATGGCTAGCCAGGCCTTACTAGCATGCGCTACGGCCCGCAAGCTTGCGAGGCCTGCTGGCTACGATGGGCCTAGGCTGGCTGGTCTGGGCGAGAGCGCAAGGCTGCCAGCGAAGGCAAGCCATGCTACTCTAGGTAGCCGCCAGCTGGTCGCTTCTCATTGGGGCTGGTTTGGCTTGGGGAGCAAGGAGGGCCTTGTGGTCCTCACCTAACCCTCCCCCATGTGTTTGCCACTTGTTGTTTGATTTTGTTCTTTGCTTTTAATTTATTTTAGAATTAAATTAAATGCAATTATTTCTCAATTTTGCAAAAGTCCCACATTGATGGAATATCAAAGGGATGGAGATGCTTCTCCTATAAATACCCAAGCCTTACCTTGGGAATAAATTACAAGAGTTGAATTCTATAAAAGGCATCTCCATTGAGAAGACCTTATAAAAAGATCCTTTCGTTAGTAGTGTTAATATTACCCTAGCCGGTAATATTGACCAAGTTTGGGCGCGCGGGTAGACCTCGTTGGAGGAGTTGCATTTGAGGCTCTAGTTCCGTTCGTGGGTTCGTGTTCGTGCTAGGTGGAAAATACGGTTGAACGGTATGAACGTCTTTTTCCTCCTCTCTTTCTCTATACTATCATGTGTTTATTGTCTTATTAATTATATGCATGTTTTAGTTTAGTTGCTTTAATTTATGCATGTGGTCCTTGGGTGGGTTTTGGTTCCGCGCGGTGTTCGCACACTATAAAACCCAACATCAATTTATTTTTAGGGGGGGAGTGTTCTTACAGCAGCTCATCTTAATAACCATACCCCCTCTCCTTTGCTACAAAATAAAACCCCGTATGAAGTTTTATTTAACACTTGTCCCTCATACAATGCCATTCGAAGTTTTGGTTGTCTTTGTTTTGCTCATAATCAAGAGGAAAAGAGGGATAAGTTTGAAAGTAGAAGTCGTAAATGTATTTTCTTGGGGTATCCTTTTGGGAAAAAAGGGTGGAATCTCTTTGATCTTGATTCGAAGGAATGTTTTATCTCTCGTGATGTATAATTTTTTGAAGATATGTTTCCATTTATTGACCTTGCTTCTTCAAACATAGTCCCGGAAAAGATTGTTCCTTTAAATGATGTGGTAGACTATGATTTTGCGGAGTTTATTGCTGAAAATGATGAACCTCAACATGTTTGTGAGGTGGTTGAGGATGATACTATTGATGATCTACATGAGAGGGTGAGAGTGGGTGATGTTCATGATGTTGCCCAGCCCCCGTATGATCAAGCGGAGGGCACCGCAGCCACCCCGCGGCAACAAGATGCTAGCCGCAGGGGGGGTGCGAACCTAACTGCCAGCACGTAGCAGCAGCAACTTGCACAAGAGCAAGTAGAAGGCACCGCAGCCACCCCGCAGTGAATAGCTGCTGGCCGCAGGGGGTGCGGATCATATTGCTACCTCGTCTTTTAATGCTAATAATCAGCAGCCCATAGTACATTCTAAGCAACAAGCAACACCCTAAAATTAGTCTCTTGATTCTCAACCTATGGAATTGGGTCGTGGCATGAGAGAGAAAATTCGATCAGTCAAGCTTCGTGATTATGTGACTCACACTATTCTCACAAATGGTCCATCTTCCTCATCTCCTAACACATCATCTCCAAAACATCCCTCAGGTACTCCTTATCCTATAGCACATTACATAAATTGTGACAACTTTTCTTTGCATTACCGAAAATTTCCTGCAGCTATTACTTCTAACACAGAGCCACAGTCCTGTAAAGAGGCCATGAAAAATACAGGTTGGAGAGAGTCAATGAGAAAGGAACACTACAAGAAATAGGCCGGGTTCCGACGGACTTAAATTCCGTCGGAAATTTCAAGATTTCCGACGGAATTTGGGTCTGTCAGAAAATTCCGTTGGAAAAGGTAAGTTACGACGGAAAATCCCTCGGAAATATTCCGACGGATTTTTTTTCCCTAGGAAAAATCAGCTTCCGACGGAATATTCCGTCGAAAAAAATTTCCGACGGAATATCCCGTTGGAAGCCGTAAATTGCGAGGGAAAAAATTCCGTCGGAATAAATTAAAAAAAAACCAAACCCTAACTATAGTTCCGACGGATCCGATAGATTTTGAACCTTTTCCGACGGATTTTTGATATTTAAAAAAAATTAATAAAAATAAAAATAAAATAAAAAAACCCTTAACCAGATTCCCCCCCTTTCATTTCTACGCCTCTCTTTCCCCTCTCTTTCTCTCGTTTCTCTTTCTCTCTCCTCTCCTCTTTCCCCTTCTCTCTCCTGTCCTCTTCGTCCTCTTCTCCTTCCTCTCTCTTTCTTCTTCTTCTCTTCCCTTTTTTCGTCCTCCTTCTTCTCTTTCCTCTCTCTTTCTTCTTCTCCTTCTTCCCTTTTCATGGTTTTTTTGGTTTTTCTCTTCTTTCCTCCTTCATTCTTTTGGATTTTTTGGTTTTTCATGGTCGAATTTGGCCATATTAAACCAAATTCGAGGTGACATTCAAAGCCAAACTCGATTTAATGGTATGTTTTATTTTATTTTATTTAAATTAAACATTGTTCGTTGCGATTGTGTTTGTGGTTTTGGGAGGTTGTGGGTAGTTTTTGGGCGGTTATGGGTGGTTTTTTGGTGGGTATGATGGGTGGGTTCGGGTTAGGGTTTGGTGGGTCTGGGTTAGATGGGTCTAGGTGAGGTGCGGTGGTGGTGGTATTTTTGGAAGGTTTCGGGTTTGGGTGGTGGTTGTGGGGTGGTGTGGGTTGGTGGTCCGGTTTAGGAGCAGGGGGGTAGGTGGTGTGGGTGGATAGGGGGGTAGGGGGGTAGGGGCGGGGTGGGCTAGGGGCTAGTGGTGGTGTGGGTAGGGGGCAGGGGATGGGGTTGTCAGGGGGTGGCGCTGGGTGTGGGTTGTGGGTGGGGTGGGGGTGGGTCTGTTGGTGGTGTGGGTAGGGGGCAGGGGGTGGGGTGGGCTGGGCTGCTGGTGGTGTGGGTAGGGGGCTGGGGATGGGGTTGTTAGGGGGTGGGTCTGTTTTTTTTTTTTTATTATTTTTTTTATTGACTTTTTCGACAGAAAATTCCGTCGGAAACCTACCCACCTCTGATGGAAATTTCCGTCGGAAATTTGCGACGGAATTCCAAATAAAGTCAAAAACAGCGCCGACAGAATTAGATCCGTCGGAATAACGCCTTCCAACGGAATTTCCTCCGGAAAAGGTCGAATTTCCGACAAAGGCTGTTACGACAGACTGACTCCGACGGAATTCCGTCGGAAAGCCTGATTCCGACGGAATTTCCTATGTTTCCGACGGAATTTTTCCATCGGAATTCAGTTGTTTTCTTGTAGTGGAAATTCAGACATTAGAAGATAATGGCCCATGGACCATGGGAGATCTTCCTCCTGAAAAACGTGCTCTTGGTATTCAATGGGTGTATCGGATTAAATACAATTCTGATGGGACTGTTGAACGTTTGAAATCTAGATTGGTTGTCTTTGGAAATCATCAGAAAGAAGGGATTGATTACACAGAAACATTTGCTCTCGTGGCTAAAATGGTCACCATTCGGGCTTTTCTTGCAAGCAGCTTCTAAAAATTGGGAGCTTCACCAGATGGGTGTTGACATTGCATTTCTTCATGGAGATCTCGATGAGGAGATGTACATGAAGCTTCCTCCATGTTTTGAGTCTTCTCATCCCAATAAGGTATGTAGCCTTCGTAAATCTCTTTATGGTCTTAAACAAGCGCCTAGATGTTGGTTTGCCAAACTTGTGTCAGTATTGAAAGATTATGGTTTCTTACAGTCCTACTTTGATTACTCCTTGTTTACATACACTAGCGGCAATATTCAACTAAATGTTCTTGTTTATGTTGATGATGTCATAATTTCTGGGAATGATTCCGCTGCCTTAAAGGTTTTCAAAGCTCATCTTAGTGATTGTTTTCATATGAAAGATCTCGGTTCTCTGAAATAATTTCTAGTATTGAAGTGACACGTAGTTCATCCGGTTTGTTTCTTTGTTAAAGAAAATACACTCTTGATATAATTTTTTAAGCCGGCTTGTTGGGAGCTAAACAAGTCGGTTTTCTTATTGAACAAAACCATAAGCTTGGTCTAGCTAGTGGAGATGTGCTTTCTAATCCCGAAACCTATCGCAGACTTTTTGGTAGGCTGATATATCTTGCTGTCACACGACCGAATTTGGCGTATTGTGTTCATATCTTGTCTCAGTTTATGCAGGAACTTAGAGACGAGCACTGGGAAGCGGCCTTAAGGGTCGTGAGATAATTAAAAGGCACTCCTGGCCAGGGAATTCTCTTAAGATCTAATAGTGACTTAACCTTGCAAGATTGGTGTGACTTTGATTGGGCCACGTGTCTCGTAACGAGTAGATCTTTGACTGGAAGGCTTGTGTTTCTTGGTCACTCTCCTATTTCATAGAAAACTAAGAAACAAAATACGATTTCTAAATCATCTGCAGAGGCGGAATATCGCTCTATGGCTGCTATCACTTGTGAATTAAAGTGGTTGAAAGGTCTTCTATTGAGCTTAGGAGTGCATCATCCTAAGGCTATTAAGTTATTTTGTACTAGTCAACCGGCTCTTCATATTGCAAAGAATCCAGTTTTTCTTGAATGAACAAAACATATTGAGGTTGATTGTCACCTCGTTCGTGATGCTATAAAAGGTGGCTTAATAGACCCCTTCTATGTGCCTACGAATGCGCAACTGGCCGATGTCTTCACTAAGGCTCTTGGCAAGTCGCAGTTTGACTATTTACTTCACAAGTTGGACATTTTTACTCTACATGCTCCAACTTGAGGGGGGAGGGGGTGTTAGGATTATCATGATATATTTTTGGGAGAATATTTCCTTAATTATAGGATTTGATTGAGTAGATATTATTGTGTATATCTTTTAGTTTGATCATATCTTTTTGACATTATTTTGTACTATATAAACTCTCAATCAATGAATTGATGGGCAAACTTTCAAGCCTTTTTCTAAATTCTAAATAATGCAATTGAAAAAGTACACCCTCCAATTTTTTATGTTCAACTCATTTACTTTTTGAAAAATCGATGTCTTACTCTAGGCTTGTTAACTTAAAAAACTACTGAAAAGGTGATCAAGTGGGTGGATAAAGTAGGATAAAGCTAAAGAACGAATATAAAAAGAAACATTTGTGTACGAAAATAATAATTATAGGAAGAGAAAATGTGTGAAAAGGTGTAATTATTGTGAGGTTAAAAGGGTAGGATCGTAAAGCGAATCCATTACTATCTTACTGTTTACAATGCACAACTCACTCTTACTCTGGTATGCCATCATCTCCAACCACTAGAGGTGGCCAGTGGGCCGGGTTGGACCCAGCCCACCCTAACTCGCACGGCTGGTGGGTCACGTGGGTCCGACCCGGTTTCAATCCGGCACAGCCCGGCACAGCTCGGATTTAATCCGGGTTGTGTCGTGGGTCCAAAATTTTCGACACAACCCATTTCAACCCAGCTCAGTTTAACCCGTTTGATTCGACCCAAATCGCACAACCCGTTTTGACTCATTTAATTCGACACACCTAGCCCGTGAACCCACCTAACCCGACCCACCTGGCACAACCCAGCCCGCACGGCCCACCCGCACGAATGACCCACCCAACCCGCACGAGCCAACCCACCTAACCCGCACGCATGACCCACCCAACCCGCACGCATGACCCACCCAACCCGCACGGCCGGCACAACCCGCACGGCCCGCACAACCCGCACGGCCCGCACAGCCCGCACAATTCGCACGACCCGCACGGCCCGCACGGCCCGCACGGCCTAACATCCATTTAAAAAAAAAACGGCTAGTTTTTTGTATCTAACGGCTAGTTTTTTGTATCTAACGGCTAGTTTTTTAAGTGTATGATCATCCATTCTATTTTTCCTATAAATACCAATTCCATTTCACTCAAATTTCCACACAAATTCAAGCTTTCTTTCTCTCTTACTTAAAAATTCTTATTGTTCTCAAATTCTCAAGTGTTATATAGAGTTATATTTTTGTTAAAAAAAATCTCCTTAATATTATTATTAGTATTCTTAAGATTCTAAAAAAAAAAAGTTCTTCTCCATATTATAATTAGTAATCATACAAAAAAAAAAATGAGCTCAAGAGGAGGAATGGGAAGGAGTCAAAGTGGTGGTCGAAGTGGTAGCCAAAGGAGTGGTGGTGCAAATTTTTCGTATGAAATTAATACGGAAAATTTAAACCAATTTGTCAATGAATATGGAGATTATGGTTTAGGAGATAGGCAAAATATTCAAACGTCTCCACCACAACATTTCTCCCACGAGTCCCACCAATCATCAAGTTCAACTATGCCACCTCCATCGCAACCAACATCTCAACCTTCATCTCAAGGTAATTTCTAATTAAATTTTTATTGTTATGAATATTTAAAAAAACTATTATTAATGATTATAAAGTTAGTTTAGTTTCCAATTTTCTATGATTTACAATTAGTTAATTACCATGAAAAATGCGTTTAAATAAGTATAATTAAAATATTTAAAATTTAAAAGCTTATTTTCATGAATAGCATTTAAAAATTAATTTTAATAATTTGATTTATGAAAGGTGGTGGCGGTGAAAGTAGAGGTCGAGCACATTTTTCTTGGGTGTGGAAACATTTTGAACGAGTTGAGGTCACACCCCCGGGATGGCAACCTGGTCAACCAAAGAGGTTCACGTGTACATGCCTAGTTTGCAAGGCGCTAGGTGCAAATGTCAAGTCATATAATTGGAAAACGGGAGATGGAACCGGAACCTTGAGTCGGCATTTGCAAAATAAACACGACTTGTTCGAAAATGGCCCCCGTCCTTCGGGGGGTGGCGTCCAAACACAATTGGGTGGATACATGAACCAACCCGGCGGAGGTACACCTTTCATTTATAATAAAGATAGAATGATTGATGAAATGAGTACTTTAGTTATTGCTAATGAATACCCTTTTAGTTACGGTGAAAATGCAAACGTTGAGCATTTTAATAAAGTTGCATTACAACCTGCATTTACTCGTGTCCCCCGAAATACCCTAAGACGTTATACACAAACTTCTTATTATAAGTATAGGAGTGGTTTGATTGAATTATTTCGTACTTTTGATGGTCGTGTTAGTTTTACAAGTGATACATGGACTTCTAGTTTTGGCGAACCTTTTCTTTGCATTACTGCTCATTGGGTGGATGATGATTGGTTTATTCAAAAACGTATACTATGTTTTCAAGCTATGGAAGAAAGGCATACCGGTTTTAACATCAAAGTTCGTATTTTGGATTGTTTAAAAGAATTTCACTTGAATAATAAAGTTTTTTCTTTGTCTCTTGATAATGCAACTGCAAACACAAAGTGTATTGACTATTTGAAAAATGACTCCGAGTTGAATTTGTTGTTGGGTGGTAGTCTCTTGCATGTTAGATGTTGTGCTCATATTTTGAATTTGTCTGTTCAAGAGGGTCTCGCTGAGTTGCAACCATTGCTAAACCCAATTAGAACAGTTATAAAATGGATTAGGATTACTCAGTCAGTTAGAAGAAAGTACATAGCTATGTGTAAAGAGAGAGGTCTTAAGAAAAGACAATGGTCTATTGATACCCCTACCCGTTGGAATTCTACTTTCAAGTTGTTGAGTGATGCTATAAAGTATCGTGATATTTTGACCCAACTTTACAATGAGACTCGTGTTGATCCTACTGAGTTAATAACCGAAAGTCATTGGACTAATGCTTCTTTTGTTCGTGATGTTTTAAATGCTTTTGATAGTGCAACTCATATTTTCTCTTATATTTATGAGCCTAACGTTCATTTAGTCATAATTGAGTGTGTTAAAGTTGTTCACACCATCGAAGAGCTTATGAAGATTGATGGAATTCGTCCCGTTCTTGATAGCATGAAACGTAAGTGGCATACTTATTTTAGTGAATTTCCAATCATTTATGGAATTGCTGCTATTCTTGACCCCGGTGTCAAAGCTGAAGGTTTGGAAAATCTTTTAGAATTTTATTATACAAGTTTAAGTATCGATTATGATGTTAGTGAATATATTAACAAATACAAATCTGTTTTGGGAGACCTTTATGATCATTATGCATCTATTTATGGTTTTGATTTGGCAACACCAACTACTACTAGCACTTCCGATTCTAGATTTGGTTTTCTTGATAAAGTTATGAAAAAAAACACAAAGCATCTACATCATTCTCATCATCATCTTCTTCAACACTTGCTATTAATGATTATTTGTCATATCAACATGAGACCAACAACAACTTTCAAATTATAAAATGGTGGCAAGAACATAAAAAAAGTTTTCCTATATTGGCGAGAATTGCAAAAGATATACTTGCAGTTCCCGCTTCATCTGTTGCTTCCGAGTCTGCTTTTAGTGCAGGTAGAAGAGTGTTAGATGAAAAAAGATCTCGCTTAACTCCGGAAAGCATTCAAATTTGTGTTTGTAAGAAAGATTGGGATCAAGCTGAAAGAAGAACTCAAGGTTTAAAGGAAGACGAAGACGATGAAGATGATCCTGTGATGATATTGGAGTCGTCAACGGATGATGCAGCTTCCGGGGATGATGATGCAACAAACATGGGTGGCTAGAAAAGTCTAAATCAGGTACGCTAAGAACTACGTGGGCTTTGATTCTTTCGGGATACGTAGGCAACTTATTTTTCGAAAATTACAATTTAATTGCAAAATTAAATTTTAGTTTTCTAAAGATAGGTCCAAGCCCCCCCCCCCCCAAATTTCAAAAGAAGTACAATATAAGAACTACGCTGGCTTTGATTCCTTATTTTATAATATAAGGATACGTAGGCATCTTAATTAAGAGCAAGCCATCAAATTGTTAATTTTGTAAAAATTAAAACACCACACAACCCACCCGACCCTAACCCACGAACCCACCCGACCCTAACCCACAAACCCACCCGACCCTAACCCACCTAACCCACAAACCCACCCGACCCTAACCCACTAACCCACCCGACCCTAACCCACCTAACCCACAAACCCACCCGACCCTAACCCACTAACCCACCCTTCGACCCACCCTAACTCACTAACCCACCTTGACCCGTCTAACCCACGAACCTAGCTCGACCCACCCATGACCCGTCTAACCCACAAACCCAGCTCGACCCACCCACGATCCGTCTAACCCACAAACCCAGCTCGACCCACCCACGACTCGTCTAACCCACGAACCTAACCCTGGTGTGTCCAACTTCTCCGACCCAACCCACGACCCGGCCCACCCTACCCTACGTGTGTCGTGCCGTGTGTCATGAAACCCCAACCCGCGACCCACCTAACCCTAACCCAGCTCGCACGACTCGCACGGTGGACACCTCTACCAACCACCTTGTCACCCGATCGCCGCATCACTGGCCGTTGCTACATACAACTTCGTATTTTACCAATGTAATTCATTAACGGTTTACCTTTTTTTTTTTTTTTATAATTTTTAAAAAGCAAAGTAGTATATTTTTTGTTTAGTAACCACTAATTGCGCTAATTTAAGGCTGGTTTGACATTATTTTTTGTTTTCAGTTTTCTGTAATTTATAAAAAACCAAAAATCTAAAACAGGAAACAAGAAAAAGAAGTTTTCACTTTTTTGTTGTCAGTGTTCAAAATTATCATGATTTTGATAAGTTTGACTAATTGTTGATTCATTGTATGATATATATCATTTGATTTTGAAAAATAAAAAACCAAAAAACAGAAAACTACAGCAATTCCAAACGAATCTTCAATTAGCGGCTTTAGTTTTGTCGTATTAAATGAGGATTCCCCCCCCCCCTTATATGAAGTATGAACGATAGATTGAAAATTTTGTTTGATTGTAAAAAATAAAAAAATTTTGTTTAAAAGGAGTGTAATTAAGAAATTTTGATATCGTTCAGCATTTTGTATGGAAATCGCTCTTATTTTTATTTTTATATGGTTAAATTTTGAGATAATGTGAAATGAGCCTAAATAACTTAAATAAGGAGGAGAATTCGGTCCACAAATAAGGTCTAAGGAGGTAACTCCTCTACTCTTTATAAAATGTAAACATTTCTCCTCTTTCTCTAATATGGGATATTTACAAGTGAGCTACAATGGGTGATTAGAGCAAAAATCCTCTTAGGGGCTAGACATCCTATTGAGGTAAATCCTTATCCAGTAGCGTTAAAGACCTACTTTAGAAGAGACTAATAACCCGGACTCTGATACCATGTTAAAATTTTGAAAGAATACAGAAATGGGTCTAGGCAACCCAATCAAGGAGGAGGACAGTTCGGTCCATAAATAAGACCCAAGGAGGCTCCATACTAAAACCAATTAGTGATAGTATAGTAGAAAAAACACCTCTACTATATAAATTGGAAACATCTCTCCTCTTTTTCGGATATATGAACACTCACAACTTCACAAGTGGGATATATCATGAGTAAGAATTAGTAGGAAGACAGAGAACACACATGCAATGCAAGTAAACGAGAAGTCGTGCAATTAATAAATAACAAAATTTACCAACGCAATTCTATAGGTGAACAGCTAAACAACGCTGCCATTTTACAGGACATCGCTCCCTTTTTGACATAAAAGGACGATATTGCCCTTTGTGTAAGTTGTAGTATAAAATGGTATAATATCATTCCCGGCCCCTCCACTTACTACCACGTGGTAAAAAAACAATTCCCGACCCCACCACATTTGATCCAACACCAAAAATCCGATTTTTTTTTTAAAAAAATTTATTAAGCTTTAGCGATGAATTTAGGACGATGGACGACGACAACGATCGTACACCGGAGGCATCGTCAAAGTATTATGTAAGTCCTCGTACTTTTTTTTTTTGAAATAAAAACATCTGCCTAAAATATTAGGATCCACCTTGGTGGATCCGCTTAAAATTTCCAGATCCACCAAGGTAGATCCAGAAATTTAAGGCGGATCTCCACATCTGCCAGAATTTCCGGATCTTCCTAGGTGGATCTTGAAATTTTAAGCAGATCCACCTAGGTGGATCCGGAAATTTTGGGCGGATTTTTTTTTTTGAATTGATTAATTAATCAAATTTATTAATGTAATCTTTGTATTATTATTATAATTTTTATCGTGATTATTATTAATTTTGTGATAAATTGAGTAATTAGTATTAGTATTATTATTGTTGTTGTGATCAATGTTGTAATTATTTGTTGATATTATTTGCTCATTTAATCTCACTAAAAAAAATCAAATTAAGTAAAATCTGGAAAAAAAAAAGTAGAGTTCCGCCTGAAAATTCCAGAAGTACCGAAGAGGATCCGGAATTTTCAGGCGGATCCACCACCGAACATCCGGAAATTTAAGGCGGATGGGTAGATCCATCTGAAAATTTCGGATCCTCCTTGGTACTTCCGGAATTTTCAGGCAGAACTCCACTTTTTTTGTTTTTTCTCCAGATTTTACATAATTTGATTTTTTTAGAGAGATGAAATGAGAGTGAAGTGAGTTGTGATTTCAGAAATGAGTGTTATGGATCGTGAGTATTTATTTACGAGGGGTAAATACGAAATTTTATATAAAAAATGCGAACGGTGCCTAGTAAAATGGTAGCGACGTTAACAACCCCTGCTATAGCTGTCAGTTGAAATTTGTGGTAATGGTCTCCCTACCATGGTTGTAACTTTGACTTGTCGCAACTGGCACTGACTTGAATTTAAGATTCTCAAAAACTAAATTTAATAGCACCATTATTTGGCCCATTTTTGAAGTTTACATTACATGTTATACGAAGTAAATCACTTGAGAAACCAGTATTAAGTGTTAGAGAAAAGGCAGACCCCAATTTAGTAGTGTAGGTCCTAATTTTAACTGCCAAGCTTTGCTTATCCCAGACGACACTCATAGTACAACATTGGCTCTATTCGGCAAAATTAGCAGTAGCGGATAGCTTTTTACGGTTGATTAGTAAGTAAATGTTGAGATAGTGAAGAACTGTCAATTAGTAATGGGTAGAAGTTTTCGTCAAAGTAATAGTCGATAGTATGACTTCAGTGCAGAAGTAGCGGTTGTAATATTAAAATACAATAAAATCCAATCATATTATTTAATAAGGTAACCAAAATTTGACAAACGCTATTCACTACTTTTAAAACGCTACTATTTTAATGTTTGAGAAAAACTACCGCTATCACTAATCGGTACCTGAACCACTATCTTGCCAAACACTCTTAATTATTTTTCTAGTAATGTTTTGACTTGATCAAGACGCTAATCGCTATCTCAAACGCTACCGCAATACCGCCAAACAGTGCCTACTGCCTATGTATATACTTCATCTATTCTGTTACTATTGCAACGTTTATCTTTTGTATAGATTTAAAAATTACTGTAATTATTTCTTATTTGCATAATGCATTGCAACATTTACCTATTTATAGAAGTTTACATTGTAAAATTTATCACTGTTTTTAAAATGTTCTCGTAATCAATCTCCCTCTTCACTTCAGCACATGGACATTTAATAAAAAGGACGGATTACATATGTTGATATGTACTAGAACTGTATTAAAAGTTTGTGATGCAAACCTTTTAAATTGGGATATTAGAATTATAGAATCTTTTCTATAAACTTAAAAAAGTTGTGTATTTTGTGTGGATTATTGTGAGCTAAAACGGCAAAATTATACAGCATCATACAAGTAATATTAAATAATAGGCCTAAATAATATTATGAAAATATATAATCGTCACTTCTCAATTGTCTTAGGAAAAATCTTTATTGGAGGAGTACAAAAATGGGGTCACACCCTTTAAATTCTATTTTTGATTACTGCCAGCTCCAGTCGTCTTATATGGTCCATCATCAAATCAACTACCTATCATTAATATTTTGGAAAGTTTTTATTTTTATTTTAAGAGTACCTCATAAATGTTGATATCCTTTATAATTTAGTAAAATTAACTTTTTCATGATTATATTTTTAGATTTTTTAGAAGACCACGTGGTCATTTTTCCGTCACTAAATAGCCTAAGACAAAATTCTAACTTTTAAAAAGTTTGAGATTATTCTTATAAATAGTTTTGGACAGCTCGTATTTACTTATTAGGTTAAATCCCGTATAATGCACGGATGTTGAATAATTATAATAAAAATATATTTATATAAAATATTAAATCGATTAATCCGGTATTAAAACGCATTAAATATATATTAAAACAATAAAAATATGTTAGAAAAAATCTTTAAATATGTAATAGTAATAATGTGCAAGTTGATATTTTAGGAGGTTTACTTTAGATTTTATATATAATAATAAAAGTCATAACCTAAATGTAACCTTATTTTTATATAGCAATGTTTTGTTTTGTTTTGTTTTTTTTTTTTTTCCTAAGAAACTAATTTTGGCGGGAATTTTTTTAATAATACATTGCCAAGTGTCCATTTAGATTCGCTTTTAGTAATGTGTAATAATAATTGATTTGTCTTCATGGATGTTATTTACCTCCTTTTTAAACTCTAAGGAAATGTGTGTCGGACATTTATACCCCTAAAAATATTTATTTACATATTTTCTTTAATAATGCTGCAAACAACCAAAGTTGTTCAAATCGAAAGAGCTTCCCGGCCATGGCTAACTATGACACGCATATCACGTGAGTTAGTCAACCTAATATATTAGAAAATATAAAGATTAAAAATCTAACAAGTTTGGTTGACAAAATAAAATTGGGGAAGTGGAGAATTATGAGATTAGGTAAATTTAATATGAGTAGTTGTTTGGTTAACACACACACATGCACACACACACAAATGGTGAAAGTGGAAATTATGGGAATTTTAACTTCCCACAAAATATAGAAAGTAAATTACCAAAATCCCTCTTGGTCAATCTAAATTCTCATTGTCATAACCAAAAACTTAATGGGTTTTTTGTTTATTAGTTACTCCGTCCGTCCCTAATATTTTGTCCCATTTGACTTTTTGCGGTCTCCTAGACGCGTTTTCATCAAAGGGTTTAATTCATACGTGTAAAAATTACAAAAACCAAATATCAATAAAATATACAATAAGACGAATCTAACAGAATCTCACATTCTCACATGACTACATTATCTCTTGTAGATTAAGAGTATGTTATGGTAAAAGATTTTAAAATTTGACCCATTTTTTAGATACTCCAGGAATTGGGTCAAAAATTCCTTGTTTGGATACTCTAGGAATTAGGATATGGGCCATTCC
This sequence comes from Chenopodium quinoa, assembly GCF_001683475.1. NCBI lineage: Eukaryota > Viridiplantae > Streptophyta > Magnoliopsida > Caryophyllales > Amaranthaceae > Chenopodium > Chenopodium quinoa. The sequence goes on along the minus strand of NW_018743252.1, from coordinate 3,748,517 downwards.
ATCTCATATAACAAGTTAGCCCAATTTTTAGCATTTGAAATCCAATATCAAATGTTAGAACTTGAAATCCACGCTTCACCAATTTTTTCTTGGCAAAATTATTCTCAATTACACGAGCTATTTCCATGAATAATGTTATATCGTAAACTAATTTCTTGTATATGTTGGTTTATAAACTATTTTCCGCAATAACTTCCACGTAGGTTCGGATCCAAGGTTCGGTTTTTCCCATTATAAACCGCTAATAATGATAGCGGTTTTACTTAATATAAAATCGCTAATGGTATCACCAGCGGTTCTATATGTAGAACCGCTAATACCATTAGAGGTTCTACATAAAGAATCTCTAATACCATTAGAGGTTCTACATAAAGAATCTCTAATACCATTAGAGGTTCTATATTCAATATTTTCTTTTAACTAGCTAGGATAAGAAATATGGAAGTTTCCTAAGAATTGCACCATAATGAAATTAATTAAGCCAATATTTTAACCACTATTTCAAGTGTTTTTCATGCATAAACTAAAGATTACAGCAGGGCTGGCCCTGAGGGTAGGCCTCGAGTGCGACCGCCTAAGGCCCACGCCAGAAAGGGCCCAATTTTTTTTTTTAAAAAAATCAGTTTGAATACTTGTACCGTAGAATTAAACTCCATACTTTTTACTCGTTAAAAAAAGCTACTTTTAAAAAAGATAACTAGTGTTAGGCCCGGGTGATGCCCCGAGTTACTGCATTATTTCCATGATAATAATCTTTATTAATATTTAATTTTTATTGAATGACATGTAATATGGTAATAGCTTAGTGGCTAACAGGTTGGAGCTTAAACTTGAGGTCGTGGGTTCAAATCTTATAAGAACCATATTTTTAGACATGGAGTAAAAATCATATTAAATGAGAAGAGCGCCACGTGGCACCTAAACTTCTTTATGAACGCCTTTTAATATATAATATAGATTGATGCATTTATTTAGCAATTAACATTAATTGTCAATTAGGCGGAGATTACAATGTAATATAACCTCCTCACTTCTTCTAATTTTCCGGTTTCAATGAGTATCTGCTCCAAAATATTGATCTTTTCAATTACACCTTTTCATATTTATTCAATTACTGAAATTCAAGCCTTTTTATTTTGGCTAATTAATATTATGGCAACGGTTAAGAATTGTCAATTGAGACGGATATGTTAGAAAACATCGATGTTGATTTAATTATAAATGATTTTGCATCAAAAAATACTAGAAGAAATTGCTTGTTATGATTTTTTAGGAGGGAGAAATTTATTTTAATATTATGCAAAGTTATTATTGTGTATCGAGACTTCCTATTTAAATGATATATGTTTTTGTCTTTTATTTAAATCTATTGCGTATAAAAAAAATTGTTTAAGTAAGGGGCCCTTTTCTTACATTATGCCTAGGCCCCATAAATTTCAAGGAACGGGGCTGGATTATAGCTACATACCAACCTTTTGAAATTACTCTTCCATAGTTTATATTTTGTATGACTATATCCCTAATAATAATGTGAGCTTGTTTTGTGTTGGGTTTCATGATATCCAACACCACGCGGAAGGAAACCCGCCCAAAATTCGCACACAAATTGAAGTAATTAAGCATGTATTAAAACCTTAATCACATGATTAACAAGAAGAGAGAGAAAGAATCATTACCCTTGTAGCGTGCTTTGCTCTAACTAAGAGCTCGGACTTGAAAGCATAAAGTCCCGCAAACGTGCGAACCTCCAACGGCTAACACCCTCGCTACCGAACCGAGCCGGCCCCTACCCTGAAGCTTAGTCGAGGCTAGACCAAAAATTACTTAGAATATTAGAACAAAGGTTTTCTCTCTTTGGAGATCCCTTCAAGGTTACCTACTCAATTGTTCTTTCCCAATGCCAAATGATTAGTATTTATAGGGAAATGAGCCCTCGAAATCCCATCTCCCATCAATGTGGGAGAGTTGGTAAAAAGGCAAAATACAATTTAATTTAATTCTAAAATCAAATTAAAAGCCAAATGACTCACTAAACAACAAGTGGCAAGAGGAGAGCAAGGGGTTAGGTGAGGACCACAAGGGGGGACCACCCTCCCCTTGCTCCCAAAGCAACGCACCATTCACGGCACGCCAACTAGCGTGGCCTACCTTAGGCGCCAAGGCTGCCTCGCTGGCGGCCTGGCCCCTTGGCTGGCCTGCCAGCTGGTCATGCGTGCTGACAGCCTCGCACAAGCCCGCAGTAGCATGCCACGCATATGCGGGCTGCTCACTGCTGGGCGTTGCTGCTATGCTGCGTGTGCCTAAGCATGCTAGCCTAGGTAGCCAGCACTAGCAGCTACTAGCGAGGCCCAACGCGCTAGCTTGTGGATGGCGTTGCTAGCACTGCTAGCATGCTTGCTCGGCCAGTAAGCCCCAGCCAGCACCCGAGTAGGGCTGCTGGGCTTGCGGCCTTGCTAGCGGCTATGACGAGTAGCCCTTTATAGCCTAGCCCTCGCGTGGCTAGGCCAACACGAGGCTAGGGCTATATTTTAACTTGTTGTTTGGTTGATTTCTCGTCTTCGTCGATTCCTAAAATCGACTCGACTTATAACTCTCGGTATCGACGCTCTAAGCTCGGAATCCGACGTCTTTGTTCGTAAATACTCTATTGTCTCATTTAATCCTTCGGGTTAATTCGTCATTTCGGTTCGGTTACATAATTTGGTGTGACCCGAAGGGTTCAGTCAAGATTAAGTTGTAATATTAATTATTCATTAATATTACTAATCGGAAGCGGGCTCCAGCTAGGCATTCCGATCACTTGACCTCACTGAATAATTAGTTTTCTTATTAATTCCGAACCCTTTATCGGAATAATACACTTGTTCGAAGGACACCATTCCTTTTATTTTGTTGCACTCTTATAATAATATACGTACCTTTATTTTGGTTGGTTTTAGTAATATAATTTTAATATGGGGATAATGGTAAAGTAGTTTATTAAGATGTAGATTAATCTTAGAACCGCTAATACTATTACAGAACCTTTACGGTATTAGAGGTTCTTCATATAGAACCTCTAATGGTATAGAGGTTAATGATCATTACGTAGAACCTTAAATACCATTAGCAGTTCTATATCGGAAAAAAATCAAAGCTCAAATTCGAGCTTACGTGGACGGTATTGTGAGAAATAGTTTTAAAACCAATGTATGCAAGGAGAAGTTTACGATATAACATTATTTACGGAAATCACTGCACTAACTTTGTGGCACTCCGTATTTTTCACTTTAGTGACACTAATTGGATTAATACAAACTTGCTACAAAAATAACAAAATTGACATAATGATACTAAATAACCAATTTTACTTCATTTTAAACTTTCATAAAGTATAAAATTCCTTTCTAACATTCATTTGCTTACGAATAGATCTTAATAGATGAAAGACCGTGCGATGTACGATATTCTCTTTTATACATAAAATCTCAAGAAAAAATAGTTTTCTAAATTAGACTATATAATATTTTGATTAAATTGTTATTGCTTATTATAATGAATATTTTTATGTAACTTATATCGCAACCTTTTTCTTTGATGTTAGCTATATTGAATTTATAAATAATAAATTGAAATTATTGCTCAAATCTCATTCGTTAATTTTGCTTGTGTGGAGATTGATTTGTTTAATTTCTAAAATAATATGTAAATCTCATTTTTATTGGTCAAATGCCTTTGCATATGTTATCTCATTCATCAGATTTTAGGATAGTTAAAATCTTCAATGTAAAAAGTTAAGTTTTTTGTTTTTAAATAATTTAAATTCTAAATCACTATTCGTAGATTTTTACTTAAACTCTCAAAATTCATTCGTTAATTTTGTGCGGTGATTGATTTTTTTTTAATTCTAAAATAAAATATGAATTCCTTTTTCCATTGGTTGAAATAAGTCGTTACATATGTAGCGCGTCGAATGCTTCTAAAAATGCTTCCTTTATACATGGATTTATTTATATTAGACTAGGTGAAGCCCGTGCGATGCATGATTTTTTTTAATTCAAATATTTTATATATTTATTTGATATATTTTGTGATTTTATTTGTTTGTTTTTTACTTGTTTGTTTTTTATTTTTTATTATAAAGTAAATAATAAATTTCAACTATCATATTAAGATAAAATTTGTAATATAAAAAGATAATATTTTATTTTTATTATTAAATTAAATCTTAAATTTAATTAATTTATTAATAATCACTTATTATATATAATTAATGTTTTATCTAATCTAAAATAGAAGTTTTTTTTAATTGAACGTATTTTTTTAAGTTTAATTTTTTTTTAAAAATATATATACTTCATCTGTTCCACAAATATTGTAATAAGGATGAAATTACGCATCGCAAAGCACATTTTATATTTTAAATATCTATTATTATATATGAGTGAAAATTATAAAAATTTGATTTTGTGTAATTATTTTACGAGACGAATCTAACAAGATCTCACATGACTATTGTTTACTTTATCTATAAATCATAATATGTGGTCAAACAAGCGTTGTGAATAGTGCAAAAGTCCAGTTGTTGCAATATTACTAGAACGGAGGAAGTATTAGATTAGATTATCTTTTCACATTTATTTTATTATAATTATAATCTGATTGCATTTAAAATCTAATTAAAATCTTATATAGCGCTAAAACCTTGGGAATAAAACTCCCCTTTATATATATACTCACTAGTTTTGTGCCGATGCGGTGCCCGGGTTGTTTATTGAATTTAAGATAAAACTTTTTATCTAAAACTAGTCTTAAACAGTTAAACCCGTGCGAGGCACGACTGTATAATGTTTTATAATAATTGTTTTTGTATTTGTATTTTTCCTTAGTATTTCAATTTCATATAAGTATAGTAATCCGTAAAAATTATATTAATAGTAGTGTTAAATAAGAACTCCGTAGTTTAAACGCACTAGTAAAAAAAAGTATTTTAAACGTAAAACATAGTTAAATGTCTATCAAAATTTTTACAAAAAAAAGAAAATAAAATTAAAAAAATAAAAATAAACGTATGTCATATTGTGAAAAAAGCATCTTATAGCCGTTTAGTCGAACTTGCAAATTTTATTTTTCAATATTAATATTCGTTAACTTTTTTCTAATTATTAGTATTCTATAATATGCATTGCATATATGTAAGGTTTATTTAACTTTTGTTTCTCTGCCATATGCAATATTGTGACTTATAAGGGTAGATAAGTTTTGAGCCTCTAACTATTCCATTCTTCTGCCATATATGTGTAGAATCAACCATGCATGCAAAAAAAAAAAATATTATGTATTCCTCAGTACAATATACAAAAGAGGGCTACAAATTAAATTTTTCCAAGTTATTAAATTGCATTAGACACCAAATTGAAAAAATACGCTTATCTTAACATAATTTGTAGCCTGCTTTAATTTTCACTTTCACTGTTGACCCACAATCACCTTTATGCAAATTAAAAATAACAATTTTATTAAATTTGAAAAACAAATTCATCATACATAATAACATAAATGAAACTTAAAATATGAATACATATATAGTGGAATGAAAAGTAGAATGTGTTTTGGGTAAAAATACCCTAGGTCGCGTGGACCAATCAAATGGTGACATGTGTCACCTTAAGAGAGGTTCAAAGGAACCAATCCTCTCTTGACACGTAGTACGCCCAATCATTGGGAAAAAGACGACCTTCCTGGCCCAATTCCCAAGATAGCCCACCATTCTTAGGTTTCCGTAACCTAGGATGGTGGCACGCATTTTCGAGATCCTATAAATAGGGAGATGTTCCCACCTCGGAGCACATTTAGAAAGATTCACAAAAAAACACAACAATCATTAATTGCATATATTCTCTCGGAATCCGAGAAAATACTTTACTTTCCGCACTTTTATAGACTCCATACGCGTTCTAACTTGACCGTCAGAGGCGGAACTCCAACCAATCGGAGTCTCCGTTGTTTTGCAGGTACATGCGCCCAGAATCTAGTCTTGGTGTTGTAACTCTCCCGAGGGACATAGAAAACCCCGAAACATTTGGTGCCGTCTGTGGGGAGAGTACTTCTAAGATGACTTCACATGAGTCTGTACTACCTCCTAATGAGAAACGTCCTACGACCGACTTTGAGGTCTATACAGAACAAGACAATGGTGATGACTTCGATGTCGAAACCCCATGTGGCCCCAGATGGGTCACTCAGAATCAGACGCACCCGTCCTAAGGAAACAAGGAAACGTGGCGATGATCAAGCCGGTCCAAGCCAGCCATCTGGAAAGCCGTTTGCACAACCCCAGGCGGCAGAAGGCGCAACCCTCGTTACTAGAGATGAACTCATGAAATTCATGACAAGTTTCAAAGGGAAATCAAGGACGTAATCGACAAAAAGACGGCTGGCACCAACAGGGGTCAGTCGGCCTAGAAACCTCTTCCCTTAGGGAGTCAAAGATCTTGTGCCTACTCCTCATCCTAAACCAAAGGGGAGGGGCTGACCCATGGTTGATCTATCCGAAATTCGATTTCTTGAAATAAGGAAAAGGAAGGCCATCCAGTAAGTTCAGCCAGATGGATCAAAGAAGAATTATTCGGATGCCCAGATGTTAATCAAGCAAAAGAAAATTCAACAACTGTCTGGGTCGGCCTCAACGTCGACTTACCCAGACAGCTTTCAGAATACCTCGATGAGGTATTCGCAATCAAACCGAGAGGGTCAGTCAGGCGACCTGTCCGTCCACTCTGGCCCTAAGATAATCCATTCGGCTCCGTACACTACTAGAAAACAGGCCATTTCTGACGGAAAAATTCCGTCGGAAACACCCTGAATTCCGTCGGAAAACCCGTTTTTGACGGAATTTCTGTCGATACCGATTGTCAGAAACCCTTTTGTAGGAAAAAAGACCTATTCCGACGGAAATTCCGTCGGAAGAGGAATTCCGGCAACGGGAATTTCCGTCGGAAAAATTAATAATAAAAAAAAAACGCCTCCCATAACCCCCACCGCCAGCCCACACCAGCCCCCCTAACCTGAACCCACCACCAGTCCTAGCCACCTCCAACCCACCCAGACCACCCCACCCAAACCCTAACCCATCAAACCACCACAACTTACCCCATCTCCACCCACCACCACCCTACCTAACACCGTACCCACCCACCCTATTTAATACTCCGTTGAACCCGTCTACCTCCACCACCACCCTCCACCACCACCCACAATATAAAAAAAAACAGTCCAACCTCACCAGCTCACACAACATTTGCACCTACACTACACTAGCCCCACCCCACCACACCACCTCAGAATACCAGTATAAACCAAAAAAAAAAAAAAGAAAAACTACCACAAAAAAAAAAAAAAAATCTAAACCAGTAGATATGCATATTTGATCGGAATTTCAGTAAAAAAAAATAAGAAAAAAAAGACAATTCGATCATTACAAATATCTAATAAATTTATAAACTAACATTACAATTACAAAAATAATTAACTATAATCATAAATGTTCAAAAAACAAAACAATATCTACAATTTAACCTTAACTAAAACTAGATCTACAAAAAAACCTTGATATGCTCGCGACGGTGGTTGTTGTTTCGCGGTGGTGTTGTTACGTCGGTGGTTGTTGTTGGAAGCTTGCCGTTGTTTGCGGTTGATGTTGGTGGTTGTTGCGGTGGTGGCGTTGTTGATGTGAGATAGAATGAGGGGAAAGGAGAGGAGAGAAGAAAGAGGCGGTGGTGAGAGAAGAGGGGAGAGAAGAAGAGCAGAGAGAAGAGGAAAGAGAAGAAGAGCAAATAAAAGTGGAGAGAGAAAAGAAGATCCATAAGAGAAGGAGAGAGAAAGAGAAAGAGGAAACAAAAAGAGGCGGAAAGAAAAAAGGTGGGGGGCTGCATTAGGGATTTCTTTTTTAAAGGGTTTTTGGTTTTTTTTTAGATTATATTCCGACGGAAATTCCGTCAAAATTTTCCGACAGAATAAAAATCCGTCTGAAATGATCACTTATGACGGAAAATTCCGTCGGAAAGTACATATATTCCGACGGATTTACATTCCGTTGGAAAGTTCCAACGGAAATTTTGAATTCGTCGAAAACAGCTGACGGAATTTAAATCCGTCAGAAATTTCCGTTTTTCCGACGGAACCTTTCCGTCGGAAATCGACATTATTCTTGTCGTGGTATGTGCCTCAGCAGCCATACATGTCGTATGGGCAACAATATATGCAGCCGACTCTTTTTGGGGGTCAGGCGGCGTAAAATGTCCAACCTTTGGACTAGCAGCTTCGTTTGCTCAAACTTGGGGAACATCCTTCTGCGTTCTCCAAGGAGATAATCGAGGCGGCCTAGCCGGCCAAGGTTAAAAAAGGTGTTGGTAGGTTCTTATGATGGTACCACCAACCCGGAAGACACTAGAAGAAAAAAGGTAATGCGAAGCCCCAAATTGGATGCGGTTTTTGAAATCCGCTTCCAATTCCTTACAAAAACCCGGCCATAAAAAAAACAAACAAGGGATAGAATTGGAAGCGGTCTTGGTTGAACCGCTCCCAAAAAGTAATTAGAAGCGATTCAAACTGCTTCCTTTTCTTTTAAAAAAAAGGCGGGATCTAACCTCCTTCATTTCCCCTTCATTTCGCCCAGTACTCCATTTCGCACACTCCTCCTTCATTTCCCCTTTCACTCTCACTCACCGGCACTCCACCACCACCACCACCATTGCTAATGTTGTTGCTGTTTAACTTAACCCCCACCACCACCAAGTCATAGACCCGTTACGACCACTACTGTTGCTACTGCTGCTGCTGCTCCGATGCTACTTGTGGACGTATTGCTGCTGCTGTTGCTTATTGACGTTGCTCGCCGCATCCACCACACTCGGCCTCACCACAGGCATTGCTGCTTCGACGTTGCTTGTGGACCCCTCTCACCTTGCACTTACTCACTCCATTGCTGCGATGTTGCTCCTGTTGCCCCTCCCCCCTTCACACGACACCACCACCACATCTCTCCCTCTCACGACCCCGCATTCCTTCTCTTTGTCCCTCTCAAATTAGGGTGAGTTCATGCTTATTCTTACTAGCTTATCTATTTTTTCTCAACAATTTCTCAAATTTTAGGGTTTCAATTTTAGTTAATCATATTATATGTTAATTATATTATTAATTATTTGTATACATAATGTTAATTGTTACCTTAATTGTATAATGTTATATGTTGTTTGAATTTGAGTAGCTAAAAAGTGATGAATTAATGAATGGATTGTAAGTAAGCTTAGTTTGCTTGTAAGTAGTCCAATTAGCATTATATGAATGAATGAACTTGTGTTTTGTTAAATGTCAAATGCAAATTATTGAATGCTTGCATCGTCATTTGCCGAGATACCCGTTCATTAGGAGGAAGTCTTGAATAGTCCCCGGTTGGGACTGTTCTTGGACGTTTAATATCACTTAGGTAGTGAATGTATGTCTCTTTTTCGATTTTAAGGAATATCTCGGCTTAGCATTTTGTCACCATGTTCTCTGGGTGCATATGTAGGTAAGTAATTGCCTACGTTGTGTACTTGGAGAACTGGGGGGAAATGTTGCCGGATTTTCCTTAAAATTTGAAAGTTGACATACATTCACTAGTGAGATTAGACGTTCAAGGATGGGTTAGGTTGGAGTGATAAGGACCTTTTGAGAGCATTCATTTTTACACTATATGTACGAACGATATAAATGCATACTATGTACTTTGATTGACATAATATATGTTGCATTTATACATTATTTGTAATGTGTTGGTATGTGTAAAGGCAATTTAAAACGTCGATGGATCGCGGTTGGATGTATGGTAGACGTGATACGTTGGAATTCTTTAATGGGGTCCAAGAGTTTTGCGAGAGTGCTTCACAATATCAGATCAGAACGGGTGTGAATGACCTTTATTGTCCTTGTGTCAATTGTAACAATGTCACAATGGTCGACAATGTTGATACAATAAGGGATCATGTGGTTTGTCATGGGTTTAGGCCTTAATATCATGTGTGGGTTTGACACGGTGAAAAGGGATCGTATAGGGTGAATGTTGTTGGGAATGATACGCACGATAAAAGTGTCGAGATTCGTGCGGAAGATGTATATGGGACTGATGATGGTGGAGATAGGGATGAGGAGGGGGATGAGATCGAGGACGGTGGTGGTGATAACTTGGATGAGATGATGCATAATGTTGAAGGTGAATTTGGTGACCAATGTGATGTATTTGAGTCATTATCAGAGGCTGCTAAAAAGGGTTAAAGGGAAAATGCACACGCAACGTCAAGTGAAAACCACCGGTGGTGGAGAAGGGTTAAAGGCACCGGTGAAGAGAAAGGTTAGGGGTGCAACAAAAGCTTTTAAGAAACCCGGGGAAGCCATGGTTCTTGAGTTTGACGAGTTGGGTCAACCTACTAGGATGGCGCAGCAAATATTCCACTCACATTGGCATACTGAGTCGTAAACCTATTATGCTTGACTGGCTCGAGATACCTAAAGGGTTGCTTCAAATGTTTTGGGATGATACGATGGTATGTGTTTTTTATTTGAGTTTAAGTCCAAAAACTTTGTACCAAATATCAATGCGCATTCACCAAAGTCACCCAAGTAAGCAAAATTCACCAAAGGCTGGCTGTGCAAGCTGCCTGGGCTTGCTGAGCAGCCTGCCTAGGCTGCTGTGCAGGTGGCTGGCCTGGATGTGAAGCCTGCCTTGGCTGCATGGGCTTGCTGTGCAGCCTGCCTAGGTTGCCTGTGCAGCTGCCTAAGCTGGCTGTTCAGCTGCCTGGGCTGCTGTGCAGGTACCGGGCATGTTTTTTCCATTTTTTTGCCCTTGACTAACATGGACGTTTACCATTCTTACAGAGTGTGTTTAGTATTCCTGATGAGCTAGACAAGAGAAAATTGTTTGAAAGTTTTGTACAAGAGAGATTCGAAAACTTTAAAAGTTCGTTGAGAACAAGATGGATCCATAAGAAACAAAGGCATAAACCGAAGAAAATTGTGATGGGTAATGCCGGAGAGGAGGAACCTGAGAAGAAACCGTGGGATGTATATCCACAAATAACGGTGAAGGACTGGGAGAAGTTTATGGCAAAATCAACTATTACTACTGCACTTGTATGTAGTTTCATATAACTTAGAGTTGTTTCCTAAATTTTGCTCACTACAGATAATGATGCGAACATTGTTAATGTGTAGGAAAAAAGTCAACAAGATACAAGCAATGCTGAGAAGAAAATGTATAGCCATCATATGGGTTGTAAGACATTTGCGGAAAGTAGACCAAAGTGGATCGAAGAGGGTCTATACCCCACATAAAAAATATCATCATCTGAGAAACAGCTTTCGTCCACGGTCACAACTTTGGTGAGTCGTGAAAATGACTGGTGGTGTGCTATGCATGGGATCGACATGAAAACCGGGAAGTACGTCATCACGCACCCGGATACAAAAACAGTAGCAGATGCACTTGTAAGCACCCTATGACATTTATGCTAATATTGCACCGTTATTATTTAATATTTCCATAGAACGTACATCTAACTTAGAACTGGAAACTTTTTGTGTTGTTGCAGCTCGAGCATACGTCGGAATTGGTTGAAGGCAAGCTCACTCCAAGCATAGACAACGATCCTTTTACCTTGGCTTTGGGAAAACCATACCACCCTGGGCGACTAATTGGTTCGGGAGGGAAACAACTAGGGTGGGAAAAGGTTATGGGTTCAGAATACCCTAGATCAGGAAGAACTAGATCAAGTGTTAATTCGCTATACCATATGGATGCTAAGGAAAAGGAATCAATTAAGGCGGAGATACGCAAAGAGGTGCAAGAACAATTGCAAAGTCAATTCAATGCCATTTTGAAGCACATGAACTTGCTAAGCTTGTCGTTGCCCCCGATAACCCCAGTGGACTCATGTAGTCACCCAGAAGACGCCGGGGACGATCCACTTGTTGAGAGCGAGGTAATTGCATTACAGTTGATAACATAAACTTCATATCGTCAAACGAGGCCTTATGTAGCATAATTATTTTACTATTGCAGATTCCTAGTCCTACGCATGCAGACTCAAGGGGGATTGCAAATCAGACACCTGATCCTTTTCCACATGTTAAGGTAAATTTCAAGAGCTAATGAAATGTCCTTGTATTTCGCTGGTTAATTAGTTCATAACTTGTCTAAATCAAATGTGTAGGAAGAGACGCCTTGTGAGCTTCTTTACCCCGGGAAAAACATGGATGGAGAGTTGGTGGGGTATGGTAGCGCACAACTGTTTGACAAGGTTCATTTCAAGTATAATACTAGTACCGATATATCTCGGTCGGGATCAATTCCATAGTACCCGGGTTTGAGGACTTGCCACTGCTTGATCCGAAAAGTAGCTTTGTGCAATGGCCACGTGATTGGGTGAGGTTGATAGGAGGGGTAAGTGTACAATACTTAGCTTGTTTTTAAAACATGTCGCAAATAGCTTGTATTATAACCATGTGCTTTTATGTTGCAAATGAAAACAGTCCTCAAAAAGGAAGAAGGTGGAGAAGCCTGCAAAATCTAAGAATGTCCAACCTACAAAGAACATGGAACAAGGACAAGGGTTGAAGAAGAGTTCGAGAGGTTCTGCCACGAGTTGTACTCCACTAGTAGAAGCCGATGTCCTTCATTTGCTCTCTAAAGCTTGTACTTTTCTTCACAACCGTGTTAGTGAGCTGCCTAGGGGTAGATCTGTTGAAGTGAATTCACCTAAGGCATTGTTCCACTATGATGAGGATGGGATCGCATTTATTACAAGAGTGGATGTGAAGGAATTTCTATTCGGTGCCATGCTTAACATTTCCATCATTCAAGCTTTCATGAGGTAATTCAATGCCACTATTCCTAATCATATTGGTGTTGCTTTTTCAAATGTAAACAGTGCAATTAATAATTATACCCCAAATTACTATCATGAAGGGCACTATAGGAGCACCTTATCAGTGGATGCAATTCCGAGGATGCAGTTGGGTGGTTTTGCCCCGAGCAGACCTCCATTAATAGATGCTTATTCAACCCTCGTGACGTGGAAGATTACCTTGAACGGAGTATTAAGGAATCTACGCGTGCGGGAGATAAGTTCATATTAGCCCCATGTTTTGAGGAGTACGTCTAAAAATGTCATAATTCAGTTGTTATTTTTTTCCACATTCTGAAAATGCAGTTTACTGTAGATTGTATATGTTGACGTTTTCTAAATACATTATGCAGTGCTCATTAGAGCCTTTTGGTGATTTGTGTTTCCAATATCACAATCTACCACTTTGATTCGGCTTGTGACAATCCACCACGAAAGCTGCTTGTGAAGAACCTACTGAATAGGTACATATTGCTTCCTATTGTTGATTAACCTCACCTAAATCATTGCGTATTTATGTTTCTAACTTCGAACTTATTTTCCTAAAGTGTTATGAAGAAGCTAAATTGTCGTTCTGTTGCGGGTCCTACGTGGAAATATGCAAAGGTAATTCCTTGAGTTAGTGATATGCTTAATAAACTTGGCTTCGGTTATGGCTATGCATGATTAGATTACCTTTGTGGCATGTTAGTGTGCGCAACAAGACAACAAACTTGATTGTGCCATATACGTGATGAGGTTTATGCTTGACATAGTCAATAGTTGCACGGAAGCACAACACCTAGATGAGGTATTCTTTTATTATCTTCAATCTATTACTTGCTTCCATTATTGCACCGAACAAAACACAAGCATAACACACAGGCCACTACAATTCCTATAACGTTGTATTTGCATTAAAATGAATACTTTTAAGCTATTTCAACCTATAAACATGTTAATTATACTAAATATGATTTGTTAGAATTAGTAGATGTCAGTTTATAAAGAAAACAAAGAATTTGTGTATGTTAGTAGCTCACTTATGTCATTTTCTCCTACTTATGCTCCTATAACCATGTATTTGCATGAAAATGATTACTTTTATGCAATTTCAACCTATAACCATGTTTAATATAATAAATATGAGGTCTTAGAATAAGTAGAAGTTAGTTTACAAAGAAAATAAAGAATTTGGGTAAGTTAGAAGCTCATTTGAGCCATTTTTCACCTACTTATGCTCCTATAACCTTGTATTTGCATGGAAATGAATACTTTTAAGCAATTTCGACCTATAAAAATGTTAAATATACTAAATATGAGTTTTTAGAATGACTAGATATTAGTTTATAAAAAATACAAAGAATTTGGGTAAGTTAGAAGCTCACTAATGCCATTTTCTCCTACTTATGCTTCTATAACCTTGTATTTTCATGAAAATGATTAATTTTAAGCTATTTCAACCTATAAAAATGTTAAATATACTAAATATTATCTTTTAGAATGACTAGATTTCAGTTGATAAAGAAAACAAAGAATTTGATAAAAGTTAGAATCTCATTTGAGCCCTTTTCTCCTACTTATGCTCTTATAACCTAGTATTTGCATGAAAATAAATACTTTAAAATGTTTCAACCTTAAAACCTGTTAAATATCCTAAATATGAGTTTTTAGAATGAGTAGATGTTAGTTTATAAAGAAAACAAAGAATTTGTATAAGTTAGTAGCTCACTTATGCCATTTTCTCCTATTTATGCACCTATAATCTTGTATTTGCTTGAATATGATTACTTATTAGATTCAACCTGTTTACATGTTAAATATACTAAATATGATGTTTTGAATGAGTACATGTTAGTTTATATAGAAAACAAAGAATTTGGGTAAGTTAGAAGCTCATTTGAGCCATTTTCACCTACTTATGCTCCTATAACCTTGTATTTGAATGAAAAGGAATACTTTTAAGCAATTTTAACCAATACACATGTCAGATATACTAAATATGAGTTTTTAGAATGACTAAATATTAGTTTATAAGGAAACCAATGCAGGCTGCCCAGGCCACTACAGCAGGCCAGGCAGGCAGGCCAAGCAGCTGTAGCAGCCAAGGCAGGCTGCCCAGGCACCACTACAGCAGCCAAGGCAGGCTTCCCAAGCAGCTGCAACAGCCCAGGCAGGCAGCAGCCCAAGCAGGTAGCAACCTAGGCAGGCAGCAGCCCAGGCAGCTGCCCATCAGCCTCTACATGCGCGTGATTTTGGTGCATTTTGGTGATTTTCAGTGAATTTCGGTGATTTTGGTGTACTTCGGTGATTTTGATGATTTTCGGTGAATGTGGTTAATTTCGTGCCTAATTGTTTGGGAATTTTGATGCCTAAGTGCTTGCGTATTTTGGTGATTAAGTTTAAAATATTTGACATACTTTTCTTGTGATACTGATGACAATGTTTGATTTTTTTTTTCTCTAAAGTTTTGCAAGGTTCAAAGGGAAGGCCCGTTAACAAGCAAGGAAATCAATGAAGTTCGCGACATGTGGGCTTTTTTCGTGACATTTGATGGCATCTAGAATTATCGTAGTGGTTATATTAGTTTGTAAGATTGACTTTATTAATTAGTTATTATCAACATTATTTTAAGTACGTAGTTAATAATTATATTAATGATGTTACTTTTTATATTTATAATTATTTCGTGTTATATATATCATTGTATTATTGTTTGTAATATTAATATTATTATTAATTAATAATAAATTTTTTATTATTAATTAATAATAATAATAATAATAATTTTATATTGATTAATAATAATATTTTATTATTAATTAATAATACTAAAATTATTGTTAAAGGTCACTAATAATATTATTATATTTATAGTATTAAAAATAATAATTTAAAAAAAAAAGCCTAAATTGGAAGCGGTTAGGCGCTAAAACCGCTTCTAATTACATTATACATTTCATGGGGGGAAATGGGAATTGGAAGCGGTTTGGGGCCAAAACCGCTTCCAATTTAAATTGACAATGGCAAGCCCCCCAAACCAAAGCGGTTCAAAACCGCTTCCAATTAGGGGTATTGAACCGCTTCCCATTTAGTTTACTCTACTAGTGAGACCACCTAATGGCCTACACCAACCTCATGTACCTACAGGGGTTGGACGATACCACCTAATGCTGATGCTTCCCGGCTACATTCAAGGGAATTGCCCAACGATGGTTTGGCAACCTGCTAGCCGGATGCATAAACAGTTTCAAGACGCTTGCGTACTTGTTTGCTTCCAACTTCTATATGAACATCCTTGCAAAGAAAACAAGTTTAGACTTAGGTGCTATACAACAGGGAGATAGAGAAGGGCTTATGTCCTACGTCAAGCGGTTCATTCTGATAATAATTCAGATTCAAGGGCTGTTTGACGAAGTGGCTTACACAGACTTCTTCAAAGGTTTGAAAGACGGGTTGACCTTTAAGTTCGACCTTGTCAGAAAGAGGGTTCCCTCCAAGAGGCGCTGATGGAGGCGGAAGCCTATATATAGGCGACTGAAATTTGTGCCGTCAGCAAACAGCCGAACCTTAAGAAGTCCGACAAAAAATATAGTCGGCCTGCTCAGCCGACTTAAAAAGAAGAGAGCAAGAAAAGAAAAGAAGTCTGGGTGGCAGATGATTCTGAACATCCATCCTAGAAGAAGAAGAAAGAAAAGGAGTTTAAATCGTACGTCCCGAAGTACGAATTTAACAAGGACTGCTACTCTATCCTCATGGAGATTAAAGACCGAGTGACTACTGCAAACTGGCAACAATGAAGGGTTCCGCCAAAAATCGGAACAAAAACAAATACTGTCATTTCCATGAGGACATAGGCCATGACACCAATGATTGATATAGCCTCAAACGGTTATTGGACCATCTGGTCGATAAAGGAGTGCTGAAGTACTACATTTTGAAGTCCAGGGTGACCCTAAGGACTAACAATGGACAACCGTCCAAAAAGGCACCCCAATATGCTAATAGTTCGGACACTAATGAAGAGTCGATCTATACCATAGCAGGCGGCTTTGCTGGAGGGGGCCCAACCATCCTAGGCACCAAGGATTACATCAGGCGGCTGGATATCAGGTCAATTGATGAGGGCCAGGCGTCAAAAGACACCTTTCCTGTGGTCATTATCACTGAGAAAGACAGGGGCAAGGTCAGGCGGCCACATGATGAACCCATGGTCATTAAATGCAAAGTGGCCAACCAGAAGGTTAGCCGGATCCTTATTGATACTGGGAGTTCGTCTTACCTGATCGTCCATAAGTGTATGACAAAGATCAAGTACAAGCCAAGCAGCATGCACAAAGTATCTCACCCCTTAGTTGGTTTTGGGGGTGGAGTAGTGCATCCGGTGGGGAGGATTGACCTACCCATCCGGTTTGGAGAGAAGGGAGAAGGACGCTACATGGTAGTCCGGTTCTTGGTCGTTGAGGAGTTGACCACCTATAATCTCATTTTAGGTCGTCCAACACTGAATGAGTCCAAGGTCGTCATCATTCCATCCCTTATGCTCCTGAAGTTTGAAAGAGATGATGGGTCTGTAGGTTCCTTGAACGGGGATCAGAAGTCAGCAAGGGAGTGCTACCTCTTAGACGTCAAGCCTACTGTGGCAGCATCCGGCCACGGAGAAGAACCTATAGACCTTGATGAGGTCAAAGAAGCCGCGTTTGCTCCAATGGCAGCCGACAAAAAGAGAAAGGTCGACCAGCTGGTGGCCATGAAGAAAGAGAAGCAATAGCAATCAGTAACCGGAGAACGATCAGACGAACTCCGTCCCCAGCCAACTGGTGAACATATTGACATCGTTTTTGACAATACACGTCCGGAGCGAACTGTTAAGGTTGGGACGGTTGCATTTGCTAAGTTGGATGCAGACTTGCAGTATCTGCTGAAAGAATTCAAAAACATTTTTGCCTTTGAAGTGGAAGAGATGTCAGGCATCAGCCCGGATCCCTCTGTCCACAAACTCGCCGTAGATCCAAACAAGAAGCCGGTTAGGCAAAAGAAAAGGAATCACGGTGAGGAAAGAAGTCAGGCGGCAGCTGCCAAAGTCAAGAAGCTGTTGGATGCTGGGTTCATTCGGCAACGTTACTTCCCGGATTTGGGTGCAAATGTTGTTCTTGTAAAAAAGCCGAACGGTACCTGGCACATGTGTGTTGATTAAACCGACATTAATAAGGCATGTCCGAAGGATAGTTATCCACTTCCAAAGATCGACAGTTTGGTCGACTCTACAGCTGGTCATGCTTTGATGAGCTTTATGGACGCCTACTCAGGCTTTCATCAGATACCCTTGTGGAAGAAAGATCAAGAAAATACGACATTTGTCACTGATCAGGGGTTATTCTGTTATACTGTGATGCCGTTTGGGTTGAAGAATGTGTCTGCTACTTTCCAACGAATGATTAATACAGTCTTCATTAATCTAATTGGGAGGAATGTAGAGGCGTACATTGATGACATGATATTCAAATCCAAGCTATAGACGGATCACCTTGTTGACCTTCGAGAAACCTTCACCACCCTCAGGCGGCATAAGGTCATGCTTAATCCCAAGAAGTATGTCTTTGGTTTTGCGTCTGGGAAGTTTCTCGGATATTTGATTGATCAAAGGGGGATAGAGGCTAACCCGAAAAAGATACATGCAGTCATTGACATGAAGTCACCCCGCACTGTCAAAGAAGTCCAAAAATTAACCGGTTGTCTAGCGGCATTGGGGAGATTCCTCAGCCGGTCAAGCGACAAATGTCTCTATTTTTTCCAAGCACTAAAAAAGAAGACCATATTTGAATGGGGGGAGGATGTTGAGGCGGCCTTTCAAAAGTTGAAAGAACACTTGCACTCATTGCTAAGGCTTGTTATCCCTCTGCCGCAGGAGGTGCTTTACATGTATTTGGCCGTCTCAGACCATGCCCTCAGTGTTGTTCTACTGGCTAAGAGAGACGACATGCAACTCCTGGTATATTTCAATAGCCATGTTCTCCGAAATGGTGAATTACGGTACCCCATGGTTGAAAAATTTGTCTTTGCACTTTTCTTGGCAATTAAGAAGTTGAAACCTTACTTCTTGGCACATCCGGTTGTAATCTACACAGATCAACCCCTCAAGCGTCCAATGACAACTCTTGAGTCATCCGGCAGGATGCTTAAATGGGCTATTTAAATGCAAAGTCTTGAAATCACTTTCGAACCAAGGAAGGCAGTGAAGGTTCAGGTGTTTGCCGACTTCATTGTCAAAATGACAAGGACGGCTGAGCCGGAGAATCTCGACCAGGTTTGGAAAGTGTATGTAGACGGGAGCTCCACTATGAATGACTGTGGTGCAGGCATTATATGCCACTCCCTTGAAGGGGACAAGTACGAATATGCACTACGGTTCAAGTTTCAAGCCTCAAATAATGAGGCAGAATATGAAGCCCTGTTAGCCGGTATCCGCATGTGTAAGGCGGCAGGGGCAAGAAAAGTTGACGCTTGCTCTGATTCACAACTGATTGTTAGCTAATACCATGGTGACTATGAGGCCACGCCCCCGGCTATGATCAAATACCTGCAGGCGGTCAAAGATGAGGCCGGGACACTTGATGAATTTCAGCTAAGTCAAGTGCCCAGGTCAGTAAAGAATCAGGCGAATGCTCTCTCTAAACTAGCATCATCCGCCTCTTATGATACGCTTAGGTCAATCTTTTGGGAAGTTATGGAAAAGAGAAGTATTGAACAAGATCCCATTGGAATTTTGGACCGAAGCTCAACCTAGATGGATGACATCCAGGCTTATCTAGGAAACGACACTTAGCCGGATTTATACTCAGAAGCGGCTGCAATGAAAAAACGTGCCGCAAGCTTTGATATTCATAAGGGAGAACTTTTCAAGAAGGGTTATTGAAATGTGTCACCCCAGAAAGGGGGAAAGAAGTCCTAGAGGATCTGTACTTAGGCTTTTGTGCATCACATATAGGCGGAAGGTCCCTAGCAAAAAGGGCTAGGCGGCAAGGCTACTTTTGGCCCACTCTTGAGGCAGACGCCATGGATTTGGTGAAGAGATGTGAAAAGTGTCAAAGATTTGGCAAACTAATACACCGTCCGGCTACTGATCTAATGGCTATCTACAGCCTAGTGCCATTCGCCAAATGGGGCATGGACATTCTGGGTCCATATACGCCTGCCACAGGTGGGCGGAGATATGTTATAGTTGCTATTGACTACTTCACCAAATGGGTAGAAGTAGAGGCGGTCAAAGGGATAAAGACAAAGGATGTCATCTCCTTCATTTGGAGGAATATCATCACCCGGTTTAGGGTACCTATGTCTATGGTCTTTGACAATGGCCCCCAGTTTGAGGCGTCTGGCCTCAAGAATTGGTTGGGAGATCAAGGGATCTCACATTATTTTGCATCAGCCGGCCGACCCCAAGCGAACGGCCAAGTTGAAGCCTTCAACAAACTCATCTCAGACGGTATAAAGAAGAAAATTGAAAGGGCTGGCGGTCTATGGGCGGATGAATTACCTCATGTCTAATGGGCCATCAGAACAACTAAAAAAGGGGAAACCGTGAAACCTCGTTTCTTATGACATACGGTGCAGAGGCCGTCTTTCCTATTGAGCACTATGAGCCAACTCTTCGACTCATGCTCTATGACGAAGAGGTTAATTGGGAGGCCATGCGGCTAGCGTTGGATTCACTCCCAGAACGTAGGGGCTATGCCACCTTGCGTCATGAGATCTACCGTCTCAGAATGACCAGAGCCTACAACAAAAGGGTACACAAGCGGCCCTTGGAAGTGGGGGACTTTATGTTACAAAAAATGGAGGAAATTGGTAGGGCAAATGTGCAGGGAAAGTTGACCCCAATTGGGAAGGCTCCTATCGGATTTATGAGGAAGTTAGAAGCGGCACCTACCACCTGGAAAATTCAGACGGTAGAAAGCTAGCCAAAACGTGGAACATAGACAACTTGAAAAAGTACTACTTCTGAGACTTGTAAATTTTTTGTAAATAAAGTTTATCAATGAAAAGTTGCTTTATTTACAAACATATTTAATGCTTTCTTTATAAACACCGTCTGCTCCAACATGAGTAGAAATACGCTAAGTCCAAAAGCTTAGCAGCTATGTGTTGTTCCTTTGGGAACAACTTTATGAGGCCAATGGCTGGATGACATTAGTGAGACCAATGGCCATATAATGAAAACCAGCTCCTGCTCCAACATGAGTAGGCATCTGGCGACGCCCGTCTGGGTGGTACATTGCTCTATAAACTTAAACACAAGCGGCCCTACCTTTTTTTTTTGATTTAGATAACTCGCATTCGTTTAAATAATCAATTGAAACCTAGATAACTTTGGCTACCGTCTGTTCTATAACGAATGGTAACAAGTTTCTAGGTTGGATAAAATCGGGTTTTGCTCAAAAGCACTATAACCGGCTAAAATAGAAAATCTAAGCTAAGATAACCTTAGCAGCTACATGTTGCTCAATTACAGCAACTACACACGACCTATGGCCGCCTGCTACCAAAAGATAACCTGTCTGCTCCATCAGGAGCAAGACACCCCGACAAAGACTGATTGATCCCCCAAGGATTAGATCACAGCCGGTTGACTTGTTTCTTAATCTAAGAAGGAAACTAGACACCATGGAAAAAAGCCGCATGTCTTGTTGACACTAACCGGTATTCGCCTATCTCTCCAACTTAGAATAATCTAGACACAGTCAAAGACTGTCTGAGTTCTAACCCGAACGCTTAGTAGACGGATGTCTGCTTGGTTTGGGACGATCACCTTGGTGATTGATTGACCCAGAAACTAGTCATACCCTATTCAAGTATCAAAATTTCAGGGTCAATCAACACACTTTTTTAAACTAAGCATACATCCATCTAGGGGTAAAATACACCTGTTGCATCTGGTAAACCGCATATATCAGCCTACTTAGCAAAATATGCATATTGAAGAATTGCAAAAAGTTGAAGATGAAGCAAATTTGGAAAAACCAAAACAGTCGGAAAATCATATTAATAAAAAACCGACCAAAAGGCCGGGAGCAAATGTTAACCGGATACACATCTGGGGAAGTAAGAATATTGTTAATGGAATTACATGAAATACACGGCACGCAGGCCGAAAACAAAGACAAAAGCTTAAGACTGAGGCGGAGGCACTGGCTGTTCCTGGCCGGATGAGGGCACATCTTCAGGTTGTGCTAGCTGAGCTTGATCAACCGGCACTACCTCTTCCTCTTCTGCATCTCCATCAGACTCTTCATCCTCCTCGATTGTTGTTGTCTCCTTCTGGACCCATTCCTATAAGGGCTCAAGCTCCGGCTGACCCTCTTCCTTTTCCAGGATGGCAAGATCAGCGTACTTGAAGGACAGCTCCCAGATGGTATAATCCGCCTCTGGATACACAAGCGATTAGGCCACTTTCATCCGGTCATCGTAGTCCTGCTCATTCTCCTCAATGAGTCGGTTATGCTCGGCCTCTATAGTGGCCTTGAAGTTGTCGCGGGAGGGGGCCATCTCCTTCTGCAGACGGTTGACGTCTGCCTTGAGCGTGGCGTTCTCCTTTTTGGTATCCTCCAGGAGCTTCAGATCCGCTTGGGTATTTTTCAGCTCAAACTCCGCATTATCGAGTTGGTCCTGCAGGTTGGAGACTTTCAGATTTGACCCATTGAGGGCAGCCTGGAGCTGTTTGATGGAGTTCGCCTGGGACATGAGCTGAGCTTTAGTTTCAAGATCATGAATTACCATGTGATACTCAACTACATTATGGGACTCAAACGCCTCTCTTCTAGCCTGCCTTACCTCTTCCTACTTCCTGGCATAAGGCTTTTTCAGCCCCTCCACTCGCAGCATTGTCTACATGTATACAATCAGGGTTAGAAGAGAAACCGGAAATACACTTGGAAAAAATTAAGTATAACTACAATACCTCAGCCAGGTTGGCCAGGATGCGGTCAACATTGAACGCATGTATTCCCGGGATGGCCTCATTGTCCTCCTTAGACGGCCTTAAGCATGGCCTTGGAGTACTGCTGCACATCTGGCCATCGGGGGGATAGATATGCACTAGAAAGAGATGGTCAAAAAGCTACTTATGCTCCTCCAGTGGATTGCCGGCTGCTAGAGGAACCTTTTAACCGAAGATGAGAGTGTGACTTGACCCGCATGGGCCAACCAAACTCAAGAGAGTTGAAGGGGTCAGTTGTACCTTAGGATTGAGGCTGAAGACTCAGGTCACCTACAGCTGCTGCCAAACCGCTTGCAGCTTTGGGTGGCTGGCCACTCTTCGGTGCCTCAGAGGCACCCGACTGTTTAGACGCGAGGTCAAACCCAAAAGTGTTAACGGCCCTTTCCAAGCGGAAGCCCAGAAGCCATCTGAGTAGAGGCTATCTTTTGAGACTTGTTGGAGCCGGTATCCTCACCCCTCGGTCTTGGCCTGATCATCTTGTAAAGAGATCGGGGAGCTTTGCTTCCATCCTGAAAAGTACCAAATAATAAGTACACAGTCTGTGCAAAACAAAAATAATACAGACGGTTAAAACCGCCTGTATACTTAAAAATTAAATTGGGGAGTAAAGGGGCAAGGACAAGTGTTTATACCTGGCCTTTAGCCGCTAGAGCAGCTCTTTTCTTGTCCGCATTCTTTTTGCGGATGTCCGCTATTTAACGACCAGGCGTTCTTCTGGGAGCATCCTTGAGGCGGTTTTGGCAAAAGTCACCGTTTTAGATTATCATGCAAAAATCACAAGTAAAGACGGCTTAATATTGCCGGATTCATGTACTACGTACGTCTGTCAAATTTGGTGCTTAGCCCACAAGCGGACAAAAAATGCCTCATCTTTCAAGAACTCATGTTTGGGTACCCAGTTCTTGGGTACACTTATTAACTCCCCGATTGAGAGAGCGGTGGTGGTGAGTTCAAAAAAACCCCGCCTCAATTATTTTCTCATATTCCTCATCCGGCACTTGGGGAAGCTTGCATTTCTGCCCCAGCAGGTCTGGTTTTCGGTTGTATGTGCGTAGTTCTTGGTTCTCTCGTTTCTTGGGGGCAGAAACCAAATAGAATCGTTTCTTCTAGTCTAACCACTTAGACGGTTTGTCTAGGGTCATCAGGTACTTAGGGTAGGTGGTCGGGGTATACCAAGCCCTCCACCTGCTTGGGCTGTGGCTTAGATAATGCATGTTGGCAAAGGCCTCCCAGCCGGGATGGAGACCCTGTATCTCACAGGCGGCGATGTAGCCCAAGATGTTATCCCAAGAATTAGGGGTTAACTGCCACACGCCTAGGCCATATCCTCGCAGGATTGCCTTTATTGTATCATGGAGAGGGAAGCGGAGTCCAGCTAAAAATGCCGCCTCATAGCAGCCGGAATATTTGTTAGCGTTGGGCTGGTCATCATTCCAAGCTATGGTCCCCAACTCAAGCGGTACCCGGACGGCATATTCCTCCCCAAGGGAACGTTGAAGGAAAAAGGTTTCCAGGTGCCTCCTCATATTCGCCTTTTCTCTGGTAGAGACATGAATCTCAAACGGATCTCCTTTATTACTCTAGGTTGGCCTCTCCTCTTCTTCACTATCCACAACCGGGGATAGTGAGTTGCTGCTTTCTTCAAAAGTAGAGGCGGTCTCACTACTGTCTCTCTTAAGGGAAGTTACAATCGCCTCCTCAGAACCAGCTTTAGAGACGGTTTCTTCACCGTCTCCGTTATTAGATCCCAGGAGCCCATCACTAGGAGTGCTGGGGGTACCCTAGGAGATCCCCTTGCCTTTTCTTCTTGTTCCTCCTCAGGCGGTACTTCTTCCGAGTTCTCCTCCCCATACTCTGGATCCACAATCGTCCATCTAGTCCGAGCCATAGTGTCCTGCACAGACACGGAGACGATTGGATTGGGAGATGAGCAAGAGTGATCCCGGTACCCAGAGGCGGCACCCCCAATCCTAGACTTAGTCGTACCAGGGGACCGGCTACCCTCTAAATTGTGGTGTGCCATGTGTGCTATTGGTGAATCCATTTATTGGGAAATATGTACACAAATGGAAATACATGAAAGAACTGAGAAGAGGGGAGACGATACCTCTAAGGTGTGCTGAAATATAGTCAGGCGTTGGTCGGCTGATCTAACAGGCAGAATCAGAATTGCTTGCAAAAGGCACAAACGGTTGACCAGACATTCCCCCTTGAAAAGGAAGAATTGCTTGCAAACAGTACAGACAGTTCTCAAACTTTCCTTTCTGATAAAACACAGATGTTTCACCGTTTGTATCTGGTGGGAAAAATAAGGGAATTTGTTTGAATGTATACAAGCGGTTGTCAGACTCTGTCTCTTTAAAATACGGCTGACTTTCTCTCTAAGTTTTTGGAATTGTCAAAAAATGGGAAGGGTAAAATGCTATTTAAGGAAGGGTAATTCAAGGGGCATCCTCGTAATTTCCCTGGAAGATAAAAGGTTAAAATTGTTCGCCATAACCGAGTGACAAGTGTCACAGATGCCACGTGGCACGCCACGTCACACCTGTGAGGGGTAAATGTTTTGGGTAAAAATACCCTAGGCCGCGTGGACCAATCAAATGGTGACACGTGTCACCTTAAGTGATGTTCAAAGGAACCAATCCTCTCTTGACACGTGGCTTGCCCAATCATTGGGAAAAAGACGGTCTTCCTGGCCTAATTCCCGAGATAGCCCACCATTCTTAGGTTTCTGTAACCTAGGATGGTGGCGCGCATTTTTGAGGATTTATAAATAGGGAGATGTTCCCACCTGGGAGCACATTAAGAAAAATTCATAAAAAAACCAGTGCAATCATTAGTTGCAAATATTCTCTCGGAATCCGAGAAGATACTTTACTTTTCGCACTTTTACAGACTCCATACAAGTTCTAACTTGACTGTCGTAGGCGGAACTCCAACCAACCGGAGTCTCCGTTGTTTTGTTGCAGGTACAGGCACCCCGAATCCAGTCTTGGTGTTGTAACTCTCCCGAGGGACACATAAAACCCCGAAACAGAAAGGAACTTACTATTTTTAATAAGGTGCTTGGTCTATGAACAATTAACTTCCCTTTATAAAAGCACTAATCGTTCATAAAAAAAATAATAAAAAAAATAAAAAAATGTAAAGGCATGATCAATTTGTAAGTTAGGGAATACTTTTTTTCACACAAAATTTTTTAAATAATAGTTAAACTTAAATCTACACATAGTTTGAAAAAAGTTAGTTTTTTTTTATTTTTTATTATTTTTTTTTATTTTTAATAAAGGCATGATCAATTTTTCATGTATAAAGTTAGTTTCAAAATTAAGGTATTTGTAAAGGCATGATCAATTTTTATGTATAAAGTTAGTTCGAAGATTAAGGTGTAAATGCATGAAATTTTATTTTATTTTTGTTAAATATTTGAGTAATATGAAGTAATTTAAAAATAAGTAATCCCATTTGTTCATTTGAGTAACCCCTAATATTTTGTTTTAAAAAAAATGACTCCTCTCGTTTAAGAGAATAACTCCAATTTCTCATTTAAGTAACCCACATACGTCAAGGTAACCCCATTTTTTCATCACCGTAATCGCTATTATTTAATTAATTGTCTTATATGTGAAATGACCACACCATGTGGCATTATATTATTTAATTAATTGTCTTACGTGTAAAGTGGCCACACCATGTGGCTAGCCACATATAAGAATTTGTGAAAACATTTAATTCGTCAAATTTTTATTTTAAGTCAACGACTATATATACACTAAAATGTACTTGCAATAATTTAATTTAGTAAACATTATCATAATATGATCTTATACACAAATAGTGGAATATATGAATTGAGACATACTACGGATGAGAGCAATGAAATATAAAGTTTTTGTGTTTAAGGAGAGAAAGTTAAAAGTTTACCGAGGATTTCGTAAGAAAAAAAAAAAGAAATTACAGATGAGAGTTTTAAATTTAGAACTACTTATTCGAAAGCTCTTATTTTTATAAAAATTAAAGGTATCATTAGGAAACCATAAAATATTAACGATATACGAAGTATATGAAGCAAATTAATTAATCCCATTAAAAAAAATTAATTAATTGATACTCTTATTTGATTGTAGTGCTATACTAGTTAAAGTCCCATGCAATGCACGGATTTTACTTAATTTATAGTGAAGCCTGTTCACTTCACTTTAAAATAATAATATTCAGTAAAAATAATTTCAGTTTTGTATAAATAAGTTCAGTTCAGTAAAAATAATTTTATTTCAGTAAAAATAATTTTAGTCCAGTAAAAATAATTTCAATTCAGTAAAAATTAGTAACTTTAAAGAAGAAATATAATAGGAAATCAGTAAAAATAATTTCAGTTCAGCAAAAATAATTTCAGTTCAATAAAATTAATTTCAGTCCAGTAAAATTAATTTCAGTTCATTAAAAATAATTTAAGTTCAGTAAAAATAATTTCAGTTAAGTAAAAATAATTTCACTTCCGCAAAAATAAGGTAAAGTGAACGGAGCCGTATAATATTAATTTAACAATTGTCTACTAAAAAACGAATTATAGTATTTTAATATACAATTTAATTATGCTCATTTTTATAACAAAATTACTTAATGTAAAATATATACATATAAAAATATTTCGTTTGAGTGTGTATGGAAAAAATATAATCGCCAAAGTGGAAAGTGAATATTAGGCTATAAATACCTTTTATGAAGGATAGACAAAAACAAATAATAAGGAAAGGTAAATTGGAGGGAACAACCAGTGGATGACATGTGTCATCACTGGTTTCGCTTTTAGTACTAAGTTACTGATGTTCAAGTATTACGGTTTTTATTTTTTTTATATTTTTTTATTTTTTTTATGAAAAAAAGCAAATATTAAAGTAGAAAGCTGGGTTTGGTAGAAATGTAATGTAGGACTATAGAAGTAATAATGTGAAACTAATAAAAAGATCGGTTGTCTAAAGCTTTTATCTCTTTTCATTTTCTCTGAACATCTAGAGAAAGGCTAGTTGCATGTTAAGACTTAAGATACATATTATATATAATAATAAAAGATATATTTGATTCTTTTTTTTTCATTACTAGAATATGGAATTTGGTCAAATTGTAAGCGTTTTTCTATGATTGTCATTAAAACAGTTGCAAAATATGAAATCTGCGACCATCTTTTACGTAGTTGCAATATTGCGACCGTTTTTGCCCTTTTAAACTGTTGCAAGGTATTTGAACAGTTTTTTTTTATTTTTTATTTTATCGGGTATAAAAGGGTACTCAATTCACCTAATCGTAATTTTCTCTAAACTGCACGCCACTCTCTCCTCTTTCCTTTCTCTTTCTTCTAACAACTAAAAATCAGATTTTCCTTTCTCACGATGACGATGATGGTGATGGACGACGACGACGATGATGATTGATGATGGTGATGAACGATCACTTTCTCTCTCTTCTCTTTCCTTTCTCTTTTCTCCTCCTCCATCTTCACCGCCTCTCCTCCTCCCTCCTCCCTTTGTTCTCTTTTTCTTCTTCATTCTTTCTTTGTTCTTGTTCGGATTTTGGTGTTCATGGTCAAATTCGACCATAAAAATTCCACATCTGGAGTTTTCATGGTCGAATTAGACATATAAGTCCAATGAGGAAAAAATATTGGGAAAGGTATGTTGATTTTTCTAAAAATTTTGTTTGGTTTTATTTTGGTTTTTGTTCGATTTTTTGGTCGAATTTATGTTTGATTTTTGTTCGAATTTTTGGTTGAATTTTTTTCAATTTTAGTTTGAATTTTTGTTTCATTTTTGTTCGATTTTTTGGTCGAATTTTCTGTTGATTTTTTGGTTAGATTTTTGGGTATAATTTTGTGGGTTTATGGTCGAATTTTTGGGTTTAACTTTGTGGGTTTAAATTTGCGGGTTTAATTTTTGGTATAATTTTGTGGGTTATTTTTTTGGGTTTAATTTTTTTGCTAAATTCATTTTTTTTGGGGTTCAGGGTAGTTTAGGGCGTACGGTGGTTGTGGGTAGAGATTATTTACGGCGGGCGATGGTGATGCATAGAGGTAGTTTCTGGTGGGCGGTGGCGGTAGGTGGAGTTAATTAAGTGGTGGTGGGGCTGGGTAGGCAGTGGGGTGCATTTGGTTTAATTTTTTTATTTTATTTTTAAATTATAGCGACCACCTTTTCAGTTTTTGCGACCGACACTAAAACAATTGGATTTAATAAAAGTTGCGACCGTTTTCACAAACGATCTCTGAAAATAAGATATTGGTCACAATAAAATCTGCGACCGTCAATCAGTCGTAATAATGTCTTTTTGCGCCTAAGTAGATAATGACCACCATGTTACGACCGTTAATGGTCGCAATTATTTTCAGCGACCGTTTGTGGCGGTCGCAAAAACTTGTAATTTTAGTTGTGTTTGGGGGGGTGGGGAGAATGGGGGTACAATTGTATCTCTATATACCCCTTTGGATCCGCCACTTGTACATATGATAGGCTAACTCATATCATCTAATCAAAAGTAATTTCTAAAATCCACTAACTAAAATAGATAGGGAGGTAGGGTCGAATCCACATGGAAACAATGTCCTTATACTCCTAATAAATTATTATAATCTAAATTAACAAGTAGCGGGTGGAGTTTGTGTGAATTGAACTAGGGAAAAATAAATAATAAAAAGCCTAGGGTCATAGGTTCACCAATAATCAATACTCCGGATAAAACATAACAATCAACAATCAATATTGCCATTAATCAGATTAACAAGCTCTCACAATTTATTAATTAATTAGAACTATTAGGCTCTCGCAATTTATTAGGTCTAAGCTCCTATTGAAAATAGCCTTTCATATCGAAATAACATTTGCTCAATTCATCAAATCAATATTGATATACTTTTACAATCAAAACATTTCTGCTCGATTCATAATCCAATTGCCAAGAATTAAACAATTCAATGTATAGGAAATTAAAATGCAATATCAACCACCAAAAATTATAATGTATCCCTTCATATAAGTTATGGATCCCCAAAAACCCTAGAAACTACTAACTCATAATTAAATCTAATCTAATCAAAGCAATTAAATTCAATATGATTAAAATCAATAAACAATTAAATACATCAATAAAATAAAGCAATAAAGGAGAATAGAAATAATACCGAATGAAGGAAATAATGAAATTGCGATTAATGAAATCTTGAGTTCAACAATAATAAAAAAAACTAAAAGCTCTCTAAAAATCTTAATCTGAAAATTAAACCTAAAAACGTAGGTAAAAAAACTGAAACAAGGATTTATATTCTAAACCCCAAAAAGAAAGAAAAAACAACTACAATTAGATGACTTCAGAAACACACGCGCCCGATTAGGCGAAGGCTCACCCGATCAGGCTCTCCCTTTTTAATGACCGGATCCTCCTTTTGGGCTTGAATATCTAATTAGCCCAATCTTCTCTTCCTTTCTTGGTCAATAAGCTTGGACCATTTTCACGAACGGAGCTCTTGATCACCGAAATCTTCGGCATTGGGCTACAGATAACGGTCATCGACATGATCTTAGCTTTGATATATATCTCGTAGTGGCTAGAAAAGCTTAGAAACAACTGAAAATCCAAAAATTCCTACAAAATAAATGCCAACTCTACGAAACTACTAGAAATCATATATTAGTAACAAAAATAGCTCCAAAGAGCTCAAATATGCATAAAAATGACCGTGGAACGGGGAATAAAATTGCATATAAAATACACATATCAAACTCCCCCAAGCCAAACCTTTGCTTGTTCCTAAGCAAATACTCATCAATGATTATATAAACCAACACTTCACCCCAAATGCATTTCAAATCAATAATGTAATTTAAGGCAAATCCAACAAACATGTATCAAAGTCAATTATTCAAATCCATCCAACTACCAATCTTCCCTAACAATTGTAAAATAGAGTAACCACAAAAGCATATAGATTTCAACACTAGTGCTCATGCACTCAACTCTCATTTATGTGCCGAGTAAAAGATGTACTTGATTGCTCTCCAACCACCCCTTTATATATAAACAATGCCCTCTCAAACTCACCCACTCTTGTGTTTATAAAGACATGCACTCAACCTAGCTAGTAGTCGACTAGGAATACATCAAATCATTCTTTGCATTGATAAACGACTAGTTTCACAATAATATAGCTCTACGCACGAAGGTCGGAAGGTCTTCAAAACTTGTAATGTAAGGTTTAGGTAAAGGGTAGGAAATATTTGGGAAAATATGAGAGTAAAGCTATGTTTTAGGGATCCAAATCCTAATAAAACCAAGGTAAAAAATAAGTAATGACCAATCATCTCCAACTTAACTTCACTCTACAAAAATTCACCAAACAAACCAATCCAATATTTCACAACTTTTCAACGCTTACAATATATCACTCAAAAAAATATGACATTTTAGAACTTGAATGTATACCAAACTTTGAAATTTCCTTTCCTTTGAACTTGATTTCTTTTGAGATACCTTTTAGAACACTAGAATATTAACATTTATTTTCTTTTGCTCTTTTTTCCTTTTCAATTTTATTCAATATGGAAAATTCAATTTTGAAAAACAATTTTTTTAATTTTTTTTCCAATCACCGTATAAGAACAAATAACTTCTCAAACCCACCCAAATTGTGCAAATTATGTGCACACTACAATTCCCTCACCTCACTCACTATTAATTCTCCCAAGCAAGCTTGGGACTAGTAACTAATAATGGGGCTAAAAATAGGATTGTAATGTGGCTAAATATACAATAAAAAGGGCACAAGAAACAACATGGGTAGCAAGAAAGGAACAAATGTATCTAAATTCATCTTAAGGCCACCTAAAAGAACAAATGCCTTCGTCCTCCTCAATGTGCCTACTAATAAGCCATACAACATTACTTATTATTAAGAACCAATACTCAAATTCAATAATATACCAGGAACTATAACACACATTCCTAACCAAATCAACTAGTCAAGCACTATATTCACAAGTAGTTAGGCAAAATTGACACATGTTAAGATTCCAAGGCAATCAAATATCAAATAATGACCAACTAATCCGCAATGTATATCATCATATACCAAGAATAAAAACAATTTCAAACAATTTACATCAAGGGGCACAGGGAAGCATGATTTATCATTCATTGGAATGTATTTTTGTATTATTTTAAAGCGATAAATCTAACCTAAGAAAGCAATAAAAAGGAGAAAGGAGAGAAAAATACCATATATACGATATTTTATCCTTCAAGCCAAATCAAGCAATGCCCTCATTGACTTGGGAGTGTAGCTATCGAAAAATACTCATCATCCCCATCATCCATCCAAGCATCATCACCGCCAGCTCCATGGCTAGGAGCAGCACCACCATGCCCCAAAATTTTTGCAAAATAGTTAGGGTCCATATTTGCACCCAACCCCCTAAAAGATACATTTCTTCCATACCAATAAATATATGAATAATCCACATAATTTCCGATCACATCAGGAGCGACATACCCTCCTTGAGGGTCTTGGAACCAATCCTGGTGCAAATCCTCGGGAGGGATTGCACCACAACGTGCATAATCATCATATATAGAAAATAAACCACTTCCTTGGTTTCGCTCTAGGTAACCTACCCTTGAGTCAAGGGATCGAACTATTCCTTCAACCCTTCCTTGCTCCATTTTTATCCGTCCTAATTGATCTTTGTAGGGAATATTTCAAACATCAACTCTGAGCCCCACTATGATCATGCTTTTAAGCATGGTGGCGTCCAAAGGGAAAGAAGCAGAGATAAAAGAGTCGCCGACAAGTTTTAGGAACTTATAAACAGTTCACGGGTGTGAAGGTTACACCCCAATCACAATCACGGAGATCGCTAACTCCATGGTGGTTCGGAAGCATGACTGGATATTCAGGGATGATGGTACGAATCCAACCTAAAAGAGATTGAAACTGCCCTAAACCGGCCTCTACTTAATTCTTATGATATTCATGTGTGCTTTCCGATCAACATATATACAACAAGTTAACCCTAAACCCGTTTAATCTATCTTGGTTGATTATTAATGCACAAATAAATCTATTATTCACTACTAGAAATAGGGCAATTCCGATGGACCTAAAATTCCGTCGAAAAATTCGAATTTTCCGATGAATTTGGATCCATCAGAAAATTCCATCGAAAAAGGTATTTTTCGACAGAAAATCCCTAGGAAATATTCCGACTGAATTAATTTCTGTCGGAAATTAATACTTCCGACGGAATATTCCCTCGGAAAATATCTTCCGATGGAATATTCCGTCGGAAGTATTAATTTTCGACAGAAATTAATTCTGTCGGAACTAATAAAAACATAATTAGGGTGCTTTAGTTCTAAAATAACACAAAATAGAAAGAGAAAGGAGGGAAGAGAGAGAACAAAAGAAAGGGAGAAAGAGAAAGAGAAAGAGATCGGTGACCACTAGAAGATCCGCCGCAACCACCACCAGCCTTTCATCGCAACCACCGGCCGTTGACCGCCGTCCCCTTGTGACTCCCCAGGCCGCCGCTCGATAAGTAGTTTTGCATTTTTTTTTGTTAATTAAACCCTAACCACCATACCTTCTTCTACAGCTACCCTAGTTCCTCTTTCATCGCTGCGACCGGAACCACCTTCTGTCGCCCCGACGCTGCCGCGAAGTTAGTGTTGCTGTTTTTTTTTTTAATTTTTAAAAATTAAAGTGTGCTAAATCCTAACTACCTCATCGCACCCTCCGACCTCCGACCTCCTCCCCTTCTTCGCCGCGACCAAAACCACCACCTTTCCCCCTACTGAAACTTCCGGTAAGTCCTCCTACTTTCCCCCTTTTTTGTGAATTTTTAATGAATTAATTTCCTCCACCATCCTTATTTTGCAGCCATCACGGACGCCACCTCCACCAAGCTTGCCATGCAGCCACCACCAAGTTGTCCTCTACCCATAGTGAGTTCTTTTTCCCCATTTTTTCAATTCAATTTTATTTTGGTATAATGATAAACCCTTATTTTTTATTTTTTATTTTTGTAGGATTTGTACAATTAGTTGGTGTAATTGTCAAAAAGAAGTGCAGATCTAAAGGTTAGTCACATTACAAACCCTAATATAATGTATGTTAGTTTAGTTTAGTTTATTTTAATATAATGTAGTTTAATTTAGTTTAGTTTTATATAATGTATGTTGGTTTAGTTTAATATTAGGATATGTTAGTTTGGTTTTGTTTAGGTTAATATGATGTATGTTAGATTACTTTAGTTTAATATAATGTAGTTTAGTTTTGTTTAGTTTAATCTAATGTAGCTTAGTTTAGTTTAGTTTTATATAATGTATGTTATTTTGGTTTAATATTATGATATTTTAGTTTAGTTTGGTTTGTTTGAGTTGGTTTATTTTAATATTATGATATTATGATATGTTAGTTTAGTTTAGTTTAGTTTAATTATGATATATTTGTTTAGTATAATGCATGTGTCCTTTACTTTATATATTTTTTAAATGAATCATTTTCATAATCATATGCCTAGATACCCGTTCAAGGCATACACATTAGGAGGATGTCTTGAATAGTCCCCGGTTGGGACTGTCCTTGTACGCTTATTCTCACTTAGGTTTTGAATGTATGCCTTGTTATTGATTCTAGGGAATATCCTGGCTTCTCATTTCTCTACAATGTTCTCTGGGTACATATGTAGGTGTGTCTAATCGCCTACATCGTGTACTTGGAGAACTGTAGGGAAAGGCTACCGGATTTTCCATAAAATTGAAAACCTAGTTTACCTTCACTAGTAGGATTAAACGTACAAGGATGGGTTGGGACCCTTGGACATTATTTCAAATCTCATTTGCATTTCCATAAAACTTTGATGGATAATGAATATTAAATACGCTTTTGTGACTAATGTGATTACACATATGCGTGAGTTGTGTAGAAGTTGTAATCATCCTGAGAGTTCGTGAAAGGGGTTGATGAATTCATTCAGTACGTCAAAGATCATCCCGAGAGTAGTAACCTGAATGAAGTTAGATGTCCATGTTTTAAATGTAAGAACAAACGACTTTGGGATGCAGAAACGGTTAAAATTCATTTGTTTTGCAAGGGTTTTGTACCTAATTACTATGAGTGGATGTGTCATAGGGAAGGGTTTTTAGGAGTTCTTGAAGGGCGATCCAATGAATATTGAGAAATGGTTTTTGATGCTTTTGGTCGTAGTCAAGATCAAGGGCATTCCGAACAGCCTAGTGTTTCATCAGAGGAGGAGCGTAATGCACAAGCTAAGCATTTTCTGGATTTGTTGAAGGCTTTTGAACAACCATTATACGAAGGGAGTTCATTGTCTGTGTTAGAGATGACTGCTAGAATTACTAGTCTAAAGTGCGAGTATAATTTGCCCCACTGATGTGTTGATGGGTGTGCTTCTTTGGTCAATGAAGCGATTCCTAACAACAACCATATGGCCGACACATTCTATGAGGTGAAGAAGATTGTGAAGGGCTTGGAGCTGCCTCATGAAAAGATTCATGCATGCCCGAAAGGATGTATGTTGTTTTAGAAGGATGATGCTCAACTATCTACATGTACGGTGTGTGGCAACGACCGATACAAGAAGACTTCTAAAGGTAGTTTAGTGCCTTTGAATTTTTTATTTTATTTCCTAATCACACCCAGGTTGCAAAGGCTCTTTGCAACCAAGAACATTTCAAAGGAAAAGACATGGCATTCGAAAAACCCTCGAGTACAAGGCACAATGACACACCCTAGTGACAGTGAAGCTTGGAAACACCTCGATAGTTGCTTTCCAGAGTTTGCCTCCGAGCCTCGTAATGTTCGACTTGGCTTGTGTACAGATGGTTTTGCTCCTCATGGTAAGTTTGGGGGACAATATTCTTGTTGGCTTGTCATTTTGACTCCTTATAACTTGCCTCCATCAATGTGTATGAAAAGACAATTCACGTTCCTTTCGTTGCTCGTTACTGGTTTTAAAAACCCTAACGACAACTTTGATGTGTACATGCAAACGTTGATAGAAGAGTTGAAACAATTATGGGAAGTTGGTGCAAATAGTTACGATATTTCGAGGAAACAAAATTTCAATCTTCGAGCAACCATCCTATGGACCGTTAGTGACTTCCCGGCTTATGGTATGTTGTCTGGTTGAACCACATCTGGTAACAAGGCTCGTCCATATTACATGGAGAAAAGCAAAGCATTTTGGCTCAAACATGGTGGTAAAGTTTCTTGGTTTGATTGCCACCGCCAATTCCTTTCGACAGATCACCCTTTTCGGAATAGTAGAACTGCATTTTGTAAAAATAAAGTCAAAAAAGGTGCACCTCCACACATCATGTCAGGAGAGGAACTGTGGGAATGTGTGAAAGACCTTTCGAAGGATATAGATGGGCCCGAGGCACTTAAACACCTCAAAAAAGCTAAAAAAAAGGGTGGTTCAAGTAAAGCACACTATGGGAGCTTCATTCCATATTAGAAGCATCTGCTCATTCGTCATAGCTTAGATGTCATGCACATTGAAAAGAACTTCTTTGATCAGTTAATTCACACTATAATGGATGTGAAAAGGCATACATGTGACACGCCATCAACTCAAAATGACATTGTCAAACGGCCGCAGCTTCATCTTCAAGTTTTGTGTGAGTAGGTTAAACAGCTGCGGTTTCCCGATGGTTACGCCTCCAATTTGTGCAGATGCGTAGATTTTCAAGCATGTAAGCTACACGGAATGAAAAGCCATGACTGTCACGTGTTCATGGAGAGGTTGTTACCCACTGCT
Source organism: Chenopodium quinoa (assembly GCF_001683475.1). Classification (NCBI taxonomy): domain Eukaryota; kingdom Viridiplantae; phylum Streptophyta; class Magnoliopsida; order Caryophyllales; family Amaranthaceae; genus Chenopodium; species Chenopodium quinoa. Next base: position 3,711,795 of record NW_018743252.1, on the reverse strand, counting down.
TTGAGGGAATTGCTCCCTGGAGATATTTGGAATGCAATTACAGAGATCAGCCAATTCTTCCACGATTTGTGTTGCTACACTAGTGACATGGACCAATTGGAGAAAAACATAGCTAAGATATTTTGCAAGCTTGAGAAGGTCTTCCTTCCTGCATTCTTTAACTCCATGGAGCATTTACCTATTCATTTGCCATATGAGGGCAAGTTATGTGGTCTTATTCAATATAGATGGATGTATCCTTCAAAAGGTAAATCAAAGACCCTTCCATATCCTACATCTCATTCATTGTCATGACTTGTTTATACATTTATATGACTATAATTGTAGGTTCCTCAATCACTTAAAATGAAAAATTGGGAACAAGGCTCGAGTTGAAGGTTCCATATGCAATGCTTATCTCACTGAAGAGATAGCAAACTTCTGCTCTAATTACTTTCAGGCGTCAGTTGACACAAAAACACAAAATCTCAGTCGAAATGTGAATGCCGACACGGACTCCACAGTGGACAACGCTGAAATACCAGAGTTGTTTACGAAGGATAGCGGTCATGTGTCAAATGAGGGTAAAACTAGGTTTTTAGATGAAAAAGAACTCGAGTGTGCTCATTTGTTCATGTTACGAAACAACGACATTCTAGGTGAATACAAAAGGTATAATATGTTTAGGAATGAATTGTATTCAACGTTATTAACAATTAAAATGATTACAATGTTGATTTACCGCGTGTCGTAGGAAGTTTGAGGACTACATTCTTAGTACTCGACCTTATCTGCCTAGAGAAGAAGTCATGGAGAAATGCAAAGCTGAATTCTTTGATTGGTTTCATCACAAGGTGATATAAACGGTCTAACCGTGACATAATTATAAATTTTACATCTTGCACTTCAATCTATTCAATTCATGAACTGTGACGTTGATATTCAAAACGTTCATAGGTGGTTGAATAGAAACCAAATTCGGATGTCCTGCGAGCGTTGTGCATGCGTCCTTTCAAGCGTGTTAGAACTTGGAGGTAGATTTTTGTCGGTGGATTTAATTTCCATACACATGACCATGGAAATCACAAATATACAATGAATTATGGTGTGTGTGTATCAAGTGAGGATGGTGGAGAGTACTTTTCTACACTGGTCCCGATAAAGAGTACAAGACTATTTTGTTTAAGTGTAGTTGGATGGATTGTGGTAGGGTAATGAACATACATGAACAATACAAGCTTGTCGAAGTAAATCATAGTAAGAAATACCCCAAGTATGATCCCTTTGTTTTATCTTACCAAGTGACTCAAGTGTACTACGCATCATACCCTAACCTGAAACAGGATCGATTTCAATGGTGGGTTGTGTTTAAAACACAAGCAAGGTCAGTGGTTGATGCTCGGTGGACTTAGAGTTTTTGCAGGCACCATCCCTACAAGTACATGCAACGCTTTGCCCACCGAATGATATTCCAGACTATGTCCTAGATGATGATGATGAAGATGATGACGATGGCTTTGTTATCTCAAGCGATGAAGATGATGAATCTAGCATTGACTCTAGTGATAGTGACGAGGATGATGACATTGATGTATTATTAGATGATAGTATTGATGATTACAGTAGTGATAGTAGTGATGAGATTAATGAATAGGAGAATATGTTAATCTCCTTTAAGAATTTTCTAGTTATTGTAAAATCAAAATATGACTTGGTCTTATAATAAATCATTACTTTTTTTATAAAATTTTATTACATTGCACTATACTTGTAATTTATAATATCATGTCATGTTACTAACAACTATTTCAGGTGATCATGGCGGGGGGGGGGGGGGGGTAAATTCGGAGTATCGTCAAAGAAAACAAAGGGGAAAGGGAAAGCTCCCGCTGTTGTGATCGACGACTATGACGAAGAAATGGAGGAAGCGCAGGCACATGATTTGGGTGCCACTCTGGAGCCCCCCTTCACCCATCAACAGGATCAGACACAAGAGCATTCAGAGTTGCTAGTATTAGACCCTACTACGCTCTGGTACGTACGTACATTTAATGAATTGGACTTATATTCTTATTTTCGAAAAATTAACCTATTTATTACTTCTAACAAGTTCTACATTACTTTTTGTTGATGATCATCTAACATTGTTGTTTCTCGTTTATTGTAGGTTTAATGATAACAAGGTAAGGAGTGCGGTCTTTGGTTTGCTAACTGGATGCTATCGAGACCCTTGGAGGAATTATGGAGAGGTTGATGAAGGAACGAAACAACACTGGTGGAACTTGTTCAACGTATGCTATTTTTAACTTAGTTAATACATGTTTTATTAAGTGTATTGATGGAGTTGAGTTTATAACTTTTAAAGTTTATCATTCGCGGAAACAATTCACATGGGAACCTCAATTGAACGAGCATGTGAAGATCACTTTTGAAAGGAAGTTTGCAACTCGCCTACGTGACATGTTCCACACAGTCACACACCAGATGAATGGCGCGAAGCCAGGCTGGCTCAATGAGGAAGTCCATAAGAAGATGATGGAAATTGTTGCAGCAGATCCGACGTATAAGAAGCGATCGGCCCAAAATAGGAAGAACATACGGGGCGGTTCGATGGAAAATGTGGTTGAACCAACCCACTATCAGGGTTCGATTTCAGCTATCCAACATGCAAAAAGGATGGTGAGTTTGTTTAATAGGCAAGTAAAATAGAAGGCATTTGTGTATTACAATTTAATGGTGGTGTGAGATTTATAACAATGATTTTCTGCATGTATAATCAAAGGCGGCGAAGAATCAAGGCCAGCTACCAACAGCTCCTGAGCTTTTTCTGAAGACGCACTTCAAAGATGTGCCTGGGAAAGGCACAGTGCCAGCTAACACCAAAGCGAAGCAAATTGCGGTAACAACTTCAATATAACTTAGATTCTAAACTTATTTGATTCATTTGAAGAAAATGGGCAAAGTAGAAGTCACTTAGGCCATACTTGGTTCTATTCTGATGAAAATGGTTCCTAGAACTTAGTTAATTGGTTTTTTTTTTTGTGATTTCAAGCCCTATACACCTAAAACTAGTATTATTGACATGTTATGAGAAAGAAAGAGTTCATTTGGTAAGAAATGAAGAAAATGGGCAAAGTAGAAGTCACTTAGGCCATATTTGGATGAATTTGGATGAAAATGGTTCATAAAACTTAGTTAATTGGTTTTTTTGTCATTTCAAGCCCAATACACCTAAAACTACCTATCATTGACATGTTATGAGAAAGAAAGAGTTCATTTGGTAAGAAATGATGAAAATGGGCAAAGTAGAAGTCACTTAGGCCTTACTTGGTTCTATTATGATGAAAATGGTTCCTAAAAGTTAGTTAATTGGTTTTTTTTTTTTTTTTTTTTTTTTTGTGATTTCAAGCCCTATACACCTAAAACTACCTATTATTGACATGTTATGAGAATGAAAGAGTTCATTTTCTAAGAAATGAAGAAAATGGGCAAAGTAGAAGTCACTTAGGCCTTACTTGGTTCTATTTTGTTGAAAATGGTTCCTAAAATATAGTTAATTGGGTTTTTTTTTTTTGTGATTTCAAGCCCTATACACCTAAAACTACCTATTATTGACATTTTATGAGAATGAAAGAGTTCATTTGCTAAGAAATAAAGAAAATGGGCAAAGTAGAAGTCACTTAGGCCTTACTTGGTTCTATTTTTTTGAAAATGGTTCCTAAAACTTAGCTAATTGGTTTTTTTTTTGTGATTTCAAGCCCTATACACATTAAAATTCCTATAATTGACATGTTATGAGAAAGAAAGAGTTCATTTGCTAAGAAATGAAGAAAATGGGCAAAGTAGACGTCACTTAAGCCTTACTTGGTTCTATTTTGTTGAAAATGCTTCTTAAAGCTTAGTCAATTGGTTTTTTTTTTTGTGATTTCAAGCCCTATACACCTAAAAATACCTATCATTGACATTTTATGAGAAAGAAAGAGTTCATTTTGTAAGAATTGAAGAAAATGGGAAAAGTAGAAGTCACTTAGGCCTTACTTGGTTCTATTTTGTTGAAAATGCTTCTTAAAACTTAGTTAATTGGTTTGTTTTTTTTTTCTTCCTTTGAATTTCAAGCCTTGTACACCTAAAACTACATATTATTGACATGTTATGAGAAAGAAATAGTTCATTTGGTAAGCAATGAAGAAAATGGGCAATGCAGAAGTCACTTAGGCCTTACTTGGTTCTATTGAAATGCTTCCTTAAACTTAGTAAGTTGCTCCTTTTCATATGTATATCTTGTAGGAGGCCTACTAGAAGAAGGTTGAATAAGCAAGCACTCAAGGGATTCGGAAGAGTCCGAATGAGTTATATTGGGAGACTGTGGGTGGTCGCAACAAGAAGGGTCGTGTGAAGGGACTTGGCTAAAGTGCATCGCTATACTATGGCAATCGGATGGGTCGATTTTCCATGTCTTCACAGCAGTACACGCCTTCCATTGTTTCTCATATGCAGGATCAAATGGAGCATAGGGTGCAGGCTCTTCGCAGTGAAATGCGGAGTGAATTGGAAGTCGAGATGGAAGCCCGACTTCAAGCCCAAATGGTCGCAATGGAGAGGAGAAACAGGAGAGGTGGGATGAGTTTATGAGTCATTTCCCCAGTGACACATGTTCCACCATTCAACCTCAAAGTCGACCCTAGGGACGACCCGGGCAGTGGCGGAGCAGGGCAGGGTACCCCAGCTGTAGCTTAGCTTTAGTTTATATAGTATGTACATGTATTTAATTTTGATTATGTTTTATGGCTGCATACAATCTATATATATATATATATATAATTAAATCATTAATTTAATTTTATCCTGAATTAGGTGCAGGAGGTATAGGTTTTGAATGGTGGTAATTCAAAAAAAAATTGATTAATTTGTTAAATTAGCAGGTGAAATTCCGATGGAATTTCTGATGGTATTATCCGTCGGAAGTTCCTTTTGTTGCGACGGAAAAATAATCCATCGAAATATTGTGACGGATTCTTACATGGGAAATTCCGTCGTAACGTCTGTATTTTCCGAGGGAAAATAAATCCGTCGGAAAATTGTGACGGAAAATTGCATCGTAGAATTCCGACGGATTTAATTTCTCTCGCAAAATACAGAAATTACGACGGCAAATTCCGTCGGAAAAATATTTGTTTATGACGGAATATTCCGTCAAAAGAGGTAAATAACGACGGAATGAATTCCGTCGGAATATTGCGACAGATTTTCAATTTAAGTCAATCCTTGTGCCGACAGGTCTAATTCCGTCGGAATTAGTTTTTCCGACGGAAAATCCCTTGGAAAAGGCGAATTTCCTACAAAACGTTTTGCAACAGACCATTCCTATGGAGTTCCGTCGGAAGGTTGATTTCCGACGAATTTTCAAATGGTTCCGATGGATTTTTTCCGTCGAAAACAACTATTTTTTAGTAGTGATTGGCGATCACTTGAATTAAAATCATATTCAGCCTAAAACAAATTATTAATTATCTTATTAGGCGTGATTTCAAGTACAAATTCCCTTTAAACCTGCAAGAAAGGGCGTGATCAAGCAATAACAATGATTAACGAATAATCAAGCAATATATTAATTGACTCAACAATCATCATCATAATCAAAATCATCAATATAATTATAATCTCATCAAAACATGATTAATAGCAAGATCCTAGGCATGATACTAAACGGATTAATAACAAACCCTAGCATGTCACTAAATAAAAATCAAAGCTTTAGCCTAAACATGATACTATAAACATGCTATTAGAAATATTAATTAACACCGTAAACATGATACTAGGAATCAAAATCAACATCCTAACATGATACTAGAAATTAAAATAATATTCTGAGCATGATTTCTATATCAAAGGAATAAATATTAGGGAGATTAAATTACTCACTTTGATGCCTCGTATCTCATTCTATCAAAATAATACACACGTTAGTAACTTAAATAAATAATTCAAATAATAATTGAAATATAGATTTGGGACCAAACGCTCATAACTATCAACCTTTCACGTCGAGTTCGAAGGCAACTGTTTCGGGGTTTTTTGATATCCTGCGGGAGATTTACAATTCCGAGACTGGAACCGGACGCCTGTACCTGCAAAACAAACGGAGGCTCCGAGTGATTGGAGTCTCCGCCTCCAACGGCCAAGTTAGTACTTGTTTAAGGAGTAATTAATCCGGAAAAGTAAAATGTGTTTCTCTAGGTGAGAGTAATTAATGAGCGTAATCCCGTTTAATGAGGATTAAAGTGCATATTTATATGCCTTGGGATGCGTGCCAATCCTAGGTTTTCAGTTAACCTAGGGCTGATTGGGCTTCCCTTGGAAGTTGGGCCTAGGTGGCCGGTTTTTCCATTAGGCATGGAGGATTCCATGTGTCATGACATAATAAGTCCAGAGTGGACGAATAGGCGCGTGCCACGTGGCAAACCCTGACAGGTCCAACTGGAGGACACTTGGCAAGACCCGATTGGCCCACGTGGCGCATTTCGATTGGTGGGAGCAAAATCCCTTAATCAGCAACTACAAGAAGGGCTTGGAGTATACAAGACTTGTGAAGGAGGTATGGTGTTTAATCAAAAGGAGTATCAAGGATGTGTATTGAGATGTGTTTAGGCTAAGGCTAGAAAGAAAGAGAAGGAAAGAATAAGCTTTAGCTTAGAAAGAGGTTTAGATGATGATTGTTGGTGATCAAAACGGGGTAACACGACCTCTATTTATAAGGAAAAAAGAGGGTCGAAGGTTAGAAAAGAGCCAAAATTTGACTCGGAGTAAAACGAGTTCCATCGTGACGCGATAGGAATATCGCTGCGCGATAGCTTTATCGCGATGCGATACGTCTATCGCTGCGCGATATTTCTATCGCTTAGCGATACTTTTTGGAAGATAAGATTTGTACGGAATCCGACTCCCAATCAACTTGGGTTACTCGAATATCCGTACGTATCCTAAAATCATTGAAAAACAAGCGTTTTACCCGAAGTACAATTCTTAAATCCTTATCTTTTCAGAAAACAGGATAAATTAGAACCTTCTAGAAAATTCCAAAAGCTAATAATAAATCCTAATTGATTTAGGAATGATGTTCAAGGATAATGGACCCTCCACATGGTCATTGGGTCGTAGGTAAGGCTCGGTTTAGTATTTTGGCCAAACTTTTTTGTTATAACTCAGATTTGGGCTTATAATCGTTGGAAAACTCTTTTCAAGCCTCATCCAACTATACAATCATTGGACCCATATTATGGACCAAAATAAACTGGTTTGGACATTTTTATGAAAATGACACGAAATGAATTATTTTGGGTTTAAAGGCACAAAGTAAATGATTTTGGATTAAAACATTTTAAGGAAAGGTTAGAAATGGTTAAGGTTAAAGGGAACTTCACGCACTACAACAAATCATCCCTTGTGTCACGAATTATGCCACGGGAATTCCTAATTCGTGGCATAATTCATTTAGCCACGGGAAAAATAAAGTACAATGCAAACACTATATAAGAAGAAAAATTTATGCCACGGGTGATTATATTCCTGTGGCAACTATCACACTTATGCCACGAATAGATCTTTTCCCGTGGCAAACTTTACACTTGTGCCACACATAATTATTTTCCCGTGGCAAACATCCACTTATGCTACAATTTGCCAATAAAAAATTTTCGTGCCTAGATCTACTTATGCCATTAAAAAAGGCACACGACAAATTTATTTAAGATTTAACATAACAGTTAAAATACCTTATACCACAATTACTTGTGAGACTTTGAATTTCTTTACTTTTTACAAATTAGAGGTCGAATATATGTTATCTATTTTTTTTTATTGAAACAATATGTTATCTATTTCTAATAAGCAATTATATTTCTAACAGATATGTTTGCCTTTTATTTTCCTTTTCTTTTGTTTTTTCCATAACATCCAATAATTGCACTTCATCCATACTAGTTTATAGTTTATGTTTGTGTTTTTTCACGGTATTTAAGAGATGAAAGGAGAAAATGGATGAAATACTTTTAAAAACTACAATTATATACTACGTTTGTTCCTGAAATTTTGACTCACTTACTATTCATCTGGTCAAAATAAAATAACTTTGACTACATATAATGATTTATACAATAGAAATAAATTAGTATGAGGGGTCTTATTAGATTCCCCTTATTATAAAATTTTCAAATATTAACTTTTTATAATTTTCACTTATATATAGCCGAAGATATTCATGGTCAAAGATATTCATTGGAGACCGTGCAAATGCAAAGTGAGTCGAATTTTCAGGAATGGAGGGAGTACAAAAGAATGAGATAGAAAGTGGAAAAAAGTACAAGGTAACTGAAAAATTTAAGGGTAATTTAAAAAGTAAAATTAAAAAAATTAAGGGTATAATGATGTTTTCTTACGACCCAAAATTGAAATAAGAACTATATTTTAAATCTCCAAAATAGAAAAACATGAAGTATAATGCGGAACAGAGGGAGTATGCACTATGCCGGCGATCCTTAAAAAAAAAAAATCGCTGCCCTGTGCAATTTCCGAGTCTTTTTCTGTTTCAGTTTTTTCATGTTTTTCCACCAAAAAACCTTACCCAATTCGCATCGCTCTCCTCTCATTACAAAAATGAAGATCGATGGAGCAAAGAAGGATGCACGGTTTGAAGCATTAATTTTCTTGAATGCTCCACGGCCAACGCTCGCTTAGGTAAGACACCCTTTGTCATTTCACAAATTTGATTTAAATTAGGGTTTGATGTATGCTTCAGAATGATCATTTGATGCCGATGGGGAATCTGCTCATTCCAAATCCCACGATTCAAATTGTAATTCCACAATTCACAGTCTCGGAAGTTCAATCCCTCTCTAAAATTCCAAGGTGATATTCAATTAATTAATTATTCATTGTCTCTTATGTTTTGGGTTGTTATGTATGCATTCAATGGTGATTTATTTGTCCCAATTAATATGGTAGCAGTTGAATTTAGTTATAATCTAATTGCTGTATTTTTGTTTTTGCAATTTTCTACTTCAGTTTCATGTGGCTCAATTGCATTTTCTGCATTTCGTACGCTAGTTCAACTTGATTATCAGTTTAGTTAAATTGATTTTTAAGTTTATATATATATATATAACGGTGGGATCATGTGAGAACCAAGGCTTATATGAGAACCCTCTTAAAATAAGAACCAATCTTACACCATCAATTTTGAGATTATGGATGGCTGAGATTAATTATCACTTTCCCATGCATTTTCTTGGGAATACGCATTTCAGTCATTGGTACATGCTTTTTAATTTTTTTTCCTTATTTTCTGCATTGAAACACCGATTTATGTACTATAAAACAAAGAGATTCAGCCATTGAAGAGAGAGAAAATGCAAAATCTGGTTTCATTTTAATTTAGCCATTGAAGAGAGAGAAATGAAGGCAGATTTCAAATGAAGATTTCTCTCTCATAAAGAAAGCTTTTGAAGCGATTTTTTTTTAATTTGATTAATTTTTTGTGTAGAAAAAGCATACAAAATTTCTTAATTTTTGGAGTTTGTTTGATATTTTTTAGGTAGAATTTTCGAAGTAGTGCAAAAAAGGAGCAAATCTGGAAAGACATATTTCAAATGAAGATTTCTCTCTCATAAAAAACCCTTTTGAAGCGATTCCTTTTTTGAATCTTCTTATTTTTTTGTGTAGAATAAGCGTACAAAATTTCAGAATTTTTGGAGTTCGTTTGATATTTTTTTGGTAGAATTTTCGAAGCAGTGCAAAAAAAGAGCAAATCTGTATGTGGTACAATAGTTGAAAATTCTGGAACGACATATTTAAAATTCGAAAACTAGGAGCATATCATGTAATTGGAACACTAATTCTTATATATGGAATAATATATAATATTTATGGGACAATAATTCATATTTCTGGAACAATATAAATTGTATTGACAATAACGGGCATATCATCCAATTGGAACACTAGTTCATGTCTATGGAACAAAGACCATATTGTGATACAGTATTTCAAATTTCTGGAATACCATAATTAAAATTCGAATGAAGTATTATATGAAACATCAATAATTTTTTTTGTATATAACAATGTCATTAGTATATGAAACAATACATATATTTTATGGAACATAAGTAGTATAAAATGAAACATAAGGTATGTTTTTTGAAACATCAATAAGATATAAGAAATCACAGTAAACCTAGTTCATATAGAGCCCAACTATATGAAACAAGCAATAATATATATGAAACATTAATATTATAAATTGAAACACTTAATATATTTTATGAAACACATTAACGTACACCAACTACACTTAATGGATGACGACTAAGATTAATTATCACTTTCCCATGCATTTTCTTAGGAACACGCATTTCAGTCATTGGTACATGCTTTTTAATTTTCTTGGGAACACGCATTTCAGTCATTGGTACATTTCACACATATGGTATGGAACAATGTATAATATTTATGGGACAATAGTTCATATTTCTGGAACAATATAAATAATATTCGAATGAAATATTATATGAAACATCAATGATTTTTATGTATAAATCAAAATCAATAGTATATGAAACAATACATATATTTTATGGAACATAAGTAGTATAAAATGAAACATAAGGTGTGTTTTTTGAAACATCAATAAGGTATAAGAAATCACAGTAAACCTAGTTCATATAGAGCCCAACTATATGAAACAAGCAATAATATATATGAAACATTAATATTATAAATTGAAACACTTGATATATTTTACGAAACATCATTAACGTACACCAACTACATTTATTGGATGACGACTGAGATTAATTATCACTTTTCCATGCATTTTCTTAGGAACACGCATTTCAGTCATTGGTATATGCTTTTTAATTTTCTTGGGAACACGCATTTCAGTCATTGGTACATTTCACACATATGGTATGGAACAATGTATAATATTTATGGGACAATAGTTCATATTTCTGGAACAATATAAATAATATTCCAAATGAAATATTATATGAAACATCAATGATTTTTATGTATAAAACAAAATCAATAGTATATGAAACAATACATATATTTTATGGAACATAAGTAGTATAAAATGAAACATAAGGTGTGTTTTTTGAAACATCAATAAGGTATAAGAAATCACAGTAAACCTAGTTCATATAGAGCCCAACTATATGAAACAAGCAATAATATATATGAAACATTAATATTATAAATTGAAACACTTGATATATTTTACGAAACATCATTAATGACGTACACTTCAACTACATTTTTAACGTAACGTTCGAATTTATGTGAACCTTGCATTTTACTGAACAATCTATTGGTTTTCCAATGCAAATTAACGTGTTTCAATGCAATAAATAATAAAAAGCATATAATAATGACAGATTTTGTGTCCCAATACAAAAAACAATATCATTAGTATGTGAAACAACACATATATTTTATGGAACATAAGCACTATAAAATGAAACATAAGGTATATGTTTTGAAACATCAGATAAGGTATAAAAAATCACAGTACACCTAGTTCATATAGAGCCCAACTATATGAAACAAACAATAAGATATATGAAACATTAATATTATAAATTGAAACACTTGATATATTTTATGAAACATCATTTACGACGTACATTTCAACTACATTTTGTGTTTCAATGCAATAAATAATAAAAAGCATGTAATAATGACAGATTTTGTGTCCTAATGCACAAAAATTAAAAAAAAAAATACAAACAATCATTACAATTAATGAAGGTGGCCCACGTGAATTCCCACTAATGAAACAATAAATCTGAACCATTCATCTAATAAAAATGAATGGTGTTAGATGAGTTCTCATTTTAAAATGGTTCTCACCTAAGCCATAGGTTCTCACATGATCCCATTTCTCTATTTATATATATATATATATATATATATATATATATATATATATATATATGAGGCTTACTATAAATGTTGCCTCTGTATTTTGCAATGCAGTTGCTCTTTCCAACCTCTTCAACCCTTTGTCTACCACCATATAGTTGAAGTATTGTCGTTACAGTAACGTAAAATAGAAAAATTTTAACAATTATTAAAAGGTTTTTTTTTAATATTATAATGAATAAAATTCTCAAGTAATAAGAAAGAGGCCTTACAAATCCAAACTCAAGCAAAGCTTCAAGATGTTCATTCTCCACGCACTTCATGAAGAATGTGTTTGCCTCTTCTCGGTGTGACCACCTTCGTGTTTCAATCCAAGGGAGGAGAATTTGTTGAAGGACCCTTTTTTCTTCGGATATCCTTCGCAGGGTCTTGCAACTTTTATCATGTCATATGCCAGAAATTACATTATTAAAATCTTTGTGTATAGGGGGATGAGAAACATAGCACAAATTATAAGTAAAATGAAATCCTACCTTAATTTGCACCGAAATAAATCTGCAGGAGATGACTTAGCAATGCAACACAAAATGGTCGCTAACACTTCCGACGGAAGGATGTCAACCATGAAAGTTGAAATTTTTCGCCTTTTCGCTACTACATCTATGTTTTATTTATTTTTTTTTTTTTTTTTTGCGTTTTTATGGAATTTAACCTCCGTTTTTTGGGAATAGAAGGAAGTGAGTTATTTTTAAATATTTGTTTATCTTTGAAAATGTTTGAGATAAATAACTTAGTCAGTGAAATGCCTTATATATAGACTATAAAATGACGGTTCACATTCTGCAAGGGAGTGAATGTAGTGGGTGGGAGAAGTAATGATGGTGGTTAATTAATGTTAAGCGCAAATGATGATTTACTGGGGGAGATAAATGAATTTGGCACTCATAATCTGGGGAACTGCCATTTCCCTGACCCTTCACTTCAATTTGTCATTTCAACGCATGCATATAATAATTAATAATGGTACACGTCTTAAGAAATAAGTGTACCACTGAAATATGTTTGGGCTTATTACAAGCCAACTTTGTGTGATTTTATGTTTGTATTTGTAAGTGAAGTATATGTTATACTAATTACAATTTTAGGTATGGGATAATAATAATTGAATAATGTGCTAATTCGAACAACTAAACTTCAGTGTAGTACATGAAGTAGGCTTCAAGCTCCAAATGCAATACATCTAAGATATTTAGGGTACTACTGTAGTCAGGATGGTACAAATGACCTTCTAAAAAGGACCACTAAAAAGAAAAAGACATGTTTCTTGTGCAGGGTGGTACAAAACCTTCATAGGACATTTTATACTCACATTTTTGGGTATCACTAATATCCTTCGTAGTGGGTTTCACATGTATATTTGGTACAAATAACTATGTAATAGAGTTGACCGTCGTAACCAATTCATAATCTTTTAGAGATTTGTTAGTCACAACCTTTGGGAAATATACGGTCATAGTATGACATCGTAGCACAATTTTTAATCACGATTCACGAATTCACTAAAATTTTGTTAATAAGAACTACATGTAGGAGTGCTAGAGTTTACCTCAATAACTTATTCGTAACCTTTTAACGAAGTGGTAATGACAACCCCTATATATACCTTAAGTTCGTAATCACAACCTTTGGGATACTTACCTCAGCAACGAATTCAGTAACTTTACATACAAAGTATACGTCCATCTGCTGTAATTCCTTGTTTGAGTCATTTAGTTGTTGATTGGGTCAGTCATGTCCTTACTCGTTATCGACTGTTAAATGATTTAGGATACGTAGGGTTTCAAGGTAAGAGTAGACGTTTTCATCTAATCGAGGGTACCACTCAGACAATTAGGGTACCACTGTAGTGAGGGTGGTACAACTTAGATAATAAAAAGAACAACTAAAAAGAAAAATGCATGTTTCTTGTGCAGGGTGGTACAAAACCCTCATAGGAGGACATTTTGTACTCACATTTATTGGTGTCACTAATATCCTTCGTAGTGGGTTTCACATGTATCTTTGGTACAAATAAATATGTAATATAGTTGACCGCCGTAACCAATTCATAATCTTTTAGAGTTTTGTTAGTCACAACCTTTGGGAAATTCACGGTCATAGTAGGACATCGTAGCACAATTTTTAATCACGATTCATGTCCTTACTCATCATCGATTGTTAAATGATTTAGGATACGTAGGGTTTCAAGGTTAGAGTAGGCGTTTTAATATAATCGAGGGTACCACTTAGACAATTAGGATACCACTATAATCAAGGTGGGACAAATGAACTGTAACACCCCAGTAATTCTCTTTTTAAAACATGTATTCACCTGTAGTAACCTGTAATAACCTGTAAGAGAATTACTGACGTGCTACCGCCACGTGTTCAAATGTTAAGGCTAGTCTCAGATATCAGCAGCGGAAAACTAATTTAGTTTTAAAAGAAAATATAAGTTTCAAAACTAATAATCAAAACCAAATTTAGACTTACAAGTTGGAACCATAACGGCCCTTATTCAAAACCCAGTAAAATAGGAAGCTGGTAGAGTTAGAGTCAAAATAACATCAATTTATGAAATGAGATAAGCTAAGAGATTAACCAACGCTCCACTCAAAATCCCATCACCCTGATGCAAGTTCAGTTGTGTAAAACCTGTGAGTAATCTGCTCCCCAATTTTACATGTGTAAGAATTGGATCATTACAGGGTCATTGAAGGGCGAAGGCCATGACCAAGAAGAAACATACAAAAGTACGCAATCAGCAACGCTGAGTACATACAAGCTACGAAATATAGTAAAGAGCCCTAGCATGTTACTAACAAGAATTATGTACATTCACAATATCATCATTGACTCGAACACATGACTCAATTGTTAAACAGTACTAAGTTTTCACTAAATAGCCTTGATCATTTCATTAATTTGATTGGATTAAGCAATTGACCGGGTTATCCCCTTATGCCCCATTTCAGAACATTAATAAAAGAAAAACCCTATGCCTCCTTTCGGAAGACATTAATAAACATCCAAGGCAGACAGGCGTGACTCCGTGGCCATACCTAGTATGAGATCTCATCTAACTCATTATAATTTTAAAAGTATTTGAAAACAAGAGACTTGTAGATCAGACGGCCTCTGAAAAGTACACGACTAATACCCCGTGTACCCCAACCCCTGTTTGTCATTCCTCTAGATGTGCACAAATCCAGAGTTTTATTGCTCATCCTTCTTGCACTTTACGTGATTTACCAGTTTAAACTTGGTGATGACTCTAATGCAAAATAATACAATCAATCAAACATTAATCACTCAAGCAATTCAAATTTCCAATTCAATTCTTAATTTATTAGTGGCAAACAACATTTATTATTGAATCCTTTAACTACCTCGGTGTATAAACACCTTAAGTGCATAAGGCACCTCAAATCCTTAATCTCGTCTTATAAGACTTTAACTTTTCCTTTACTCATTCCATTTCAATACAAATGAATAAGTAATTAAAATGATTCATTCCATATATATTCTTGTAGCTTTGCTTCTAAGCTCACTTTGCAAAGTATTGCATAAATAATGCTCATAAGGAAAAATCAATGCAAATTTCTCATAAATGAATTAAACCAATCATCACATTTATCATCAATCAACTCATTACCAAACAATTTCAACCAATCCACAGTTTCTTAGCATGATTCTAGGTTTTTCCAAGTCCTAAGCATGCTCCTAAAATCAAGGTTCCTCGTATTCTTGTACGTACCTTGAGTACACGAATTGGTTGGCCACCTTAAGACTAAAAGTCACCTTCTACGAAGTCCTCTCCTAAACAAAACAACAATAGCTCAATTAATACCCAAGCAATATATTTTACAGCAATACCAAACTACTTTAAAATCCTTTAAATCATTGAAATAATGTTTTTAAATTGCTCACAATAGTCAAAGTTAACAATTCAAAGTTCAATTACAAGTTTGTATGTTAAAATCATGAAAATATAGCTTGTAGCATAAAATTTCAGCAACTTTAAAGTAGGATTATAATCTGAAAATTTATTTATAACATTAATCCTTCGTAAAAATATCTAAAACTGCCCAAAAATCATATTTAGAGGCTGAATTTGGCCAAAATGTTTCGGGGTTTTCTGATGTCCTGCGGGAGAGTTACAATTCCGAGACTGGAACCGGACGCCTGTACCTGCAAAACAAACGGATGCTCCGGATGATTGGAGATCCGCCTCCGACGGTCAAGTTAGTACTTGATTAAGGAGTAATTAATGCGGAAATTAAAGTGATTGGGTCTCTCAAGGTGAGAGTGTTTAATGTGCGTAATCCCCCTTAATGAGGATTAAGGGAGGTATTTATAACCTTGGGAAACGTGCCAATCCTAGGTTTAGGTTAACCTAGGGCTGATTCGGCTTCCCTCAGAAGTTGGGCCTGGGTGGCCGGTTTCTCCATTAGGCATGGAGTATGCCACGTGTCATGACATAATAGGTCCAGGGTGGACGAATAGGCGTGTGCCACGTGGCAAGCCCTGACAGTTCCAACTGGGGGACACTTGGCAGGACCTGATTGGCCTACGTGGCGCATTCCGATTGGTGGGAGCAAAATCCCCTAATCATTTGCCCCTCACAGGTGGCATGTGACTGGTCACGTGTTACCTGTGACAGGTGTCGCACTGTAACAGGCGACGGCCTGCTACAGGTGCCACTCGGCGAAAGGCCGAGAGATTCTCCCGCCCAAATTTTGAATTTTGGAAGTGACCCTTCGCCTTCTCACTTCGCTTATATAAGGGAGTGTTGACTTCAGTCATTTTCACACTTGAGAACTTTTTGAGAGAACATTCGGACCCCTGAACTTGCTCTGACATTTTGGACCCTTTCTGCCTACCGCCTGCTCTGACAAGCCGACTGCAAAGGATTTTCAGAACTCCATCAACGTCACTCGTTCAGGTAACCGTCGGTTCTCTTACTCTTAATTTTTCTCTTAATTTTATTCTTTTTTGAAATGGCACCACGGAAGCACACGACACGACCTAGGTTAGTGATCAGCCGGTCACCGGGGACGGCTGAATCTAGGACTAGGAGTGCCGCCTGCCCTTTTCCGGACCCATCTTTGCCCTTTATACAAAGTCCGACTGTCTCTGTGTCTATGCAGAACATGATGGCCAGAACAAAAAGAACTGCTAGGATTTCAAACTCAGACGGCTCCTCCCACAGGGTGCCGATTAGTGAAACATCTAACCAGGCGCCAGATATGGAAGTGAACCAAAGCGGCTTGAAAGCCGACAGTTCTGAGGGAGGAGTCAAAGTGACCCCTTCCAATTTTACAGTTGACAAGTCTACATTCTCTCCTGCTCCTTTTAAAGGAGAGGAGGCGGGCCCCTCTGGGAGAAGGGAGGAGTCCTCCTCTTCGGACTCGTCAGAGGACGAATCCGAGTCTAGCTCTTCTAGTCATGCTTCTCTGGACACAGAAGAGAAAAACAGTCGCCTACAAGAGGCGAGGCTTTCTCACGCAGTTGAGAAGGGGGACAATTGGGCGGAAACATCCGCCTCTTACCGAAGGCAAAATACCCCTACTACTGCACTGTCCCACGGGGCCGGATCACGGCCATGCAAGAGAAAGTGGGGAGCTTTATTGCGAACCACACTATGGGCCCCGGCTTTTTAGTGTTCGTGCCGGATCCAGAAGACACAGTCGTCTGGCCGGCTGGTACTAGTTATGATGGTGCCTGCTTTGGCTGCTACGAGGCGGCCATCAAGGCTGGGCTGCGCTTCCCACTACATCCGGCTGTTCAGCGGATCTTGGATGGGTATGAGTTGGGGTTATGGAAGTTAGCCCCGAACTCCTGGGTCAACGTACTCGGCTATGTGGCCGGGTGCGAACTGCACGGGGTGGAGCCAAACTTCGAGGCTTTCGCCCACATGAACTACCTCAGCTAGACCCCTAAGGCAGGCGGTACCGGCTGATATCAATTGACAAGCCACAGAGGCTACCTCATGACAAGAGGTAAAGCAAACAAGTGGAAGGACTGGCGAAGCACCTTCCTTATCATTGAGAGTTCAGACACAGAGCTGAACAAGCGCTTCAACAGGTGGAACAGGAATCCGCCTCTTCTTGCAGGCGGCCGCAGCATGCCGCCTGTCCCCCCCCCCCAAAGCTAAGAAAGAGATCCTAGATAAAGGACTCTTTAAAGTAGAGTCGAGGGTCGACTCTACTTCAGGGGTACGAGAGCAAGTACCCCTGCACTGCGTCCCGAGCTTCAAATAGCTCTACGAAGAGTACTTTTTGGTTGCCTGTGGCCTCAGCAGTCGGTGCTCAAGAGGTAGCCGGCCTGTCGAATACTCTGTTTTTCCATGCATTACTGTTATGACTTTTTATTAACATTGCTATTTGTTTTTGCAGCGGACGCCATGAGCAAAATTACCGCCTCCAAGACTGCGGCGGCCATGTTGCGGGCCTCCATCATGCAACAGTCCTCAACCGACTCCCCCAACAAGGGGGCGCCCTTGGTGAGCTTCGAACCTTTCACTCTCTTTTTGGAGTTGGGTTTATGCATATACTGACCGAGTGTTGTTTTGTTTTTTTTTTTTTTTTAGACGGGCGCTCCAAGAGCTTCTTCTTCCCAACAGTCGGACTCCAAGACCTGGAGGACGGCTGTTGCGAGTTCTCCTGGTTCTGCCAGGAAACATGCGGCGGCTGAGAAACAGCCGGCCACTCCTTCTAAAGCTCCAATTGGGCCGCCAAGAAGTATGAAGTTGTCTTTGTGAATTTAGACTTGCTCCCTTCTTTCCTAGGTCTAACTCGTTTGTTTATGGTTGATGCAGCCGGCCCTCAGGAGCCTAACTTGGTCGAGGTGGCCAAGTCTATGATCAAGGTCGTTCCTCCAGCTGAAAGGGAGGCGGTCAAGGGTGTCGGCGCCCTTGACCTAGACGGGATTGCAGGGGTCCTTGATGAGGTATACTTAGCATATTTTTGGTTATTTAAATTCCAGGACGCCTGTTTTTTGTTTGAAAACTGACGCCTGTTCCCTTTTACTTAGGCCCTGCTCCGAGTGAACGGCCTTCGCAAGCCGCTTGACAGGAAGAACAAAGAGGTAATGGCTGCAAAAGCTATGGTCGCCTCTGACTGTGATAAGGCAATGTTTCAAATTGCCCAAAATGAGGTTCTGACAATTGACATTCTTTATTATCAGGCGCAGGCTACTTCTGCCATCCAGGCTCAGTTAGAGGCGGCCTAGAAGAAAAATAGCGAGCTGGAGGCGACCATCAACAATCTCAAGGCCGAGCTGAGACCTCTTCGCCAAAAAATGTCCTCATACGACACCTTGGAGAAATCCTTGGCGCACATTCAGGAACGCCTGGTGACCCAGGAGAAGAATCTTACTCAGGAGCTCTCGGAAAAGGCCGAGCAAGAAAAGAAGGAGCTGGTTTGGGAGATGATGGAAGACTCTGCTCAAATCCAACGCATGACCTGGGGCCGCCTCTTCCCCAATGCCGACTTTTCCTCCTGGGAAAAAACGTACCGCCAGTGTTCTGATAGATATAATCAAGAGATCCTGGCGGCTGCTGAGGACGAGGCGTTGGAGGAGGAGGAGCCGGTAGTGGCGCTTGTGCCGCTTGGGGGTAATGCATCGAAGAAGGATGCAGCTGAAGCCGAGTCCAGCAAAAAGAGTGCTGACCAGGCGGCAGCTGCTATTATTGAAGATCTGCCCCCTTCTTAAGTTTTATGTCTTCTTTTCACGGCCTGCGTGCCGTTTGTTTCTATTTACCCGGCCAGGGGGCCGGGGTTATGAATATTTGGCCGGTCTTTAATGACCGGCTTCTTTTTTATGCCAAAATATTTCGTTTTTGTTTTGTTTCAAATTTGTTTAAGTATCGAATATTCTGATATCCAATTGCACACTATACCGACTGTTTTGCATGGCCGATAGTTGCGGACAGGTACGAGATAGTTAGTCACGCCACCTATGCCCCTGGACGACTGGTTTTCTGTTTCAAGGCTAAGCGATCAG
This sequence comes from Chenopodium quinoa, assembly GCF_001683475.1. Classification (NCBI taxonomy): domain Eukaryota; kingdom Viridiplantae; phylum Streptophyta; class Magnoliopsida; order Caryophyllales; family Amaranthaceae; genus Chenopodium; species Chenopodium quinoa. The sequence continues at coordinate 3,691,848 of NW_018743252.1, read as the reverse complement.
TCGGCCACTTTAAAGAATGGATTTCCTTCAACCAAGTAGGAAGGTGGTTTCCTACCTGCCTTGTTTGTTTTTTGTTTTTTTTTTTTTTAAGCTAGAGACTCTAGTCGGTCCAGGCCGACTGTTCCCCGCCACTTTTAATCTAGTGCAAACAGGCGCTGTATGAACACCTTTTTAGCTTCATACTAAAATTTTTTAAGGAGCGACCATGGAAACATAATTGTTACCTAGTCGCCAAGTGACTGAGTAGTAGAGGTATCAAGCGGTGGGTACCGGTTGTTTTCCTTTATTCGCCAATGTTTGTTGGCTATTAACTCATAAGATACCAACTGTTCTTATCCCAAGTAGTTCAGTCGGTCGGTTGACACGGATGGCTACTGTGAACACTTGTTTGACCTGATTTGTCAGTTAAGTGAGAGGTATCCTTGTCCGGGAAACGGCTACGTGGTTGTCTTGGTTAGGCAGTCGTATAGGTGTCGTGTAATGATTTTATTGAACAATGTTCCACCCAAAAGAGAGCTGCTCTCTGCGACGAATTTCATCTGGATGGATGTCGTCGGACGCCTGCTATAATGTTGGGACAGGTCGAATTGAATTTATATTTGGATCAGTTGGCTTGGCGCCTGGTCTGATCATTTTAGCCATGAGCCTTTGATAGTTCTTGGTGAACTGTGTTATGGGAGAGTAACCGGTTGTGTGGAACAAGCGGTGTGCCCCTCTTAAGTAAAAATTAAACATGGAGAGTAGCCGACTGTTTGTCAGTAGGCATGCCCCTCTTAGGTAAAAATGAAAATTAAACATGGAGAGTAGCCGACTATTTGTCAGTAGGCATGCCCCTCTTAGTACAGAATTGAATGAAACATCAAACTTTTATTAAGTAGCCCTCGACTATTTACATCATTTAAAAGAAATATTTCTTAAGATTATCTACATTCCAGGTTCGAGGCAACGGTTGGCCGTCTGGTGTTTCCAGACGGTAGGTACCGTCCCTGACTTCTTCATAGATTCGGTAGGGTCCTTCCCAGTTGGGAGTTAGTTTGCCAGATTCATTAGCCCTACCAACTGCTTCCATTTTTCTAAGTACAAAGTCCCCTACTTTGAGTGGACGCCTGTGTACTTTTTTGTTGTGTGATCTAGTCATTCTCAGGCGGTAAATTTCATGGCGCAAGACAGCATTTCCCCTCCTTTCTGGGAGTGAGTCTAATGCCAGGCGCATGGCTTCCCAGTTTTCCTCTTCGTCATATAGCATTACTCGAAGAGTCAGCTCGTAGTGTTCTATTGGAAGAACAGCTTCCGCACCATAAGCTAGGAGGAATGGAGTTTCTCCAAGCGCCCCTTTTTCAGTCGTCCTAATGGCCCAGAGAACATGTGGTAATTCATCCTCCCATAGGCCGCCTGCTCGTTCAATCTTTTTCTTGAGACCGTCTGAGATGATTTTATTAAAAGCTTCTACCTGGCCGTTTGCTTGTGGACGGCCGACTGATGCAAAGTGGTGTGCAATTCCTTGGTCACCCAACCAGCTTTTGAGAACAGGCGTCTCAAATTGGGGACCATTATCAAAGACCATAGACATGGGAACCCCGAACCGAGTGATGACATTTTTCTAGATGAATGAAATTACATCCTCCGTCTTGATTCCCTTTACAGCCTCCGCCTCCACCCATTTAGTGAAGTAGTCGACTGCAACAAGTATGTACCTCCTTCCGCCTGTAGCAGGCGTATAGGGACCCAGAATATCCATGCCCCACTTAGCAAACGGTAGTGGGCTATGAATGGTAGTGAGGTTAGTAGCCGGACGGTGAATTAGTTTGCCAAACCTTTGGCACTTGTCACATTTTTTCACCATCTCCATAGCATCTGCTTCTAAAGTAGCCAAAAGTAGCCCTGCCGCCTTGTCCGTTGAGCAAGCGTCCTACCGCCTATATGGGAAGCGCAAAAACCAGAGTGAAGATCGTCTAGTATCTCTCGCCCCTTTTCTGGAGTAACACATTTTAAGTAGGGTTGAAGGTACCCTCTTTTGTGAAGTTCTCCCTTTATCATTTCAAAACTGGTTGCCCGTTTTTTCAGCGCTGCCGCCTGGTGATGATCATCCGGCAGGGTACCGTCTGTCAGATATGCCCTGATTGGATCCATCCAGGTTGAGCTTCTGTCTAGGATTCCAATAGGGTCTTCCTCGATGCTTCTCTTCTCCATTACTTCCCAAAAAACAGTTCGAGGAGTATCACAAGAGGCGGACGATGCTAATTTTGAAAGTGCATCGGCCTGGTTGTTTTCTGATCTCGGCACTTGAGTCAGATGAAAATCTTCAAGGGAACCGACTGCCTGTCGTACCGCCTGTAAATACTTGATCATGGCCGGATGGGTTGCTTCGTATTCGCCATTATACTGACTCACTATCAATTGTGAATCGGAAAAGGCGTTTATCTTTCGTGCCCCTGCCGCCTTGCACATGCGGATTCCGGCTAGTAAAGCTTCATATTCTGTCTCATTGTTTGAGGCCTGAAAACTGAAGCGTAGAGCATATTCGTACATGTCGCCTTCTGGCGACTGACATATGACGCCTGCTCCACAACCATTTGAAGTAGAGCTTCCATCCACATATACCTTCCAGACTTGTTCTGGATCTCGAGAATCAGGGGGACGAGTCATCTCAACAATAAAGTCAGCAAAGGCTTGCCCCTTCACTGCTTTTCTAGGCTCGAAAGTAACTTCGAGGCTCTGTATTTCTATGGCCCATTTGATCATCCGGCCTGACGACTCCATGGTGGTCAGTGGCCGCTTGATAGGTTGATCTGTATACACGACGACTGCATGTGCCAAAAAATAGGGCTTCAATTTTTTAACAGCCATGAAGAGTGCAAGACCAAATTTCTCCACTAAGGGATACCTCAACTCTGCATTTTTCAATACATGACTGACAAAGTAGACCGGGAGCTGACAGGCGTCTCTTTTCAGCAAGAAGGACAGCGCTTAACACATGATCAGAGACGGCCAGGTACATGTAGAGTACTTCTTTGGGCAAAGGGCTGACCAGCCTTGGCAAGGAATGCAAGTGAACTTTCAATTTCTGGAAGGCCGCCTCAGCATCCGGCCCCCATTCAAACCTTGCCTTCTTCTTAATGGCCTGGAAGAAGTATAAGCATTTGTCGCCTGATCGGCTTAGAAATCTTCCCAAGGCCGCCAGACAACCTGTTAACTTCTGAACCTCTCGGACGGTACGAGGCGACTGCATGTCGATGACCGCCTGCACCTTCTCAGGGTTCGCCTCTATTCCTCTCTGATTGATAAGGAATCCGAGAAATTTCCCAGACTCAACTCCAAATACACATTTCTTAGGATTGAGCATGACATGGTGCCGCCTGAGTGTGGCGAAAGTTTCTCGGAGGTCCGAGAGATGATCTGTCTGAAGCTTAGACTTGACAGTCATATCATCAATGTATGCCTCGACGTTTCTCCCGATTTGATCAAAGAACACAGTGTTTATCATTCGCTGGAAGGTGGTCGGGGCATTCTTAAGACCGAACGGCATAACCGTGTAACAGTATAACCCTTGATCAGTGACGAAGGTCGTCTTCTCCTGATCTTTCTTCCATAAAGGAATTTGATGGAAACCAGAGTAGGCGTCCATAAAACTCATTAAAGCATGGCCAGCTGTTGAGTCGACCAGGTTATCAATTTTAGGCAGAGGGTAACTGTCTTTGGGGCACGCCTTGTTTAAGTCTGTGTAGTCTACACACATTCGCCAGGTGCCATTCGGCTTTTTAACAAGCACTACATTTGCAACCCAGTCTGGGAAGTAACATTGCCGAATGAACCCTGCATCAAGTAGTTTTTTAACTTCGGCGGCTGCCGCCTGACTTCTTTCTTCGCCATGGTTCCGCTTTTTCTGCCTTACCGGCTTCTTTTTCGGATCCACAGCCAGTTTATGTACCGCCAGGTCAGGACTAATGTCTGGCATTTCGTGGACTTCGAATGCAAATATGTCCTTGTATTCTTTCAATAGTTTGTGCAAATCTTCACCCAGGACTTTCAGAGCAGTCGTCCCAACTTTGACTGTTCGGTCAGGACGTGAGTCGTCTAAGATCAGGTCCGTATGCTCACCAGCCGGCTGAGGGCGGAATTCGTCCGACCGCTCCTCTGCCAATGATTGCTATTTTTCTGTCTTTTCTTGCGGCCCCCGTCTGGGCTGCCTTTCTCTTCTTGCCGCCTGCTTCTTGAACAGGCGCACTCTCCTTGACATTGTCAAGGTCTGTTTTTCCACCACTTGACCCATCGGTCGTAACAGTGGGCTTGATATCCGAGAGATAGCACTCTCGGGCCATCCTCTGATCTCCCCTTAGGGACCCGACTGTTCCATTATCCCTCTCAAACTTGAGCAACATAAGAGATGGTATTATAACAGCCTTGGAATTATTCAGGGTTGGTCGTCCCAGAATCATGTTGTAGGCCGAGAGTTCTTCTACTACCAGGAACCGGACTACCATGTGTCGTCCTTCCCCTTTTTCACCCAGGCGGATGGGTAAATCCACTCGTCCCACTGGGTGGACGACTCCTCCTCCAAACCCTACTAAAGGGTGGGATGCCGGATGTATGCAATCAGTCTGATATTTTAATTTTGACAAACATTTGCTACTGATAAGATCTGAGGAGCTTCTAGTATCTATAAGGATTCGGCCAATTCTCAGGTTGGCCACTTTACACTCAATAACGATAGGGTCGTCATGCGGCCCCCTTACCCCTCCTAGATCTTCTTCAGTGATGACAATCTCAGGAAATGAATATTTGGAGGGCCGTTCTTGGTGAACGGAATTTACATCTAGCCGTCTGATATTGTCTTTGTTGCCCCTAATAGTGGGACCGCCTCCTGCGAAGCCGCCTGCAATGGTGTAGACGACTGCATCATCTGTATCAGAGCTGTCGGCCTGTTGACTCTTTTTGGCCGACTACTTTTTCGAGGAAGTGTTCCCCGTAGATTTCTTGACATAAGTGTCAAGATCGCCCTGCTCAGCCAGGCGGTCCAGATACCGCATGAGACTGATGCATTCGTTGGTGTGATGACCAACATCTTCATGATAATCACAGAATTTTTCTTGGTTCCGGTTGCTTGCAGAACCCTTCATGGGGACCGGCTTCTCAATTGAGATCCGTCCCTTGATTTCCTTTAGGATAGCTTGGCTATCCTTGCTAAACGCATACTTTGGGGAGTATGGTTTGAATTCTTTTTCCTTCTTCTGGGCCGGCTGTTTAGAGGAATCAGCCGCCCAGACCTCTTTTCTTTTCTTCTCATCTTTGTTCGACAACTGTTTCTGTCGCCCTTCTTTTTTGTCGAACCTTTTCCTGTCCGACTGTTTTGTACTACAAAGATCAGTCGCCTGTATATAGGCTTCCACTTCAATCAAGGCCTCTTGAAGAGTCGCCACCCTCTTTCGGACCAAATCAAATTTGAATGTCGATCCGTCTTTGAGGCCTCTGAAAAAGTCAGTATAGGCTACCTCATCCGGTAACCCTTGAATCTGTATTCTCATCAGGTTAAACCGCCTGATGTAAGAACGAAGCCCCTCCTTCTCGCCCTGCTGAATCGTTCCTAAATCAAGGGTCGTCTTCTTCGCAGGTATGTTCATGGAAAAGTTGGAGGTGAATAAGTAGGCAAGCGTCCTGAAGTTATTCACACAACCAGTCGGCAGGTTGCCGAACCATTGTTGTGCGTTCCTTTGAGAGTCGCTGGGAAACACTTGCACCAAGTGGGATCGTCCAACCCTTGAAGGTACATCAGGTTGGTGAATGCCATCAAATGGTCTTCTGGGTTAGTAGTGCCGTCATAGGCGCCTACTAATACATTTTTCACTTTGGCCGGCTGAGCGGCTTCAGCAATTTCCTTGGAGAAGGCCGACGGCTGTTCCCCAAGTCTAAGCAACCGTAGCTGCCAGTCCATAGGTTGGACATTCTTCGCTGCATGCCCACCAAACAGAGGTGGCTGCAAAAAATATTGTTGTTGCGGTACAAATGGTAAGTTTGGTACCGCCTGGTCACTATGAAAATCGGACTGACGGGAGGTACCGCCTGACTGACTCTCATGATGCGACTGAGTATGCCTCATCGAGGTATTGCGCAGACTGTCTTGGAAGTTTGAAGTAGAGGCCGACTCTGACAATCGGTCATTCTTCTTCTGTTCTAGAAATAACCGAGCATCTGTGTATGTTTTCTTCGACCCGTCCGCCTGAATATGACGAACAGGTTTCCTCTTTCCTGGAGTTGGAAAGCGGTACTTTGTGAAATCAAGGGCAGGCGGCTCCCACTTCCTAGAGTTAGGATGAGGGGTCGCCTCTCGCCCCTGAACTGGCTTCCTCTTCCCTGAAGTGGAAGGCTTCTTAGCCGACTGTTCCTTGGCAAGAGCAGGCTTCTTGTTGAGCAACTCTTGAATCTCTCCCTTGAAGCCCCTCATGAAGGTCATGAGTTCGTTCCTTGTAATGGGAGCAGACCCATCAGCCGGCTGCTGCTGAACAGGCAGTGCGCCTGCTGGATCACTGAGTCCAGTTTGAAGATGTTCCCGTTCCCTCCTTTTGGTATGACGGGTGCGTCGGGCCCTTAGGGTCCCGTCTGAAGCTGTGTGAGCTTCAACTTCAAATTCATTCTCAGTATCGTGGTCCGACTGAACTTGAGGGTCGTCTAGGGGACGCCTCTCTTCAGGAGTCGGTATAGACGTGAATGCCATCTCAGAAGTACTCTCCCCACAGACGGCGCCAAAATGTTTCGGGGTTTTCTGATGTCCTGCGGGAGAGTTACAATTCCGAGACTGGAACCGGACGCCTGTACCTGCAAAACAAACGGATGCTCCGGATGATTGGAGATCCGCCTCCGACGGTCAAGTTAGTACTTGATTAAGGAGTAATTAATGCGGAAATTAAAGTGATTGGGTCTCTCTAGGTGAGAGTGTTTAATGTGTGTAATCCCCCTTAATGAGGATTAAGGGAGGTATTTATAACCTTGGGAAACGTGCCAATCCTAGGTTTAGGTTAACCTAGGGCTGATTGGGCTTCCCTCGGAAGTTGGGCCTGGGTGGCCGGTTTCTCCATTAGGCATGGAGTATTCCACGTGTCATGACATAATAGGTCCAGGGTGGACGAATAGGCGTGTGCCACGTGGCAAGCCCTGACAGTTCCAACTGGGGGACACTTGGCAGGACCTGATTGGCCTACGTGGCGCATTCCGATTGGTGGGAGCAAAATCCCCTAATCATATAGTATGTAAGTTTCCGTAATATATCTAGTTAAACCTTGATTAAAGAGTTAAAAGTCTCCTCGTGGGATCGATCCTTGCTTACCCTTTTACTAGTTGTTAATATTTTTGAAGGTTAAGTTAGGAAATTAAATATTTAATTTTATACGGTAAACGACACGTATCACCCTACTTCACTATTTTCACTGGATAACCGTAAATCACATAAACTAAAAACATCATAACAACAAATTCATTCCAATTAAGGGTTTTAGAACCACCCCCACTAAAATATTTCCCAATTAAACAAATGAACAACACAAGTAACCCTAAATCGCTAAATTCACTGGAAAACCCTAAATTACAAAAACTAAAACTTCATAATAACAAACAATTTACAACAGCTATTTAAATTTCTTAATAACCAATAAATGCATCAAAAGCAAAGTTGTTAATCTCGTTTTTGAGACCATACCTTCAATCAAAGGAACCAACAACTGCCGGTACACAATTCACGCAATTGTTCACGATTACCACGCACCAAAATTCTTTTTTAGCTCCGGCAGCAACCACCGTCGTAGTCTCTTCGTTGGAACTGAGTACAGTAACTACAAGGAGGAGCTGGAGGAGCGAACAAGAGAAAACAAGGAGAGAGAATGCTTTGCTGTTACTTTATGAAAAATATCTTTTTCATATATAAAAAAAAAAAACCAATCCCGTTACATTTTAGATTATAACGGGTATTTGGTGAGTCAGCCTCCACTTTTGCATTTCTTAAGCTTGGTAAATGACACTGCTACCCTCCTATTTACTTCCTTCATTCATTGCGCCTATGCGGTGATATGTACTCATCATCTTATGGGTAAAACACAGATACACATCAGAGAAGAGAAGAAAAGAGTAAAAAAATAAAGCGAAAGGTCAAAAGTAATTTGCCTGAATCATGAAAGGGAGGAGGAGAGAGAGCAAATGTAGAAGAAGACAGGTCACTGGTATCCATCAAACAAATAAAAACAAAAATAAAAATTAAAAGACAAATCGTAATTTGCCACGTCAACATTTCTCTCACACATGCGATTGTCATGCTTGAGCACTGTTCATAAGGGAGATAGATCAAACTCTTAAAGGGTTGAGGATTATTCAGGTATCTGTATAGAGAGGAATTTGGGGGTGTTATACATTAGGTCAAGGAACATTACTAATTTTCAACACGTGGAAACTTGTTCTTTTTTTTCGAATAAATAAAATTCAAATATAGATATTCCGAACCTTTAAAATATTATCTCATTATCCTTTTGAAACGAAAATCGAGTCTCTTGTAATTTTATTTAAATTGATATTAGAAAATCTTATGAAAAAATTCTATCCAATTGTTTAATTCTTTTGTGTGTGTGAGTATATTATTATTTTTTTGTTACAACGGTTTGACTTTTGCACTATTCACCCATTATAATTTGAATCTATTTAATGATTTAAATAAGAAAAAAATATTGTTAGCTGATGTCTAGAGTTAGGTTCGTCTTAATTTGTATTTTCATAATATCAAATTTTTATAATTTCTAACTTTTACATTCTGATGATTAGGTATATAAGTAATTCAAATTACACATTGACAAAGATAAAATGAGTATTATTGCAACTTAAAAAAAAAGGAAGTATATTTATGAATAAAAATTATAATTATTAATATCAATTGCAAAAATGAGTTCTCATAATAAGAATAGATGTTAATCAATTCAAACTACCTATTTTTATTTCTTACTAAAATTTATTTTACTTATTAAAACTACTTTGTATTAAAAATGGAGTTTTCTTATCAAAATTGATTATTTCAGTTAAAAACTATTTTTTGTTGATTAAAAATAAATTTACAGGTTTCTATTTTTAAAGGTGATCAATTAATCTTTCTTCAAAAAAAAAAAAAAGGATGATCAATTAATATAGTTATATAATCTTTTTTGTTGAACGAACAATGCCCCTTAATACTCAATAAAGCTTTGAAATACTCCTCACTTTTCCGCTCAAAAACTGTACCAAAAGAAAAAAAAAATTTAAAATCCGCATAATAAATGAAGATAAACACTAGGATATGGGAGTTAAAAATTATCAAACTAATTTTTTTTATATTGTTACAAGGGATGATGAACAATAAATATGAAATCTTAAACGCCAAGACCAAGAGAAGAGAAAAAGAAACGTGCAAGCAACAAATAAGTTAACGGACACCATGTCTTACCTGTGAGTCTTTTCTTAACGTTTATGTTCCACTACTTGCTCGTGAAAAGCAAGAAAAGAGAAAACATGGAAAACAGGATACCACGGCGTAATTTACAAAAGATTTTAAAAAACTTTTATTTCAATAACATGTTTGTTAACAATGAGATTATTATACTAGGGGAAGATAAATGTAGATTTTGACAATAAAAATATGAAATTTTTTATTAAATCTTAACCAAGCTAAGTAAGGTAATGTACAAAATAATTGAATTGAAGACATTTTTCGTTATAATCAGTTTTAAATTAAGATTAGTGAAACTAAATGAGTTCAATAGTAAAAGATATTTTTCAATAGAATTAAGTTACGGGTAACAAAACATCCAAATAATTACCATGCATCAACTAAACTCTTCCCAATAGTGTATGAATTTATTGATTCATTAGTTGAAACAAAGATTACTTCCCTAAAAATGTGCTTGTAAATCATGCAACAATAACACACTTCCTTTATTAATTTAGCATATTTTTAAAAGTATGTTTTGTTACACTAATGTAATAATGTTTTCCCTGATTAAGTCAAACTTAATCTTGTTTGGTTTCTTAGATTTTAAAGTGATGATAAACACCTGAGTTGGTTGTTTCTTGCTTATTATTATCAAACGTTTCTTATGAACGGTAACATTTATATTGAGTTTTGAATGGTTTCAGCCCTCTTCATGAAGATCAAGAAATAGGTGATTCGAAGTGTCCAATCAAACAAAGCTTCAAGACTTGAAGAACCATGAAGAAAATACGGCTATTTCACCAAATGCCGCTGAGCACTTTAATAGTTCAACAAATTCCATCAAGGTTTTCAAATTCACCAAATGCCACCGAGTTTTATAAAAATTCGCCGAGTGCCATTAATGATTGACGACCCTTAACTCCGTTAGTTATTAGGGTTTAATCATGACACATGTGGACTCCTATTAAATCTTTACCCCCTGACCTCCCTATGGAACCCCTTAACCCCACCAAAACCGCCGACTGCAGTTAATCCCCCTTTCCTCCTCCCGAAAAACCACCCCAACCACCGCAACCGTCTCAAGCAATGCCCAGAACTCCACCTGCCCAACTCCAGCACCCAGACGACGACCCACAAAACTCCGCCTGTCCGACGACCCCCGCCTTGATCCCCACCCCAGCCCTCGGAACCACCTGAAGCACCAACACAACGTATCACGGTAGCCTCCAAAACCGACCATGAAAACCCAGAATAAAACCTAGCCATGGAAACCCTTCACCTCTAAACGACCGAAATCAACCATGGAAATCCAGAATGGTGGATTTCTATGGTCGATTTCGTCGTTTCAGGGGTGGAGGATAGGAGGGGTGGTTTTGCACGGTGGTCGGAAAATGCTGGGTGTTTTTTCGTGAGGGGAAAAAGCGAAAGGCGCTAAGTCGCTGGTTTTAGGGGTGGTGGTTCGGCTAGTTTCGACGGTGAAGGTGGGGCAGGGAGTACCGGCGGCTGGGGTTAGGCTGCCGACATCGGCAGTGTTGGTGGTGGGGTTGGGTTAAGGTTAGGAATTTAAAAAAAATTAAGATTTTTTTAAATTGAACCAATCATATCATGACACGTGTCATGATTAAACCCTAATGACTAACGGAGTTAACGGCCATTAGTTATTAATGGCAATCGGGTGAATTTTTTAAAAACTCGGTGGCATTTGGTGAATTATTAAAGTGCTCAATGGCATTTGGTGAAATAGCCAAAGAAAATAACTAGGATAGCTCTTTGTCATATTTAGTCTAGTTAGGTTGTTTGCAAGTGTGGTGCATGAATAGTTAATTAAATTGGTGAATTGTTTTCTATTAAGGAGTTAAATGTTGTGATACTAGTAGGAACAGTTGAGCCAGTACTCAGGATATTGACAAGTTAGTTAAGGAAACAAAATAAAAATTATGTTTGCTTAACGTGGTTTATTAGTTGGCAAATATTCAGACTTTCCAAAGAATAAGAATTCTTTCCTCAATATATTTTTAGCAAGGGAAATATTCACTGACTAAGGAGTTCGTAATTATGCAAATTAGGAAGATATATTATTTCACATATATCTTAGGATATTATTCTAGTCAATTTATGAAAATAGAATAATATACTAGTTACATACTTTCCATTGTGCAGATTGTGTATTATGGAAAGTATCTTTGCCCTAACATATGATTTTCTATGTCACGAAATAATTAATCTCCCAACCATTACTATTTCACATAATAGCAAGTTCTCTTCAATAAAGCTCAAATACTCATGGGAAACAGCTCGTTAATTTATACACTTGTAGTGCATAGATTGGTAAGATTTTCATTGTCTCTTACCTAAGCATTGTGAGAAAGCATTATTGAAGAGAGCTTGTGTGTATGTAATTGAATCACTGTGGGTTTAAAGGTTGTAGTGCATAGATTGGTAAGATTTTCATTGTCTCTTACCTAAGCATTGTGAGAAAGCATTATTGAAGAGAGCTTGTGTGTATGTAATTGAATCACTGTGGGTTTAAAGGTTGGGTAGCATTTGTGAGTTCAATTACGAGGGCTTATGAGGTTAAGTGCGAAACATTACACATCTAGGGTTAGGTGTGGCCGTGTGGGAGATTATTTGACTCGAATAGGCAAACAATAATTGTAACTTCGTTTATTTTTTGGAGGAGATTAACAAGATTAATTAGGTAGGGAGGACATAGACTTTGAGTTAAGTCGAATCTTGGTAAATTATGGTGTTCTTTATTGGTTTCATTATTTAACTATTTCCGCTGTGCAAAACCAGTTTCTATGGGTCCTTTATAAAATTGAGAACTTTTTTCAAAAAAGCACACAAATTGTTATCGTACACAATTCAATCCCTCGTGTTGAATACTAACGGCACTTTCAATTCTCTTAACTAAGGAATTTACCACCGAGTTCTCATGTTGTTTAGCAACACTTTAAGTACCCTTCTAAACTTTAGAATTCACAAGGTGTATTGAAGGTGTTGTAAAGATTCAATTATCATACAAATCTTTACAAATACTAACTTTATGTGTGGTTGTTTAAATTAAAGGTATACACTAGGTTTTTCACAAATACAAATTGAACGTATTAACTTAATTACTAAACTTATTTGAGACTAAGTATATCTTTTGTACTCATTAAAATTTATTTTACCTATAATAATAATTTACATTTAATTTAGATTTTCTTGAACTTCCTCTTTGTTAAGTTTTCAAACTAATCAACCGTTATATAAAAAATAGACATAAGGTGAAAGAATAAGGCCTAACTTACCCCTATATTATGACCAAGGAAACAAATTCTTGTACCTTTTTTTATAATCCTAATATAAACACACTCAAGCGCAAACATATTTCAAATGTATTAAAGGAGAAAATTAATCACTGCAAAGGTTCTTATGCATAATTTTAAAAAAACACGGTTTGGTACAAGACATATTTTAAATTAGACTAGACCGAAGAGTGACAAGTTAAAATTTTCAACTTAGAGAATAAATCAATTCTTGTCAATCTAGTCGATCTGGTCCATTTTTCAGTTTGGACTGGTTTTTAATTTGAGCATGTACCCTATTTATGAATTTGCAAAATGCTTGATAAAATTAATCATAGACTCTAGAAAAACATGCTCCTTCACTAATAACATCTTGCACTCTTTGTTTCATCTTGTCTTAAACATTCTCATAAAAAAACCATATTCCATTGATAAATCTAGTGAATTTGAGGAGGAACACTAGTAGAAAAACACAATTGAGCTGCCCCAAATGGACAACGGTTATTAAAATCCGTTTCCTAAAACCCACAAAAACTCACCAAAAAAAAAAACTGAAATATACAAATGGGGAGCGGTTTTGGGTGAACCGCTTCCAATATTGTAATTGGAAGCAATTGAACCGCTGCCATTATTTAAAATGAAAATAAATAAATAAACAAAAGCAGGCTTCTCTAATTAACAACCCCCCTCCCCCCGGTTTCTCTTTCCCTCTGTTTCGCTCCCTTTCGCACTCTTTCACTCTCTCTTTCTCACTGAAACTTTTCCTTCGAACGCAAGCACTCTAACACCACTGCTACTGTTGCCGGTCGCCATTGCTACTGTTGTTGCTTCACATAACCCCCAGCACCACCACAAAGCTATTGCTGCTGCGCTGGTTTATTCACACGCCACCACCACCACGACCACCACCATATTCCATTGATAAATCTAGTAAATTTGAGGAGGAATTAACTAATATAAAGGGAAAAAGTATATAAAAAATCATATTCCATTGATAAATCTACCAAAAATAAACTTCTAAAATTTCATTTTTGTTATGGATACCTAATTAATAAGATTAGACTATCCTTGACATAGGGTGTCATTCAAATACTTGCAGGATTCCCAATAATAGGGGTCCCTGTAGCTTATGTATCTTATCTATGAAAAAAAAAGGCAGTGTTAATTATTGACATAAGCTAATAGAATTTAAACATGGTATTAAAAAATTAAAGTGGAAGTTGATCCTATTGCAAGTACGTGCACCTAATGAATCCTCTATCTCTACACCTTGTCCATACATACCCAAGACAAAGAGAGAAGCCCACTATCAAAACTCAAAGTGAGATTCCATCTTAAAACCAATTGGCAATAGGAGGAATATCCCGCTTGAATTATAAACTAAAAGGCTTTTGTTTTATTTTTTAAAGTGGGACAAATAACACTCACACTTGCAATTAAGAATCACCCCTCAAGTGTAAGCCTATACACTCCCCTTTGAACGAAAACGCACCCAGTCCCTTCAGAGCCTAACTCTAAGACAAGGTGACATTGACAAATGACTGTATCTGCATAAGGTCTAACTTAGACAATCCCTATCAGAACGTGTGATCAAATCTAGCTCTGTTACCAACTAACAAATGGAGGAGAGACGAGGGGAAAATTCCGAAGGCCATTACCAGAGCCTAAACTGTGGTTCCGCCCGCTTGGGTTATATATGCGGATTGACAAAAAAAAAAAAAAAAAAAAAAACCAATGAACAATCCTATCTTAACAACCGATAAAATGTTGTTGAAGCTTACCTTTTTCAAACAACACATGTAAGTGTCCCATATTGATAAAGAAAGATAAAGTAGTTGAACACCTTATAAGACTAAAAAAGCCACTAGTCTTACTATCATATGCCCATATGTAGTTTTGGGAGAGAATATATTGAACTTGTGAAGTGAATTATCTCTCTTGACAATAGTTGCGACTTAAACCCATATCTAACAAATACTATGATATCAGATTTGCGCAGTCATAGCTGTGTGAAAAAGCCACACTCCTAAGCCTATGTACAATCGAAAATTTTGCAATGAACTCACTTCACCGGTTGGCGGTTGTTGGCCTAACACGCCGTAATTTTTAACTGATTGATTGATCCATTGCTAGCTAAAGGCCAGAAAAGATGGTGTTTGTCACTAACTAATCAACCAAATCACGTTTATAGACTGCAATTAAAATCAATTTAACCCAAGTTACTCGTTGAAATTAAAATATTAACTTTTCAAATTGGCTAATTAGCTAATTGTGCACTAATTATTTATTAGCCATTAAATTGAGGATATGTGTCAATGTGTTTGACACTTGTTTATTTAGTATGATGAAATATGGGTACACCCAACACAACACCCTTTTAATTTCTCTTGAATATTAAAGAAAATAGAAAATACTAGTATAAGGTGTCAAGTTTCCCTAATCATGCCCCTATTTAACATAATTTTCAATCTACCATTCATACCATCAGTTGTAAATACCGTTTTGTTTATTTACCGATTCAAGTTAAACCACTAATTAAAATAGCGGTTTTACCTTCGACCAAACAGCCGATTAAAATGACAATTTTGTCCAAAATAAAACCGCTAATTGAACACAAAAGTAAACCTCTAGTTTTAATAGAATCATCTTTTTTTTTACTTCTACTATGTATAAATAATTTTAGTTAGTGGTTTACCTCTGTTAATTGCTAATTTAATTAGCGGTATTTTTTTAATAATTAATTAAAATAATAGGTTGATTTATTCCGATGAGATGGACTATAGATTAGCAATTATATATTTAATAATTTAGAAGAAAAAATAAAGACATAGCTAGAGAAATTAGACATCTTCAAGCATTTTACGGATATCGTTCATGATTCCCGTTTAAAAAAGTATTCAAATCACTCTAGGACAGTAGGAAAAAACACGTTAACTAAAAAAAATATGTGACAGTTATTCGAGTGAATACTGTAAGCTGTAACACAATAAAATTGAAGTACTTGTATAATGTTGAACAATAATAAATTTGCCTGCCAAAGTAAGCAGTAAATTGTATATTAATCTATTTTCTACAGTTAGTGATCTCAAATAAATTAGCTGAAGATTAAAAGATGAGCAAGTTTTTTTCCTATAACATATAGAAAATACACTTACAATGACCTACATTTTACCACTTTCTAGTTATTAAAACTACACATAAGACTAGTTTTTGATTTGAATACTTATGTTTTTCCCATCCCAATAATTTATGCCAAATAATCTCTAATTGTTCAATAATCCCATAAACAATCATGGTCGAATGGACCAATTTGATTATTATTAACAATATCATGATTTGAAATACCAGATGAAGACATATCAATGCCAGGTAATTCTTCTTTAGTAGGGTTGGATTCTTTGCCTTCGAGTAGCAGCTTCATCATGGGTTGATCTTGGTTAAACAATGAATCAACGAATTGAAAGTCGGGCATTTCTGGCTCTGATAACATGTTAGTAAGCGAGGTTCTGGAGTAGGTTCGAAATAGAGGGGAGCAAGGGATGTTGTTAAACATGTTAGTAGTAGTTTCCTCTTGCTTTGTTAGTTTGAATTGTTGATTCTCAACCATAGATGGGTGGGAGAAGCAGGTCACGTGAGATGGGTTGGCATCCACGGCCTTTGTCTCACCATTGTTGTAAGGTGATGAATCCATCAATGGTGGCAGGAAATTTGGCTGTAACTCCTCTAGACTCACCACCTCCATGTAATCCGGCTTCTTTGCACCCGAATTCTTCTTGAATACACGGGAGATCACCCAGTCATTCTGAGATTCAAACAAAATGTCGAAAAAAAAAGTTTAGTTTTACTCAATCAACATGTAAAGGTTGAAAAATATCGAATGTAAAAAGTTTACGAACTTGTTACTTCATTTTAGTACCCGTATCAAATACTCCAAAATAGACTTGAATTTTTTTTTTTTTTTTATTTCAAATCATGAAAAACAGGGGAAATTAGAGGAATGCTTTTTTGTTTCTTGATTACCTTAGCATTTTTAGGGAGATTGTACTTGGACAATTTTCCTTCTAATCGATATTCATGCATGACCCAATTGGTTTTTTCACCCTTAGGAGCTCTTCCTGTGTAGAAAACCAGGGTTTTCTTCATACCAACAAGAACTTTCGCCTTAAAAATCTCCTTATCTTTTCCGGTGGCTTTCCAGTAACCGGCCTCGGTTGCTCGGTTTGTTCTTAGTCCAGTTGGGTATTTTCGATCACGAACAACAAAGAAGTACCATTCTTTCTCCCCCATTTTTGCTTGACCTGATTGATCAATACAAAACCCATTTGAATTAATACAACATCTTTGTTAACACCAAAACAAGCATTTATATCATAAATGGTACCAAAAAAATAAAGAAATCTTAAGAGATTGTTCTTGTATACTCACTTGGTAAATCCCATGGTTCAATCTTGTTCAAATCTGCTTCTCCGATCGCGATTGTGCTGAAGTTGCTGTCAAGGACTTTCTCTGATAAGTAATGGGTGATCAGCTCTTCGTCGGTAGGGTGAAAGCGAAAGCCGGGTGGTAGTTCCATGTTTTCATCTTCTATAGTAATCGTTGAATAATTATCCATCTCCATTTCGCTAAACAATGCTACAAAAACCCTTTAAAACCAATAAGAAAACCCACAAAAATGTTTTAGTTATGTGTTTTCAATTAAAAAATGGCATGAAATAAGTTTAAATAATGGAAAAATTTGTATAAACAAGAAACTATAGCAAAGTAAATTCAGGGGAAAACAGAGGAAATAATAAGAAAAGAGTTTAAGAAATTAAGGAGTAGAATAAAACCTTTGATAATTTTTATTTTTTATTTTTTGGTGATTTAGGAAATGGCAAAGGTATTAAGAAAAGAGGTATGGTAGCACAACAAAACACCCTTAAATACAGGTTTTTTGAGACGAAGAAAGAAACGTGAATTGTAACGCAACTCTCTCTTGGGTAGATTGTTTCAACCTTCTATCTCTATCCTCTACTTCAACTTTTCTTTCTTAATTTGACTAGAATCATTTCATCTCTTTTTATGGAGATTAGTAATTAATTTTGTTAGTATGATAATGAAGGTTAATAATCTGGTAGACGCGTATACAGAAAAAGGTCCGGGAAATCCTCATCGTCTGTATCTTAAATGACTTTGATAAGTAATTGTAGAGGATACTTTGTATATTTACTTAGCGTAAAATGTACGTCTGAACTTAAGATGACACATCCGCGCATTTACCGCAAAAGTAATCGCTTTATTACTTATAATAATGTAATAAAGTGAACTTTATCCAAGTTGGTGTAATAAATGAGTATCTTGTGAGCTATATTTACCTCTTGCTAAAATAAATAAATTTAAACTATTAAATAAAAGAAGAAAGAATTGTAATTAGTTGTTGTTGTTTAACCAAAGCCCATCTACTGTGTCAAATTTCAAACAAAATAGAGTAAAAATAAAAGTATATTCTTCTATTTTATGATATATATGATGTTTGATAAGGACATTATACTCTAAGGAAAGCACTAGGAAAACGACTACTACCTTAACAATAAGACTTGAAGAGTCCATTTCCCACGTTTAACATACAAATTTCAACCTCATTAGCCTTTTGCTAACTGCTATTTAGCTCTATGTGAGACTGTCAAATGCATATCTTAGTCAAGTCTTCACATTTTAGACCTTTTTACAAGGGAATTAATTGTAAAATGTGTGAGATACATGTTGTAATAATATCTAATTGTATAAATTAATCAAATCAAAAAGTGTACAAGGTGTGGGGTAAATATTCTGGATGTCAACTAATTTAGTTGGTTAAAGTGTTATTAATTAAAAGGTGGTATTTAAAATCAGAAATTAAATTCCATCTACGTCATTGCTCTTACGTCGTTATTTACACTCAAAGAAGGCTTATATTCACTTGATTGTAATTTGTTTTCTCCTTAATAGCTCAAGATCAACGTGTCATTCATAGTGTGATCTAATTATAGAATGACAAATGGGTTCATTCGTTCCCCCAAACAATGTATTGTTTTTATTTTTTTTTGCTTTCGTTATTAAAAGATACCTTCAAAAATCAATGAAAATGGGATCGCAACATAATGGAAAAAAACATAAATAATTTTATTTTGTATGATCTTTACAGCATTAGAATTTGGATACATTTTTCCCTTACCTAAATCTTACATGTTCTTACCCAAAAAAAAAAAAAAAAAAAAAAAAAAAAAAAAAAAAAAAAAGTTATACTTCGTATGTAACATCTTTTATATTTTACATTTTATTTATGCAAAATGTGGCAAATAGGTTGTATAGTTGAGAATGTAACATGTTAGTAAATCCATTTTAAGTTTTTAGTTTTTTTTTTATTGTATTTGGTACAAATTATATTATCACGAGGCTAAAGCAGTTGGCTAATTTTTTGACTTTCAGGTGTGAGATCAGGGGTCGAATCTCACCAAACTAAGATGGGCCTTCTCCTTACCATTTAAAAAAAAATATATAACCATGGATAGTACTGGATCGGGCTATGCTAGGTCAAATCATTTTACCGATCAAGTTGGATCAACACTAAAATTAAAAATTGAGCGTGGAAAAATTTATAAGATGATTAATTATTAATTTATAGTGTATTGCAATGATAAGTTCTTTTATATTAAAAGAGCAACCTTTCAATTACAATTTTACAATTTACAAAAGACTTCAGGCAATGAAATTTAAATATTTAAATTTTTGTAAATATTTCTAACCCCTATCAATTTTATTTATTCACATAGTCACATTAATTAGATACAAGTTTTCTTCATGCCTTTTTACTGTCGAGTCTGATTCGAATCATTCTATTTAATTCTTATTTTGTCAAGTAGATTCAACTAATGTTATTTCATGACTTTTAATCTAGCTAATGTCATGCAGGGTTTGTATCTATTTAACTCGGCATTAATTTTAATTTCGGGCCATCCTCTTTGGTAAAAATTGGGTCTTAAGTTAGTTACGTAAGTGCACCTTTACCAAGTCAGTTTTTTAATTGTTTTTTACATCCATCAAATTTGAATAATCAGCCATTCCGCATGTTCTCATTTACTATATATATACACCATTTGCCTTTCAAAAATATGAATTTTACATCATATCACTTCATATTATTCTTTAATCCTCAATATAAATAAAACAAATAATATTATACTTTGTAATTTTCATCTATACATGTGGAGAGCTTATCCTTCTTTGGGTAAGTCTAACAATGGTAATTGAGTAATTGAATTCCTAGATATAAAATTAGGAGAAAAAAAATTAAATTTTTCACATGAGCAATATGATTAAAATAATGAAGATTCGCATGTGTGAATACGACCCACCAACGTTATCAGTGGCGGAGCCAGGATTTATAATTCGGGGGGACAAATTTTGGAGGTTAAAGTTTCGGCAAAAATCTCAAGAAAAAAATTGATAACCTAAATTGTTTAATATTTATTTGAAATCACATATGCCAATTATTTCTATATGGAAAAAGAGGGGTAAAAAAGTTTTATTGTATATTAAGAAAATTATCCAACAAAAATGAATAAATTTATATTTGTAAATCCTGTTATGTAATCACATAATTGATAAATACGAATTAATTACCTTATCATAAAGTCAAATAATTATCGTTAAAACAAATTGATGGTAGATATGAAGGGCCAGGGTTTGAGTTACATTCGAAAAAATAAACTCAACTTTTTCAAATCAATCATATTATTAATATGTATTTCGTTAAAACACAGTTACAAACAATTAATTAATAGTAATCTATTTATTAGAAATGTAAAAAAAAATTGAGTTTAAGCACACTTAGTTAAGTGATAATTAAAAACAAGAAGTAGGAAATAAGAAATAACATTAAAAATCCTAAAACAAGAAATAGGAAATAAAAAATCAAATTAAAAAGGTTGTTGAAAATTAGAGTATGTAATAAAAAAAACAAGAAGTAGGGGAAAAAAAAAACAAAAAAGCTGAAAAACAGTAGAGTAGGGAATCGAACCTAGGACCAAAACACAACCTTACTAAGGACTCAACCACCAAACCATATTCAATATTGTGATATCTACTGTAAGTATATGTTATTTATAGCCTTTTACTGTATTTTCTTGATTTTTTTTTTTTAAAAAAAAACTTTTTTTCCGAAAATGGGGGGACAACTGTCCCCCCTTGTTCTAATGTGGCTCCGCCACTGAACGTTATGGTTAAATTCATCCCACTATGCCACTTATAATTGGTAGCCTAAAAATAATGTGTGACTCCCAAAAAATTCATACTCTTTAATTAAATAAATAAAAATTAGACCAATCCTAATATCTAGCTGACGGTATCAAGCAATATGGGCCATAATACGAACAAGTGATGGAATAAGACAACATAAACTTTGCAAGGACTTCTTGTTGTCTCTCTTCTTTGCATCCATTCATTAGCTACAATCAAGTTTTGTTTGTCAATTACTTTATTATTCTTCTTCTAGCTCATACTCTTTACTAGTTTATTAAGAAGTCGTATTCTCGTATTTAGTATTTTCTCTATTCCAAAATAATTAATAGAATTTAATTAATATTTTACTATTCACATGATAATTTTGATTATACTCTTTACTAATAATTAAAACGTGAATATTATCAGGTAAAATAATTAATTACTATCAATAAATACATATTTTTATTAACAACAATATTTATAATTATCATTAATATATACTGGTCAAACTGTATAAATTGTTCTAAAACAGAGGCAGTACAATATAATTGTGACACTTTTCATTATTTTATATTCAGACATTGTTTTAACCACATATTTCTAATAATTTATTGTAAGTAAATGTTACGAAGTAAAATGTTTTTATACTAGTTTAATTGTATACATACATAACTCTACGTACTACAATAATACTACATTAATTCTTAGTATGTGTGTGTTCTATTTAACTTAATTTGAATTATAATTAGTATATGAATTTTATTTTTAAGAAAGTATATTTAATTTTCTTATCCATCTATGCTAATTTAAACTTATCATAAATTAATTTTTTTTAAATATTTATTTAAAATAGAGAAAATCTAAATTTCTCGCCTAAATAAACAATAATTAACGTTTATCTAATGGCAATACTGTAATAAATTGTGTTGGTATTCGTGCAATGTCAATAAAAAAAATAAAAAAAAAACTAATTCCTTTGCTTTTTGTTCAACTAGCATCAGGAATGTAAAGTAGACGGCGTTACTTGACTTAACTTAACATCGTTACTTTACTTAATAAAACACTACATCTCACATACATAGGATAGAGGAAAGAGAACTACAATTACATATATACCCCTGAACGCATATTTGAATGTACTAAAATACCTACCCTAGATAAATATATGATGCTTATCTAGGTTATAAACATGGGCTTGCTTTTTAAAATTAGTTAAAATAAATTTACAACACGCACCCTTTATATTTCTTTACAACATAGAGAAAATAACTTAAACAACGCTAGACTTTGTAAATTAGCCAGTGTTGTGCAGAAGTTACAAATCCTCACTATTTTCTAACCTAGGTTGGGAAAAAAATTATAAAATAATTGATTGTTTTAGAAACTTCTACATACCAATTATATGTGTAATTATTTGAAATATGAGAATTATTAATTGAAACTTAAAATGCACAATTTGGACATCAATTCGAAAAGTGCAATCCCATATTAAACATAATATCTTAATCTAAAAAGAAGAAAATATCTTAATGAAGATATAACAAAATATCCTCAATTACCCATTTTAATAAAATCAAGAAAATCTGACAAAAACAAGTTCTTCAATTTTCATTTACTAACCTTCCCAAAAAAGAAATATTGAAAACGACTCTCTTTTTCATGTATGCATATAAGTATAATCATTTTTTATTTTTATTTTTATTTTTTTTGAACAAAAGTATAATCTTACCTTTAGTTGGATTTTGATAGTTTACAGATTAATCACTTTCCTAAGCATCACCCAAGTGTATATATTATCTTTCTTCTTTTTTATATATGTAACCTACTAACCTCCATTTCAAAAGAATTGCAACTGTTTGACTTTTACATTATCTATAATTTAACATAATGTACTTGCTTTAACCAGTATGGAGTATATTTTTCAACCAATACATACATACAAAACAAATTTTGTCATGTAAGATGTTTTTGGATTAATCTTTATAATATTTTCATTATATCAACTTACTTTATATACTTCTTACTAATATATAATTGCAAATATTAATAATCAATGTCGTTATGTATTGACACATATGTCAGTCTTGCGATTAATCGGAAACAATTAAAGGAAACACATATTATTATTCCCTCTTACTCTGATCTAAAAGTTCATCCCGTACATGTGTTGATTTTTTTTGGGCAATCACCATTCAAACATGACTTTTAGAGATGAATGGATTAATAAACTATAGCGACACCCTAGGAGTATTGGGGTTTAAATTTAAACAACGCTAATCATGGAAAATAAATATTTACATATTATTCTGACTAATAACAAGTTTAATCCCAAAGAAAAACAATATTATTCTGACTAATAACAAGTTTAATCCCAAAAAAAAAAACAAGAAAAACTAGTACATGAACAATATGTATCGTGGTAGGCTCGGGTCCAAAACTATTTATTGTCAACACAAAGAACGCTTAAATATCTAAATCACATTAATTTGCAAATTGGAATACAAAGTACTCCCTCCGTTCCTGAAAGTTCGACTGTATGTGGTTTTCAATGAATATCTTTGACCATGAATATCTTCGGCTATTTGTAAGTGAAAATTATAAAAAGTACGAGTTTATATTTAAAAAATTTATAATAAGGGGAATTTAATAACATCTCATATGCTAATTTATTTATATTGTATAAGTCATAAAATATGGTGAAAGTTATTAATTATATTTTGACTTCATGAATAGTAAGCGAGTCGAAGTTTAAAAAACGGAGGTAGTATTATTATTTTCTATAACAGCCAAAAAATTTCGTCCTCAAATTTCACATATATTGATGTACATACGAAGCCTAAACAAATAAGGTAATTTTATCTCCCATGCAATGATTTCATGTAACTAACTTTTCTTAGCAATGTTCACGTACATTAATTAATGTATTAAGATACACCTAGTAGATTTTAATAGATGTTAATCTTTTGCTTATCGTCAATAAACGATTACTTTGTCATTGCTTATTAGGATATACAAGTATCAAAGTACTTTTACTACATACAAAGAACTAAAAGAAGAAAGTGGTACAAAGAACGGTACCAGTTAGCTAGATACATTAATCAATTAATTTGGCTTCAAGTTCATCTCAATTTAAAGCTTGAAATTGAATGATAGTAAGATCTAATTGAGAGAACTTATTATCTAGTAAGAAATTTGCAATTGATGATTAGAGATTTTCCTTGAAAAATCTTTAAAATGCATGCATATAGAAACTTTAGAATTACGTCAAAACTAATCATCACTCAGCTCGATCTCTAAATAACATATATACTTTGATTTGTTTATAATAATTACAAGAGTTTAGAGTTATAAGACAATAATAGTGATTTCAAAATTGCAAAAATTCTAATAATCAAATTACCATAAGTCCTTAACACAAGACATCAAGGAAAACACATTAAATATTCATTGTTGATTACACAAATCTAATACTTTATAGCATAAGTCCATAGCTTGTTTTCACTTTAGTTCCTCAACTTTAATCCCCTCAAAACGTATTGCAACCAGGACTTTTAACATAGTAGACTACCATTTGAAGCATTATTTCCTAATTGAAACCGTTAAGATTTTCAATCTAATAGAAAAGGTTCATCTAAAGTGCCTTTACAACATTCATACACATGAAATGAACAAAATTCAATGAACTAAGTGTACAAGCAGTCGTGCTATACGTAATTTATGTATAATAAATTTCAGTTAGAAAAAAATTCGTCACCCAAATTGCCCACTACACTATTTTGCTTGGTAAGCTTATCATTGTGTTGTGCCCATCCTTTTCTTGCAAATAAAAGTTATCTGTCTACATATGGAAAAATTTGTTGATATACAAAGACTAACTTTAGATTAAAGTACGGAAAAATCATCACATTTTATTCACAACTGGCTTTACAATTGTCATTCTAATCAAAGCCAGTTGTAACGAAAAAGATACAAAATTCTCAATGAAGCAATCTCGTGAAAACCTAATGTTGAATTGACTACCTTATATTTTGATGATTGACTTACGTAAAACAAACTCCGACTAATGATGTTTAAAAGAGTCTTGGTTAAGCAGAAGATTCAGGTTTGAAGTAATATGTTCCGGAGTAGGAACAACAAACTTTGGAAGACTTGATGATGAATGCAAGCTTTCAAGATGTCCTCATATCTCTATATACTTAGTTACTCAGTGTATGAACTTAAGAAACAAAAGTGTTGGAAGGAACTAAGAAGAAACATGAAGTTCCTGAAGGAACTTGACGATTGACGGATGACTCAGAAAAGTTTTTAACAGTTTTCAAAATCCTTAATTTAAGGAAGAGATAAAATCAGTTTGAAAATATTGGGATAAAATCAGTTGAAAAGATTTATTTTATAAATAAATAAAATCTAAATAATTCTTTAATTTAAAAGATAAATTTATTTTAAATTAATTAATTGTTTAAATATCTTTTTAATAAACAAATATTTATCTTTTTAATAAATGTTCTTTTAAACTAATTTTTGACTTGGTAAAATTCTGTTTGCTTAAAAACAGGATGCACGTTGGATTTGGGAGTCAAGTTAGTGAAATCATGGTTCTCAACTTCCTCCACTTACATCCCAACTTCCCAGTATAGGTGAACGTGGGATTGAGGGGGAAGTAGGAACATGATGGAAGCTTGGATAATCTCCCTATAAAAACAGATCAACGTTAAGTTTTGAAAGTGTGGAAAAACAATCTTAAGTATTCTGAGCATAGAGTTTCAAAGTGTTTAAAAGAGAAGTTCCTTCCATCCTTAGTCTCTTAAGTTCTTTAGAAAATACTTGTAATCATTGTGTAATTGGGTTTGGGTTGTGAGAGTTGTAAAGTGTGAGATTTGAGAGAGTTGTTTACACTGTACAAGTGATTCGGAGTAGAATCACAAAGTGTGAGAAACTGTGATTGAGGGATCACAGTTGGGTAACTTGAGTTCCTCACGGAACTTGAGTCTAGGCAACGTATTAGTGATTGTAAATCATTTTTACATAGTGAATTTATTCATTGCCTATCTCAGTGTCTTTTCTCTTAGTAGTAGATTTAATTCCGCAAAATTTACCATAGTCTACATACACTACAATTCACCCCCCCCCCCCTCTTGTAGTATACATTGTTCTATCAATTGGTATCAGAGCAAGGAACTCGGAAAAGCAGGAAGCCCTGTCGAGTCAAGTTCCTGGAGGAACAATGTCAAAGGACGAGAGACTAGCTGAAGGTTACTCTACACAAAGACCACCACTCTTCAATGGGAAGTACTATGCCTATTGGAAGACAAGGATGGAGATGTTCATACAGTCCGAGAATTATCAAGTCTGGCGAGCTATCGAAGTAGGAGATTACGAGGTAACCAAGACCAATGCAGAAAATGAGGTAATTCCTAAACCTATCTCTGAATATGATAGAAATGACTTTGAGAAGAAAGAGATTAATGCTACTGCTAAAAAACTCCTAGTTTGGGGTTTAGGGCCAGATGAACACACTTGTGTTATGGGATGTAAAACAGCAAAAGAAATATGGGATTTACTAGAAATAACCCACGAAGGAACTCATGAAGTCAAACGTTCTAAAATTGATATACTGCTTTCTAAATATGAACGTTTTGAAATGGGTTCAAAAGAAACTATTCAAGAAATGTTTACTCGTTTTAAAAATATTACTAATGAATTAGTTTCTCTTGGTAGAGTTGTTCCTATGGATGAACAGGTACGCAAAATTCTAAGAAGCCTTCCTGAAGATGAACGGTGGAGAGCCAAAGTGGCTGCTTTGCAGGAATCAAAGGACTTTACAACCTTTAACCTTGAACAACTTGCAGGTTCCTTGATAACTCATGAGCTTCACCTATCAAACAAAAGTCAAGAAAGCTCAAAAAAGCCGAGGAATCGCTTTAAAAGTTGCCCAACCAAGTGATGAGGATTCCGAATCTGGAGAGGAAGAAGCTGCCATGCTAGTCAGGAAGTTAAAAAAGTTGTACCGCAACAAAAGGTTTGGTGACCAAAAGAAAAGGAACTTCAAGAAGAACCAATACTCCAAGGAAACAGGAGGTTGCCACAAATGTGGGAACACAGATCACTTCATCAAGGAATGCCCTCTCTGGGAATCAGAAAAAGGAAAAGGCAAAATGAAGGAACACGGAAAATCTAATACTCCTAACTTTTCAAAATCTGATTACAGGAAAGCCATGATAGCTGCGTGGGGAGACACAAGTTCTGAGGATGAAGAAGAATCCACGGAAGAAGAAACTGCAAACCTGTGTTTGATGGCTAAACACAGTGAAAGGTCAAAGGAGGTAAATCTCGAACCTAAATTTCTGAAATCCCTGTCAAAAGACAAATTAATTTCTTTGCTCATAGAAACATTGGATGAATATAAAGAAATATGTCTTAAACTTGGACAAAATGAAAAATCTCTAGAAATCTATAAGGATCATATGAAATATTTGAATAGTTCAAGAACAGATGTTCAGGGAAGATTCTTTGATTTTCTAGATAGAAATACTATGCTTAAAGAAACACTGGAAAGAGTCAAAAATGAAAATATCATGTTAAATGTTGAATTGACTTAGTATAAATTGCTATGCACTAACATTGATTCTAATAATGCTCTTCAATTGCCTTTAGTAACCTTTAATGATGATCTTGAAAATTTGAAAAAAGAATTGCAGGTTACTAAAGACAAAAATGAGTTCCTTGAAAAGGATCTAGAAAGAGCAAGAAACAATGAGAGTGTAATCCACATGGGAGTTCCAAAGTGGATACTTGAAGCTCAAACCAGAAGGACAGAAGGTTTGGGTTTCAACCACAAAAAGAAGAGTAGTAGTAAAAAGAAAAACTATGTGGAACTTCCTAGTGAGACTGTGTGTTCCTTCTGTGGCAAGTCAGGACACAAAGATACTGAATGCAAAAGAAAGGAACTTAAGTCCACTAAAAATATAGTTTATGTATGGCAAAAGAAAAATGAGTCTGCTGTATCAACGAAGGAACCCATGAAAGATGGGGTTCCTGAATCTAACCCTTAGTTTCTTTTGCAGGTCGTAGTGAGGGGGAACAACCAATGGTACCTCGATAGTGGTTGTTCCAAGCACATGACAGGAGATGAATCAAGATTTCTCTCACTGACGGCCTATACAGGAGGAACTGTGACCTTTGGTGATAATAAGAAAGGCAGCATTGTTGCCGTAGGAAAAGTTGGAAGGTCAAGTTCCCAAGCTATTGATAACGTTTTTTTAGTCGAGGGCCTCAAACACAGCTTATTAAGCATATCACAATTTTGTGATAAAGGAAACTCAGTAAGTTTTGATTCTGAAAAATGTAGCCTCATTCAGAATGACACTGGGAAAGTTTTGCTGGAAGGAACTCGGAAAGGGAACACTTATACAGTGGATCTCAATACAGTTCCGAGGAACAACTTAACTTGCCTCAGTGTCATTGAGGATGATCCTTTACTGTGGCATAAACGTTTTGGTCATGCAAGTTTCTCTTTGATTGATAAATTAAGAACAAGGAACTTGGTAGAGGGACTTCCTTCAATCAAGTTCCTATGTGACAAAATTTGTGATGCTTGTGTGAAAGGAAAACAGGTCAGATCATCCTTTAAATCCAAGAAAATGGTGAGTTCCACGAAACCTTTAGAGTTAATTCATATGGATTTGTGTGGTCCTATGAGGATTCAAAGTAGAAGTGGAAAGAAGTATGTCTTAGTAATTGTTGATGATTATTCTAGATTCACATGGGTAATTTTTATGTCTAGCAAAGATGAGACTTTTGATGAGTTTGTCACATTTTTCAGGAGAATTCAAAAGTCCACCGGACATCAACTGATACACCTTAGATCTGATCATGGCACTGAATTTGAGAATTTTAAATTTGATGATTTATGCAGGGAACAAGGCTTAAGTCATAATTTCTCAGCTCCAAGAACTCCACAGCAAAATGGAGTTGTGGAAAGGAAGAACAGAACCTTAGAAGACATGGCTCGAACCATGTTAATAGCCAGCGATCTTCCAAGGAACTTCTGGGCAGAAGCCGTGAATACAGCCTGTTATATTATAAATCGTGTCATGCTAAGGCCTATATTAAATAAGACACCCTATGAACTTATGAAAGGCAGAAAACCGAATATATCTCATCTGAGAGCATTTGGTTGTAAATGTTTTGTGCATAATAATGGTAAAAGGAACATAGGGAAATTCGATGAAAGAAGTGATGAAGCCGTATTTCTCGGATATGCTACTAACAGTAAAGCGTATAGAGTTTACAATAAACGCACTATGTGTGTTGAGGAAAGTGTGCATGTTATATTTGATGAAACTAATCCACTTCCATGTACACAGGAACATGAGGACTATGACTTTGAAATTGGTCTAGTACGTCCTCAAGAACAAGAAGAAGATGCAGTAATTCCAAATAAGCAGCCAACTCGATTAAATGAAAATCATGAAAATCCAGAGAAGGAACTCGACATACAGACTGAAGTTCCTTCGAGAGAACAGCCTCAGAATGAAGAACCTGCCGAGGAACCAATAACACAAGAGGAAATCACTGAAGAAGAAGCAACAGGCTCAGGAAATCAGAATAGTCGAGTTCCTATCCAAACCTTCCAGCCCAAACCTTGGAAGCACCAAAAGTCACACCCACTGGACAAAATTATCAGTGACTTATGCAAAGGAACTCAGACTAGATCGCAAATGAGGAACTTCTGTGCCTTCAATGCTTTTCTATCTACTTTGGAACCTCGCAACCACAAAGAAGCCTTAGAAGACCCTGACTGGATTATAGCCATGCAAGAGGAACTCAATGAATTCGAAAGAAATCAGGTATGGCATCTTGAACCTAAGCCACTAGATAAAAAGGTCATAGGCTTAAAATGGGTCTTTCGAAACAAACTTGATGAATATGGTACAATTGTACGAAATAAGGCTAGGTTGGTTGTAAAGGGATATAACCAACAGGAGGGTATTGATTTTGAGGAAACATTTGCTCCTGTTGCTAGACTTGAGGCTATTAGAATTTTAATATCTTTTGCTGCTTTTATGGGTTTTAAACTGTATCAGATGGACGTAAAGTGTGCGTTTTTGAATGGTTTATTAAAAGAAACAGTTTACGTCGATCAACCCCCTGGATTCGAGAATCCAAATTTTCCAAACCATGTTTTTAAACTTGATAAGGCTCTCTACGGACTAAAACAAGCTCCAAGAGCATGGTATGAAAGATTGTCTAAGTTCCTTTTGGAAAATGATTTTAAACGAGGAAAAATTGATAAAACTTTGTTTTTAAAATCTAAAGGAACTCATCTTTTAGTTGTACAGATCTATGTTGATGATATTATATTTGGTGCAACTAACGAATCTTTGTGCAAGTACTTTGCTGACTTGATGTGTAGTGAGTTCCAAATGAGCATGATGGGGGAACTCAATTTCTTTTTAGGACTGCAGATCAAACAAACAGAATCAGGAATATTTATACATCAGCAAAAATATGTCAAGGAACTCCTGAAAAAGTATAACCTTGACAACGCAAAGACTAACCACACTCCTATGGGAACTAACTCTAGATTAGACGAAGATCCCTCAGGAACTTGTGTGGACCAGACAATGTACAGAGGTATGATTGGTTCCTTATTATATTTAACTGCAAGTAGACCTGACATTTCTTTTAGTGTTGGTCTTTGTGCTAGGTTCCAATCAAATCCAAAAGAGTCGCATCTAACTGCTGTAAAAAGAATACTGAGATATCTTAAAGGAACGGCAGACTTGAGTTTATTCTACCCACTAAGTGATACATTCGATCTCAAAGGATTTGCTGATGCAGATTATGCCGGAGACTTAGTAAATCGCAAGAGCACGTCAGGTATGGTTCAATTCTTAGGCTCTTGTCCAGTTTCTTGGAGTTCCAAGAAACAAAACACTGTTGCTCTATCCACTGCTGAAGCAGAATATGTAGCTGATGCTGCATGTTGCTCCCAATTAATATGGATAAAGCAACAGTTGCGTGATTTTGGCATAATTTTAGAATGTGTTCCTATATACTGTGATAATACTAGTGCTATTTGCATCTCAAAAGATCCAGTACATCATTCACGTGTAAAGCATATTCATGTTAGGCATCACTTTCTAAAAGACAATGTGGAAAAAGGCTCTATTAAATTAGAATTTGTACAAACTAAATATCAAATTGCTGACATTCTAACAAAGCCTTTGAGTAGAGAAAAATTCGAAAAGATGCGATTGGAACTCGGAATGATAAAGCTGAATTGAGCAGTTCTTCTTGGAACCCCAAGGTATGTCTTAGTGAAACGACTGAGCATTGCTATATATAACCTTGGTGTGAAAAACATAATCTCGAATCTTGCAATGAACAAGCATGTAATTCTAATGAGTGTGTGATCATGTGATTATGTCAATAAAGAAGACAAATTAAGCCATATTATTTTCCAAGTTTTTTTTTAAAAGCTCTGTACAGGTCAACCAGTATTTTACTCTGAAGTAACTTACTGGCATTTTTATTTATCTTTAAATTTTTAATTTTATCTTTTTTCATCTTATACATTCCAAAACAACAAAAAGATTTTTTTTCAATTAGATTTTATCTTTTTTTTATTTTTTTTATTGTAAATAAATCACACAACCTTTCAACCTCCCCACTAACACGCTTTCCCACATTCACTCCCACATTCACTTCACCTAAACCGTCACTTCACCACACCCCTTAAACCGTCACTTTTTACAAACCCTTCAACTTCATCACCTATCATCACCCGTCACTCCCCAAAAACCCCTCCTCACCTTCACGTTCCCACCAACCTCCATTTATACACTTCTCCTACTTTCTCAAAATTCACCCAACCATGAAAACCAACATAAATTCCAACCCCTTAGAACGACGATCCGGACGGAACTCACCATCAAAACCTGTCCCTCCAACTATGATAATCCCTTCCTCCTCTCACGCACCAAAACGCAAGGCTACTCAACCCAAGGAAAAACCAGAAAAAACTAAGGCCCGTCGCACCAAAGCCCGGCAAACCCGAAACGACAAATTCTTACTTGGGTATGCAATTGATCACTCATGGTGCACGGATTGTAAGTTTTCCGAAATTTTAGAGTTGTTGGATTATCAAAATTGGATATATTTGTTGGATGTATGATCAAAGTTTCCAATTTATCCTACATTAATGGATGAATTTTGCTCCTCTTTTGTTTGCGTTGATGGTGTATGTAGTGCTACGGTTGGTGGTGTGAATATTGAGTTTGATGCAGGTTATTTGGCAAAATTGTTTAAAACCCCAAATATTGGATATAGAACCTATGTCAAAAACAAATCCAAAAACACCGTAGATGGCCACAATGAAACCGAAATTGTCACATTTATTGGTGGAAACCCGAAAGTTACTACAACTAACCACAATGCCTTAACTCCTTTGCATAAACTATTGTTCAACATCATTTGGAGAGGAATTCTTCCTCGTTCCCAAAAACGCAGCACTGTAACCCTGTTAGATGCATCCCTTATCTTCTGTCTAGCAAAGAAAGTTAGCATTAACTTTCCTGCCTTAATGATAGCCCACCTAGACCACTGCATTCCCGACCTACACATACCCTATGGTTCCCTTTTGACAGTGGTGTTTCAGGATTTGAAAGTTCCTTTGCCACAAACCGAGACATACATTCTCAAACCTGAACACATCCTTCAAGAAAAATCATTGTTAAAGCTGAAATTAAAAGTGGTGAATGGGAATGTTTGTTTTGCATCTAATGTGCAAAGTGATTCCGAGGGGGAACACAGTGAGGGGGAAGGAGACAAGAAAGAGGAAAATCGTGAGGAAAATAAAAATGCAATTGGAGAGAAAGAACCAGAA
Organism: Chenopodium quinoa; assembly: GCF_001683475.1. Classification (NCBI taxonomy): domain Eukaryota; kingdom Viridiplantae; phylum Streptophyta; class Magnoliopsida; order Caryophyllales; family Amaranthaceae; genus Chenopodium; species Chenopodium quinoa. The sequence continues at coordinate 3,658,994 of NW_018743252.1, read as the reverse complement.
AAGGATTGTGAAGAAGAGGTAGAAGAAGTTAAGAGTGATGGGGTAGTAGAGAGTGCAAATGAGGAGGAGGAAGAGGATGATCAAGAGAATGAGAAGAAGGAAGAGGATGCTCAGGAGGCATTACTGCAAGAGTTACTTCAGGAAGTTGGGGGTTCTGTCAAACACACCCCTATACCAGGCAGACGAAGGAGGAGTGTCAGACTTGCTTCATCCAAACCCAAACCCCTGCATTCTGAGCTTGTCATTGTTGAGTTGGATGAAGAATCAACTAAAGTTTCTGAAGGAACTTCCACCCAAGTTCCTCCGGGCCCCTCCTCTTCTGTTCCAGAGGGAACTCCATCACCGCCTCAAATTCCATCCCCTGCTCACCACACCATACCTTCTCCCCTTGCTTCCCAGCCTTGTACTTCTGGTTTCGGATTCAGCGCTTTTAGCTCTGGTCCAAGTCTCTTGCAAATCCAGGAGGAACTTCAGCATTTGTCCACTACACTTACACAGAGTATAACTACCCTTACCTCTAAAGTGGATCACTTGGCTACTACAGTTGAGGGGCTGCAAACTCAGATGATTTCTCTGGAAAATAAAATCAATGCTCATATGGACTCCTCATCCCAGGAAGTCAAAGCTACGGTGAAGGAACAGTGCTACAAGACAATTCTCAAGGCAATCAAAGATGTTCCTTTACCATGAAGCTCCTACCACTTCCACTCTCTGCCAAACATACCTACCCCACTGTCTCTTGTGATTTATGAACAATGTTCTTCTGTTCAGTTTTTCTTTTGTTACTTTTGGATCTTTTTTGGTTTGTTTTATAGATTTTGTTTTGATTCGGTTTGAAATCAATTGGCTTGATTTGTTTTTTAATTTGATATTCTCATTCTGGTTGCATATGAACTGTGTGCGCATGCTTAATCGTTCATGAATTCAGATTTACTACTCCCTCCGTAGTTTAGTACTATATATAGCATGCTCTTTCTATCATTTTGATAATGTCAAAAGGGGGAAGAGAAGAACAAACTCAGAAAGCTGGACTCAAACCGATTCCTCTTCAAGTCTTCATCGTTTAAGCAAAGGTATAAATCTCATAATTTATTAATTTGTAGAATGATGCAGACTTCTTAATACTTAGTTTATTTTTTTTTCTGTTTTGTTTATATAATTAGTTTACTGTTAATAGTTCCGAAATTTGCCTGGATGATTATTTTGTTTTAACCGAGTTTGTTTTTGTTTGTCATCATCAAAAAGGGGGAATATTGTTGAATTGACTACCTTATATTTTGATGATTGACTTACGTAAAACAAACTCCGACTAATGATGTTTAAAAGAGTCTTGGTTAAGCAGAAGATTCAGGTTTGAAGTAATATGTTCCGGAGTAGGAACAACAAAGTTTGGAAGACTTGATGATGAATGCAAGCTTTCAAGATGTCCTCATATCTCTATATACTTAGCTACTCAGTGTATGAACTTAAGAAACAAAAGTGTTGGAAGGAACTAAGAAGAAACATGAAGTTCCTGAAGGAACCTGAAGTTCCTGAAAGAACTTGACGATTGACGGATGACTCAGAAAAGTTTTTAACAGTTTTCAAAATCCTTAATTTAAGGAAGAGATAAAATCAGTTTGAAAATATTGGGATAAAATCAGTTGAAAAGATTTATTTTATAAATAAATAAAATCTAAATAATTCTTTAATTTAAAAGATAAATTTATTTTAAATTAATTAATTGTTTAAATATCTTTTTAATAAATAAATATTTATCTTTTTAATAAATGTTCTTTTAAACTGATTTTTGACTTGGTAAAATTCTGTTTGCTTAAAAACAGGATGCACGTTGGATTTGGGAGTCAAGTTAGTGAAATCATGGTTCTCAACTTCCTCCACTTACATCCCAACTTCCCAGTATAGGTGAACGTGGGATTGAGGGGGAAGTAGGAACATGATGGAAGCTTGGATAATCTCCCTATAAAAACAGATCAACGTTAAGTTTTGAAAGTGTGGAAAAACAATCTTAAGTATTCTGAGCATAGAGTTTCAAAGTGTTTAAAAGAGAAGTTCCTTCCATCCTTAGTCTCTTAAGTTCTTTAGAAAATACTTGTAATCATTGTGTAATTGGGTTTGGGTTGTGAGAGTTGTAAAGTGTGAGATTTGAGAGAGTTGTTTACATTGTACAAGTGATTCGGAGTAGAATCACAAAGTGTGAGAAACTGTGATTGAGGGATCACAGTTGGGTAACTTGAGTTCCTCACGGAACTTGAGTCTAGGCAACGTATTAGTGATTGTAAATCATTTTTACATAGTGAATTTATTCATTGCCTATCTCAGTGTCTTTTCTCTTAGTAGTAGATTTAATTCCGCAAAATTTACCATAGTCTACATACACTACAATTCACCCCCCCCCTCTTGTAGTATACATTGTTCTATCACCTAATTAAATATAAATTCTCATAACTTTCATATTTGCTGTCAAGATTATCCTTTTTTGCAAAGACTCATGCACGAGAATACTCGGAGATATAATTTATCATAACTTTCACATGTGCTGTTAAGATTATCCTTCTTTGCGAATTGCATGGTTATATCATTTGCTGATGCAGGAGAATATATACTCATAGAAAGCCTTAGGTAAATTGTAATAAACTAACGAAGACGCTTTGGTCATTCATGTTTTACATGGAAAGGATACATGACTTTCATGGTCTTCCATTCTCTAATAATCATACTAATCAAGATTATACTTAATTATTTCTTAATATGATCAAAACCCAATAAAAATATACCCTTTCCCTTTCAGGAAACTAATTGCTTATATTCTAGACGCGTGGCAATTTCAGCCCATTTTTCAGGAATTTTAGTCGTGTATCCAACCATAATTAAACATTATCCGACTGCTTTAATTTAATATTTGTGTCAACATTAGTATCTAATACGTCACATCCAAATAAAATCGGGTAATTAGACACTGCCGTCATGCTTATATTAACTTATCAACCTTCCAACGTGTACACTTTTATGTGGCTATAATCAAATAATTAAGTTCTCCTTTCACTTTGTATAGTCGTATTCTAAAATTTTATATATACGTATAAAGTATTTTATGTGTGATATATCGTATGTCGTGTTCGTAATGTACAAGTGTGTTGTACATGATTTTGTCTTTATATGTATTTGTATCTTGGTAGCTAATATGTCGATCATTATAGGTTGGTTAAATTATTTCACTTGCTTAGTGATGCAAGTTTAATGTTCTAGTGTATCAAATACTCGATCCTATGCAATACTAATTTGTAATATTCTCAACCATATAATACCTAGTTTAACATGTACATCACATTCTTTATTTTTATAAGCTAAGGTTAAAGTCAATATATGGATAATATACAAGTGAAAGCAATCATCGATTATAAAAAAACATATATGTACCTGGCATATTATTTTGGCAAGTAATAACAAGGCAGATAATGAAGTCCTAATGACCATGTGAGCTGCCCAATCTGGTGCAACACGACAATAGAAACAGTAATCTGAGGGATCCTTCCGTTCTTGATTGAGCTATATATGAATGCGAACCTGTTGAATTTGGCCGTCAATAATACGAATTGCAATGCAAATTGGCCATTCAATACCTTGAATTTGCATTGTGTCTAAGGACCGTCACATCTACAGACTCTCCTTCAGGATGTTCGGAGTAAGGGTAGTCTTGTACTTTATCCTTTACTTCTAAACAGGTCATCCAAGATGCCCATAAGCTTGATTTTCAAGCAAGAGTAGTTAGTTACAGATAACATGTCATAGTGTATGTTTGTTTTGTGACTGTAAAAATAAAAAAATAAAATAAAATAAATGTCTTTAGCCCCAAACTCCATCTCATATTGTTGTCGATTTATACAAGTTGTGTTTTTTTTTTTTTTTTTTTTTGGGTGTTAAGAAAAAGGGCAACCCTACTAAACCAGCACATTTCGCAAGTCATTTAGTTCAGTTGCACAGGTCATCGCTTGAAAGTAGAGGGGGAGGTAAGGAAATCACCCTAGGCTCCTACTATCAAATAAATGTTGATAGTGGAGTTTGAAGTTGTGACAAAGTCACAAGCTAAGGTGAGTTCCCACCATCTTCACCAAGCTTGCTTGGTAGATTCTATGTATCGATAAGAATATATTTATACTAAGATTACTCTCATGTATTATATGATTACATTAATACTCCATACATACTATGATGGATTTTTTTTTTTTTTTTTTTTTTTTTTTTGAAAACATTATGGATTACTTAGGTTAACACAATTATTAAAATGAAAAGTTTATGGTTAACCATAGCGTTACTGAAAAGCCAAAACCAATAAGTATATGCTTTTAGATATGGAAGCTTTACAGTATGAGCTAGCTAAAGGTGGGCCCTGTTTCCTAAGATGCAGCATGAGACCATGACAAGGGACATTACACTTGGCTTATTAGAAATTGTAAGAAGGTCTAATACGTAGTAGTATATTTAGGACTTTTTAATCAGGAGTTAGGCTAACCAAATCTATATAATTAAAGTATTTGAGTTATAAAGCTTAGCATATTGTATAAACCTCATAAATCGTGATCAATATATGCGTCAACTTTGTTGAAAGTTTATACGTTCATGATTAGATTATCAATAACAGATAATCACATATGCGAAGTACGGAGTACTATTTTATATTATTCAAAAAAACTATCGAATTTTCCAAAATCAATTATAATTTGTGATTATCTTTGTCAATTATATCTTTAATGAGATAAATAAAGAAAAGTGTATGAGAATCGTCTAATTAACTAAAGATTATTTTGAGTAAACTTCTAACATTATACTTAATTACAAAGTATCAAGATAATCTACGACTTTTTTTAAGTATTGGAATGAGAAACAACAATAATTGTTGCTTAATTTTATGTTTCCATGTCATTTGTCAAACAACCTTGCTAATTTAGTGAAGTATTTCTAATTCTAGCGAATTCCATTGGAAAGGTGAGTCAATAAAGTGACATGTATTTCTATGTTTTGAGCCAATCATAGTATGCCACCATGTAAAAGGCGATTTCAAGGTAGTTTACTTTTGTATTATATTATTTATTAGTTGTATTAATAAACATAATTAGGTAAAGAGTTATCGTGGCAACTTTTTGATTACATGTTTATCATAAATAAAGCATATTCGCATATCATGCCTCTAGTTTATAAAATATGAAGTGTCTACTCCCTAATTAAGCAATTATACATCTCTTCAAAAATTTAAACAACTAATGTGTACAAAAGACTATATTGAGAACAATGGAAGAACCTAATGTATTTTTTGTTATTTAAAAACGAAATTAATAAATATTATGTTGATCATTTTTTGCATGAATCATGATATAATTTAACTTAGCCAAAAATACATGCACACTTACAACCCTATGGTGGGAGATAATAAATGATATTGATGGTAACAAACTTGTACGTAATTATTTTTCTGACATTAACGCTAAATATCATTTCAGCACCTTGCTCTAAAATTTCGTTGTCCGTGACAACATGAGTCATTTTGAGCACACTAGTTAATGGTCATTGCAAAAATATATGTTTTGTTAACCATCTAACAGTCCTATTTACCTATTTTTAAGAATCTTATATATATATGCCAATATTTACAAAAATGACATGTCATATGTTTAAAAATGATAAGGACTTCGTCGGGACAAAGCACAATTCGAGTTTGGCCAGATTTGGACAATGGCAGTCTTGGTAGGAACAATGGGTTGGTATGCATGAACATTAATGTAAAAAGTTGAGTATCCAGCTTAAGGTTCGATGTCCTCTTTTTCTAAATTACCACTAAAGGCATGCCTAGAAACATTTTTTAAATGCCTGAATTGAAGATAATGATGTATAGGGGTAATACTCTAAATGCTTGGTGTAGCTCTATATGCAACAGCTGATATATAAATTCTTCCAGCTCCCCTGGATTCATATAAGGATGCATCATCTTTTCTTTTGACTATTATACATATCCTAGCTATATGTATATACACTTTTGGAAATATAGGTATTGATGCATGTTTGGCAAGCTGGTTTAGAGCAAATATTCAATGAATAAGTGTAATTAATTTTATCCGAACACCAAAAGCATTAGGACTTTAAGAGGTTCAAAATCGGGGTGAATCAAATGTGTAATAAATGTTGAGAGAGTATAATCGCATGCATAATTGAACGAATCGAATGTATAATCAATCCTATCCTATATACGTAGTACAGTGGTATGTGTGAAGGAAAATTGGCCCAGTGTTATAGAGAGTGGTGAGTGATTTTTATTTTATTTTTTTTTTATTGAGTGAGAAAAGCTAGGTTAGCCCCTTTGATTGGAGATACCTAAAGCATCCTTTTGAATGATAAGGGAGAGGGAAGGCGCAAAATTATTAAAGGACCAAAGTAAATTTTCATGGCAAAGAGAGTAGTGAGTGATGAAGTTTAACATGTTACATATGAATAATATTGGGCCATGATTCAGGGCCCAACAATCAAATTAAGCAAATTTGAATTACTAAGATAGTTTGAAACGAACTACTGTAATTTAGTTCTACTTATACAGGTATGATATTTTTACGTTATTTTTATGTTAATTTTGTTTTTTTTTTTTCACAGTATTCAAAATTTGTTTCACTACGGTAAATTGTTATACATGTATTAAATACAAGTATTTGATTTAACTCCGATGGTTAAATATCCCATCTTTGCACCACATTACAATACCTTATTATTATTAGGACAGCTAACGCGCGTGATGTTCACGCCATAGCTAGCCATATCTAGAAGTTCTTTCGATTTGGCCTTAAATCAAAATTTTAATTGTTGATTGGTAAACAACTATGTTAAGGGGTATAAATGTCCAAGGAACTAACATTAATGATACAAAATAAGTAAATAAACATTTTTAAGGGTATAATTGTACAAATACTATTCATTAATAAAAACTTGTGATATTAAGGACGGTATATATGAAAATACACATTTTAAAAGATATAATTGGCATTACATTATTCTTAAGAGTAATCTTATACTTTTTATAAGGTAGGAAAGCAATGAACTGTAATTACTAAAATTCTCTTTAAAACAGTAGTTTCCTTTCACCCATCCCTTCCCCACAATTCATTTGAAGAAATGGTATACAAGACGATTATTTTCGAAGGAAAATAAAGCTAAGCCAACAATATCAAATGAAAATGAGTATTCATGTCCAGGCAAAAGTTGAAGCTGCTTAGAAGGAGTTGAGAGAGTGAGAGACTTGAGACCAAAGTGTAAGAATTTTTTAACTGGTAAAGCTAATAGGAATGTAATAGGTGAGATAAACTAATCATCATATAACCAACTTAATATCCCGTGTAATGCACTGTTGTTAAATATTTTTGACAATAATATTGCAAAATACTACTTAAAGTACATAAAAGATATTCAGAAATATTTAATTTGGGTATATATGGAATATAATTGTCAAAGTGAAAACAAATATCATAAGGTATAAATAGTTTACTTAAGGATTTTGCCACAAAAAAAAAAAAAAAAAAAAAAAAAAAAAAACGAAAAAAGGCAGGAAGATTTTTCACAAGGTAATGACAAGTGTCATAGAAGGATTTTCTTTTAGTATAGGTTAATAGATAGATAGATTGTATACTAAATTAAAAGAGGAATTTGTAATTAGGCTTGGTAACGCAAGCCAAATGTTTCTCATAGTATAAGATAAATTACTAGTATGTACATTTTGCTAAAGTCTTATAACTCATTGTGGGATGAGAAAAGAAAACAAGTTACAAAAAGAGAACATACATCACTTCAGTTTGGACTTCGGACTTTCTAAAGGGAATCCACTTTTCACAAGCAGCTTTGATAGAAAACCTTCATTGTCATTGTTACTTTTCCGATCATTGGAGTAGCTTAAACTGCTAATAAGTGACCACTGAGTTCCAAAATCAGGTTCATAACCTTGTCGCTGCATCCAGTTCAGTAATTCTGATGCCTTGGACAGGTTGTTCTCGAACTGATATCTATCAATCACTGAGGAGTACATCCGCTTAGTAGGAGTTTCACCAACTTCGATCATTGAAATCAGAAGGCATTCTGCGTCCTTAGTTTGTCCGTTTTTGCAGAACTTCTGAATCAGTATGTCCCAAGTCCCTATACTTGGTCTAAGATTCCTATAAAACATCTCATTAAAGAAATCCATAGCACAATCCAAGTTGTTGTACACGCAAAAACTTTGAACAACACAGTCATAGGAGGATGCATCAGGTATGCTCTTGTTCTTCAAAATTTGATCCAGGAGATTTACTGCAGTTTCCAGTCTCCCATAATTGCAGAAGTTCCGTATTAAATTGTTATAGTAACTGGTTTCAGAAGTTGAACCTTTCTCGAAGAATTGAGCCAGAAATCTTTCTGCTTGATGTATTCTACCACAAGAGAAAAGGCCCTCCAGAATTGCAAAATGTACAGTAGGACAAAGACACCATCCTCTTGATTCAATCTGATTACTCAATTCTAAAGCATTCTGAATTTCTCCATTTTTACACAAGTAGCGTATTACAGCTCTGAGGCTACGATTGCTTGGTCTAAGGCCCTTAATAATCATGTCATTCAGGAATTTCATCGACCTAGGCATATCTTTGCAAACTGAAAACCCATGTATCAGGATATTGTAACCAACTTCATCAAGTTGCTGCCTGCTTTCTTCTAGTTCATCCAAAAGTGCATCAACAAGGTGATGTTTCTCTGTTCGGAAGAGACAGATAGTAAAAATGTTATGTACAAGGGAATAGGGAGTATTATTTCCAATAGCCATGAAATTCTTTAGCCCCCGCAAAAAATGTAACATCCCCACTTTGCATAACAGGTATATCAGATCCCGGTAACTGAAGACTGAGAGATTGATACTCCTCTTCATCATGACACAAAATAGCTCTTTCGCTGTCTTCAGATTACCACTTTGGCAACGAGCTTGAAGCAATGAATTATAAATCTCACCCTTTGGATGATTATTTTGCAAGAACATTTCTTGAAATAAACCATCTGCCACTGCAACTTTTCCAGCCCTGCAGCAACCAATAACAAGAGCGCTGTGAAGGGAGAACAAGACAGAAGGATGGTCCTTGAAACCTGCATCTATTAGAGCAACTGCTTCTTTAAATCTATTGAACTTGCAAAGCTTAGGGATTAACAACATAAGAGCATCTGGTGACAAGGCCAAATTATCAGCTCGAATTTCATCAAATGTCATTAAGGCTTCTGAAAATCTTTTCTCCAGACAGTAGCCTTTAATAAGACGGCTATAAACAGTGTGGTCCAACTCAAAATTCTTCCGTTTGAGTTCTTTAACCAAGATATCCCCCACACAAGTGAGGCCATTAGAAGAAAGCTTTTCAAAAAACACATCACAAATTTGAATTTGCAAGTCAGGGTCCGCTGCCAGCATAATGTCAAAAAGCCCAAGAACTTCTTCAAGCATTCTTCTGTGGCATAAATTTTCCAAAATAATGATAAAATCACCCCATTCAGGTGACCAATTGTCTTTCCGTGCATGACCCCAGCAGTAAAGAATGTCACTCATGCTCCCAAGCTTGCAAAAAGCCACAATTGTGGCAGTATATGTTGTGTTGGAGATTGGTAGATGCCTTCTGTACATTTCTTGAAGAAGTAACCTGCACTCATCTACGAAGCCTCCTTCACCTAAAGCCTTGATAATACAATTGAGAGTTTCACAATCTAGCTCGCCAAAACGCTGAAACACTTTATCTAGGAGAGCTGGAATTGCCTTGATATGGCAATTTGATTCACAAAGCAATCTTACCAATACAGAAAGAGCCGGAAGTGAGAATTCTTGTCCCCACTGAAGCATCTCATCAACCATTAACAGTGCCTCTTTAACATTGTTGACACTACATTGCCTCATCACAAGCAAGTTAAAGTCTGGAACCAAAGAATCTTCAAGAACACCCATTACAGTCTTCTCAAACTCATCCACGTTTGTGTCTAGATAAAGACCATTCCCCAAAGTATCAACAAATTCAGTTCTAAAACTCTTAACATCGTTGTCCCTCTTCAACTTTACGGTCAATGGATTAAGCCCCAAAATAGCAAACGCTTTCGATATTGGATTTTCTGAATCTGGGAGGGTAATCAAACCATGATTTACCATCTCAGACATCATTAGTTCGACCTCATTGAATAGCCTGGCATTAGAATACCCGGCTAAAAGAGCTCTAAAAGTTGCAAGATTAGGTTTTACCCCATTACCAATCATTTCATTGAAGATTTCTCGGGCATGCTCTTGCATACCAGCCTTGAACAAACCACTGATAAGTGCATTATAGGAGTGCCTATCAGGTTTCAGGCCTCTAGACAAAATCTCAGAGAGATAAAAAAAGGCACCATCAAGGCAACTCCAACTGATAAAGATGCCAAAGGTTATCTCATTCGGGACAAAACCTAATCTCTCTAACTCCCACAAAAATGAATCTGCTCTTCCAATACCAAAATTACTGCACAAGGAACGTATAATCTTATTACCAACAAAGATATCCGGGGCACATTTCATTTCAACAAAGAAACTCAAAAGATCTTCGAAATCCTTCTTCTCATAGTACACATCCGCAACCTTACTCAAAATCACTGTATTTGGTTTCCATCCAGAAACCACAATTTTCTTTAGAAGCTTCCTAGCTTCCCTAATCTTCCCATCCCAACATAGAAAACTAATTAAATTCTCCAAATTCTTGGGTTCAACATCACCTATATTGAAACCCACCTCAACTACATCCTCATAAACACGAATCGCTTGATCAACTCTACCTTCCTTCATCAAAGGGCTGAGTAGCGAACGATAACATGCCAATGATGGAGCTAAAGATAGCCCCTTCATTGCATCATACATCAAAAATGCCCTATCCAATTCACCCATATTAGCATATCCCTCAACTAAACGACTGAAAACTTCCTCATTAGCCAGTAAAATTCCTTGGGTTTTCGCAGTCGATAACAAAGATTCAACCTCCCCAAACATCCCCTTATTAACAAGCATAGATGCCATAACCTCATAAGATTGAGGCAAATGCTTAAACCCCACATTTCTATCATCAACCCTCCTAAAAATCTCCCACAAAGATTCAACAACTTCAACATCAATCCTCAAACTTTCACTACCCAATTGAAAACCCAGTAAAATTTCAAGCACATCCTCAGGTTTCCAACTTAAAACCCTCAAAAATTTGCGGCAAATTTTAGGGGATACATAAGAAATATTCAAAATCAGTTGATTTATAGAAGAACTAGCAATAGTAGACTTATCAATTCGATGATCCCACAAATGGGAACATTTGGAAAACACCAAATTTCCAACAAATGGGGGACTAACTGGAGAAGAATTAAAGTGGGTATTGCTTAATTTGTTAGATGACGAGGAATTGCTAAGAAAAGCAGCGAAAAACTGATGAAGTTTAAGGGGAAAGAATGGTGATAGAGAAGAACAGACCTGGTTAATAATGGAGGTGCGGAGATGAGTCGAGCTGATGCGCTGAAGCATTCTAGTGCTGCACGAAGAGTCATGTCCTCAGAGGTTAGTTTGCGGAATTCATTATTTTTAGGTAGGGTAACTAAGGTATTGTTTGGTTGGGTTAAATTCCTATGGGCATTCAAAATCAGAAAATACCGGTTTATTAATAAGATAAACAAAATTTGTTCATCATGGTAAAATTGTAAATAAATAGACAACTTTTTATTAAATATGGGTCCCACTGTTGTTGATATTTTTACGAAAATGACATGTTGACTGGACATTTATGTTGTTTTATTTACCAATTTGCCATTTAATAAACAAAATTTGTTTATCAAATTGATTAATTGGGGCTTCCTCATTCCCATGAATTTCATTTTGAAGTTCTTGTTTAATTGACACAAAAAAAGTGAAAATGAGAATTTTGTAGAGCTGTTAGTTTCTGACCCGAATCGTTAAACCTGACTGTTTCGAAACGATCCAAAAAGGAACTTGATCGTTAAAAACCTATTTTTTGGAAGCCGAAAATCGACCTAATCCAATTTTTCTAACCCTAAATTCATTGGTATTCCATTATTCCATATTTCATCCAACCTATTCCACCGACATTCCTACCTTACCAAACTTCATTTCTTCAAATTAATTTGCCTAGTTTTTTGTCTTTTCCCCTTCATCAACTTGCATCTCTTCAATTCCAACTGCTCAACTTCAGATAAGTTATCTCTACCCTCTTCTAATTTTATTATTGTTTTTAATTACCACTCTGGTCTTTAATTACCGCCTATTAAAAAGCTATGTGTCAAATTGTCATATTTTTTTAAGGGAGGAGTCGTATAAATTTCTCTGTGTCAATTGGAAATAAGCCTTGTACCACTATCCCTTCATCCTTCTCTATGGAATTTCCATGTTACCATTACCCATTCTGCAACTAATGATCCAACTATCAACAATCAACTGTTGTCTCCCGTTAGAAAATCCCCTCCTGTAGTTAATTTCCAATCTTCTAATCAAGCTCTCTATCCACATATGCTTCAAATATTAGAAGAGCGTTGTCTTGTGGGAAAACCTTTTGGTGATTCTATTCTCCCTCCGTGTTATCGTTTCTAAACTTAAGAAAGATTCGTCTTTTTGTGGCAGAAATAGGTCATGACTGGTTTCTTATAAAGTTTTATAATTCTCAAGATAAGGATGACGTTTGGAACAGGAGGCCTTGGTTTGTGCGAGGTCTCAATTCCCCTGTTGCGGACGGAGTCATCAGAAAATCCTTTGCCACATGATGATCGTGGTTAATGGGTCAAGGTTACTCCCAAAAAACGCTTTAAAAATCCAACTACTACACCTCCTAATAAGAGGAATCGCCAAACATCATTGTTCCTCGTAAAGAACCTACTACAGGTAAGCCTCCTAGCCCGATTGTCAATCCTGGCCTATTTCTTTGGCTGATAATATTCCTTATGTTATCCTTTATGCAACCGAATCTATTGGAGATATTCTACGGGGGAATAATCCTTCTCTTCCTCCCAAAGTTCATGAGAAGAGTCCTTTAGATGACTCTCAAAGAAAACAAGATAATCAAGGCTCTAGTTTTCTGAATTCAGATGATCTTCTTCTTTCAGGTTTTACTACTCCTCTAATAATGGAATATGGCTCCAACTTACCTGGAATTTCAGGGAAGATTTTTGAAGATGTTCAGCTTTTTATGGAAACTCTGGGTATAACCTCTCCCACGGAATCAATGAAGCGTAGAAGGGCTGATGATATAAAGGACTATGTTGCCTCTAAAAGCAAACGTGTTTGAATGACCTTGGTTCTTACTCCTTTACTTTGTATACAGTGCTTTTAATAAGGCTATGGGATTATCTGGCTATCTTAATATGCATTAATTGTTGCTTGCAGGGAATCGTTTTTGTAGTTTATGGTCTCTTTGTATAGTAGTATGCTATGTACTTATGTCTCCTTTAGGGAATTCCATAAACTGGACTCTGATGCTATCTTATGATCTAGATAGTTTTTTTGTGTATTTCTTGTACATATTGGCAATGGTTTATAAATATGATGAACTACTTTATAAATTATCTTTTTAGCTATTTTTATAATCTATGTTTCTAAATCATCATATCAAACAACATCTAAATCGTCTGATTAAACAACGTGAAAAACTATTCCTTTTTTGCCAAAAATACTGGGGTAAATATGAAAGAAAAAATTGGTTAACGCAAGGTGATCGAAATACAAGATTTTTTCATGAAACAATGAAAATAAGAAAAAGAAAAACTCAAATTTTCAGGCTATGTAATGAAGTTGATCAATGGGTTGAGAACCGGACAGATATTACTCTTCTATTTTTTTAAAGAATTTTCAAATAAATTCAAGTCAGATCATCCTTGCTCTCGTAATATTTCCATTCCTTGGATACAACCATGTATTAATTGGGAAGACAATCTAACCTTAACACAACCTTTTTTTAATGAAGAAATCAAACAAGTACTCTTTGATATGTCTCCATACAAAGCTCCAAGTTCGAACAATTTTGGGCCTAATTTTTTTTCAATACTATTGGCCTATTATTGGAATGGATATTTGTAAAGCAATAAAAGGTTTTTTTTCATAATGGTATTTTATTAAGATAATTTAATCATACAATTATTACACTAATCTCAAAAATCAACAATATAAATAAGACACATCAATTCCGCCCCATTAGTCTTTGTACAACAATTTATAAAGCGATAGCTAAACTCCTGGTAGAATTAAACCTTTCTTAAAGAAAGTTATAGAACCAAATCAAAATGTTTTAGCCCCGGAAAGAGCAATCCAAGATAACGTCTTGTTAGTTCAAGAAATCTTGAATATGTTTAATAAGTCCAAAAATAAATCAGGATGGTTAAGCCTTGAAATTAGATATGGAAAAAGCCTATGATCGGGTTGAATGGGATTTCCTATGGGCTACTTCAAAGGCTTTTGGGTTTAATGAAACTCTGATCACATGGATCAAGTCTTGCGTTACTACGGTTTCTTACTCGATATCTGTTAATAAAAACTCTACAGAATTAATTACTCCCACTCAAGGTCTACGTAAGGGGAATCCTTTATCCCCGGTTCTCTTTGTCATTTGTATGGAAGTCATTGCTCGAAAATTACTTCATCAATCATTAGATAAAACATTTGGCATTGATCTCAAAGTTACCCCATCTGCTCCAGTCATCCCTTGTTTATTGTTTGCAGACGATAGTTTATTATTTTGTCAGGTCAAATTTAGAGCACGTGATCTTAGAGACATCCTTAATGAATTTTCTTCTATGTCTGGGCAGCTGATCAATTTTCATAAGTTCTCTATAGTCTTTTCAAAGCTAATAAACGATTCTAGAAAGGTAAATTTAGCAAGATATTTCAATATAACTCCTAAATCATTCCTTAGTCGTTGTTTAGGTGTTCTATTTAACTCCTCGTCTTTTACTAAACAGAATTTCCATCACATTCTAGCAAAAGCAGAAAAGAAATTGAATAATTGGTCCTTAAACTCAGTTTCAAAGGCAGGTAAAACTGTTTTAATTCAAAGTCATTTGGAAGCTCCCCCCTCTTATGCTATGACTATTGTGCGTCGTCCTAAAACAATCACTAACTCTTTGGATCAAATCAACCGAATTCTTTTTTGGAAACAATCTTCGAATAAGAATGGCCTCCCCATGATTTCTTGGGACAAAATTTGTCTACCCAAAAGTCAAGTGGGATTAGGTTTAAGGAAAATGGTAGCAGTCAACTCTCTTTGCTAAGTTAGGTTGGAAAATAATCTCAAATCATAATAATTTGTGGGTTTGTACTATTCAAGCTATATATTTAAAACAAAACTTTTTTTTTTAATGTAAACCCCATGCTAAGGACTCTTGAATTTGGAAATTTTTTTTACAAGTTCACCCTTTCCTTCTTAAAGGGCTAAGATGGAAGGTTGGATCAGGTTCAAATACTCTTTTTTGGCAAGATAATTGGCCGGTGTTCTTCTACGAATTTGGTTACTTTATTAGATTTAAATACTTCTGATATTCAAAATCTAGACCTTACGGTTAACCAATTTATTACAGAAGATCGTTCTTGGGATATTGCTGCTCTTTCTTTAGTGGTACCTCCTCACATCGTTCAACCATTAAAGGAATTCCTTTACCGGTTAATGATATATTAGATGAACCCTATTGGGGTTATTCTAGTAACAAAAATTCTTGCGTACAACCGGCTTACAGTAAGCTTAATGTAAGGCATGATTCGCACGTGCCATTACAGTATAAATAGTCATTGCACTTCTTCTCTCAACTTCGTCTTCTTCTTCTCTCAAATTCGCAGTCGCACTTCTTCTGTCAAATTCGCTGCAAAACATCGATGGATTCCCTAATTCACAAATTATTACAATCTCAAAAACAAATTCAAGCTGCAATTTCAAACGATCTGCAAACTTCAAAAGAAATTGAAGTTGATTATGCAATTGATGTTGATTTAAACAACGATTCTATGCAACAAACCCTAAATTGCAGGCAATGTGGCAATAATATTGACCTACATTGCGAAATCAATGACAATGCAATGCATCAAAACCTCAATTCAGGTACGTAATTTTGTATATGAATGTGTACAAATTTACCAAAATTAGGTAAACTTGTGATTGAATGAATTACGATCAATGCAGATTCATATGAGAGTAGAGTTATTCTCGATGAAGAACAAATCTCAGCTGATGAAGTGCAAATCTCGGTGGATGAAGAGCAAATCTCAAAGGATGAAGATTCAACTTCTGAAGGTAACATTAAGCTTTTGAACAGTTGCGGAATTGTTTAAATTGAAGTTTCTGTTTAATATTGAAAAGTACAAGTAAAATTTAAATTGCATCCTTGTTTAATTTATAGTGTAACTTTAAGAAATAGAAGTGTAACTTTAAGAAACTAAGTGTAACTTTAAGAAATATAAGTATTGTTTTGTTTATGGCATAAAAGTTATAGTTATTATTGTTAAAGTTACAAAATATGGCTTAGAAGTTATATTATATAATTTAATAAAATAGTGAAATTAGTGATAACACTGTCAAAGTTACCTGATATGGCTTAAAAGTTACTGTATTACTGAATTATAGTTACACTTTTTTCCATAAAACTTAAATCTACTATACTGTTTATATTGTAGTCATTGAAACCAATATTGATGTTGGGAGAACACTATTAGGCATCAGAACAAAAACCTTAGAAGAAATGCATGAGATTTACAAAAAAACATGCATCAATTGTAGGATTTTCAGTAAGGAAACATACATGTAGGACTAGGGATAAAACTGGAAAAGTTATTGTGGAGAAATACTATGTTTGTTCTGCACAAGGTAAAACAAACACTGGGGAAAGAAAAAAGAAAAAAATAGAAGCAATTGTGGAGAATGCAGAAAAGAAAAAGAAAAGAAAACCTAGGCAAGTTCCTATCACAAGAACAGATTGTAGAGCTTGTATAAGAGTCAAGATGAATGAGGATGGATTGTTTGAAGTAGTACAACATATTTTGGTACATAATCATGAACTCACAAGAAAACAATGGCACTATCTTCATCGATCTGAAAGAGAGATGACAGAAGAAAAGGGACAAGTAATAGAAAACTTGCAAACGTCAGGACTTTCAGCTATGGACTCATATCGAGCTATGTGCAATGAAGCTGGAGGTGAAGAAAACTTGGGACACACAAAGAAAGACCATCTGAATTATTGGAAAAGGTTGAGAATGAAAAATATTGAAGGTGGTGATGCACAAGCAGTCTCTGAAATAATGTACCAGGAACTTGCTAATGATCCTGAATTTTTCTTTAGATTTAGATTGAATAAAGAAGGCATGTTAAGAGCACTATTTTGGAGAGACTCGATGATGAGAGAAGATTATAGTATGTATTAAGATGTTGTAGTGTTTGACACTACATACAGGACAAATAGATACAATTTGATATGTGCTCCTATTGTTGGAATTAATAACCATTGGAAAAATTGCATGTTTGGGTGTGCTTTGGAGATGAGAAAATTGAATCATTTGTATGGCTTCTTGAGACATTCAAAAAGTCAATGGGAGGGAAATGCTTAATCTCAATCTTCACAGACCAAGATCAAGCAATGTGCTCTGCAATACATAAGGTAACATTTAATGTTATACATAAAGGTGTTAAAGTTACCTTGTTTCTATTGTGTTGTTACCTTTTTTTTCTAAAAATATATCTGATTATAATTCAGGTCTTTCTAGAGGTCAGACATAGATTATGTGTATGGAATTTGGAACAAAATGCTATTACAAGATTTGGATCATTGAAACAAGACAAGGATTTTAAGAGAACATTCTCCTACAGTTTGAAACGATGTGTAACTGAAGTTGAGTTTGAAACTGTATGGAACTC
The DNA here is from genome assembly GCF_001683475.1 of Chenopodium quinoa. NCBI lineage: Eukaryota > Viridiplantae > Streptophyta > Magnoliopsida > Caryophyllales > Amaranthaceae > Chenopodium > Chenopodium quinoa. Next base: position 3,641,058 of record NW_018743252.1, on the reverse strand, counting down.
AATGATTGAGAAGTATAATTTACAAGAAGATAGTTGGTTCCAAAGAATTTATGATCTAAAAGAAAAGTGGTGTCCAGCTCTAAGCAAAGACTTCTTCTCAGCTGGTATCCTCTCTTCCCAACAAAGTGAAAGTACCAATCATGCAATTGGGTTTAGAGAAAATAGATCAACAAGCTTGACTAAATTCTATAGCATTTTCAAAGCTTGTATACAACGTTGGAGAAGCACGGAAAAACATGATGAGTTCTCGTGTAGTAAATCAACTGCATCATCAGCAATACCATTATCTGGTCTGCTGAAACATGCATCAGAAATCTACACTTTGTCTTTATTCACAGATTTTGAAGAAGAATTTGGGTATTTCATTGCAACTACCACAAAATTGCTTTGGCAAAATGGTAGTACCTTGTTCTATTTAGTGGCAATTGAAAGTGAACCTTGGTCGCAACGAAAAGTCACTTTGGAATCTGACAGCAACCAAGTTAAATGCACTTGCAAGAACTTTGAAGCTTCTGGATGGTTATGCTACCACTGCATCAGAATATTACACTTACATTCAGTGATGAGAATACCAGATCAGTATATAAAGAAGAGATGGACAAAGTTTGCAAAATCATCAATTTGGGAAAGACGTGACAATGAAGAACCTAAACAACTTCAATACACACCTTGGCGTCAAACCATGGCTAGAAAATTCTATAATCTAATATTAAAAAGTCAATTGAATGAAGAGGCGAGAACCCTTATCGAGGACAGTTATGCTGTGAGCCATTCTCTTGTTGAAGAACTACTAACAACCATCAACAACACTACTGAAGCAGAGACTAACCAAGCTACTGAAACAGAGACCAACCAAGCTACTGAAGTAGAGACTAACCAAGCTACTGAAGCAGAGACCAACAAAGATACTGAAGCAGAGACTAACCAAGCTACATCATTAAGTACATCAACTGAGGCACCTCTTATATTAAATCCTGAACTTACAACAACAAAAGGAAGGAACAAAAGGCCACGAGGACCACTGGAGAAGAAAAGAAAGAAGACTGCAGTACCACCACTTGAGTTTGGAGCTATAACCCCTATTTTGAGACTATTTTAATTGATCTTAGATACATTGTTCTTTATTTTGAACTATATTCATTGATCTTAGACTATTTGAGACTATTGTATTATTCTTGAACTTTTAAATACAATATATTGATCTTTTTTTTTTACTGTATAAGTAATGATGACTTTTGCTAAAAAAAACCTATAACTTTTAGTAGAATTACTATAAATATTATAATAGTATCCTTAACTTTAATTTACATTATCCATAACTTTTAATAAAAATACCATAATTGTTACAATAATTCTGATTCTAACTTCTTTTTACAAAAAAAAAAAAGTTTCCACAACTTCAATGGCATTAGCCATAACTTTTAATGGAATTACATTAACTTTAACAAAATTACCATAATATCCAACCATTTCATAGACAAAATATTAAGTATGTAGTTACAAAAGCATGGTATTAACCAAACCAAAATTTCCAATTAGAAAATAGACATACTTCCCCTTAGTATATACTTACAAAAGCATGAAATTACTGTAAGTTCTAACTACATTAGCTTCCCCTTAACAAATCCTACTGTTGCTAATACAATATTTACTTCCCCTTGGCAGATTTTTCTTTCTTTTTTACTTCTTTACTCAAATTTTTTGCCGCATTTTCCTCTTTCCTTTTTTGTTGCATCATCAACTTTCTCCTTTTAGCAAATTCAAGTGCTAGCTCCAATCGACGCGAATTAAAATTGCATAAAGAATTCAACACCAAATGTCTGCCATCATTCATATCTGACAGTACCAGTGTTGCACATATCTCTGCTCGAAGTACAACTCTTGAAATTTCCTATATTTAAGAACTACATATACTAGTATCATGTAATCACAGTAAAAAAAACAAAAAAAATCTAAATTAACTAAAAAAATTGCAACTAACCCGCATCAACGCATCACAACTAAAAGCAGCACCTTCAAACAACAACACAGACATCATAGAATATATTCCACAATCTTGATCATGTCCTTTATTATTCTTCCAACTGAACATCACCTCCTCCATTGCATAATCTCCAACTTCACTAAATTCAGGATGACCAAGACTGTTGAATAATGTGCTCAAATTATCACACTACAAAAAGAAGAACAAAGTACAAGAATTAAACATATAATAAAAAAAATGTAACTTCAACCAAAATAAGTGTAACTTTTACAAAAACAAGTATAACTTTAACAAAAATTTAAACAATTACCAATATTGCAGACAAATGCTTAATTGTTTCCATAGTAGCTTCTTCATAAACCAAATTGTCCAATAATTGCATGGTTTTTTTCTTCATATTCAACGCAAAAACCCTGAAGTGGTGATACGCATAAATAGGAACAAAAACCTATCATTTGTAATTTAAAATACAGAGAATTAGAAATAAAAAAAAATGATGACACATGTGAATTAAAATACACAATAGCAGAAAAAATTATTACCAAATCAACAACACTGATATCAAAACTGTTGTTTGTGACTTGAATCCATTCCTTCCAACAAACTTGAAGTTGATCCATAACATCAATATCATTTTCATCATCCCAAAGCTTTACCAAGTTAGCCTAAATAACAATAAGACAAAAAAGAAATCTAAAAGAATTAACTATACAAACATCAATTAAAAGAAAAATACATATAGCTTTACATAAAACTTACACTGCCTTCAACACCAAAACAGAATTTTTTAGGACCTCCATCGTGCATTCTTTCATTCTCATTCAGCAACATTGCCCAACACTCAATAACAGATTGGAAAATCTCCAAATTAGCAGCTAAAGACACCATATATTCTCTTGGAACACTATGACTAAGATCAAACCACACCAAACATTCCCTAAATAAACAAAAAAAACCAGCTAAAAATTAAAAAAAAAAACAATAACTTTAAGAAATAAAAACATAACTTTAACAAAAAAAATATAACTTACTGATTCAGCACTTGAATATCATCTAAGAAGCTATAATCAGCAATCTCCTGATACAACTTAGGTAATTTGTTGAAAGACTTATTATTGCTTTTCATCACATGTCCAACAAACACAACATCAACATCACATGGCCCACATCCAACAGATATTTTTGCCTTACCATTACCCAAAGCATTCATGATTATAGATGAGAAAGAACTTCCACCGTACTCTAGGTTAATCTTTTCTATCACATTCTAAACAATATTATTAACAAAATCACCCCTAAGAACATTTTCCACCCTTCCACCATTCTCCCCACCCCCGACATTCATATCACAAGCAATATCTGAAATACCTCCAGGCAATTTCTTCATTGATAACATAATATCAACAATTTCATCAATAATCTCAAACATTCTTGGATCATAATCCTGACTTTGCAAGACAGGAGATGAACAACTAGAAGCACGAGCCACATCACGCTTCTTCAAACTTTCAACCTTCTTCAAATGATAATTTGTTACAACTTCCATATTCCTCTTCATCAACAAAAATTGCTCATGAATAGCCTGAAAAATAATAAGTGAATAATTAGAAAGATAACTTTAGCTATAATAAGTATAACTTTTAACATAAAAAGTATAACTTTAGCATTAATAAATGCAACTTTTAACTTACATCAGTAGCAACAGAATGAATTTCTTCATCAGATGCCATACTATCAGGAACATAAAACTTAATGATCCTTTTTCCTAGTGATGCATCATCAGCATTGTCACCTTGAGAAACTTCAGTTTGCTTAGCTCCTTCGCGTGCAATTCGAAGAGGCAACTGATCTCCGAACACAAAATTCTGAGATATAGGGTATATAGTAGTATCCAAAATACCATAACCAAAGGACTTAGCCTCAACTTCTTTTTTCACCCTATCACTGATTTTCTTATCAGTCCAGTGTTTGATAAGAGGCAAACTACAATCTTGTGCCTCATTCCTGAACTTCAGACGCTGAAAATACACAACCTCCAACAACAAAAAGATAACCACCAACACTGTCTTGACTCTTACTTTTCTTATACTTCAAAATAGCCCTACACAACCTTTCATGAACATATTTACACCAATTGAAATTCTTAATTTCATCAACATTTTCAAGAGCTTTAACAAAACTCAAATCGGCAGTTCTATTTGCAACAGGTGCTAGAAAGGTAGCAAAAGCAACCATCACAAATAGTCTCTTAAACAACTCCCCACCATCCTTTAACTGAACAATCCTAGCCTCTAATTTATGCAGAGGTATGCCTACACTACCAGCAACATCAAACATACTCCTCCATTCTTGTTTCAATTGAAGATCAGTACTTCTAGTACTCTCTACAACATCCATCCCATTATTCAAAGGTAACTCAAATACATCATAAACATCATAGGGAGAAATAACAAATTCCTTCCCAGGACTTATAGAAAACATCCAACTAACAGGATCAAAATGATCAACTAACCAAGGAAGTAAAGTTGTAACAGTTCTAGTCAACTTTAAATCCAACAAACCACCAAATCCTATTTCAACAACAGATTTAACTTGCTCATCAGAAAAATCTTTCATGGGATCTACTAATGTTTGCGGTCTGCAATGGGTACTGAAAAACCTATCCAATCTTAATCAAAAAAAGAAGAAAGGAAAAATAGAATGAACAACTATAACTTTAAAGAGAATAAATACAACTTCAGAAATAATAAATGCAACTTTAGCAAACACAAAATTATAACTATAAATAAGTACTAAAATAAAGCTTTAATATCATTATCCATAACTTTACATAAAATTATCCTAAATATTGTATCAGCATATAAGTTAATTATCACATCTATCTTACTAACACAATGTTCATAACTTTAAGGGGATTATCCATAACTTTAAGGGCATTATCCATAACTGACAAGGGTTAAAATGGTCGCTACAATCTAACTCTCAATCAAACAATACTTATACGAACACCCTATAACCAAGTACAATGGAAAATAAAGGTTCGGTCCACGAGGAACGAGAGTAATTGCAAATCAATCTTAAACCTAAGCTAGTTCGAAATCAATGGAAAATGGTGTTCTAAAATAATACTAATAAGATGGAATAAATCAATAAACTAAGACACTAGGGAGAGCGGGAATCCGCCTAACCATTGGTAACTAAGCAACAAGGAATCACAAAGACAAACGGGATATGCAAAGACTATAAGTCTGATCAATATCATGTGATAGGAAGACAACGGGCAATACTAAGCTTGGATTTCTCATGCACTTAACATTACTCGATACATAATCAAACCACATTCAATAATGAAATACTCAATTCACAATCTCTTGTTCAAATCAAGAATATCATGCAATCAAATTCAAGATTCTAGCTACTCCTACTATAATGAATTAACATGCAATCGCATATAATCAATTTAATCACAATCCGTTTATCAAAATCAATCCTCAATTACATAGATTACCTAGGCCGGGTTTCATCCCGAAACCCTAGCTAGGAGACTACTCACACATATTCATAATCAAAGCAATAATGAATTCCAAAAGCATAATAGATATAAACATGAATTCTGATTAAGGAATAATAAAGCTTGATTAATAAACAAGAATGAATAATACCAATTGTATTGATGCGAATCAATGGAAAAGTTCAGAACTTTGATATCCGTCGTCAATGAATAATACAAAGAATCTTCGCAAATCTTGCTTCAAATCAATCCAAGAAAACTAAAATCTCTAGAAATATCTCTAAGAAAACTAATGAATCTCTAATACTAAGAACGTTCTCCAATAACTCTCTACAAAGGCTCTCAAAACTATCTCTAAAACTGTCTGAGGAATCCTCTTAAAGTTGGGCCTTATATACGTCTTCTAATGCGGATAAGTCAAGCGCGCAGTTAACCCTAGATCAGCACGGCCGTGCTGTATTTGGCACGGCCGTGCTAGCTTGTCAGTAAGTAAACCAGATTTCTTCTTCAAATTGGCACGGCCGTGCTATATATGGCACGGCCGTGCATCTTCCTGGCACGGCCGTGCTAAAAATGACACGGCCGTGCTGAATATGCTCTGGCACGGGGCTCATACTGAAGCTGACACGGGCACAGGCAACATTTGGCACGGCCGTGCTAATGGCCTGCACGGCCGTGCTGGTGCGTGGATACTAACACGGCCGTGCTATTGGCTTGCACGGCCGTGCTGCCTTGCCTGGGGTTGCTTGCTTATAGGCCAGCACGGGTGTGCCTATGGTAACACGGCCGTGCTGCCTGTGCTATGTAATCAATGCACGGCACTTGAACTTCCTTAAATCCTCGGACTTCGGTCAAGGCTAGCTCGGTTACGCATCAAGGGCTCAGGATCCGATTAAACTCGGTTGATATTACCTGAAAACACATAAAAAAAAACAAACCGAAAACCCGTGAAGCACGTAATATGGGGAACGTAAGCATAACAAGGTAATAATCGGCCAAAACGGCCCCAAATACATCCAAAATCATCCTAAAATATGCTCTAAAGCGCGCCCTAAAGTGCGCTTGTCAAAACCCCCCAAGCTACACTTTTGCTAGTCCTCGAGCAAAAACCAAGGGAAACACACACAAGATCAAATAAACTATGCCATTGCGAACAAATCAAATTAAGCACGGAATGAAATCAATGGATCCTACTTAGAACAACCATGCACGGAATGAAAACTCACTCAAACAAGCAACGAGACACACAATCCAAGATATCGTTGATCAAATGCGAACAAGACCTAAACCAAGCATAGAGAACAAAGAAATCATGCTTCCCTCTAAACCCAACAAAACCGGCCACGTCCTCCCCTTTTTCTTCAAATCACCACCCTAATTGGCCCCTTGTGATTCCTCGAAGGAACCGGAAAAAATGATATTTTGAGGAAATAACAAAGGTATCCCGACATCTCGATTACGCATAATCTTTCCATAGGGTTGAAAGGTATCTCCCTCCACCGTTTGAGAACCAAACACCTCTAAAGTCTAAGGGTCTTAAAGGGTTGTAATGTATTGGCAATGGGTAAGGTAGGTGAAAACAATTTTAAAAAAATGGGGTTAATTCCTAAATGAAGCGCAAGAATCACAATTCTCAAAAACAATAGTTCAAAAGATGCAATTCACATTCCACAATAAACATTTATCACACTTTTACACATCCCAAACTCTCTATGTTATACACACTCAAATCACCTTTTTCAAACTTCAAAGCTTTTATTCATATGTCCTCGCCTTTTTCACAATTCGGACGGCTTTTCTCCTTTTTTTTATTTATTTTTATTTTCTTTTCTTTTTTTCTTCTTTTTTTTTTTTTTATAATCAATGACAAATTTTCATATTACATCTTTACAATTAAGCTCACTTTCAAACTTGCTCAAACCAACTATCGATCATTATTCTTGATTTATACACAATAAGCTCAAACAAACCTTGTGAGGTAAACGCTTCACAACTAAGGGTTGGTAAAACATCGGCCATCGGGTTTGTAACATGGGTAACCAAGAATGGAATTAAAGGCTCAACATGGTTAGCAAGTAAGATGATGTAAAAAGAAAATTAATTTGTAACAAAACAAAAGGAACAAGAATAAGAAAAATGAAAAAGGTGCCCTCTTCCTCCCTTAAAAGTGTCAAGTCGGTCTTGGGAGCTACAAGTCAACACAAAGATCGAAACATGCGTAATCAAGGATCCAAATATGCCACTCAAGAAGAATGATGAAGGCTAGAACAATAAAACCTCACGGGATTCAAAAACAAAGCAACTACCAATTAAGGGGATCAAATCCACAAATGGGAAGCGACTCCATCTTACCACAGCCCAAAGGCATAGAGTTTCACATGACAAAAGTGTTCTATTTCTACCCTTCGCCTAGACTCGTCTACATTGATCAACAATAGACTCGAACTGTGTATTCATCACTGGCTTAAGTGGAAATAGACATTCCATACACATTCATTCACATTTCGAATCCAACATGAACAATATTCCAAAATTTTGCAATTAGACAAGTTTATTATGATCCAAAAACATAGGAAAAGACTACGAGGCATATCATATAAGCTAAACCACACATCCTCATAGCAGAAGCTTTTCCTATCTAACACAAACATATGTACAACTAAGCCAACTGAATAAGTTGAAAGGCACATAACGAGGCATAAAAATCACATAAAATCCCAATCGACAAACAAGTGATCGAATGATATCAACATCAACGATCCCAGGTTCCTTAGAACCGATCAAACATCCTCGAACCATTCAACTTCTTCCTAAACTAAACTATCCTAAGCACACAAAAAAAGAAAAGATCTCACCAAATTTGCTTCCCGGGAACTCCAATTAACGGCCATAGCATCGTTCTTCAAACTCATGCCGCGTCTCGAATGTTCCCAATCTGCAAAAAGGAAAGACATACTAGCAAACGAGTTAAGGTTAGTCTAGGAATGCAGTAAATCTTTTTTTTTTTTTTTTTTAGAATGAATACAAGTAAGACCCCCCCCCCCAAGCTAGAATCAAACATTGTCCTCAATGTTTATACATCAAGGACTTACAATAGTAAGGAGAGGGAGGTAACTAAAGGGAAAGGGAAAAGGATCACGAGCTAGGCCCGCCCGGGCCATAAGGGAAACGGGAGGCCATATCATCAACACTCCTCTTCAGGTCTCTGAAGGCGGAGGTCATATCCTCGTTCGACCGGCGCAAATCCGCTACCTCGAGCTTCAAATCTTCCATTCCTTGGCGGAGCCAGGCGAAGTCTTGCGCCGGGATCTGCTGGGCCGCATCCGGGCCACCCTCCTCGTCATCATCATCATCAGCATCGTCACCTCCTTGGCCCCCGTGGGCCTGCTCATCCCCCTGGTGAGGCTGGGGATTGCGGTCTACATACTCCGTGCCTCCGTCCTCGTGCCAGGCGAAGTCGGGGTCGAAGATCCAGTTGTCTTTGTTGTAAACCACCGTCCTCTCCGGATCGGGCAAGTAGGCGTATGGCTTGCCGGCTACGAGCCACAAATAGCAATCCGGCTGGGATGTCCCTTCAAGCCACTGCATGGCTCTCAAGGTGCGCATATCAAGCCTCGTAGTGCCTGGGATAGCCTGCAATTCAGAAAAATCAATCCCATTATATTGCGCAAGAATGGTGATCATGCCACCGATAGTAATATCACCCCTACCCCGGGCTACACCGTCGAGGTGGTCTAGTAACCACGCTCCCATGTCTAGACGCCCGTCCCCACGGGTGAGGTGCCAAATAAACTGTAACTCCCTAATGGAGACTACACCCGAAATCTCTCCTCTAGCAAAGATAGTAGAGGAGAAGGTCCTGTGGGACAACCGAAAGGCGGGATTGGCGATGGAAGTCGCCTTATCCCTACGGGGATCTCTATCCATTTTCCACGTGATTTGCCGCCAAAACAACCCGGAGTTGTAGTGTTTTGAGTGGCCATCCTTAGGACCATATTTCAGGTCGGATGTCCACCCAAAGGCGGCATTAACTTGGGCCACCGACATTTGAATGGTGCCCGAGTTCATTAGTTGAAAGGACAAGTACCGGGGTGAGTTATTCTCATCCCGATGCACGTACAAAGAAGACAAAAATTCGAGGGTAAGCCTCTTGTAAGTGAGAGCATGCATGGTAAGGAAAGAATCAAAGTTGGTAAATGAAAATAGTTGAACCATGTCGCTTTCGATCCCTAGAGCCCTAGCGGCTAAAGGGTCGTAGAACTTGGTAGGCCGGATCGGTCGGTGGGATAATCCTACAAATTTGTCCAAAAAGGACGGGTTATTAAAAACAATACCTATGGTGTCCACCGTGGGTGGAACCATGGATGAGGATGCATCGTCCCGACCCGGTCTCCTAGTCGATGTCTTTGTTCTAGGCATGTTTGATTCAAGAAATTAAGCACAATATACCAATTAACAAGCAAGAAACTATCCTAGCATGCAATGTACTACCCTAACACTTACTAGTTCACCCAAACTTGCAACAATAAAGCACAATTCAACAACAAATATTCAATAAAACTAATGAAATTGGACAAAAAATTGCGAAAATCAATGAGTTTAAGAACGAATTCACCGAGGACTCCACGAAGTGGAGTTGTGGCGAGCTCAAAGAGGGCTGAATTTTGCGTCCAATCACTTGAAAAATGCTCCAATGCAAGGAGGGTGCCGAGATCTTGAAAGAAGAATATGGGGAATTAGGGTTTGATTTGGGGAATTGAGGGAGGAGGTTGGGGGTTTGGGTTAGTTTAGAGAGAAAAAGGGTAGGAAAGAGTGTTAGAGAGTTGGGGAATAATGAGAGAGTTTGAGTGAAATCGTGTTTAAAAAACACGAAAAACTATCCGGAACCCGCGCTGCACGGCCGTGCTATAACTGGCACGACCGTGCTGAGGTTTGGCACGGCCGTGCCGAATTTGGCACGGTCGTGTTGGCTTGGCAGGCTTTTTGAGAAATTGAATTTCAGATGGCACGGCCGTGCTAGAATTAGCACGGCCGTGCTTATTACTTGACACGGCGTGCTGAAAATGGCACGACCGTGCTAGAATGTCAGTGGGCTTTTGAGGTTTGGAACGGCCGTGCAGATTTTGGCACGGCCGTGCTGGATTCTGGCACGGCCGTGCTGTCTGATGGCACGGCCGTGCTGTCTGCTGCAGTCTGCAGGTTTTCTTTTCCTTCAAGGCACGCATCACTCTCTTCATTCCGACTTCTAACCAATCTTCTACCTGCACAAAAACACACAAGAGCACACAAAACTGACACAAATTAGGAGCTAAACCAAACAAAACAAAAGAAACTACTCTAGTAAAAGCAAGAAAATCGGGTTGCCTCCCGGAAGCGCTAAGTTTAACGTCGATAGCTTGACGTGGTCACATTCAACTCTTGTGACCGCATTCGAACACATCTATCACACCAACATGGGCTCCCTCATAGTATGTCTTCAACCTTTGCCCATTAACCACGAAGGATTGCAACCCACTAGAATCATAAAGCTCAACCGCACCGGAAGGGAAAACATCTTTGACAGTGAATGGACCCCTCCATCTTGACATCAACTTACCGGGGAAGAGCTTCATCCTAGAGTTATATAAGAGGACTTTGTCACCAACATTGAACACCTTCCGCTCTATCTTCCGGTCATTGAACTCCTTAGATCGGGACTTGTATATGTTCGCACTGTCATATGCGTCCATCCGAAGCTCCTCCAATTCATGAAGGTCCAACATCCGTTGCTCTCCCGCGCTTGCTAGATCAAAATTTATCTTCTTGATAGCCCATTGAGCGCGGTGCTCTAGTTCGACCGGGAGGTGACATGCTTTCACGTAGACCAAGCGGTATGGGGTGGTGCCTATTGGGGTCTTGAAAGCAGTCCGGTATGCCCAAAGTGCTTCATCAAGCTTATCGGACCAATCTTTCCTATTCTTCGCCACTGTCTTCTCAAGGATGGACTTTATCTGTCGATTGGAGACTTCCGCTTGCCCACTAGATTGAGGGTGATAGGTTGTCCCGAACCTTTGATGTAATCCATTCTTTCGAAGCATCCTTTGAAAGGCCCCATGCACAAAGTGTGACCCGTTGTCACTTATAACCGCCCTAGGAACCCCGAACCTTGGAAATATAATCTTCTTGAAGAGTTTCACCACCACCTTGTGATCATTTGTAGGGGAGGCAATTGCTTCCACCCACTTAGACACGTAATCCACAACCACAAGTATGTTTTGGTTCCCACGGGAGGAAGGGAAGGGTCCCATAAAGTCAATGCCCCACACATCAAAGATCTCAAGTTCAAGTATGGGTTTTTGAGGCATTTCATTCTTCTTGGAAATATTTCCACTCCGTTGGCAAGCATCGCAAGTCTTCACAAATGCCCACGCGTCCCTAAAGATATGGGGCCACCATAGCCCACATTGCAAAACCTTTTGGGCTGTCTTATTAGCCCCCATGTGACCTCCGCAAGGGTCGGAGTGGCACATTTTCAGCACACTATGAACTTCTTCCTCCGGAACGCACCTTCTTAGGAGACCATCTACACCTCTCTTGAACAAAATTGGATCATCCCATATGTAATGCCTTGCATCTCTCCTAATCTTCTTTCGTTGGTTCTTGGAGTAATCGGGGGGAAACTCCTCACAAGCCAAGTAGTTTACCAAATCCGCAAACCATGGTAGAATCTTCTCCTTGACGAGGTATAAAACATCATCCTTCAACTCATCACAAATGGGCAGCCCATCATCTTCTTGTTGCTCCCTCTCCATGCGCGAAAGGTGATCCGCAACCACATTCTCGGCTCTCTTCTTGTCCCGGATCTCCACATGAAATTGTTGTAAAGAGAGGACCCATCGGAGGAGGCGTGGTTTGGATTCCTTCTTCGAAATTAGGTACTTGATGGCAGCATGGTCGGTATAAACAATCGTTTTGGAACCAATGAGGTAGTCCCAAAATTTCTCAACTGCATGAACAATGGCTAGGAACTCTTTCTCTGTAGTGGTGTAGTTCCTTTGTGCTTCATTTAAGGTCTTGGACATGTAATAGATCACGTAAACCCTCTTCTCAACTCGTTGCCCAAGAACACCTCCAATAGCCGTATCACTAGCATCGCACATCAACTCAAAAGGTAGATCCCACCGTGGTCCTTGCACAATCGGTGCCGAAATCAAAGCTTTCTTAAGTGTGTTAAAAGCTTGTAGGCACTCTTTGTCGAACTTGAAGTTGACTTCCTTTTGCAATAAGGCAGTCAAAGGCTTGGCTATAAGAGAGAAATCTTTTATGAATCGCCGGTAGAACCCCGCATGCCCTAGGAATTGTCTTACCCCTTTTGCATTGACCGGTGGTGGTAGCTTTGCTATAACTTCAACCTTTGCTTTGTCCACCTCTATGCCTGCATTTGAGATCTTGTGACCGAGGACAATACCTTCTTCAACCATGAAGTGAAACTTCTCCCAGTTCAGGACTAAATTCACTCTCTCACACCGTTGTAGGCACTTCCCCAAGTTCACAAGGCAATCATCAAAGGAGGCTCCCCCAACAGAAAAATCGTCCATGAAAACCTCCATCTCGGCCTCCAACATGTCCCCAAAAATTCTCATCATACACCGTTGAAAGGTGCCCGGTGCATTGCAAAGTCCAAAAGGCATTCTCCCGTAGGCAAAAGTACCATATGGACAAGTAAAAGTCGTCTTCTCTTGGTCATTCGGGTTTATAGGTATTTGGAAAAACCCCGAATAACCGTCAAGAAAGCAATAATACTTGTGCCTAGTTAGTCTTTCGAGCATTTGATCAATAAAAGGGAGGGGAAAATGGTCCTTTTTGGTAGATGCGTTTAGACGTCTATAGTCTATGCACATCCGCCAGCCGGTCACCGTTCTAGTTGAGCTGAGCTCACCATTCTCATTCTCAACTACAGTCATTCCCCCCTTCTTAGGGACAACATGCACAGGGGAAACCCATATAGAGCTTGAAATGGGGAAGATGATACCTGCATCAAGAAGTTTGGTGATCTCTTTCTTCACCACCTCCCCCATTTGAGGATTGAGTTTCCTCTACCTCTCAATAGAAGGCCTCGCACCATCCTCGAGAGTTATGTGATGCATACATATAGCGGGGCTAATACCCTTGAGGTTATCAATGGTATAGCCTATGGCACTTTGATGCTCTCTCAATACATCACACAACTTCCGAGTTTGATCCGCATCTAAAGAAGAATTCACAATGACAGGATAAGTTGAATCAGGGCCAAGAAATTCGTACCTTAGATGTGATGGTAGAGGTTTCAATTCTACCTTAGGGGCCTCGTTTACCTCTTTTGTGGTGGCCTTAGCAAGTGCATACATGGGTGTAATTTCCTTGAAACTGTTATCACCATCATCTTCCTCTAGCATTTGCTCCTCTATGTACCTGCTCTCATCGGTATCACTTGGCTCAAGATCATGGTTAGTAGAAAGCAATAGTGTATGCATACTAGAGACAATCGAATCAATAGTGTCAATCATCATGCAGTTTTCGGAAGTAGACAAAGGATATTGCATGCTTTTGTTCAGATAAAATTCAAGGAGCTCCTCTCCTACCTTTAAAGAAATCTTGGCACTCTTCACATCAATGAGAGCACCAGAGGTAGCTAGGAAAGGTCGCCCAAGAATAATAGGTATATGATTATCTTCATCCATTTCCAAAACTACAAAATCCACAGGTATCACAAATTTCCCAACTCGTAGGGGAACATCTTCTACCTTACCCTTAGGAAATTTGATCGAACGATCAGCTAACTGTAGGGTAATGTTGGTAGGAAGAAGTTCTCCTACCCCTAATCTTTGATATACAGAATATGACATAAGACTAACACTAGCCCCAAGATCACATAATGCGTTATCAAATTTCATTTTATTAATAGCACAAGGGATTGAGAAATTACCTGGGTCTCCCAATTTGGGAGGCATCTTGTTCATGATGATTGCACTACAATTCGCGGTGAGGTTAACAGTTTCCACCCCATCACAATTCCTCCTGCCACTCAAAATATCTTTCAAAAACCTAGCATAGTTAGGCATTTGTTTTATAGCGTCGGTGAATGGTATGGAAAGGTGAATTTGCTTCAAAGTATCTAAAAACTTACCGAATTGAACATCCAACTTATGTCTCACAAACTTATGGGGGTAAGGAAGTTTTTGCAATAGATTGGGTTCTTTGACTTGTGTTACTTCCTTTTCATTTAAGACCTCTACAGTTTTATCATTCTCTCCGGTCCTCTCCTCCTCACTCTCTATAACAGTACCAGTGGTAGGTGTAGTCACAGATTGACTCCTAGGGGGTACTACTTCATCGCTCCCCCTCAATGTCTTTCCACTCCTAGTGGTGATAGCATTTAATGAGTTTTTAGGGTCAATACCTTGAGGTGGGAGTTTTGACACTCCAACCCCATCCTTTATAGCACTAGCCAACTGAGAAATCTGGGTTTCAATCATTTTATTATGTGTCATCACTTCATTAAACTTTTTGTCACTGGTGGCCATGAAAGTGTTGAACATTTTGGTCTGTGCTTCCATCATCTCCTCCAAACTAGTCCTTTGCGATGGTCCTTGAGCATTGTAGTTGTCATTAGAGGCTCGGGAGACACACGCATTAGACTGTTGGGGATTTTGATTTTGGAAGTTGTTCCTGTTACCATTGTTATTCCAATTTCTCCTGTTATTGGCATTCATGTTCTGATTGTATTGCCCTTGATTACCTGCATTTTGTTGGTAATTATTCTGATTACCAAAATTACCATGTTGATTATAAGACCCTTGGGGATTTTGGTCCCTTTGGTTCCTGTTTCCCCATTGGTTTTGCTGTTGGTAGTCAGAATTATTACCTTGTTGATTATAATTGTTCCCTCTTTGATTAGGTGGTAAATATCTGTTATTGTCATTCCTAGGTCTATTATCATAAGACAAGGCATTGACTTGTTCATTATCACACTCATTACCATCATTATAGTTGGATTGAAATTGGGAATCTACGTTACAGGCAGAGGTATCATGGTCATAAGACCCACAGTTTTCACAGAATATACATCCAGTAGGCATATTATTAGAGTTAGAGTGCATACCTGCTCCCTTATAATAGGATGGAAGATTTTGATGCGGTGGAGCGTTGAGCTTCTCTTTGATAATTGACATTTCCTTACCTAGATTTACAATTTGCGATGTCAAATTCCCGATTGCATTAAGATGGTCTACCGAATAGACCGCTCCTCAACTCTTGCTCATGGCCTCTCGCTCTCCATCTTGCCAATCCATGTGGTGTCGTACCACATCTTCTATGATATCAATGACTTCTTCTTCGGTTTTGTTCATAATGGGGCCACCTGCTCCCGCATACAAACTGGTCTTCCCTTGAGGACTCAATCCTCCATAGAAAATCTGTAAAACTTGATATGTTGGGATTCCGTGGTGTGGGCACTCTCTTTGATACTCCTTGTACCTTTCCCATGCTTCGTAGATTGACTCCCCACTCCTTTGCTGAAATCCCTGGATCAAAGCTCTAGCATCGGTCGTCTTCTTTTGGGAATAAAATCTTCCCAAGAATGTTGTCGTGACATCATCCCAAGTGTGTAGAGAGTTCGGCTTCACCTCCTTCTCTAACCATTCGAGAGCTCTCCCAATAAGTGAAAAGGAGAAAAGCTTCAATCTCACGAACTCTTGATTCACCCCATTAACCTTGATGGTATTGCAGTACTTCTCAAATTCGTTTAAATGAGCCAAAGGGCTCTCATGCTTGGCACCACTAAACTGCCTTCTCTCGATGAGGGTGATCATAGCTTGCCGGATCTCGAAATCATTGGCCTCAGTAGTGGGTGGAGCAATCCCACTTGAAGCTCTATACGCCCCAGGAGTTCCCAAGTCCTTAAGGGGTCGTGGTGCTGGCCGATTGGGTTGGCGCGGTATGTCTGCCATTGGAACCTGTTGTGTGTTGTGTTCCTTTCCTTGAGAGTTTGATGACGTCAATCGAGATTTACGATTGCTCTTCAAAGTTCTTTCGATTTCTGGATCGAAGGGTATTAATTCTCTCTGTTTAAACCTGCGCATACACACTAACCAAACCAATTAAATAGCAGGGCTACAAGTGTAGCCAAAAGGGAAAAATCTTTTTGTGCTTTTTTATGATTAACTAGACTCAAGAAATCAAAAAGCAATTAACAAACACCGCTCCCCGGCAACGGCGCCATTTTGACAAGGGTTAAAATGGTCGCTACAATCAAACTCTCAATCAAATAATACTTATACGAACACCCTATAACCAAGTACAATGGCAAATAAAGGTTCGGTCCACGAGGAACGAGAGTAATTGCAAATCAATCTTAAACCTAAGCTAGTTCGAAATCAATGGAAAATGGTGTTCTAAAATAATACTAATAAGATGGAATAAATCAATAAACTAAGACACTAGGGAGAGCGGGAATCCGCCTAACCATTGGTAACTAAGCAACAAGGAATCATAGAGACAAACGGGATATGCAAAGACTATAAGTCTGATCAATATCATGTGATAGGAAGAAAACGGGAAATACTAAGCTTGGATTTCTCATGCACTTAACATTACTCGATACATAATCAAACCACATTCAATAATGAAATACTCAATTCACAATCTCTTGTTCAAATCAAGAATATCATGCAATCAAATTCAAGATTCTAGGTTAGCTACTCCTATTATAATGAAATAACATGCAATCACATATAATCAATTTAATCACAATCCGTTTATCAAAATCAATCCTCAATTACATAGATTACCTAGGCCGGGTTTCATCCCGAAACCCTAGCTAGGAGACTACTCACACATATTCATAATCAAAGCAATAATGAATTCCAAAAGCATAATAGATATAAACATGAATTCTGATTAAGGAATAATAAAGCTTGATTAATAAACAAGAATGAATAATACCAATTGTATTGATGCGAATCAATGGAAAAGTTCAGAACTTTGATAACCGTCGTCAATGAATAATACAAAGAATCTTCGCAAATCTTGCTTCAAATCAATCCAAGAAAACTAAAATCTCTAGAAATATCTCTAAGAAAACTAATGAATCTCTAATACTAAGAACGTTCTCCAATAACTCTCTACAAAGGCTCTCAAAACTATCTCTAAAACTGTCTGAGGAATCCTCTTAAAGTTGGGCCTTATATACGTCTTCTAATGCGGTGAAGTCAAGCGCGCAGTTAACCCTGGATCAGCACGGCCGTGCTGTATTTGGCACGGCCGTGCTAGCTTGTCAGTAAGTAAACCGGATTTCTTCTTCAAATTGGCACGACCGTGCTATATATGGCACGGCCGTGCAGCTTCCTGGCACGGCCGTGCTAAAAATGACACGGCCGTGCTGAATATGCTCTAGCACGGGGCTCATACTGAAGCTGACATAGGCACGGACAACATTTGGCACGGCCGTGCTAATGGCCTGCACGGCCGTGCTGGTGCGTGGATACTGACACGGCCGTGCTATTGGCTTGCACAGCCGTGCTGCCTTGCCTGGGATTGCTTGCTTATAGGCCAGCACGGGTGTGCCTATGGTAACACGGCCGTGCTGCCTGTGCTATGTAATCAATGCACGACACTTGAACTTCCTTAACTCCTCGGACTTCGGTCAAGGCTAGCTCGGTTACGCATCAAGGGCTCAGGATCCGATTAAACTCGGTTGATATTACCTGAAAACACATAAAAAACAAACCGAAAACCCGTGAAGCACGTAATATGGGGAACGTAAGCATAACAAGGTAATAATCGGCCAAAACGGCCACAAATACATCCAAAATCATCCTTAAATATGCTCTAAAGCGCGCCCTAAAGTGAGCTTGTCAGTGCGTGGGTGCGCATGGTAGCTATCGCAAGCCCCACAAGCACCAGGAAACCCATCGCAGCTAGCAGCGTGCTAGCGAGGGTGCCTGGGTGCTCATGGGTGGTATCGCTAGCCCATCGCACCAAGCACAGCCATCGCAGTGCTAGGCACTGGCGCATGGGCTTGTGCATGCATGCCTCACACCATCGCAGCCCTATCGCACCAAGCACAACACCCTCGTGTGCGTGTGTGTGCATAGGCGCTCTCGCAACACCCTAGGATCACGCACAACACCCATCGCAGTGCTAGGCACATGCGTGTGTGCGTGTGCGTGTGCACCGTCGCTCAGCAGCCTCGCAATGAGGCACCTAGCTGTGTGCTTGCGTGCGTGCCATCGCATGGCAGCACCAAGCACAACATGCTAGCAAGGAGCACCAAGCCTAGCATGCGTGGCTCGCTAGCAGCACGCATGCTAGGCCTTGCGTGCGTAGTGCGCTGGCTGGGTATGCGCATGCTGGCCTAGCTGGCTGGCAGTGCGAGAGGCCCTATGCGAGGGGCCCTGTGCGAGAGTGTGTGCGAGGGAGTGCTAGGCAGAAGCAACACTAGGCTAGCAGCACCAGCGCCCAGCAGCTCTCAGCGTGCTAGGGCTGATGCGTGCTAGGCCAGTGCATGCTAGCACTGCTTGCTAGCGCACCAAGCTGGCTGGCTGCCAAGCCTTGGTGCTAGGCGCCAGCTGGCAGCCTTGGTAGCCAAGGCAGGCTGCCAGCCCAGCTGACCATGAGGTGCCGGTTTAGGTGAGGGGTGGGGACCAAGCTTGGGCAAGGCCTTGAGGAGCAAGGCAATGGTCCCCCCACCCATTCATGGTCCTCATCTAACCTTGTCTCTCTATTTGACACTTGTTGCATTGTGATTAGTTTTGTTTATTAATTTATTTTAGAAATAAATTAATTAGCAAAATAAACATTCTCCCACATTGGTTGGGGAATGAAATACAAGGGTTCATTTCCCTATAAATACCAAGCTTGGGTATTGGGAAATGAACAACCTTGAGTGGAATTAAAATGGCAACTCTAGAAAAGAGTAAACCTTTGATTCGTAAAACTCATAGTTATTTTGTCCGGGTCTTGACTAACCTTCAAGACTTGGGACGCTCGGGTCGGGTCGAGGGTACGATCCGTCGGAGATCTCGTCTTTTCGGGATTTTGAAGTAAGAGCTCTTTAGGAGCGAAGCACGCGTCAAAGGTATAATTCTTGTCCTTAATCTTGTTTGATTAAGTTTATTATGCTTGTTTAATTGCTTTAATTAAGGGGCGGGTCTTGGTGGGTTTTCTTCCGCGTAGTGTCGGGTCACTACGAAACCCTACAGCGGTATCGGAGCCACGTTCCTTTTAATTTTTGCAATTATTGTTTAATTAAGGTGTTTTAAAGAATTGAATTTTTCTGGTTCATGTTCATGTTCATCTAATTAGATTAGATGCTCGTTTTAATTAATTTTTAAAACTCGATTTTATTTTCGATTTGGCTGTCGAACCCAGATTTTGGCTCAAAAATAGTGATTTTTGGGTGGAATCGACATTCTGGAACTGTTTCAGCCCTATTGGGTTGTCCAGAAGCCAAATTCGAACCTGAAACCAATTTTTTCTGGGGTTTTTCGTTTTTCAACGAAAATTTTAATTCTTTTTAAGCCTTGATTAATGCAAGCATTACAAGGTTAGATTAAATGCACATTTGCATCACTAATCTACTGGTTTTAAAATATCCTTGAGCATAATAATGGAGTGTTTATTAGTGCTTAAGTTGATATACCAAATTATCACATAAACTTGTTTTTCACAAATTTTGCAAATAAATTGCAATAAGGTGTGAAAAATTGTTGTGATTTTGTATTTTAAGTTCCCAAACAATGTTAAAGTTCTAATCTTTAAATGTTTAAATGATTGGAACCCTAACCCTAAATTCCATGTTGAACAAAGTTTGGATTTTTTCATATTTTGGTTGATTAAAATCCATTAAGTTCAATTACTTGTGAGTAAAATTTGATTAATCTTCATATTGGAAGATGTGATCTTGGTATTTTACACAAGTATGCAAGTTGGAAAATTTTTATCATTGGATGGTTAATTTATTTTTCCAACTCCCTTTTGTCAAATCCATGATTAATTTGCATATTGGCAAGATTACTTTTGGACATAGCTCATTTTATTTTAAGCATAAGGTTTGACCTAATTTTGTTCAAAAATTGAATTTTGGATAAATTTAGGCTTGTGCACCAATAAAATAAATTTGTTTAAGTTAGACTTAATATTTGTTTTATTTTATTTTTCCCTCAAAATTAATTCTAAAATTTGATTTAGAATTGACTATTGTCACACACAAATCGGAATTAAATTCCGAGTAAAATGCACGCAAAACGATGCAAAACCGCAAGCGTCTCCAAGGCTAGCCGGGCTGCTTAGCAGCCCACATGTAGGCTGCCTGTGGTGCGCATATGGTTGTGCATCGCTTGGTGCGTGGCTGTGTGGCGAGGAGGGGCTGCTGTGTGGTGCGTGTGCTTGCGCATGGGGCCTTAGGCTGCTGGTACGCTTGTGCGGCTGCTGGGCAGCGAGGCAGCAAGCCCCATCCAGCCAGCCCTCTGATGCTTGTGCCAGCAAGCTTCTAGCATGCGTAGCAAGCTGCTAGCATGCGTAGCAAGCTGCTAGCATGCGTAGCATGCTGCTGGTGCTAGCTAGCTAGGCAGGCTGTGCTAGGCACACTTGCTAGTTGCCAGCACCACGCACCATGGCGCAGGGGCCATGGGCTGCCTAGCAGCCATGGTGCGCCATGCATCATAGGATGATGCCCTTTTTGCTTAAGGTTGAGCTATGATTTTGCAAATTTTCCGTGTTAATAATTTTAATTAATTATTTTTTTAACGAGGCTAAAAACCTCGATTTTCGAATTTGCAAAATTTTGACAAATTACGAGTTATGCCGACTTAATTAATCGGATTAATTAAGTACGGATGCGGAATTTAGTGGGAGCTTAATTAAATGCGTTAGCATTTTGCGTTTAGAAATAATGGATTAAACCACTTTGACTAGTTTTAATTAGGCGCGTTAATTGGATTAACGACCTAAGTTAGTTACTAGTTTTGCGTGTTTAATTGTGTATTTCGTAAAATTGCATGGGCCGTTCACAAATAGTGAACGGGTGAATGAAAGATTGCTTTCAAAACAGGTTCTTTGAAAATGGCAACTAGTGGGGCCCGACTAGGATAGAAAATACGGACTGCGTTCCGTTATGTATTTTTGTAAATCTAAATACGGTCTGCGAACCGTTAAGTATTTTTGTACTAATTAGATTAATCTTAGTCGTTCTAGCTAGCTTCTTTTATTTCATTTTGGCCAAGAAGTCTCAAGACGGTGTTTCAACGAAGACGAGCCAAGATGAAGACCCATGGAAATTGAAGATTTCAAGGGGTCATGCTAGTTGCCAAATGCATCTATTTTTATGCCTTATATATTGTTATTATATATGTTTGCTAGATGCATGTCTAGGATTTCTATAATGTTGCGATGATTGGTTAAGTTCACTTAAATCAACCAACATAGAAACCCTAGGTCCCTTAATAATATTGAGCTAAAAATTGCCGTTACAAGAACAACACTTACCGAACTAATGCGCGTACGTGATGGATTACGCCAAAGCGAGGCATCACTACTTCCCTAGGAACGTAAGGTATACTAGGTATACAAGTTGTCTTGGTTAAGCTCAACGATATCAGTAAGGAGTCTGATAAGCCTTCTTATCATGGGTTGAGAGAAGCATTTTAGGGTGTGTTTTGATGCTTTATATGTACTTTTGTTAGCTTTTGTGAGTTTTGGGCTGTGATCTCACTTATGTGCAAAAGGCGGGATTTATGAGTATAAGTGAGTGAGTGAGCTCGGGAACCAATGAAGAGTTATGTAAGAAGGATGGACCTTGGCTCGTGATTTGAGAGTTGTGATGGAGCATGGAAGAGCAAGGAAGAAAGCTTGAGGAAAAGGTGAAGCAAAGCAAGAAGAAGAAGCAAGGAAAGAAGGCGAAAACAGCAAGAACCGCTGCCAGGGCCGCTGGCAGCTGGCCAGAGCCGCTGGCAGCGGGTATACCAGAGTGAGGGGCTGCCAGAGCAGCTGCCAGCGGGTCCAGAGCAGCTGGCAGCGGCTCTGGCAGAAATTCGGGCTGTTTTGGTTAATTTTCAGCAATTTGGCTTTGTTTTGGCTCGTGTTTTGGATATTATTTTATTATTATTATTGTGTTATGTTATTAAACTATAGAAACATATAAATAGCTTAGTTTTAATTAAGTTTGAAGGGAGAAAAAGGAGAATTAAGTTTTAAGAAAAAAAAAGCTTTCTAGGGTTTTCTTGGAATTTTCAGAATTCTTTGTTTTGGAATTAGAATCCATGGAAGCTTAATCTTCCGGATTCTTGGTTAAAGATTGAAGCTTTTAGCTACGAATTGTGAGATCTTTCTTCTCTTAATATCTATTGAATATATATTGTTCCTTGAATTAATTTCATGATTTGCTTTAATCAATTGCTAGGTTAGAATTATTGGATTCGCTTGCATCTAATTAATCTTTCCAAAGTAGCAACTTTAGGTTATTGATGCATGCTTTTGGTTGATAACTTGAAGAGGGAATAATATTATTGAAGAAATTAGACCGCTTGTGTTAATTTATTCAATCCTTGTTGATTTCTCCGTTTATTTTCTTCTTGTGGATAATTTAGAGCGCTTGTCTTGAATTGTGCATTGGAAAGGGTTAGAAAGGAGCGCTTTGCTATTTCTAACTATTTATGAGAATTTAGAATCTAGGAATTCTACAACAAGGTGTTCAATAGAGCTTGATTGAGGAGACTTCTATGATCAATTTGTATGTTCATTAGTGGATTTCGCATAACCAAGACCGTTCTTCTCATTGATTACCTATTCATTACGTTCGTTGTTCTTACTTAGTTCATTTATCATCATTGCTCGTGAAAACCCCCCTCGTTACTTAGGTTACTACCGTCCTAGAGTATTTCCACTTAGGTTTCCAGTTATTAGTCCCTTTTTCCCTGTGGATCGAACTCGACTTCCCTAACTACGTTTATTTGCAGTTAGCTTAGTTGTGATATTTTTGGTTGCATACGACTGAGGCACACCAGAGTCCTTAGATGTCGTGGCAAAAGAGATAAAATGTCAAGAAAGCATTAGATGCGACATTTTATCAAACCGAGAGTAGCTTGGAGCTATTAGCAATTGGATTTCTTACCTTAAGATATTTAATGCTTAAGACAAGCCAAAGCATGCTTAACCATTTCTTGATCTTTGGGATCTCGGAATCATTTTATTCTCGCCCATAAGGGACAATCTTAAAATGCGTGGATAAAATGTTCAATAAGTTTGAATATGTGCATGAACGCTTTAAATTTCAACTTATTGATGCATGAATGGTTTTTCACATCAAATTCTTTCAATTGTAGAAATCATGTCTGCAAGTAACTCAAACAACAACCAAATGTGCCTGGAACTCCCCGATAAGTTAGCTATTAAGCTTAACTTAACAAACCTTGATGAATGGGAAGAAGAACTCAGGAAAACTCTCCGGAGTTGTTCCAAGGAGTATGTTCTGGATACTTCCCTCCCAACTCTCTGTTCCAAGACCCTCTTAAGTGACGAAACTTATTGCGCATGGTCGAAAGACTGCAAATTAGTGTCACAACTCATGGCTAACTCCATCCCGGAAGAATGGAAAGAAAAACTTATTGAACATATTACCATCAAGACTTCCCTAACTACGTTTATTTGCAGTTAGCTTAGTTGTGATATTTTTGGTTGCATACGACTGAGGCACACCAAATTTTGGCGCCGTTGCCGGGGAATTAAGGCGTTACTTTTTAAATGTTTATCTTAGTAGAATTTTTTTTTTAGGACTGTTCTTAGCTATCTTTCTTTGTTTGTTCGCTAGGGTATGATAAGTACCCGTTCTGCTAACAACGAAGTTTTGCAGTTTGATCCAGAAATTGAAAGGAATATTTCCAGGTTGCGAAAAGAGGCAAGAACAACCCTCAGTGAATCAACGTACTCCTTCAATATTCAAGAAGAAAAGGAGATGGCTGACAATCGAACTCTAAGAGAACTTACAGCCCCTAACTTGAACCAACAGCCGTTGTGCATTGCATATCAGCAATTGGAGGAAGGTACTAATGTTGAGATCAAATCTGGTCTAATTCATCTATTGCCGGCATTCCATGGCATGAAAGGCGAAGATCCGAATAAACATCTGGCAGAATTTCATGTGGTTTGCACTAGCATGAAACCGATTGGGATGACTGATGAACAAATTCAGTTGAGAGCATTTCCTTTTTCTCTCAAAGATGCAGCAAAGGATTGGTTTTACTATCTTCCCCCAGGTAGCATAACAACTTGGGCAGATTTAAAGAAGTGTTTCCTTGAGAAGTACTACCCAGCCACTATTTCTGCAAGCCTTAAGAAAGCTATCAGCAATGTGGATCAGAAGGAAGATGAATCCTTGTATGAGTATTGGGAGAGATTTAAGAGATTGTGTGCTAGTTGTCCTTACCATGGGTATTCCGATCAAGACCTCATCCTATACTTCTATGGAGGTCTAACTGATGATGACTTGAGGATGGTGAATGCAGCAAGTGGTGGAGGGCTAGTGAATAAGACTCCAGGAGATGCAACTAGGTTGATTGCAGAGCTAGCAGAAAATTCTAGGCAATTCAGTCAGAGAACTCCCACGCGCCGGGTGAATTTAGCAAATTTGAATACAACTGAGTTAGAGAGTCAAGTAGCTGATTTGACTTCTATGATGCGTGAGTTCATGGTGAACTCAAGGAATCCACAGCAACTGAATGCTTGTGGTTTATGCACCTCCATGGGACATCCCACTGATGCATGTCCTCAATTACAAGAGGAGCAGAATGAGCAGGCCAACGCCTTAGGTTTTCAAGGGAAAGGTCCGCAGAGAAGATATGATCCCTTTTCAAATACCTACAACCCAGGATGGAGAGATCATCCAAATTTGAGATATGGGAATTCCCAAGGAAACCAACAACATCAGCATGCTCAAGGTCAACAACAGTTTCAGCAATATAGGGCACCGTTCCTAACACCTCAAGGCCAAAGCTCTAATTCAGGTAATATGTCAACTGAAGAAATGATTAGATCACTAACTTCTAATGTTTCTACCATGCAGCAGAATATGATGCAGTTTCAACAAGAAACCAGATCAAGTATTCAAAACCTGGAGAATCAAGTCAGTCAAATCTCAAGTGCAGTAAGCCGACTTGAAGCTAAGGACTCTGGAAAGCTTCCATCCCAAACGGAGCTGAACCCTAAGCAACAAGTTAATGCAATAACATTGAGAAGTGGCAAAAAGTTGCAAGAAACTGTAGTTGCACCTAAGAAGGCTAAAGACTTGATTGGAGTTGAGGAGGAGGAAGTAGAACAAGAAACTAAGGCGAATCCGCCAACCTTTACCTCTTATGAGCCTGTGCCACCTTTCCCAGAAGCCTTGCAAGATACTCGAAGGTATAAGAAAGACAAGGATATTTATGAGACTTTCAGCAAATGTGAGGTAAATATGCCCCTCTTAAATGTGATTAAAAGGGTTCCTCGTTTTGCTAAGTTTATGAAGGAACTGTGTACGATCAAGAGAAAGCACAGGTTGGGAGGAAAAGAAAAAGTGAAGGTGAGTGCTCATGTTTCTGCAGTTTTCCAAAAGAAACTCCCAGAAAAATGTGGTGATCCTGGTATGTTTACTATTCCTGTTACAATAGGAGACACCACATTACACCGAGCCATGTTGGACCTAGGTGCATCAATCAATGTCATTCCCTACTCCCTGTTTAAATCTTTAGAACTTGGGCCTTTGCATGAAACTGGGGTAGTAATTCAGTTAGCTGATAGGTCCAATGTATATCCTAAGGGGGTAGTAGAAGATGTACTTGTTAAGGTTGATGGATTGATCTTTCCTGCTGACTTTTACGTCCTTAACATGGAACATGACAAACAAGCAGCCCCCATCCTGTTAGGAAGACCTTTCTTAAAGACTGCTAAGACAAAAATCGATGTGTCTACCAGTTCTTTGACTATGGAGGTTGATGGGAAAGCAATTGTGTATAACATTTATGATACCATAAAGTATCCTGTTGATACTCATTCTTTATATTCTATAAATGTTGTCGATCCAATATTGCGTGATGTTTCTAACATTGATCATGGGGATGAGCTCCTCACACCTATTACTAATGTTGTGTCTGGTGATTGCTTGGATTCTTCTATACCTACTAATGTGCAGGTGAAGGTGGCGGAATTGAATGAACAGTCCAAGCTTCCACCTATACCACTAGGGGCAACACCCACCCCGTCATCATTTCCGAGCAAGAAATTATCCCAGGTATACCACAAAGCAAAGAATAAGGTGTGGCATGACAAGATGAGCTCCCGTTGGAAGGGTCCAATTCAAGTTGACAAGGTCTATCCGCATGGAGCGGTAGAAATTCGGAGTTTAGAGACCAACAACATGTTCAAAGTGAATGGAAAAAGGCTCAAACCCTACTTCGAGGGTTTCAAAACCGAGAACGTGGAGTGCATCGATCTCTACGAGCCATCAATGGAGTAGCGAAGTGGGATGAGCCGCGTCGAGCCAACGACGTAAAACAAAGGCGCTAATCGGGAGGCAACCCGATCGAAAATCTTCCCCATTTCTTCTTGTAGTTTAGTTTTTTATTTTTCTTGTGATGTGAAGAGTATTTTTATTGTGTTTGTGTAGGTGGATGCCTTGGGAGTATTTGTTATGCGCGAAGAGCAGCAAAAACAGAGCAAAACAGGCCTAAGGGGGGCTATCCCTGCAGTAGTCGCTGGCAGCTGCTCTGCAGCCGCTACCAGCGGGTCTTCCAGCAGCCCAACCTCCCCTTTTGCTGTCCCAGCCGCTGGTAGCTGCTCAAAAGCCGCTGCCAGCGGGTACCCCCCCTCCACGTTTATTTTTTCTAAAAAAAAAAAAAAAAAAAAAAAAAAAAAAAAAAATTTACGCAGTATAGCCGCTGCCAGCGGGTCTTCCAGCAAAGAAGATCCAAAAGCTCTGCTTTAGCCGCTGGCAGCGGGTCCCAAGCCGCTACCAGTGGCCTTTCCAGCCTTTCCTGAATTTTTCACCCTTTTTGACCCATTTCTTGATTTCTAAAATCCAATTCATCCTTCTTCTCTTTCCCTTAGCAATCCCACACTCATACTCCCAAACCCTAACCCAATCTTTCCTACACACAATCCCTTTCCCTCACTTTCAAAGACAATTCAACCTAAAATTGTTTCAATTTCTCAATTTCACACTTGGCATTTGAGGAATTGTGAGAACCTTGGTGTTTGGAGGTTTGGTGGTGTGTTCATTGTGCTTTGAAGAATAAAGTGTGAGTTGTGCAATTCATTCTTAAGCAATGGGAAGAGACAACAAGGTGATACTTCAAAAGAGGGTGAATCACCCTCTTTTCCCCAAGCAAGTGACTTCATGGGAATTAGGCTCACTACAAAGGAGCAAGCTATTTGAACTCCAACAACCCAAGAGTATAGTGCAATGCGCAAAGTTCTTCGATTTGGAGGCATTGCAAGAGGTTGGTTTGGAGGAGGTGATGGAGCACGAGCGCACCTACTTATGTGAGGTATACATGAATTCCTTTCCACTTTGACTAAGGGATGTCAAGAATTTCTTTCAATTTTAACAATAAGAACTATATCATGCCTTATGCGGTAATTAAAAATGCTTTTGGTTGGAATGATCTTCCCATGGGCAACACTTGGGGTCCCCATAGTTCATTTTTTCTTCTCGAAATTTTTGAAATCCTTGATAATGCCTAATCTTCCGGCTCCGGAGGTCCTTCTCCTTGAGGTTTTGCATCCTTCTTCCTTTCCCATACTTTTGTTTTAATTGTTGTTGTTCTTGCATTGAGGACAATGTTTCATTCAAGTAGGGGGGGAAGAAATTCTTGCATATATTCTTTGAATTTTGTATAGTTATCTTGATTTCATGTTTTGTATAACTATCTTAATTGTGGTTCAATGAAGCAAGCTTGAAAAAAAAAACAGAAAAAAGTATGAAAAAAAGAAAGAAAGAAAAAAGAAAAAGAAACCCGCTAAGTCGAAAACCTGAAAAGGCGGCTTAGGCAAAAATGGGGGCCCGGTTAGGTTGAAAACCCGAAAGGGCGACCTAAGCAAAAAAGTGGCTAATGAGTGGGTGAGAAAGTGAGATTTGGAAAAAGATGAGAGGCTAGGATGAAAACCCGAAAGGGCTCCTAGGCAAAATGAGAGAAAAAAGAGAGAAATGTTCATGAATTTGATTTTTCAAGGAAATTTCGCATCTATTTGCCGGAGTCGGTGTCATAAGGGGAGGAGATATAAGGAGGTGTCGGGGTAGGTTTCATCTTGGTGATTTTGGGAGTTAGTTGAGATTTTGGGGGAATTTGTTGATCATCTTAGGAATTTGAGAGCATGAGTTGTTTGTTTTCACTCTTGAATGTGGAAGTGTTTTTATGAGATTTTTGGTTAAGTTGAGTTTTTGTTTGCCCAATTTTATCAAAAATTTCATTTCTTTAGGCGGTTGAGAATATTCATACTCATGGCTATGCGTTTATCGTTCCAAGTTGATTTTGGGGATGAATTGATAAATAAGAAAAAAGGGAGATTCAAAGTGTGAAGTATGGGGGAGTGTGATTGTGATTGGTTGATAAGTACTAGGATGTTTTGTTGAGTTTGAGTGCATAGAGCTAGTTTGATTCCACCATCTTCTGTTTTGAACCTTAGTGAGGAGGATGTGTTTTATTCTCTAAGTTTACTCGAGGGCGAGTAAAGGTTCAAGCATGGGGGAATTTGATAAGCCTTCTTATCATGGGTTGAGAGAAGCATTTTAGGGTGTGTTTTGATGCTTTATATGTACTTTTGTTAGCTTTTGTGAGTTTTGGGCTGTGATCTCACTTATGTGCAAAAGGCGGGATTTATGAGTATAAGTGAGTGAGTGAGCTCGGGAACCAATAAAGAGTTATGTAAGAAGGATGGACCTTGGCTCGTGATTTGAGAGTTGTGATGGAGCATGGAAGAGCAAGGAAGAAAGCTTGAGGAAAAGGTGAAGCAAAGCAAGAAGAAGAAGCAAGGAAAGAAGGCGAAAACAGCAAGAACCGCTGCCAGGGCCGCTGGCAGCTGGCCAGAGCCGCTGGCAGCTGGCCAGAGCCGCTGGCAGCGGGTATACCAGAGTGAGGGGCTGCCAGAGCAGCTGCCAGCGGGTCCAGAGCAGCTGGCAGCGGCTCTGGCAGAAATTCGGGCTGTTTTGGTTAATTTTCAGCAATTTGGCTTTGTTTTGGCTCGTGTTTTGGATATTATTTTATTATTATTATTGTGTTATGTTATTAAACTATAGAAACATATAAATAGCTTAGTTTTAATTAAGTTTGAAGGGAGAAAAAGGAGAATTAAGTTTTAAGAAAAAAAAAGCTTTCTAGGGTTTTCTTGGAATTTTCAGAATTCTTTGTTTTGGAATTAGAATCCATGGAAGCTTAATCTTCCGGATTCTTGGTTAAAGATTGAAGCTTTTAGCTACGAATTGTGAGATCTTTCTTCTCTTAATATCTATTGAATATATATTGTTCCTTGAATTAATTTCATGATTTGCTTTAATCAATTGCTAGGTTAGAATTATTGGATTCGCTTGCATCTAATTAATCTTTCCAAAGTAGCAACTTTAGGTTATTGATGCATGCTTTTGGTTGATAACTTGAAGAGGGAATAATATTATTGAAGAAATTAGACCGCTTGTGTTAATTTATTCAATCCTTGTTGATTTCTCCGTTTATTTTCTTCTTGTGGATAATTTAGAGCGCTTGTCTTGAATTGTGCATTGGAAAGGGTTAGAAAGGAGCGCTTTGCTATTTCTAACTATTTATGAGAATTTAGAATCTAGGAATTCTACAACAAGGTGTTCAATAGAGCTTGATTGAGGAGACTTCTATGATCAATTTGTATGTTCATTAGTGGATTTCGCATAACCAAGACCGTTCTTCTCATTGATTACCTATTCATTACGTTCGTTGTTCTTACTTAGTTCATTTATCATCATTGCTCGTGAAAACCCCCCTCGTTACTTAGGTTACTACCGTCCTAGAGTATTTCCACTTAGGTTTCCAGTTATTAGTCCCTTTTTCCCTGTGGATCGAACTCGACTTCCCTAACTACGTTTATTTGCAGTTAGCTTAGTTGTGATATTTTTGGTTGCATACGACTGAGGCACACCAGAGTCCTTAGATGTCGTGGCAAAAGAGATAAAATGTCAAGAAAGCATTAGATGCGACATTTTATCAAACCGAGAGTAGCTTGGAGCTATTAGCAATTGGATTTCTTACCTTAAGATATTTAATGCTTAAGACAAGCCAAAGCATGCTTAACCATTTCTTGATCTTTGGGATCTCGGAATCATTTTATTCTCGCCCATAAGGGACAATCTTAAAATGCGTGGATAAAATGTTCAATAAGTTTGAATATGTGCATGAACGCTTTAAATTTCAACTTATTGATGCATGAATGGTTTTTCACATCAAATTCTTTCAATTGTAGAAATCATGTCTGCAAGTAACTCAAACAACAACCAAATGTGCCTGGAACTCCCCGATAAGTTAGCTATTAAGCTTAACTTAACAAACCTTGATGAATGGGAAGAAGAACTCAGGAAAACTCTCCGGAGTTGTTCCAAGGAGTATGTTCTGGATACTTCCCTCCCAACTCTCTGTTCCAAGACCCTCTTAAGTGACGAAACTTATTGCGCATGGTCGAAAGACTGCAAATTAGTGTCACAACTCATGGCTAACTCCATCCCGGAAGAATGGAAAGAAAAACTTATTGAACATATTACCATCAAGACTTGTTCCTTGGAGGACTAAGGGATGTTGTCGGTGTGAGATTCTCTAAGAGTTTCAACGACAACAATGATGGACTCTTGTTTGAAGTGACTAGGTCACTTACGGACATGAATGTAAAGCCGTCGGATCAAGGTTGTCTTGCGAAAGAGAGGTATCATCTTTGGTCTACGGTCTGCAACACTAAGTTGAGACCGGGTATGCCCCTCCGACCCCATGTGGCAAGAATGACTAAGCTCTTCAAGCACATGGAACTCCTCAGAATTCCACTAGAAGATGGAATGGCTGGTCATATTTTGCTCACTTCACTCCACTCAGGATATGATGCATTAAAGGCATACATTTTTTGATTCAAAGGAGACACATTCCTTAAAGAATGTGGTGGAGCTTCTACACCGATCCAACTCATTTGGGGCAACCAAAAGACCATCAAGAAGGAGGGATCTCAAGGTTAAGGCTAAGATGCGTTGCTTCTACTGTGGCGGGCAAGGCCACTTCAAGAGAGAATGCAATCTCTTTCGGGAGGAGGAGGAGAGGAATGAAGAATCCGCCTCAGGTATCTTCCTTAAAAATTTGTAGATTAAGCTTATCATAAGGTATTGGATACCAAGTATGACTCAGTTACTGTTGCCTTTTCAGAGACCAAGTGAGAAGCTTATCAAGTGTTGGTGCATGGACAAGAAGATGACGAAGATGGTTTTTCGGTCGTGCTTGCATGCACTATTTTGTCTATGACATGTAATTAAACTATTTCTAGTTTTCTTCATGCTTTGAACATATTATGATCCATGGTGTTGGACACCTAGGAATTTCAAATGTAAGACTTTTGACAATAGTTGTTTCGAGTTTGTCTTACAAATTTATGTTCAATTAAAAATTGCATGTTTTACATATGATTAGACAAAAGTTGATACCACTAAACTAAGACCATCGAGTCGAATCAAACCTACTTGTGGGATTGTCGTCTTGGCCATATTAACATCAAACGCATCAAGAAACTTCTTCAAGAAGATGTTCTTGACTCATTCGACTTACAGTCGTTTGAAAATTGCGAAGGATGCTTATTAGGCAAGATGATCAAACAACCATTCTCCAAGTTGGGAGAAAGGGCAAGTGACTTATTAGGTCTAATACACACGGATGTATGTGGACCTATGAGCACACCCGCAAGGTAAGGTTATCGATATTTCATCACTTTTACCGACGATTATAGTAGATATGGCTATATTTACTTAATGTCGAATAAATCTGAATCCTTTGAAAAGTTCAAAGAATTTCAGAAAGAAGTTGAAAATCAACTTGGCATGAAAATTTAAAGCACTTCGATCGGATCGAGGTGGCGAATATTTGAGCCATGAATTCGACGATCACTTGAAAGAATGTGGCATTCTTTCAGAATTGACACCTCCCTGAACTACTCAATGGAACGGAGTGTCCGAACGGAGGAATCGGACCTTGTTAGACATGGTTCGGTCAATGATGGGTCTTAGTGAACTCCCTATCTCGTTCTGGGGACATGCGCTACAAACAGCAACACTAACACTGAATAAAGCTCCGTCAAAAGCTATTGAAAAGACTCCATATGAATTATGGACTAAGAAACCTCCTAGGTTGTCTTTTCTCAAGATTTGGGGATGCAAAGCATATGTCAAGCGATTAATTTCGAACAAACTTCACCCCAAATCGGATAAGTGTTTCTTTGTGGGATATCCAAAAGAAACCAAAGGGTATTACTTCTACAATAAATCCGAGAACAAAGTGTTTGTTGCTCGTGATGGTGTCTTTTTGGAGAAGGATCACCTTTCCAAAATGACAAGTGGGAGGAAAATCAAACTCGACGAAGTTCGAGAGGACGAGCAACAATGTCAACCTGACAAAACTGACAGTCTAGATACTTTGGAAGCATCTGAGAAGATTGGTCAGAGTCAAACAGACAATGTAAATGCTCAACCGATTACCCTACGTAGGTCGCAACGACAAAGATCTCAACCAGACAGATACCTCAGTATCGTCTTAACTGATGATCAGGACATCCTAGTGATGGATGGTGATGAGCCGGCGACATACAAGAAAGCTATGACAAGCCCCGACTCTGCAAAATGGAAAGAGGCCATGAAATCCGAGATGGACTCCATGTCTGAAAATCAAGTCTGGGACTTGGTGAATTCGCCCGAGGGTTATACACCCATTGGTTGCAAATGGATCTTCAAAGTGAAGACAGACAAAGATGGAAATGTATTGATATACAAAGCTAGACTGGTGGAAAAAGGTTATAGACAAGTCCACGGGATTGACTATGATGAAACTTTTTCACCAGTTGCAATGCTAAAGTCTGTCCGGATCATCCTAGCGATTGCTGCATATTACGATTACGGAATATGGCAAATGGATGTCAAAACCGCCTTCCTTAATGGGATTTTGGAAGAAACTGTGTATATGACACAGCCAGAAGGTTTTGTCGATCCAGGTAACGCTGGAAAGGTTTGCAAGCTGAAGAAGTCAATTTATGGATTAAAGCAAGCCAGCAGGAGTTGGAATCTGCGATTTGATGAAGCCATCAACAAGTTTCGTTTTATCAAGAATCCAGATGATTCTTGTGTATACAAGAAGGTTAGTGGGAGTGATATTGCATTCCTAGTCCTATATGTCGATGACATACTGCTCATTGGAAACAACACAAAATTGTTGGAGTCCGTTAAGGGCTGGTTAGGAAAGTGCTTTTCAATGAAGGACTTAGGAGAGGCACAGTACATATTGGGCATTAAGATCTACAGGGATAGATCTAAGAGGATGATTGGATTAAGCCAGAGTACTTACATTGATAAGGTACTGGCTCGATTCAACATGGAAAATGCCAAAAGAGGGCATCTACCCATGTCCCATGGCATAACTCTCAGCAAGAAACAGTGTCCACAGACACCTGTTGAGCGAGAAAGAATGAATCAAATCCCATATGCTTCGCTAATAAGATCGATCATGTATGCCATGATATGTACAAGGCCAGATGTATCGTATGCCCTGAGTGCAACGAGTCGATACCAATCGAACCCAAGAGAGGCGCATTGGACTGCGGCCAAAAACATCCTTAAGTACCTGAAAAGGAACAAGGATAAATTCCTGGTGTATGGAGGCCACAAAGAACTGGTTGTTGAAGGTTACACCGACGCTAGCTTCCAGACTGACAGAGACGACTTCAAGTCGCAGTCGGGGTATATATTCTGTCTGAATGGAGGAGCGTTTAGCTGGAAGAGTGCCAAGCAGAGCACCACTGCAGACTCTACAACTGAAGCCGAGTACTTGGCCGCTTCGGAAGCTGCCAAGGAAGCTGTTTGGATTCGCAAGTTCATTAGCGAACTTGGTGTTGTACCCTCAATCGGGGGATCGATAGACCTCTATTGTAATAATGGAGCTATCGCTCAGGCCAGGGAGCCGAGAGAACACCAGAAGGTCAAACACGTGCAAAGGCGATTTCACATGATAAGGGAATGGAAATCCGAAGGTGAAATCAGAATTTGTAAGATCGACACGGATGATAATGTAGCCGATCCTTTGACTAAACCTTTGCCTTAAGTGAAACACAACAAGCACATTGAGGCAATGGGAATCAAGCATGTTGGAGACTGGCTTTGAAATTCCCTGTACATGTGTTTTAATTAAATAGGATATTTAATGTAAGACACTGTATTGAAACCATTCATTAATGGAGTAATTAATTTTTGTGCAAAATTATCATTCACTCCATTTCTATTTAATTGTGGTTTAGAATTAAATAATGAGTCCATTCGATTTACGGAAATAATGAGACCATGTCTTGGATAAAGAAACACTAGTTAAGTGAACATTGAATATTAAATCAAAAAGTATCCCTAATCGAGGTCATCTAACAGATGGACGATTGATAACCGCCATAGATTAGTGTGTAGTATGATTTACAGCACCGTTTCTTGTGCTGCGAGGACGTGACAGTCATAAATCATTTGCACAGGTACAATTTAGAACTGTACTGGATAAGACCTATGAGAAGTACTTTAAGAAAATTGAAATTTTTTCATAAGTACATTTCTCATCATGACTATCGCAACTTATTTCCTCCGACCATGAGTACTAGACTCTTTGATGTTTCCAAACGTCTGCCGTAACTGGGGATCATAACAGGAACACTCGGGAGTCTATGCCCTCTTAGTAAGAAGAACTTACAATACAAGACTGGGATTGTCCCCCTACTAACAATAGGGAAAATGTTTTGTTGTTTAAAAGGCCGCTCGAAGAGTGAGACTGTGAAAATGCATGGCCATGCTCAGATGCATTTTAGAAATCATCTGCTTATTGACAGTCGAACTCGGAGATCGAGAAACACTTCTGAACGTAATAAGGATGACAAAGAATCTTACCTTATAGTTCACGAAGAAACATTAAGTGACAAAGGAAATGAGCTATACACAATATGCACACTTGTTCGGAAGGACAAGTGGGAGATTGAAAGGAATGGTGTCCTTCCAACAAGTGTATTCTTTTGACAGAGGGTTCAGAATTATTACAGAGCTAATTCTTTAGTAAGGTAAAGTGATCGGAAATGCCTAGGTGGAGGCCGCTTCCGATCAATAATATCAAGGTACAATTGATATTACAGC
Source organism: Chenopodium quinoa (assembly GCF_001683475.1). Lineage (NCBI taxonomy): Eukaryota > Viridiplantae > Streptophyta > Magnoliopsida > Caryophyllales > Amaranthaceae > Chenopodium > Chenopodium quinoa. The sequence goes on along the minus strand of NW_018743252.1, from coordinate 3,605,163 downwards.
TTGATCTTAACGGAACCCTTCGGGTCGAACCCAATCGAATCACCGATCCGAGACGACAAATTAATCCGAAAGGATTTAATGAGTCGACAGAGTTTTACGAATACAGACGTCGGAAATCGAGCCTAGGGTGTCGAGACCGAGCAACGCAAAATCACAAGCAACAAGTATGAGCGTAGCCGTAGCTAGGTTAGGCTAGCTCATATCAAGCCTAGGCGCACCATGGTGTGCTAGGCACCATCGCAGCCTAGGCGCGCCCTGGCAGCCCATCGCAAGCTAGCAGCATGCTAGCATGGGTGCCTAGGTGCGCATGGAAGCTATCACAAGCCCCACAAGCACCAGGTAGCCCATCGCAGCTAGCAGCGTGCTAGCGAGGGTGCCTGGGTGCTCATGGGTGGTATTGCTAGCCCATCGCACCAAGCACAGCCATCGCAGTGCTAGGCACTGGCGCATGGGCTTGTGCATGCATGCCTCACACCATCGCAGCCCTATCGCACCAAGCACAGCACCCTCGTGTGCGTGTGTGTGCATAGGAGCTCTCGCAACACCCTAGCATCACGCACAACACCATCGCAGTGCTAGGCACATGCGTGTGTGCGTGTGCGTGTGCACCGTCGCCCAGCTGCCTCACAATGAGGCACCTAGCTGTGTGCTTGCGTGTGTGCCTTCACATGGCTGCACCAAGCACAACATGCTACCAAGGAGCACCAAGCCCAGCATGCGTGGCTCACTAGCAGCACGCATGCAAGGCCTTGCGTGCGTAGTGCGCTGGCTGGGTATGCGCATGCTGGCCTAGCTGGCTGGTAGTGCGAGAGGCCCAATGCGAGGGGCCCTGTGCGAGAGTGTGTGCGAGGGAGTGCTAGGCAGCAGCAGCACTAGGCTAGCAGCACCAGCGCCCAGCAGCTCGCAGCGTGCTAGTGCTGATGCGTGCTAGGCCAGTGCATGCTAGCACTACTTGCAAGCACACCAAGCTGGCTGGCTGCCCAGCCTTGGTGCTAGGCGCCAGCTGGCAGCTTTGGAAGCCAAGGCAGGCTGCCAACCCAGCTGTCGATGAGGTGCCGGTTTAGGTGAGGGGTGGGGACCAAGCTTGGGCAAGGCCTTGAGGAGCAAGGCAATGGTCCCCCCACCCATTCATGGTCCTCACCTAACCTTGTCTCTCTATTTGACACTTGTTGCATTGTGATTAGTTTTGTTTATTAATTTATTTTAGAAATAAATTAATTAGCAAAATAAACATTCTCCCACATTGGTTGGGGAATGAAATACAAGGGTTCATTTCCCTATAAATACCAAGCTTGGGTATTGGGAAATGAACAACCTTGAGTGGAATTAAAAAGGCAACTCTAGAAAAGAGTAAACCTTTGATTCGTAAAACTCATAGTTATTTTGTCCGGGTCTTGACTAACCTTCAAGACTTGGGACGCTCGGGTCGGGTCGAGGGTACGATCCGTCGGAGATATCGTCTTTTCGGGATTTTGACATAAAAGCTCTTTAGGAGGGAAGCACACGTCAAAGGTATAATTCTTGTCCTTAATCTTGTTTGATTAAATTTATTATGCTTGTTTAATTGCTTTAATTAAGGGGCGGGTCTTGGTGGGTTTTCTTCCACGTAGTGTCGGGTCACTACGAAACCCTACAAAATGTTCTTATGCAGGGTTTTACAAAGAGGCAACTAGTATGGCCCGACTAGGATAGTAAATACGGACTGCGTCTTGTTATGTATTTTTGTAAATCTAAATACAGACTACGTGCCATTAAGTATTTTTGTACTTAGATTATTTAGATTAGTCCTAGTTTATAGTAGTTGCATGCTTGATGGTGAAGTCTAAAGCCGGCGTTTCTAAGAAGACGAAGCCAAAAGATGCGATGGTGACCTTGAAGATGAAAGGAATGGTGTCCTTCCAACAAGTGTATTATTCCGATAGAGGGTTCAGAATTATCAGAGAGCTAATTCTTCAGTAAGGTCAAGTGATCGGAATGCCTAGGTGGAGCCCGCTTCCGATCAGTAATATTAATGTACAATTCATATTACAGCTTAATCTTGATTGAACCCTTCGGGTCGAACCCAATCGAACAACCGACCCGAGAGGACGAATTAAACCGAAGGATTTGATGAGTCATCGGAGTTTTACGAACAAAGACGTCGGATATCGAGCTTAGAGCGTCGAGATCGAGTGTCGCAAGTTGAGTCGAATTTAGAATTCAACGAGACGCGAAATCAATCGAGTTACAAATACGAACCTAGCCGTAGCCTCGCATTAGCCTAGCCATGTGAGTACTAGGCTAGGCGAGATCCATCGCAAGCCTAGCATACTAGGCATGCTAGGGCATTGCGTGCTAGCATGCCATGCGCCCAAGCACCATCGCACCATCGCAGCATTGCAAGTGCGTGTGGATGTGCTAGGCGCTGGCGCTCGGCAAGGCCTATCATAGAACCATGCACCATCGCAACATGTGCGTGTGTGTGTGCGTTGCTAGCACAGAACCATGCACCATCGCTACATGTGCGTGTGCTGTGCATCGCAAGCACAACACCAAGCAGCAGCGTGCTTGTGCGTGTGTGTAGCAATGCAGCGCCCAGCATGCGTGGCTCGCTAGTAGCACGCATGCTGGCAGTGGGTGGGATGCTTGCTAGTTGGCTGCGCTATGTGATAGCAGTGCTGGCTTGCAAGCACAGCCAAGGCTCCAGGCGCCAGCAAGGCTGCCTTAGCTGCCAAGGCTGGCTGGCAGCCAGCTGTCCCAGCCACATGGAGTATCCGGTTGTGTGTAGGGACCAAGGGTTGTGGCCATTGCCTTGGGCACCAAGGCTATGGTCCCCACTTCATGGGATGGTCCTCACCTAATCACCCTTCCTTCATTTCCCATTTGTAACTCATTTATTGCATTGCAATTTTATTTTGTTTTTATTTAAAATAAAATGGGAAAATTGCCAATCTCCCACATTGATCAAGAGTGGGAGTTCAAGGGTTCATTTCCCTATAAATACCAAGGTATTGGCATTTGGGAAGTACACTTGAGCAGAACTCAATGAGGCATCTCCTATTAGGTGAGAAAACCTCTAAGTTCGTAAAACTCCGGTTTTTATTGGTCGGGTCCCGACTAACCTTCGGGACTTGGACCGTTCGGGTTGGGTTCGTGGGTATGAGCCGTTGGAGGCGTTCACGATTGTAACGCTCGAGCTTTCGAAGTAAGAGCTCGATTTGCGAGCGAAGCACACGTTGAGGATAAGAATGTCTTTTCTCTTTCTCTCTTTTATGTTGTTAATTATGTGATTAAATATTTAGTTGCTTTAATTAGTGAGCGGGTCTTGGGCGGGTTTCTCTTCCGCGTAGCGTCGGACGCTACGAAACCTAACAGCGGTATCGGAGCCGCGCTCACTTTAATTATTTTGTGACTAATAATTAATTAACGTGATTTAAAATGGATTTAAATTTCTGGTTATGCTTTCTAATTAGATTAGAAGCTCGTTTTAATTATCTTTAATCTCGTAATTTTATAATTTTGACTGATGAACCCAGATTTCGACTCAAAAATAGTGATTTTTGGGTGGAATCAACGTTCTTAATCGTTTCTGTCCTCTTTAGGTCTGTCCAGAAGCCAAAATCCACCCAGAAATATGTTTTTCGAGGGGTTTTTCGTTTTTGACGAAAAATTTAAAATCCTTTAACCTTGATTAATTATTGCATGTTGAAGGTAGATTAAATGTATGGTTGCATCTCTAATCTACTGCAATTATAAACCTCATTAAGCATGTTTATGAAGTCATAATTGGTGCTTAATTTGGTGTGTTCACTTGTCACATAAACTTGTATTTTTCACATTATTGCAAATAAATTGCTTAGAGTGTGAATGTTTATGGTGAACTTGCAATTTTGAAGCCCCTAAAAATTTCAATGATTCAATCTTTAATTGTTTAATTGGTTGGAACTTTGATTGCTAAATTCCATGTTGAACTAATGTTTGGATTTAATCATTTTTGTGTTGATTAAAGTCCTTAAAGTTCAAAACTTATGATTGAATTTTGATTAATCTTCATATTGGAAGATGTAAATTTTTCAATTTTACACAAGTTGTTGTTGGGAAATTTTTCATTGGATGAAAGGGTTTAATTTTCCAAACCCCTTAATTTTGTCAAATCTCATTATTAATTTACATTTGATTAAATTAATTATGAGTGTAGCCCTTCAAATTTGAAGCATCAAGATAGACCTAAATTGATTTAAAGAATGATTCTTGAATAATTTAGGCTTGTGCACTATTTAAATTGAATTTAATTAAAATGGACTTGTTTTAATTTCAATTTTCCCTAAATTGATTCTAAAATTAATTTAGAATTAATTTTATGTCACACGAATATCGGGATTAAAATCCCAAAATAATAGCACGCAAAAAGAGGTAAAATCACCCAAATACCACCAAGGCTAGCCGGGCTGCTCACGCAACCCACTTGTGGCTGCCTTGGCGCGCATGGTGGTGCTCCCACCTCGAAGCGTTGTAGCTGTGTGGCAAGGGTAGGAATGCGCAAGGGTATGCTTGTGGCTTGTGGTGCGTGGCTGCTGGGATGCTCGCATGGCTGCTGGGCAGCAAGGCAGGGAGCCCCAAGCAGGCCCAGCCACACCAGCCAGCACACATGCTAGCATGCGCAGCATGCTGCGATGCGTGCTTGTGTTGGCAAGCGCAACAATGCCATGCTAGGCATGCTGCCAGCGCCTAAGCAGTTCCAGCCGTATCTTGGGTGCCTAGCAAGCCTAGGCCCATGGCTAGGATGTTAGGCACTAGGATTAGAGTAGGTTGAATTTTCGATGCGTGGGTTATGTGTTTTGCAAATTTTTGCTGTTTTAAATATTTAATTATTTTTTTAACGAGGCTAGGCCTCGATTTTTCTGGGTCTTGCAAAATTTAATTTTGACAAAATTTGTGTTAACCGGCTTAATAAATTGGATTAATTAAGTTGGATGCCGAATTTAGTGGGAGCTTCGTTAATTGCATGATATAATTGCGTCTTAATCACATAAAATGTTTAACAACTTTGACTAGTTTTAATTAGGCGCGTTAATCGGATTAACCACCTAAGTTAGTTACTAGTTTACGCATGTTATGCAATGTTACTTGTTTTCGTTGTAAAATGCATGGGCCATTCACATATAGTGAATGGATGAATGGAAGATATATTGTTTCACAGGTTTCGTGAAAATGGCAACTAGTGGGGCCCGATTAGGATAGTAAATACGGACTGCGATCCGTTATGTATTTTTTGTAAATCAAAATACAGTCTGCGTACCGTTGCGTATTTTTGTACTTTAATATTTAGATTAATCCTAGTCGTAGTAGCTAGTAATTTTATTTTGGCGAAGATGTCTCAAGACGGTGTTTCTATGAAGACGAGCCAAGATGAAGACTTGAAGATTTGAAGATTTCAAGGGGTCATGCTAGTTGCCAAATGCATCTATTTTATGCTTTATATATATTGTTATACTTATACATATATTTCAATGCTAGATGCATGTTTAGGATTTAAAATGTTGCGATGATTAATTAAGTTCACTTAAATCAACCAACATAGAAACCCTAGGTCCCTATAATATTGAGCTAAACTTTACCATTCCCAAAATAACACTTACCGAACTAATGCGCGTATGTGATGGTCTACGCCAAAGCGAGGCATCACTACTTACCTAGGAACGTAAGGTATACTAGGTATACAAGTTGTCTTGGTTAAGCTCAACGATATCAGTAAGGAGTCCTTAGATGTCGTGGCAATGGAGATAAAATGTCAAGGAAGCAGTAGATGCGGCGTTTTATCAAACCAAGAGTAGCTTGGAGCTATTAGCAATTGGATTGCTTACCCTAAAATATTAAGTGTTAAGACAAGCCAAAGCATGCTTAATCACTTTCTTATTTTTGGGATCTTTGAATCGTTTTATTCTCTCCTAAAAGGGACAATTTAACATGTGTGGATAAGACGCATAATAAGATTGAAAGTTTGCATGTATGCTTTGAATTTCAAAATTATTATGAACTTGATAAATGGTTATACTTTGCACTTATATTTGTAGAATTCTAAATCAAATTATATTGTTTTCAATGATTGGTAAAGGAAATCTTTTGAGAATTGTTCTCAAACATTGGAAAGGCATTTCTGTAACATAACCTCTCATAATTGACTTTTATGACTTAAGTCCGAAAGGAAGGTTGGATATCATGTATTCAAAATACTGGGTAGTTTTGATGAACATGAAATAATTGAGTTGAAAACTCAAGTTGTCAATAGTTGACAACCAACATATCATTTCGCTTCATACACAAATGAGTGGGACTCATTGATGTAGCAATTCAAGTACGAATTGAAGGAAAAGATCGAACTTTGTTTCAAAGCACATTAGATGCCTTAATTATGCCTAACAAAGTGTAAAAGTCAAGGCACTTAAAGAAATGGTTCTTAAAGTTATGAGATAGTGTATGATAAGAAATATAGGAAACAAGGAACAAAGGAAAGGAATAAGATTCTCTTTCTACCCATGAGTTCATGTTATTATGGTCAACTTAGCAAATCGTGATCTTCATAAGTAATGGATACTTCTTAAGTGTTCCACTTTGAAAGTGACCTCAAACCATTGAAGACAAGCTAAGTTATTGACTTACAAGCTTAGAATGAAGCAAGTAATGCTACATCAGTTGTAAGGTCACTTGTTTTGTTTAAAGTCCTTTTAAGCCAAGGCTGGAACAAATAATGGTTATTGTGTTCCATAATCAGCAAACGATCCGTTTACACACGGAAAGACTCACATTCAATAAAAGAGCAATAGTTGCGGGTTTTATTTGAATGACATGGTTGTCCAAACCATGAGTCAAGAATGCTTGATTATAAACAAACATTTCCCTGACATGAAAACTAGAAAGTTCAAGTCATGAACATGATTTGTGTTCCAAACATCTTAAGCAATGTCACATCGACAAGAACATACTCAAGGCTCTATTAGATAGACTTTTGATAGTTAATCGGTTCGTAATCGTTTAAGACAAGCAAGTCTTACTTGTTGAAATAGACAAAGAAAGGAGGTATTGTGTTTGGCATAGACAATTGACTCCAAAAGCTAAAGAGGATTCCATTACTTCAACGTCACACAAGAATTTGCAAGAACATGGCTATATTCATCAAATATGAGCAAATTGGACCTTGAGTAGCTCAAAAATTCAGTGAAGTATAGAATCGACTTGGCAAGCTATTAATACATATAGATTAGATCAAGCGATGTTTGCTTAAAGCCAAGAGTGATCATATCAAACTTATGAAATTGAAATTTCATAATTAGCTCCACAAAGAACATAGTGTTTCTTGACGGAGACCTCGATGCCATTTGGAAATGGCTCGAATGATGATGGATCACATCCCTTCCTATAAAGTTCTTAAAGATTTGCACAAATGACTAATGTTACACTAAAAAAAAGTGTCGAAGCTAAGAAAGGACACCATATTCAGTTATGGATAGAAATAGTTTCTAGCGTCTTTTCAAGTATATGTATAGAGCTCTTAGCTCAGTGGGAGTTCATTGACTCAGTGGGAGCTAAGTGGCTCAATAAGGGCTAAGACAGCTCGAGAAGGAGCTAACTGTTTGTTTCACAACGAACTTTTACCCAAAGACAATAAACATGTCTCTTTGTAAGTATTGAAGTGAGACTACGGGCATTACCTCCACAACCTAATTGAGAAAATAGTAATTGTTGCTCTAAATGGTGTCTTTTTGGAAAGTAACACCTTTCCAAAATGACAAGTTGGAGGAAAATCGAACTCGACGAAGTTCGAGAGGACAAGCAACAGTGTCAACATGATAAAACTGACAATCAAAATGCTTTAGATGCAGTTGATAAGATTGGTCAGAATCAAACAGCCAATGTAAATGCTCAACCTATTACCCCGTATAGGTATAGAATTCACTAAAGGCTCGGATTGAATCCTATAAATTTCTACTAAGTTAGAAATAAACCTAAGACTTACAAGCATACTATTCACCATTGGATGGTGAGGGAATAGTGTCTTGTGAATTAGCTACGACAAATCCAAATTCCGAATAATGGTTAGAGGCCATAAAATCCGAAATAGACTCCATGTTTGTAAATCGCGTTTGGAACTTGATTCATTTGCGTGAAGGGTGACAGACCCATCAATCACAAATTAGTTTTCAAGGAGAAAACTGATAAATGTGGAAATTCATAAGCATACAAAGCTAGATTGGTTGAAAAGGATACAATTAATTCACGACGTTGATTTTAATAAAAAAAAAAAACCTATTCACCAATCGGAACGCTAAAGTCTTTTTGTGATTGTTCTAGCAAAATTGCGCACATGAAATATGGCAAAATACAAAACCGCCTTCCTAAAATTGGATTTTGGAAGAGACTATGGAAATAGTCTAAGGGTTTTTTAATTCTAAATAATGCTAGATTTGAAAGCAAGCTCAAGAAATCCATTGTGGGATTAAATGAAGCATTGCATGTAGGAATTGGAACATGTATTCTCATAAAGTCAATAAAAGGTTTGGCTAATGGAGAATCATAGAAATTCGTATAAACAAGAAGTTTAGTGGGAGCAAGAGTCAATCTTGTATGGTCCAACAAGAAATTTGTGAACTCTATTGTGAAATGACTATCAAATACTAAATGCTTAGGTTTGAAAGGATTTTCGACAATGGACCAAGATAAAAGGCGATACTTAGTACATAGTGGGAATTAAGTTCTATTAGATAGACTTAATGAAATGTTTAAACGAGTAGAGGAATTTACCGTGTTAAACATAAAGACTTGAAAAGGCTTTCGATCCACATGTATAAAACTAAGTAAATGTTTGAACTAAGTATAAGCTGGGCAAATCTTAAGTCAAACAAGAAAGGCTCTAGTAGAGACTTTCAACCGTATCACATAGCAAACAGTTTAGCAAGACTCAGTGAAACTGGATGAGCTAAAAGGTCACATGAATGGAACATACTGGGAATAATTCTGCAACTAAAACCATCATGTATGCTATGATATGGAGTCGTCACTCAACTTACATGCTTAGAGCATGAGAAGTATAAAATACCAATCAATCTAAATCTAAGTAATGAATCGTTAGATTATGGTCAAGAAAATCCAAAGTACTTTGATAAGTAAAAGGGGATAAGTTCTTGACGCATAGAAACAATTGTAATTTGAGAATTGATGTTGCAAGCACATCCTTAGCAAGGATTAGATCCTTAATAAGGAAGTCGTTTATAAGCATGAGCTAGAATGCGTCGTGGCTTGAGAACGGTAACATGGACGCGGATCCATGTATAATGTGCGGAAATTTAAGGTAAATTTCCATAATCACAAGTGATTAGGGTCTCCATAATCACAATAAAATTCGAGCAAAGCAACATCAGAATGTCTACTAAAATATATGTTGAGAATATTGTTTCCTGGAAGGCAATAATAAAGAAAGGTGTTCAATGGAAAGTTCGTTGTCGAACGTTGGTTGTAGGTTGTCATGTTGAAGATCTCAAATTATGAAAATGAGTGGGAGCCATCACATGGACAATAAATCCTAAATCACAGATAATCCATAACACTCTCAGATTCTATCATCTTATTATGAAAGTGTTCATTAATGAAGATGTTGAGATTTGTAAAGTAAATTGCATCTAAACCTATGCAAAAGGTGAACAACAACATTCACAATTGCATGAAAGAAATCAAGCATATTAAATATGGGTGTGATTTCTATAAATGTTCAATGAAGAGTATTACTCTTGAAACATTTGAAGAAAACCATTTATCATAAGATTAAACCTTGAAAAGTTTCATTGTGGAATAAAATTCTACTAATAAATTCCACAAACTATGTGATTGTCGTTTAGAATAAAATAATGAGTCCATTCGATTTCTAAGAATATTCAAAACAGGGTATCAAGACCATGTCTTGGATAAAGAAACACCTTTTAAGTGAACACTGAATATTTAAATAAAAAATTATCCCTAATCAAGGTCATTTAACAGATGGACGATTAATGACCACCAGAGATTAGTGTGTAGTATGATTTACAGCACCATTTCTTGTGCTGCAAGGACATAGTAGTCATGAATCATTTGCACAGGTGCCAGTTTGGAACTGCATCGGATCGACCTATGAGAGTACTTTAAGAGATTTAAAAATTGTCATAAGTACAATTCTCATTATGACTATCGGAACCTCTTTCCTCGACCATGAGTGTCGTGAAGTTCTCTTGTTTGAGTACTAGTCGTTTTGATGTTGTCAAACATCTGCCGTAACTGGGGATTATAACGGTAACACTTAGGCGACTAGGTCCTCTTAGTAAGGGAAGCTTACGGTACAAACTGGGAATGTCCCCCTATTAACAATAGGGAATGTGTATTTGTTGTTTACAAGGCCGCTTGAAGAGCAAGACTGTGAAAATGCATGGCCGTGCTCAGATGGATTTTAGAAATCATCTGCTAATTGACAGTCAAACTCGGAGATCGAGAAACACTTCTTAACATAATAATGATGATAATGAATCTTATCTTACAGTTCACGAAGAGACATTAAGCGACATAGGAAATGAGTTATACACTGTATGCACACTTGTCCGGAAGGACAAGTGGGAGATTGAAAGGAATGGTGTCCTTCCAACAAGTGTATTATTCTGATAGAGGGTTCAGAATTATCACAGAGATAATTCTTCAGTAAGGTCAAGTGGTCGGAATGCCTAGGTGGAGGCCGCTTCCGATCAGTAATATTAATGTACAATTAATATTACAGCTTAATCTTGACTGAACCCTTCGGGTCGAACCCAATCGAACAACCGATCCGAGACGACGAATCAATCCGAAGGATTTGATGAGTCGTCGGAGTTTTACGAACAAAGACGTCGGATATCGAGCTTAGAGCGTCGAGATCGAGCGTCGCAAGTCGAGTCGAATTTAGAATTCAACGAGACGCGAAATCAATCGATTTTCAAATACGAACCTAGCCGTAACCTCGCATTGGCCTAGCCATGTGATTACTAGGCTAGGCGAGATCCATCGCAAGCCTAGCATGCTAGGCATGCTAGGACATTGCGTGCTAGCAGGCCATGCACCCAAGAACCATCGCAGCATTGCATGTGCGTGTGGATGTGCTAGGCGCTGGCGCTAGGCAATGCCTAGCATAGCACCATGCACCATCGCAACATGTGCATGTGCGTGTGCGTTGCTAGCACAGAACCATGCACCATCGCTACATGTACGTGTGCTGTGCATCGCAAGCACATCACCAAGCAGCAGCGTGCTTGTGCGTGTGTGTAGCAATGCAGCGCCCACCATGCGTGGCTCGCTAGCAGCACGCATGCTGGCAATGGGTGGGATGCTTGCTAGCTGGCTGCGTTATGTGATAGCAGTGCTGGCTTGCAAGCACAGCCAAGGCGCCAGGCGCCAGCAAGGCTGCCTTGGCTGCCAAGGCTGGCTGGCAGCCAGCTGTCCTAGTCACATGGAGGATCCGGTTGTGTGTGGGGACCAAGGGTTGTGGCCATTACCTTAGGCACCAAGGCTATGGCCCCCCTTCATGGAATGGTCCTCACCTAGTCACCCTTCCTCCATTTGCCACTTGTAACTCATTTATTGCATTGCAATTTTATTTTGTTTTTATTTAAAATAAAATGGGAAAATTGCCAATTTCCCACATTGATCCAGAGTGGGAGTTCAAGGGTTCATTTCCCTATAAATACCAAGGTATTGGCATTTGGGAAGTACACTTGAGCAGAACTCAATGAGGCATATCCTATTAGGTGAGAAAACCTCTAAGTTCGTAAAACTCCGGTTTTTATTGGTTGGGTCGCGAATAACCTTCGGGACTTGGACCGTTCGGGTCGGGTTCGTGGGTACGAGCTGTTGGAGGCGGTCACGATTGTGACGCTCGAGCTTTCGAAGTAAGAGCTCGATTTGCGAGCGAAGCACACGTCGAGGATAAGAATGTCTTTTCTATTTCTCTCTTTTATGTTGTTAATTATGTGATTAAATATTTAGTTGCTTTAATTAGTGAGCGGGTCTTGGGCGGGTTTCTCTTCCGCGTAGTGTCGGACGCTACGAAACCTAAAAGAAGTTTGGATGCTTCGAGTTTCAAGGGGTCATGCGAGTTTGCCACACGTCTTTAATTATCTTTTATATATTTTCTTATATATAATTTCAATATTAGATGCATGTTTAATATTTCGATTGTTGAATGATTAATTTAGTTCACTTTAATCAACCAACATAGAAATCCTAAGTCCCAAAGAATATTGAGTTAAAATTGCCATTCCAAAATGACACTTACCAAACTATTGAGAATAGTAATGGGATATGCCAAAGAAATGCATTACTACTTTCCTAGAGAAGTAAGTTGTGTTGATGGGTTTGCTAAAGCAAGGCACCATATACACATTAGTTTTTGTTAAACTCAACGATATCAGTAAGGAGTCCTTAGATGTCGTGACAAAGGAGATAATCGTCAAGGAAGCCTTGGATGCAATGATTTATCGTACCAAGAATAGCTTAGAGCTATTAGCAATTATATTGTTTACCTTAAAATATTAAGTGTTAAGACAAGCCAAAGCTTGCTTAATCACATGTTGATTTTTGGGATCTTGGAATCGTTTTATTCAATCATATGGGACAAATTTTTTAAATTGAATAAAGCGTTAATTAATTGATTGAAATAGCTATTTTGCATGTATTTCAAAGCTTATTATGTTATCTTGATAAATGGTTATACTTTGCACATATATTTTTAGAATTCTAAATCGAATTATAATGTTTCCACGATTGACAAAAAGAAACCTTTTGAGAATGGTTCTCAAAGAAAGAAAAAATGCATTTCTAAAATACAACTTCTCATAAACGACTTTATGATTAATTCCAAAAGGACGGTTGGACATCATGCATTCAAAATACTTGGTAATTTTGATAAACATGAAGTATTGAGTTGAAAACTCAATTTATCAAAGGTTGACAACCAACATATCTTTTCGCTTCATACACTAATGAGTACGACTCATTGATGTAGTAATTCAAGTAAGAATTAGAGGAAAAGAACTTTGTAAAATGGCGCATTAGATGCTTAATTATGCCTAACAAAGTATAAAAGTTAAAACACTTAAAGAAGTGGTTCATAAAGTTGTGAGATGATGTATGATAAGAAATATAGGAAACAAGGAACATAGAAGAGGAATACGAGATTCCAATTCTACCTAAGAGTTCATGTTATAGTAGTAAGCTAACTGCTTGAGTGTTCCACTTTGAAGTGACCTCAAACCATTGAAGTTAACCTAAATTATTGACTCACAAGCTTGGAATGAAACAAGTGGTGCGACATCAGTTGTAAGTAATCTGATTTGTTTAAAGACCTTTTAAAACTAAGGCTGGAACAAATAATGGTTATTGTGTTCCATAATTAGAAAACGTTCTATTTACACACGGAAAGACTCACATTCAAAGTAAAAGAATAATTGTTTTTGGTTTTTTTTTTTGGTAAATTAGAATTTTATTACCAAAAGAGAACAAAAGAAACAATTACAAATTAGAACATGGAAATGCATATACAAAAACCCCAACAGTTCCTACTACCCTGGTGCCACCTTCTAGGAAGGGTTCACCAAAGAACCAGGAACCTAAGATGAACTTGGTACAATTGACCACCTTCTCGGAAGGGTGTGCAGTAGTGCATTTGAAAAGCTCTTGCATTCGTTGTAATATTATTTACTAGACTTGGACCTTAAGCAAGCCTTTCTCGGGAAGCAACCCGTGTTTTATTGCTTTTAATTTCTTTTCTTTTTAGTATAGATTTTCTCTCATGGAAATGTTTGTGTTCCTTTTGCAAGGTACATGACTTGATATACTCTATTTCATTGGCATCGGATCAAGAATCAAGGAAGATTGACTCCTCTTTCCTAGCATATGCAATATGAGGCATAACTTTGGAGGAAATTGGCTTTGAAAGGTTTAATTGGGTCATTTGCGGGTATTTACACCCACCTATATCTGGTTATATTTTTCCTTACTCTTTCTCTAATGGTTGGTGACTTGTTGGACATAAGTTGGTTTGTTGGATTGATTTCTTTCTTTTCCCCTCCCATGGATTCTTTGGTTTATGTTTGAGCATGTTGCCTCATTCAAGCTTGGGGGAGGGTATTCTATCATGTTTTGGAGGGATGTTGATTCATATATGCCATGCACTTTGTATATGCATTTCCATGTTCTTTATGTTGAAAATTCCAAAAAAGATTTTGCTTTCTATCAAGGCAAATTTGCATTGTGTTTTATTTTGTTCTTGCTTTGGACATAATACTTTTGGACTTGTATTCTTGAATGCTTTTCTTCCTAAGTGGTTGTGGTGTGCACGGTTTGAGAATATGCTTGGTTGATTCTAGTATATAGTATGCTAAGTTAGTGTGTTAAGAACTTTGGGACCTTGAAGCCCTAGTCTACTTGTTTGTGGTAAGAAGGTGTTGCTTCCTATAGTGAATTTGAAGCCAGTAGTGAGTTTTTGCTACAACCATGTGAGGTTCATTTCTCTAGCCTTCTACCTATTTTGCATGAGTGGCACATGGATACTTGACTATCACTTACTTTATCTAGAACTTGACTTTTATCTCCCGAGATCGCGACTGAACCATTTGGGAAGGACAAAGGCATCTTTTCGGGGTGGTTATTTTCTCTTTTCTAGGTTTCAATTTTATATTTTTGGTTTTGGGTTTACATTTTCCTCCTTTCTAACCTTTTGAGCCGTATACCTTCTTTTCTAGCCAAATTACTAGACTTCTTACCATTTGTTTCATTCTTGTCATCTTTGGTTTTTGTGAAGATAGTGGTGATGAGTTTGTTAGGTGATTATAAGTGCAATAGTTTGAAGTTATGAGCTCATTTTGTATAGCAAGTATGTATTGTGTATATGTATGTGAATAAAGGCAAATGCAAGTTGGAAAAGTCGTCCATAGTCAAAAGAGGCGAGGACAAAGCAATAAAGTGAAAAAAAGATAAAAAGAAACAAAGTAATGCAATTGCAAATGCTTTGAAAAAGAGAGGAAGAAGTGAAAAAAAAAATGAAAAGCACAAAAAAAAAAATATTTTGATGTAGGTGTGATCTCCCTAGTTTAGAGCATTGAGGACAATGCTCCATTTAAACTTGGGGGAAGCGTGTTTACGCTTTTTGTATATATGTTTGTGGTGTTGCTTTGAATAAGCTTTGGGGTGTTGGTATTTTTGTTTGAGTGTTGGTGATAACTTGGTTATGGTGTTGAGAATTGGCCTTTCTTATGCTTCACAATTAGGTATACCACCTGATTAGGGGATTTTCCCCGTCCAATCACAGTCTGCCACGTTGACCAATCAGGTCCTGCCATGTGTCCGCCACATGAACCAACAAGGATCTGACACGTGTCAAGCAGCTATCAGTCCAGCATGGACCAATCCCGCCACGCCACGTGGCCTGCTATCTACCCACCAGGAGAACGGCCACCAAGGCCCGGTTTCTGAGAAAGGCCCAATCAGCCCTAGGTTGACCTAAACCTAGTATTGGGCATGCTTCCCAAGACTATAAATAGATTCATTAATCCTCAGTAAAGGGGGATTCAGAATTAATTACTCTCACCTAGAGAAGCCTAAACACATGTGCTTTCTGATTGGTAGACCTGACTTAACAATTAATTGCACTTCCTGATCACTCCTCCCCTAGAGGAACCAGATCACTCTTTTACTTTCCGCACCTTTTTTACTCCACATACAAGTACTAACTTGATCGTCGGAGGCGGAGCTCCCACCACCCGGATTCTCCGTAGTTTTGCAGGTACAGGCGCAAGGATACCAGTCCCGGAATTGTAACTCTCCCGCAGGACATAAAAAAAACCCCGAAACAGTTTGGCGCCGTCTGTGGGGAGAGTACTTTCGAGATGGAATCACAGTCTGTACCGATTCTAAGTGAGAAGCGTCCCCTAGACGACCCCCTAGTTCAGACGGACCAGGATACTAACAATGAAATAGAAGTCGAGACTCATACGGCCTCTGACGGGACCTTAAGGGCTCGACGCACCCATCCCACTGAAAGGAGGGAACGGGAGGACTGCCTGGCTGGATCTAGTAAACCAGCCGGCCACCCGCTTGATCATCAACAGGCGGCCGAGGGATCTGCCCCCATCACCGGAAGTGAACTCATTACCTTCATGAACAGTTTCAAAGGGGAGATCCAGGAGCTTATCAACAAGAGGACGCCTGTTCCACCAAAGGAACAGTCGACCAGAAGACCCTCCCACTCTGGGAGGAAGAAGCTTGTAAAGGATCGGGAGGCGACTCCTTACCCTAAGCCTAGGGTGAGGGAGGAGCCAGTGATCGACCTAACTAAGTACCACTTTCCCACGCCAGGAAAGAGAAAGCACATCCGTCATGTTCAGCCGGACGGGTAAAAGAGGACTTACTCTGATGCTCGAATGTTGCTCAAGCAGAAGAAGAATGACCGACTGTCAGAGTCGGCCTCTACGTCTGATTTTCAAGACAGCCTACATAATACCTCCCTAAAGTATTCAAAATCAAATTATGAGAGCCAAACTCCCGGAGCTTCCTCTTGTTCTGCTTCCCAGAACAACCATACGTCCCGCAGTCCCAATATTTCATGCACCCTACTCTTTTTGGAGGACATGCGGCAAGGAATGTCCAACCTTTGGACTGGCAACTTAGGCTGCTCAAACTTAGAGAACAACCATTCGCCTTCTCTAAGCAAATAATAAAGGCCGCCCAGCCCGGCAAAGTAAAAAATGTGTTGATAGGGGCATATGATGGCACTACCAACCCAGAAGATCACATGATGTCATACACCAACCTAATGTACCTGCAAGGGTTGGATGACGCTACATGGTGCAAATGTTTCCCGGCCACACTGAAGGGAGTCGCCTAGCAATGGTTTGGCAACTTGCCGGCCGGGTGTATTAACAATTTCAAAACCCTCGCCTACTTGTTCACATCAAACTTCGCAATGAACATACCTGCTAAGAAGACCACCCTTGATTTGGGGGCCATACAGCAGGGAGAGAAGGAGGGACTGCGCTCTTACATCAAACAGTTCAATCTGATGAGAATTCAGATACAAGGACTACCTGGTGAAGTAGCCTATACAGATTTTTTCAAAGGTTTGAAGGACGAGTCGAACTTCAAATTCGACCTCGTTAGAAAGAGGGTGACCACCCTCCAAGTAGCAATGATGGAGGCGGACGCCTAAATTCAGGCGACTGACCTCTGTAATGTTGGGAAACAGTCGGACCAGAAAAAGTCCGATAAAAAAGAAAGCCGGCGAAAGCAGTCGGCCAATAAAGAAGAAAAAAGAGAAAAGAAGTCTGGGCAGCTGACTCCTCTAAACAGCCGTCCCAGAAGAAGAAGAAGGAATTAAAACAATACTCCCCCAAGTATGAGTTTAACAAGGATAGATATGCCATCCTTACTGAAATAAAGGACCGACTCTCAATTGAGAAGCCGGCTGCCATGAAAGGCTCCGTCAGCAATCGGAACCAAAGTAAATACTGTCACTATCATGAGGACATTGGCCATGAAACTAATGAATGTATCAGCCTCAAGCGCCTCCTGGACCACCTGGCAGACAAAGGGGATCTCGACTCTTATGTCAAGAAGTCTAAGGGCAATCCACCCCCCAAACAGAAACAGGCGGCCAAAAGGAAGCATCGGTCAGCCAACAACTCTGACATTGACGAAGCGCCCATTTATACCATAGCAGGCGGCTTCGCAGGAGGTGGCCCTAATATTCGGGCCAACAAAGATAACATCAGGCATCTGGATGTTAATTCCGTCGAGCAAGGACGGATCTCCAAAAGTTCGTTTCCCGAGGTTGTAATCACTAAGGAAGACTTGGGAAATGTTAGGGGCCGCATGACGACTCTATTGTAATTGAATGCAAGGTGGCCAACCAAAGAGTTGGTCGGATACTTATTGATACTGGAAGCTCATCCGACCTCATCAGTTATCGATGCTTGACCAAGCTCATGTACAAGACTGAGAGCATGCACTATGTCTCCCATCCTTTAGTTGGATTCGAAGGAGGAGTCGTCCACCTAGTTGGACGAGTGGATCTACCTGTCCGCCTGGGTGAGAAAGGGGAAGACCATCACATGGTGGTCCGTTTTTTGGTGGTCGACGAACTGTCGACCTACAACATGATCTTAGGGCAACCCACCCTGAACAATTCAGAAGTTGTTATCATTCCATCTCTCATGCTCCTCAAGTTTGAAAGGGATGATAGAACAGTCGGCTCCCTAAGGAGGGACCAGAAGATGGCCAGAGAATGTTATCTCTCTGATATCAAGCCCACTGTGGTAGCATCCGACCACAGTGGAGAGAATACTGACCTTGAACAAGTCAAGGGAGCCGAGCCTGCCCCAATAGCAGCCGACAAGAAAAGAAAGGCCACCCATCTGGAGGCCGAGAGAAAAGAAAAACAATAGCAATCACTGGCCGAGGAGCAGTCAGATGAGTTCCGCCCTCAGCTGGCTGGTGAGCATGTGGACGTCACCCTGGACGACTCACGTCCTGATCGAACTGTTAAGGTCGGGACAACTGCTCTTGCTGCGCTTGGTGATGATTTTCACCAACTCTTGAAGGAATTCAAGGATATCTTCGCATTTGAGGTACATGAGATGCCAGGTATAAAACCAGACCTGACAGTACACAAGCTGGCTGTGGATCCTAAAAAGAAGTCAGTTAGGCAAAAGAAAAGGAACCATGGCAAAGAAAGAAGCCAGGCGGCTGCCGCCGAGGTTAAAAAGTTACTTGATGCTTGGTTCATTCGGCAATGTTATTTCCCTGACTGGGTCGCCAATGTTGTCTTAGTAAAGAAGTCGAATGGTACCTGGCGTATGTGTGTGGACTACACGGACTTAAACAAGGCATGCCCCAAAGACAGTTATCCATTACCCAAGATCGACAGTCTAGTCGACTCTACAGCCGACCATGCCTTGATGAGTTTCATGGACGCCTACTCTGGTTTCCATCAGATTCCCCTGTGGAAGAAGGACCAAGAGAAGACGGCCTTTGTCACAGATCAAGGCCTCTATTGTTACAAGGTCATGCCGTTTGGTTTGAAGAACGCCCCGGCAACCTTCTAGAGAATGATAAACAACGTCTTCTTTGACCAGATTGGAAGGAATGTGGAGGCGTACATAGATGATATGATTGTGAAATCCAAACTCCAGATGGACCATTTGGCTGACCTTCGAACACATTCGCCACAGTCAGGCGGCACCATGTCATGCTCAATCCCAAGAAGTGTGTTTTTGGAGTTGAGTCTGGGAAGTTTCTCGGATTTCTTATCAATCAAAGGGGTATAGAGGCTAACCCCGAGAAGGTACAGGAGGTCATAGACATGCAGACACCCCGCACTGTCCGAGAGGTCCAAAGATTAACAGGTTGTTTGGCGGCCCTGGAAAGATTTCTCAGCCGGGCAGGCGACAAGTGCCTTTACTTCTTTCAGGCAATAAAAAAGAAAGCTATGTTTGAATGGGGGTCGGATGCTGAGGCGGCGTTCCAAAAGCTGAAGGAACACTTGCACACCTTACCAAGGCTGGTCAGCCCTTTGCCCAAAGAAGTATCTAGTAGTGTCTGATCATGCTTTAAGTGCCATCCTCCTTGCTGAGAGGGACGGCTGCCAGCTCCAAGTCAATTTTGTCAGTCACGTCTTCAAGAATGCCGAGTTAAGATACCCCCTGGTTGAAAAATTTGGCCTTGCCCTCTTCATGGCAGTTGGAAAGTTGAAGCCCTTTTTTTTGGCGCATCCAGTCGTGGTATACACAGATCAGCCGATCAAGCGGCCCCTGACAACCATGGAGTCGTCAGGCCGAATGATCAAATGGGCAATAAAGATACAGAGCCTTGAAATCACATTCCAGCCAAGAAAAGCATTGAAGGGGCAAGTAGTTGCTGACTTCATAGTAGAAATGACTAGACCTTCTGATTCTAAAATTCCTGACCAAGTCTGGAAGGTCTATGTGGACGGGAGCTCCACTTTGAATGGTTGTGGTGCAGGCGTCATATGTCAGTCGCCCGAAGGTGACATGTATGAGTATGCACTACGATTCAACTTCCAAGCCTCGAACAACGAGGTGGAGTATGAAGCTCTACTGGCCGGTATCCGCATGTGCAAGGCGGCTGGGGCAAGAAAGATAGCCGCCTGTTCTGACTCACAGTTGATAGTAAGTCAATATAATGGCGATTATAAAGCAGCCCATCCGGCCATGATTAAATATTTACATGCGGTAAGACAAGCGACTGGGTCACATGAGGAATTTCATCTAATTCAAGTACCCAGGTCCGAGAATAACCAGGCAGACGCCCTCTCAAAACTGGCATCCTTGGCCTCATGTGACACTCCAAGGACCGTTTTCTGGGAAGTTATGGAAAAACGAAGCATTAAGGAAGAGCCTATTGGAATCCTTGATAGAAGCTCAACTTGGATGGACCCTATCAGGGCCTATTTTAACAATCGGCACCGTGCCGAGTGATCACTCCCTGGCGGCCCTACTGAAAAAACGGGCATCCAACTTTGAGATTTGCAAGGGAGAGCTCTTTAAGAAGGGCTATCGTCAGCCCCTCTTAAAATGTGTCACCCTAGAAAGAGGACGAGAGGTCTTAGAAGATCTACATTCATGGTACTGCGCTTCTCACGTAGGCGGCAGGTCGCTTGCTCAAAGAGCAAGGCAGCAAGGTTACTTCTAGCCTACCTTGGAAGCAGACGCCATGGAGATGGTGAAAAAATGCAACAAGTTTCAAAGGTTTGGCAAGTTAATCCATCGTCCGGCCACTGACCTCATGGCCATCCATAGCCCTACACCATTTGCTAAGTGGGGCATGGATATCCTAGGGCCCTATACACCTGCAACAGGCAGCAGGAGGTACATTTTGGTAGCAGTTGACTACTTCACTAAGTGGGTGGAGGCAGAAGCAGTTAAGGGTATCAAGACCAAGGACGTCATCTCCTTTATATGGAAGAATGTCATCACTCGATTTGGGGTACCCATGTCTATGGTTTTTGATAATGGTCCCCAGTTCGAGACGCCTGTTCTCAAAAGCTGGCTGGGAGACCAAGGTATCTCCCACTGCTTTGCATCAGTCGGCCGACCACAGGCAAACGGTCAAGTGGAAGCTTTCAATAAAATCATCTCAGATGGTATAAAAAAGAAGATTAAACGAGCAGGTGGCCTATGGGCAGACGAACTACCGCATGTCCTCTTGGCCATCAGGACGACCGAAAAAGGGGCGACTGGAGAAACTCCATTCCTCCTAACTTATGGGGCAGTAGCTGTTTTACCAATTGAACACTACAAGCCGACTCTTCGTATAATGCTGTGTGACGAAGAATCAAATTGGGAGTCCATGCGCCTAGCATTGGATTCACTCCCAGAACGTAGGGGCAATGCAGCCCTACGCCATGAAATATACCGCCTGAGGATGACAAGGGTATATAACAAAAGGGTACACAGGCGTCCACTCAAAGTGGGAGACTTTGTACTACGCAAAATGGAAGCAGTCGGTAGGGCAAATGAGTTAGGCAAATTAACTCCCAACTAGGAAGGACCCTACCGAATCTACGAAGAGGTTAGGGACGGTACCTACCGCCTGGAATCACCAGACGACCAGCCCCTACCTAGAACTTGGAATGTAGATAATTTAAAGAAGTATTATTTTTGAATGATGTAATGGCCGAGAGCTGCTAATAAAACTTGTAAATTTGCTTCACTTATATTGTAAACCGAGGGGCATGCCGCCTGCTTCATTAGCAGTCGGCTACTCTCCATTTTGCACCAATTGAGGGGCATGCCAACTGGTCAAACAATCGGCTACTCTCAATTTTCTTCAATATGTACTGATTTAGAGGGGCATGCCGCCTGTAACTTTACGGTCGGCTACTCTCCATAAAATATGGCTGCCTGAACCAAAACAGACGGCTACTCTCCTATACTTGAAGTCTAAGATAACTTAGCACCTTTGTTTGCCACGAACTAAGCGAGGCCTATGGCTGGTTGATCAGCTCAGGCGCCCTGCCAACTGATCCTCTCTTTTAAACTAATACGACTTGTCCCAACATCATAGCAGGCGTCCAATGACATCCCTCCGGATGAGATTCGGCGCAGAGAGCAGCTCCCTTTTGGGTGGAATAATGCTCTATAAACTAAGTACACGGCACCTAAACGACTGTCCCCAAGGACAACCGCGTAGCCGTTTTGAGACAAGGATAACTCTTAACACTACCCAAGCAAGTGATAGCAGTTGACATCCGAGTCGGATAACCGCCTGTATTACTTGGGATAAGTACATGGGGTACCTCTTGAATTAATAGTCAACAAAAGTTAGCGAATCAAGGGGATCAGCCGGCCTCCGCCGCCTGGTACCTCTACTACTCAAGCAGGACTGGTGACGACTGGGTAATTTCAAAACTCATAGTCCCTCTCTCACACTTAGTATGGAACCTAAAAGGTATGACGAGTCTGCCTGTTTTTGGCAAACATTAACTCTCAAACCACTACTCCTACTAGGTTGACACCATTTGAGTAAATAGCCAAGCAACACCTGGTGAATCAGGGGGACCATCCGGCCTCCGCCACTTGGTTACCCTACTACTCAAACAAAAGTATGGAACTATAAAGTTCGACAGTCGACTGCTTTTTGGCAGACAGGGGCTCAAGAACACTATTCCTACCTAATCAAACAGGTAGTCTGATAACAAGCAGCATGTTCCCTTTAAACTTGCAAAAGTTAAGACACCTAACATATTTGCTAAAAAATGTGTTGGGGGTCCGACTGGTTTCATGGCCAACTAGTTGCCAATCTGGAACAAAGACAACAAGTCGCCTAGGGGCATATGCAGTCGACACCGTGAGTAGTCGGCACCTGATAGACCTCGCTTACTCGCAAAATTTTTAAAATTTTGATCATTCCAAGAAACAGATTACAAGCTAAAACAGTCGGTTTGGCATTCAAGCAGATATCAAGCAGATAAGCATAAACAAGATTCAATGATCAAAGACGACCAAAAAGTGGTCGCCAGCTTCATAATAAAACAGCCGGCCATGAAGACCGGCAAAATATTCATAACCTCGACCCCATTATCGGGTAAAGAAAATTCACAAACAAGCAGCACGCAGGCCGAAGAAAGTTGCAATAATAAATATAGAAAAGCTTAAGCATTGGAAGGAGGGGCCTCGGCCTCGGCATTATCGGCCGCTTGGTTGGGATTAACCGAAGCCTAGTTGGGATCAATCGAAGGCGCTTGCTCCACCACTGGCGCAGGCTCTTTAGAGGCGTCTGCCTCCTCCTTCTCCTCCCCAGAAGCCTCAGAGGACTCGGCACCCTCCTCTTCGCCGCCTCCACCACTTATGATTTTTTCATCATAATCCCTTGTTCAGGCGGCGAACTGGTCTGCCCATTCCTTGTAGTCCGAGCCAGGATAGAGAGTTGACCAAGTCATCTTCATGATGTTGCTGCAGTCTTCCATCATGTCCTTGACAATGGCCGCCTTCTCCTCTTTAGCCCTGGACTCGTACTTTTTGGACAGCTGCTTCTCCTGGTTAAACAGGCGCTGCTTCAGCTTTGTCACTTTGCCCCTTAAGGAGTCCGCCTCCTTAGAAGCATCCTCGAGAGACTCATCCTTGTCCTGGAGTTTTTTTGACTTGAAGGTTCAGCTCACGGATCCGGCTTTTGGCATCATCCAGATCAGCTTTAACTTGCTGATTGGCAGTCGCCTGCGCATACAAGATATCAGTCGTCAGTACTTCGTTTTGAAAAATTGAGAACATAGCCTTGTCTATGGTGGAGGTCGCATGCTCCTTTGCAGCTTTTACCTCTTTTGACTTCTCAGCTAGAGGTTTACGAAGGCCATGTATGTGCAGCATTGACTGTAGGAGCAAAGAAAACAGGCGCTAGTAAGAAAACAGGCGTCAACATTAAAAGAGTATACACGCAAAGAGATAAGACAAAGTCTACCTCGGCCAGAAGGACGAGGACACCATCAATATTCATGGTGTCGTAACCTCTGACCGTCTCCCTCTCGTCAGGAGAGACGACCTTCAGCATGTTCTTGGTCATAAGAACAAGGTCCGGCTTCTGGGGGTCGCCTGTAAAAAGGGCAACCTCACTTATCATCCAAAACTAATTTTATGAGAGGAGACTTAATCAGACAAGAAAAAAGAAGTTACCGTCGGCCAGGTTCCCCTTAGGCGACCGACTGCCTTCTGAAGCGGCGGCAGTTTTGGCCACAGTTGTAGCCTGACGGCTGGCCGACTGTTTTCTAGCCCTGCTAGGCGTTCCAGTATCACCAGCCGTCTGCTTCCCGATCTTTGAAGTTGGCTCGGACTGACGGGTGGCCGGATCCTGTCATTATAAGATAAGTGATTAGGACAATGAGCTAAAGAAACTTAAACACAAAAAGTTCAGGGCCACGGTTATACCTTGGCAGTCCGGGAAGAAGGTGACTCCTCTACAGGGCGCTTGCCCAGAAGGGCCGACCGGTACTGGGCGGCAGCCATTTTAGAAGCAGAAACTTTCTCCATTGCCTCGTTTGCAAAAAGCACCACAAAAGGTTAGAAACCATAAAAAACTTAAACCAGGATATTTCGGGTTACAAAAGAACATGCGGACAGATACCTCTCGGCATCTCTGCGCTAAGGCCGCAGGCGGCCAGGTACACCCCATCGTATAACTAATTTTACTTGGGTATGTAATTTTGAGGGATGGACTCCCTCACCCCATTCTCAGGGTTCGCCTGGATAATCACTTTAAAGAGGCCCGAGTCTAGGATCTCTCGCCTGGCCTTCTTTGGAACAGGTGGTAGGTCCCCACCGCCTGCTAAGTAGGGAGGATCCCTGTTCCATCTGTTGTATTTTTTGTTCCGGGCATGTTCATTGCTGGTAACAATGTGTAAGGTATTTCGCTAGTCCTTCCACTTGTTTTCCTTGCCCAAAGTCATCATATAGCCTCTGTGGCTTGAGATTTGGTACCAGCCGGTCCTGCTTGCTTTTGGGGTCCGACTGAGGTAATTCATTTGGGTGAATGCCTCAAAACTAGGGTCCACCTCATGCATCTCGCATCCAGCAACATACCCCAGTATGTTAAACCAGGAGTTTGGGGCAAGCTGCCAAAGGCCAATCTGGCAGCCGTCTAAAATCCTCTCGACGACCGGGTGAAGAGGAAACCTAAGGCCCCCTTTAATGGCCGCCTCATAGCACCTAAATCATTGGTCCCCATAACTGGCCGCCTCGAGTCATACTACTGTATCCTCCCTTTCTGGGACGGATAAAAAATAATCATTTCCCATGAAGTGTTGGTAAAGGAAGCTCCCCAACTTCTCCGTCATCACCTTCCGCCTACCATTAGGAACGTGATGATACAACGCGGTGTGCGACTCCCTACGGGAGATCGACGGCTCCCCACAATTTTCTCCCATTTCCACGGATAGGGACTCCCTTGCTATCTCCATCCTAGAGTATTTTTCCTCTGAAGAAAGGGAGTGCCGACTATAATCACTGGACTCCGACTCGTCACAAGAGTCGGATGCAAGATTTATTTGCTGGGAACCAGAACGGACCGCCTCCTTCTCTAGAGACTCGTCCCCAATCCTTACTGGAGAGGATCCAGCTAGGGCCGTCCCCTTCTTAGAAGACCCCTCTTCAGATTCAAGAATAGAGTCGATAGGGGTGCTTGGGGTTCCAGGCGTTTGGTTAGATAGTTCACTAATGGGGATCCGGATAGAAGAGGCATCAGAATGTTCAATCCTCTTTGTTTTTTTTTATTCTTGCCATACTGTGATTGAACTACCGCGGGGCAATCGGTACCCCTAGTCCTAGACTCAGCCGTCCCTGGTGATCGGCTGATTGCTAACCTAGGCCGTGCTGGATGCTTTTGAGGCCTCATTTTCAAAAGGAAAGAAAAAATGCAAAAACAAAACAGAAAGGGATAAAGGAACAGACGGTTACCTGAAACTTAAGTTCTGAAAGGAAGCTTGGTCGAACAGGCGTCTAAGGAAAGCAGGCGGTTGGTAAAATCAGTCGTCAAGAAAATAAAAGCTCAAGTTCAGGGGTCCTAGAGTTCTTTCAAAAAGTTTGCAAAAGTGTTAACATAAGACTTTGGTCAAGGCCATTATATAGGAAATTTGTGGAAGTTGAAGAGTCATTTCCAAAATTCAAAAATAGGCGGGAAAAAACCTTCGGCCAATCACAGGCCGACACCTGTAGCAAGCCGTCGCCTGTTACAGGCTGACACTTGTCACAGGTGACATGTGCCCAGTCACGTGCCACTTGTGAGGGGCAAATTATTAGGGGATTTTCCCCGCCCAATCACACTCTGCCACGCTGACTTATCAGGTCCTGCCATGTGTCCGCCACATGAACTAACAAGGACCTGACACGTGTCAAGCAGCAATCAGTCTAGCATGGACAAATCCCGCCATGCCACGTGGCCTGCTATCTGCCTAACATGAGAACGGACACCAAGGCCCGGCTTCTGAGAAATGCCTAATCAGCCCTAGGTTGACCTAAACCTAGTATTGGGCACGCTTCCCAAGACTATAAATACATTCATCAATCCTCAGTAAAGAGGGATTCAGAATTAATTACTCTCACCTAGAGAAGCCTAAACACACGTGCTATATGATTGCTAGACATGACTTAGCAATTAATTGCACTTCCTGATCACTCCTCCCGCAAGACATCAAAAAACCCCGAAACACCACCAATTTTCAAATTTTTATCCTACCTTTACCCTTTTTTCCCATACGTTACAACCCTTCAAAGACCTTTTGACCTTTGTGGTTGAGTCACAAGTCGGTGGAGGGAGATGGGAGTCAAGCTTATGGAGCGGTTTGCATAGTCAAGATGTCGAGTGGCCCTAAAATATCTTCCTTTCGAGGAACCATTTGAGATGCTCACTAGAGATGGATTTGAAACTAGTCGGGAGAACGCAGTAAGATTGTTTGGGATGAAGATGAATTGCGTCTCACTAGTTCTCTATGCTTAGAGTATTTTATGTTTCAGTCAACCTTGGATATCTTGAAACATGCACTTCTCTATTGTTTAGAAAGACTTGCATCCATTTGTGCTTGTTCATTTGCAAAAAGTCCATACAAGAGCATTTGTTCTTCTTTTGATTTCCTTTACTGACTTTGCACTTGTTTGTTTGGTTTGTGAGAGTTGTGGGTTAACCTCTTGGGAAACCCTCACGAGAGCATCACTCGTCCTCTAGGGCGATCTAGGGGTTTAGATGGCTTGTATTTAGTTGCTAAATTTGACCGTGATTCCTACAAAATTGAGTTAGTGTATGTTCCCATCCTCTCTAATTTTTTTCTTTCTTTCTATGCTTGAATAAATTCCTCATTTTCCCATGGGTTTGATATTGTTTTGCTCGAGGACGAGCAAATGTTTAGCTTGGGAATATTTGATGAGTGTCATTTATGGCACTCATAGGGTAGTGTTTTAGGTTGTTTTTCCCTTCTTTTTAGAGCTTTCTTTCTTAATAATTGCTTAGTTTTGTTCATTTGGTCATTTGTTTCTTGGTTTCCCTTATTTTATGATTTCTTGCGTTTTAAGGGTATTTTCGTCTTTTCTACTCTACTCTCTTTTCTTTCCTTCATTGTAAGTCTTGTTTGGGGCTCGAGATTTATTTTAGAAGATTCTCCAAGTCTTTTGGATGCTCGGGAAAAGATCTCATAACATTCAGATGCGTAAGGATCAAGTTAAGGAGTGAGATCCTACTCAAGGCCTTGGGCTCTCATCCACGCTCTCATCGCATACTCCGGTCATGAACAAATAAAATCTGAGTTTTGAAGGCTGCCCCTCGGGAGAATCATGTGAGAGTGTCGATGAGGAGGATGCTCGTGAGCGCGAAGACCAAGAACATCGTTCCTCGTGATGGCGCATGCGTGGCAAGGTTACTAGCATTACGTACCCTCTCGCGCGCGAGCGCATACCCTCTCGCGCGCACGCGCAGTTTGGTGGATGAGCATAGATATTTGCTTACTATATATATATTATTCCATTCTATTATTGGAACAACTTTAGAATAGCTTAGAATTCCTCTCTCTTATTTTAGCTTAGGTTGAGAGCTTTTCTCTCTAGAATAGGTTAGCTTAGGAGTAGTTTTAGAGAGAGAAAGTGAGGGATATAAATGGTGATTTGAGAGATTCAAAATCCAAGGGTGATAATTGTATTGAAGATCTTCTCAAATATCGATGATCATTTCTATCTCTATCTCATCTTATTTCTTTGTTTAATTTCATGTTTGTTTGATTTGGTTTTGATGATTGAATCTTGATCAGTGTAGTTGTTCTTCAATATTTGTTGAATCTTGATTTCAATTACTTGTTTGGATTGGATGATGATTATTAGTGAGTAGTTGCTTTGCTAGGGTTTGGGTAAAACTTGTATGATTGATTGATTGTGATTAATTTGGGAATTATGTTGATTGATTGTTGAGATTAAATTAATTAATTGAAGTTGGCATGTGCTTAGTTTGATTAGGCCTTGAGAATTATGCTAGATTGCATTGTAGATACTAATGACATGACCACTTGATTTAGGATTTGCAATTGTTGATTGGTTTGAATTGTGATTCTCCTAGTTTGTTATTCATAGAGGAAACCTAGCTTAACGATTAGGATATAGCTCTTGATTCCAATTGATAACTCTTATCATTAGTCTTTACAACCATTGATTGATTTGACCTTCCCAAGTTGTTGCAATTGTCATGATTACTTGTTAATCCCCATTCCCTAGTGTTTCATTTGTTTGCTTCTTTGTTTCGGTAGTTGAATAGTGTTATCATCTCACCTTTGACTTCGACTTACCTTAGGCGTTAATTGGAAACACTTAAACATAACCGTTCATACTGGTTCAACCCTTGACTTACCTCTATACTTGTATTTAGGTTTGTTGAGTGATATAAATTTCGTTCGGCTCTAGGGAGGATTAGTCAACGACCTAGTTTTCCCTACGTCACTCACAACACCTCTGGGACTAGGTCAGCCGGCAGGCCTTTGTGCTCCTCCAATTTCTTTTGAAGGGCATACAGTGTTTGTATGTTGGAAGCCTGTGCCTGCCCGTCACTCTGCGGGTGACAAAGAGAGGTGTTGGCATACTTTTTTCCATTTCCTCAAGGTAGTCTCTGATGGTGTCACAGTCAAACTGGCAATCGTGGTCAAACACTATGCATTGTGGGATTCCAAATCTGGTAATGAGAGTTTTCCATATGAATGTTTTAACCTGAGAGGCTTTGATGAATTTCGTTGGCTATGCCTCTATCCACTTTGTGAAGTAATCTACAACCACGATAAAAAATTTCCTGCCCCCTGAGCTAGTGGTGAATGGTCCTAAGATGTTCATTCCCCACTAAGCAAACCGGATAGGGCTAAGAATCGGTGTGAGGTCGTTGGCAGGCTGATTTATCACTAGAGAGTATATTTAGCATTGTTCACATTTTTTGACATAGTCTAGGGCATCCTAGGTTAGAGTTGGCCAATATGCTCCTCGTCTAATTATTTCGATTGCCAAGGCTTTTCCTCCTATATGATTTGCACAAATCCCATCATGGGCCTCTTTCATGATTGCTTGCTGCACCTACTCTGGGACACACCTGAGGGCGGGGCCTTGAGTAGCCTTTTCTGCACAACTCACCATACAATACTACAAATCTGTATGATTCCTTCTTTACTACCTTTTCCTGTCCTTCATCCTCAAGCAACGTTTTTTGAAGCTTGTATGCTAATATATTTAAGTACCATGATCTCCGCTGGTTGCTGCAGTTCACCTGCCTCTACCCTTCAACACTCTTTTCCTCTAAGACCTCCACCATTACTATTCTGCTTAGGCTCTGTACCGTCGAGCTTGCTAGCTTGGAAAGTGTGTCTACCTGAGCCTTGGGACCAACTCGATATTAAAACTAACCAGCCGAGCTGTCAACTCTTTCACTGCAGCTACATACTTCTGCATCAATGGCTCTCTGGCCTCATACTCCCCACTAAGCTGGCTCGCTACTAGTTGCGAGTTAGTCTGGAGTTTCACCTTTCTGGCAACTGCCACCAAACTCATCCTCAATCTTGCCAACGTGGCTTCGTATTCAGCTTCGTTATTAGAGGCTTAAAACTTGAACTTGATTGCATATTCAAAGACATTGCCTTCTGGTGATGTCATAATTATTCCCGCTTCGTTGCCCGTGTGGGCAATTGAGCCGTCCACAACCACTTTCCAAGTTCCTATCGCTTGCTCTACTTCTTCGTAGCTTACCTCCACTATGAAATCTGCCAGGGCCTGAGCTTTTATCATTGTTCTGGGCTTGATTTCCAACTCTTATTCAGTCAACTCTATCGCCCATTTTAGTAACCTCCCTGAGGCGTCCATTCTCTGCAATTCTTTTTCCAGCGGATAATTTGTTAGTATCTATATAACATAAGCATCAATGTATGGTTTTAGCTTTCTGACCGTGATGACAACGGCTAGAGCCATTATCTCTACTAACGAATATCTCTGTTCAGCCTGGGTTAAGACATGGCTAACAAAGTAAACTCGGCGCTGACTTTTTCCTATCTCCACCAGTAGCGCTGACCCTATCGTCTGTTGTGATGCAGAGATGCACAATTGCAGGTTTTCTCCTACTTGTGGGCTTGTCATTATCGACAAGCTGACTAGATGCTCCTTTACCTTGGAAAATGCCTCCTTTTCTGCTTGTTTCCACTTGAACGTACGATTTCTTTAAGAGCTTAAAGAATGGCAGGGCTTTGTCTGCTGACTTGTTGATGAACGTAGTAAGGGCAGCCATTCTACTTGTCAACCTCATGATATCCTTGATGCTCTTGGGCTCAGGGAGACTTAAGACGGCTTGTATTTTCTCTAGGTTTGCATCAATCCCTCTTTCACTCACCAAGAAACCCAAAAACTTGCCTGCTTTCACCCCAAAGACACACTTCTTTGGGTTTCGCTTGATGTGGTACTTATTCAGCGTGTTAAATGTTTCTTCCGGGTCAGAGATATGGCTTTGTGTTGTTAAGCTCTTTACTATGGAATCATCTACGTATACTTCCACATTTCTTCTCCTCTGGTGGGCAAAGACTTTGTCCATAGATTTCTGAAATATCACCCCTGCATTCTTCAAACCAAAGTGCATTACTACATAATTGAATACTCCCCCATCAGTGATGAAGGCTGCTTTCTTTTTGTCTGGCTTGCACACGCTAATCTGGTGGTAACCCGAGAAGGCATCCATGAAACTCAGGAGTGCGTGCCCACTCTTTGAGTTTAACATCTTATCTATTGTGGGTAGAGGATAGCAGTCCTTTGGGCAGGCGCGATTCAAGTCCGTGAAGTCTACACATATCCTCCATTGTCCATTGGCTTTTTTGACCATTACTACATTCGCCAGCCATTGATCTGGAATCACTACAACCTAACAAGTCTAATGGTCCAATGCATGGTTCGAAGGGTACAATGACACGTTCTAAGGTTCAACAAAATCAAGTCCCTTTGGTCCATGGTTTGTTCATACAAGGGTTCAAGTTCTATCAAAACTCACGCATAGGTTTTGTCATGGCTTCATCCCCAATCAAGTCTTGCGTGACTTGGGTAGAATGTTAGTCAAGGCTTGCTTCCCTTGGATGCTTAGGCGTGAATTCAAACATAGAAGAAGGAATATGCTCCTTCTTATTTCAGTTCACAAGGCAAGATAAATGAAGGCTCCCAACAAGGCAATCAAGGAGAAGTTACAAGGCTTCAATGAGGCGTTTATGAGGGAGGTTACACGCCCCTTGGATGCTTCTTTTGAAGTTTGAAATTCCTTAGTTTAAATGCTTGTCTTTAGTCTTGTTTTAATGTATATTTTTCTGTTTAGTTAGGCTTTAAAAGTTGTAATTACATAGTGTAATAAGTGGAGCTAAAACCGCAAGACGTTGGAAGTAGTCTGGCCAGAGGAATTTGCAGCGGTTTTCACGGTAACCGCTACCTAACAAGTGCTTTAGGCAGCGGGTCTTCCGTGTTACCGTTGCCTATTAAATGCAGCTGTTTGAGGACGTTTTGAAGCCTTCAATGTGCAGCCATCTCATGGACCTTTCCTACTTGAGATTGATGTATTTGGACAGCTTTTGTTGTGCTCATTAATTAGCTTAGTTAATTAAGTCTACTTAGCTTAATAATGTTAGTAGCTTCCTTAGCCTATATAAGGAAGGTTTATTTTAGTTTGTAATTCATTAAACTATCAACTTTTGTTTTAATGAAATACAACAATTCAAGATATTCTATGTCTTTTTTTTTAACTTGTGGATTCAAGTTAGCTTGAACTCGTGGACTCGGGTTTGTAAGTTTCATTCGGAGTGTTCGGGGTGAACTTATTTTACCGTGGTTAGTAGAGTGAGTGTTCAACTCTAGCCATCCCTAACTAACCTAGTTCATTCACGTGAGCTAGGAATTACAATTTACTTAACCAAAGCACATAACCTAACACTTATCTATTTCAAGCCCTAGCCTAGACACTTGATCCTAACCAAAGAACCACCTAACCCAGACTTAGTTTCCGCATCACTTGGTATCAGAGCCCAGGTTGGGTTATGTTGTGATTTGGGCCAGTATTATGGACAACTCACATGTGAGAGGGAGTGTTTCATGTGAGTGAAAGTATTGTTCCATATTAAAAGTGTAGGAAAGTATCCCACATTAAAGAAACAAGAAAGTTGTGTCCACTTTATAAGGCTAAGGGGCTACTCCTCTCATTGCCATATGGTTTTAAGGTGGAACCTTCTTGTACTTGTATAGTGGACACTTGTGACGGGTGTGGCCCAGACCCGTTTATCATGGTATTAGAGCCACGGTCTAGACCAGGGTGTGACCATGACTTCGAACCAGAACCAACATGATTCCATGCGTGAGATGCAGCAAAAACTCATGACTGAATTGCAAGCTGTGCGTGAGGAGATACGTGATGTGCGTACTCAAATAAGTGTGATTGGCGAAACCACCAATCAACACAACCGTAGGCTATCTGAATTAGAGGAAGGAGAACCGACCCCCAAGAGTAACTATAACTGGTTCAACCCTGAAAAAGAGGACCGTTTCCTGAAACTTGACATTCTTGAATTTGATGGTTCAAATGACCCAGAAGTGTTCAATGATTGGGCTTAAAGGATTGAAGAAATCTTCGATTACAAGGAGTATGATGATGAAAAGTGTTGCAAACTGGCAACACTAAAACTCACGAAATTAGCCGGATGGTGGTATGAAAACCTCAAATCCAAGAGAAGGCGTGCTGACAAGGAGAAAATTTCTTCTTGGGCTGCATTGAAAAGAAAAATGATGCAGAGATGGATTCCTAGGGAATACGTGCAAGATCAGTATGTCAAACTAACTCGTCCAAATCAAGACACTTTGACTGTGGATGAGTACGTAAAGGAGTTTGAAAGACTCAGTCTCCTGTGTGACTTAGATGAAACAGAACCATTGAAAATGGCACGTTTCACTAGAGGCCTTGCAAAAAGCATAGCCAACTAAAAGGAATGGTGTCCTTCCAACAAGTGTATTATTCTGATAGAGGGTTCAGAATTATTACAGAGCTAATTCTTCAGTAAGGTCAAGTGATCGGAATGCCTAGGTGGAGGCCGCTTTCGATCAGTAATATTAAGCTATAATTAATATTACAGCTTAATCTTAACTGAACCCTTCGGGTCGAACCCAATCGAACAACTATCCGAGACGACGAATCAATCTGAAGGATTTAATAAGTCGTCGGAGTTTTACGAACAAAGATGTCGGATATCGAGCTTAGGGCGTCGAGGCCGAGCGTCGCAAAATCACGAGCAACAAGTACGAGCATAGCTGTAGCATCACATTGGCCTAGCCATGTGAAGTGCTAGGCTAGGCTAGCCCATCGCAAACCTAGGCACACCATGGTGTGCTAGGCGCGCTATACATGCTAGGCGCACTAAGCTGCCCATCGCAGCCCCATGTGTGTGTGTGCGTGCCTTCGCATGGCACAACACCACAACATGCGTGCT
This sequence comes from Chenopodium quinoa, assembly GCF_001683475.1. Classification (NCBI taxonomy): domain Eukaryota; kingdom Viridiplantae; phylum Streptophyta; class Magnoliopsida; order Caryophyllales; family Amaranthaceae; genus Chenopodium; species Chenopodium quinoa. Next base: position 3,571,133 of record NW_018743252.1, on the reverse strand, counting down.
TGGGTGCCTAGGAGCCATCGCAGGCCACACGCACCAAGCATAGCCCATCGCAGTGCTGGGCACTTGCGTATGTGCGTGTGCCTTGCACCATCGCAAGCTCTAGCACAAGCATACACACTATCGCATGGTTAGGCAAGTGCGTATGTGCGTGTGCGTGTAGGGCATCGCAGCAGCAGCACTAGCCTCACTTAGTGCGCATGCGTGCAAGCCATCACAACACCACAGCATCAAGCTTCGCATGCTTGTGCGTGTGGCTGGCAAGGCAAGGGGCCAGCATGTGTGGCTCGCTAGCAGCACGCATGCTGGCTATGCGAGTATGTGCGAGAAGGGGTAGGCATCAGCACCATGCACTAGCTAGCATGCATGTGCGTGTGAGTGTGCGTTGGCCAGGCAGCAGCGCCTAGCGCCCAGCACAAGGCGTGGCTCGCTAGCAGCACGCAAGTGCTGGGAGGGCTGGGTGATGCGTGCTGTGCGTGCTAGCTGGGCATGCTGGGGTGGCTGTGCTAGCTGGCCAGCAAAGCAAGCAGCCAGCTCACCCAAATTCATTGTGGCGGTTTTGTGAGGGGTTGGGAACAAGGCTTGGGCAAAGCTTTGGGGAGCAAGGCAATAGTCCCCCCCCACCTCTTCTTGGTCCTCACTTAACTCTCTCTCCCTTTGACACTTGTTGCATTGTGATTGATTTGATTATTAATTTATTTTGGAATTAAATTAAATATCAAAATTATTCATTCTCCCACATTGGTTGGGATATGAAGATCAAGGGTTCATTTCCCTATAAATACCAAAGCTTGGGTATTTGGGAAAGAAAACACTTGAGTGGAAAAGTAAAGGCAACTCCATTGTTGAGTATACCTTCAAATTCGTAAAACTCCAAGTTTATATTTATCCGGGCCTCGACTAACCTTCGAGTCTTAAGATGCTCGGGTCGGGTTCGAGGGTATGATCCCATCAAAGCCTCGTGTTTTCGAGTTTCAAGTAAGAGCTCATAGTAGAGCGAAGCACGCGTCAAAGGTATAATCTTTTATCCTTTATTATGCTTTTAATTATGTTTTGCTTGTTAATTGCATTTACTATGGGGGTGGATCTTGGCGGGTTTCATTCCGCGTAGTGTGGGTCACTGCGAAACCTTACATCGGTATCGGAGCCACACTCCTTTTAATTTTTATAATTATTGATTAATTAAGGTGTTTTAAAGTAAGATTTAATTTCTGGTTTTGCTTTTCTAATTAGATTAGAAGTTCGTTTTAATTAATTTTTAAACTCGTATTTTTATCGATTTGGCTGTCGAACCCAGATTTTGGCTCAAAAATAGTGATTTTTGGGTGGAATCGACATTTTGAAACAGATTTAACCCTTTTTCAAACCGGAAACCCAAGTTTTTGGGGTTTTTTTCGTTTTTCAACGAAAACTTTAAATCTTTTTGAGCCTTGATTAATGCAAGCATTACAATGTTAGATTAAATGAATTATTGCATCCCTAATCTATTGCTATTTTAATTATCCTTAAGCATAATTATAAAGTTTTAATTAGTGCTTGAATTGATATGCTATTTTTCACACAAACTTGATTTTTCACAATTATGCAAATAAATGGCATTAATGTGTGAATGTTTGATGTGAATGTGTAATTCTAAGTCCCCAAGTATGTTAAAGTTATAATCTTTACAAGTTTAAATAATTAGATTTCTAACCCTAAGTTCCATTTTGAACAAAGTTTGGATTTTTCATTTTGGTTGATTAAAATCCATGAAGTTCAAATACTTGTGAGTAAAATTTTGATTAATCTTCATATTGGAAGATGTAATCTTGGTATTTTACACAGGTATGAAAGTTGGAAAATTTTATCATTAGATGGTTAATTTATTTTTCCAACTCCCATTTGTTAAATCCATTATTAATTTGCATATTGGCTAAATTAATTATGGACATAGCTTTTTCAATTTTAAGCATAAAGGAAGACCTAATTATTTCAAATAAATGTTTGGATGATTTAGGCTTGTGCACCGTTAAAATTGAATTTAATTAAGTTGGACTTATTTTATTTTCATTTTTGCCCTTAAATTAATTCTAAAAAAAATTTATATTAATTTTATGTCACACGTAAATCGGGATTAAAATCCCAAGAAATGGCACGCAAATCAAGGCAAAGACACCCAAGCGCCACCAAGGCTAGCCGGGCTGCCTAGCAGCCCACATGTGGCTGCCTATGGTGCGCACAGGGGTGTGCCTTGAGGGGCTGCTGTGTGGCAGTGGGAGTTGCGTGCTGCCGTAGTGCTAGGTGCATGGCAGGGCTACTGGAGTTGCTTGTGCGTGCTGCTGGGCAGCGAGGCAGCAACCCCCATCCAGCCTGCCATACGCTGCCAGGCACCAGCTAGCATGCGCAGCATGCGTAGTGAGCTGCTAATGCTGACTGGCGCAGCATGCTACGCTGGGCGTGGATGCTGGCACACAGCACAACAAGCGCAGCACATGGGCTGCCTAGCAGCCATGGTGAGCACCCACCAAGCGCTTGTGTGGGCTATTTTGCGTAATTTTGAGCTATGCAATTTTGCGAAAATTTTGCCGTTTTAAATTATTTATGTAATTATTTTAACGAGGTTAGACCTCGATTTTTCCAGCTTTTGCAAAATTTTGATTTTGACAAATTATGGTTTATGCCGACTTAATTAATCGGATTAATTAAGTATGGATGTGAAAGTTAGTGGGAGCTTAGTTGATTACTTGAGCAATTTGCTTTTAGAGATAATGGATTAAACAACTTTGACTAGTTTTAATTAGGCGCGTTAATCGGATTAACCACCTAAGTTAGTTACTAGTTTTGCGTGTTTAATTATGTATTTCGTAAAATGCATGGGCCATTCACAAATAGTGAATGGGTGAATGAAAGATTGTTTTCAAAACAGGTTATTGAAAAAGGCAACTAGTAGGGCCCGACTAGGATAGAAAATACGGACTGCGTTCCGTTATGTATATTTGTAAATCTAAATACGGTCTGCGAACCGTTAAGTATTTTTGTACTTTAAATTATCTTAGTCGTTCAAGCTAGTTATTTTATTTTGGCCAAGATGTCTCAAGATGGCGTTTCGATGATGACGAGCCTAGATGGAGACCCAAGGAAATTGAAGATTTCAAGGGGTCATGCTGGTTGCCAAATGCATCTATCTTATGCTTTATATATATTGTTATGCTTATATATATATATATATATATATATATATATATATATATATATATATATATATATATATATATATTTGAATGCTAGATGCATGTTTAGGATTTCAAATGTTGCGATGATTAATTAAGTTTACTTAAATCAACCAACATAGAAACCCTAGGTCCCTTAAAATATTGAGCTAAAATTTGTCGTTCGAAGAACAACAATTACCGAACTAATGCGCATATGTGATGGGCTACGCCAAAGCGAGGCATCACTACTTCCCTAGGAACGTAAGGTATACTAGGTATACAAGTTGTCTTGGTTAAGCTCAACGATATCAGTAAGGAGTCCTTAGATGTCGTGGCAATGGAGATAAAATGTCAAGGAAGCATTAGATGCGGCGTTTTATCGAACCAAGAGTAGCTTGGAGCTATTAGCAATTGGATTGCTTACCCTAAAATATTAAGTGTTAAGACAAGCCAAAGCATGCTTAATCACTTTCTGATTTTTGGGATCTTGGAATCGTCTTATTCTCACCTAAAAGGGTCAATTTTTCAATGCGTGGATAAGACGCATAATAAGATTGAAAATTTACGTGTATGCTTTGAATTTCAACCTTATTATGATCTTGATAAATGGTTAAACTTTGCACTTATATATTAGTAGAATTCTTAATCAAATTATATTGGTAAAAGAAATCTTTCGAGAATGGTTCTCGAAGAAAGAAAAAGGCACTTCTAAGATACGACTTCTCATAAACGACTAAAGTCCGAAAGGACGGTTGGATATCATGTTTTTCAAAATACTAGGTAGTTTTGATAAACATGAAATATTGAGTTGAAAAAACTCAAAAAATTGTCAATAGTTGACAAACCAACATATCTTTTCACTTCATACGCTTATGAGTAGGACTCATTGATGAAGTAATTCAGGTACGAATTAGTTGAAAAGATAGAACTTTGTTTTGCGGCACATTAGATGCTTGATTATGCCTAACAAAGTATAAAAGTCGAGGAACTTACAGAAATGATTCTTAAAGTTATGAGATGATGTACTATAAGAAATATAGGAAACAAGGAACAAAGAAAAGAATGAGATTCCTTTTCTACCCTTGAGTTCATGTTATTATGGCCAACTTAGCAACTCGTTATCTTCACAAGTATTGGATACTACATGAGTGTTCCACTTTGAAAGTGACCTCAAACCGTTGAAGACAAGCTAAGTTATTGACTTACAAGCTTAGAATGAAGCAAGTAATGCTACATCAGTTGTAAGGTCACTCGTTTTGTTTAAAGTCCTTTTAAGCCAAGGCTGGAACAAATAATGGCTATTGTGTTCCATAATCATTTGATCCGTTTACACACGGAAAGACTCACATTCAAAAGTAAAAGCAATAGTTTCTAGGTTTACTTGAATGACATGGTCGCATAAGCCATGAGTCAAGAATGCTTTATTATAAACAAACATTTCCTAACCATGAAACTTATAAATTTCAAGTCATGGACATGATTTGTGTTCCAAACCCTTTAGCAATGTCGCTAACAACAAGAACGTACTCAAGGCTCTATTAGATAAAATCTTGATAGATGATCGATTCAGAATCGTTCTAATACAAGAAAGTCTTACTTGTTGAAATAGACAAACAAAGGAGCTATTATGCTTGGTATAGACAATTGACTCCGAAAGCTAAAAGGAATTCATTAATTCAATGTCTCACAAGAATTTTCAAGAATATGGCTATATTCATCAAATGTGAGCAAACTGGACCTCGAGTACCACAAATGTTCAGTGAAGTATAGAATCGACTTGGCAAGATATCAAAACATCTAGATTAGATCAAGTGATGTTTTCTTGAGCCAAGTGTGATCATATAAAACTTATGAAATTGAAATTTCATAAAGAGCTCCAAAAGAACATAGTGTGTCTTGACGGAGAACTCGATGCCATTTGGAAATGACTCGAATGATGATGGATCACATCCCTTCCTATAAAGTTCTTAAAGATTTGCACAAATGAGTAATGTTACACTAAACAAAAGTGTCGAAGCTAAGAAAGGACACCATATTCAGTTATGGATACAAATAGTTTCTAGCGTCTTTTCAGGTATATGTCTAGGGCTCTTAGCTCAGTGGGAGTTCATTAACTCAGTGGGAGCTAAGTGGCTCAATAAGGGCGAAGATAGCTAGAGAAGGAGCTAGCTGTTTGTTTCACAACGAACTTTTACCCAAAGATAATATACATGTCTCTTTGTAAGTATTCAAGTGATACTACGGGCATTACCTCCACAACCTAATTGAGAACATAGTATTTGTTGCTCTAAATGGTGTCTTTCTGGAAAGTAACGCCTTTCCAAAATGACAAGTGGGAGGAAAATCGAACTCGACGAAGTTTGAGAGGACGAGTAACCGTGTCAACCTGATAAAACTGACAATCAAAATGCTTTAGTAGCAGCTGATAAGATTGGTCAGAATCAAACAGACAATGTAAATGATCAACCTATTACCCCGTATAGGTATAGAATTCACCAAAGGCTTGGATTGAATCCTATAAATAAACCTAAGACTTACAAGCATACTATTCACCATTGGATGGTGAGGGAATAGTGTCTTGTAAATTAGCTACGACAAATCCAAATTCCGAATAATGGTTAAAGGCCATAAAATCCAAAATAGACTTCATGTTTGTAAATCATGTTTGGAACTTGATTCATTTGCGTGAAGGGTGACAGACCCATCAATCGCAAATAAGTTTTCAAGGAGAAATCTGATAAATATGGAAATGCATAAGCATACAAAGCTAGATTGGTTGAAAAGGATACAATTAATTCACGGCGTTGATTTTAATAAAAACCTATTCACCAATCGGAACGCTAAAGTCTTCTCGTGATTGTTCTAGCATAATTGCGCATATGAAATATGGCAAAATACGAAACCGCCTTCCTAAAATTGGATTTTGGAAGAGACTATGGAAATAGTGTAAGGGTTTTGTAATTCTAAGTAAATGCTAGATTTGAAAGCAAGCTTAAGAAATCCATTGTGGGATTAAATGAAGCATTACATGCAGGAATTGGAACATGCATTCTCATAAAGTTAATAAAAGGTTTGGCTAATGGAGAATCATAGAAATTCTTAGTGGGAGCAAGGGTCAATCTTGTATGGTCCAAAGTTTGTGAACTCTATTGTGAAATGACTTTCAAATACTAAATGCTTACGTTTGAAATGATTTTCGACAATGGACCAAGCAAAAGGCGACACTTAGTACATAGTGGGACTTAAGATCTATTGGATAGAGTTAATGAAATGTTTAAACGAGTAGAGGAATTTACCGTGTTAAACATGAAGGACTTGGAAAGGCTTTCGACCCATATGTATAAAGCTAAGTAAATGTATGAACTAAGTATAAGCTGGGCAAATACTAAGTCAAACAAGAAAGGCTCTAGTAGAGACTTTCAACCGTATCACATAGCAAACAGTTTAGCAAGACTCAGTGAAACTGGATGAGCTAAAAGGTCACCTGAATGGAACATATTGGGAATAATTCTGTGATTAAAACCATCATGTATGCTATGATATGGAGTCGTCACTCAACTTACATGCTTAGAGAATGAGAAGCATAAAATACCAATCAATCTAAATCTAAGTGATGAATTGTTAGATAAGTAAAAGGGGATAAGTTCTTGTCGCATAGAAACAATTGTAATTTGAAAATTGATGTTGCAAGCACATTCTTAGCAAGGATTAGATTCTTAATAAGGAAGCCGTTTATAAGCACGAGCTAGAATGCGTCGTGGCTTGAGAATGGTAACATGGACGCGGATCCATGTATAATGTGCGGAAATTTGAGGTAAATTTCCATAATCACATGTGATTAGGGTCTCCCAAATCATTGTGAGTCATTCGGAATAAAATCCGAGCAAAGTAACATCAGAATGTTTACTAAAATATAAGTTGAGAATATTGTTGCCTGGAAGGAAATAATAAGAAAGTGTTCAATGGAAATTTCATTGTCGAACAATGATTGTAGGTTGTCATGTTGAAGATCTCAAATCATGAAAAAGAGTAGGAGCCATCACATGGACAATAAATCCTAAATCACATATAATCTATAACACTCTCAGATTTTATCATCTTATTATGAAAGTGTTCATTAATTAAGATGTTGAGATTTGTGAAGTAAATTGTAACTAAACCTATGCAAAAGGTGAACAACAACATTCATAATTGCATGAAAGAAATCAAGCATATTAAATATGGGTGTGATTTCTATAAATGTTCAATGAAGAGTATTACTCTTGAAACATTTGAAGAAAACCATTTATCATAAGATGAAACGTTTAAGAGTTTCGTGGTGGAATTAAATTTTACTAATAAAATTCCATAAACTATTTAATTGTGGTTTAGAATTAAATAATGAGTCCATTCGATTTCTAAGAATATTCAAAACAGGGTATCAAGACCATGTCTTGGATAAAAAAACACCTGTTAAGTGAACATTGAATATTAAAATCAAAAATTATCCCTAATCGAGGTCATCTAACTGATGGACGATTGATGACCACCAGAGATTAGTGTGTAGTATGATTTACAGCACCGTTTCTTGTGCTGCAAGGACATGATGGTCATAAATCATTAGTACAGGTGCCAGTTTGCAACTGCACTAGATCGACCTATGAGAGTACTTTAAGAGATTCAAAATTGTCATAAGTACATTTCTCATTATAGCTATCGGAACTCGTTTCCTCGACCATGAGTATTGTGAAGTTTTCTTGTTTGAGAACTAGGTTCTTTGATGTTGCCTAACGTCTGCCGTAATTAGGGATCATAACGGGAACACTAGGGAGAACTAGGTTCTTTAAGAGACTGGGAATGTCCCCCTATTAACAATAGGGAATATGTCTTTGTTGTTTACAAGGCCGCTCGATGAGCGAGACTGTGAAAATGCAAGGCCATGCTCAGATGGATTTTAGAAATCATCTGCTTATTGACAGTCGAACTCGGAGATCGAGAAACACTTCTGAACGTAATAAGGATGACAATGAATCTTACCTTATAGTTCACGAAGAGACATTAGGAAATGGGCTATACACTATATGCACACTTGTCCGGAAGGACAAGTGGGAGATTGAAAGGAATGGTGTCCTTCCAACAAGTGTATTATTCTGATAGAGGGTTCAGAATTATTTCAGAGCTAATTCTTTAGTAAGGTCAAGTGATCGGAATGCCTAGGTGGAGACCGCTTCCGATCAGTAATATTAAGGTATAATTAATATTATAGCTTAATCTTAACTGAACCCTTCAGGTCGAACCCAATCGAACAACCTATCCAAGACGATGAATCAATCTGAATGATTTAATTAGTCGTTGGAGTTTTCCGAACAAATACGTCGGATACCGAGCCTAGGGCGTCGAGGCCGAGCGTCGCAAAATCACGAGCAACAAGTACGAGCATAGCCGTAGCATCACATTGGCCTAGCCATGTGAAGTGCTAGGCTAGGCTAGGCTAGCCCATCGCAAGCCTAGGCGCACCATGGTGTGCTAGGCGCGCCATACATGCTAGGCGCACTAGGCTGCCCATCGCAAGCCTAGGCGCACCATGTGAGTGCTAGGCGCACCATGTGTGTGTGTGTGTGCGTGCCTTCGCATGGCATATCACCACAGCATGCGTGCTTGGGTGCCTGGGCGCCATCGCAGGCCACACGCACCAAGCACAGCCCATCGCAGTGATGGGCACTTGCGTATGTGCATGTGCGTGTGTGCCTCGCACCCTCGCAAGCTCTAGCACAAGCATACGCACTATCGCATGGCTAGGCCAGTGCATATGTGCGTGTGCGTGTAAGGCATCGCAGCAGCAGCACTAGCCTCACTCAGTGCGCATGCGTGCAAGCCATCTCAGCACCACAGCACCAAGCTTCACATGCTTATGCGTGTGGCTGGCGAGGCAAGGGGCCAGCATGCGTGGCTCGGTAGCAGCACGCATGATGGCTATGCGAGTATGTGCGAGAAGGGGTAGGCAGCAGCACCACACACTAGCTAGCATGCCTGTGCGTGTGTGTGTGCGATGGACAGGCAGCAGCGCCCTGCGCCTAGCACAAGGCGTGGCTCGCTAGCAGCACCCAAGTGCTGGGAGGGCTGGGTGATGCGTGCAGCTGGGCATGTTGGGGTGGCTGTGCTAGCTGTCCAGCAAAGCAAGCAGCCAGCTCACCCAAATGCATTATGGCGGTTTTGTGAGGGGTGGGGACTAAGGCTTAGGCAATGCCTTGGGGAGCAAGGAAATGGTCCCCCCACCACCTCTTCTTGGTCCTCACTTAACTCTCTCTCTCCCCTTGACACTTGTTGCATTGTGATTGATTTGATTATTAATTTATTTTGGAATTAAATTAATTATCAAAATTATTCATTCTCCCACATTGGTTGGGAAATGAAGATCAAGGGTTCATTTCCCTATAAATACCAAAGCTTGGGTATTTGGGAAAGAAAACACTTGAGTGGAAAAGTAAAGGCAACTCCATTGTTGAGTATACCTTGAAATTCGTAAAACTCCAAGTTTATATTTGTCCGGGCCTCGACTAACCTTCGAGGCTTAGGACGCTCAGGTCGGGTTCGAGGGTACGATCCCGTCGGAAGCCTCGTGTTTTCGAGTTTCAAGTAAGAGCTCATAGTAGAGCGAAGCACGCGTCAAAGGTATAATCTTTTATCCTTTATTATGCTTTTAATTATGTTTTTCTTGTTAATTGCATTTATTATGGGGGCGGGTCTTGGCGGGTTTCATTCCGCGTAGTGTGGGTCACTACGAAACCCTACACCAACAAGGTGGAACTCTTACCTTATACCACCTATGATGATGTAGTGAAGGCAGCTCGCAAGGTAGAGGCACAACAGAAGGACAACCAAGTAAAGAATACATCTCGTATTCCTTACAAATCCCATACGCCTACCAGTCGGTTTGACAAAGGGAAGACTCCTGTGTTTCCCTAGAGATCAGAGAATAAGGTGGATGCAAAGGTAAGCGTACCTGTTTCAAGTGTGGACAAAAAGGACACATAGCTACAAATTGTCCTAAACGAAACACTCTAACCATTCAAGAGGGTGGTTATGTGACAAATGAAGAAGAGGAGGAGGATAGAGAATGTGATGAATGTGAACCAAAGGAGGGTGAAAATTCCTTCTGTGGCGTGGTGAGAAGGGTCTTGTACACTGAGCCAGTACAGGATTTACAACAACGAGTAAATCTGTTCAATACCCATTGTAAGGTGAAGGATCGCATTTGTAGCATTATCGTTGACAGTGGATCATGTACGGATGTGGTGGCTTCGGAATTGGTGAACAAGTTAAAATTGCCTACTAGAGAACACACCAAACCATACAAGCTTAATTGGCTTGACAATGATTTGGGAGTACGTGTAAGAAAGCAAGCCTTAGTTGCTTTTAATGTGGGAAATTTCTGTGATGAAAGATGGTGTGATGTGCTACCTATGACGGCATGTCAAATTTGCTAGGCCGTCCATGGCAATTTGATCGTAAAGCTATGCATAATGGTGTGACCAATGTGTATACGGTCAAAACTAGTGAAGGTAAGAAAGTACGGCTACTACCTTTACCACCTAAGGTAGAGAAGGAGAAGGAAGACAAGCCTAATTTCCTCATTTCTAAATCAGAATTTGAGGAAATACATGATCAAGAAGGAATAGTTTTCATATTAGTTATAAAACCAATTTTAGAAAAATTGGTGGAAGGAAATTATCCTCCTATCATACGGCCCTTATTGGAAGAATATCATGACGTTTTTCCTGATGAATTGCCTAATGAATTGCCACCCATTCGAGGTATTGAACATGCCATTGATCTAGTGCCAGGTGCGGCATTACCTAACAAGGCAGCTTATCGTTGCAATCCCCAACAAGCAAAGGAGTTGCAAAGGAAAGTGGAATAGTTGATGGCTAAAGGTTTTGTGCATGAAAGCCTTAGCCCTTGTGCAGTTCCGGCATTATTGGTGCCAAAGAAGGAAGGAACATGGAGGATGTGTATTGATAGTCGTGCCATTAACAATATTACTATCAAATACAGATTCCCCATGCCTAGACTACATGACATGTTAGATGAACTATGTGGTTCCAAGGTGTTCAGTAAGATTGATTTATGCAGTGGCTATCACTAAATGAGGATTCGTGAAGGTATGAGTGGAAGACCGCTTTCAAGACCAAACAAGGTCCATACTAGTGGTTAGTTATGCCCTTTGGTTTATGCAATGCTCCTAGTTCGTTTATAAGGTTGATGAATGAGGTACTACGTCCATTTCTTAATAAGTTCATTGTTGTATACTTAGATGATATTTTAGTATATAGCAAAAATGAAAATGAGCATGTAGAACATCTTCGATTACTATTTGAAGCATTGCGTAGGCATAAAATCTATGGCAAACTAGAGAAGTGTGATTTCTTTTGTAATAGTATTACTTTCCTAGGATACATTGTTTCTAGTGAAGGAATACAAGTTGATCCCGAGAAGGTGAAGGCCATTTCCACATGGGAGGTACCACGGAATCTCCATAAAGTCCATAGCTTCCATGGGTTAGCTTCATTTTACAGAGTCTTCATCAAGAACTTCTCCACCATTACTGCACCTTTGATCGAATTGCTAAAAGACAAGGTGTTCAAATGGAACGAGTCTGCGCAAAGGGCCTTTGAAGATATCAAAGCTAAACTTTGTTCTGCTCCAGTATTAGCTTTGCCTGATTTTGATAAACTGTTTGAGGTTGAATGTGATGCAAGTGGCGTGGGGATAGGTGCCGTTTTGGTGCAAGACAAAAGACCTATTTCCCTACTTTAGTGAGAAGTTGAACGGAACGGTGCCAAGTTAAACTATTCTACCTATGATCGGGAGCTCTATGATACACTATGTGCTCTTGATCATTGGTCCCATTACTTGAGGCCAAAGCCGTTTGTCCTACATTCTGACCATGAGGCCTTGAAGTTTATCAATGGCCAACAAAAGCTTAACTAACGCCATGCTAAGTGGGTCGAGTTCTTACTATCATTCACTTTCAGTTCCAAGTACAAGGAAGGAAAGAAGAATGTTGTTGCTGATGCTCTATCAAGGAGCTGAGGAACTTTTTATTGTCCATGGCTCAACACAGATTTAGGGTTTTGAACTTTTGAAAAGTTTGTATACAGATGATGATTTTTCTAACCTATTTAACAATCCTTCCAAATATTTTGTGATACGGGATGGATTTTTGTTCAAAGGCAACAAGCTATGCGTGCCTAAATGTGGGGTGCGGGAGCTCTTGGTGCGTTAGGTTCATAGTGGCATCTTGGCTGGTCAGTTTGGAGTTCACAAGATGGTGGAAATTCTCCAAGAGCACTTCTATGGGCCTCACATGACTAGCGACGTGAGCCAAGTGGTGGAACGATGTGCAACATGCCAAAGGTCCAAGAGCACCTTTCACAAAGGTCTCTATGTTCCTTTATCGGTTCCTAATGTTCCATCGGAAGCCGTGAGTATGGACTTTGTTATGGGTTTGCCTAGAACCCAAAGAGGCAATGATAGCATCATGGTAGTGGTGGACCATTTCTCAAAAATGGCTCACTTCATTCCATGTCACAAAAAAGATGATGCCTCTATAGTAGCTGATTTGTATTTCAAGGAAGTTGTTCGTTTACATGGTGTACCAAGGTCTATTGTTTCGGACCGAGACATTAAGTTCCTTAGCCATTTCTGGAGAATGTTATGGAAACTTGTAGGGACTAAACTTTTGTTTAGTACCTCCCATCATCCCCAAACAGATGGCCAAACAGAAGTGAGAAACCGAACCATGGGTTTGCTCTTGCGTGGACTTGTGAATAAAACACAGAAAGATTGGGACTTAAAGCTAGCTCATTCTGAGTTCGCTTATCATAAGACTCCATCTTACACTACTAGCCAAAGTCCGTTTGAGGTGGTCTATGGTATTAATCCATTGCTACCATTGGAACTCATTCCCTTGCCAAGAACCGAGTTGGTGCATAGAGATGCTAAGAAAAGGTGGGAATCTTTTCAACACACTTGCAAGAAGGTTCGTGAGAAGATTGAGACTATAAACGAAAGGTACAAAACTAAGGCCAACAAGAACAGTTCTCAACCACGGTTCAAAGAAGGTGACTAAGTTTGGCTTCATCTTAGAAAAAAACGCTTTCCTAAACTACGCAAAAACAAGCTTATGCCTAGGTCGGATGGTCCTTTTTCGTGTGCTTCAAAGGGTGGGCAAAAGTGCCTACAAAGTTGAACTTCCTAGTGACTATGGTGATGTGAGTTCATCGTTCAATGTGGATGATCTCACTCCTTACTGGGATGATGAAAGCTTGAGGAAAAGCTTTTTCGAGGAAGGAGGGAATGATCCGGAATCACTACAACCTAACAAGTCTAATGGTCCAACGCATGGTTCAAAGGGTACAATGACACGTTCTATGGTTCAAAAAAATCAAGTCCCTTTGGTCCATGGTTTGTTCATACAAGGGTTCAAGTTCTATCAAGACTCACGCATAGGTTTTGTCATGGCTTCATCCCCAATCAAGTCTTGCGTGACTTGGGTAGAATGTTAATCAAGGCATGCTTGCCTTGGATGCTTGGGCGTGAATTCAAACATAGAAGAAGGAATATGCTCCTTCTTATTTCAGTTCACAAGGCAAGATAAATGAAGGCTCCCAACAAGGAAATCAAGGAGAAGTTACACGGCTTCAATGAGGCGTTTATGAGGGAGGTTACACGCCCCTTGGATGCTTCTTTTGAAGTTTGAAATTCCTTAGTTTAAATGCTTGTCTTTAGTCTTGTTTTAATGTTTATTTTTCTGTTTAGTTATGCTTTAAAAGTTGTAATTATGTAGTGTAATAAGTGGAGCTAAAACCGCAAGACGTTGGAAGTAGTCTAGCCAGAGGAATTTGCAGCGGTTTTCACGATAACCGCTACCTAATCAGTGCTTTAGGCAGCGGGTCTTCCGCGTAACCGCTGCCTATTGAATGCAGCTGTTTGAGGACGTTTTGAAGCCTTCAATGTGCAACCATCTCATGGACGTTTCCTACTGAGATTGATGTACTTAGACAACTTTTGGTGTGCTCATTAGCTAGCTTAGTTAATTAAGTCTACTTAGCTTAATAATGTAAGTAGCTTCCTTAGCCTATAAAATGAAGGTTTATTTTAGTTTGTAATTAATTCAACTATTAACTTTTGTTTTAATGAAATACAACAATTTAAGATATTCTATGTCTTCTTTGTTTTTAACTTGTGGATTCAAGTTAGCTTGAACTCGTGGACTAGGGTTTGTAAGTTTCACCCGGAGTGTTCGGGGTGAACTTATTTTACCGTGGTTAGTAGAGTAAGTGTTCAACTTTAGCCATCCTAACTAACCTAGTTCATTCACGTGAGCTAGGAATCACAATTTACTTAACCAAAGCACATAACTTAACACTTATCTATTTTAACCCCTAGCCTAGACACTTGATCCTAACCAAAGAATCACCTAACCCAGACTTAGTTTATGCATCAGCCATTTAGGGGAGTCACATGGTTTAGTGAATTTCACAGCTAAAAGCATGTCCACCTCCTCCTGAATGGCTTTATTCTTTTTAGCGAAAAAATTTCTCAACTTCTGCTTTACTGGCCTCGAGTCTTCTCTGACATTTAAATGGTGCTCCATGACCATTGAGTCAATGCCTGGCATTTCATCTGCAGAAAATACGAACACGCCTCCGTTCTTTCTGAGCAAAGCTATCAAGTTTACTCTGACATTAGGCTCGATATCCTTCCTAATTTTCACTGTCCGGGACTCATCTCCCTCAACTAATGCAACTATCTCATGCTCTCCCTCCGGAGTTAGACGGGCCACGTCCTTCTTCTCAGGTCCAAAATTCTCCATGGAAAGCTTCTACCTTTCTTTTTCTTCCTTATACTCCTGCCTTTTCCTCTTTCTAGAGACTTTTTCTTCTTTGGTTGCTTCTTCTAGATTCTTGGGTAGAGAACCATATTTCACTAGATTTCGCAGAGCTGTGATGTAGCACTGTCTTGCTATTTTTTGGCAGCCTCTCAACTTGGCTAAGCAGCCTCTGTTGTTAGCATACACTATTTCTAGATGCAGTGTGGACACCAATCCACTTATCTTGTGTATGAGGGGTCTACCCATTATCACGTTGTAAGAAGATGGGGAGTTAATGACGAGAAACTCTACCCTCACTTTTCTGGCATGAGCTTCCTCTCCCACTTAGACCGACAATTCTATGATTCCCTTTGGTATCATCCCTGAGCCATCGAACCCTGTAACCTCGTAGTTCACCCTTTTGAGATCTCTATTGTCTAAATGCATTTTGCGTAAAGCTTCTATGAACATGATATTGGCTGAACTTCCTCCATCCACCAAAACTCTCCTGACTTTCCATTTTGCAATCGTTATGGAGACTACCAGGGGATCATCGTGAGGGTAGATGACGTCGTGCTGATCTTGTTCGTCAAACACTACTCTCAACTGAGGAGGTGGCGGTGGCCATTTCCTGCGCTCATTATAGTTTACTTGGTGAACCATATTTTTGAGGTCGACTCTAGCCCGACCAATTGTTCCTCCATGCACAGGCCCGCCGCTGATCACCAGCACGTCCCCTAGCTCTCTTTTGTCCTTATCTTCACCTTTCTCCCTTCCATTCCTACTGTCCTTCCATCACTCGTTTCTGGGTCTCTCATTAACCCGAGTTTTGTCCTGACCAGAATATTGCTTAAATTGGATCAGATACCCTCTTGTGATAAGGTCCTCAATGTTATCTTTGAGATGGATACACTCTTCAGTCGTATGACCCTTGTCTTTATGAACGTTACACCACTTTTTTGGGTCCAGGTCTCGCATGGTCATTCTTAGTGGTCTCAACCACTTATCATCGTACTTGTTCACATTGAAGATGTGCGACCAGCTATGGGTCAGCGGTATGTACTGTTCAAATCTGCCCTGCAATCTCCCTCTACCTGACCTTCTTTGACGTGAAGCCCTTTCATTGTCTCTCCTCTGCTAGTCCATCCTTCCATATCCGTCATAGTTTGGCTCTACCCTACAAATGGCCTCTACGCGGCTGGGCTCTACCCTTCTGCCTGGTTTAGTAGAGGCGACTTCCTGGCCAGCATGGCCCTGTCCGTTTAGTCTCCTTTGATGAACTTGTGTGCTTTTCCCAAGGCATCATCCAAGGTTTTCAAATTCTTTCTGCCCATGTACTCTCTGAATGCTAACCTTGGGAGCAGGTTTCTCTACATCGCCAACAAGGCTACCTCCTGGCTAATGTTGGGGATTGATGTCGCCTGTTTGTTGAACTGAGTAATAAAGTCTTTGAGCGATTCAGTCTCTCCTTACTATTGTGACATTAACCCCGTTGTCATTTTGGTGCGGTCTACCAGTGTGACAAAGTGGTCCATGAACAGCCTCTTCAGGCCATTGTACGAGTAAACTGATCGTTTCGCAAGCAATCGGTATCATTCCACAGCCAATCCTTCTAGGGTTGGAGGGAAGGCCTTACACCAAACTGAGTCAGTTGTTGTGTACAAAACCATGTGACTCCCAAAGGTAGACAGATGATTCTTAAGATTCGTTGTTCCATTGTACTTGTATGAGGGCATTTTGATTTTCTCCATCGGCTCCTCCTGGATTTCCTTATAGAAGAGTGAATCCTCAAGGATCACCATGATCTTCGCCTTCGTAGAGTGTTCAGGGCTCAAGGACCAACTGAGCGTTGGGGATCTGTTACAAAGATTGCCAACTTGGACTTCGCCTGACTCCTCCATGCTCCATTCTTTGTTTAAATTTTTGGCCTCCAACTCCTTCACCCTCTTACGCAGGGCTGCCAGCTCTTTCTGTTTTGGAGTCAGATTGAGCAACGGCGACTTGCTAGGGATCTGTTCCTAAACGAGTTCAACACAGCCTTGATGGCAGCTAGCTGATCCTTGCTGTAGTGGGAAAATTTTTGCAATACTTCTGGTATCTGCACTGCTTGGAACTTTCCTGATGGTGTTTGAGTAATCAACTCATTGTTGTGATTCGTGAATGGCATATCGAATCGGACTATTTGAGCTGGTCGGGTCAGTTTTTGAGCTCCGTTGGTGTTTTTGGTAATGCCAGAAGATGTTCTAGTGGGGTTTGAGTTCTAGGTATTGGTCGGAGTCGATTTTGCAATCGATTTTGTGGGATCGAGTGGTGTTTGAGTATTATCGGTTATGGGTGTTTTATTTGCCGAATCTAGTTTTTCCCCCGTCATGGTGGCTTTCCCAACCTCGGGCAAGCTTACTGGTTGAGCTAAGGTGTTGGAACTACCCTTCCTTCTAGCGCCAATTGTAATCCCTCGTATTTTTAAATATTTTATAAACGGAATTTCATTTTATTTATAATATATATTTGTTTTTTTCCGAAATTTAATTTCAAAATTTTCAAATTATTAATTTGGGTCAAAAATTATTTTAGCACAAATTATTTTATGAACCTTCATTCTACAATTCATGACCACAAAAACAAATACTAGTCCATTTTATTTATTTAATTGACCCATTATTTTCATGAGGCCTAATTTTACCCTACAACTCTCTCTCCTATAAATACCCCATGAATCCCCAAATTTTTCCACACATAAAAAGGTTGGTTTTATTTTCTTTTCCTTTATTTTTTCTTTTCTTTTCTTTTTCTTTCTTTTTTTTTATTTCTTTCTTTTTCCTCTTCACGTGAGAATTCTCGTTGCTTTATATCTGTCGTCTGCCGCCGGACCTGCGGCCACCTGATCCTGGCGCCGATGCCACCCAACCGACATCCATCCTTTCTTCCACCTCCTCCTTTTTTTTTATATATTTTGCTTAATACTTGATTAAATTGTTTTGGAATTGTTTTTATTGTTTGAAATTGATTTATTTAGTATCAAAACTGAATTTTTATGATTCAAAACCTATAATTTCAGATTATAATGTTAGTTTTAATTTTCAGATTTTATGAATTATAAACCTAGGGTTTTAATAATGTAAATTGGGATTTTAGGGTTCTAATGAGCAATAAAATTGAGGCTTTTGTTCCTATTGAAATTCTAATGATTAATTAAGCATAAAACATGTTTTAAGGAAGTTTTAATGAGTTTTAAATCAAGTTATATTGTTGGAAATTAGTTTGGGTATTAATTTTTTATTATTGGTTGTTTTCTAGGAGGTGATTATTCCCTAGGAGATTTTTAATCGACTAAAAGTGGCACAAAGAATTGTTTACACGAGGTACGTACATGTCTACTTCGTTGTAAGTAGTATCATGTTTAGGTACCAAAAAGAAAAGAACTTAGTTTCATGTTTAGAGAAATCTTGGATGGAAATTGTTTGGTTAAATGTTGAATTAGTTCATGTGCATATGGATGCAAGCATGTTGAATTATATTAGATTAATTGTTTGTATGGAATTTTGATACAAGCATATTTTTATTGGATTGGTTTATTAGCACATTTGGAATATTGAAGGATTGAAATTGAATGGTTTAAGTGGAATGAATTTATTAATTATTCCATGAGGTTATTATTATTTTATTTATTACTCAAGCATGACTTGTTAGTATTTTGAGTAAAGGTGGATTAAGCCAAAATGGCTAAGTGGGTTGACTACGTTCAACAATTTCAGATATCTTGGAAGTTTAATGGAATTAAAGGTTAATTTGTGATGTGATCATCGTGGTCCTAAATAAGATTAAAAGTGAGTTATATGTATTATTATTATGTATGGTTTACTTGAATGAGTCGGCTATTAATTAAACTTGTAATCACGTACAGTGAAACATGGATAAGCAATTAAACTCTGGAAAGTGTGCACTTCTAGAGTATTGACAATTATGGGTTGGGGTACACAGTGGTAGCCCGTGGCTTTCCCAGGCTTGTTTGATGAACATGTCCTCTTTTTCTTTTAGTATTCACAATTCTATTTTATAATGAAAGTTAGATGGGATCCTAGACTAACTTTGTGAGAATGGAGTCGCGCCTATTCTTACATCACGCTATATTTTTATTTTAAATGGTCATTTGGACCAAAATGATTTGGTGGGTTGGACAACCTTGTCTATTCCTTACTCTAAATTAAATTAATTAAATTAAATATAAATAGTCTAGTGATTGGAATTGGTTAGCGAGTATGTTGAGTTGATTGTACTATTTTGGTGTGGAGTCTTGGTTAATGAATTTATATTGAATGTTATTTATTTTAATTAGTTGAGCATGTTAGGTTTGGAGCGTTGTAGCTTGTATGTACTCAGCTTTGTTGATTACGTGCTTTTGTGTATTTTCTTTTGGTCATGGCCTTCGCCTTTTAATGACCCTGTGATGACCCAATTATTACACTTATATTATTAGGGAGCAGTATTGCACAGGTTAGCTCGATGATGTGAAAATCAGGGATTTGGCATACGCATTGTCAATGGATTAGTGTGATTGAGAGTATTCGGTTCTTGCGTTGAACTTATTTATGCTTTTCTATTTCGTTTACAATTTGAGTTTTAATTATTGGTTTGGTTTTATATAAGGGCCTTCATGGTTCTAGTTTGTAAGCTTTGACTTATTGGTTTTCTAAAATATGTTATTTTAAAGACTTAAGTTTGGTTTTTTTTCCGTTGCGATACTTTGATAAAGCCTTAACATTTTAACACCTGGCGGTAACATGCCAATGGTTTTCCTCTATTTTACTTAAATTAAGTGGTTTGGAAAAGGGAGAATTTTTGGGGTGTTACACCAATTGTTCCGGGTAGTAGTTTTGGAGCCTAGCTGTTGGTCAGATCAGGATGTCGGCTGGGATTATCTGCACAATGAACGGTGGTTATACCCTCTGGGTGGCTTCGAAAAACCCCCCTCCGATGCTTAAGTTAGTATGACTAGGTGGATAATGATGGATAAGTGACGAAATGTGATTGTCTAACCTCTTTTTCGTTATACTTGGGTTACTATTTATAGTTGTAATATTTTTGGTGTTGCAAGCTGGGGCCTACTGAGGTCAGCCTTGAGACTGAATCCTTGGAATAATGTTCCTGACTCTAGGTTGGAGCCTGCTAGGGTCAACCATGAGGCTGAGCCCCTAGGAGGTTTTCCCTAGGCTGGACTGGCGCGAGCGCGCACCTCTCAAGTGGTGCCGGGAGCGCGAGTCAGCTTAGCGGGAGCTACCCTATACAACTAGCCCTCAGGAGGTGGTCTAAGGCACTCAAGCCAGCTCTTGCTGAATGGAGACGTTCTTCTAATCTTAGGTTCAGAGCATGGGAAGAGCTCTGCCTAAGCTATCCATATAGAAAGATTTCACATACGTTGACCGGATGTATCAGGCGATGATGTCATGCGGTGATAAGATTCTCTCTCTAAAATCTCTCTACTTTCTCTCTCTAGACATTTTCTAAAAATGTCAAAAATGAAGGGAGGGGGTAAACTTCTATTTATAGAGGGGTAAATTTAGGGGCATCCCTAAAATGTTTCCTAAAAGGTGAACAGTTAAAATATGTTGACCAATGCCTAAGTGACAAGTGTCACATGCGCCACGTGGCACGCCACGTCACCCCTATGAGGGGCAAATGATTTGGGTAAAAATAACCTGGCCACGTGGCCCAATCTGAAGGTGACACATGTCACCCTAAGATTCTAATCAGCGGCTGACACATGGTATCCCCTATCATTAGGGAAATGGCGTCCTTTTAAGGCCCAAATCCCGAGGCGCCGTAAAAACGGCGCAGCCCATTTACTTAGGTTAATAACCTAGAAAGAGGACGCTGATTCCCAATGCCCTATAAATAGGGACATTCACCCCATTTTGGAGGCACGTTCATTTATTCCATCAAATAATACAATTCTCTTACAATAAAGAAATCACCTGATCTTGGGATCCGAGAAGATTGACTTTACTCCGCACATTCACTCAACTTCGACTCTTACTAACTTGATCGTCGGAGGTGGAACTCCAAACAATTGGGGCTTCCGGTCGTTTGCAGGTACAGGCGAAGTGAATCCAGTCTTGGTGAAGTAACTTTCCCGCAGGACACATAAATAACCCCAAAACAAAATCCACTCGAGATAATCCAGTCTTGTTTTTGAATTTGGTCGGCCCCGTCATAGGTTATGGAGGCTCAAACTGGAACTTATCCTTAGTCTGCATGAGAATTGCATCGTTATCCTTGTGGAATTCGTATGTTGGCTCGTATTCTTTCTCTATCTTGTATGTTCAACATCACCTCTCGCCCTGTCCAAACCTCTTTACTCTTCTTTTCTTGGCCTCCCTCTTATTCGATAGCTTTGGCTGACCATCTTGGTTTTTCTCAGTTTGTTTTCCTATACTATCAGCTCTTGTGGCTGAATAGATCTTAGTATCGTGTGTGAATGCCTCACCTTCCTTCAATGTCTCATGCATGCAGTGTCCGAATCCCTTTCTTCACCAACTTGAACTTGAATCTGCTTCTCCACGAGGGCACCCCCATTACTCACTGTGAGAAACGTTTTTGTTTCTCACAGTGGCAGTTTCGTAAATAAAATGTACCACTTTCGTCACGGTGGTACATTTTGATTTACAAAATGGATGATAAAATTGTACGACTTTAGTCACGGTGATACATTTTATTTACAAAACTGCCACTGTGAGAAACAAAAACGTTTCTCACAGTGAGTAAGAGAGATTTACTGCTTCTCCACAAACCACGTATTAGGTAGGTAGGTACCTGTATATTTTCGAAGTTAAAACACTGCCCATAGGACCGAAACCCTTAATCCCTCCCCAGATGGATGTTTTCCAAGTGCATAGTCGTCTTCTTAGTTGTCTTGTTCATTACAAAGTTGCTACATAACAAAGTACCAAGCCAGAAGAATTTGATACACCCAGCTAGAGGCAGACTTGATAATCAGGTCTGCGCTATGCCTTCAGGGAAGCTAGGAAGTATCTACACCAAATAGTGTCGTATACTCCTTGCAAATACACCAATTTGGATATCCCACGAAGTGCTACACTAGATTTCTTGTGTTTTCATAAGCACCGACCATCACAATCTTTATTCTTAATCAACACTTTCCACCATTGTTGATCAAAGAAGGAATAAAAATTAAGAAATGGGCTTTTAATCTACGTAGAAAGAGGAAGAAAACAACAAAAATTCAATAAAGTAGAATAATAAAAAAAATATTCATTACCGTTTTGGTGAGCTCTAGCAACTTGAGTCTTGGGATCTATAAAGGTTTATCGGCCAATTAAGTACCTACACAGTCATTACAAATTAGTTAACCCGGGGGATTATCTGGGGATAACTGCTCCGATGCTAAAGTCATTAATTTGATGAGAAGAATGAAGAAGATATGAGAAAGTTTTTAAGAGAGAGAGAGAGAGTTAGAGAGATAAAAATCGTACCCTAATAATGAATTATGCTTGGGTATTTATAGGAAAACAACCAAGCAGGTGCCACCTATCGACATAGGTGGCCAGTTGACTTTATAGACACCAGGTGTCTACGTGGCCGGAAGCAGCTCTCCACGTGGCCGTGATGAAGGTCGTTATGGAGCGTAAGTCGATATACGTAATAATGGAGAACTAACAGTGTAACGTATTTAAGTGGACAAATACTAACGGTGTCGGCACTATCCCGTACAGTTAGCCCCCCAAGTGAAGGCTTCTGTATAACTAACGTTCTCACTTATCAAAGGATGTAAAGATAAAGAGAGGGAGACGTGCCGACATAAGGCTTAGAAATTTAGAAAATCTCCAATTTATCCCCAGAGTGAGTAAATTAAAAACATTGATTTGCACAATGACATAGTAGGCGCCAAGATAAAAAAATCTCCGATTTGCCCCCAAAGTGAGCAAATTAAAAATATTGATTTGCACAATGGCATAGTAGGCGCCAAGATAAAAAATCTCGGATTTTCCCCCAAAGTGAGCGAAGCCGAAATGAGATACGTTAGGACTTAATAGTATTGAAAGTAAAATGAGGGTTTGTGAGACAGACAAACAATTGGGCAGGAAAACGTTTGAGGTAGTGGGGCACGTGTCTTACATCCAAAGTGGGTTGTTGAAAAGGCGCTTTTTCCCAACCATAGGATTACATGCAACTAATGTCACATCAACTACCGCTGTTCACTGGAGTGTAATTACTAAACAATGCACATTTCCACACATTTCAACTCTCAAAAAATTTCGAAAAAATTATTCAAGCGGTTATTGCGACTTAGCAAACTAAATTACGAACTAAGGACCAAATTTCCCAAGCATACCAAGCATTTGGATTGTCAAGTGTTCATCTGAATTGCGCTAGTGGATTGATTTCATCGTTTTTCGAGGAATCAGAACTTCAAGAGGTAAAAAAACTCTAACTTTCGTTTCCGTTTTTTGTTGGTACTTGCCATTTTCATAGATTTAACAATATTTGCCTTAAATATTATTATTCCTAGATCTGGAACAAACACTCGAATGTGGGTAAAGCCGATGAGGTTGACCCTTTTACACACTTGTCCTCATCAGAAGAGCAGGAAGCTTACTATCAGCATAAATTTCTTGCCGATGCCGAGAAGGCTTTACGCCCAGACAACCCTGACGTTTTAGAAGACGTAGAGATTGTTGATATTGAGCCTCTAAGTGTACGTTATCATTTAAGAAGTACTGCAGAATTTCTTGATTAATACGGTACAAATCTCGGCAAAATAGGTGTTAAAAGTACCAGAATGCCGAGAACAAAGCGTACTAGTTATCAACCTCAAGAAGTAAAGAGGTCAGTCGGCGTTCTGGCAAAGAACCAATGACAGAGCCAAAACCGCCGATATCAGATGTTAGGGATGAGGATGTCTTATCTGTCGAAAGCAGTGTTGAGGGTTTTGAGGAGGATAAGGAGCAAAGTGTCAGCGATGTCCGAGAAGATGATGAGGAAGGTGAAGAAAAAGAAGAAGGTGAGGTAGAGGGTGAAGAGGAAGGTGAGGAAGAGGGTGAAGAGGAAGGTGAGAAAGAGGGTAAAGAAGAAGGAGATGAGGAAAGAGATGATGAGGGTAACAAAGCAGTAGATAAAGAAGGTAGAGGTGGTGATGAAGAAGAGGATGATGAAGAGACTAACGAGAATAACGGAGAGATGTTAGCCTTGTCGAGCTGGTAATGGCGGA
Source organism: Chenopodium quinoa (assembly GCF_001683475.1). NCBI lineage: Eukaryota > Viridiplantae > Streptophyta > Magnoliopsida > Caryophyllales > Amaranthaceae > Chenopodium > Chenopodium quinoa. Next base: position 3,546,865 of record NW_018743252.1, on the reverse strand, counting down.
GGAGAAGCTTGATGTGGGGTATAACTCAGAAGTGGATGATTCTAAATACCAAGAGTCGTTGCGCTTACCACGTAAGTATAAGGTGGTGGATACCGTAGTTGATCCTGAGTGGCTCAAGGTTGCTACCGAGAAAGAATATTGTTGACATGGGCAGCGTTTTCGAAGGCTTCACTGGATTAAAAAGGACAGTCAGTCATCGGGATGGTGGTCGTTATAAACGGTACCCGGTAAGGTGACAGTATGGCCGGAATTGACCAGTTGTAAAAAATGGCAAAATTAGTTTTATTTTCTAAGGGTTCCTGATGATTATAAAGTTCGTAGAACATTTTACCCTCCTCATATTATGTTCGATACAATCAAAGGTAGAAAGTTAGGTAGATTGGAAGAAAAAGCATTTAAGTTCTTTGTTTGTGTATATGTAAATGTTAGTAAGAAAAGAAAAGTTGTTCCGGAGGTGTGCCTGCCCAATTGTAATTATATACTGGGCAATGCCCCTCTTTCTCATGTCGGTCTCTGCAAGACTAACGCATTATGGTATGGCTTCATTAAAATTAAAAATTTTGTCAATTTTTCATAACTGCTTGTTTTATTGTTGTCCATCCCCCACCCTTTTTTTTTTTACATTGAAGGTTCTATGGGCACTCAAGAGGGGGGGGGGTGAATTGAGTGTTAAGTAATCGTTGGCAATTTTTGCTTCTTTTCGAATTATGGTTAAGGGACCAGTTGTGCTGGTTCCCTTATGCAGCGGAATATAATAAAGCAATAAAGAACACAACAAATTTAACGAGGTTCAGCCAACTCTGGCCTACGTCCTCCTATCCTAAGTCCTTTATTAATCTACTCCGAATAACAAAGACAAAGAACACTCTGCTGTTTCCCTACTCCGGGAACCAGCAAACCCCACACTCTACTCCGAGTGTGCTCTCGACTTACACTCGTAAGCCCAATGTGTTTGAACTCACAAACACTCACCCAGCCTTTAACCCCTTTGTTAAAGACTCAATACAAGAATCAAGAACTCTCCTTTGATCTCACTTCTACGAAGCTAATTAAGAGAAAAAGTTTAAGTACTAGAATGCTCTTGTATATAACTTGATGAATGGGATTAGTGCTTAAGTATATGCTCTCAAATAATTGCACTTTTAATTTCTGGAGAGGCACACGAAATATGTGAAATAAGATGAGTTTATATAAGCTTAGATTCCTAAAACCTAGTTTCCTTAAATCACACAATCTTAGAGAATAAGATATATTGTAATTTTAGGAAAGTATTTATCTTATTTGATTTAATCACAAAGATAGAATCAATTAAGATAAATACTCCTAGTTTTTAGGTAACCAAGAATATTTCATCTTATTTCCAGCTGCACAAAATATTTTCAAAATAATCTTTTCGAAAAAATCTTTTTGTAAAATCTTTTTCCAAAAACGGCAGCTCGAATATTTCGTACAGTGAACCTGGTTCCCCGACCTGGTTCCCTGAATTGAAACATGTTATGAAACCTGTTCCAACTTTGTACCAGATTTCATATCATACTTCAATATACTTTTAAGCACTTATATAACCCAAACATGCAAGCATACTACGGAGCATATTACATGAAAACCTAGATAACATATTAAAGCATAAATCGTCTTTTCTTCATGTAATCTTCAAGACATGAATCTTCCTTGAATACTTCTATTATGAGCAAACAATCTTTCTTCGAAATATCTTCGAAAGGCTTCTATGCTCCAAGTCTTGGAATCAACTCAACTACTGCACATGTAACATGGTTAATGCACAATAAAGAGTATGTGACTGCTTTTCCGCATAGCAGTCAAGGAAACGGTTCATACTGGTTCCCCACCAGTACATAGCACATTTATCATCTAACTGTTTCCTGTATATAGATAAGTTAGTTCAATAGATAACTCATATAATCAATAACTTATCTAGGAAAACAGTGTTCTATTTTAGTTGGTTCCCCCAACTGTTTTCAACACTTATTAAAACCTGTTTCCCATAGCTGTTTGTCATCATTCAAAACCATCATTCAAAACCTAAGGGACTCAACAAATTCCCCCTTTTTGATGATGACAAACTCTTGAAGTTCTTGAACCTGTGGACATGCTCAAAAAGAAAACCGTCAAAAACTTCAAGGACTCAAAACTCTTTGGAACAAGTCAGTTAGGCTAACTGGTCCCCTAAACAGAAAATAGAAAATACGAAATAAAAAGACTCAAACTGACTCAATCTAAACTAGCTAAACCTCAAACTGACTCAATCTAAACTAGCTAAACCTTAGGCTTCAACTTCAAACTACTTCCCCCTTTTGGCATCATTAAAAAGTATCCACAAGTAAAAGCAATGTGCACAAGTTAATGTGCTTATCCATACAATGGCATCAACCACCATTCAAGCATTATGCTGCAAAAAGAGATTAGTCAAACAGTTCATACCATAGCAGAGTTAGTAGTTCATACAAGCCAACAAAGTTCAACCAAAGAAGCCCAAATCCATCCAAAAAGAAAGTTCATGGAATGGAGAGAAGTAGACAGACCAACAAAATCAGTTATTTTAGAATAAACATGAGGGTGAGGAAACAAGAACAGAAACAGCATCACTCCTCATCATCATTCTCGTTCCCTTCCTCCTCCTCGAACTTTGCAACATCTTCTGTATTATCATCTGATTCCTCTTCATCCTTGTCACCATGCTCTGCTTAAACCAAAATCATTATATTACTAAGCATATTCTTGTGATTCCCCAATCTGTTTCAAAACCACTTCCTGACCTGCTGGTCCTCTATTTATTTATTTATTTATTTTTTTTTTTTTTTTTTTTTTTTTATAAATCATGAGAGATCCGCACTTATTCATAAAGTTCTCCTTGTTGCATAACGAGTACAAGACTAGCATCACATCAATCAAGCAAAGACCTCCACCCTTTTGTGGTGTGAAAGGTTCTTGCTGGTACCCTTTTTCTCTTGGTTTCCGGAAGAGAATTAATGGACTGTTCCTCCTACACGTTCTCAGTGAACTTCTTTAATGAAGATTGAGTTACTCTACTTCGTACCATGGTCTTAACAATGAGTGTCTCCTCATTGTAACCAACAATCTCTATTTCATCCTCTTCACTCTGACTTTTCCGAATTTCCTCCAACTTCGGGCTTAAGGACATTTGAGCTTCCTTCTGATGTTCCCCCTGAGACTGAGCTGGTTCCTTGAGTGAACAGTAACCGAATGAACAATGATGAATTTAAAGCATACGAGAGAGAGAAAGAGAATTTCGAGTGATGATGATTGATGATCTGCACAAAGGGTTAGTGTATATTTTTAACAATGAAGCACAAAGAGAGAAGAAGGAAAGAAAAGAGTTAGTTGAGCCAATAAAAAGCAATGGTAAAGATTCTTTTTTTTTTTAAATTGAAATCAAAAATTTGGTAATTATCTTTTACCATAATTATCTCAACCAACTATAAATAAGGCATATGATATGTTTGCCTTTTATATGGGATTAAATAACTGAAATAAGATAAATTCCTTCCAAAAGGAAATATCTTATAGTAATCTTCCGAAAATAAAAGATATTATCGGATGACATATCAGAGCTGGTCTGCTGTTTCCCTTTGCTGGTACCTGTATAGAACCATGTCACGCTGTTTCTGGCAATTCAGCCTGATTTCACCTGTTTCTTACAACAATGATTCTCAATCCTTTTGAGATTTTGAACCATCTACACAACACTTGAAAGATATCAACATAAGTATGTACACACACTATACAAAAGAATACCATTCTAACCAATCATTGAAGGAAGTAATTGAAGCCAATACCTAAAATCTAACTAGACCTAAAAGGACTCTTAACCTACAAAAAGACTCTCTACACAAAGGCTTTGTGAAGATATCAGCAATTTGATCTTCACTTTTACAAAACAACATCTCCACCAATCCTTTTTCCACATTGTCTCTTAAAAAATGGTGTCTTATTTCAATGTGTTTTGTCTTGGAGTGTTGCACAGGATTCTTTGAAATATTTATTGCACTAGTGTTATCACAAAAAATAGGAACACTTTTATAAATAACACCAAAATCTTTCAGCTGGTTCCTTATCCACAGTAGCTGGGAACAGCATGAAGCTGCAGCTATGTATTCAGACTCTGCTGTGGATAAAGCCACTGAATTTTGTTTTTTAGAACCCCAAAAAATTAGACAAGAGCCAAGGAAGTGTGCCATACCTGATGTGCTCTTTCTATCAACTAGGAACCCAGCATAATCTACATCAGTGTATCCAATAAGATCAATGGTACTGCCTTTAGGATACCACAAGAACAGGTCTGTTGTTCCCACAAGATACCTAAGTATCCTTCTAACTGCCTTTAGGTGAGATTCCTTTGGATTGCTTTGAAACCTGGCACACAATCCAACAGAAAACACAATGTCAGGTCTACTAGCAGTGAGGTAAAGTAGAGAACCTATCATTCCTCTATAAAGTGAGGCTTCAACATCTTTTCCCGTAAGATCAGCATCTAATTTAGTAGATGTGGGAACAGGAGTATCATAAGCTTTGCTGTTCTCCATGCCGAACTTTTTCAGCAACTCTTTTAAGTATTTTTGTTGATGGATTATAATTCCATCATTTGTTTGCTTAATCTGCAGCCCTAGGAAAAATCCTAGTTCACCCATCATGCTCATTTCGAATTCACTCTGCATTAAATTAGCAAACTCATCACACAACACTTGATTAGTAGCACCAAATAATATATCATCAACATAAATCTGTACTACAAGTAAGTGTTTCCCCTTGGTTTTGGTAAACAGTGTCTTGTCTATTGTTCCCCTCTTGTAATCATTCTCCATTAAAAAATTAGACAATCTTTCATACCAAGCCCTTGGAGCTTGTTTCAAACCGTATAGAGCTTTATCCAATTTGTACACATGTTGGGGGAACTGTGTATCTTCAAAACCAGGAGGCTGTTCCACGTACACTTCTTCCTTCAAATATCCATTGAGGAAGGCAGTCTTTACATCCATCTGAAACAGCTTAAAATTCATGTGAGCAGCATAAGCAATTAAAATCCTAATAGCCTCTAGCCTAGCTACTGGTGCAAACGTCTCATCATAGTCAATTCCTTCTTGTTGATTGTACCCTTGCACCACTAGCCTTGCTTTGTTTCTGACTATAGTACCAAGGTCATCTAACTTGTTTCTAAAGACCCATCTGGTGCCAATGACTGATCTTTCCTTGGGACGGGGAACCAGGTGCCAAACCTGGTTCCTCTGAAACTGATTTAACTCATCTTGCATAGCTAGTACCCAATCAGGATCAGTCAATGCCATTTTATAGTCAGTAGGCTCTACATTAGACAGGAAAGAATAGAAAGCACAAAAGTTTTGAAAAACATTTGTTCTCGTTTGAATCCCCTTATTCATATCACTAATTATTTGATCAGTGGGATGAGAAGATTGATATCTATAACTTTTAAAATTAAGACTGTTTTGTGCTTTCTCATTAAGTTGGGAACCAGCATGTTCATGGATCTCTCCTTCTTCTGAGGAGCCAGGAGGATTCACATTCATGTTGTTTCCTCTATCATTACTTACCTCAGGTTCAGGGGTGGTACCTTCTTCTGTTCCCCCTGAACTCATTACCTGTCTATTATTTGAGGAACCATCAGGACTTGGTTCCCCTTCAGAGTCCTCATTATCTTCATTTTCTTCTCTAGGCACTTCATCATTATCATCTGGTGGAGTATTTGGTAGGCCTAGATCTGCTTGCACTTCATCCGTGGGACCAGTATACTGGTTCCCCGTGAAATCCATCAATCCAATCACTTCATCAGGTTGTACCTGCGCAATCTCAGAAGACATGTTAAATTCATCAAAAATGACATGGACACTCTCCTCAACACGAAGAGTCCTTTTATTAAAGACTCTATATGCTTTGCTGTGAGAAGAGTTTCCAAGGAAGATTCCCTCATCACTTCTAGGATCAAATTTATCAAGCTGGTCCTTCCCATTATTATGCACATAACATTTACATCCAAAAATGCGAAAGTATGTAATGTTGGGCTTTCGACCTTTAAGCAGTTCATAGGGAGTCTTATTTAACTTTGGTCTAATGAGACCTCTATTCAATATATAGCAAGCAGTGTCAACAGCTTCTCCCCAAAAACTCTTTGGGAGACCACTCTCAATGAGCATCGTCCTCGCCATCTCCTCAAGAGTTCTATTCTTCCTTTCTACAACACCATTTTGTTGAGGTGTTCTAGGGGCTGAGAAGTTGTGATTAACTCCATGTTCCCTACAATAATCAATAAAGTTAGCATTATCAAATTCAGTACCATGGTCTGATCTTACCGAGACCAGCTTGTGGGTGAGCTGGTTCTCCACTTGTTTCACCAATGTTACCCATTCTTCAAACGTTTCATCCTTTGTGTGTAACATCATTACCCAAGTGTACCTGGAATAATCATCAACCATAACACAGACATATCTATGACCTCTTCGACTTTGTACTCTCATGGGACCACACAAGTCAATGTGTACAAGTTCGAAGGATCTGCTGGTACTCAAAACAGTTTTAGGCTTAAAAGAGATTTTGACCTGTTTCCCCCTTACACATTCAGAACAAACTTTATCAGCTTCATACTTAATGTTAGGAAGACCTACCACTAAGTCATGTGCTTTAAGTTTGTTTAGAAGTGTTAGGCTAACATGTCCAAACCTCTTATGCCAAATCCATTGATTATTGTCAGAAACAGCTCTCAAACAGATGGACTTGTCTTGAGGGATTTTATCTAAGAAGGTGATGTAAACATCATGCTTCCTAATTCCCTCACATACAAGTTCTCCTGTTTGTGAGTTAACTATGTGACATAGGTTGGCTTGAAACTCAACTCTATTACCTTTGTCACATAATTGAGAAATACTCAAGAGATTATGTTGCAAGCCTTCAACATAATAAACATCATTTATTGCGTTAGAAAGTGTCTTACCAACCTTACCTAAACCAGTGATGGTTCCCTTGCTGTTATCCCCAAAGGTGACACTTCCTCCATCAAAGGCCACTAGTGAAAGGAATTAATCTTTATCCCCGGACATGTGTCTTGAGCAACCACTGTCCAAATATCAATAGGTGTCTCCCTTCACTCTAGCCTGCAAGAGCAAATCAAACATTAGATTTAGGAACCCAAACATACTTGGGTCCCTTTTCAACAATATTAACAACTTGTTGATCCTTTCTTCTCCACACATACATTACACTCTTGCTGTTCTTATTAGCACTAATTTTCTTAGCTGGACATTCATGTATCTTATGTCCATTTTTACCACAATGAAAACACACATGCATCTCTTTAGTCATGACATACTTGCCTCGTTGATATTCTTTGATCCAGGTGGTTTCTCTGGGAGACCAGTTAGTCCTGGTTCTCTGTCTAGTATAACCAAGACCAACTTTTCCTCTGTTTCCTCTTGATGAAGTCAGGTAATTTAAGGATTCTTGAGCATTCAATAATTTGTCCACATGTCTATGACTATCATTAAGTTCTTTTTCTCTGGTTTCAAGTGTTTTAGTTAACAATTCGTTTTTCTCTTTAAGAAAATCAAAGTTACTTTTTAAAGCTTCGAATTGTAGATTAAGCTTTGAAACCATAGAGTCAATAGACATGTCAACAATCACTGGTTGCTTGTCCTTTTTCAGTTGATTGATTTCCGCATGCAAATCACAAATATTACTTTCATACTTATCAATCGTATTACTGACATCTACACTGGTACCTGTAGGGGAAACAGTGAACTGTGCAGCTTTAAGTGAAGCAATTTCCTTGTGAGAGTTTTCCAGGTTGTAAGCCAATGTTTCAAAGGCCTTCAACAAGGAAGTTCTAGTACACGAATTTGCTTTACTTATAGCTACTGAAAAATCAAGAGTATCACTAGTGGTTGATAAGTCTCTAGGGAACCAGGAGGTCAGATCCTCTTCACCATCAATTGGTTCAAACGATCTTTCCTTTTCTAGTTCCACTTTACACTTGTCCAATTCAACCTCTAGTTCTGCTACTTGATTTTTTAGTTCATAACATACTCCTTCTAGATGATCACAACTAGCAATAGCAATATTACATTCACCACGTTTTTCTTTTAATTCTCTTTTGCAAGTTATGTATGTTTCACTTAGTTTATAGCATTCATCTAGTAAGGAATCAATACAAGCAAGCATATTTTCTCTATCATATTCATGCATATCTTCTCTAATTTGCTCTAAGCTTACCTTGCGTTCATGTAGTACATCCTTCTTTGCCATAAAGCATTTGTTGAATGTACTGGTTCCCCCTCTGGTTCCTGGACCAGTGCTGTTTTCCTTGATGTTTGTAAAGGCAGTTAGGCAAACATCTGAGTTGGGTGATCCTTCTTCTTCATCTGACCCTGAGTCAGAGTCTCCCCACATGGAAGCTATCATGGCATTCTTTTATGCTTGTTTATCTCCGGATTTAGACTATTTGTCATTCCACTTAGGACAATCTCGAATAAGATGTCCTTTTTCTCCACACTTGAAACATCCTGTAGAAGAAGAATTAGAGTTAGATTTTTTATAGTTTTTAAAATGCTTACCTTTGAAATTCTTTCTTTGATCTCGAAGAGATCTCTCAAATCTTTTTGCAATCATGCTAATTTCATCTTCATCATCTTCTACTGCTCCCTTAAGCGCCATGCCTCTTGCTGGTTCCTTCTCAGACTTAGAGTCAATCAGCATCTCATGAGTCATAAGGGAACCAATCAGTTGTTCCAGAGACAAGGTAGACAGATCCTTTGCTTCATATACTGCTGTTACCTTGGCTGTCCATGCATCTGTTAAACTACGCAATAATTTTCTCACAAGATCCTCGTCAGATAAATTTTTACCAAGAGATCTAAGATCATTTACAATAGTCATAAACCTACGAAAGCAATCATTGATTTTTTTCATTTTTATTCATGGCAAACAATTCATATTTAGACATGATTAAATCAATTTTAGACCGTTTTACCTCACTGGTTCCCTCAAACGCAAGTTCAAGGGTGTCCCATATCTCCTTAGCACTACTGCAGCCAGATATACGATTTGTTTCGGTCTCACCTATTGCTTGTTGTAGTATTGACATTGCCTTAGCATTCTTCTCCAGCAACTTGTAATCAGCAGTGACCAATTCGCTATCTTTCTTGGGAACCTGGTTCCCCTCAACATCTGTCTTGAGAATGATATTTGGACCATTTTTAACTACGAGCCAGCATTCATAATCAATACCCATGATAACATTCTGGATCCTGTTCTTCCACCAAGCATAATTATTTCCATTAAACTTGGGTGACTTGTTGTCATAACCGATTGCACTTAATTCTTGAGTACTCATTCTTAACTCCTCTAGATGTTATTCTTTCGAGAAGCTTAGGCTCTGATACCAATTGAAGGTTCTATGGGCACTCAAGAGGGGGGGGGAATCGAGTGTTAAGTAATCGTTGGCAATTTTTGCTTCTTTTCGAATTATGGTTAAGGGACCAGTTGTGCTGGTTCCCTTATGCAGCGGAATATAATAAAGCAATAAAGAACACAACAAATTTAACGAGGTTCAGCCAACTCTGGCCTACGTCCTCCTATCCTAAGTCCTTTATTAATCTACTCCGAATAACAAAGACAAAGAACACTCTGCTGTTTCCCTACTCCGGGAACCAGCAAACCCCACACTCTACTCCGAGTGTGCTCTCGACTTACACTCGTAAGCCCAATGTGTTTGAACTCACAAACACTCACCCAGCCTTTAACCCCTTTGTTAAAGACTCAATACAAGAATCAAGAACTCTCCTTTGATCTCACTTCTACGAAGCTAATTAAGAGAAAAAGTTTAAGTACTAGAATGCTCTTGTATATAACTTGATGAATGGGATTAGTGCTTAAGTATATGCTCTCAAATAATTGCACTTTTAATTTCTGGAGAGGCACACGAAATATGTGAAATAAGATGAGTTTATATAAGCTTAGATTCCTAAAACCTAGTTTCCTTAAATCACACAATCTTAGAGAATAAGATATATTGTAATTTTAGGAAAGTATTTATCTTATTTGATTTAATCACAAAGATAGAATCAATTAAGATAAATACTCCTAGTTTTTAGGTAACCAAGAATATTTCATCTTATTTCCAGCTGCACAAAATATTTTCAAAATAATCTTTTCGAAAAAATCTTTTTGTAAAATCTTTTTCCAAAAACGGCAGCTCGAATATTTCGTACAGTGAACCTGGTTCCCCGACCTGGTTCCCTGAATTGAAACATGTTATGAAACCTGTTCCAACTTTGTACCAGATTTCATATCATACTTCAATATACTTTTAAGCACTTATATAACCCAAACATGCAAGCATACTACGGAGCATATTACATGAAAACCTAGATAACATATTAAAGCATAAATCGTCTTTTCTTCATGTAATCTTCAAGACTTGAATCTTCCTTGAATACTTCTATTATGAGCAAACAATCTTTCTTCGAAATATCTTCGAAAGGCTTCTATGCTCCAAGTCTTGGAATCAACTCAACTACTGCACATGTAACATGGTTAATGCACAATAAAGAGTATGTGACTGCTTTTCCGCATAGCAGTCAAGGAAACGGTTCATATTGGTTCCCCACCAGTACATAGCACATTTATCATCTAACTGTTTCCTGTATATAGATAAGTTAGTTCAATAGATAACTCATATAATCAATAACTTATCTAGGAAAACAGTGTTCTATTTTAGTTGGTTCCCCCAACTGTTTTCAACACTTATTAAAACCTGTTTCCCATAGCTGTTTGTCATCATTCAAAACCATCATTCAAAACCTAAGGGACTCAACATACATACATGTTAAACTCTCATTTTCCTTGCTGACAAAGTTGATGCGACTGCAGGAATCAATAAGCTATGCTTTTCACAAATTGGATTGCACTCTGACAATAGTGTAAAGCACTAGTGTCAACCTAACCCCAAGCAGGCTTATGACACATTACCGGTCTTTGCTACCAGAGCGTCTAAAGGAAAAAAGAGAAGCAAACGCGACAGGTCTTTAGTCGAGCAGAGAAGGACAAAACCTAAGACTCTTCCCCTCAAAAGGGGTGGTGGTGCAAGCATCAAGATCTAAAAGGTCTAGCGATGCGACTGACCGAGATCAGTCCAAGAGGCAGAAATCTGGCGCAGCCAAGGAACAACAGTTAACTCAAGTTAAGGACGCTCCAGTAATGAACGTAAATGTTGTAAATTTGGAGGATGAAGACGGCCAAAAATAAAAGAAAATAGTGAATATTGTAGTTCACAACAAACCGTCAATGTTAACCGACAAGGCAACCTCAGCTAGCAAGGACATGCTTTCAATTCTATAACCATGCGATCTGGCTCTGGCAGTCAGAACGCCTTCATCTTAGTATTGACGGGCGATTATATAGAGATCCCTCACGTTAAGGTTCCTGACGAGGTGAAGGAAGAAATTCTGGTTCCTGCCGGCGCCGCAGGTGAACCATGGCGCCCTCGCATTAACGTGAATTGAGGAGAATCCGTTATCATTGACCACCCAGCAACTACAGGGAGTATGGGTTGGAGGATGTTGAAGGACTTTGCAACTCCAGCCGATAGGCTTGTTGATTGGATATATGCTCCTTGCGGCCAGCTTATGAATGATATGCTAAGGGTAATACTTTACAACTCCCTAGTCACATATCGGTACTGCTTCTTCAATTCCCCCTTTTTTTATATAGTTAATAAAGTTTTTTTTTTTTTTTTTTTTTTTTTTTTTTTTTTTTTTTTTTAAACGCAGACTGTCAACTTGGCTGTGGAGGTCATGCACATGTACAAATATTACCAAAGATATGCAGACCGAGCTGAGACCAAGGTGAAGAATGCTGATAACGAGCGTAAGGCTACCATTCTCGAGCTCGAGCAAAACAAGACCCAGATAAAGCTTTTGGAAAAAGAAGTTTTTGATCATATAGAACTAAAGAAAAAACTTTTGGATTAAAACAATCTGACAACCAAAATTGTCGATCTGGAGAAAACCCTGAAAGCTGAGAAAGTGGAGAAAGACAGGATGGTGAAAAGCTTGGATGAAGCTTACCGTGAGAAGCCCGGTATCAGGCGTTGAGCTGTCAACTGCTTTCTGAAATCGGACTTATACCAAGACAAGCTTGTTGATCGTTATACCGGCGGATGGGTGGAGGCGCATCGCTGCGTATGCATGGCCGAGAACTAGGATTAGGAGAAGTGGCAAGTTGATGAGAGTGCCTATGGTGAAGATAAGCATCACTCTTCTACCAGCTATGAAAAGAACTACTTTGCCGACCCTCCATCTTTTGAGATAATGACGAATGTGGATCCATGAGACATGCCTGATGAGAGCTTTGATGATGTTCTTCTTGCCATCCCTCAAAGCGAGAAAGGACAAAGAAGGAGTTCGAGAAGAAAAAAGATTAATGGGGTGAGCAGTCATCACCAAATTCGTCATGTGGATCTTCACTTTCATGTAATCGTCGCTGAGCTTGATGGAGTTGGTTTTGTTGTTTCAGGACTAAGTTATCGTCTGTATAAACATTTTAATGTTTGGATTTAGCCGGTCTGATCCTTGTGTTTTTTGGGTGATGGCTGTCATTTTATGCTTTTTTATTTCATGCTAAATGACTTTGATATTTCTATAAGTTTCTACCGTTATGTATATATGAAGTCGTTACTGCTTTGACTTATTTATGCATGTTATCTGCGCACAGAGTTTTTTTAAACTGTCATATTTGTTAATTTGTTTGATTTGTTAGGCTTTTACAGATTTATACCTTTGAAAAACTCATTTCAAAAGAATGTCTTATCTGTACTTATTGGTTAAAATATATTTTAAACCAAGTTCCCTACGTCAATATGCACTTTGGTCCTCTAAGTAGTTTTAATTAAAACCTACTCGAATACCTTTCGTAAAACGGCTGACCACTATAACATGATTAGACTATGGGTCCATGTTATAGCACGATTTCACCGGTAAAATACTTGCAACCTTTTTAGGCCGAGTAAAGATATTGGATTAAACCATCATTTCAACTCGCCTATTAGGTGCGCTTGTTATCTAACCTCTCTCCACGCTTGGACAGGTGAAACAGCTAGCTAGGCTGTTCGCACATCCATATCGAAAGCGGGGGGGTTTTCACACCTTTGATGTCAGGACGTTAACTTCATTTTCATTAACGGCTTCAGCCAAATACAAAAAATCTACAAATTAGGATGCCCCTTAGTCATACCGACAATACATAATTTATAAAATAATATGACAACAGATTTTAAACGACGCTTGTAATCCAGACGTTCTTAAGGGGTACACCCTCCAAAGTCATTAACCGATAAGACCCCTGCCTTATTGTTTCGTAAATCTGATAGGACCTTCCCAATTTGCGGTAAGCTTGCCATCTACATTTCCCTTACCGGTAGCTGCCATTCTTCTTAAAACTAGATCGCCATGTTCAAAAGGCCAATAATTAATATGTTTATTGTAAGCGTAACTCATCCTATTTTTGTAAGTTGTAGATTTAATGGCAGCCTTCAACCTTACTTCTGGCAAAAAGTCTAATTGTTGTCGCAACCAAAGGTCGTTTTTCTCTTCACAGTAATGCTGGATACGAAACGTGGGAAGGCCGACTTCAGCTGGGACAACCGCTTCTGAACCGAAAGCGAGTTTGAAAGGTGATTCCCCAGTTGTTTCGTTTGTTGTCGTTCTATTGTCCCACAATATCTCTGGTACCAAATCGGTCCATAGCCCCTTTGCATCTTCGATTTTCTTTTTCACCGCACTAAGTATTTGCTTATTTGCGGCCTTAGCCTGACCGTTTGACTGTGGATGGCAAACTTCCGCACAGGCAAATTTTACCCTGTATATGCTTAAGAAAATTTTTACAGGCCTGCAATCAAAGTGGGAGCTGTGATCAAATACCATTGCCATTGGCAAACCAAACCGGGTGAATATATTTTCAAGATAAACTTTTTAACCTCATTTGCTGATATTTTCGCTACCGGTTCGGCCTCTATCTATTTGATGAATTAATCTACCCTAACAATTAGAAACTTTCTTCCCCCAGTAGTCGATGTAAAAGGTCTGACAATATCCATTCCCCATTGTGCAAAGGGCACCGATTTAAGATGGGCGTTAGGTCATTCGGCGGTTGGTTTATTGCCGGCCCAAACTTCTGGCACTTATCGCATATGCTAGCATATCTGCGTTCATTGTCGGCCAATAGTAACCTCTCTTCATAGCTTCTAAAGACATTGACCAACCACCCTCATGATTTTCTCATTCACCCTCGTGAATTTCTTCTATCAACCTTGCAGATTCAAAGGCCGTTATGCACCTTCGCAGCAGTAATGAGAAACCTCTCTTATATAACCCTCCGCGAAACATAACGAACCAAACGCTATCCTTATTCACTTTTTGGGCTTCAAGCTTATCAGCCGGGTGAGCATCATATAACTTGTAATCCAGAATATCATCATACCACTCTCGGCCCCCGTCAATGTAGTTAACCTCCACATGAGTTGCATCAATGCTTTTGTGATCTAAGATCTCGACCATTACTATTCGCTCTAGATCATTAAAACTTGAACTCGCGAATTTCGCTAAGGCATCTGCCTGCGCATTCTTGGTGCGTGGGATCAAGTTGATTTCAAAGTGCTCTAAGCCTGCCGTTACTTCTTTTAATTTGGCTAGGTAAGCTATCATCGTTCGCTCACGGGCTTCATATTCGCCGCTATACTAACTTGCAACCAACTGTGAGTCCGTTGATAATTCAATCCATTTTGCCTCTACCGCTATGCATAACTGGTTCCTGCGATAGTTGCTTCATACTCAGCTTCGTTATTAGAAGCTTTGAATTTGAGCTTAATAGCGTCTTCAAACACATCCCCCTGCAGGGAAGTCATTATAATATCGGCCCCTGATCCGGTTGAAGCTGCTGAACCGTCAACTGAGACCCTCCATGTACCGGTATCTTCCTCTTCATCTGCGTAAGATGTTTCCACAATGAACTCAGACAAAGCTTGTGCCTTTATGTACACTCACGGTTTGTAAACTATATCATATTTTGATAACTCTATGGCCCATTTAAGAAGATGGCCGGAGGTTTCCATTTTCTAAAGCGACTTCTCCAACAGCTGATTCGTTAGAATGTCAATTGTATGCACAACAAAATACGGCCTCAACTTTCACGCCGCTATCACCACTGCGTATGCAATCTTCTTTATCAACAGGTATCGCCGTGAAAGGAATGGTGTCCTTCCAACAAGTGTATTCTTCCGATAGAGGGTTCATAATTATTACAGAGCTAATCTTCAGTAAGGTCAAGTGATCGGAATGCCTAGGTGGAGGTCGCTTCTGATCAGTAATATCGAGGTACAATTGATATTACAACTTAATCTTAACTAAACCCTTCGGGTCGAACCCAATCGAATCACCGATCCGAGACGACGAATTAATCCGAATTTAAGCCTTGATTAATGCAAGCATTACAAGGTTAGATTAAATGCACATTTGCATCACTAATCTACTAGTTTTAAAATATCCTTGAGCATAATAATGGAATGTTTATTAGTGCTTAAGTTGATATACCAATTTATCACATAAACTTGTTTTTCACAAATTTTGCAAATAACTTGCAATAAGGTGTGAAAACATGTTGTGACTTTGTATTTTAAGTTCCCAAACTATGTTAAAGTTCTAATCTTTAAAGGTTTAAATGATTGGAACCCTAACCCTAAATCCCATGTTTAACAAAGTTTGGATTTTTTTTCATGTTTTGGTTGATTAAAATCCATTAAGTTCAATTACTTGTGAGTAAAAATTTGATTAATCTTCATATTGGAAGATGCAATCTTGGTATTTTACACAAGTATGCAAGTTGGAAAATTTTTATCATTGGATGGTTAATTTATTTTTCCAACTCCCTTTTGTCAAATCCATTATTAATTTGCATATTGGCAAGATTAATTTTGGACATAGCTCATTTTATTTTAAGCATAAAGTTTGACCTATTTTGTTCAAAATGTACATTTTGGATAAATTTAGCCTTGTGCACCAATAAAATAAATTTGTTTAAGTTAGACTTAATACTTGTTTTATTTTATTTTCCCTCAAAAATGAATTCTAAAATTTTTATTTAGAATTGATTATTGTCACACACAAATTGGAATTAAATTCCGAGTAAAATGCACACAAAACGATGCAAAACCGCAAGCGTCACCAAGGCTAGCCGGGCTGCCTAGCAGCCCACATGTAGGCTGTCTGTGGTGCGCATATGGCTGTGCATCGCTTGGTGTGTGGCTGTGTGGCGAGGAGGAGTCTGCTGTGTGGTGCGTGTGTTGGCGCATGGGGCCTTAGGCTGCTGGTACGCTTGTGCTGCTGCTGGGCAGCAAGCCCCAGCCAGCCAGCCCTCTGATGCTTGTGCCAGCAAGCTACTAGCATGCGTAGTATGCTGCTGGTGCTAGCTAGCAAGGCAGGCTGTGCTAGGCACACTTGCTAGCTGCCAGCACCACGCACCACGCACCATGGCGCAGGGGCCATGGGCTGCCTAGCAGCCATGGTGCGCCATGCATCATAGGATGATGCCTTTTTTGCTTAGTACTTGAGCTATGATTTTGCGATTTTTCCCGTGTTAATTATTTTAATTAATTATTTTAACGAGGCTAAAAACCTCGATTTTCGACAAATTATGGGTTATGCCGACTTAATTAATCGGAGTAATTAAGTACGGATGCAGAATTTAGTGGGAGCTTAATTAAATGCGTTAGCATTCTGCGTTTAGAAATAATGGATTAAACCACTTTGACTAGTTTTAATTAGACGCGTTAATTGGATTAACGACCTAAGTTAGTTACTAGTTTTGCGTGTTTAATTATGTATTTCGTAAAAATTGCATGGGCCGTTCACAAATAGTGAACAGGTGAATGAAAGATTGCTTTCAAAACAGGTTCTTTGAAAATGGAAACTAGTGGGGCCCAACTAGGATAGAAAATACGGACTGCGTTCCGTTATGTATTTTTTAAATCTAAATACGGTCTGCGAACCGTTAAGTATTTTTGTACTAATTAGATTAATCTTAGTCGTTCTAGCTAGCTTCTTTTATTTCATTTTGGCCAAGATGTCTCAAGACGGCGTTTCGACGAAGACGAGCCAAGATGACGACCCATGAAAATTGAAGATTTCAAGGGGTCATGCTAGTTTCCAAATGCATCTATTTTATGCCTTATATATTGCTATTTTATATATGATTGCTAGATGCATGTCTAGGATTTCTATTATGTTGCGATGATTAGTTAAGTTCACTTAAATCAACCAACATAGAAACCCTAGGTCCCTTAATAATATTGAGCTAAAATTTGCCTTTCCAAGGAAAACACTTACCGAACTAATGCGCGTATGTGTGGATTACGCCAAAGCGAGGCATCACTACTTCCCTAGGAACGTAAGGTAGACTAGGTATACAAGTTGTCTTGGTTAAGCTCAACGATATCAGTAAGGAGTCCTTAGATGTCGTGGCAAAAGAGATAAAATGTCAAGAATGATTAGATGCGACATTTTATCAAACCGAGAGTAGCTTAGAGCTGTTAGCGATTGTATTGCTTACCTTAAATATTTAATGGTTAAGACAAGCAACAATTCTCTTTGCACTCAATTCTCGACAAGGAGAAGTTAAGCGGGCCAAACTTTCTTGATTGGCAAGGGAATCTCCGCATTGTACTAATGCAGGAGGAAAAGGAATACGTCCTTGATGAGGAAATGCCCGACGCTCCCAATGAGGAGGTCACTCAGGCTGCCCTTAACCGATGGCATAGTGCCAATCGGGATGTCAAATGCATCATGTTGGCCACAATGTCTCCGGACCTTCAAAAGACTTTCTTTGAAAAGGAGACAACCTTTGAGATCATTTCTGAGCTTCAGAATATGTTCCAAGAGCAGGCCCGAACTGTAAGGTTCGAAACCCACAGGCAGATCCTTGAGAGCAAGCTCAAGAAAGGAGAGCCAGTCAGCCCGCATGTTCTCAAAATGATTGGATTATTTGAAAACATGGAAAGGCTCGATGCTGGATATTCAACCGAAATGGCAATTGACATCATTCTCCACTCCCTTCACAAAGGCTATGATCAGTTCAAGATGAACTATAACATGCATAGTATGGAGAAAACCCTCGCCGAGCTTCATGGTATGTTGAAGCAAGCCGAGCAAACCCTCAAGGATGAGGGCAAGCATGACATGCTCATGGTGAGGAAGGGCAAGCCGTTCAAACGTGCGGGCAAAAAGAGGAGCTTTAAAGGGAAAAAGAAGAAATTCCCACCTAAGTCAAAGTTTGCCAAGGGCAACAAGGACAAGAAGGCAGCTTCTTCTAAATCTGATTCCGAATGTTTCTACTGCAAAAAGAAGGGACATTAGAAACGGGACTGCCTCAAATTCAAGGAAGATAAAAAGAACGGCAACGTTGCTTCTTCATCAGGTATTTTCGTTATAGACTTAAACTTCGCTAGCAAAACATCATAGGTATTAGATACCGGATGTGGCTCACACCTTTGTTCCAATGCTCAGGGACTAAGGATAAGTAGGAGGCTAGAGAAGGGAGAGGTCGAGCTTCGGGTCGGCAATGGAGCAAGGATGTATGTCGTCTCCGTTGGAACTCTCAGTTTGTCTTTGCCCACTGGCCTTGTTCTAGAACTTGAAAACTGTTATCATGTTCCTAGAGTGACCAAAAAAATTATTTCAATATCGGCGTTGGACGCCAAAGGATTCGAAATTCGAATCAAAAACAATAGTTGTTTTATATATTTTGATAATGTTTTATATGGAAAGGCACATTCAGAAAATGGTCTTTATGTGCTGTCACTAGATAAACAGGTCTATAACATCGAGAATACTGCCAAAAGGGCTAAGACCATCGAGTCGAATCAAACCTACTTGTGGCATTGTCGTCTTGGCCATATTAACATCAAACGCATCAAGAAACTTCTTCAAGAAGGTGTTCTTCACTCATTCGACTTAGAGTCGTTTGAAAATTGCGAAGGATGCTTATTAGGCAGGATGATAAAACAGCCATTCTCCAAGTTGTGAGAAAGGGCAAGTGACTTATTAGGTCTAATACACACGGATGTATGTGGACCTATGAGCACACCCGCAAGGCAAGGTTACCGATATTTCATCACTTTCACCGACGATTATAGTAGATATGGCTATATCTACTTAATGTCGAATAAATCTGAATCCTTTGAGAAATTCAAAGAATTTCATAAAGAAGTTGAAAATCAACTTGGCAAGAAAATTAAAGCACTTCAATCGGATCGAGGTGGCGAATATTTGAGCCATGAATTCGACGATCACTTGAAAGAATGTGGCATTCTTTCAGAATTGACACCTCCCGGAACTCCTCAATGGAACGGAGTGTCCGAACGGAGGAATCGGACCTTGTTAGACATGGTTCAGTCAATGATGGGTCTTAGTGAACTCCCTATCTCGTTCTGGGGACATGCGCTACAAACAGCAGCACTAACACTGAATAAAGCTCCGTCAAAAGCTGTTGAAAAGACTCTATATGAATTATGGACTAAGAAACCTCCTAGGTTGTCTTTTCTCAAGATTTGGGGATGCGAAGCATATGTCAAGCGATTAATTTCGGACAAACTTCACCCCAAATCGGATAAGTGTTTCTTTGTGGGATATCCAAAAGAAACCAAAGGGTATTACATCTACAATAAATCCGAGAACAAAGTGTTTGTTGCTCGTGATGGTGTCTTTTTAGAGAAGGATCACCTTTCCAAAATGACAAGTGGGAGGAAAATCAAACTCGACGAAGTTCGAGAGGACGAGCAACAATGTCAACCTGACAAAACTGACAATCTAGATACATTGGAAGCATCTAAGAAGATTGGTCAGAGTCAAACAGACAATGTGAATGCTCAACCGATTACCCTACGTAGGTCGCAACGGCAAAGATCTTAACCAGACAGATACCTCGGTATCATCTTAACCGATGATCAGGACATCCTAGTCATGGATGGTGATGAGCCGACGATATACAAGCAAGCTATGACAAGCCCCGACTCTGCAAAATGGCAAGAGGCCATGAAATCCGAGATGGACTCCATGTCTGAAAATCAAGTCTGGGACTTGGTGAATTTGCCCGAGGGTTATACACCCATTGGTTGCAAATGGATCTTCAAAGTGAAGACAGACAAGGATGGAAATATATCGATATACAAAGCTAGACTGGTGGCAAAAGGTTATAGACAAGTCCACGGGATTGACTATGATGAAAATTTTTTCACCAGTTGCAATGCTAAAATCCGTCCGGATCATCCTAGCGATTGCTGCAAATTACGATTACGAAATATGGCAAATGGATGTCAAAACCGCCTTCCTTAATGGGATTTTGGAAGAAACTGTGTATATGACACAGCCAGAGGGTTTTGTTGATCCAGGCAACGCTAGAAAGGTTTGCAAGCTGAAGAAGTCCATTTATGGACTAAAGCAAGCCAGCAGAAGTTGGAATCTGCGATTTGATGAAGCCATTAGCAAATTTGGTTTTATCAAGAATCCAGATAAGTCTTGTGTATACAAGAAGGTCAGTGGGAGTGATATTGCATTCCTAGTCCTGTATGTCGATGACATACTGCTCATTGGAAACAGCACAAAATTATTGGAGTCTGTAAAGGGCTGGTTGGGAAAGTGCTTTTCAATGAAGGACTTAGGAGAGGCACAGTACATATTGGGCATCAATATCTACAGGGATAGATCTAAGAAGATGATTGGATTAAGCCAGAGTACTTACATTGATAAGGTACTGGCTCGATTCAACATGGAAAATGCCAAAAGAGGGCATCTACCTGAGCGCGGGGAAATTATGTCGTTGACTAACCTCCTCACGGCCAAACAAAATTTATTATAATCCTAAACTAACCCCTAAACAAGTCTAGTGGTAAGTTCGGAGTCGAACCACAAGGAACGGTAATGTTGGATTGTTCTCGATCTAATGCTTAAGCTACGCCGAAGTCGGTTTATGGATAGTGGACACTACAACTACACTGACACACATATAAAGATCAAGATATTACAAAGTCTACTAGGGGCAAAGATCCACTTTGAACAATTAACAAGTTAATGGGAATCGATTTGATAATCAATCATGCAAAGAAAGAATTAAAATGGGAATTAATTACCATCAAGAGCAATCTCTCAAATTCCTAGCCTAGATCCCTCATTGACTAGGTGCATAGAAGAAATTTACCCAAAATGCAATCAAATATATAAATTCTAATTCACAATCCCTTGTCAAACTAGAACTAACATGCAATTAAGTTTGCTATCTTGGGAGATCAATCCAATCTAAAACAAACAACATGCCATCATCAATTCAATCAATTTAATCACACAATTATCATCAAATTTATCTCAAATAACTCAATTAACCATAACAAAGCTTCACTCAACACCTAGTAGAAGGAAATCTACTCAAACATGATTAACAAAGCAATTAATAAAGCATAAAGAGAGAAGAGAGTAAGAAATGCTCATTGATATAAAATGGAGATCTTCAAATCATCAAATTCCTCCTTTGATTATGCAAAATCCATGAAAACCATTGTTTCTCTCACTTTCTCTCTCCAAAATTTGAGAGTTTCTCTCTCTAAAAACCTAAAACTAATGAAAATATGAATTTTCCCCCTAAAATGAGCAAAAAAAATCTATTTATACCCCTTACTAAATTGCCTAGGAAGCTCCGTAAAAAGTCGAGCAACGTGCAGAGGAGCGGGCGCTCCAATTTCGTGCACGGGCGCTCCTAGCTGCAGCAAAATATGGCAGAATCGTTCCAGAAAGTTTAGAGCGGGCGCTCCTCATAGGATGCGCGCCCGCTCCTATCGGACTGGGCAAACCGCTCAGCTTCAAATGAGCATATTCCCACATTTTATAACGGAATTGGGCATATGACCTGTCTTTGGAAATCTCTCAAGATAAGCTTTCATCTCCAATTGGAATTGCCCCAAAATGTTTTGTAGATTAAAAGATATAGGCGTTTGAAGTTCGATCATTGAAAATCAAGTGCACATTTCTTCATTACTTGTTCTTTTATGTTTTATATTTCTTCAATCTTGAGCAATGAACTTATCCAAGTGTTCCTAAACATAAGAATAAACCAATAAAGTTTAATCTAATGCCATAAGCAACTAAAATATGCATGAAAAGCCAAAATTGAGCAATAACGACATTTCACACGCAATCATGACAAATGTAATAAAATGTTATTAAAACCAAGTAAAAAGATATAAAAACTATGAAAAAATAACTAGAAAACTCTTAAAAATAGCGACATAAATGACACTTATCACTACCCATGTCCCATGGCATAACTCTCAGCAAGAAACAGTGTCCACAGACACCTGTTGAGCGAGAAAGAATGAATCAGATCTCATATGCTTCGCTAATCGGATAGATCATGTATGCCATGATATGTACAAGGCCAGATGTATCGTATGCCCTGAGTGCAACAAGTCGATACCAATCGAACCCAGGTGAGGCGCATTGGACTGCGGCCAAGAACATCCTTAAGTACCTGAAAAGGTACAAGGATAAATTCCTGGTATATGGAGGCCACAAAGAACTGGTTGTTGAAGGTTACACCGACGCTAGATTCCAGACTGACAGAGACGACTTCAAGTCACAGTCGGGGTATATATTCTGTCTGAATGGAGGAGCGTTCAGCTGGAAGAGTGCCAAGCAGACCACCACTGTAGACTCTACAACTGAAGCCGAGTACTTGGCCGCTTCGGAAGCTGCCAAGGAAGCTGTTTGGATTCGCAAGTTCATTAGTGAACTTGGTGTTGTACCCTCAATCAAGGGATCGATAAACCTCTATTGTGATAATAATGGAGCTATCGCTCAGGCCAAGGAGCCGAGAGAACACCAGAAGATCAAACACGTGCAAAGGCGATTTCACATGATAAGGGAATGGAAATCCGAAGGTGAAATCAGAATTTGTAAGATCGGCACGGATGATAATGTAGCCGATCCTTTGACTAAACCTTTTCCTCAAGTGAAACACAACAAGCACATTGAGGCAATGGGAATCAGGCATGTTGGAGACTGGCTTTGAAATTTCCTGTACATGTGTTTTGATTAAATAGGATATTTAATGTAAGACACTGTATTGAAACCATTCATTAATGGAGTAATTAATTTTTGTGCAAAAATTATCATTTACTCCATTACTATTTAATTATGGTTTAGAATTAAATAATGAGTTCATTCGATTTACGGAAATATTCAAAACAGCGTATCAAGACCATGTCTTGGATAAAGAAACACCTGTTAAGTGAACATTGAATATTAAATCGAAAAGTATCCCTAATCGAGGTCATCTAACAAATGGACGATTGATGACCGCCATAGATTAGTGTGTAGTATGATTTACAGCACCGTTTCTTGTGCTGCGAGGACGTGACGGTCATAAATCATTTGCACAGGTACAGTTTAAAATTGTACTGGATAAGACCTATGAGAGTACTTTAAGAAAATTTAAAATTTTGTCATAAGTACATTTCTCATTATGACTATCGGAACTTATTTCCTCAGACCATGAGTACTGTGAAGTTTTCTTGTTTGAGTACTAGACTCTTTAATGTTTCCAAACGTCTGCCGTAACTGGGGATCATAACGGGAACACTCGGGAGACTATGTCCTCTTAGTAAGAAGAACTTACAATACAAGACTGGGATTGTCCCCCTACTAACAATAGGGAAAATGTTTTGTTGTTTAAAAGGCCGCTCGAAGAGTGAGACTGTGAAAATGCATGGCCGTGCTCAGATGGATTTTAGAAATCATCTGCTTATTGACAGTCAAACTCGGAGATCGAGAAACACTTCTGAACGTAATAAGGATGACAAAGAATCTTACCTTATAGTTCACGAAGAAACATTAAGTGACATAGGAAATGAGCTATACACAATATGCACACTTGTCCGGAAGGACAAGTGGGAGATTGAAAGGAATGGTGTCCTTCCAACAAGTGTATTTTTTCGATAGAGGGTTCAGAATTATTACAGAGCTAATTCTTCAGTAAGGTTAAGTGATCGGAATGCCAAGGTGAAGGCCGCTTCTGATCAGTAATATCTAGGTACAATTGATATTACAGCTTAATCTTAACTGAACCCTTCGGGTTGAACCCAATCGAATCACCGATCCGAGACGACGAATTAATCCGAAAGGAATTAATGAGTCGACAGAGTTTTACGAATACAGACGTCGGAAATCGAGTCTAAGGCGTCGAGACTGAGCATCGCAAAATCACAAGCAACAAGTATGAGCGTAGCCGTAGCTAGGCTAGGCTAGCTCATAGCAAGCCTAGGCGCACCATGTGTGTGCTAGGCGCACCATGGTGTGCTAGGCACCATCGCAGCCTAGGCGCGCCTTGGCAGCCCATCGCAAGCTAGCAGCATGCTAGCATGGGTGCCTGGGTGCGCATGACAGCTATCGCAAGCCACACAAGCACCAGGCAGCCCATCGCAGCTAGTAGCGTGCTAGCTTGGGTGCCTGGGTGCTCATGGGAGCTATCGCTGGCCTGTCGCACCATCGCAGCCCTATCGCACCAAGCATAGCACCCTCGTGTGCGTGCGTGTGCATAGGCACTCTCGCAACACCCTAGCATCACGCACAACACCATCCCAGTTCTAGGCACATGCGTGTGTGCGTGTGCGTGTGCACCATCGCCCAGCAGCCTCGCAATGAGGCACCGAGCTATGTGCTTGCGTGCATGCCTTCGCATGGCAGCACCAAGCACATAATGCTAGCAAGAAGCACCAAGCCCAGCATGTGTGGCTCGCTAGCAGCACGCATGCTAGGCCTTGCGTGCATAGTGCGCTGGCTGGGTGTGCGCATGCTGGCCTAGCTGGCTGAGTGTTCGAGAGGCCCTGTGCGAGAGGCCCTGTGCGAGAGTGTGTGCGTGTGCCTGCGATAGCAAGGCAGCAGCACCATGTGTGTGCGTGTGCCTGCGATAGCAAGGCAACAACACCATGCGTGCGCGTGTGCCTGTGATAGCAAGGCAACAGCGCCCAGCGCCCAGCACAAGGCGTGGCTCGCTAGCAGCACGCAAGTGCTGGGCTGGGTGATGCATGGTGCGCCAGCCAAGCATGCTAGGTGGTTGTGCGTGCTGGCAGCGCCAGGTGGCAGCCAGCCTAGCTGCCTTGCAAATGGTGGTTTGAGGAGAAGTGGGGACCAAAGCCACCAAGCTTCCCTTGGGGAGCAAGGCAATGGTCCCCCCCATGGGATATGGTCCTCACCTAACCCATTCTCTCCTTTTGCCACTTGTTGGCTTGTGATTGTTTTGCATAATTATTTATTTTAGAATTAAATAAATTATTGCAATTGCACATGATCCCACATTGATCATGAAAAGGGGTTTCAAGTCCCCATTCTCTATAAATACCCACTTGGTTGGGATTTTGAGAATACAACCTTGAGTGGAATTAAAAAGGCAACTCTAGAAAAGAGTAAACCTTTGATTCGTAAAACTCATAGTTATTTTGTCCAGGTCTTGACTAACCTTTCAAGACTTAGGATGCTCGGGTCGGGTCGAGGGTACGATCCGTCGGAGATCTCATCTTTTCGGGATTTTTGAAGTAAGAGCTCTTTAGGAGCGAAGCACGCGTCAAAGGTATAATTCTTGTTCTTAATCTTGTTTAATTAAGTTTATTATGCTTGTTTAATTGCTTTAATTAAGGGGCGGGTCTTGGTGGGTTTCCTTCCGCGTAGTGTCGGGTCACTATGAAACCCTCCACGACATTCCGCAGGATTCAAAACATGACTCACAAAGTAGATGGGAATTTATATCTTCTTTCGTTCTACTTGCAGCACCGCCGCTACCTTTTTGGAGATGCTGAGATGTACAACTGCAACCTCTCTCCCTTCTCGGGCCTGGCTATTGTAGGTAGTGATTGGAGATGGTTTTTCACCACCTCCTGGCCTTTAGCTTGTTCTTTTCCAAGACGAATGTTTTGTTTAAACGCAGCACCCTGAAGAATGGTAATTCCTTGTCGGTAGATTTACTAATGAATCTCGTCAATGCCGCTATGCGGCCTGTAAGTTTTTGTATATCCCTTACTGACTTTGGCTATGGCAAGTTGAGGATGGCATCAATCTTGTTGGAATTTGCATCAATTCCCCTTTCACTAACCATAAAGCCTAGAAACTATCTTGACTTAACCCCAAAAACACATTTTTCCGGATTTAGCTTCATTCAATATTGTCGAAGTGTATCAAACCTTTTTCCTTAAGTCCGCAACGTGATCCGTAGCCAGTCGGATTTTCACTATTGAGTCATCCACGTATACTTCCACGTTTTTACCCTTCTGATTTGTAAACACTTTATCAACCAACTTTTGATAAGCCGCACCCGCATTTCGCTGCCCAAACGGCATTGCTTTGTAACAATAAACTCTGGCATATGTGATGAATGCAGCCTTGGTCCTACCGGGCTCGTATGAGTTGACTTGATGGTATCTGCAGAAAGCATCCATGAAACTCAATAGAGCGTGGCCTAAAGTAGAGTCTACCAGCCTGTCTTGAAAGGAATGGTGTCCTTCCAACAAGTGTATTCTTCCGATAGAGGGTTCAGAATTATTACAGAGTTAATTCTTCAGTAAGATCAAGTGATAGGAATGCCTAGGTGGAAGCCGCTTCCGATTAGTAATATCAAGGTACAATTGATATTACAACTTAATCTTAACTGAACCCTTCGGGTCGAACCCAATCGAATCACCGATCTGAGACGACGAATTAATCCGAAAGGATTTAATGAGTCGACAGAGTTTTACGAATACAGACGTCGGATATCGAGCCTAGGGCGTCGATACCGAGAGTCACAAAATCACAAAGCGACAAGTATGAACATAGCCCTAGCACCACACTGGCCTAGCCATGTGGGTTGCTAGGCAAGTCGCAGCCCTAGAATCATGCCTAGGCCCTATCGCAGCCCTAGCATGATGCCTAGGCACTATCGCTGACCATGAATCATGCCTAGGCCCTATCGCAGCCCTAGCATGATGCCTAGGCACTATCGCTGATCATCGCAAGCACTAGGCGCACGAGGGGCACAAGGCAGCCCATCGCAGCACAGCAGCGTGCTTGCCTGGATGCCTGGGTGCACATGGCAGGGCCACACACGCACCAAGCACAGCCATCGCAGTGCTAGGCACTGGTGCATGTGTGTGTGAGCGCGGGGAAATTAGGTCGTTGACTAACCTCCTCACGGCCAAACAAAATTTATTATAATCCTAAACTAACCCCTAAACAAGTCTAGTGGTAAGTTCGGAGTCGAACCACAAGGAACGGTAATGCTAGATTGTTCTTAATCTAATGCCTAAGCTATGCCGAAGTCGATTTACGGATAAAGGACACTACAACTACACTAAACACATATAAAGAACAAGGTATGATAAAGTCTACTAGGGGAAAACATCCACTTTGAACAATTAACAAGTTAATGGGAATCGATTTGATAATCAATCATGCAAAGAAAGAATTAAAATGGGAATTAATTACCATCAAGAGCAATCTCTCAAATTCCTAGCCTAGATCCCTCATTGACTAGGTGCATAGAAGAAATTTACCCAAAATGCAATCAAATATATAAATTCTAATTCACAATCCCTTGTCAAACTAGAACTAACATGCAATTAAGTTTGCTATCTTGGGAGATCAATCCAATCTAAAACAAACAACATGCCATCATCAATTCAATCAATTTAATCACACAATTATCATCAAATTTATCTCAAATAACTCAATTAACCATAACAAAGCTTCACTCAACACCTAGTAGAAGGAAATCTACTCAAACATGATTAACAAAGCAATTAATAAAGCATAAAGAGAGAAGAGAGTAAGAAATGCTCATTGATATAAAATGGAGATCTTCAAATCATCAAATTCCTCCTTTGATTATCCAAAATCCATGAAAACCATTGTGCTCCTCACTTTCTCTTTCCAAAATTTGAGAGTTTCTCTCTCTAAAAACCTAAAACTAACCTAAAAACTATTCTAAACTAAAAAAAATCCTTTTCTTTAATGAGCAAAAAAAACTATTTATACCCCTTACAAAATTGCTTAGGAAGCTCCGCAAAAAGTCAGCTGAAACGGGAAAAGGTCCGACCGAACTCTGGGTAGGTTCGGTCGGACTCAGGGTAGGTTCAGCCGAACTAAGGGTAGGTTCGGTCGAACCTCCCTGATCCTTGTTTGGTCGAACTTTCCTGGTTCGACCCCTCCTGTAAACATGCTGAAAACTTGGTTGAAACTGCCTTGGAGGTTCGGTCGAACTTTTCAAAAGTTTGACCACACCTTGGTTCGACCGAACCTCTTAGAGGTTCGGCCACACCTCCTCTTGAACTTCCTCTTCTTGCTTCCTCTTCTTCCCTTTTGCTCCTCTTGTCTTTGTCCATGCCTCCATACTTGGCCAAGGGGCCTCCTACCGTGCTTAGGACCGTCATGGAACCTGCAAAAGATAGCAAAGATCACGAGAGCATGGGGATGATAAAATTATGCATAAAGATTATCAAAACAAGCGCAAATAAGCATACTTTTCATCCATAAAAGAAAAGGAAGCCATAAGAGGAGAAAAGAGGTAGAAAACCTAAGAAAAACAGGAGAAAAGAGACCAATACACTACCCCTAAGGGTAACATAAATGTCACTCATCAAACACCCCCAAGCTTAACTTTTGCTCATCCTCGAGCAAAACAAAACAAACACAACGGAAAACGATGCATATTTTTTTTAAAAAAAACAATAAAATAAAATAAAACTAGAAGAGAAAGCATATACACTAACTCACTTTCGTAGGAATCGCGAATGCATTTAGCGCATGCATCAAGCACTTTAAACCCCATAGATCGCTCTAGAGGACGAGTATGCTCTCGTAAGGGTGTCCTAAGAGTTTAACCCATAACTCTTGACAAAAATCAAGGCAAGGCAATAAATTAATAAAATAAAATAAATTGAAGTAAGAGAAAAGTTACAAGCGTTCTAGAGTGGACTTTTATGATGGAACAAACACTAATGAATGTCAATCTTTCTAAAATAATAAAGGTATGCACGTTCTAAGATGTCCAAGGTTGATTGAAACATAACATATGCTAAGCATAGAGAACTAAAGGAAACACATTCCACCTTTTGTTTCAACCAATCAAACCACGTTCTCTCTACTAGTTTCAAATCCACTTTCAAGTTAGCTTCTCATGATTCCACGAAGAAACCGGAAAATAAATAAGAAATTAAAAACATTGAGAAGGTTACCCGACATCTTGGCTATGCAAACTCGCTATATAGGCTTGATTCCTATTTCCCGCCATCATTGAATGACTTAACCCTCTAGGATCAAAAGGACTTTCAAGGTAATAACATATAAGCTAGGAGAGTAAAGGTGTGGAGAACTCTTGAAATTGGTGGTAAACCTATGTGAAGCACGGGTGAAACTTCTTCCACAAGATCCAAACGATTCCAAAACAAAAGTGCCAAGTATGCTTATTAAATAACTTTCCCCCAAGCTTATTTAACACAAAATAACAAAAACAGGGAGAACAACAATAACAAAACCCTTTTTTTTTTTTTTTTTTTTTTTTAAATGTCCTTGCCTCTTTTAACTTTGGACGGCTTTTTCTCAAAATGTATTTGGTTTTATGCAAAAAATAATTATATACAACACATACTTACTTTGCAAATGAACTTATAATTCTAAACTTGCACCATAAACAATAAAACAAGCTCCAAAACAAAATTGCTTCACAAACTAAAGATAGAAAGTGAAACCAAGGCTTCAAGGCTTGTATTGTGGCTAGAGAAAAGAAGGTATATGGCTCAAAAGGGCTAGCAAGAGGGGCAAATATAAACTAAACTCAAAAATAGAAAATCTATCCTATAAAAAGAGAAATTCCTTTGTCATCCCCTAAAGTGGCACGGTCGCGATCTTGGGAGCTAAAAGTCAAGTTCTAGATACGAGAATGCAATAGCCAAGGATCCAAATATGCCGCTCAACAAAGTATGATGAAGGCTTGAACAATTTACCTCACTAGGGATAACAATAACTAACTCTTGATTTCATATCCACCATAGAGAGCGACTCCATCTTACCACAAGCAAGTGAACTAGGGCTTCATGGTCTCAAAGTTCTTAACAACTACCTTAGCATATCATATCCTAGAGTCAACCTAACACATTCTCAAACCGTGCATACCTTTATAATTTAGGAATAAAGACATTCAAGAATACAAGTCCAAGCGTATTATGTCAAAAGTAAGAACAAAACAAAACACATTGCAAATTTGCCTTGATAGAAACAAAATCTTTTTGGAATTTTCAAAATAAAGAAAATGGAAATGCATATACAAATGTGCATGGCATATATGAATCAAAATTCCACCAAACATGATAGAATACCCTCCCCCAAGCTTGAATGAGGCAACATGCTCAAACTTTAAACCAAAGAATCCATGGGAGGAGAAAAGAAAGAAAGTCATCCAACCAACCAACATATGTCCAACTAGTCACAAATCATTAGAGGAATAGCAAGGAAGGATATTACCGGATATTAGGTGGGTATATATACCCGCAAATGACCCAATTAAAATTTTCAAAGCCGCTCTTCTCAAGAATTGAATCTTGTTTTCCATATGATAGCAATTGTGGTGCCAAACTTCCTTGATTCTTGATCCAAATCAATGCACCAAAGTATATCAAGTTATGTACCTAGAAAAAGGCACACAAACATTTCCATGAGAGAAAATCTATTCTAAAAAGAAAAGAAAATGAAAGCAATAAAACACGGGTTACTTCCCGATAAAGGCTTGCTTAAGGTCCAAGCTTGACCGCTCTAGTAAATAATATTGCAACGATCGCAAGAGCTTGTCAAATGCACTACTACACATCTCATAAGATAACAAGTAAGCAAATGATATAAGAAGGGCATGCACCAAGATTAGTGCACGCAAAAGAAGGTGAAGAGGGAGTTTCCAAGAAGAAGAAGAATCAAAAGAAAATTCAAGAAAATAAGAAGAAGAATAGAAAGGCAAACTCTCTTCACAAAAATCTTTTTGGGTGGCAAAATCACCCTTTTCCTCAATTGAAGACGAATGAGGGACATAAAAATCTTCATAGGCAAGGGGGTCCCCAATAGGCTAATTAACAAAGGAAGGAAGGGATATAGGAGTGTAGGGGATATGGTTGAAATTCCTTGAAAAAGGGACATGAGAGAAGGGGATAGGAGCAATGGTCTTACAAATGGTCTCTTCTTCACCACCATTCCTCAAATCACCAATTTGAGCATGAAAATCAATCATAGAATCCTCAAAAGAAGAACACTCATGATCATGATCTCCCTCAAACATCCAACTTCCAAGAGGAACTACATAATCCCCTTCACTACAATCATGAACAACAACTCCCTTAACTTCCTTAAAGCCTGAAATCTCAAAGCCATGCATGAATGGATGCAAATTCATTTCAAAATGGTCTCTCTCCCATGAAGCATTCTTAATGAACTCACTCAAAAGGCTATGGGTTTTCATTTGACACTCAATAAACACATTAGTCATAACCTTAAATGAATCCAAATACTTATGGATAAAAGGATCACAATCATGCACTTGAGACTCATCAAGATGGGAAAAAGGGTTAGGATTTTCAAAATCAACACTCTCTTCATTCTCAACTCCTTCACCATCACTCATATGCTCACCAATGGGATCCTCACACTCTCTTGGTTGCTCAAAATCATCATCATCATCCTCAACACACACATTAAATTGGGATTTTTCACAAACAAGCATCAAGGGTGACAATTGGCTTTCTAACTCTTCTTTTCTTCTCCTTCCCTCCTCAAGACGCTCCTCATTCTTTTTCATTATCTCTAATTGACCTCTCATAGAATTAAGAATCATTTCCTTACTAGGCCCAAGCTCATTATCAAGCTCAATGCACCTAATTTGAGATTCAAAAGTAGCAATAAGGGATTCAAAAGGTGTTGAAGGTTGAGGCTCAACAAGAGAAGAAGAAGTACAACCAAGATTGGAAAAATCAACATTAAGATCATGAGCATATACATCACATTGGGGAGTGGGGGCACAATCAAACACATGAGATTCATCATTAAGGGAACGAAGCACATCACAAGAAGGCATGGTAAATAATGAAGAATATTGAAACACACCATTAGCATCAACTTGAGCATGTACCTCATCATCATGAACAAAAGAGGAAATAGAGTTGAAATCATGTGTTTTAGGTTCACTTAAGGGATCATGTAACAAATCATGGGAATTCATGCTAATATTAGAAGTATCAACACATTGCATATCAATAATAGAATCATGATTACCCTTATTATAGACATCCCAAGCAAACCAAACATAAAAATCCCAAGCATCATCAATTGATAATGCTCTAAATTCACCATTATGCATGCATTCAACTTCATCCCTAGTTTGCTCATTCAAACCAAAATAACAAATCTCACAAGCCTCCCAAAGACTACAACAATCAAAATCCAAATATCCCTCAAATCTATTGAAATTTTCACAAAAAGGCTCATTGTCATATTGAGGAAACGAGTTACTTGCCATTTTTTTTACAAAAACAAGCAAAAATTAAAAAAATAAAATAAAAAGAAAAGTATACACAAAGACCTAGACTCAAGCAATCAAAAACAATCAAGCATTGACACCGTTCCCCGGCAATGGCGCCATTTTGAGCGCGGGGAAATTAGGTCGCTGACTAACCTCCTCACGGCCAAACAAAATTTATTATAATCCTAAACTAACCCCTAAACAAGTCTAGTGGTAAGTTCGGAGTCGAACTACAAGGAACGGTAATGCTAGATTGTTCTTAATCTAATGCCTAAGCTATGCCGAAGTCGATTTACGGATAAAGGACACTACAACTACACTAAAACACATATAAAGAACAAGGTATGATAAAGTCTACTAGGGGAAAAGATCCACTTTGAACAATTAACAAGTTAATGGGAACCGATTTGATAATCAATCATGCAAAGAAAGAATTAAAATGGGAATTAATTACCATCAAGAGCAATCTCTCAAATTCCTAGCCTAGATCTCTCATTGACTAGGTGCATAGAAGAAATTTACCCAAAATGCAATCAAATATATAAATTCTAATTCACAATCCCTTGTCAAACTAGAACTAACATGCAATTAAGTTTGCTATCTTGGGAGATTAATCCAATCTAAAACAAACAACATGCCATCATCAATTCAATCAATTTAATCACACAATTATCATCAAATTTATCTCAAATAACTCAATTAACCATAACAAAGCTTCACTCAACACCTAGTAGAAGGAAATCTACTCAAACATGATTAAAAAAGCAATTAATAAAGCATAAAGAGAGAAGAGAGTAAGAAATGCTCATTGATATAAAATGGAGATCTTCAAATCATCAAATTCCTCCTTTGATTATCCAAAATCCATGAAAACCATTGTGCTCCTCACTTTCTCTCTCCAAAATTTGAGAGTTTCTCTCTCTAAAAACC
Source organism: Chenopodium quinoa (assembly GCF_001683475.1). Classification (NCBI taxonomy): domain Eukaryota; kingdom Viridiplantae; phylum Streptophyta; class Magnoliopsida; order Caryophyllales; family Amaranthaceae; genus Chenopodium; species Chenopodium quinoa. Next base: position 3,513,274 of record NW_018743252.1, on the reverse strand, counting down.
TAAAACTAACCTAAAAACTATTCTAAACTAAAAAAAATCTTTTTCTTTAATGAGCAAAAAAAAACTATTTATACCCCTTACAAAATTGCTTAGGAAGCTCCGCAAAAAGTCAGCTGAAACGGGAAAAGTTCCGACCGAACTCTGGGTAGGTTCGGTCGGACTCAGGGTAGGTTCGGCCGAACTCAGGGTAGGTTCGGTCGAACCTCCCTGATCCTTGTTTGGTCGAACTTTCCTGGTTCGACCCCTCCTGTAAACATGCTGAAAACTTGGTTGAAACTGCCTTGGAGGTTCGGTCGAACTTTTCAAAAGTTTGACCACACCTTGGTTCGACCGAACCTCTTAGAGGTTCGGCCACACCTCCTCTTGAACTTCCTCTTCTTGCTTCCTCTTCTTCCCTTTTGCTCCTCTTGTCTTTGTCCATGCCTCCATACTTGGCCAAGGGGCCTCCTACCGTGCTTAGGACCGTCATGGAACCTGCAAAAGATAGCAAAGATCACGAGAGCATGGGGATGATAAAATTATGCATAAAGATTATCAAAACAAGTGCAAATAAGCATACTTTTCATCCATAAAAGAAAAGGAAGCCATAAGAGGAGAAAAGAGGTAGAAAACCTAAGAAAAACAGGAGAAAAGAGACCAATACACTACCCCTAAGGGTAACATAAATGTCACTCATCAGTGTGTGCGTGCCTCGCACCAAGCACAACCATAGCAGTGCTAGGCACTGGCGTGTGTGCTAGTACGAGGGTGCCTGGCAGCATCGCCCAACATGCATGCTAGGCCCTTGCGTGCGTAGGCTCGCTGGCTGGGCTAGCAACTCGTGCGAGGCTTGTGCATATGGTGCGAGGCATGTGCGTGTGCGAGAGGTGCAACGGGGATGCGTGGGATGTGTACTGCTAGCAAGTGAGTGGGCTGCTCGGGCCAGCGCCAGCACGATGTGCTAGCAGCGCTAGGTGCTAGCACAAAGCACCAGCACCAGCATCGCCCAACACAAGCACGCACTGACTAGCTGGGATGCTGGGATGCTAGGCAGCATCACTACGCAACAGCTAGCCTGGCTGTGCGTGTGCATGTGCGTGTGTGTGCGATAGCCAGGCAGCAGCGCCCAGCGCCCAGCACAAGGTGTGGCTTGCTAGCAGCATGCAAGTGCTGGGCTGGGTGATGCGTGCCAGTTGGGCAAACTAGGCTGACTGTGCTAGTTGGCTAGCAAAGCAAGCTGCCAGCACAGCATGCTTAAGGCGGTTTGAGGGAGTGGGGACCAAAGGGGTTGAACATGCCTTAGGGAGCAAGGCAATGGTCCCCCCCCCCCAAGGTTCATGGTCCTCACCTAACCCTCTCTCTCCCCTTGACACTTGTTGCATTGTGATTGATTTAATTATTAATTTAATTTGGAATTAAATTAATTGTCAAAATTATTCATTCTCCCACATTGGTTGGGAAATGAAAATCAAGGGTGCATTTCCCTATAAATACCAAAGGCTTGGGTATTTGGGATATAAACCCTTGTGTGGAATTAAAAAGGAAACTCTTGTAATTTGAGTAAACCTTTGATTCGTAAAACTCATAGTTTTGTTTGTCCGGGTCTTGACTAACCTTCAAGACTTGGGACGCTCGGGTCGGGTCGAGGGTACGATCCGTCGGAGATCTCGTAGTTTCGGGATTTTGATGTAAGAGCTCTTCGGGAGCGAAGCACGCAACAAAGGTATAATTCTTGTTCTTAGTCTTGCTTAATTATGTTTATTATGCTTGTTAATTGCTTTAATTAAGGGGCGGGTCTTGGGGGGGTTTCCTTCCGCGTAGTGTCGGGTCACTACGAAACCCTACATGTTTATCCTGGGCAAGGGGTAGCAGTCCATTGGGCAGGCCTTATTCAGATTGGTAAAATCGACACACATCCTCCACTTCCCTGACGGTTTCTTCACCATCACCACATTTGCTAACCAATCAGGATAAGTGCAAGGTTCTATAAACCCTATAGCTAACAGCTTATTTACCTGAGCTTGTATAGCTTCAATTTTCTCGATTGAGAAGTTTCTTTTCTTCTGCCTTATCGGTCACGCCTTTCTGTCCACATTCATTTTGTGTACCATAACATCAGGATGTATCGCTGGAATTTTGTCCACCAAGAAACCAAATACATCTGCATTCTCTCATAGGATAACAACTAGATGACATTGTAAATCAACATCCATGTCAGATCCAACCCTTACTTCTCGGCCTGGGAACCCTGGCTATAATTCAACTTCAAAAGTTTCTCCTCCCGACAAAGGGCGAGGTACCGATACTGGCTGTGTATCAAAATTCTCCATAGACAAGTCATGTGTGGATGGGGTTCTTTCCCTTTTCTAACCCACACCATCTATTAGCGGTTGTCGGCATGGTTGTTTCAGCGCAGTCACATAACATTTTCTGGCCATTGTCGGGCTTTCCCTAACGCGTTCAGGGAAACCGGCATTCGATACGTGTATCATCGTCAAGTGATATGTTGATATGACAGCCTATACGTCATGAATCAGTGGTCTACCAACGATAGCGTTGTACGCTGATGGCACATCCACCACCAGAAATTCTGTCATTACATCTCTTACAACAGCTCCCTCGTCGATACGAACCTGTAGCACAATGCTACCCTCGGGCCTGATGGTATATCCATTAAAGCCAATGAATGGGTACGACACTTGTGTTAAGTATTGTCTCCCAATCATCATGGAGTCAAAGGCTTTTGTGAACAATTTATTTGCCGAACTTCCTCCGTCAACCAAAACTCGTTTGATCAAACTGCCATTTATAGCTAATATGAGCACTAACGGGTCATCATGAGGAAACACGATTCCCTTCATGTCAACCTCCAAGAAGGACACTAAGGGAATGTTGGAGGGTCGAGGACGATCTTCTACACCCAAGGCATTCACCACAAGTCTGTGCTCCGACAAACTTTTCTTATCGCCACTAACGAATCCCCCGTGTGCTGGCCCACCGCTAATAACATCTATCACTATATTGCGCCCTGACAGCACTTGCCCTTGCCTTGACATGTTATTTTGCCGACTTGCCTCAGGTGCGTGTCTGTGATCCGGTTGCTGGTATTCGAACTGTCTTGTCGAAGGTTGTTGTTGCCGACTTGTATCCTGCTGGGCTCAGTATTGAGGGAGGTGCCCTTTTCGAATTATATCTTCGATATTTTCCTTCAGCTGAATGCAATCCTCTGTGTAGTGGTCGACATCTCTGTGGAACATGCAGTATTTCTTCATGTCTCGACCCTTGGCTTTCATTGGTGCCGGCCTAGCCCAATCTTCCCTTTGTTTGTTTACGGATTAGATCGCTGCCCTTAGCGTATTCAGCTGCGTGTAATTGTTGTACCGGCCAGGCCTTTTTTTGGCCTGTCGGCCTTTTGTTGATTTTGTTAGACTGGTCCACTTACTTCATGTGACGTACTATCCACCGGTCGCTGACTTGACTCTACCGGCATTGCTCTTTTACTAGTTTTTAAGAGCTCTTCACTCATAATATACTCATGTGCCTTGTTAAATGCTGCACATAAGTTTGGGAAGGTTTTCCGGGCCATATATTTTTTTGAAATCACAATTATTCAGCCCATTCATGAGGGCCATCACGTCTATTTCTTGTTGCAACTAAGGAATTGTGTTTGCTTCATTGTTGAACCTCCTAATAAAGTCACTTAGAGATTCATCTTTCTTCTAGCCAACCGCCATCAATTCCCCTAACGTTCTCTGCCTCGCTCTATTGCTTATGTATTAGCCAATGAACATCTCTACCAAAGTGTCAAAGCAATCAACCGTACCGGGCTCTAGTTTCGAGAACCAATCTGAGCCCGCTCCCATAAACGTTGTTGGAAAAACCTTACATCACACGACATCCGTGTCAGTATACAACAACATATGGCTTTTAAATGCCGCCACGTACCTCTTGGGGTCACCCTTGCCGCTATAGTTGCATGACGACATTTTAATTTTTTCCATTTGCTGATCTAGGATCTCCTTAGTGTACGGAGATACTCTCGGTCTGACCGCCGCCCTGGTTACACGCCTGTTTTGCCCAATACTAGCTTCATGCCTATGAGACCCCGAATCCTCAACCCGTGTGCTAGGTGGAGCCTGACGCTCTTTTCCTGACAGTTCTATCCTTAACGGGGGTGATCCCTCTCGCGGTTGTCACCGAGGTGGAGGTGCCACCTGATTAAATTGACTCTCCAAATTAACAAACACGGGCACAGTTTGTGCTTTGTTTCCTCCTACCGTGCCGATAACCGCTTCATCGACCTCCTTTCTTTTTCTGGACATAACGCGCATGACCCTCACTATCAGTTCCAACTCCTCAGGAGTGAACTCATCCATAGGATCAGGGGTTGTGGCGCGAGGCCGTTCGGGTGTTATCGGCATATTTGTCGTCTCATTGAGAATAAGGTGGGTTTCATCTTCCACCATTAATAGTTTTATTCGCACCGGTATTAAGGATACAGGTATCATAATTACGGTTACTTGTTTTTGGGATAGGTACTATGGTTTCGCTGTTCCCCTCCATGACTGCTTAAGGTTCTTTGGACGATAGAAGTTATTACTATACCCTCCTTCTAGCGCCAATTGTTTCGGTGAGCTTCGGTAACTTGAGTCTTGGGACCCGTAAAGGTTTATCGGCCAATTAAGTACCTGCACAGTCAATACAAATTAGCTAACCCGGGGGATTATCTGGGGATAACCACTCCGATGCTAAAGTCAACAATTTAATGAGAAGAATGGAGAAGAGATGAGAAACTGTTTAAGAGAGATAGAGAAAGAGTTAGAGAGATAAAGATTGTACCTTAATGAATTATGCTTGGGTATTTATAGGAAAACAACCAAGCTAATGACACCTATCGGCATAGGTGGCCAGTTGACTTTATAAACAACAGGTGCCTACGTGGTGGGAAGCAACTCTCCACGTGGCCGTGATGAAGGCCGTTATTGAGAGTAAGCCTATGCGTAATAATGGAGAACTAACAGCGAAACGTATTTAAGTGGACAAATCCTAACGATGTCAGCACCATCCCGTATAATTACGGGCTATTGTAGCATCAAAGCAGTGAATTTTAGATGAAACAAAATGTGCAACTTTAATTCAAATAACCAGTCAAAGGACTAAAACATCCTAACTATGCATAACTATAATCCCCTTGAAGCGCCTTGTATTAATAAGTACTCCATCCTTCCTTTTCATTTGCTCCTAAGGGTGAAATTACGTCTATAATTTTTGGTTGAAATAAGTTGATGAGAAGGAAAGAAATGGGAATTAGATATAATAGTCTGAATAAAATTACAATCCCTACAATTATAACCATATATAATACTGCCTCCATTTCATATTATTTGCAACAATTTAACATATGATGTGAGTAGAAAATATCTAATTGTTGCAAATACTATAAAATAAAGGTAGCATGAGATAAAGTCAAAGGTGGAATTAAAAAGAAAATGAGACAAATATTTAGAGGTAGAGGGATTATCGTCAAAACAATAAGTTAAAAACTAACTCTTGGAGAGTTGGGAGTCCTCAAAAGCTAAAAATTGGAAGTTGTGAGACTAGATCCTAAATACGGAGTACTTTTGGCAATCATTGATAGTTTGACAGAAAACAAAACAATGTCGTCAATCTGCGTCAGATCCACGATTGCCAATTTTATGATTCATTGCTCAACTCTTCTAATTGATGGATTGCCCCACTTGCCACCCAAATGGACGAAACATATTTGGATCAACTTTGACCACACCCTCCCCAATAATCTTGTTGGCAATTGTTAACTCATCTCTTTTAAGACAAGAAATCATTGCCCACTTAAAGCTACTACTCTTATTAGTCATTCCTTTGATTTTTATTAAACTTGTATAGCTATAAGCCTATAATATACCGTGTAAGTCCATGTTAGAATGTGACCTGAATCAAATGGATTTGTTATTGAATTAGGCGGTTTGTTTTTCAAGCTTATGACTTATTTAGTTGATCATATTTTTGCTTATCTAATATGATTTGATTTGGTCTGATCTGATCTGTTGTTTGATTTGACCAAACTCTGACTTTTCGTGTACGATAATGTATAGTGAAAAAATATATCAAGTAGGGTATTGTTAGATTCATAATAATGTATAATTTATTAATATTTAATTTTCATAATTTTTTATTATTGTAAAATAGTTGCCATAAGTTTTTTCTATTCTCTAACCTACATGCAAAATGAAACAACTATGTACCTACCATTCACTACTATTTATGATAAAGTGAATTGAAAATTGTAGAGATGTTTCAAACTTTATAAATTAGATACAAACGAATATGTTGGAAATAGTACAAAATAGAGGTGGTATAGCATAAGACAGATTAAGTGAAAAGCATACTTAAATACTTTTATTAGATTTTTTATATTTGACCACTAGTGTGTGTCCTGGGTGATGCCTCAGATTGCTAGTTTGTGTACTTCTTTAATTTAATAATTATGTTTGACTGTTTGTATAGTTAGTGTGTGTAGTGGTTCGGGCGTTGCCTTGTGTCAATTTTTTCTACCTCATATGTATTTATATTCTAATCTTATGAAAAATTAATGAATTATATTACCTCTAATTTTGCTTAATAAATGAAAGGAATATATAATATTATGTGAAATTTAAAACATTAATAAAAGTTGGTTGAGATGGTAAATGTATTATATTTATGTACCGGAGGTTACGGGTTCAAATCTAGCTCAAAGTATATTTTATTTTGTTTAGTGAAATAGCAAGCTTAATTACGCATATACTTTGGATAATGAATTGACATTGTGACATGGCGCATATAATTTGAAGAGTGTCACGTGACACCGTTCCTTTGAAATGAACGCCTTTTAATATATTGTATAGATTTTTATAATGTTATGCTTTCATTTTTGGCACACTATATCATTTACTCCCTCCATCCCATAATCTTTGGGACGTTGGAGTGGACACGTAATTAAGAAAACTACAAATGGGTTTATTTAAAACATTTGTTTATTGTATAAGAGATTCTATTTTGTATTTTTATATTACAAGAAAACAAAAAGTGGGGAGGGAGTGGGATAGGTGAGGAGAGTAAAATTGTGGGAAAATATTTTTTTATTAGTGGTCCCGTTCTATATTTAGTAACGTGTCAAGTATTATGGGACGGACGAAAATGAAAACTGTGTCAAATATTATAGGACGGAGGGAGTAAATATTATATCTCTCATATCCAATATTATCACTTCATCTACACTTTTTTTTTCTTAAGAATATTTATCTTCTCTCATAATTCTTATTTCCTTATAAATAATGAACTCCAATGTTGTTTCTTACATTTTATTTAATACTCGAACTATTCTACTTCTTATGATAATGAACTCAATAAAACCTCCTAGAATTTATGTTATTGTAACATTTTTTTTAACGGAAATTAATGTACATTTAATAAATTATCTTTGACTAAAATAAAAAAATAAAAAGTGGATATATAAAACGATGAAAAGGAAAAAAAAACCTTAATTAATACAAGTATTAGATTAACTGAAAAAAGAGTGTGAAAAAAACTCCTAGATAAATATATGAATGAGAAGGTTCAAACACTTAAATTCTTAGAAGAAATGTTATTGTTTAATCATCTAGGCTAATAGTCAACTATGCTTTAATATTACACACTAAATAATATTATACTATAAAAGTATTGAAAATACATACTACATTGTCTACATACACATATTTAATGCTCTCTTCTTCTTCTTTTTTTTTTTTTTTTTTTTTTAAGGGGAACATTAAATGCTTTTAACAATTAGAGTTGCACTAAGCACAACTACAAAAGTAGTATTTTGGGGCAATGCCCGAGCTACTCATTAGTTTACTCTTATATGATGATTTTTATTCACATACTATTAATATTTAGAAAAGTATCTTTAAAAATTTTATTTAATATATTTGTTACAAAATTAATCGTATTTGTTATAAATGGTTGAATCATGATTGCTCTAAAACAGGACATCAAGTTGGATTGGAATTATTCACAGCTAACGTAAGATAGTCTGATAAAAAATGGACTACACTCTACACCTCTAGGATGGAATACGGTCATCACAAATCACACGTCATAGTCTCATAGACAGCTACTTTTTCAAATGGAAACAGAACCTTTTCATTTTTTTAATTCTTTCCTTTTTCTAGTATGTGCTATTTCCTACTTTTTCTAGCAATTTCCCGCTCTTTACTTTAAAAAGCAATCTTATTTTCTTGTTTCGGATTAATTACATTGGTTTATTTTTACTCCCTGTCTCCCTTTATTTTAATTAAGCATTTCAGTTTGATCACTACGTTTGTCAATACATAATTTTAACTAATAATATTTTTGAAAACCATAGATATCTAGATGAACGATTAAGCATTTTAGTTATACTTAAATGTTTGGGGTAAAATTACCCCAGCCACGTGGCCCAATGGCTGAGTGACACGTGGCACCTTGCCATTGGTCAGTAGGACTCCAATTCCCTGCTGACATGTGTCCTGGAACCCTAAATGGGGAACCAATGCTCCCCACTATAAATAGTGGGAGAATCTTCATTAATGGGACATTGCATACAATCATAAATACACTTATACCAAAACCGAGCAATCTTAATTGCGAAATTCTCCCATTACGCGAGAAGTAATTGTACGCTTTACGCACTTTCTTCCTCCCGTACATCACTGACTTGATCGTCAGAGGCGGAGCTCCACCCAGCCGGAGTCTTCGTGGTTTTGTAGGTACAGGCGGTCGGAGGGCATTCTTGGAATTATAACTCTCCCGCAGGACACTTCAGAAAACCCCGAAACATTTGGCGCCGTCTGTGGGGAGGGTACTTCTAAGATGGCTTCTAACCCTGTACCACCGGATCAGGACAAGCGGCCATCGGCCGAGCCTGAGGTCCAGACGGACCATGAAAGCGGTGACGATTACGGACTCGACACCTACGTGGCCCTAGACGGGTCCTTCAGAACAAAGCACACCCGTTTCAGGGATAAGAAGGAACGGGACAACATCCAAGTTGCTCCAAGCAACCCAGCCGGAAATCCGGTTGGAGCCGCACAGGCGGCAGAAGGCTCTGCTCCCGTCACAAGGAACGAACTCATGACATTCATGAATAGTTTCAAAGGCGAAATCCAAAGCCTTATTCGGTCAGCTACTCCCAAGAAGAGTCAGCCGACCAAGAAGCCTTCTAACAAGAAGGCAATCAAGGACCGCGTCCCTACCCCTCATCCAAAGCCAAAGGAGGGGGAGGGCCTCAGGTTCAATCAAAACCGGCTCCGCTTCCCACAAGCGGAACCCAGAAAACCCATCCGGCACTTGCAGCCGGATGGTTCAAAAAAGATTTTCTCTGACGCCCAGACTTTTCTCCAAGAAAATAGAAGTTTGGCGTCTGCGTCGGCTTCAACGTCGACCTTTCCAGACAGTTTCCGTGACACCTCTAACAGGCGTACGGGAACGAGTCTAGGGAGTCACACGGGCGAACCATCCGCCCGGTCTGGACTCCAGGTGATCCAACCTGGTCTATTTGGTTCGCCGAATGGGCTGGGTGGATCCCCTTTTACCCAAACGGGGCCGTTTGGCAGAAATATGCAGCAGCCGTTCCAGCTCATAGATTGGCAGCAGCGCTTGCTTAATTTGGGAGAACAGCCCTTGGCGTTCTCCCCTGAGATAACCTAGGCGGCACAGCCGGCTAAGATCAAAAACGTGGTAGGGGCCTATGATGGTACCTCCAACCCAGAAGATCATTTAATGGCTTATTCCAACCTCATGTACCTACAGGGGTTGGATGATGTCGTCTGGTGCCGATGCTTCTCGGCTACCCTAAAGGGCATTGCCTAAAGGTGGTTCGGTAACTTACCAGCCGACTGCATCAATAGCTTCAAGACCTTGGCGTACTTGTTTACGTCAAACTTCTCAATGAACATCCCGGCTAAAAAGACAAGCCTCGATCTGGGGGCAATACAACAGGGTGACAGAGAAGGGCTCCGGTCGTATGTCAGGCGGTTCAATCTGATAAGAATTCAGATTCAAGGGCGGTCTGATGAAGTTGCTTACACAGACTTCTTTAAGGGTCTGAAGGATGGGTCAACCTTCAAGTTTGACCTCGTCCGGAAAAGGGTAGCCACCCTCCAAGAGGCGTTAATGGAAGCTGAAGCCTACATACAGGCGACGGAGCATTGTGCTGTAAAGCAACCGTCGGATTTCAAAAAATCCGACAGAAGAGACAGCCGGCAACAACAACAGCAACAACCAGCTAAAAAGGAAGAAAAGAAGAGAAAGGAGGTCTGGGCGGTAGACCGATCTGGTAAGCCAGCTCAGAAGCTCAGACGGAAATCTGAACCGTACGTTCCCAAGTACGAGTTCACAAAGGACTGATCCTCCATCCTCATGGAGATTAAGGACCGGATGTCTCTCGACAAGCCGGCTGTTATGAAAAGCCCCATAGGCAGCCGGGACAAAAGCAAATACTGCAAATACTGCTAGTCTGGCTGATGAAGGGGCTCTAAAGTCTTATCTGCCCAAAGCCAAGGGCAACACCCTCGCCAAGAAGGGGCAGGCGGCAAAAGCTGTTCTTGCAAATTCAAAAACGGATGAAGAGACCATCTTCACAATAGCAGGCGGCTTTGCCGGAGGGGGTCCCACTATCCGGGGCACCAAAGATAACATCAGGAAGCTGGTTAACTCAGTTGAGGAGAGCCAGGCGTCGAAAGACATTTTTCCTGAGGTCCTTATTTATGAAAAGGATCGGGGTAAGGTCAGGCGGTCTAACGTCTAACCTAATCAGTTATCAGTGCTTGACCAAGCTCAAGTACAAATCCAGTAGTATGCACCAGGCGCCCCACCCGCTTGTTGGTTTCGGGGGAGGCGTAGTGCATCCGGTAGGAAGCATAGATCTTCCCATCCGGCTGGGTGAAAAGGGGGAAGGACGCCACATGGTGATAAAATTCCTAGTTGTAGAAGAGCTCGCCGCCTTTAACATGATTTTTGGCCGTCCGACCCTCAATAAGTCCAAGGCTGTCATCGTTCCTTCACTTATGCTCGTCAAATTTGAAAGGGACGATGGAGCAGTCGGTTCCCTTAAGGGGGACAAGAGGGCGGCTAGGGAGTGCTATCTCTCTGACGTCAGACCTACTATGCGAGCAGCCGGAGACGGCAAGCCCATAGATCTTTATAACTGCGATACAGCAGTCCCAGCTCCAAGGGCAGCCGGTAAGAAAAGAAAGGCGGGCAAGACGGATCCCGTCAAGCAAGAAAAATAGCAATCACTAGCCGAGGAAAGGTCAGATGATCAACGACCTCAGCCGGCTGGTGACTGCATTGATGTCGTCCTCGACGACAGCCGTCCTGACAAAACTGTCAAGGTTGGGACGGTTGCTTATGAACGGTTGGGAGCAGACCTGCTCCAACTCCTAAGAGAATTCAAAGACATCTTTGCCTTTGAAGTGGAAGAGATGTCAGGCGTCAGCCCGGATCTAGCTGTCCACAAGCTTGCCGTGGCTCCTAAAATGAAGCCGGTCAGACAGATTAAGAGGGATCACGGTGAAGAGAGATCTCAGGCGGCAGCGGCTGAGGTCAAAAAATTTTTAGATGCTGGGTTCATCCGGCAATGCTACTACCCGGATTGGGTAGCAAACGTTGTCCTCGTGAAAAAGCCGAATGGTACCTGGCGGATGTGTGTAGACTACACAAATCTGAACAGAGCATGCCCAAAGGGCAGTTACCCGCTTCCAAAAATCGACAATCTGGTCGACTCTACAGCCGGTCATGCTCTGATGAGTTTCATGGATGCCTACTCAGGCTTCCACCAAATACCCCTATGGAAAAAAGATCAAGAGAAGACGACCTTCGTCACTGATCAGGGGCTATTTTGTTACAAGGTGATGTCGTTTGGGTTAAAAAATGCACCGGCTACATTCCAGGGCATGACAAACACCGTTTTCATCAATCAGATTGGCAGGAATGTAGAAGCGTACATTGATGACATGATAGTCAAATCCAAGCTACAGACGGATCACCTACTGGACCTCCGAGAAACATTCACCACACTCAGGCGGCACCAGGTCATGCTTAACCCAAAGAAGTGTGTATTTGGTGTTGAGTCTGGGAAGTTTCTCGGATTTTTGATCGATCAGAGGGGCATAGAGGCTAATCCGGAAAAAGTACAGGCGGTCATTGACATGCGGTCTCCCCGCACTGTAAAAGAAGCCCAGAAATTGACCGGTTGCCTAGCGGCGTTGGGATGATTTCTCAGCTGGTCAGGTGACAAGTGTCTCTATTTCTTCCAGGCCATCCGAAAGAGGTCCAGATTTGAGTGGGGCGAAGAGGCGGAAATGGCATTCCAAAAGCTAAAGCAACATTTGCATTCGTTGCCAAGGCTAGTGAGCCCCCTGCCTTGGGAGGTCCTCTATATGTATCTAGCCGTCTCTGATCATGCCCTTAGTGTCGTTCTCCTCGCTGAGAGAGACGGTAATCAGCTCCCGGTGTATTTCATCAGCCATATTCTCAAGAATGCTGAGCTCCGGTACCCCATGATCGAAAAATTTGGGTTGGCCGTGTTCATCGCAGTCAAACGGTTAAAGCCCTACTTTTTTGCTCACCCGGTGATTGTATATACAGACCAGCCGCTCAAGCGCCCAATGACCACCATCGAGTCATCCGGGAGAATAATCAAGTGGGCTGTTGAAATACAGAGCCTCGAAATAACTTTTGAGCCCAGGCGGGCAGTGAAACCAGAAAATCCTAATCAGGTCTGGAAGTTATTCGTAGACGGTAGCTCTACAGCGAACGGTTGTGGTGCAGGCGTTATATGCCATTCTCCGGAAGGGGATAAGTTTGAATATGCACTACGGTTCCGGTTCCAAGCCTCTAATAATGAGGCGGAGTATGAAGCCCTGCTAGCCGGTATACGCATGTGTAAGGCAGCAGGGGCAACCAAAATCAGCGCCTGCTCAGACTCTCAATTGATTGTTAGCCAGTACAATGGTGACTACGAGGCCACCCATCCGGCTATGATCAAATATCTGCAGGCGGTCAGAGAAGAGGCCGTGTCACTTGATTAATTTCATCTAAGTCAGGTGCCCCGGTCCGAGAATAATCAGGCGGATGCCCTTTCCAAATTGGCATCATCCGCCTCCTATGATGCACCTAGAACGGTTTTTTGGGAAGTCATTGAGAAAAGAAGCATCGATCATGACCCCATAGGTATCCTGGACCGAAGTGCCACCTGGATGGACCCCATCCGGGGTTACTTGGCAGACGGTACCTTACCGGATGACCCTTCTGAAGCAATGGCGCTCAAGAAGAGTGCTCTCAGCTTTGTTATGCATCATGGAGAACTTCTCCGGAAGGGTTATCTACAGCCGTTTCTAAAGTGTGTAACCCCTGAAAGGGGAAGAGAGGTTCTAGAGGATCTGCACGCGGGTTTTTGTGCCTCACACATAGGTGGCAGGTCCTTGGCAAGAAGAACCAGACGGCAGGGTTACTTTTGGCCCACTCTTGAGGCAGACGCCATGGATTTGGTGAAACGGTGTGATAAATGCCAAAAGTTTCCCCGGCTGATACATCGACTGACAACTGACTTGACATCCATCCATAGCCCGGTTCCGTTTGCAAAATGGGGCATGGATATTTTGGGTCCGTATACGCCTGCCACAGCCGGTCGTCGACATATTTTGGTGGCAGTAGATTACTTCAACAAATGGGTTGAAGCAGAGGCGGTCAAAGGCATAAAAACAAAAGACGTGATCTCCTTCATTTGGAGAAATGTCATCACCCGGTTTGGGGTTCCAATGTCTATGGTCTTTGATAATGGACCTCAATTTGAAACGCCTGTCCTCAAGAGCTGGTTGGGAGACCAAGGAATCTCCCATTGTTTTGCATCCGTTGGTCGTCCTCAGGCAAACGGACAAGTTGAAGCCTTCAATAAGCTGATCTTAGACGGTATAAAAAAGAAGGTGGAAAGAGCCGGTGGATTATGGGCAGAGGAACTACCTCATGTCCTTTGGGCCATCAGGACCACTGAAAAAGGGGCAACCGGTGAAACCCCATTTCTTATGACATACGTTTCGCAGTGCTCCCCATTGAACATTATGAGCCAACGTTTCGCATCATGCTATATGATGAGGCGGCCAACTATGAAGCCATGCGGCTTGCACTAGATGCCCTCCCAGAGCGAAGGGGTAACGCAGCCTTGCGTCATGAGATTTACCGCCTGAGAATGACAAGAGCCTACAACAAGCAGGTTCACAAACGGCCTCTGAAAGTAGGAGATTTTGTGCTCCGCAAAATGGAAGCAACCGGTAGGGCTAATGAACAAGGCAAACTGACTCCAAATTGGGAGGGACCCTACCGGATCTTTGAAGAAGTACGAGACGGCACATACCGCCTGGAAACCCCAGACGGTAGAAAGCTGCCTAGAACTTGGAATGTAGATAATCTCAAAAAGTACTACTTCTAGAAATTGTATAGTTTTTGTATATTTCTGTATAATTAATGAGAAAGATTTACTACATATAGTGCTTACATGTGCCATGTCTTGTGCTTAAAACAAGCGACCCCCTTTACCTATTTCCCATGTGCCCTGTTTTGTGCCCAACACAAGCGGGCCCGGAAATTTAATTAACCAGCCGGTGACGCCCATTCGGGTGAATTCATCGAAGAGAACATCTCCCATTTGGGTGGAAAATTGTTCTCGTGGTAAAAAATCAGGCGGGTAGCATTGTGGGTTAGCATTCCCAAACATGCAACCGGCCCCCTCTTTGGATCGAGTACCATTCAAGGCTGATCTCAAAACAGACAGCCGTTACCTAATGTCCCGCCTAATCAACTAAGAGAAGGCAGGCAAACATTTGGGTTAGGTCAATAATCTATGAAGGGTATTCTTGCAAAAACCCAACCGGCAAATCGTTAAAAACGATTGGCACTTAGTACTTAGCTAAAATCTTTAGCATTTGCGCTATAGCATATGGATAGCCGCCTGGCACCATTTCGTCTATACCAACCTCCTATCCAGGGGCAATTACCTATCCTAACCCCAACAAGTCTTGCGGAAAAACATTCATGGTTTATACAAGGCAAAAAATAGAATTGCTTGCGAAGACTCAGACGGTAATGTTACCGGCTGGGTTCTCTTGTCTACCCCCACAAATTTCTTTGCCTTGCTTGCGAAGACTCAGACGGCAGTAATATCGGCTGGGTTCTCTTGACTACCCCCATAAATTTCTTTGCCTAGCTTGCGAAGACACATACGGCAGTAATACCGGCTGGGTTTTCTTGGCTATCCTCGCAAAAATTATTATACACAGCCGGCTTGCCGCTTGTCTAGGCTGATTTGCAAGCTGTTTATTCGAGTTCATTCAAAGCAAGAAAAAACGCGATATTCAAGACATTCAAAACAGCAAAAAGAAAGAAGCAAGTTCATTCAAAACCGGATCAACCGGTAGAAATATAGCAGAATTAATCGGCATAGCCGGTAAAAATGTTAAACTGTTTACAAGATAAACCGGCACAACCGGTGAAATGTCAGTGCTTAAAATGAAAAATAACAGCAGAGTAATCCGACCCTTCCGGCGCTATTACAAGATAATGCACGGCGCGCAGACCGGGAGGTCGCTGCTACTCTAGCTGCACTGTTACCCGGTCGCCCTGAGCCTGGCTCCCTTCCGGATGAGTTGGGTCGGTGTCGGGAACGGATCCGGGAGCAACCTCATCATCGACGGTCGCCTCCAAAGCAGCCGCTTCCGCCTGCATTCGTTGGAACTCAGCGTCCACCCATTGCTCATACGGTTCGGGCCCCGGCTTTCCCTCCTCTTCAGCCTGAATGGCCAGGTCTGCGTATTTGTAGGCGAGCTCCCAGACATTGTAGTCTGCACCTGGGTGGATGATGGAGAACGCCCTCTTCATTCTGTTTTGGCAGTCCTGCTCATTCTCCTCAATGAGCTGGCTCTGATCAGCTTCCAGGGTGGACTGAAAATTGCGCTGAGCATCTGCAGCCTCC
Source organism: Chenopodium quinoa (assembly GCF_001683475.1). NCBI lineage: Eukaryota > Viridiplantae > Streptophyta > Magnoliopsida > Caryophyllales > Amaranthaceae > Chenopodium > Chenopodium quinoa. The sequence goes on along the minus strand of NW_018743252.1, from coordinate 3,497,247 downwards.
TTGACCAGGCGATCATTCTCTAATTGCAGCCGTTTGCTGCTCTTCTCCGCCTGGTCGAGCCGCTTGAGGGGCTCTTCATGCTTTTTCAGCTCATCTTCAGCGTTATCCAGGGCCACTTGGAGGTTGTCGATTTTGAGCTTGGACTCTGAGAGGGCCCGTTGGAGGGACTTGACCTGATCTTCCTGCTGCATGATTATAGCTTTAGTTTCTAAGTCATGCACAATCATGGAATAGTGAGCAACCGGAGTCCTAGGAACCCTAAATGGGGATCCAATGCTCCCCACTATAAATAGTGGGAGAATCTTCATTAATGGGACATTGCATACAATCATAAATACACTTACACCAAAACCGAGCAATCTTAATTGCGGAATTCCCCCATTACGCGAGAAGTAATTTTACGCTTTACGCACTTTCTTCCTCCCGTACATCACTAACTTAATCGTCGGAGGCGGAGCTCCACCCAACCGGAGTCTTCGTGGTTTTGCAGGTACAGGCGGTCGGAGGGCATTCTTGGAATTGTAACTCTCCTACAGGACACTTCAGAAAACCCCGAAACACATTATAAAAAAAAGAAGATTAAATAAAACCTAATAAACTCCAATAAGCTTAGATAAGATTAATTTAGGAAAATCAATTCAGATAAACCTTATACAATTTTAAATTACATTAAAAGTCAAACTACAACCAAAAGTTCAAATTATAACTGAAATAAGTTTAAATAAGTTTGATAAGTTAGTAACACTTCACATTAATCTTTGATAAGTTTTATATTCCCCGTTTTTAGTTATTTAAATAAATATAAGTTAAATAAGATAAACCGTCATCCAAATTCAAATTACAATTGAACAATAGTATAAATTAAATAAGATAAGTAATAAGTTCATAACTCTCCTTTCTCTTCTCTCTTCTAAACCCAACCTCCATTGTTGTTTTTAAAGAGGATTCCATTGACTTTCACTGGTGGACAGCTCACCTTTTTTTTTTCTTCTTATATATATATATATATATATATATATATATATATGTTGTTTCGGGGTTTTTGGAGTCCCTCGGGAGAGTTACAATTCCAAGAATGCGCGTCGGCCGTCTGTACTTGCAAAACCACGAAAACTCCGGTTGGGTGGAGTTCCGCCTCCGACGATCAAGTTAGAACGTTTCCGGATGTATAAATGTACAGAATGTAAAGGTTTTTCTCTCGGATTCCGAAAGAATTCGACAATTAATATTGCTCGGGTTTTGTGTAAGTATTTATGAATGTGTAATAAATGAGGATTTTCCTCTATTTATAATGGAAGGGATCAGTTCCCCTGTTAGGGTTAAAGTGCCACGTGTCAGTAGAGGATTGGATCCTCTAGGACCTCTCTGAGGCTGACACGTGTCAGAATGCTATAGGGCCACGTTGTCAGGGTATTTTTACCCTAAACATTTTCCCCTCACAAGTGTGACGTGGCTTACCACGTGGCACCTGTGACAGGTGTCACGCTATGAGAAGGTGACACTTCGTCTTCCTTTTTTTCTTTTTTTTTATTTCGAATTTAAATTTAAAATGGGGATGTGACGGTTCACCTTCTGGGTTCTTCCTCTATAAGTAGAAACCCTCCCCCTCATTTTCAACACATTACATATTTTCAAAAATCTTCCTAAGAAAAGAGCTCTGAGACCGGCTGCTTTTATTTGCAAAAACTTCCCTCTTTCACTCATCCGGCTTCCGTCTGAGTGCTCTTTGCCCAATACAAACTTCAAATCGCCTGAGGACCCTTTGACCTTTCCCTAGCTTCCAATACATCCACAGCCGGTCACAACCGTCTGGGGTATTTTCAAGCAAATTTCCAAAAACCTTAGCTTCCAATACACCCACAGTCGGTCACAACCGTGTGAGGTATCTTCAAGCAAATTTCTAGAAAAACGTTTGGGTCTTTAGTGAAATTAAGCTGCTCTTCAAGGGGGTACATTTGGGCTACTGTCTGGGGTATCATCAAGCAACAAAGAGAATTTCCGACTGCTGATTTTAAGGAGTCAACCGTCTTCGGATTTTTTACAACTTTAAGGTACCGCCTTTACCCCTTGCAACGTTTTTGCGTTTTTCCGGTTGTATAACTTGTAAAGAATAACAGATTCACCCAACATAATCACAGCAAGGCCTAGGACAGTTGTCAGCCGGTCACCGGATACAACTGAGTCTAAGACTTGGGATGCCGTCTAGGGGTGTTTGGACCACCCTTACTCTTCTGCGAATCTGTCCGTCTACGTTCATGTGCAGGATTGAATGGCTCGAACGAGACGGACGACTGTAGACCCTGACTATCAGTTAGATGGCTCAGTAGAAGTTTCGGCTGACTTTTTACCTTATGACCAACCAGGTGTACCTAGCACGCCAGGGGATGATATCTTGGACGAATCCGAGGATATAGGCGGCGAAGAGACCGTCCAGCAATCAGACTCCACTGAGTCAACTATGGAACTGGATGCCCCCCAAGAGAATGAGGAGGCATATAAGTGGCCCTCTATTAACAACCTAACAGAGGCGCACATGACCGCCCAGGATGTGGTCACTCTAAATGTCACCTTACCCGCATTTTTGGAAAAGCGCCCGGTTGTGGTAGGATGGCATATTGTTGTGCCGCCTGTAGAGGTAACCGTCGTTCAGGATGACAACCTAGATCATGTCGATGATTATTTTGGCTGCTATGAGGAAGCGTTCAAAACCGACCTTCGGTTTCCCCTCCAAAACACAATAAAAGCCATTCTAAGGGGTTACGACCTTGGCGTTTGGCAGCTAACACCCAACTCTTGGTTGAATATACTAGGATATATAGCCGCCTGCGAGATGCAGGATATATCACCTAGCTAGGAGGCGTTTGCACATATACACTACTTCAGCCGTGCCCCAGGCGGCTGGAATGCGTGGTATAATTGACCACGCATCCGGAATTCATGATGACGCTTGACAAGCCGTCAAACTGAAGCAGCCGGAAGAGCAAGTTTTACATGGTTTCTTCCCCATCGCTGCAACTAAACCATCGGCTGCGTCGCTACAACACACACCCGGCTCTCCTTGGAAAGAAGTGTGCCCTTCCTAGAGTGCAGGAAGAGGCTTGGACACAAATAATGGAGACGATTCTCATCAAAAAGACCTCCTTGCCTTTGGATGATGGGACAGAAGTCATTGTCCCCGAGAACTGGGTCCCTCATCCGGAATGGCTAAAGGACGAGCCGTTCATTTCCACCTGTGGCCTAAGCACAATGTTTAGCAAACGTATGTTGATTGTTAACCGGCACTTTATGCCGTCTGTATCATACTTGAATGGGTTTTGACCTTTTAATTTTTCTTCCTTGCAGAGAAAGAATTAGAGATGGTGCCTCCTAAAAAGACACCGGCTAAATCTGCTGCAGAGATCCGGAAGGATCAATTGGAGAAAAAGAGGGCCCAACTGGCGGCCAAAGATGATAGGGTAAGTGCCGGCTAAGCTCTTTTACCGTTTTTATGATTTGAAGCTTGTTTTGATATTAACCGGTTGTTTGGTTTTCTTTTTCAGACGGGGAGCAAGAATGTTCCTCGTTCTTTAAGACAGATGTTGAAGAGACCGGGAGAGGAGCCCTCCCAGCCTGCTTCCAAATCAAGAAGGGTTCCAACTGCCCCTGCCTCTACCGGAAGGCTGCCTGTGCCTAAGAGGCCTACCTCAGCAGGCAAAATCCTGAAAGACCTTTGCTAAGCACAAGTTTGGCTGAGGTTGGAACGAGGGAGCCCGAAATTCCCTCAAGCTGGGTGTTTGCTGTAGCATCCGGCTCTAATGCGGCTGTGGGTGGAATAACCCCTCAGCCTAAAAATCAAGGTATGGCTCTCACCTTTGATCCCCCCTTGCCGCTTGGGCCTATGCGAGTTAAGTCCCAAGCGACCTAATCAGGGGATTCTTCAGGCAGCCGGCAGAATGTAGGCGTCGCCTATGCTGAGTACTTAACCAATAAATCTATTGATGCAGATGCCTCTTCTCGTTGGCCAGACCTCAAAAATTATGCCAAGAGAATGTTGAGGACCCTCAACCGGTCCAAGAAGGAGGCGGTGCCGGGTATACACCAGGTCAACATAGACCGCATTAACTCACTGCTCATTGAGGTAATTGACCGGTTGGGGTAATTTTGTGCCACTTTAATCTTTTTTCGGTTGTAGCGTAATTGAAATACTAACCCCTTTTGTGCTGACTTTGCAGGTGATGTTGAGGGTGGACGGCATGAAGGTCCCCTTGTGGAAGAAGTAAGAGGAGGTAAGGGATGCCAATAGAAGGGCAGCCGACCTTATTGATGTTACCCAATATAACACCCTTATGTATGAAATCCAAACTAAAAGCCAGGAGATGAAACAGGAGGAGCTAATCAAGGAAATCATGGTTGCTGCTGACACAACCAACAAGAAAGCAACCGACTTTGAACTTCAAGTCAAAAACCTCCAAGCTGATGTCAAAGCATTGGGGGATGCTGACAAGGAGAATGCTGAGCTGCGGTCAGAGGTCAACCGCCTGAGAAAGACCGGCTGATCACCGAGAATGAGCGCGACTGTGAAGAGCGCATGAAGATGGCCTGGTCTATGATCCATCCGGACACCGACTAGGCTTTCTTTGACCTGCGGTACAAAAACGCCACTGAGGTGTTCGATGCCCAGGTTCTCGGAACAGAGAAGCCGGCTCCCTTTGAAGAGCCGAGGAGGAAGAGGAGGAGTAGACGGAAGATCAAATGTCGGGCGAGGCTAACGAAGCTAAAGCCCAGCAAACTCAAGACACTCCTCTTTCCGGCCAGGGCCAGCCGTCTCAGTATCAGCAGCAGCAGTAGTAACCTAATTTGTTTCTTCTTCTTTTTTTATCTCCGGTCTGCGACCCGTGTAATTTTCTTGTATCTCCTTTCCCCGGACATAGGTCCGGATGACAATCATTTATCCCGACTGGGTTGGTTTTGCCTTTGATGTTATTTGCTTCAATTTTTGTAATCTTTTCTCGTACAAATCTTTTTATTTTTGCAATTTGATTCGGTACGTGCGGTATGTCAGATGCATTGGCTATGCCTGCCCCTGGACCGTTGTTTGCTTACTACCCAAATCCAAGCAAGCAGCCGTCCAAAAAAGCATCCGGACGAATAGATAGGCGGTCATTGACCATATTTAAAAAATGTAGAATTATTCTAAGTTGGATTAGCAGACGGTGCCGGCTAGGGCCAACCTAGATTATTTTTCTAACCGTTTGCCGGTTACCCTTTGGGTATTCGTCATTGCTAAGGTTGAATTAATTGCTAAGGTTTTAACCTTGCTTAATTTGGGTTTGTAACCGGCTGTAGTGCTTTTGGGCAAAGACCGGTTATATACGACCAAGATTTGGGTTACCGCCTGTGTTGCTTTGAAGCAACGATCAATTGTATCTTGGTTTCAATTGATCTTTCAAACGACCATGAGTTATCTTTAACCTAGACAGTCGGTTAAAGCCGCTTGAGTTATGATTTATAGAACAATGTATCACCCAAATGGGAGATGCTCTCTTCGACGAATTCACCCAAATGGGCGTCGCCGGTTGCCTGCTCATGTTGGAGCAGGCGGTTTAATATATATCCGGCCATTGGCCTTGTGAATAGCTAACTTTGATACTTAGCCTACGTCTACTCAGTTTAGAGCAGATGGTTGCTCGGTTGTGCATTGCACAGATGGGACTGTGTACAAAAGACAATGAAAATAAAGCATTCTTTCATTAATATACTCTATTTACAAAGATTTACAAGTCTTTAGAAGTAGTATTTTTTCAATTTATCTACATTCCAAGTTATGGCTAGCTACCTGTCGTCTAGAGTTTCCAGGCGGTAGGTGCCGCCTCTTACTTCTTCAAAAATCCGATAGGGGCCCTCCCAATTATGGGTTAACTTTCCTTGCTCATTAGCCCTACTAGTTGCCTCCATTTTTCGTAACACAAAGTCCCCCACTTTTAAGGGTCGTTTGTGCACTCTTTTGTTGTAGGCTCTCGTCATTCTCAGACGGAATATCTCACGATGCAAGGCGGCATTGCCCCTGCGCTCCGGGAGTGAATCCAGTGCTAGACGCACGGCCTCCCAATTTGCCTCTTCATCATAGAGCATGATTTGAAGTGTTGGCTCATAAAGTTCAATGGGTAGGACGACTTCAGTGCCGTATGTCATGAGAAACAGGGTTTCACCGGTTGCCCCTTTTTCAGTTGTCCTAATGGCCCATAGGACATGATGCAACTCATCCGCCCATAGACTGCCAGCCCTTTCAATTTTCTTCTTAAGGCCGTCTGAGATGAGTTTTTTTAAGGCTTCAACTTGGTCGTTTGCTTGGGGACGGCCGACTGATGCAAAACAATGTGAGATCCCTTGATCTCCCAACCAGCTCTTGAGGGTAGGCGTTTCAAACTGAGGACCATTTTCAAAGACCATAGACATAGGTACCTCAAAACGGGTGATGATGTTTCTCCAGATAAAAGAGATGACATCCTTTGTCTTAATGCCCTTGACCGCCTCTGCCTCAACCCATTTGGTGAAGTAATCTACAGCCACCAAGATATACCTCCGTCCTCCTATAGCTAGGGGTGTACAAAAACTGGACCGGACCTGAAACCGGACCTGAACCGACCTGACCTAGACCCGTTGATTCAGGTCCGGTCCCGGTCCTTGAAAATCAAGGTTTTCGGTTTCGGTCCGGACCCGGTCTCAAACCGGGGGTTTCAGTTTTGGACCTGAAACCCGTAAAAATTGCATTTAAAAAAAAAATAAATCAAAAATCAAAAATCAAAACTAACGCTTCAGTTCACTACTTCATTTTTAACTTCTAACCCTAACTGGTTATCTTCTAGCCTCCCTCACTCTCACAACTCTCAGTCATCTCACGGTCTCTCGGCCCAACGCCAACGCCAACACCTCCCTGCCTCCCTCACTCTCTCAGGAGACGCCCACCGTCCGGCGTCCACCGCTTGCTACATCAGCCAGACAGCCACCGCGCTAATCTCTAGTAAGTTTTTGCATGTTGAATTTTTTTTTTATTTCATTTCTTTCGAATTCATGTTTTTTTTGGTTTTTTGAGTTTAAACAACTGTTTTCAAATTCTTTTAGTTCATTTGTTTCGAATTCTTGTTGACTTTTGGTTTCTTTCGAATTGTGAGCATAATTTCTGTTTTATCTATTTTTATTTTGGGGGTGGAGACCGTGGAGTTTTTCGGGGCTGGGGTGGTGTTTTCTGAATATTTGTGGTAGTGTGGGGTGGTGTTTTATGTGGGAATAGTGATGTTGATAAGAAGTATGGTTTATTTTTGACTTACCCACTTCATCCTGAGGATAGTGTGAGCTCTATTGCGCACTTGCTTAGTTTTCGAATTCGACACCAAGTTTACCGCAGATATATAACCCAAATGCGAAATTTAGTGCTGGGATTGGGATTGTGTTTATTCCTGCTAAAAGAATAAATATCTTAAGAGAATCAAAGTACTATTTGTGCAGTGATTTGATTTGTTTTACTTTTATGATGGTAGTTTAATTACTCAATTAAATGTAGAAGTAATTAATTAACTGGTTATTTGTTGCTTTAGGAATTGTTGTTTTCAATGAATTTTAATGTTCAAGAGCAACAGTGATTGTGTTGTTCTGTTTTGAGGGTGTGCATTTCTTCACAAAAAACAAGAGCTTAGGTGTGAATATGTGATCATCTATCTGATTTCCCTCTATTTTTTTGGTTGATTTTTTAAGTTTTCAATTTATTAATCTGAAATATGAATGCTCCAGACAAACCAAATGGAGTGCTTGATGCACAAAATCTCAGTATTGGGTGTAAGGCTAACCAAGACCTAAGATTATATTCATTCTGGATCACAGCCTTTGAATCTCTAAGATTATATTCATTGTTATTAATCATTAATATATTCTATATTGTGTCCTATTTAGAGGTGCAACGTGGTGAATCTAACGATGTAGACGATGAAGTTGTTTTCGTGGACTCATTAGTGTGAATCAGGCAATCAAAGGGAAAACAACTCGTCCAAATTCAAGTTGTCGTTGGATAATTTATGTATTTCTAGTATTTAAAACCTAAGAGACTCTATGTAATGTTATGAGTTTTCGTGAACTCATTTGTATTTTCGGTGGACTTATTTGTATTTTTTGTGTTTGGTAATTGGGACTTTATAGACTTTATGTAGTTTTGTGATTGATAATTTGGGATTTTATGTAATTATTAAATTATGCAACAGGTCTAAAACTCACAAAACAGGTCCATATGCAGATCCAACAGGTTATTTATTAAAAAAAATAAAAACGAAAAAATAACAAAACAGGTCTATTCAGGTCCAAACCCGGACCGGACCTAATTTTTCAGGTCTGACCCAGAACCAGACTTGTTGAATTAGGTCCAGTCCCCGGTCCTCGTAATTCCCTAATTCAGGTTCCCGGTCCAAACAGGTCCGGTCCGGTTTTGGACCGGTGTACACCCCTACCTGTAGAAGGCGTATATGGACCTAAGATGTCCATGCCCCATTTTGCAAACGGAACCGGGCTGTAGATAGCCGTCAAATTAGTGGTCGGTTGGTGTATGAGCCGGCTAAATCTTTGACACTTATCGCACTTGTCCACCATTTCCATGGCGTCTGCCTCAAGAGTGGGCCAAAAGTAGCCTTGTCGCCTGACCCTTTTTGCTAGAGTTCTGCCGCCTATATGTGATGCACAAAAGCCCGAGTGCAAATCCTCTAGAACCTCTTTCCCCCTTTCAGGGGTAACACATTTTAGCAGCGGCTGGAGGTAACCCTTCCTGAAGAGTTTCCCCTTGTAGATCTCAAAACTTGAGGCTCGCTTTTTCAACGCAGCCGCTTCTAAAGGGGTGTCCGGCAAAGTGTCGTCTGCCAAATAAGCTCGGATGGCATCCATCCAGGTAGAGCTTCAGTCAAGAACTCCAATGGGATCATTTTCAATGCTTCTTTTTTCCATGACTTCCCAAAAGACTGACCTAGGCGCATCACAAGAGGCGGATGATGCCAACTTAGACACTGCATCTGCCTAATTATTTTCTAACCTGGGCACCAGACTTAGATGAAATTCGTTAAGTGTCCTGACCTCATCTTTGACCGCATGCAGATATTTTATCATAGCCAGATGGGTGGCCTCGTAGTCACCATGGTATTGGCTAACGATCAACTGAGAATATGAGCAGGCGTCAACTTTCCTTGCCTCTTCCGCCTTACACATGCGGATACTGACTAGCAGGGCCTCATACTCTGCCTCATTATTCGAGGCTTGGAACTTGAACCGTAGTGCATATTCATATTGGTCCCCTTCCGAAGACTTGCAAATTACGCATGCACCACAACTATTCATAGTAGAGCTCCCTTCTACATAAACCTTCCAGACCTGATCAACATTGTCCGGCTGAGCCGGCCTTGTCATTTCCACAATGAATTAAGTCGGCGAATGCCTGACCCTTCACTGCCTTTCTTGGTTCGAAGGTGATTTCCAGACTTTGCATTTCAATAGCCCACTTGAGCATTCTGTCGGATGACTCCAAGGATGTCATTGGCCGCTTGTGGGGTTGGTCTGTATAGACCACCACCGGATGTGCTAAGAAGTATGGTTTCAACTTCTTGACTGCCGTGAACAAGGCGAGGCCAAATTTTTCAACCAAGGGGTACCGCAGCTCAACATTTCGAAAAACATGGCTAATGAAATAGACCGAGATCTAGATGCCCCTCAGCTAGGAGAATGGAATTAAGGGCATGATCTAAGACGGCCAAATACATATAGAGAACCTCTCCTGCTAGAGGGCTGACTAGCCGTGGCAATGAGTGAAGGTAAATTCTCAATTTCTGGAATGTCGTCTTAGCATTTACCCCCATTCGAATCTAGTCTTCTTTTTTATTGCCTGGAAGAAGTAGAGGCACTTGTCGCCTGACCGGCTGAGGAATCTTCCCAATGCCGCCAGACAACCGGTAAGTTTTTAGACTTCCTTGACAGTACGGGGTGACTTCATGTCAATCATCGCCTGTACCTTTTTCGGGTTGGCCTCTATCCCCCTTTGATCAATAAAAAATCCAAGAAACTTCCCAGACTCAACACCAAATACACACTTCTTGGGATTTAGCATGACCTTGTGCCGCCTGCGTGTGGTGAAGGTTTCTCGGAGGTCAGCAAGGTGATCCGTCTGTAGCTTAGATTTTACTATCATGTCATCAATGTACGCCTCTACATTCCTCCCAATTTGATTAATGAAGACCGTATTAATCATTCGCTGGAAGGTAGCAGGCGCATTTTTCAGCCCAAACAGCATCACCGTATAACAGAATAACCCTTGATCAGTGAAGAAGGCCGTCTTCTCTTGATCTTTTTTCCACAAGGGTATCTCATGGAAGCCTGAATAGGCGTCCATGAAGCTCATCAAGGCATGACCGGCTGTAGAATCGACCAGACTGTCGATCTTTGGAAGTGGATAGCTATCCTTCGGACATGCCTTTTCACAAGGACAACGTTTGCCACCCAATCCGGGTAGTAGCATTGCCGAATGAACCCGACATCTAGCAGCTTCTTGACCTCGGCGGCTGCTGCCTGAGATCTTTCCTCGCTGTGGTTCCTCTGACTGTTCCCCGATCAGTGATTGCTATTGCTTCTCTTTTTTAACGGCCACCAGGTGGTCCGCCTTTTTCTTTTTGCCGACTGCTTTGGGAGCAACCGCGGCTTCCTTGAAGTCATCAAGGTCGATGGGCTCCTCGCCTTGGCCGGCTGTGGCCACAGTAGGCTTGACGTCTGAGAGGTAACACTCCCTTGCGGTCTTCTGATCCCCATTCAGGGAACCCACTGACCTATCATCCCTCTCAAATTTAATAAGCATGAGGGATGGGATGATGACTGCCTTGGACTCGTTGAGGGTTGGACGGCCCAAAATCAGATTATAGGCGGTCAATTCCTCGACCACCAAGAACTTGACGACCATGTGCCGTCCCTCCCCCTTTTCTCCTAGCCGGATGGGTAGGTCAATCCTCCCCACCGGATGCACTACCCCTCCCCCAAAGCCATCTAAGGGGTGAGAGACCTTGTGCATGTTGCTACGCTTGTACTTGAGCTTCGCCAAGCACTGACAGCTTATAAGGTCAGATGAGTGATAACTTGTTATTTGGCATGATTTTAGGGTATTTTTGAACCTTGTTTTCGTTATTAATCGACATCAAAGTTCATTTTTTACCCTATTTTTATGCAAATTTTGTACCATTCATGCTTCACAGATTGTTTGTATTTTTGATTTAATGTAGCTATTTTTAGCACTATGGATATGATCAAGCATGAGTGAGCAAGGATAAGGGCAAGCTTGGTTGATAGAGCCATGGAGGAAGAAGGAGGAATGCCTTAAAGGGAAATGAAATTTTTTTGGAGAACCTTGAAAGGTCATTTACGTAAGCGTCAACTTCTACCAACCTTCAAATTGGAGATTAAAGTTCGTCTCAAGAGCTTTCCAACGACTAGTCACAAGTCCATTTCCAGCAAGAAACGAAGAAGTTACAGCCTCCCAAAGTTAAGCTATCTAGGCAGGGCATTTTGCACAGATGTGCAAGATGATGGCACGTCCGTTCAAGGCTGCACGTCCGTGCCAAAATCTGCACGTCCGTGCAGACCTTGGCAGTAGCTTCTGCACGTCCGTGCCAAACTTGGCACGACCGTGCTGGGCCTTGCACGTCCGTACCAAATCTAGCACGCCTGTGCAGACCTGCAGTCGAACTCCGTCCTTTTTATTTAGGGGTATTATAAATACCCCCCTTGAGCTCATTTGTACGGACTATGAAGGTTTTTAGTGCTTTCTCTTAGTTTAGCAATTTTAGAACATCAAAACTCTCAAAATCATTAGTTAGTTATTAATTGTAGCTTGGAAATATTCAACTTCAATCATTGTAGAAGACAAAGTCCACCATTGTTGCTCACTTTGAAGCTTCATAGTAACCATTTCTTACTCATCTTTTCCATTTCTCTTTACTTTGTTGGTAATTATTTGCTAGTTCTTGCATGTTTAGATTGTTAATTAGCTTAATCCTTAGTTTGAACTTGTTCATGAATTGCTTGAAATCTTTAATTGCTTTAATCTCCATGGATTGTGAGTTAATTTCTAGGGTTGGGTAAAACCCTCAATGTAGTCACTAATAAATAGTTTCATGTGCTAATTTGGTTGTTGTGGGATGTTAATTAGTTGAGCTCAATTGATTTAATTGCTTAGTTCTTTTATATGGCCATTGCTAGAATTATTTATCCAAGCTTCCTCAACGAAGGATCGAGAGATGAACTTGAGTTATCTCCCTTATGCTTGATTGACTTGAAATGCCATGAGAATAGGAATTTCCGGTCAAGGGAATATTTATGGCATCGTGATTATGATGTAACACTTGTTTTATGCTCTGTAACCACGAGAGTAGGGTGTATTCATGATTCAAGTGATCCCTCTAGCTTGAGAGAGTGGTTGGGTGCCTTAGATGACTTCCCCTAATTTATCCCATTAATTTACCTTGTTTGTGCATGCTAATTGTGGTTTGTGATGAAGTTGAGTGGTATAACCCGAGCCCTAGATTCCTCTAAATATTGTTAATCTCCTCTTAGCTTTAGTTGAATTGAACTAGTAGAAGTTACTCATGACTAAACCAATTTCGACTTCATTAAGTTTATTTAAACGGTAGTACGTACTCGATGGTTGATTCAACGCCTCTCTTGGGTTTGACCCTTCTTACCCTTGCTACTAGTTAGTGAGACCAACATAGGATTTATTATTTTGGTAGGCTCGACGACGGCCTATCAACGAGCTCCCAATACCAATAAGGATCCGGCCCACTCGTTGGTTGACAACCTTGCATTCGATGACTAAAGGGTCATCATGAGGCCGCCTGACCTTGCCCCAACCCTTCTTAGAGATGAAAACCTCAAGGAAGGTGTCTTTCGACGCCTGGGCCTCATCCACTGAGTTGACCAACTTTCTCATGTTGTCCTTGGTACCCCGGATGGTAGTACCCCCTCCCACGAAGCCGCCTGCTATAGTAAAGATCTGCTCTTCATCAGTGTCAGAGCTTATAGCAAGGTTGTCAGGATTCTTGGTCGGTTGTCCATTGTTTGCTTTGGGGTTACCCTTGGACTTCAGCATATAGGACTTCAAAGCCCCCTCATCAGCCAGACAATCTAGTAACCGCCTGAGGCTATAGCAGCCATTGGTGTCATGGCCTATATCCTCATGGAAATGACAGTACTTGCTCTTGTCTCGACTTTTGATGGGACTTTTCATTGCTACCGGTTTTTCAATGGTAAACCGGTCTTTGATCTCCATGAGCATTCCTTGTTGAACTCGTACTTGGGGACGTACGACTTCAACTCTCTCTTTTTCTTCTGGGACAGCTGATAAGAATGGTATTCCACCCAGACTTCTTTTCTTTGCTTGCTCTCTTCTTTTTTAGCCGGCTGAGTAGACCGGCTCTCCTTTTTATCAGAATTTTTAGGGTCCGACGGGTGCTTGATGGCACAAAGCTCCGTTGCCTGTATGTAGGCTTCGGCTTCCATCAATGCCTCTTAGAAGGTAGCAACCCTCTTTCTAACTAGGTCGAACTTGAAAGTCGACCCATCCTTCAGACCCTTGAAGAAGTCTGTGTAGGCAACTTCATCAGACATCCCTTGAATCCGAATTCTCATCAAATTGAACCACCTAACATAGGACCTTAGCCCTTCTCTATCTCCCTGCTGAATAGCCCCCAAGTCGAGACTTGTCTTTTTGGCAGGGATGTTCAGCGAACAGGTATGCAAGCGTCTTGAAGTTGTTGATGCATCCGGCTGGAAGATTGCCAAACCATCTTTGGGCTATGCCTTTCAATGTTGCAGGGAAGCATCGGCACCAGGCGGCATCATCCCATTAGGTGTTCTTCCGGGTTGGTGGTACCATCATAGGTACCAACCAACACGTTCTTAACCTTGGCCGGCTGAGCCGCCTTGGTTATCTCTCTGGAGAACGCCGACGGTTGTTCCCCAAGGTTTAGCAGCCGGAGCTGCCAGTCCATGGGCTGGACATTTTGTGCCGCCTGACCCCCAAAGAGGGTTGACTGCATGCATGGTGATCCATACGGCATATATGGCTTTTGGGGCACATACGGAGCCGGCTGGATAATCTGAGGGCCAGTACGTACGGACATGCCGCGTGACTAACTCTTTCGGTTTGTTTTCGAATACTTCATTGAAGTATTCCGGAAATTGTCAGGGTAAGTCGACGTTGAGGCCGACTCAGACAATTGTTGACTTCTCTTCTCTTGGATGAACATCCGGGGATCTAAGTATGTCCTTTTTGACCTATCCGGCTGAACTTGACGGATGTCCTTCCTTTGCCCTGACAGGGAAACGAAGTTTGGATAGTGTTTAGGGTAAAATTACCCATGACAAATGGACCAATCCGGACCTGCCACGTGTCCACCACGTGGGCCGATCAGCGTCCGCCACTTGTCACCCTAAGAGGTCCAACATGGACTAATCAGGTCACATCATGTGGCCCATTATTCGCCAACCTGGAAAACGGCCATCGCAGGCCCAATTCCCGAGGCAAGCCCAATCAGTCCTAGGTTTTCCCAGAAAACCTAGTACTGGGCACGTACTTCGAGGCTATATAAACATGTCATTAGCCTCCATAAACAAGAGAACCATCTCACCTAGAGAAGTCTAAACACATTGATCACTCCTCCCCTAGAGGAACCAGATCTCCCACCTTTACTTTCCGCATTTATTACTCCTCACACAAGTACTAACTTGACCGTTGGAGGCGGAGCTCCCACCACAAGGAGTCTCCGTTGTTTTGCAGGTACATGCGCAAGGATACCAGTCCGGAATTGTAACTCTCCCGCAGGACATCAAAAAACCCCGAAACATTTTGGCGCCGTCTGTGGGGAGAGTACTTTCGAGATGGCATCACAGTCTGTACCGATTTTAAGCGACAAGCGTCCCATGGACGACCCTCAGGTCTACACTGACCAGGATACTGATAATGAGGTTGAGGTGGAGACACACACGGCCTCAGACGGGACCCTAAGGGCCCGACGTACCCGTCCCACCGAAAGGAGGGAACGGGAGGACTGCCAGGCTGGTCCTAATAAAGCAACTGGCCCACCGCCTGAACATCAACAGGAGGCCAAGGGATCTGCCCCCATTACTAGGAACGAACTCATGACCCTCATGAGTAGTTTCAAGGGGGAGATCCAAGACATAATCAATAAAAGGGCGCCTGTTCCACCAAAGGAACAGTCGGCCAGAAGACCCTCCCATCCTGGGAGGACGAAGCCTGTCAAGGAGTTGGTGTCAAGCATATATGTTATTATTGCCAAATAATTATTATGAAAAAAAAAGCGCTTAAGGTAGGCGCCTAACTTACTGATTCTATGAAAGCAAAGCTCCACTAAAACCTTAGGTGGCAATCCGCTACACAATTAAAAGCTTCTCCTTCTGTACATTAGAGAGAGGTGTCAAAGACGTGAGGCCCTTGGGATCTGACGCCTGCTTACATGAGTATAGCAAGCCCACAATCAAGCTAACCTTTGAGTTTAAGAAGCGGCATACGCAACAAATGTTAACTAAGCTCAAGTCCTCGTATCCATGAAAACCACTCGGCACTTTTACCTCCAAGAGCGTAGCTACCAAGCGGCCTCTTGACTCAATGCGCAGCCGACACTCTACAAGAGGTACAGACGACCATCTTAACGCATTTGGTTGTGTAGCCAGCAAGCTCTAACAAAGCTGCGTATGAAAGAACGATAGGCGACCAAGTACTACTGGCGTCAAACGGCCAGATGCTGGGAATCGGATGTTCAAGCTTGTAGGCTATTATTATTATCAAATCATTATTATGATTATGATTTAAAAAAAAATAATAAAAAAAACGTCATCATCAATTGCCAAGTATTTGCTTTGCCTTATGAGTTGGTCCACTCTGAAAGTGGCATTGAAACTCAATTTGGTGATGACAGGCGGCACATGAGCTAATAAAATAATGTTAGCTAAGTGACTAAGCTTCAATGTGGCTTTCCACTAGCACCTTACTATCCATTAAAGTTTTTGGTGCAAGCTCAGGTAAGGTGGACTATACGGCACTATGATGTTTAATAAAGAGAAGAAGCAGGCGACATTGTAAATGGTGGTCTCTTAGCTTAAAACCGAGGTCGAGAGGTTGAGCAAGACATCCGACTGAGTTAATGTGGAGCATCCGGCCTTATCTTACGACGACCTCTGTACATAAGATCATCCACCAAGGTAGCCCCGTGTGATCATAACAGGGAGGCGGCCCTTGAGTAAAAAACAAGTTCAAGTGACACTAGGCATAATACCTAGTGTATGTGATGACCTTGAAAAAAGAGCAAGAAAAGCATGCGGCCTTTTATGAACAAGTATACATTATACAATACACATAATACTATACAAATATCAGGCGGCAATATGGTGTAGTGAGCTCAATTCGAGTTTATGCAGCTCCATGCAAACAAGCGGCCTCATAAGCAGCCGGTCCTCAGCATCGTACCTCAAGCAAGCAAGTAAGAGGCAGCCAGCCAGGAACAGGCGACACTTGCAAGCAATTGCGGCAAGCGTATGTATAGCTTGGTTGAGCAAGTTTTAAACAGCCGGTATGCTCCACAAGTAGGCTCAAGCAAAGTAACTCTTGAGTCTCGAAGTATAATGGGCAAACAATCATACTTGAAATTCAAGAATGATTGCGATAGTAGTAATACGACACTCCAAGACAAGCGCCTCTAATACCAAGCAGCCGACCTTGATTTACGATGGGCTATTTGATGATACGAGCAGCGGCAATTGTTAGTATAAAAGAAACCCCTTTGCTCAAACTATACATGCGGCATTCAAAATAAGGAAGGCGGCTCTTGGATAAACAACAAGCATCAAGTGACACTAGGCACAATACCGAGTGTAGTCTTGAACTTGAATTTGAAAACAAGCAGCTAAAAAAGCGGCCACTTAAACCGATCGTAAGTATGAGGTTGAGCATTGGCACCCATGCAAGAGTAGGCGGCACCTTGCCCCTCAAGAAATCAATCGGCCGCCAAAACAGCCGGCTACCTGACTTGTTAAGTCCAACAACATACGTTCGACATCCTCATGTATGTTGTGGCTATGCGTACCAGCAAGTTGTCCAGCTAGGAGCTTTGAAACCTGCTGTGTATACAAGAGCATGATCCGGAAGGCATTCAGCTTTGTGTGGTTGTCATAGGCAGCCGCCTGTATCATGAACAACCACCAACCTTATCACCCAAAAAAGAGGCGCCCAAGAGAGACGGCCAGGTGAATCTTCGAACCTTGAAAGCAAGAACTTTAATGTCTCATACTTCGAAAACAAAACAGGCGGCAATATGGTGTATGAGCCTAATCCGAGACTCCAAACAGTCGGCCTTATCTTGAGGCGACCCCATGCGTAAGATCAAGCTAAGTACGGAATTTCGGATCATGGGTGAGCAATCATCATGTGTGCTTATCAACAAGATGCCCCACTAACAACATCACAACCGGCTACGATCATTGATAAATATGACAAGTGGCATCCTAAAGGGATAGCATATTCGAGGACAGTCGGCACATCATAGCCAACTAAATTATTAAGAGCAGCCGGCAGTAACACAAAAAATTTGGGTAGAGGACGTATGTATGTATAGACGCCATGCCGAATAGAAAATTTTGAGGAAACCAACCAGCACCATGAGAGCCCCAAGTAGGCAACACCTAAAAGTTTTCCCTCAAGAAAGCAGGCGACATAGCGCATTGTCTTGAAAAGTTGAGCAAAGTATAGGCTACAAATGACAAAGCCCCCAACTAGCTAAATACGGTCGGCTCTATGTTTTCTCAATTTCAATCAATGAGAGCCGAGAGAAATAGTTAAGCTTTCTAATGTAAGAAGTGCAAATTGATATTCCAGAAGCATACATCCATAATCACGCATACATAACTCAACTCTCACGGGCTACCGAGAGGAATAGCACATGGTTCGTAGTAATATAATCGGCCATGAGACTGAATGCTTTAACTTGTTCATATTCTAGTCTCTTACTGTGAAAGCTGGGCATTGGCGTCTCGCCCAAGGAAGCAGGCGGCAACAGCACTTGGCCAGGTGGCAGCCGGCCTGAACCCAGCCACGCAACAGCCAGGCGGCAGCCGGCCACATCCCAACCACTAACATCCGGCCAACAGTGTACACAAGCAATGTGAGTGCTCGTGTTACGCATGGACTGCTACACGAGATGGTTATGTATGGCTTATTATGAAGAGGTCATTTGTGAGCTTCAAAACAGGCGGCCCTCACTGCTTATCCATCGTTAATGGCTGGTAACGAGCAAGAGCAGCAAAACAATCGGACACCTTACATCAATCATGCAAAGATAAAGTTATCTTTATCATGGTTTTGTAATGCATGATAGTATATAATTTCTAATTAAAAAATTATTATATAAAATAATAGCAATAATATTTATAATAAAGCTAGTGAAATCGATCGTGAGTATGAGGCTGAGTATGAGCAGGCGGCCACTAGCTCATACACATGACTGGATACGCAACTTGGTATGAACGCCTGGTCTTGAGAAGTTTGTAAATTTATAAGAACAGGAAACCTTCATTACACTCAGTTGGCTCAAAACAACCGGCCATTGAAACCGATTATAAGTAAGACCGAGCATGGGCATCTATGTTCGAGCATGAAATAACAGTCGATCACCTCCATGCAATGCTAGTCGGCACACCCATCAAAACCAGCCGGCCTAAGTATGGAAGAACTAGCGTAAGGCACCTTGATATGCCGAGAGTGGGGCTAGACGGCCGCCTGCATTCATATTTGTTGCCACAAGAGTTCTAATCATTATTATGATATAACCTAAGGTTATTAAACCTGGCAGCATAGTCGGCACCCTATTGAAGAGTAGCCGGCCCCCTATACAACGAAGTCTTGTAGCTTGAGCACCAATTAAGATCTTCAATCATCATCATCGTTGTTAAAGTTCAAGCGGCACCCTGATCTGGTCGGCCGAGTGTTAATAGCTTGAGTACTCGACCACATGTATATGGGGCAAAGCAACCTCCTAAAATGACATGAGTATATACAAATTAGGGTTGGATGGAAATAGACAGCAAGGTCACAAACCACATAAAAACAAGTCTAGCATGACCACCTGTCCCCATTCGAAGAAAGTAGAGTCATCAATCAAAGAAGGAGGCGTCCCAACGTCATCCACCCTCCATGGAAGGGAACTAACTTATCCTCAGAGGGGCATGCCGCCTGTACCTTTACAGTCGGCTACTCTCCATTGAGTATTTTACTATATCTTCAGAGGGGCATGCCTCCTGTACCTTTATAGTCGGCTAGTCTCCATTGAGTATTTCACTCTATGATCAGAGGGGCATGCCGCAGTACCTCTATAGTCGGCTACTCTCTGCTTTGATTATTTTACTCTATCACCAGAGGGGCATGTCGTCTGGACATACAATCGGCTACTCTCCATAGAATATGGCCGACTGGTTCCAAAACAAACGGCCACCCTCCTATACTTAGCTAAAAAATGATCAAGGCCTGGCCGACCCTGTGCCTAAACAGGCGACTACCCTCCTCTTACCTAGCACCTACGTTCACCAAGAACTATCCAAGGCCAAAAGCCGAATGATCAGTCCAGGCGCCAAGCCAACTGATCCAATCTTTAAACTAATACGACCTGTCGCAACATCATAGCAGGCGTCCGACGGCATCCCTCCGAATGAAATTCGTCGCAGAGAGCAGCTCCCTTTTGGGTGGAACATTGCTCTATAAATTAATTACACGGCACCTATACGACTGTCCCCAAGGGCAACCACGTAGCCGTTTTTGAGACAATGATAACTCTATCACTAACCAAACCAGTGGTAGCAGTTGACATCTGAGTCGGATGACCCCCTGTATTACTTGGGATAAATGCAGGGGGTACCTCTTGAGTTAATAGCCAACAAACATTAGCGAATCAAAAGGTTCGGCCGGCCTCCGCCGCCTGGTACCTTTACTACTCAAGCAGGAGTGACGGCGACTGAGTAACACCAAAGTCAACTCATAGGCACTCCCTCAAACTTGGTATGGAACCTAAAAGGTTTGAGTAGACCGCCTGTTTTTTGGTAAACAGGGGCACTCAAACCCCTATTCCTACTAGGTAACCACTCCTTGGGTTAATAGCCAACAAACATTGGCGAATCAAGGGGATCAGCCGGCCTCCGCCGCCTGGTACCTCTACTACTCAAGCTAGAGTGTGACGGAGACTGAGTAACTCCCATGTTAACTTATAGTCACTCTCTCAAACTTAGTATGGAGCCCAACAGGTATGAGTCGCCCGCCTGTTTTTAGCAAACAGAGGCTCTCAACCACTACTCCTGCTAGGTTAACAACCTTTGAGTTAATAGCCAAGAAAAACTTGGCGAATCAAGGGGACTATCCGGCCCCCGCCGCCTGGTTTCCCTACCACTCAAACAAAATAGGCAGTGATTGACTAACCGCAAGGTTAACCAGTCGCCCTCCTTAGTACAGAACCTAAAAGGTATGAGGAGTCCGCCTGTTTTTTGGTAAACAGAGGTACTCGACCACTATTCTTACTAGGTTGGCTATACTTAAAGCTGCCGTCTGTAACCCAACAGGCGTAGCTACTTTGGTTGGACGTCCTGTCTGACGCCTGCTTCTATGTAGCCACCAAAGCAGATGACCAGCCATCCCCCAACGAAATAAACTAAGTACCAAACTTAGTATATTGAATCAAAAGAGGCCAACGGCCAAATAATGCTAAACGCTTACCCCTTGTGCAATAGTTGACAGTCCACCTGATCAGGGGCTATCTGCATAGTAGGGCAAAGAATCGACATCTATCTAGTTCGGCGGCAATCATTATTATGATTGATTAACTTTGAAAATGTCATACCGCCCAAGGTATCAAAATTTTCTAAGTTAATCAAGTCCATCTCCCATTAGAACTAGACAAGATGCCGACCTAGCAAAGCTTCGAGGGTCTAACTTTCGAAAGGAGCAATCCCTCCTGGAAAGAGAAATAACTCCTTCCGAGGGGCAAATGTTTAGGGTAAAATTACCCATGAAAAATGGACCAATCCGGACCTGCCACGTGTCCACCACGTGGGCCAATCAGCGTCCGCCACTTGTCACCCTAAGAGGTCCAACATAGACTAATCAGGTCACATCATGTGGCCCATTATTCGCCAACCTGGAAAACGACCAACGCAGGCCTAATTCCCGAGGCAAGCCCAATCAGTCCTAGGTTTTCCCAGAAAACCTAGTATTAGGCACGTACTTCGAGGCTATATAAACATGTCATTAGCCTCCATAAACAAGAGAACCATCTCACCTAGAGAAGTCTAAACACATTGATCACTCCTCCCCTAGAGGAACCAGATCTCCCACCTTTACTTTCCGCATTTATTACTCCTCAAACAAGTACTAACTTGACTGTTGGAGGCGGAGCTCCCACCACAAGGAGTCTCCGTTGTTTTGCAGGTACAAGCGCAAGGATACCAGTCCGGAATTGTAACTCTCCCGCAGGACATCAAAAAACCCCGAAACAGATAGGTCGATTATGGGCCCGTCCGCCCCTTTTGGTTTAGGGTGAGGAGTAGGCACACGATCTTTCACATTCTTCTTCCCGGAGGGAGAAGGCTTCTTGGCCAACTGACCCTTGTTAGTGCCAGTTGACTTGTTTATCAGGTCCTTGATCTCCCCTTTGAAACTCGTCATGAATTTCATGAGTTCGTCTCTAATTACGAGGGTAGCACCCTCCGCCGCCTGGGGTCGCCCAGCCGGCTTGACGGTTGGGCTCTTAGGACCAGCTTTGTCTTCGCCCCGTTCCCTTGTTTCCTTGGAACGGGTGCGTCTCGTTCTGAATGACCCGTCTGGGGCCACGTAGGTGTCGATCTCAAAGTCGTCACCACTATCTTAGTCCGTGTGGACCTCAGTTTCGGCCATAGGCCGTTTTCCCTCAACAGGCGGTACAGACTCTAATGCTATCTAGGAAGTACTCTCCCCACAAATAGCGCCAAATGTTTCGAGGTTATTGGAGTCCCTCGAGAGAGTTACAATTTCAAGAATGCGCGTCGACCGTCTGTACCTGCAAAACCACGGAAACTCCGGTTGGGTGGAGTTCCGCCTCCGACGATCAAGTTAGAACGTCTCCGAATGTATAAAGGTGCGGAATGTAAAGGTTTTTCTCTCGGATTCCGAGAGAATTCGACAATTAATATTGCTCGGGTTTTGTGTATGTATTTATGAATGTGTAATAAATGAGGATTTTCCTCTATTTATAGTGGAAGGGGATTAGTTCCCCTTTTAAGGTTAAAGTGCCACGCGTCAGTAGAGGATTGGATCCCCTAGGACCTCTCGGAGGCTGACACGAGTCAGCATGCCATAGGGCCACGTGGACAGGGTATTTTTACCCTAAATATATATATTTTTATTTTTTTTACAAAGGATAAAAACAGACTACAAATTAATACTAAAGCAAATAAAATTAACCGCTGCTTCTCAAGCAAATTGATGAACACGCTGCCAATCTGCCTTATGAATACTATAATACTGAAAGGTTGAGCCAAGCCGCTTAATCTTGTTGATGAGCCAGAGGTAATCAATGTTACCTTGACCATCCCCCCGAATAAGGGTAACAAGATTATAGAAATCAGTAAAGATTGTGAGGGACTAAAACCCACTATCCAAAGCCCATTGTAACCCATACAAGCACGCCATTGCCTCTATGTGTAAGGCTGAAGTACAAACACCCAAGTTGCTTCCGTCAACGATCCGATCATCCAACGGGACCACATTATCCAAGCACCCCCTATTTGTAGTGACAATAGTAACGCATTCCCTTGGTTGAGCACTCCAAGTTGAGCTGTGTAAAACCCAAGCAAAAGCAATGTACCAGCTTGACCCTTGTTTAAGCAAATCTTAGTAGGGTGGGTCTAGGAATTTGCTTAAGGTTTGAGGGGTAATAACAATCAAGCTTGAAATATCACTCGCAATAACCAAGAACATTAATATAATAAAGAACGAGTTAATTAGTTAAGGGAATAAGAGTTAAAAAGGCAATAATGAGGAAGGATAGTCTCCTTGATCAGAATAGACATAGAACTCGTAAGTAGCTTGCATATATATTTGAGTATCATCGTATGAATGTGCCTACGAGGCTATTACATATGTTCTGAGTTATTTATACCTAGGGAACTCTAGGGTTTTACATGTATTTTCGAAATAATTTCAAAGGGGAAAGATCTTCGTTGTTTATTCTTCTTTCCTTGAGTGCCTTGTGTATTTTTGGCATGCTTTCCCTGCTGATTGGTTAATTGATCTTATTGCCATACTTATGCTAATCAAGCTGTTTTGAATTGATTTCCTGTTTATTTGGCTTGCTCTTGGATCTTCTGACAGTGCCCTATATCTTTGGGGCTCCTTGGGATAATGGGCCCAATAATTGCCCTTAATTTTTATGTTCAAGCATTTGAAGATAAAAATTACCAAAAGTGTTGTTGATACATATCTTTTAAAAACTGGAAGTTTTTCAACGGTTAACAAAATTAAGAGTGGGGAAGCGGTTTTAAGGCAAGTGCCTTGAGAATCGCAACTGGCGGTTTGCTTTTCTTGGGGTATTTATTTAGTGCGCAGGCTTCAATCAAATCACTTCACTCTTTGTCGCAAGTTTGAATTTTTCTCAGGTAATTCTCTCTCTTGCTCTTTTTTCTTTGTTTCTTTCAATTTTCTTGCTTGTTGTTATTCTTCGATGGGGGATATGGTGAGAGTGGTGTTTGCTTGTGCTAAGGAGGGTGTGAGGAATCCTATCTTCATTGCACAAATTGTGTTTCCTACGAAGGATGTCTACCCTTCTAACTTGACGAAGGAGGATGTGAAGAGGATCGCCACTGTTGCGCATTTCCTAATGATGTTGTGGTTAAGCTTCCGTCCTCTAAAGAGAGAGAGGACTAGACTGCCCCTAGTTAGTTATGTTTGATTACCCTTTTGTGATTGGGCACACTTTCCCTTTCTCTCCTCTTTTTCGCCAATTTCTTTCTTAGGTTAGGGTTTCGCCTTGTTAGTTGTTGCCCCAGACTTGGAGAATTTTGCAAATTCTCGATTTGTTGAGTGACAAGTTGGGTATTTTGTTGGATGTGAGGGATCTTTGTTATCCTTACACTATAAGGACCAGTGGTAAGGGTCGGGTTACTCTCCGTTCGAAGGATGGTGTTGATCCTTTAGTGACTGATTTGTAGAGGCCTTTGATAAGAAGTGGTATAATAAGTTTTTCTTTGTGAGGATTGTTTCTTTGGGTGAAGATATTGGTTTCTTGATTGACACTATTAAGGCTAAAGGTATTTTAGTTTCTGAATTTTGTGTGGGTTTCTCTTGGGTTGATTTGGGCTTATTTATGTTGTAATTGTAGTGAGTAAATTGAAGCAACGAGCTGAGTCTCAATCCTTGATTGACCGTTTGTACAAGTTGAGCGCTGAAGAGAGGTCATTCATCAAATTGACCCAACCTCAGGTGGTTGTCCATATTGAGAATTTGGACGAATTTGGATCTGACAAAGAAATTGCCCCTGCCATGCAGTGTTTCCAGTCCTGCCTAGGGGTGCTAGGTAAGGTGTCAGAGTTCACGAAGACCTTTAACTTCATGTAGAAGGAGCGGGATTCCTTGTCAGACAGGCTTAAAGCAACATCTGACACTCGGAAGGGGGAACGAGCTAAGCATAAGGATTGTCGTGTTGAGCTTGATCTGTTGAAAGGTACCCTAAAGTCTGCTGCAAATGAATCCCTTGATGTGGCCAGCTACTATCTTGGAAAGGCTCGTTTGGAGACCATGTAGGAGTACCAGCAGGGTAAGCATGAGGCTTGGGATTATGATGCTGAGAAGGCTGCTTTTGAGAATTCTTTTCCTGATGAAACTGCTGCTCCGGGCTCACTTCTTCTGAGTTATGTTGATGAACAGGTGAACTTCCCGGTGAACGAAAATGTCAAGGCTGTCCTTAAGGAAGAGAAGGTCCCTGATGACGAGATAGGAGAGAATTAGCCTTGCAATGTTGTTTCCTTAGTATTTTCTGAACAATTTGCTTTTAATTTTAAGTATTTGTAATATTGCTGCCTAAGTGCAGTTGGATGTTTTTTCTTTTGGCTTTTTGCTGCCTTAGTGCATCTGGATGCTTTGTTTTTTTTGTTGTCTTGTGCAACTAAGTAATTTTATGCTTTCATGTTTGTCATTCTTGCTGTTTGTGTTGCTTTTCAATGTATCCTAGTTATACTAGAGTTGTATTACAATTGTAGTGCAACTGGGATGTAGTATTGCTTACATGTCTTCCCTGCTGTAGTTAGGGGTTATATGTCACTTGCTCAGAAGGGAAGTTTTTGTGTGTTTCGGTTCTTTATCTCGTGGTTGTATTTCTTGTAAAACAGGAAAAGGTCTGGGGTGACCGTGGGTTTCCCTAACTGCCTCCGATGCTTAAGTCAGTACTCGTAGTTCAAATGAACGTAATTGACTTAGTGTTGGGATAAGAGAACGTACCTTTCCGTGCTGTGGCTAGAACTGCTTCTTAGGTAGGAGTCCTTTCTGAGAAATGCTTATTTAGAAATACAAAGGGAGAGATTCTATACCTTTCTCGAATCTTGGTTGTTTGTAGTCAGGTTTTTGCATACCTTAGAAATGGTAGAGCATCAAGTGTGTCACATTCCAGCTTCGTTGGACTTTTTTCCTTTCTGCATTTCGTAGTCTGTACGCTCCATTTCCTACTACCTTTGTGATCTCGTATAGTCCTTCCCAGTTAGGTGCTAACTTTCCAGCGTTCACTTCTCTTGTGTTTTTGTATACTTTCCTGAGGACCCAATCGCCTACCTTGAAGATCTTGACTCTTACGTTCTTGTTAAAACTCCTTGCGACTTCTTGCTGATAGGCTGCCATCCTCATCTTGGCGTCGTCTCTGATTTCTTCAATAGTATCCAGGTTGTATGCTACCTCCGATTTATTTCTATCTTCTATCATTAGTACATACCTTGCAGTTGTGATTTCTACCTTTGTGAGGATTACTACTTCACAACCGTACACTAGTGAGAATGGTGTATGGCCTGTTGCGCCTTTCAGTATTGTTTTATCTGCCCACAGTATGTTGGGTAGTTCATCTGCTCATTTCCTCTTTGCATCTTCTAATCTCTTCTTCATGTTATTGATGAAAATTTTGTTACTTGACTCTGCTTACCCATTTGCATGAGGGTACCTTGTTGTGGACGTAATGAGTGATATGTTCCATTCTTTGCAAAATTTTATGGTTTTATTGCTAATGAACTGGGACCCGTTGTCTGTGATGATTTCTGATGGTACGCCAAATTTTCTTAGTATATTCCTTTTGATGAATGAATTGACATGTTTACCTTTGATGTCCTTGTATGCCTCAGCTTCTATCCATTTCGAGAAGTAATCAGTCATTGCTAGAAAATACACTCGTTGCCCTGACAAAGGAGGTAGTTTGACTATATTCATTCCCCATTTCATAAATGGCCAAGGTGTCAATGTTGGATGTAGCTCTTTAGATGGTTGGTGAGTCAATGGTACGTGTTTCTTACATGCTAGGCATTTCTTGGTGAACTCTGTTGCGTCCTTTTTCATACTGGGCCAGTAATACCCCATTCTAAGGGCTCTGTTGGCTAAGTTTCTTCATCCTGAATGATTTTCGCACTCCCCACCGTGTAATGACTGCAAGACCTGTTGCACTTTTTGCTTCTATAAACACATCAAGTATGGACTAGGTGCTAACTTCTTAAAGAATACGTTGTTGATTAGACAGTATTTGGATGCTTTCATGATGAATGCATGCGCTGCCACTTTCCCTTTCGGTGCTACCTTGTCAGTGAGAAATTCTTTGAAAGGTTTTATTCAGCTGTCTTCCTCATTAGTGAGGTTTTCTTGTACTTTGTAGACATTCATGGTTGATTCCTTCTCTATGGCTGGAGACATGACATGTACTAGTGGTATAGCTCCGAACTCATCAAGATTGATGTTGGATCTAAGGTTGGCTAGTGCATCCGCCTCGGTGTTTAAGTTTCTGGGTACTTGTGCAATTTTGAATTCCTCGAATTCCTTTATGAGGTTTCTTACTAACTCCAGGTATCAACCATCTTGGCATCCTTTGATGCATATTCACCATTAATTTGATTTAAAATGAGTAAGGAGTCAAAGATTACCTCTAGGTGCTTTATCCTCATGTCTTTGGCAACGGTCAGCCCTGGGATTAATGCTTCGTACTCTGCCTCATTGTTGGTTGCTTTGAAATTGCACCTTACTGCCTGGGCAATTTTGTCTCCTTGAGGGGATGTTAACACTATTCCCAAGCCTACACCACGTATATTTGCTGCACCATCTGTGTGGAGTCTCCATTTTTGCGCGACTTTAGGTTCTTGGAGGGATAACACTTCTTTTTGTGCTTGTTGCTCAAGGGCTAGACTAAAATCTGCCACAAAGTCTAACCAAAGCCTATGACTTGATTGCCATCCTGGGTTCATACTGAATGTCATACTTACTAAGATGGATCATCCATTCTCCATCCTTCCTGACATTTCTGGTTTTCTCATGATAGCCTTAATAGGATAATTAGTACGCACATGTATAACATGACTTTCAAAGTATGGGCGTAATTTAACTGAAGTAGTTACTAAGGCTAAGATATTTTTTCTAAGAAAGCGTACCTAGTTTTCGCACTAAGTAAGGTTTTACATACGTAATAGATTGGAAACTGCTCCTTGTCTTCTTCTCTAGTGAGGACTGCACTGATCGTACCCTCTAATACTACTAAGTATAGTTGGAGTGGCTCTTCTTCTTTTGGCTTGGTAAGTATCAAAGGATTGGCCAAGTATTCCTTTATCTTCTGAAATGCTTCTGAAATGCTCTTGTTCCTACTTGAATTCTTTGTTCTTCTTCAGCACGTCGTAGAAGACTTTGTTCTTGTCTGATAACTTGGAAATGAACCTGTTTAGTGATGTTATTCGTCCTGTAAGGCTTTGAATATCCTTCTTGGACTTTGGTCATTATAAGTCGAGTATAACATTGACTTGGTCTGGACTGGCTTCTATTCCTCATTATGTTAAAATGTAGCCTAGGAATTTTCCTGACTGTGCTCCAAACATGCACTTGGTAGGGTTCAACTTCACGCCGTACTGTTTTAAGATGGAGAAGGCTTCTTTGAGGTCTTTGACATGATCTGCTGCTTTCTTGGACTTCACCACCATATCATCTATGTACACTTCCATTGTGTTTCTGATTTTCTTTTCGAATATCTTGTTGACTAGTCTCTTGTATGTTGCTCCAGCATTCTTCAGTCTGAAAGGCATTACTTTGTAGCAATATAATATATTCCTTGGCTAGTTATGAAGGTTGTCTTTTCTTGGTCATCTTTGTGCATTAGAATCTGATTGTACCCTCTGTATGCATCCATGAAGGAAAGTAGTTCGTGCCCAGCTGTAGCATCCACCATGGCGTCGATATGAGGTAGTGGGAATGGATCCTTTGGGCAGGCCTTATTGATGTCTGTGAAATCGATACATATTCTCCATTTCCCATTCTTCTTTCTGACCACTACTACGTTAGCTAGCCAGTCTAGATATTTAACCTCTCTGATTTTTCCGGTTTTGAGCAAATTCTGTACTTCTTCATAAATCACTTTGTTCCTTTCTGGTGCAAATTTCTTCTCTTCTGCTTTACTGGTACATGTTTCGGGTCCACGTATAGCTTGTGTGAAATAACTTCTGGGGGAATTCCCTTCATGTCTTCATGTGTCCATGCAAATGCATCCTTCTCTACTTCCAAGCATTCTAAGACTTGCTGACTAAGGTCTTTACTCAATTCTGCTCTTATTCGTACTTTTTGGTCTGGATGGTCTAGATTCAACTGGACCTCTGTTGCTTCTTGTTCTTCTGCTATGCTGATCTTTTCTTGGCCCAACTGAATCTCTAATTGCTATGCTGATTCTTTCTATGCAGATGCTGCTTTCAAGGCTATTTTGTGGCATTCTTTGGCTTCTTTTAGATCTCCCTTGATTTCTTAGATTCCCCATTTGGTGGGAAACTTGATGATCTGATGGTATGTAAATGGGATGGCCTTCATTTCATGTATCCAGGGTCTGCCTAGAATCATGTTGTAAGACGACAGAGTATCGGTTACCAGAAATTTTACTTGCAGATTAATCCCTTTTGCGTAGGTAGGCAATGTAATTTCTCCAATTGTTTTCTTAGTTTCTCCACTAAGTCCGACCAGCATTGTTGACTTGTTGATGATATTTTTTTCGTTAATATTCATATGTTACACTATATCGAGCATAATGATGTTTGCTGAACTTCCGTTGTTAACTAAGATCTTCTTGATCAAGCAATTTCCAACTGGGAGCGAAATTACTAGGCCATCATGGTGCCCTTCTACTGCATCACTTTCTTCAAACATGATTGGAATATCAATTTTTTCTTGTGCTTTCTTTGCTGGCTTGTCTATGTTGCTTTCTTTGGCATGGCACTTCGCTTTTGAGTACGTCAGGCCGCACACTTCTGACCCTCTAGATATGAAACAAATAGTCTTGACAATTGGAGGAGGAGGTGGGGGGCCACCTTGATTGGAGACTCTTTCTCTGTTTGGGGCTTTGGACCTATCTGTCATGAGCTCCTTGAGATATCCCTTCTTTAGTAGGTAGGCAACGTCCTTTCTGAGCGCCACACATTCATTAGTAGTGTGGCCAATATCTGAATAGAAGTCACACCACCTTGACGGATCTTTCTTCTCTCCTGGTATATCACTCTTTCTGGGCCATTGTACAGTATCTCCCATTTTGTTTAAGGTCCTTATCACACCTACAAGGTTAACATTGAAACAATATTCATGCAATTTAGGGGGGAGTTTAGGATCTTCCCTCCAATCTGTGAATTCTCCCTCTACAACATTGATAGTTCCTTCTTCAAAGCGGGGTCGCCGATAAGGATTGAATCTATGATCCCTTCTGGGAGAGCTATTGTTCCTTCTTGCTGAAAGATTTGGCTCAAGAGTCTTTCTTGCGTAGACATCTTCTTCAAACCTGACTTGGGCAATTGCTTTGGCTTGGACATCCTCAAAGGTTGTGCAGGGGTACTTAGTCAGTTCCTTATAGAGCTCGCTTTGGTCTAGCAATCCTCTTCTGAATGCTTCGACGGTTATAGGAGCATCGAATTTGTGTATCCCAATCTTCTCCCTGTTGAACCTGTTAAGATAATCCCTCAAGGATTCTCCATGCCTTTGCACAACTCTGTACAGATCTGAAGATTTTTTCTCGATCTTCTTACTGCTAGTAAATTGGATCTTGAATAGGTTAACCATTCCTGCAAAAGATCGATAGTCCCATTATCTAAATTAATGAACCAAGTCAGAGCTGAACCTGATAAGGTGGCTCCAAAGCCTTTGCACCTAATTGCCTCCCTGATGTCTCTAGGGATTGAGTTTTTCATCATCTTCTGCTTGTAAAAGGATACGTGCTCATCAGGGTCTGATGTTCCGTCGTACATGGCCATACTGGGCATACTGAATCTCTTCACCACTTCCACCATGGCGATCTAATCTGAGAAGGGTGACTCTATGTAGCCATCTGCGGCTTCTTCCTCCATGGACTTTGGCAATCTAGGGATTTTTTTAATCTTGGCCTCGAACGCCTTGAGGTATTCTTTGACCACCTTTTTTCTATATTTCCCTCCTCAGTTCCTGCCTGCATACTTTTCTGGAAAGTACCTGCATCAATTAAACCTTCATCTAGGGTTGTATCCCTGTTGTTAGAACCTTTTTTCTGATTAGTGCCATTTATGGCACTCAAATAACATTATTTTTGAATGAATTTATTTTCTTTTATAGCTTTCTTTGTGCCTTTTTCCTTAGCTTTAGTCTTTTATTCTATAGTTGCTCTCATTTTGGTTATTTCTCCCTTTTTTCTTGTATCTTCGTAGTTTTTATTGTCATTTCCCTTTTACTTGGTTGCTTTTCTTTATTTTCAGAAGAAAGGTGGAGTCCAAGGCCCTTCCTGGTGATTCCTCGGGATAAACATGCTTAAGTTGCAACGTAGATGCTCTCTTATGGCTCACAGAGCAAGGGATGGCTTACTCCAAGACTTGATGCTTCCGCCCTCATGCTGCGTCCTCATGAAAGTATGGTGTTGAACCTACCTTAAACTCATTTCGGGACTGCCATCCCTAATGACGATAAAGAGGAGCGCATCTCTTGCATTGATGGACGCACGGAGGAGATCCCCTACTCCAAGGGCTCGGGCACGCAGGCGTGAGGCGCGGGAGCGCCACCTGAGTCCCCAGTTCCGTACCCTTTTCTTCGCGGCCGCGCATTCCGGAGTGAGAGCGCGCCTGTACGGGTTTCTTTTGGACGTCCACTTAATTTCTCCTTAGTTAGTTATTCTAGAGGAGAGGATGGATAGAATCAATTAGAGAGAGAAAGTTCTTAGATTTTAGAGAGAGAAACTTAAGAGAATTGGATGATTTTTACATTTGATTTCCTTCTACTTTGAATTCAAATACAATTCCTTTGTTTTGATCAAAGTTTGAAAGAATCTTCTTCTTCTTAATTCGATCTTTTGCACTTGATTTTGATCATTTGTTGCATTTTCAAGTTTATTGATTGATTTGATTCTGAATAGTTTGATTGCAATGATGATGATGATTTTGCTGATTAGTTTAGTTTTGTTCTTCATTTCCAGCATGCTTAGTGAGTAGATTCCTTTCTAGGGTGATGGTGAAGCATGCATGAATGATGGATCATTGCTAATTGTTGGATTTTATTGATTGAATGATGTGATTAAATTGGTTGATAGGATTGTGCATGTGTTTGAATTGTTAAGTAGCTAACCATGATTTTTAAGCTAGATTGCATTGTGAATGACACGAACCATTGATTTAGGGATTACTTTTATCGATTGAATTTGATTTGTGATTCTTCTTGTTAGTCATTCATAGAGGAAACCTAGCTTAATTTTTAGGAGATAACCTATTGGATTCTCTTGATAGCAATTACTATTTTCCTTTGCAACATTTGATTGATTGATTTTCCTTCAATTAGCATAACTATCATGATTTTATGTGGATCCTAATCCCTAGTGCTTTATTATATTGATTTTAATCCAATTTTTCTTTGTTTGATTAGCTCATTTGACTACACATTCACATACTCTTCAAAGTAGCTTAACGCATAGACTATAGTGATTGACCCCCCATTCCTCGTGGATCAACCCTCGACTTACCCTATACTCGGTTTAGGTTTGGTTGAGTGTTATAAATTTTGTTGATAAGGTTTTAAGCATTTAACGACGTGTTTAGACCCTTTATCAAATTGGCGTAGTTGTTTTCTATAGTTATTAAGTCTATTTCATTTTATTTGAAAAACACATACTGATTTTTCCCTTTTTGGCTACTTACGTAGCCGTGCTACTAATATTTTCTTTTGAGATTGTATGCATAGAGCATGTGGTCGTTCTTTAGTGCCATTTGATACGGAAATAGAGAGGACAATTTCACAGATAAGAGTTGCTAGCCGGTCTTTGAGTTCTAGCCCTCCAAGTGAAGGAGTACCACAAGAAGAAGAACAAGAAAGCATGGGAGCAAATTGAAGAGTGGCATTGAGGGAATTGGGAATTCCGGGTGCATATAGGTTCGAGAGCGGGATTGCTCCACCTACAACTACAGCGAATGATTTTGAAATTAGACCGGCAATGATCACTTTGATAGAGAGGCGACAATTTAGTGGGGCCAAGCATGAGAGTCCTCTAAATCACCTCAAAGAATTTTAGAAGTATCGCAACATTATCAAAGTGAATGGGGTTTCTCGAGAATTCATCCGCCTTAAGCTTTTCCCCTTTTCTCTTATAGGGAATTCCTTGGAATGGTTTGATAAAG
The DNA here is from genome assembly GCF_001683475.1 of Chenopodium quinoa. Classification (NCBI taxonomy): domain Eukaryota; kingdom Viridiplantae; phylum Streptophyta; class Magnoliopsida; order Caryophyllales; family Amaranthaceae; genus Chenopodium; species Chenopodium quinoa. The sequence continues at coordinate 3,464,295 of NW_018743252.1, read as the reverse complement.
AAGTCAAGCCGAACTCATTAAGGACATGGGATGAGGTTACTAAGGAATTTATATCCCGGTTTTACTCCCAAAAGAAAACGGCAGAGGCAAGAGCACTTATCCAAAGTTTCAAGCAAAGATCCAAAGAAAGCCTCTATGAAGCTTAGGAAAGGTACAAGGATTATCAAAGAGATTATCCTCACCATGGAATTCCTACCTACCAAATCATTCAAATCTTTGATGGTGGTCTAAGCCCTCAAGGTAAGTCTTGTCTTGATGCGGGAGCCGGAGGACCCATCATGAACAAAACGGAAGAAGTTGTGGATATCATTGAAGATGTAGTGAGGCATTATATGGATTGACAAGACGGTGAGCGAGAATCAACAAGCAAGAGTGGCTCTACGGTCTACTTGGTTGATCACCTCAATGCCATCAACAACTTATCCTCACAAATCTCAAATCTAGTGAAGGAGATGACTTCCATCAAGGCCAAATTGGAGAGTGCTTCATCTCTAACACCTACTCTTCCCTCCCAAAATAAGGGGAGACGTACATCTTCCAACTCTATTCATCTTTCTACTTCTAATAACATACCTAGTGGATGCTTGTTTTGTGATATATGTGGTTCATATGAGCATGATTCTTCTAATTGCCCTCATACCTTTTCGGATGGATGTGATGATTTTGATGATAATGTGAATGATTATGTGAATTATGTGTCCTATAACAACAATGGTTCAAGGTTTGATAATCAAAGAAGCCAAGGGAATAGGAACTATCACAACCAAGGCAATTTTGACAACTATAACCAAGGTGGTGGCTATAGGAACTAAGGAAACCAAGGTTTCCGGGGTAACTATAACAACCAAGGTTATAGTGGCCAAAATCAAGGCCAAGGTTATGGTTATCATAACCAAGGTCATGGTAACCATAATCAAATCTATGGCCAACATCAAAATAGGGGAAATTGGAACAATCAAAATAGGGGAAATTTTCAAAACAATGCTGAAAGGGGTCCCCCACCCGGTTTTGCTCCAAAGACCCAAGGCCAAGGTGATAATTCCTATGCTCAACCTTCTTTTTCTTCTTCTAGGTCCAATTTGGAAGAGATAATTGAAAATCAAACTAAGATTTTTAACAAATGCATGACGGTTAGTGATAAGAAATTCAATGAAATGATGACACGTAGCAAGATGCTTGAAACTCAAATCACTCAACTAGAAAACACTTTGAAAAAGAGTGCTAGTCCTACTTCTCTACCTTCTCAAGGGATTGAACTTAAGAAACCAGTTTATTCTATCAATACTAGGAGGGTAAGGTCCTTGAAGAGAGTGTTTCTAGGAAGAGCAAAGAGCAAAGAAGTTGAGAAGGTGAGTGATTCACCTGATGAGGATGAGCATGGTGAGTCTAACAAAAAGTGTGAGGATGCCGATGAGAAGGTAAAGATTGAAGAGAGTGTGCAAAAGGATGTGATCAAACCCAAACTTCCGTACCGTCAAAAGTTCTTGAGGAGCAAGATTGATGATCAATTTGGAAGATTTCTTAACATGCTTAAGGAAATTCATCTTTCTATCCCTTTCACCGATGCTTTGACACAAATGTAAAACTATTCTAATTTCCTTAAGGAAATCTTGAGTGGCAAAAGAGAGTGTAATGAGGTTGATTCGGTGAAGGTTGGGGAGTGTTGTAGTGCTCTTATCAATAATGAACTACCCCCAAAGATGAAAGATCCGGGAAATTTTCTCCATCCCTTGCAATATCAATGGAAAATTGTTCCAAAATGCTCTTTGTGACCTTGGTGCTAGTGTTAGCATCATGCCATATTTCGTCTTCAAGAAGCTTAAGATAGGTGAGCTCCTTCCAACCAACATGAGCCCACAATTGGCCGACCGTTCTATTAAGTTCCCCAAGGGTAAAATTTAGGATGTCCCCCTCAATATAGGAGAGTTCACTATCCCCGTTGATTTCATTGTGCTAGAGATTGCGGAAGATGACAACGTTCCTATCATTCTAGGGAGACCATTCTTAGAAACTCAGGGTGCTTTGATTGATGTGAAGGGTGGCCTTATTACTTTATGTGTTGGTAATGATAAGGCAAGTTTTAAACTCAAGTCGATGCATGAGTCTCTATCCTATGTGCAAGAAATTGTGTGCATTAACTCATTTCCATTAAATGATGATGCTTGCATGATTGTGTCTTCTACTAATAATATGCTTGTAGCTTGTGATGATTCTCCTAAATGTGTTGAAAGAAAGATTGTTAGTGATGAAGACAAGGAGTCTTCAAAGCTTGAGAATGAGTTTGAAATGCCTTCTTGGTTTGAGCTTTCTTTGAAGGAAGACGAAAATAGTTTTTCAAGTGTTGGTCATGTGGAGCTCAAAAATCCAAGGAAGAAGAAGTCAAAGAAGAGAAAGAAAGTTCCCAAGAAAAATAAAGAGAAGTTGAAGCATAACAAGTTTGATCCGGTTTTTGTGATTCAAAATGATATATCTCATGATGTGATTTTGCCCAAGCTTAGCAATGACTTTACCCTCTCCACCACTTTGAACAAGGTGGTCTTCTTTGATCCTTCGTGATTTGGAGGGAGGGTCAAGCTAGGGACCTTAAACTAGAGCTTTTCGGGAGGCAACCCGGCCCTCTAACTTTTCTCTTTTCATTTTAATTTTCATTTCTTTTTTCTTATCTTTTTCTTTTTCTTCACTTGTTTTTGTGTTTGTATTTGTAGGGTGTTTTCATGCGATTTGGATTCTTTTGATCGAGAATGAGCATCACTTGGAGGCGTTAGGTGTTTGTGATGAGAGTGTGCTCGATATTCTTTGATTTTTGAGCCAAGTGATGGAAGGTAAATGCAATGAAGATTGCTAGAACAAGGGGTTTAAGGAGAAAAAGGTAAAACAGGGGTGTGAGGGCGCGTAGAAGGTGTGTGCGGATGCTCTAATGAAATGCCGAGAGCTAATCAGCAGCGCGACCCACACGCGGACGCATAGCAGACTAGCGCGGGTGCGCAGCTACCACGCGCGGGCGCGCACGAGCCCAGCCGAGCTAGTTCCTTCTTCTTCCCTTTCTTTTTCCTCACTTCTTATTCTTCTAACTCACAACACTCACTCATTATCACTCTAAACTCCAAACCCTAACCCCCAAATCTTCCCAAATATCATCCTTACTCACATATTCCCGACACAAATCCATCAATTCCCACTCAATTTTCCTCAAATTAATCATTCTCTATACTACTACTCACCATTTCTTCTCCTTCAAGCTTCAATCTCCATTGAAGAACAAATTGGAGATTTTCGGATTTTGGTGAATTGGTGCTCTAAGCTTGGTTAATTTTGCTCCTTGTATGGTATAATCAGCTCCTCTACTCTTATTTTAACTTGATTTATCATATTTGTATGATAATTTGATTGTTTATACTTGTGAATAGTAGTAGTATTGATTTTGGTAATTTGATAATTGAATTGATAATGTTGATTCATGTGGTGGTTGTTCACTAACCTTTTATGCTTAACATTTGTTGTTGTTGATTGTTTAGCACCATTGTTCATCTTTGGCGAATTTTTAGTGAAATTTGGAAGTGGGTCTCTTTGTTGATTTTTTGTGGTGGTAGTATTGTGGTGATTGGTGATTTTGGTGTTGGTGGTGCTTGAGGTTGATAAATTGAGTTGTTTGGTGTTCATCTTTGTAGATAAATCATGTCAAGAATCTTGAAATCTTTATCCAATAAGAAAGGAGAAAGAGCCCCAAGTAAGGATTGAGGAGCCTCAACAAACCCCTCAAACACAAGCCTCAAATGACCCCTACCTCTCCCAAATCTCAAATTCCATAACCCACTACACAAATCAATCTACACCGACCTCAAGAAAAGAATCATAAGACCTTGTCACCATTATCATAGAGGTGATATGATCAAATTGGGCATCAACGAGGATTTGTGGTTGCTTTTTGAGAACCTTCGGATAGGTGTTTTTGTAAACTCCGCCTTCCGAACCTATCTTAAGCCTACAAGGGAGCTTCTAGCTTCTTTCTCTACCACCCCGGTTGGTGATCCTGATTTCGATATTACCTTCCAACTTTTCAATGTTCGCCATACTCTTTCACTCCAGGAATTCAATGCAGCTCTTGACTTCAACCTCGATGTCGATCTCCTTTTCCCCGAGTATGAAAACTTTGATGGGTGTGCAGAGTACGCATGGTGGAACGCGATCTCAGAAAAGGAATAATTCACCGCTCGTTACTCTTTGGCAAGTGATGTCTTCCAACCATGTCTTCGGGTGTTGCATAGGCTTTTGGGGTACTCGATTTTCCCCAAGCAAGATTTGGGAAAGATGTCGAAGCTTGAGTTGGTGGTACTTTGGCTTGCCACGAGAGGAGAGTGGCGAGAAAGGTTGAACATGGGACATCTATTCATGAGGAGTTTTGTATAATGGTAGGAGGAAGGAAAACGACTGAGATTACTTGTGGAAGTATGGTCACTCGGTTAACTTCAAGCTTTGGGTATGACCGCTATCTTGCCTCATGTACTCCGGTGGGCGACGCTAATGATATCTACCTCAACATCCCTCAACTCAAGCAAGTGAATTTCATCGCAAAGAATAGCAATGATGAGGTAGTTGATTGGTTAGTAAGGAATGAGCACCGGTGTTATCTCCCAAACCCTTCCTTGACTTCCTTGTAACGAGATGCTCCGAATGTTTGGTTTGTGCCCTTGAGCAATCGGTTATCGGGTAATGAAGAGAAGGATGAGTATGGTGAAGGTGATGATGATGATGATGATGATGATGATGATGATGATGATGATGGTGTTGGTAATGGTGGCAAACAATAACAACATCATGGCTCCAATCAAGATATGAAGACTTTGCAAGCACAAATGACGGGCTTGCAACTTGGTTTGGAAGGCATGTTCGATCAAGATTTTGCGGCCATGCACACGCAAATGAAGAGCATGCAAGTTGGCATGCGAGGACTCATGGAGATGCAACAAGGTATGTTTCTCCAATAACAAGCTTTATTTGATGCGAGCGTCAACCGAGGCGAAATGACCCCCGCGGTTAATTATCCATATTTTCCGCCACAGAACGGTCCCGTACCGACTTGGGGGGGTGATGGTAAGCCCACATATCCATTTTGGCAAGGTCCGCAAGGACCTAGTTCCGAGTTGCGCTCTTTTCCGGATGAGCACGGTAACTACGATTACCGTGTGCCCGATGGGAGCGACTATAGGGGTGATCCTAACTACCCCTACGTCGATCCCACTCACCCCACCCCCCTTGAGTATCCCCCGCATTATACTCCCTTGACCTCTTGGCAACAAGAGAATTTTCGAGGTCATTATGGTTGGCCACCCGGTTACATCGGGGGATGGGATCCTTATGGACCCCCGTTCGGCTTTTTCTATGATAGGGAGGATGATGACGGTGGGGCCGGTCCTAGTGGCCAATAGTCCCCTATTTGTGCTTTTTCCTCCATTCCTTTTATTATGTGATCTTTTGCTTTAATTGATGGGATGTTGAGATGATTTATTTCTAGCTTTGGGAGGACTTATTCTTTGTTTATGGGGAGGTATGGGTGTCTTGAGCATGCTTGTTGTGGATATGCTTGTTGTCTTCTCGCCTTGTTGTGCATGTGCCTTCTTAGATGCCTTGAGGGTGTTGTTGGTTGTTGTTTTGATGATGATAATTCTTGATGTTTCTTGGTATTTTGATTTTTAATGATTTTTGATGATGTTTCTCGATGATGGTTCTTAGTTTTTGATTATTTTTTGATGATGATTTGAATAATGATGATTGTGCTCCCTTTCATAACAAATCCCATGAATCCAAATCTCTATAATCCAAATTCTTTCTAGTTAGTGTATAGTTTTATTTTGTTGATTTTGTTTTGAAGTTACTAACATTCTTCTTTGTGTATAGCCTATTTTGTTTCTCATATTGCCATGTGGTTATTGTTATGCTTCTTGGAGTAACATGGAGGTGTAAGCTCGATTCTCTATGCTTCTCATATAAAATCTAGCTTGGTGAGATCTTTCTATTTTTCCCTCTTTATTTTCTTTATATAATTGCTTAGATTAGGAATAGTTTAGAAAGAGTTGAACGGTTCGAGGATGTTTGCTATCAACACTGTATGGGTGTTCGGGGTCATTGACGTTGTAGTCGAATGACCACTTGTTTGACGATTAGGATTTACATGATTTTGCATGCATCTTTGTGTTTTTCTTTACTTTTCCTCTTCTTTTCCTTTTCTTCTCCTTTTCTTTTTCTTTTCCCTTTTCTTTTCTTTTCTCTTTTTATTTCCTATAAATATAAACATAAAAAATCCAAAAAGATTTTGGAGGAATTGTTTTGTTTTTCTTTTGGTTTTTCTTATTGCCTTTGCTTATGATTTGGACATAATACCATTTGAACTTGTACTTTTGAATACCTGACTTCCTATATCGTAACGGTATGTACGGTTTGAGAGTATGCTTGGTTGATTCTAGGATAGAGTATGCTAAGGTAGTTTGTTTAGAACTTTTGGGACCTTGAAGCCCTAGTCTACTTGTTTGTGGTAAGAAGGTGTTGCTTCCTATAGCAGATTTGAAGCTAATATTGAGTTTTTTCTACAACCATGTGAGGTTTCATTTCTTCTAGCCTTCTACCTATTTTGCTTGAGCGGAAAATGGATCCTTGACTCTTCCTTACTTTATCTAGAACTTGACTTTTATCTTCCAAGATCGCCACCGAACCATTTGGGAAGGACAAAGGCATCTTTTTGGGGTGGTTATTTTTATTTTTCTAGGTTTCATTCTTATATTTTGGTTTTTGGGTTTACATTTGCCTCCTTGCTAACCATTTGAGCCTTGTACCCACTTTTCTAGCCATATCACTAGCTTTTGAGCCATTTGTTTCTTTTTTGTTTCCATCTTTGGTTTTTGTGAAGCAATTGGTCCATAGTTTGTTGGTGCTTATGGGAATATGATCATGGTTATTTGGTTCTATTGCTAAGCACGTATGTGTTGTATATAAAGTGTGTGAATAAAGGCCAATGCAACTTGAAAAAGCCGTCCATACTTAAAAGAGGAAGGACAAAGCAATAAAGTGTAAAAAAAAAAAAGCAAAAGCAAATGGTTTTTTTAAAAAAAATGAAAAAAAATGAAAAAAAAAAACACAAAAATATTTTGATGTAAGTGTGATCTCCCTAGTTTAGAGCTTTGAGGACATTGCACCATTTAAGCTTGGGGGGAAGCGTTCTTACACTTTTTGTATATATGTTTGTGATTTTTGCTTTGAATAAGCTTAGGGGTGTTGGTATTTTTGTTTGGTGATTGCTTGAATATGATGTTGAGGATTGATCACCCTTTGCTTCACATTTTAGGTTTACCACCAAATTTCAAATTTTAGCCTACCTTTACCCTCTTTTCCCATACGTTACAACCCTTCAAAGACCTTTTGACCTTTATGGTTGAGTCACAAGTCGGTGGAGGGAGATGGGAGTCAAGCTTATGGAGCGGTTTGCATAGTCAAGATGTCGAGTAGCCCTAAAATCTTTTCTTTTCCGGTTCCTTCGAGGAATCATTGAGATGCTCACTAGAGGTGGATTTGAAGCTAGTAGGGAGAACGCGGTAAGATTGTTTGGGATGAAGGTGAATTGTGTCTTATTAGTTCTCTATGCTTAGCATACTTTATGTTTTAATCAACCTCGGATATCTTGGAAGGTTCATACCCTTATTTATCTAGAAAGTTGTATATTCATTTGTATTTGGGCATTTGCAAAGGTCCATTTCAAAGCTTTTGTGTTCTTTTTCCTTTTTGATTTGATTTTTACTTTTATGCTTTGCCTCGTTTTACTTTGAGAGTTATGGGTTAAACTCTTTGGAAACCCTTACGAGACCTCACTCGTCCTCATTGGCGAATTCGGGGATTTAAGGGCTTGCTATAGCTAAAAACAACCATGATTCCTACGAAAGTGAGTTAGTGTATATTCTTGTCTCTTTTATTTCCTTTTTCTTATTTGAATAAGTTTTTCATCCTACTCCTACTTGCTTCAGTTCTTGCTCGAGGACGAGCAAAAATTTAGCTTAGGGGAGTTTGATGAGTGCCATTTATGGCACTCAAATAGAATTATTTTGGGATGATTTTAGTTGCTTTTATAGCTTTCTTTATGCCTTTTTCCTTAGTTTTAGTCTTTTATTCTGTAGTTGCTCTCATTTTGGTTATTTCTCCCTTTTTCTTGTATCTTCATAGTTTTTATCGTCTTTTCCCTTTTACTTGGTTTCTTTTCTTTATTTTCAGGAGAAAGGTGGAGTCCAAGGCCCTTCATGGTGATCCCTCGGAATAGAACATGCTTAAGGTGCAAGGTAGATGCTCTCTTATGGCTCACAGAGCAAGGATAGCTTACTCCTCGACTCATTTTGGGACTGCCATCCCCAATGACGATCAAGAGGAGCGTACCTCTGGCATTGATAGACGCACAGAGGAGATCCCCTGCTCTAGGGGCGCGGGCGCGCAGGGTCCCCAGTTCCGTACCCTTTTCTTCGCGGCCGCGCATTCCGGAGTGAAGGCGCGCCTGTACTGGATTCTTTTGGACGTCCACTTTATTTCCCCTTAGTTAGTTATTCTAGAGGAGTGGATGGATAGAATCAATTAGAGAGGTTAGAGAGAGAAAGTTCTTAGATTTTAGAGGGAGAAACTTGAGAGAATTGGATGATTTCTACATTTGATTCCTTCTACTTTGAATGCAAGTACAATTTCTTTGTTTTGATCAAAGTTTGTAAGAATCTTCTTCTTTTTAATTAGATCTTTTGCACTTGATTTTGATCATTTGTTGCATTTTCAAGTGTATTGATTGATTTGATTCTTAATAGTTTGTTTGCAATGATAATGATGATTTTGATGATTAGTTTAGTTTTGTTCTTCATTTCCACCATGCTTAGTGAGTAGATTCCTTTCTAGGGTGATGGTGAAGCATGCATGAATGATGGATCATTGCTAATTGTTGGATTTGATTGATTGAATGATGTGATTAAATTGGTTGATAGGATTGTGCATGTGTTTGAATTGTTAAGGAGTAGCTAACCTTGATTTTCAAGCTAGATTGCATTGTGATCTCAAATGACACGAACCATTGATTTAGGGATTACTGTTATCGATTGAATTTGATTTGTGATTCTTCTTGCTAGTCAATTATAGAGGAAACCTAGCTTGACTTGTAGGAGATAATCTATTGGATTCTCTTGATTACAATTACTATTTTCCTTTGCAACATTTGATTGATTAATTTTCCTTCAATTAGCATAACTATCATGTTTTTATGTGGATCCTAATCCCTAGTGCTTTTTGATATTGATTTTTAATCCAATTTTACTTTGTTTGATTAGCTCATTTGGCTACACATTCACATACTCTTCGAAGTAGCTTAACGCATCGACTATAGTGATTGACCCCCCATTCCTCGTGGATCGACCCTCGACTTACCCTATACTTGGTTTAGGTTTGGTTGAGTGTTATAAATTTTGTTGATAAGGTTTAATCATTTAACGATGTGTTTAGACCCTCTATCATTTCCCCGTTAGTAGGGGTATGGAAACCTCTTAACATATCGAGCTGAAAGGAATGGTGTCCTTCCAAAAAGTGTATTATTCCGATAGAGGGCTCAGAATTATTAGAAAGCTAATTCTTCAGTGAGGTCAAGTGATCGGATTGCCTAGGTGGAGGCCGCATCCGATCAGTAATATGAATGTGTAATTAATATTACAGCTTAATCTCGACTGACCCTTTCAGGTCACACCCAATAGAGTAACCGATCCAAGACGATGAGTCAATCCAAAGGATTAGATGAGTCATTAGAGTATTACGAACAAAGACGTCGGATGTCGAGCTTTGAGCATCGAAACCGAGCGTTGCGAGTCCAGTCGAATTTAGAATTCGACGAGACGAGAAAAATCAACAAGCGACAAGTATGTGCTAAGCCGTAGCCTCGCATTGGCCTAGCCATGCGAGTGCTAGGCTAGCCTAGTCCACGCACCATACCGAGCTTGCTAGCAGCGCATACATGCTAGTATCGCATGCTAGCAGCGCTGTCTAGCTAGCTGGTGTGGCAAAGCTAGCATCGCTAGCGCGCTAGGCGTGCTAGCATGCTAGTGGCTCGCACATAGCAGCCCTACCATAGCATCACAAGGCCAGCAGCAGCACGCAAGTGCTGGGCCTCGCTAGCATCGCTATGCGTGCTTGTGCTGTGCATGCGTGCATGCGTGCTAGCCAAGCAGCACCAGCCATCGCAATGTGCTGTTAGTGCTTGCTAGCATAGCAGCACGCTGTGCGTGCTTGCCCTGTGTGCTATGCGTATTGGGCATCGCGTAGCCCTCATACCCGCATCGTACAAGCAACAGTAGCTAGCAGCCCGCAATCTATGCGTGGCGTGCTTGCTGCGTGTGTGTGTAGGCTGGCTGGCCAGCAAGCCCAGCCTTGGTGCTAGGCGCCAGCTGGGCAGCCTTGGCAGCCAAGGCAGGCTGCCAGCTAGCCATGCTCAAGAGGACAGCTCACGGTTTGGTGGGGACCGATTCTTGGTAGCTTATGCTTGGGGAGCAAGGCGCATTGGTCCCCCCCCCCTATGGTGGTCCTCAACAACCTTGTCCCTCCCTTTGCCACATGGAGCTTGTTGATTGGTTTGCATTATGATTGGAGAAAATGCAATTCTCCCACATTGATTAGAGAAAGGAGAATCAAGTCTCCTTTCCCTATAAATACCCAAGATTTGGGTTTGGGAAAACCACTTGAGTTGAACTCAATGATGCATCTCCCTATAGGTGAGAAAACCTTTAAGTTCGTAAGACTCTAGTCTTATCTTGGTTTTGCCCCGGCTAACCTCCGGGGTAGAGACCGTTCGGGTTGGGTCTCGAGGGTGGACTCCGTCGGAGGCTCTCGCGCTTGCGGAGGTAAGGCTTTGAAGTCCGAGCTCTATAGGAGCGAAGCACGCGTCGAGGGTAAGAATGTCATTTCCCTTTCTCTCTTTTATGTTGTTAATTATGTGATTAAATATTTAGTTGCTTTAATTAGTGAGCGGGTCTTGGGTGGGTTTCTTTTCCGCGTAGCGTTGGACGCTACGAAACCCAACAGCAGTATCGAAGCCGAGCTCATTTTAATTATTGTAACTAATAATTAATTAAGGTGATTTAAAATGGATTTAAATTTCTGGTTGTGCTTTCTAATTGGATTAGAAGCTCGTTTCAATTAGTTTTAATCTCGTATGTTTTCTAACTTTGGCTGACGAACCCAGATTTCGACTCAAAAATAGTGATTTTTGGGTGGAATCGATGTTCTAAATCGTTTCTGACCCTTTTAGCGCTGTCGAGAAGCCAAAATCCACCCAGAAATATGTTTTTCGAGGGGTTTTTCATTTTTGACGAAATTTTTTAAATCTTTTAACCTTGATTACTTATTGTATGTTGAAGGTAGGTTAAATGTATGGTTGCATCCCTAATCTACTGCAATTATAAACCTCATTAAGCATGTTTATGAAGTCATAATTGGTGCTTAATTTGGTATGTTCATTTTTCACATAAACTTGAATTTTTCACATTGTTGCAAGCAAATTGCTTCAAGTGTGAGTGTTTATAGTGAATTTATAATTTTTGAAGTCCCTAATATTTTAAAGATCCAATCTTTAATTGTTTATTTGGTTTGAACATTGATTGCTAAATTCCATGTTGAACTAATTTTGGATTTAATCATTTTTGGGTTGATTAAAGTCCTAAAAGTTCAAAACCTGTTATTGAAATTTAATTAATCTTCATGTTGGAAGATGTAATTGTTCAATTTTTACACAAGTTAAAGTTGGAAAATTTTCATTGATGAATGGGTTTATTTTTCCAACATCCTTAATTTTGTTAAAACTCATTATTAATTTATGTTTGGTTAAATTTATTTATGAGAATAGCCCTTCAATTTTGTAGCATCAAGATAGACCTAAATTGATTTAAAGGATGGTTTGTGAATAATTTAGGCTTGTGCACTATTTAAATTGAATTTAATTAAGTTGGACTTATTTTAATTTTTCATTTTGCTCTAAATTGATTCTAAAATAAATTTAGAATTAATTTTATGTAACACGTATATCGGGATTAAAATCCCGAAATAATAGCACGCAAATCGAGGTAAAATCACCCAAACGCCACCAGGGCTAGCCGAGCTGCACACGCAGCCCACATGTGGCTGCCTTGGTGCAAATGGTGGTGCTCCCACCTCGAAGAGTTGCGGCTGTGTGGAAGGGCTAAGAGTGCGCAAGGGGCATGCTTGAGGCTTGTGGTACGTGGCTGCTGGAGATGCTCGCAATGCTACTGGGCAGCAAGGCAACGAGCCCCAAGCAGGCCCAGCCACACCTACTAGCACGCATGCTAGCATGCGCAGCTTGCTGCGATGCATGCTGGTGCTAGCAGGCGCAGTAATGACTTGCTAGGCAGGCTGCCTGCGCCCAAGCAACGCCCCAGCCGTAGCTATGGTGCAAAGCAAGCCTAGCCCCATGGCTAGGATGCTAGGCACTCGGTTTAGAGTAGGCTGATTTTTCAATGCGTGGGCTATATGTTTTGCAAAATTTTGCCGTTTTAATTTATTTAACTATTTTAACGAGGCTAGGCCTCGGTTTTTCCGGCTCTTGAAAATTTTTAATTTTGACAAAATTTGGGTTAACCGGTTTAATTAATTGGATTATTAAGTTGGATGCGGAATTCAGTGGGAGCTTCGTTAATTGCATGAACTAATTGCGTCTTTCCAACAAGTGTATTATTCCGATAGAGGGTTCAAAAATATTAGAAAGCTAATTCTTCAGTGAGGTTAAGTGATCGGAATGCCTAGGTGAAGGCCGCTTCTGATCAGTAATATTAATGTGTAATTAATATTACAGCTTAATCTCGACTGAACCCTTCAGGTCACACCCAATAAAGTAACCGATCCGAGACGACGAATCAATCCGAAGGATTAGATGAGTCATTAGAGTATTACGAACAAAGACGTCGGATGTCGAGCTTAGAGCGTCGAAACCGAGCGTTGCGAGTCGAGTCGAATTTAGAATTCGATGAGACGAGAAAAATCAACAAGCGACAAGTATGTGCTAAGCCGTACCCTCGCATTGGCCTAGCCATGCGAGTGCTAGGCTAACCTAGGCCACACACCATACCGAGCTTGCTCGCAGCGCATACATGCTAGTATTGCATGCTAGCAGCGCTGGCTAGATAGCTGGTGTGGCAAGGCTAGCATCGCTGGCGCGCTAGGCATGCTAGCATGCTAGTGCCTCGCACATAGCAGCCCTATCGTAGCATCGCAAGGCCAGCAGCAGCACGCAAGTGCTGGGCCTCGCTAGCATCGCTATGCATGCTTGCGCTGTGCATGCGTGCGTGCTAGCCAAGCAACACCAGCCATCGCAATGTGTTGTGCGTGCTTGCCCTGTGTGATATGCGTACTAGGCATCGCATAGCACTCGCACCCGCATCGCATAAGCAACAGCAGCCAGCAGCTGCGTGTGTGCGTAGGCTGGATGGCTAGCAAGCCCAGCCTTGGTGCTAGGCGCCAGCTGGGTAGCCTTGGCAGTTAAGGCAGGCTGCCTGCCAGCCATGCTCAAGCGGACAGCTCATGGTTTGGTGGGGATCGATTCTTGGTAGCTTATGCTTGGGACACGAGCTGCATGGCTATGCTTTCGGTATTCTTTCTGGAGTTGACTGTTTTAGATGCAACTGACTGTATTTGGTTGCGGAGGGCTTCATTTTGTTTGGCCAGGCTAGTGAGTTTGGCTTTAGTTTGGACTTTTTGGGCCAAAAGGTTTCGATTTGGCTTTTCTGCGGGTCCAAGGTTTGGCGGAATGTGTTCATTGCTTCATTGATTTCGGCTATGGTGGAGGGTACTGGTTGTCCAGTCATGGTTAGGTAATTTCCTTGGTTTTTTGGAGAGTCTTTGGCAGGTTAATTGATTATCAGCCGCACAGTGGGTGCCAAATTGTTTAGGCAAATCTTAGTATGGTGGGTCTAGGAATTTTCTTAAGGTTTGAGGGGTAATAACAATCAAGCCTGCAATATCAATAACAATAACCAAGAGCAGCAATAATATAATAAAGAACGAGCAAAATAGTTAAAGGAATAAGAGTTAAAAAGACAATACTGAGTAAGGACAATCTCCTTGATCAGAATAGACATAGAATTCGTAAGTAGCTTGCATACATATTTGAGTATCAACGTACGAATGTGCCTATGAGGCTATTACATAAGCTCTCAGCTATTTATACCTAGGGAATTCTAGGGTTTTACATGTATTTTCGAAATAATTTCAAAGGGGAAAGATCTTCTTTGTTTATTCTTCTATCCTTGCGTGCCTTGTGTATTTTTGGCATGCTTTCCCTACTGATTGGTTAATTGATCTTCTTGCCATACTTATGCTAATCAAGCCGTTTTGAATTGATCTCTAGTTTATTTGGCTTGCTCTTGGATCTTCTGACCGTGCCCTGTATATTTTGGGCTCCTTGGGATTATGGGCCCAACAACCCCCAGCAACAGAAGGGGGGCACTAGAAGCGTTGTGGTTGAGGAAAATTGTGTGAGAATCCATTACCTCCGCAAACTGAGAAGCAAATGACCGACTAGCAGAAGAATTGCTGAAGATTTTGGAATTCCGACATAATCATAGACTCCAAAGGGTACCGACAAAGGTACCCAAGAGAGTACTAAAAAATTTTTCCTCCTTAGAAATGAATTTTTTTCCTCGAAAGACATGATTTCAATTTCCTTCAAAAGACAATGTTTTTCGATATCCTTTGAAAGACAGGGTTTTCCAATCTCTTTCGAAATATAGGGTTTGGGTCTATCTCTTCTTTCGAGGGAGAGTTTTCTTATTTTGAATTTCAGGATTATAGATTTAAATCTTTTGATGGATTGATGTTAAATTGTCTCATTAGTAAACATTTATATTGGGTTGTAAAAGTGATCAAATATTTCAGATACAATAAAAAAAAAATCAAGTAAAATACATTCTCGCAATTATAAAGGATTGTTAGATTGTTTCTCCAACAAGATTGTATTTTATTTTCTTGCGATATAAATAGAAGATGCTTCATAGTACAAGATGTATTCGACAATCATATCGTTGTTATTATGAAGGTAATTATTATATGATTCAATGTGTTATGTATTTGATAATTTCGAATTTCTTATATATTTATATCGATGAACTTTTTAATAATAAATTAATTTAACTATACTAAAAAAGTAAAAATTAAGTTAATATAACACACTCTAATTTAAATAAAAGAAAGAGAGAGTAAACATTAACAACTTGTATGTTTATAGGGAAAAAAGTGGAGGTATAGGGATAAGAGGTGAGAGATTAGTGTATTCTTTTATTTCTTTAAGGGATGAGAATAATAAGAGAGATAGGGATAAAGATAAATATAAGAGATTAAAAGACTTTTACTATTTTTAAAGAAAGAGACGAGGAGGAGGGAGTAGAAAAGTTAATAAGGGTAGTTAAGTAATTTTTTTTTATCCCAATCTCAATTCATGCCAAACAAGGAATAATATCACTTTAATGCTTATCCCACTTATCAATTTCTTATCCTTATCCTTATTTTTATCCTTATCTCTATTTCATTTATTAAATGTCCTATTCTGTAAAAATTATTAATTTTAAACACAAAATTTTTATAGTTAATACTAAGTGAAGATCTCCATTCTATATTCTAAAAAGTAAGTTAAAGAAATATATTTAATAATACTTATATACTTACCTCCGTTTTTTTAGTTGACGCGTATTCCTTTTTAGAAAGTTTATATTTAGTAAACACGTTTCCTTTTTAGGTAAGTTTTATACCTTCCTATTTTTATTGTACCCCACTTGCTTTATCATTATCTCTCCTCTCCTTAATATGTGTGATCAAATTAAACGTGTTAACTAAATAGAAACGGAGGAATATTAGATACACACCTATCTTAACACACCAATTATTGAGTAGAACCGGACAAAGTCTTGCCAAAAAAAAAATTAGCTTGCCGTTTTCCTCATCACATTGTTCTACCACTATAAATACCTCTTAAGGAGCCTTCACTTTTTGTCACCCCCCTCAGTTCTTTTTCTTTCTCCTTTTCTTCCCTTTATTACTTATTTCATATTTAATTTCTAGGATTAGATTAATTTTTCATTTTGTTTTATCTTAAATTTGAGTAAAAAATAAACTAAAATGGCAATAGAACAATGCAATGATGATGAAAGTGTCCAACAAAATGGGCTTGAAGACTTGGAATCACCATTGATGAAGAAAAGTTTTAATTATAAATATGATGATGAATTTGTTGGGAGTGATACTGATGATGGCTCCATTACTATGGTGTTGTTGAGTACTTGTGTTGCTGTTTGTGGCTCTTTCATCTTCGGTACTTGCGTAAGTACTTTTTTTTTTTTAAAAAAAAAATTTCTACTTTAGAATTTTAATTTTGGAAAATTCTGTTTTGGAGAAAGAAATGGTAAAATTTTGATGTGCTTGTCTATAGGAGGATAGAGACAGTGACATGGTCATGATTCGAAGTTAGATCAATGGGATAAGTTTCAAGGAAAAATTGCCCAAAATATTTCCATATTTGGGTCATTTGTTAAAAATAATTCCATCTATGAGATTATTTTAAATAATCTGACTTTAATCTATTTTAAATAATCCCGAGTGATCAGTAACCGATTGAAGAGAGTAATTTAATTTTTATTAAATTTAAATTACACGTGTCACAATGTAATTGTCCAAAATAAAAAATAAAAAAAATAAAATCAAATAGCAAAAAAACCACCACCACCGAAGTTTCAGCCACTACCATCCCCGCCACCACCCAAACCCAGACCCCAGAACCACCACTGCCACCAAACCAGACCCCAGCCAACCCAGGAACCATCGCTACCACACCAGACCCTGGAACCACCGCCACCAAACCAGACCCCAGCCAAGCCAACCCCAAAACCCCCTTCGAAGAATAAAAAACCCACCAAACCAGATCCCATGAAACTGGTTGGGGAGGTCGGCGCGGCCATAATCGACGTCGGAGGAGGATGATGCAGTCGGAATGGGGGGCAGGGAAGGTCGGTGTGGCCTGTTAAGGGACGGGGGACGGGGACGCCGCGTGAGGAAGGGAGGGGATCGGTCGCCACGCCGATACCGGCGCCGGTGCTGTGGTTGGGGGCTGGGTGGCCGGAGCCACGGGAGGGAACGGGCTCAAGCAACTGGTGGGTGGTTTTTAAATTTTTTTTTTCTTTTGAAAAATCTAACTTTTTTTAAAATTTTATTTTTTTTTATCAATCACATGCCGCTATGTATAAGATAACTTGTTATAACAGGTTATATGACCGGTTGTGACCATTTAGAACAGATTGGATATAAAGGTTAGATTATTTAAAAATAATCCAAAAGTGGATTATTTTTTGACCAGACACATCAAAGGTGGGTTTAATCTAGGCAATTTCTTCTATATAATTATATTTTTATTAATTAATAGTCACATTTAAATGATATAAAGAGGGCCTGATCTGATCTAATTCGAATAAAATTAAATGATGGCGAATTAGTGAGTAAAGTCGAAGACAACATATTCATATACTGTTTTTTTTTGGTGCAAGGAATTCATATACCGCGTACCTTAGTGCATTAGCGTTGTGGTCCTTGTAACTTTTGTAAGGGTGATTGTTCAATTAATGGATTGTTAATTAAGGCTATCGGAGCATACAAGGAGAGCATATATATGTCCAGCTAATTATTTATTTATTTTTAATTTTTGAAACAATGTCCAGCTAATTTAATAAGCCTAACTTCAAAAGTTCAAATTGTATACAAATTTAGGAAAAATAAATTGTATGGAGTATTTCGTAAAAAATTGCACATGACGACAAAGTATAAAAAGTTTTTTACTAGGTCGATACATTTAATTTGATTATGCTAAATTTTTTTATATTTTTGTTTACTGAAGTAACAAAACAAAAAATCTATTAACTAGTATTAAAACAAAACATTGCTGACATTATCAAACACTCAAACTATTCTACATGTCATTTTCACACTAAATTTTTTTCCTCCAATTCTCTATATGATGTCACCAATTATTAAATTTTTTTTTTATCTACACTTTAAGTGTATATATTCAATTAACCAAGTTTTTTTTTCCTAAATTATAGTTTCACATACCTAATTTGTTTGATACTGAATTGTAATTTCAATTTTTTATTACTTTCCTTATATATAATTTATTTTTCTTTATATCTAATTATAATCTTCTTATACAATTTAATGTAACATAACATATTTTACAAGAAACATTAATTCTAACCGTGCATCCCACGGGAGTTACCTAGTAATATAAATAAAAGATCTGTAATTTATGACAAAAATCAGATTAAATCTTCATTAATTTTTGTTAGCCACTAGAGAAAATTACATGTTCTCCAAAGATGGGGGCTGGGGGCTGGGGGCTGAGGCTCAGAGTATATGGTATAATACAGCTAAGATTTAATCAATTTGCAGGTAGGATACTCAGCACCTACTCAATCAGCAATCAGGGAAGATCTCAATCTATCAATTGCACAGGTGATTAATTACTAATATTGTTTTGTTTTTTTCCTTACTAGTTGATTGATAATAATCTTGGAATTTCGACAATTCATTTTTATGTTTAATGCAGTATTCAACTTTTGGCTCAATATTAACAATTGGTGCAATGGTTGGTGCTATTACAAGTGGTCGAATATCTGATTTTATTGGTAGAAAATGGGTAAGAATTTTAATGATTTCTTTTTCAATACCTTGTTGTCCTAAATTAGCTGACACATTTTAACATATACAAAGTTTTAGTCAAATTTAATTGACTTCTTATTTTATTGTGCGAAAGTTGATAATGAGTTTTATTATTTCTCGTATTTTTGTTAAACAATGGGAATTATTTTAATATAATTACTGGATAGTGGTATTTGTTTATTATAGTTTGTGGATAATGGATAAAATGTAAGGTGAAAAACTAGTAAAATATAAATTAGTCCATGCCATTATATACAGAAAAAAAAAACTGTGACAATTAGATAGGGATGACTTTATAATTATAAGTAAAGTATGTTAATTAAATAGAGAAAAAGAGTATATATGTACAATGCTTTTGAAAGTTCGACTCATTTAATTTTGAATTTTTATAACAATGCAATATGAAAAGTAAGTCAAACTTTATGAAAAGTAAGTCAAACTTTTTGAAACGTAGGTAACATCTTTCTTTTGGTATGAAATATCATCTCCAATTAGGAGTGACATCTAATATTTCAGCCAACTGAACAAATTTGATTCTTCAGTACTTAAACTTGATTCTATACATGCACTAATTCTTCCCGTGGAAGTTTAAAAAAATCTATTGTATCTTTGGACTAGCCTATTTCCTATATCTCCTTATGTTGCACAATGTGTTTTAGCTATCAAGTAAGAGTCGGTTCACTTGGTAAGACATGTAGCCTTAGTTCCTAGAGAAATTCACGAGGGTTGAGTTCTGATCATTGTTCTCCTTCTTACCTTAAATAAATTGATTTAAACAGGCTATGCGAATGTCAGCATGTTCCTGCATAATGGGGTGGCTTGCTATCTATTTTGCCAAGGTATGCCAATCTCTTTTCTTGCACTTTAATTTCTTAAGAACTTACTACTTCGTATTTATTTTCTAAATTTATACAGATTAGTAAATCTTGGAAAATTATAATTCGTATTTGTTAATTGTTATGCTGTTTTGATTTATATCAACAGGGAACAATGACACTTGACATAGGAAGGCTGTTCAGTGGATACGGCATTGGAGTCCTATCTTACGTGGTAAAAAACAGTACTCTAGTACTCATTAGATGAAACAATAATATCATTTCCCCTAATCTTAGGTAACCATACATTGTATGTAATCCGTTATAATTTAGGGTCATATTTGTATTCCTTTTGTGGCAAAAAAAATTATTTTTTCCCATTAACTTCTAAAGTTCTATAAATCCACAATGACATGCAGGTTCCAATATTTATTGCTGAAATAGCACCTAAAGAGCTAAGAGGAGGGTTTACCACTCTGAATCAGGTATCATCGTACTCTTTGTTGCGAATTCTTATTAATAACCTGGTATAGTGAAACCGTTTTGAGATGCCCCCTCGGGGTCTATCTGCACACACATGTGGCGTATTTGCCTCATCACTTGCCCGACCTGGCCACTTGGGTGTTTAGTGCACACGTTGACTCTTTGAGTCTTCAGATTTGCGGCTGTTCTTTTCTGTATATTCTTGTTGTAAAATTTGTCTGTTTGTTAATTTGGACTATTTTGTAAGATCATTTGCACATGTGTGATTTACTTAAAATTGTTTTGCAGCTTATGATTGTTACCGGATCTTCAGTCTCGTTCTTGATAGGATCAATTATTACTTGGAGAGCTTTAGCATTGATGGGTGAGTTTCTTATCTTCTATAATATTTAATTTATTCTAATCTAAATTTTTAGCGTCGTTAATCAATTTGGTTCTACACTTTCATATTAAAATGGTCTAGTGATGATTAATTATTGGTTATACTTCAAATGAAGGTCTGGTGCCATGCATAGCATTGCTTTCTGGTTTGTTCTTTGTGCCAGAGTCACCTAGATGGCTGGTGAGCATCAATAACAAAATTGCGAAGTCTATCTAGTTTTTGCAGAAACACGTGTCTCACATTGTTATTTGTTTGTTTCTAGGCAAAAGCTGGCCGCCAGAAAGAGTTCAACGTCGCCCTGAGAATGCTTCGTGGCCAAAATGCTGACATTTCTCGTGAAGCAGCTGAGATCGAGGTTGGCCTGTTAAGCAATGTCTTTTGCTACCAATGTGTGCAATGGCTAATCGTAATTTGGCATGAGAATGGATGGAAACTTATTTATGGTTATACTTATTTTTACAGGATTGTCTCATGCTTCATGAAACGTTACCTAAAGGCAGCTTCATAGATTTGTTTCAGAGCAAATACATCCGATCTGTTATTGTAAGACTCAATTTCATTTCTTTTATTAAACCTAAACTTAAACACAACAGCAAATGACTGATTTCTTCTTGATTAATATACATAGATTGGAGTTGGACTTATGGTGTTTCAACAATCTGTCGGAATAAATGGAATTGGATTTTATGTAAGCCAAACCTTTGTCAAGGCAGGGCTTTCTTCCGGCAAGCTAGGGACAATAGCGTATGGTATTGTCCAGGTGCCAATAACCCTTGTTGGAGCGATCCTAATGGATAGATCTGGCAGGAAACCACTGGTCACGGTATGCATCCCCATCTTACGCTAGGATGAGCTAGTTAATTTTTTTTTTTAATGGAAGTGCTAACATAGCTTTGTTGCTATTGTGAAGATCTCTGCCATGGGAACATTTCTCGGTTGTTTTTTCATAGCCACTGGCTTCTTACTTAAGGTAAATAATTGACTCTTACAGACTGCTTCTTGGTCCTTTTAATTTTCTGTATGTAGCTCTTTTCTAATCCGAATTATATTACACATAATTGGTTGCAGAGTTATGGGCTACTTCTAGAATGGATACCGTTATTTGTTGTTGGAGGTGTCTTGGTAAGCTATTCTATCAATCTGAGTACTGTGTTGTGAGATCATATGTTTATTCAACCAATCAACTCAATATTTTCGATCTATCTTATGCTGTGACAGACCTACATATCAGCATTTTCTATCGGCTTTGGTGGTGTTCCTTGGGTTATAATGTCTGAGGTACAAACTTGAATTCTCTCTTTCTTTTCCATTAACCATCATGTAGTAAATCTTTCGAGTTTACCCATTCTTCCATATAATTGGGCTACCTTGTCAATCTAGAGCTCTCAGTATACATTACATATCATTACTTAGTGAATCCGATTTTAGGTTCATTTTCGCCACTGTCTAATGCTTGAGATAGCAGTTTGGGTGAACGGGTAGTGTATGTTTGGTTTCATGTCTTTTGGGGAATTCACAAGATGAATCAAAACTATACTATAGAACAGAAGACAAGATTCGGATACTTTGTATTTGCAATTGAGATTGAAAGACTGACAATTGTTTAATTCCTTTGTACCAGATATTCCCATTAAATGTGAAGGGTGCTGCTGGAAGTTTAGTAGTTCTTATTAATTGGTCAGGAGCCTGGCTAGTATCTTACACTTACAACTTCATGATGAAGTGGAGTGCATCCGGTAAGAAAATTACTTAAGTTACTTGCATCAAGTCAAGCAATTTTCGGTTAGTAGCTCTTTGAATTGGCTAACAGTTTACACCACTATTTTCCTCTTATCTTTTCAGGTACTTATTACATATATGCTGGATTTTGTATATTGACGGTTCTATTTGTGGCAAATTTTGTACCTGAAACCAAGGGGAAGACCCTCGAAGAGATACAAGAGTCTATTAACTCCAAAACCGAAACCTTGGAGTGAGAGCAGATCCGGTTACTTCAGAATCTTCATCAATGGTGATATGGTAGCGAAAGCTTTAAGTGAAGTGTACTCCAAGTACTTCATGAATATCATATCTGAGGAATTTCGTTTGTTATGCACAAACATGTTGCAGACTTGCAGCAATCAGAGAGGAGGGGGGGGGGGGGTGTGGGGTGTGTGGATCAAAATTGAACGTTACTATTGAATAATATTAAAATTGTATCTAGATTCTATAGTATATTAGCTTAGAAGTATTAGCTTAATTAATTTGTAATACTCTATAATAACTTATAAGTTAAATTATCGAGACATCTTTGTCATATCATGGTATGTCTGAGCTCTAAAATTGATCAATGAGATTGACAAAGTATGTCAATAGAGGGGCATTTTGGTAATATATGTGAAAAAGAAGGGTGGATAGTTAAACTAGGGTCATCTATGAAGTTAATATCTATTGGTCTCTTTAATGCCATCCATTATTACCATTTCATTTAAGTTGTAATGTCAATTTAATACTATTTGGTTAAATGATCACTGTAAGTAAGACATAAACATAAGGCAAGAGAGAGAGAGAGAGAGATGGTCACTCTAAACAGATATCGTCGCACCATCATTTTTTCTTCGCATCCACAACCAATTGTTCTTCACACCCACAAACATTTCTTCAATCAATGTCATTTTTTCACCACCATTTAATCTACCATTTGTTCAACAATTAGTTGAATTCCTTCAAAGTTATTTTTGTTCAAGTTTAGTGGTTTATGTTAGTCAATTTGGCTTCATTTAAAGATGATTATCTTAATTTGCCCATTTAATATATGTGAATATGGAGATTGAGGGATAGCTCAAGTGGTTAGAGCTTCCTTTTCGATTCTAGAGATCTCAGGATTGATTCTCTTCCGCCTTTGTAGCTCTCTAAACACCAAAAATATATGTGAACCATGTAGTAAACTAAGAAGTATTGAATCATGCATTTTTAAACAAATGAATACAAGTAAATTTCAACATTTAATACTCAAATATTATAAATTATTGGAGCCAGTCCCATTGATCATCGAGATAAACATATTTTGTTTATCTAATGGTTAATTATTTAATTTGTAAATAACTTGAACAATACTATAGCTTACACATCATGCCGCTATTGCTGAAGTTAACGGCATCTTTCGCCCTCCAATCCGTCAAATGCTTCAGCCTCCATTAAAGTTAACTCCTTATTTCTCACCTTCTTCCTCCTTCCATCGACATTGCAATTACCACTGTTTTTGACATTTTTGACACCATCTTCCATGACAAATTCAACACCACCTTCTATCAACAATGATAGCGGCTTCGTTGCCTAATTAAAACGAAAACCCTATGAAAAAGGTGAAATAAAGTAACCATGTCCTCCATTGACACTTCCATTGAGCTTGATTTTGTTCATTATTGATTTTTCTCCATTGTTGCTTCAGTTTCGTCTTTGTCAATTACTGCAGTAAGCTTCAAGATTTACTGTTCAAATTTTTTTTTTTGCAGTTGTGTGAAGAAGGTAGCCTGTCGTTAGGGATCCCATTTCCTCTATGCCCTTGGCACTTTAAAAGTCTAGGAGTTTAGACTTTTTAAAATGTATTAGGATTTGAATCCTTGACTGTTTGGGAGACCTTGAATTAGAATTGAGTCTATCATTACTTTTTTTTTTTTTTTTTTTTTTGAATAAGAAACTAATAGAGAGTCGCCAATGAGTTTTAGAAAACTCATAAACCTTGTTCACTCCTTTCTCCCAAATAGAGTTCAAGGGATAATTAGCATGACTCATAAATTTACTCATGCCCAAATTGGTCTATGTACTAGTACCATAAATGAGTTCGGGAGCGAGGGTACTAGGAAAACATTATTTTTGATAAGAATTGCAATGCTAGCCATAGTGCGGCCTCTACTAGCTCTTCCTTTTTCACAATTTCATACCAAACAATATATGCAATGCGATACCTAAAACTATGTTAGTTGATTTTATTTACAAACATTAATCACAAAAGGGTTACATTGCAACGAATGTCATTATCCTTTTTATTCCAAATTCGTGAAAAGAACAATAAAGAAACAAGATTAGCCTTGACTTAAGTGATAAAACAACAATTACTTATTCAATTCTAGTCTTTAATTAACGAAAGAATCTATGTGAAATTAATTAGTTTATTTAAAGTGAGCAAACAACACTAATCAATTGATTAAAGTTATTTTATGATAAGAAAAAGAATGATTTAACTAAGTGGTCGAGAATTACCACTTTTTCTTGCTAGATCTTCGCTTAGCTTAGAATGCTGTAGGGAATTTTTCAAACTCAACTTTGAGCCCCACCGTGATCATGCTTTTAGGCATGGTGGCGTCCAAAGGGAAAGAAGCTAGAGATAAAAGAGTCGCCAACAAGTTTTAGGAACTTGTAAACCATTCACGGGTGTGAAGGTTACACCCCATTCACGATCACGGAGATCACTAACTCCATAGTGGTCCGGAACCATGACTAGATATTCGGGGATGATGGTACGGATAATCCAACCTAAAAGAGATTGAACCCACCGTAAATCGACCTGTACTTAATTCTTATGATATTTATGTGCGCTTTTCGATCAACATACATACATAAAAAATCCTAAGTATATTTAATCTACATCGGTTGATTATTAATGCACAATCAAATCTATTATTGGTGATCACTTGAATTAAAATCATATTAAACCTAAATCAAATTATTAATTATCTTATTAAGCGTGATTTCAAATACAATTTCCCTTTAAACCTGAAAGAAGGGGCGTAATCAAGCAATAACAATAAATCATGAATAATCAAGCAATATATAATTGACACAACAATCATCATCATATTAATATCATTAAAACATGATTAGCAAGATCCTAGACATGATACTAAATGGATTAATAACAAATCCTAGCATGTCACTAAAAATCATAATCAAAGTATTATCCTAAACATGATACTAGAAACATGATATTAGAAATATTAGTTAACATCCTAAACATGATACTAGAAATTAACATAAGATTTTAAGCATAATTTCTATATCAAAAGAATAAACATGGTTCTAAGCATAAGATTCAATTAAGTACTTGAATTACTTACTTTGATGCCTCGTATCTCTTTTTATCAAAACAATACACACGTTAGTAAACTTCAAGAAAGATTAAACCAAATAAGTAAATAAAGAATTGAGATATGGATTTGGGACCAAACCCTCAGAACTATCAACCTTCTTTCGCGTCAAGGTCGAAGGCAACTTCGAGGTTGGCTAGGAGTATTCAAAGCTCGTGAAGGAGGTATGGTGTTTGCTTGGGGAAAGTATCAAGGATGTGTGTGGGTTAAGGATAAGGCTAAGAAAAAGAATCAAGAGAGAGAGAGAGAGTTTTAGAGAGGGCTTAGATGACGATTGTTGGTGAATGAAAAGGGGGTGTTACGACCTCTATTTATATGGAAAAAAGAGAGTCGAAGGATCAGAAAAGAGTCAGAATCCGACTCGGAGTAAAACGCTTCTTATTGTGGCGCGACAGGTCCATCCCGGCGCGATGAGCTTATCGTGGCGCAATGGTGCTCTCGCTCAGCGATGGTTTTGAAAAGATAGAATCCGTGCGGAATTCAATTCCCAATCGGATTGGGTTGGGTTAACCAAATATCCGTACATGTTCTATTTTTATTGGGATTAGGATCATTGAAAAATAGATGTTTTATCCGATTTAAAATTCTTAAATCTTATCTTTTCGAAAATAGGATAAATTAGAACCTTCTAGAGGATTCTAGAAGCTCACAATAAATCCTAACGGATTTAGGATTGAAAAGAACCTTCTAGATGATTCTAGAAGCTTGTAATAAATCCTAATTGGTTAAGGAATGGGATTAAGGTAAATGGACCCTCCACATGGTCATTGGGCCGCTAGTAAGGCTTGGTTCGGGCTCAGTTAGTATTTTGGCCATAATTTCTTCGTTATAAGTCGGATTTGGGCTTATAATATGCCGTTGGAAAGCTCTTTTCAAAACCCATCCAACTATACAAGATTTGGACCGAGATCATGGACCAAAATAGACTGGTTTGGACGACATGAAATAAATGATTTTAAGGGACACGAAATGAATGATTTTTGGTTTAAAGGCACAAATTAAATGATTTTGGTTTAAGACATTTAAGGAAAGGTTAGAAATGGTCAAGGCTAATGGGAAATTCACGATACTCTTCAACTCGTCACCTAACTAGTTAATCAAAGACGTGAAAGATACTCATCACTGGGTTTGGTTTTTGGGGAGACACAATCAGGTGTCTACAGAAGCCCCCACTTTGACTGAGTTTGGAGAAACGAAAGTTTCGAAAACAAAAGTAAAAGTAAGTCGAAAGGGACGGATAATGATTCAGACTGTTTTGCGATCCTAAATCACTCTGTTTACGCCGATACCTGCAGAAAGCGTTAGTTCCACAGATAAAAAAGTGAAGAGATATAATGCGTATCTGACACCAGTGTATCGGTGGCTAATATGTTTGGTAGTTTTCTGCGCCTCGAGAAATCCACCGGATAATAATTTTCTGCGCCTCGGGAATTCTATCGTGAATCACTACGCCTCGAGCGATCTACTGGATGATGATCTTCTATGCCTCGGGAACCCTATCGTGAGCTCTTACGCCTCGAGCAACTCACAACTGAAAGGTGACAAGTTTCCGCCCCTCGAGCAACATGTCGTTGACTCCTACGCCTTGAACAGCCTACTGAATGATGATTTCTTATGCCTTGGGAAGATTAATATGAGATAGTTTCCACGCCTCGGGAACCCTATCGTGAGCTCCTATGCCTCAAGTAGCTCACAAGTGAAATTCCATACTGCAGGAATAACGCTAAGTATCCATGCCTTGGGACACAATCACCGACTTCTACGCCTTGAGAAATGTGCAACGATTGACAATTTTCCACGCCTTGGGAAAACTTGTCTGATAATAAAAATTGCAGGTCTCTTGCAACGTGAATCGTCCAAGCCTCTCGATGACATCAATTTTGTTGAATCAAAGTTGTTTTGTTTGAGAACCTCCACATTCTCAGGGAGTACTATCGAAGATAAACTACGCCTCGAGCCGTCTTCTCAAATCAAGGTGACAACCTCCACATCTTAGGGAATGTTTTCAAAGACCACCACGCCTTTTGTCGTCTTCTCAAATTTTCTCGTCTTCACACCTTGGAAGTGATAGTTTCTCGCACCTTGGAAAAACTATTGTAAAACCTTACTCTTCAAGATTTTACCAAGCTTAAAATTAACTTTCGTAGAAATCTTCCATCTTAGGAAATTTGTAATTATGATCAATCACTACTCAAATATGCTCAATCAATACTCAAATGTACTCAATCAATCAATAATGTGATCGTCATCAGGCCGATCATCAATCAAAGTTGTAATCGGGCTAATTACTAATCAAATAAATCATATATTTTTCGATTGCTTATTATGAGGCTCAAAGGCTCAATTGTGCATCAAGAAGCTCAATTGGATGAACATGGACCAATAATTCGAATTGTGGGACCCTCAAACGCTGACGCAGGCAAAAATCAGCACCATCGCGTGGCGACAAGTTTGTCGCGCCGCGACAGGTTTTTTGCGCCGCAATAGATTTGTCGCCCCGCGTCAAATTCACATTTCGCGAATTTAAACTCCTTCCTCATTTTCGCTGCTGCTATTCGTGTTTTGATGTTCGCTCGCAGAACTTCAACTTGCTCAATCTTGGTCGTTTCTCAACCAAATTTGCTCAAATTTGTCTCAAATCGTTGCATTTTTGCTCACCTACACCGATATAAGTAAGTTTTGCTCAATCTATCCTCAATTTGGGTGAATTTCGAATGTGTTCTTCACGTTTTTCCAAAAAATCTGAAACGGGCTTTCCTTGTTTGCTCAATTTTTGTCAAAATTCTTGTCACGAAAATGATTGTATGTGTTTGTATAATGCTTTGTGAACATTTTGAGACTTGAGTTGCTTGATTTGGTGAAGAAACGACCATTTTACCATTGTTGAACACTCTAGGTTCATGAGTACAATGTGGCTTGTATTTCATGATATTTCTTGCTCTTTGTGCTTAATTTGTTGCAATAATTGTCATAAACTTGCAAGAAATTGCTTTGGTGCTCAAAATCTTTGTTGTTGTGCGAATCAAAATCATGCTTTGTTTTGAATTTTTGTTCTCTGTTTTTGACGAACATAGTATCATGCGGTAAGGCGAACTTAGATACTATAGAGCCTTTAATTTACTATTTTTATGGCAATAATAAATAGTATGGCTTGACGTCGCGGTTTCGGTTCGTGCTCTTGCTCGTCCCATCGAGAGGACGAGCCTGTAGGAGACGGAGACGACGTTTTTACTAGTCGGACGTGGTCTCTCCCTAAGTGGGATGAGCATACCCTGGCTTTTCAGCCGATTCAACCCATCTCTCAGCGTGCTTTGCTAGGTCTTGCTGAGGAGCATGTTCGTTGCCACAGATCGGGCAACGTCACCATTCTTTCTTTGTACCGCCAACACATCGCTGGAAACAAGGCAGTGAGAGTGCTTTGGGAGTCCTATGGGTTGATTCCCCTTCTTTGAGTTGCTGCGGCCTTCTAGTCTTTTCGAGAGAGCCGTTTCATTGTTCGAAGTGCCCTGGAGTTCTTTTGGGACATCACGAGCACTTTCCATTTTCCGTGGGGTGAGATGATTATCACCCCACTCGACTTCTCTGTCATCAGTGGGCTCAAGTTTCTCCCGGCTAGAATTCCCACGAACGAGCTGTATACTCTGGCTTCTCTAGAGATTGCAGATCTTCTGGGTCCGATTGTTCATAGGGTCGCTGCTGAAGCCAAGGTAAGGTCTCGAGCATGTGGACGATTTGTAATCGACTGCTGGCGGACGCTTTTATTGATGATGCGACTACGCTTGAGCAGCGAGTTTACATTTTTGTTCTCTATCTCCTGTTGGGGACTATCTCTCCTGATAGGGGAAGTCGTGCTTTGCTGCGTTATCTGCCTGCGTTGCGCGACCTTCAGCGGCTCAGCACGTACGACTAGGCCAGCATTGGCTATACTGACCTCCTCCTGGGACTGCGAATAGGATGTCGCCAGTGGCATTGCAGGACCGAGATCTCTGTTTCCGGCCTTTGGAAGGTAGTAGAGGTTTATGTTCCTCTCTTTTTTGGTGATTTCAACTCATCTCTCGACGTTTATTGGTTCTTAGATTTCTCGACTCTTCGCAGGTTTGGCTCTACGAGTACATTCCTTTGCTGGCTCTGGCAAGGCCTCGGGCTAGAGGGCTCCCGATAGCTGTTAACTGGCAAGACCACCGTGCCGGTCTGACTTCTGCAGCAGCTTTTAGGGCTGCTATCCTTGACGTAAAGACATTCCTTTTTTGTCAATTCTTTAGGTTTTATCATGAGTTCCTGTCTTATACCTTTTATTGCAGCGCCCTGAGTTCGATATCGTCTATGGGCTGATTTAGGCGATTTCCATCTAGCCTTCCAGTACACAGCTGAGAGGCGTTTTTTTCTAGGGTACCAACCAGGTGGTGTGGTACCTAGGTGAGAGAGTGGCCATCCAACACTCCTCAAACGTTCCTTTGGTCGTTGCGGATCCTCCTTCCCAAATGATAAGTTAGGAGAGACTTCTGCTGCATGCTATGGATGGTGCCATAGGCGAGGATTGGTGGAGGCACATCTATCCGGGTTGCTCTTATGAGGAGGAATTGCTCCCTCGATTAGCTCATCCACCTTAGCGTGAGGAGGTTTGTAAATCTTTATCAGCCATTTCATTTTTTCTATAGCCAGTGTTTAATTGTTGGATCATTTTATAGGAGCATGTGGAGCCTGAGGAGTTCGAGCCCCCACGCGTGTCCATCCGCTATCGGGGGTACAAGGCCTTATCGAGGAGATGATCCCTCTAGCCCCGAAGGAGTGTTGACTGGTGGAGCGATCCATCCCTCACTCTCAAACATGGGTGAGTTCCCATCTTTTCCTTTGTTCGGTGTATATATCATCTTGTTCTCTAATCTTATCTGATTTTTGCAGTTCTCTCGAGAGGTGATGATGCGGATGGAAATTGCTCTCGACGTATGTGATTTTTATGCCTTGGTGGAAGATCGAAAAGATGATGGGAGTCATCACTCAAGCTTTCTGATACGTTCCAAGCTTATCCAAATTGACCTTTTATTACCGTTCTAGAGTGATGAGGCAGTATGGCCTTGCTCAAACCATCCCTTCTAGTGATAATCGTCATCCTTATGAGTATCCTGTGTCAAAGAATGTTGAAAGGTTTGCGATTATTGGTATGGTAGACCCCTTTGGTCTGTTGTATCTGATGGAGTCCTTCCTCCATTGTCTAGGGAATATAAACAATGGTTACTTGGTCGAAATCAAAAGGATAAGAACAAGGTTCGATACACAAGCTCTAAGGGTGTGAAGAAGACTAATATAAAAGACCACCTAGGGGACAAGAAAGTTCATCCTAAAGATCCTCTAGGTAAAGTTGAATTCAAGTCTCCTATCATGCCTAAGAAGAAAAGTGTTATAGAGGGTAAAGGGAAAATGAAAGCTAATCCTATAGATAAGGAAAAGATGGCTTGGGTTGAGAAAAAGGTGGGAGTCTTTGCTAAAGGGGAAATTTCTTCCTCTAAGGTTTGAATTCAGTTATCTAACGGTTCCCTATTGGTAAAGGAGATAGAGGATGAAGAGGACTCAGACCAGAATTGGAAAAGGGCTCAAAAGGAGAAGAAAGATTAGAGCATTGCTTTGCTTTTAAGTTTTTTAGACAATTTAATTCCAAGTTAATTTTATTTTCAAGCTTTTAAGTCATCAATAATGTAGTTTCAATTTTAATTCAATTATTAATGCAATTTTTAGCTTTCTATTAAATTAACTTTATTTCTTTAATATTCCTTTTATTAGAGTAATGTTTCAAACAATGAAAACCTCTTGATTAATTTCGAAAGTAATCCGAGTACGGAAGTCGGAAAATTCACAAAATAATTTGAAAAATATGCTATTAATCGCAGTTTCCAAATAGCGAAAATTAATTTTCATCGCAGCGCGACGATGCTGACGCGGTGCGATGGTCCTATCGCAGTGCCATGGGGTTTGCTTTGTTGCAATTCTCGATTTTTGCAATTCTGTGTTGATTTCTTGCGTTCAAAGGCGGGATGTTGAATTTTTAAAGTGGCTGCACCCTACGGAAGGGTTGCCTACGTATCCTTGTTAAGGAATCAGGCCAAACGTAGCTCTCTTGAGTACAGAACTCATTAAATTATGGGTAGAACTTTTTGAGTTGGTCAAGATTTGTCATGTTCGAGGATTCATTACCATCCATATCCGTTAACTTAGCTGCACCTCCAGATAGATGGTTTTAACAATATAGGGTCCAGACCAATTAGGCCTAAACTTACCCCTTAGGTCTAGATTATTCTTTCTAAGTGCTTTTAACAACAAGTCTCCTACCTTGATGTTTCTTGTCTTGACCTTTTTATTAAAGTGTCCAGCCATGCGAGTTTAATAACATTGGACATGATGTAAGGCTTCTAGTCGTTATTGAGTAGAATTAGCTCTTCATATCGTGCCCTTGTCCATTCGACCTCATCAAGATACTTTTTAATGCTATGCACAAGGAAGGTACTTCCAGTTTTATAGGTTGTACGACGTCCATTCCATACACTAGGGAGAACGGTGTAGTTCCTGTGGATTAGTGGATTGACGTGCGATAACCCTGAAGAGCAAAGTGGAGTTTGTCAAGCCAATCTTTGTAGTTTTTAGTCATCTTTTCAATGATTGTCTTTAGATTTTTATTGGCTTCTTCCACTTCGCCATTTGGTTGAGGTCTATATGGCGAGGAGTGGTGATGTTGAATACCATACTTTTTAAGTAGGTCTTCACACTCCGCTTGAAAGTGAGTACCATTGTCACTTATCATTTCATATGGGACTCCATATCTGCACATGATGTTCTTTTCGATGAAGAGTGCCACATGATTTGCGGTGAGTTTCCCTCAAGATGTTACTTTAACCCATTTGGTGAAGTAATCTATGGCAACGAGAATGTATTCATGACCTCCTAATCTAGGGGAAGCGATCTTTCCAATTATATCTATTCCCCAAGTTGAGAATGGCCATGAAGATGTGTAGGTGTAAAGGATAGATGGTGGAACATGTTGTAAATTGGTGTATATCTGGCATTTTGCACATCCCTTTACATATTGATGACAATCTCTTTGCATGGCGTATGACTTTCTGGACCAGCATTTTACCATTCATGTGTGTTCTATGCGCTCCTTCGTGGATTATTCTCATTGCCTTTTGAGCTTCCTTTTTGCCTACGCATAGGAGAGCTCTACCTTTAGGTACTCTTTGGTGGAATTCACCTTCTATGAGCATGAATTGTAAGGCCAAGAGTCTTAAGACACGCTTCGCTCTTTTGTCAGCATTAGGTGGATATTCCCCTTTGGTGACATAATTGAGGATGTCCGTATACTATGGTTATTCTTCATCTTCTCGGGTTTCTTCTTCATCTTCAATGGCTTGAATATAAGTAAGCTTATGCCTTTTCTCTATGGTTAAAAGAATTTACTCAATTTCCTTAGGAAACTAACCATCGAGGCTAGTCTTTCCAAGGCATCAGCAAATTGGTTTTCTTCTCTTGGTAGGTATGTATATTCCACCTTTTCGAGTTGATCAGTGAGGGTTTCTAAATAGGTTTGGTATGGAGCTAGGCTTTCACTTCTCACCTTCCATCTTTTGGAAATCTGGTTGATGATAAGAGACGAATCTCCAAATATTCGAAGTTTCTTGACTCCCAATGCTAAGGATGTTTCGAGGCCTATAACACATGCTTCATACTCTGCGGCATTGTTGGTGACGTCGAAGTTAAGTTTTATTGAGATTGGGACATGCTCTTCTTTAGGTGATACTAGTAAGACTCCTACTCCACATCCTTTCTGGTTGGATGCGCCGTCAAAGTATAATGTCCATGTATCATCCTCAGTGACCATTAATTCTTCATCTGGAAAGTCATTTTCTGGTACTTGTGTTGAGTCTTCTATTGGAAAGTCTGCCAAGAAATTAGAGACTACGGATCCCTTGATAGACTTTTGGGGCATGAACCTTCGTTCGAATTGAGCTAAAGTCACTATCCATCTTGATATTCTTCAATTAAGTGTGGATTTCTTAAAGAGATACATGTGGGGATCCATTTGAGACACCACATGGACTGTATGGACAAGCATGTAATGTCTTAACTTAGTTGTGGCCCACAGAAGTGCGAGGCACAACTTTTCAAGTGGTGTGTAGCAAACTTTGTATTCAAGCATCTTCTTACTTAGATAGTAGATGGGATTTTCCTTTCCTTCTATTTCTTGTGCAAGCATAGGCCCCATTGTTTCTTTGGTGACTGTCAAGTATAGGCGAAGAGGAATGCTTGGTAGTGCTGGCGCTAGGACATGAGGATTTGCAAGGTAGGCTTTAATCTTATGAAAGGCTTCTTGGCACTCATCGTCCCATACTACTAGTACATTCTTCTTGAGTTTCTTGAATATTGGTTAACATATCATGGTGAGCTTTGATATGAACCTACTTATGTATTGTAACCGGCCAATAAATCCTCGAATTTGCTTCTCGATTTTGGGCAGGGGGCATGGACATGATTGCCTTGATCTTAGTGGGATCTATCTTAATTCCTCTAGAGCTAATGACATAGCCTAGAAGTTGTCCTGAGGTAACCCCAAATGCACACTTAGTGGGATTTAACCTCATGTTGTATTTTCGAAGCCTTTCGAAGAATTTTCTCAAGTCTATTTGGTGTCCAGGGCGATCCTTGGATTTCACAATCATATCGTCCATGTACACCTTGACTTCTTTGTGCATCATGTCATGGATTAAGGCAGTTGCTGCTCTTTGGTGCGTGGCACCCGCGTTTTTTTAACACAAATGGCATCACCGTGTAACAGTAAGTGCCCCATGGTGTTATGAAGGTAGTATTTTCCATGTCTTCTTCTGCCATGAGAATATGGTTGTAACCCATGTACCCATCCATAAATGAGAGAAGTGCATGATTGGCTGTATTATCTACTAGAATATCGATGTGTGGTAGAGGGAAATCGCCCTTTGGACTAGCCTTGTTGAGATCCCTATAGTCGACACACATTCTTACTCTTACCATCCTTCTTGAGAACTGGTACCTGCAGTTTTTGTTTTTGAATTTCTTCTTTTTTTTTTAATTTAGTGCTACGTCGGGTTTTATTCGACGTAACTTTTGTTTTACAGGTTTCATTCCCGAGATTAATGGTATAGTATGTTGAGCAATTTCTCTGCTTATACCTGGCATATCTTCATATGACCAAGCAAAGACATCATAAATTCAACAAGTAGATTATTAATTCAATTATTTCCTCTTGATTTAGAGTTAAGCCAATTTTAACTTTTTTTTAATGGTGGAATCTTTTGAGATATTAACTATTTCATTTTCTTCGATTATTGCCATTTTATTCTCAATTTCTTCAATTGCTTTTGTTTTGGGGTTTTTTGGATGTCTTGCGGGAGAGTTACAACAGCCTCTGGACGTCTATACCTGCAAAACAACGGAGAATCCTGTGGGTGGGAGTTCTGCCTCCGACGATCAAGTTAGAATGTGTTCAGATGTAAAAAGAACGGAAAGTAAAGGGGATTAGGCTCCTCTTAGGAGAGAAGTGATCATCCGGTTATCTGAGATAACCTCGAAATCCGAGCCTTAGCTCTCAAGTAGTGCAATTAAAGATGTAGTTAATGCTCAGCAATTAATGTACACGTGTGTTTAATAACTTCTGAATGATGTTCCTCAGGGGGAACATCTCCCTTTTATAGGGTCTCATAATGTCTGCCCAGTACTAGGTTTCAAAAATCAATGACGGACTGGGCTTACCTAGGAATTTGGGCTGTTAAAGGCCACTTTCCAAGTTGGCAATTTGTCTGCCATGTGTTGTGGCCTGATTGGTCCACCTTGGACCTCTTACGAGGTGACACGTGGCAGACTCTGGTTGGTCCACGTGGATGGCACGTGGCAGAATTTAATTGGTCCACGTGGCGGGAAAATCCCCTAATTATTTGCCCCTCACAGGGTTGACGTGGCTTGCCACGTGGCGCCTGTGACAGATGTCACATTCTGATTGGCCAACAGTTTTTACCCTTTTTTTTTTTACTGTCCCTTGAAATTCACCCCTCTATAAATAGGGCATGTCCCAATCATTTTTTGGACATTTCCAAAAAACTCAGACAGAATTCTTGACTTGAGAACTTTGTCATTTTCTAAGAAAGAACGACTACCGCCTGCTACAAGACCACCTGCTCTTACAGCCGCTGCAGATTTTTTAAGCACCTTCATCTTTACAGACTAAAGGCAACCGCCTGTTTTTCTTTCGTACTTTCTCTGTTTCTTTTTCTTTTTGAAAATGGTTTCCCAAAAGCACCCGGCTAGGCCTAGGTTAGTGGTCAGCTGGTCACCGGGGACGGCTGAATCTAGACTAGGAGTGCCGATTGCCCCTTGCTGGACCGCCCTTTGCGAATTGCCCCAAGTCCGACTGTTTATGTGTTTGTGCAGGACACCATGGCCAGAACTAAGAGACTGGAAGGGTGACAAACTCATACGCCTCCTCCTTCTATGCGCCTGTCAGTGCGTTATCTGACGTGTCGCGTGGCGCCCCCAGCACCCACAGTGATTCCATTTTAGAAGAGTTAGGGGAGGAGGTTCAAAATGATATGCCGGGCTTTGTTGATCTAGCCAATCAGGCGGACGTTAGGTCCGAGAGCTCAGGCAGTGACTCTGAGCCAAGTACTTATAGCAAATTCTCTAATGACTCTAAAGAGAGGCACTATCGGCTAGAGATAGCGAGAGGATCCCTCTCAGTAGAATTGGGAGAAGATTGGGCGGAGTCGTCTGCTACCCGTCGAGTGCAATATGCCGCCTACTATAATCATGTTCCCGCAGGCAGGCGGAAAATGATGGCGGACAAAATAGGGAGCTTCTGATCCGACCATGTCACGGGGGCATAGTTATATCCTATGCACGCCGGATGCCGAGGACACCGTAGTCTGGCCAGAGAAGTCCAGCTATGGGGACGAATGTTTTAGCTGCTATGAGGCGGCTATTAAGGTTGGCCTAAGTTTTCCTCTACATCCGGTTATGGAGCGAATCCTGGACGGATACAAGCTAGGTGTCTGACAACTGGCCCCAAACTCTTGGTTCAACATATTAGGCAATGTTGCTGGCTGGGAAATTCACCAAGTAGACCCCAGCTTTGAAGCATTCGCCCACATGCATTACCTCAATCGGACCCCAAAACAAGCGGGACCGGCTGGTACTAATTGTCTAGCCACAAGAGCTATATGATGACTTTTGGGAAGGAGAATAAGTGGAAAGATTGGAGGAACAC
Organism: Chenopodium quinoa; assembly: GCF_001683475.1. Taxonomy (NCBI): domain Eukaryota; kingdom Viridiplantae; phylum Streptophyta; class Magnoliopsida; order Caryophyllales; family Amaranthaceae; genus Chenopodium; species Chenopodium quinoa. The sequence continues at coordinate 3,427,452 of NW_018743252.1, read as the reverse complement.
TTTCTACATTGTCTCCAGCCCTAACACAGTCAGGAATAAAAAGTTTAAAAGGTGGAATAGGAACCCACCTTTCCTAACAGGCGGATCTGAGCTGCCGCCTTTTCCTCGTAAAGCTAGAGAAGAGATCCTTGACAAAGGCCTCTTCAAAGTGGATATCCAAGCGAACCCCAAGACTGGGGTGAGGGAGTTCATTCCTCAAAATTATATTCCCAAGTATAACTGGCTATACGATGGGACATATCTGGTCGCCTGTGGCCTTAGTGGAGAGATACTGAGAGGTAGTTGACCGCATGTTCAAGTGTTTTGTAAACCTTGATTGATTTTTTGTTAAACTAACTCTTTGATTCATCTTTTGCAGATAAAGCTATGGAGAAGCTCTCGGCATCAAAGAAAGCTACTGCTCAATACCACTCGGCCGTCCTGGGCAAGCGGCCAACTGAATAGTCACCTTCTTCGCTGGCGCACAAGGTGAACTTATTTTCCATTTTCCTTCATCAGCCAAGATTGATTTATTTTCGCCTGCTTCTCACTCTGTGGTTTTGTTGCAGGGTGACCCCAACAACCCCTCTCCTCACTCACAGCCAGATCCGAAGATTCGGAAATAGGCGGCTGGTGACGTGACAACTCCTGGTAAACCCAGGAAACATGTGGCCAGTAGGTCAGGGAGAAGCCATCCTCCCAAGTCTCCAGCCGTCCCTGAGGGCAGTCAGCTTGGGAAGAGAAAGAGAAGGAGAAGGAGAAGGAGAAGGAGACGGCTGCTGAAGGTATTAAAGACTTGTTTTCTTTCCCTTACCCTTTGAGGGTCAAATTCAATTAGCAGTCGTCTAGTACATCTGAAAGCAGTCGGTCTATTAGCCGAATTTACACCAAGTACTTAAAAAATGTTGAATGTGCAGATGTTTCTCAGAGGCCAGTTCTTGTAAAGCTGGCCAAGTCCATGTTGAAAGCATCTCCCTTGAGGACAGGGAGGCGGTTAGAAGAGTCGGCACCCTCAACCTGGATGCCATCCTCACTCTTCTTGCTGAGGTATACTTGTAAAGATTTTCTATTTCTTGTTTATATAACTTGTGAGCCACTTGTAACTGACGTATGTTTTTTGGCCGAGTGGAGTCTATGCTACGAGTGCACGGTCTTCGCAGGCCATTAGCGAGAAGACCAAGGAGGTAAAGGCTGCGAATGCTCACTCCGCCTCTTCTCATGATAAGGCCATGTTTCAGATTGCCCAAAATGAAATATTGACGACTAACATACTATATTCACAGGCGAGCGCCAACCTGCAGGTAAAGGTTGACTTGGACGCTGCGAAGAAGCGGGTCTCTAAGCTGGAACAACAGGTCAAGGACCTAAAGGCCAAGCTCGAGCCTCTTCAAGAAGCGGAGAAGGAAGCAGACGGCCTCCAGACTCGGGTGGATAAACTGAAGCAGTGGCTGGCTAACCAGGATACCCAGCTCACCAAAAAATACACTTCCAGAGCTGAGGAGGAAAAGTAGGCCTTGGTCAAAGACATGATGGACGACTGCAACATCATCATGGAGATGACCTGGGCGGCTATTTTCCCAGACTCTAGCTATGAAGGCTGGAAGAGTCATTTTACCGCCTTTTACTTCTTCATAGATTCGGTACGGGCCTTCCCAATTGTGAGTCAGTTTTCCCTGCTCACTGGCCCTACTAGTCGCCTCCATTTTTCGCAACACAAAGTCCCCTACTTTTTGGGTTCGCTTGTGCACTCTTTTATTGTAGGCTCTCGTCATTCTCATACAGTAGATCTCATGGCGCAAGGCAGCATTGCCCCTGCGTTCTGGGAGCGAGTCCAGTGCTAGCCGTATGGGCTCCCAGTTAGCCTCCTCATCATATAACATAACTCGAAGAGTCGGCTCATAGTGCTTAATAGGCAAAACAACTTTTGCCCCATAAACCATGAGAAATGGAGTTTCACCAGTCGCCCCTTTTTTAGTCGTCCCGATGGCCCATAGAACATGCGGTAGCTCGTCAACCCATAGGCCGCCAACTCTTTCAATTTTCTTTTTGATGCCATTAGAGATTAACTTGTTGAAGGCTTCAACCTAGCCGTTTTCTTGGGGATGGCCGACTGATGAAAAACAGTGAGAGATCCCTTGGTCTCCCAACCAGTTCTTGAGAGCAGGAGTCTCAAATTGAGGAGCACTGTCAAAGACCATAGACACGGGTACCCCAAACCGAGTGATGACATTTCTCCAGATGAAGGAGATAACATCTTTTGTTTTAATGGTTTTGACTGCCTCCGCCTCTACCCATTTGGTGAAGTAATCGACAGCAACCAAAATATACCTTCGTCCGCTTGTATGATGTGAATACGGACCCAGAATGTCCATGCCCCATTTGGCGAATGGTACTGGGCTATGGATGGCCGTCAGATTAGTGGCCAGACGGTGTATGAGCTTGCCAAACCTTTGACACTTGTCACATTTTTTCACCATCTCCATGGCGTCTGCTTCCAAGGTAGGCTAGAAGTAACCTTGCCACCTAACTCTCTTTGCTTGGGTCCTGCCGCCTATGTGGGAGGCGCAGAAGCCCAAATGCAAGTCTTCTAAGACCTCTAGTCCCCTCTCTGGGTCACACATTTCAAAAAAGGTTGGAAAATAACCTTTCTTGAAAAGCTCTCCATTGTGGATTTCAAAATTGGTCGCACGCTTTTTCATTGCGACCATCTCTGGCTAGGTATCCGGCAAGGAGGTGCATGTTAAGTAACCCCGGATTTCGTCCATCCAGGTTGAGCCTCGGTCTAGTATTCCAATGAGATCTTCTTCAATACTTCTTTTTTCCATAACTTCCCAAAAGACAGACCTAGGTGTATCATAAGAGGCGGAGGATGCAAGTTTGGAGAGAGCATCTGCCTGATTGTTCTCGGACCTGGGCACCTGACTTAGATGAAATTCATCAAGTGTCCCAGCCTCTTCTTTGACCGCCTGTAAGTACTCGATCATAGCCGGAAGTGTGGCTTCATAGTCACCATGGTATAAGCTAACGATTAATTGTGAATCAGAACAAGCGTTCACTTTCCTTGCCCCAGCCGCCTTACACATGCGGATGCCGGCTAGTAGGGATTCATATTCTGCCTCATTATTTGAGGCTTGGAACTTGAATCGTAGTGCATATTCGTACTTGTCTCTTTCAGGATACTGACATATGACGCCTGCACCACAACCGTTCAGGGTGGAGCTCTCATCCACATATACCTTCCAAACCTATTCAAGGTTTCAGGATCAGTCGGCCTCGTCATCTCAATAATGAAGTCGGAAAACGCCTGCCCTTTCACTGCTTTCCTTGGCTCAAAAGTAAGCTCAAGGCTTTGAATTTCATCGCCCATTTGATCATTTGGCCGTACGACTCCATGGTTGTCATTGGCCGCTTGATTGGCTGGTTAGTGTAGATCACGATCGGATGTGCCAAGAAGTAAGATTTCAACTTCTTAACTGCCATAAAGAGAGCAAGTCCAAAATATTCAACCTTGGGGTACCTCAGCTCTGCATTCCGTAGAACATGACTGATAAAATAAACTGGGAGCTGGGTGCCTCCTCTTTCAGCAAGGAGAATAGCACTGGGCGCATGGTCAGAGACGGCTAGGTACATGTACAACACTTCCTTTGGAAAAGGACTAACCAGCCTTGGCAAAGAGTGCAAGTGTTGTTTTAACTTTTGAAAAGCCGCCTCTGCATCCGCCCCCCATTGAAACATGGTTTCCTTTTTTATGGCTTGGAAAAAATAGAGGCACTATTGCCTGACCGACTGAGGAACCTCCCCAATGCTGCTAGACAACCTGTCAACTTCTGAACTTCTTTTATAGTGCGGGGCGACTACATGTCTATGATTGCCTGTATTTTTTCCGGGTTGGCCTCTATCCCCCTTTGATCAATAAAAAATCCGAGAAACTTCCCAGACTCAACACCAAAGACACACTTCTTGGGATTAAGCATGACTTGGTGCCGCCTGAGTGTGGCAAATGTTTCTCGGAGGTTTGTAAGATGATCCGCCTGTAGTTTGGATTTGACTATCATATCATCAATATACGCCTCCACATTCCTTCCAATTTGATTAATGAAGACTGTATTAATCATTTGCTGGAAGGTAGCAGGCGCATTCTTCAAACCAAACGGCATCACTGTATAGCAGAATAACCCCTGATCAGTGACAAATGCTGTCTTCTCTTGATCTTTCTTCCACAAGGGTATCTAATGAAATCCTGAATAGGCGTCCATAAAGCTCATCAAGGCATGGCCGGCTGTAGAGTCGAATTCTTAACTATCCTTCGGACATGCCTTGTTCAGGTCCTTGTAATCTACACACATGCGCCAGGTACCACTCGGCTTCTTAACAAGGACAACATTGGCAACCTAATCATGGAAGTAGCATTGCCAAATGAACCCAGCATCCAACAGTTTCTTTACCTCGGCGGCTGCCGCTTGGCTTCGTTCTTCACCATGGTTCCTCTTCTTTTTCCTTAACGGCTTCTTTTTGGGATCCACAGCAAGTTTGTGGACGGCTAGATCCGGGCTGATGCCTGGCATCTCGTCCACTTCAAAGGCAAAGATGTCTTTGAACTCTTTCAAAAGGTTGTGCAGGTCTGCAAGCAATTTAGCAAAAGCAGCCGTCTCCACCTTAACAATACGTTCTGGATGAATGTCATCCAGAACAATATCAACGTGCTCACCAGCCGACTGGGGGCGGAGTTCATCGGGCTGTTCTCTGGTCAGTGATTCCTATTGCTTTTCTTTTTTTACGGCCACCAACTGGTTGGCCTTTATCTTTTTGCCGCCTACTATGGGGGCAGGCGCTGCTTCCTTGATTTTTGTCAAGGTATATAGTTTCTCCACCGGGGCCGGATGCGACCACAGTGGGTTTGACGTCAGAGAGATAGAACTCCCTAGCCGTCTTTTGGTCTCCTCGTAGGGAGCCGACTGTTCCATCATCCCTTTCAAACTTAAGAAGCGTAAGGGAAGGAATGATAACAACTTTGGATACATTTAGGGTGGGATGACCAAAAATCATGTTATAGGCGGTCAACTCTTCAACAACGAAGAACCAGACCACCAAGTGGCGTCCCTCTCCCTTTTCTCCCAGCCGAATGGGTAAGTCTATTCGACCTACAGGATGCATTACTCCGTCCCCATATCCCACTAAGGGATGAGAGACCTTGTGCATGCTCTCTGGCCTGTACTTGAGCTTGGTCAAGCACTTGTGGCTGATGAGATCCAATAGAGGTGATCAAAGTTAGCCCGACCCGATTTTGGGCAGAACCTTTTGGCCCGAAATCGAGTTGGGCCTGGCTCGGCCCGAAAATTTATTTTTTTTAACGGGTTTGGGAATGCGTTTTTATGCATATTCAGTTGATTTTTTAGGCTCGGCCTGAAAATGGCCCGAAAAGCCCGCAGGACCCGACCATTTTGGACGGGTTTGGGCACGAAAATTCCGGCCCGAAGCTTAGCTTGGCTCGGCCCGGCCCGAGAAGTGGGCTTAATTTTTTAGTTTCGACGCGGCCTGAACCTGGCTCGGCCCGCCCAATGATCACCACTAAGATCAGAGGAACTGCCGGTGTCTGTGAGGATTCGGCCTACCTTTTGGTTGGCCAATTTGCATTCGATAACAATGGGGTCATCATGCGGCCTCTTGACATTGCCCTTGTCTCCCTTAGAGATGAATACTTCAGGGAAAATGTCCTTAGACGCCTGCCCCTCATTAACTGAGCTGACATCTAGCCGCCTGATGTAGTCTTTGGTTCCTCGAATGGTTAGACCGCCTCCAGCATAACCGCCTGCTATTGTATAGATCTGTTCCTCGTTAGTATCAGAACTATTAGTAGGTAGAGACTTTTTCTTGGACGACTGCCCAAGGTTGGTTTGTAAGGTAACCTTGGACCTCAGAATGTAGGACTTGAGCACCCCTTTGTCAGCCAGACGGTCCAACAGCCGCCTGAGACTATAGCAATCGTTGGTGTAATGGCCAACGTCTTCATGAAAATGACAATACTTATTTTCGTTCCAATTTTTGGCGGAACCCTTCATAGCAGCCGGCTTCTCAATGGTCACCAGGTCTTTGATCTCCATGAGGATGAATTGACAATCCTTGTTAAACTTATACTTGGGGGTGTATGGTTCAGATTATTTCTTTTTCTTCTTGGACGGCTATTCAGAGGTATCAGCCACCTAGACTTCTTTTCTTTTCTTTTCTTCTTTCTTAGCCGCTTGTGATGACCGACTCTCTCTTTTGTTAGACTTCTTTGAGTCCGACTGTTTACTGACATGGCAGAGCTCGGTCGCCTGTATATAGGCATCCGCCTCCATCAGTACTTCTTGGAGGGTGACAACCCTCTTTCTGACAAGGTCGAACTTAAAGGCCGACCCGTCCTTCAGACCTTTAAAATAGTCTATATAGGCCACTTCATCAGACAGTCCTTGAATCCAAATTCTCATCAGATTGAATCACCTGATCTATGACCGAAGGCCTTCTTTCTCTCCCTGCTGAATTGCACCCAAGTCAAGACTTGTTTTCTTAGCAGGGATGTTCATTGAGAAGTTGGACGCAAACAAATATGCAAGCGTCTTAAAGTTATTTATGCATCCGGCTGGCAGGTTGCTAAACCATTGTTGGACGACACCCTTCAATGTGGCCAAGAAGCATCTACACCATGTGGCATCATCCAACCCTTGAAGATACATAAGGTTGGTGTATGCCATAAGGTGATCTTCTAGATTGGTGGTACCGTCATAGGTACCTATCAACACATTTTTCACCTCAGCCGGTTGGGCAACCTTAGTTATTTCCTTGGAAAATGCAGAGGGCTGTTTCCCCAGCTTTAGCAGTCGGAGCTGCTAGTCCAAGGGTTGGACATTATGTGCCGCCTGTCCCCCGAAGAGAGTCGGTTGCATGTAAGGTTGTCCATACGGCATGTATGGTCGTTGAGGCGCATACGGGGCTGTATGGAGCATCTGAAGACTAGAGTGGGCGGACATGTTGCCTGTCTAGTTCTCTCGATTTGATTGTGAATACCTCATTGAGGTATTCTGAAAGCTGTCTTGCAAGTTCGACGTTGAAGCCGACTCTGACAGTTGCATGTTCTTCTTCTACTGGATTAACATCCGGGCATCATAATAAGTTTTCTTTGAACCATCCGGCTGTACATGCCGGATGGCCTTCCTCTTCCCTGGCTCAGGGAACCGAAGTTTGGCCAAATTTATCAAGGGCCTCTGCCCCTCCCTAGGTTTAGGGTAGGGAGTGGCCTCTCGCTCTTTTACCGGCTTATTCCTCCTAGAATGGGAGGGCTTCTTGGCCGACTTTTCCCTGGTGGAAAAAGCCGTCCGTTTATCAATCAGGTCCTTAATCTCCCCTTTGAAACTTGTCATGAGATCATGAGCTCGTTTCTGGTGATAGGGATGGAGCCTTCGGCCACCTGAAGTTGACTAGTCGACTGGCCGACTGGTTCACTAGGGCCCGCCTGTTCGTCATTCCGTTCCCTCCTTTCGATGGGACGGATGCGCCTAGTTCTTAGGGACCTGTCAGGGGCCGTGTGTGTGTCGACTTCATAGTCGTCATCTGTATCTTGGTCTGTATAGACCAGGATGTCGGCCGCAGGCCGTTTCTCATTAAGAGGCGGTACATGTTCTTGTGAAGCCATCTTAGAAGTACTGTCCTCGTAGACGGCGCCAAATGTTTTAAGGTTTTTTTGGATGTCGTGCGGGAGAGTTACAACACCAAGATTGGCCTCTGGACGCTTGTACATGCAAAACAACGGAGAATCTTGTGGGTGGGAGTTCCACCTCCGACGATCAAGTTAGAACGTGTTTGGATGTAAAAAGAGCGGAAAGTAAAGGGGACCAGGCTCCTCTTAGGAAAGGAGTGATCATCCGGCTATTTGAGATAACCTCGAAATCTGAGCCTTAGCTCTCAAGTAGTGCAATTAAAGCTGGAGTTAATGCTCAGCAATTAATGTACACGTGTGTTTGATAATTTCAGAATGATGTTCCTTAGGGGGAACATCTCCCTTTTATAGGGTCTCGTAATGTGTGCCCAGTACTAGGTTTCAAAAACCTAGGACGGACTGGGCTTGCCTTGGAATTTGGGCTATTAAAGGACACTTTCCAAGTTGGCAATCTGTCTACCACGTGTCGCGGCCTGATTGGTCCACCTTGGACCTCTCATGAGGTGACACATGGCGGACTCTGGTTGGTCCATGTGGATGGCACGTGGCAGAATTTAATTGGTCCACGTGGCGGGAGAAAATCCCCTAATCAGCTTTGATTATTTCTTTGTCATTTTCATTATTAGCAAAGCAATGCTCGTCATCTTAGGTAAGGGAGTAACACGAGGAATAAGCGGAAGAAGTCATATTATTAAAATCTTGAAACATTACATCGAAAAGAGAAAGGTCCGATGGGACCTGGCTACTAACTATTCTAGGGGAAGACTTGACGGTAAGGGGGTGCAACTACAAGAGACTTGGAAGACTCGACTATAGTGGACTCTATAGGAGACTCGAACTCGAACTCAGACGACTCTAACTCATCAATCATAGGTCCTTCTCTTGTGGTTATGGATATCTTCCATCCACTTGGTGTAATCACTTTCACAACCTTACGCTATCCCTTGAGAAGTCCTTTTTCTAGAGTGATGAGCTTGGAGGGGTCAAAGTTTTCACTTTGTAGCACAGTTTGTATAAGCAGGGAGTTATCATTGACGCACTTAGGCTCACTTTTCTCGTAACCAAAGAGGAGACCCATGACATTAAAGTCGAAGCATGGGGGTGCTCATTCCTTATAAATAGGGGCAGGGATCTCATCTAGAATGTTGCAATCTAAAAAGATCTCGAACCAAGGCTGGCGCATCCCAATCCTAACAAGTGGTTCTGGTAATTTGTTGCATGGGTAGTCTTCTCCTCTTTTATAAATTGTCCATTTAAAGTGAGAGGGTATGATTCCATTGGCATTGCGTCTTTTTGGGTGCGAGCTCTTCTTCGTGCATTGGACTTCTCCCAGGCTCGCTTAAGGTCATTTGGAGTTGGTTCGAAACCAAGTCCAAAAGTATCCATTTTAGGAAGGCCAAGTAATCCCGTTCTCTTGGCTATTCCTTTCATCTTTCCTAGAGTCATTCTTGGAAAGTGTCCTTATCTTTTGAGAATAGCGTTAACGACAAGATTCGAGTGGGGGTTATAGTTAAGAGGGGTCTTTTCATCTTCTTCGATAAAAGAGACTTCTTCAGCGTTAAAGCCCCACAAGTCTTCGTCATACTCATCGTGCTCCACAAGAATGATTGTTTTATCAATTGCTTTAATTCTCATGGGGGAAGCATCTATTGTGATAGGAGTTCCTCCAACTATAACCTTTACTTGTTGGTGGAAGGATGAAGGGACGACCTTAAGGTCATGAAGCCAAGGGCATCCGAACAATAAGTTGAATAAGGCCTTGATATCAACTACTTGAAAAGTAGTACTATGTTCAATGACTCCTGAAGTGACATTCATAGTGTTGATTCCAAGGGCTTGGCGATGAGTATTGTCATAGGCCCTTATGCCTTGTGTGGATGGAGTTAAGTCTTCATCCTTTATTCCCAACATTCTTGCAGGGAAAAGTGGACATACCTGATTGTCGAACCATTATCTACGAGGGTCATTGGCACATTCATTTTTTTGGACTAGGGAGGTCACTTGTGAGGAATTTGGCCAACTCTTCTAGAGTAGTCTCAGAGTCTATTCCTACTTTTGCTAGAGCATCCATTACCGCAAGTCTGTGTTTATGAGATGAAGCTAGAAGTTTCCAAACATTCATCTCTACCTTAGTCTTTTTGAGCTGCTTGACAATGTCATTGTCTTCTATGATGGGTGCTGGAGCTGGTTGAGTTGTAGGTATAGGTGCAGTTGCGACTGGGGGTTGCACTCTCCCAGATCCTATAAGTACAGTGATTGGGGAGTCCTCATCCCATATATATGTCTTCATTGTCTTCAACTGGGTAGAGCGTAGCAAGTGGTGATTCCACCATATCTTTGAGGTATACATCCTCATCATCATTGTCCCAAATTCCATTTATGTTGGCATCACTGTCCCAAATTCCACTAGCATCCATATTTGGGATATTAATGAAAAGTTTCCCATTATCCACAAGTCTTTACATATATTCCTTGAACTTGAAGCAGTTTTTAGTTGTGTGTCCTCAAGATTGATGATACTTGCAGTAAATTTTTTTCATTCTTTTAATGGACTCGAATGGCTTAGGTTCAAGAGGCTTGACCATACCCCTTTCGAGGAGCATGTCAAAGGCTCTTTCATAAGTAGTGCCTATGGGTGTGTAAGCCCTCTTGTTCCTTTTTTCCTGTGGCTCAACAATGTTGAAGATAAACAACTTTCTTCCAACGCTGTTTGGCTATGAGAGGTAGAGGAGGGGTCACACTTTCTTTTAAGGACATGCTTGCTTTCTATCTTACTTACCTTCCTATAAAGGACTCGACGTTCAAGGCTTACTTCTTGAAGAGCATCACAAAGGCCATTCAAATCTACATTGATGGAATTTTGGGAGGGACTAGCAATGTTTTAATTGGTAGTGTCTTCTTGGAAATTAGTCATGGCATCAAAGAAAAGATCCTCTTCTTCTTTAATGGCATGAACCTATTCCATGGGAGCATCTTTAATAGGCTTGATGAGGAGTGACGTATCTATTGGATCCTGTTCATCAGAAATAGCCAAGGAATCAGAAAGTGGAGAAGTATTGATGCTTGGCTTCTTGCTGGCGGGGGCACTAGGAGTTTTTTGTTATCAAAAGTATTGGATAACTTCTTTTAGCTTCTAGCAACTTTTATTAGAGTGGCCCCTACCTTGGTGGTATTTACAATGGGCGTTAGGATTCTAGTTACGCGATCTATTTTCAGGTGATGGATCTTGAATAGGTTCAATGGGAGTAATAAGTCCTTTGGCATGGAGTCGATCAAAGGCAGTACCATAGCTCATCCCAATAGGGGTGAACTCCCTTCTTATTTGCTTTCTTTGCCCTTGATTATTCATGGCTAAGACATCATCAAGATTAAAGGTACTAACATTGTTACTAGAGTGGGTGTTCTTGGAAGAAGAAGGATTGTCATTCTTCTTTCCTTTCCAGTCACTGTTGTTACTATTGTTAGCAACTTTCTGTTTTGGAAGATCATCCTCAATTTCAATTCCTATGTTATAGACAACTTTTAAAGTGTTTAAGTTGCATTGATATTTCAAATGTTTTCGGTATTTTTCCTTGAGGTTCTTATTGAACATCCTTACAGATTCCTTTTCACTTGGAAGCTCAATCATTCTAGCGGAAGTTTCCTTCCATCTATTGTAAAATGTAGTGAAGCCTTCATTCTTTTTTTGTTTAAGAATTTCAAGCTCCCTATGATCAGTTTCTACTTAAATATTACATTTATATCTATAAATAAAAGTGTTCCGCGTATGGATCTGGGGGTTCTGACTAGAGCAGGTTGGGTCCAGCTGGGTAACCTGCACAGGGTGACAAATGTAATTGTCTTGAGGGTGGCTCGAGGTACACCCCTCCGAAGCTTAAGTTAGAATATGTTTAGAGAGAGAAAGTGTACTTAGATAGATAGAGAGAGAGAGAGAGAGAGAGAGAGAGAGAGAGTGTAATAACTTGTGTGTCTAACCTCTTTTCCGTTGTACTTGGTTCCTTATTTGTAGGTGTACGATCTCCTTTTGGGCGGAGTCATACTTGGTCAGCCTATGAGCTGACTCTATCGGTTGGTGAGCCCTTTTAAGTGTTCTTCCAACGATGAGCGTGCACCCCGTGAGCGAGGCTTGGAGCGTGGTTATAGCTCAACATGAACTATCCCATACAACTAGCCCCTCATGAGGTGGTATGAGGTCACTCATGCCAGCTCTTATCTGATTGGCACGTCCCCTCTGGATGAGTCCGGCTGGAAGGGAATAGCTCAGTAGGAACTATCCCATACAACTAGCCCCTCAGGAGGTGGTATGAGGTTATTCCTGCCAGCTTTGAGCGTGTAACGTTATTGATTGTTGCTCAACAAGTCATCCGGCTGAGATGTCCTCTATACAACTAGCCCCTCAAGTCTTAGGAGTTCATACGCGGTGCAAAGACTTAAGAGAACCTGTTGTGAAGTGCTAAAGATGGTTTTTATTACAATATGTGGATGATAGTAGCCCTTCATGTGTGAAGAAGTGATTATCTCCGTCGTGAAGAATTTCGATTACTTCCGCTGAAGTTTGAGAAATGATGACCTTGTAGGGAGGATTTTTTATTACTCCCGCTGAACTCTGAGAAATGACGAGCTTGCAGGGAGGAATTTCGATTACTCCCACTGAAGTATGAAGAATAACGAGCTTGTAAGGAGGAATTTCGATTACTCCCGCTGAAGTCTGAGGAATGACGAGTTTGCAGGGAGGAATTTCGATTACTCCCGCTGAAGTCTGAGGAATGACGAGCTTGTAGGGAGGAATTTCGATTACTCCCACTGAGGTATGAAGAATGACGAGCTTGTAGGGAGGAATTTTGATTACTCTCGCTGAAGTTTGAGGAAAAACGAGCTTGCAGGGAGGAATTTCTATTACTCCCGCTGACGTCTGAGGAAGAAGTTTTTTTTTTTTTTTGGCCGGTTACGGTGTTTGTATGGGTGGGCACGTGTTAGTCATCTGAGGGTCAGTTTATTTTTACTGAAGTGACATGGCAGTTTATTGTTATTGATTGAGTAAATCGCCTATTAATGTCGCATTAAATTTACTGTCGCCTTCTTTTACTTCTTCCCATTTTCATTTCTCACTTTTCATCTTCTTCAGTTCAAATTCTTCACTCCTTCTATCTCGCCACTGTTCTTTTGCGGATGATCGCTATTCCTTGTTGTTGTAAGTGTCTTTTTGTCATTCTTTCCCCTTTTTGCATTAATTTGACTTGTTTTTCTTCCTTGATTGCTTATTTTCATCGATTTTTTATCCTATATTTTGGACTATTTTCCACTTTGATTGTAATTCGAAGCCTCTGCTCAATTTTTTCAACCTTTTGATGCTGCCATTGTTATTGCGTGCTCTCGTTCGTCTGGTTTTTTCTTCGAAAGGTACTTTCTTTGTGCCTTTCTTTTTTACTTTTGCTTGTGCAATTGCATTCTCTTCTTTTTTCTTTGCAAGATTGAGTTTTTTTTTTTTGGATTTGACTGTTGTTAATTCTTTCTCTTTGGCCGTTGTTAATTGTATTCCTTGCTTCTGTCTTGCAATTTTCTCCTCTTTCCTTGTTGTGCCTTTTTGAATTTTCTCTTAGGGCGCAACTGAGTTCACTTTTACTCCCCACTTTTCTTTGTCTTTTGGGGCTTCTTTCATTGTTTGTAGATCTTAAAATGTCTGACGCTGCTAACAGTCTGAGTTCTCCTTTTGTTCATACTTTGTCCACTTCTTCCCCTGAGTCGTTTGGCTCAGGTGAGCATTTTGAGCGAACTTCCTTTGTTTCTTTTGCTTCAAACCCCATTCGCTGCTGCGACCCCTCCGTCTGAATCTGGGTCGAGTGGTATTCGTCCTGCTGCCGACAACGCTTTTTGTCCTTTTCGGTCTAAGTCTCGTCTTGACTTTTTTAACCCTTATTGCGATCGGGAACTCACTTATAACGGAGTTTCCTTCTCGCATGTTATGCTCTTGAGAATGCGCTTAATGCGCCCTACACACATAGCTAATGAGGTTAAGGCTAATCCCCCTGATGTGTCCCTTGTTAGTCATATTCCCCACGTTCAACCTTTAAATAGTTTTTCCTGGCTTGATGACATGGATGATGTGAATCGGTTTGAGCACTATTTAGTGCGTGGTGGTTGTTTTCCAACTCCTTCACCGTCTCCTTCTCCTGCGAAAAACATGGGTAAAGCTACTGAGTCCCCTAGTGAGCGTGCTTTCCAGGATTGCCAGCCTTGCTATGTTGTGGAGCCTGTAAAAGAGGGGAAGTTTGACTTCTACTTGGATGAGAGGTGCGTTGGTCCCATAAATTACACGCTAGATTCCAACTTGCGTAAGGATGCTGAGAGGTTGAATCTTGCAACAGTGGGCCAAAAGTTTTATGGTTTTGGACCGGGTTACCAGCTGGTCCTTCCTGGTGAGGGCTCTAAGCTATCTACTCCTCTTAATGGGCACATTGCTGTATTTGCCTCCCAGCTGGATTTGGGCTTGCGCTTCCCTTTGGACCAGACTCTGAACAAGGTTTTTCGCGCCTTCAACCTTTGTATTGCCCCGCTTCACCCTGCTTCTTCGCACACCCTGAACTGCTTGTTGTGGTTCTTACGCTTTAGTCGCTACCTAGAGTCATTGAACTTGTTTAAGTCTTTGATGAGCCTGAAGTGAACATCTTCCAGCTCTCCTGAGTCTGATTGGTATTATGTGGCCCCTAAAGACGGGAGCGTGTTGTCCTACCATAAGCTTGGTCGTTTCAAGGACTGGACTGACAAGTTCTTTTGGGTTTCTATTCCTTAGTCCTTTGCAGTGCTGTGCAACTTCAAGTTTATTCGCACTTATATGGCTGGGGTTACTGTCGCTCCGTCTGAGACTACCAGAGAGACGCAGGCTTTTGATGCGCTGTAGGGAACTGGTACTGGTGATTCTAAGTATCCCAAGATTTGGCAACCCAACTCTCCTTACATTGTAGGCAACGCGCAGCTTTCTACCATGCGCTTGTACTCTACTCATGAGCCTGGTATGCTCTTTTTCCTTTGCTTTTGAGTTTTCTCTTTTTCTTCCGCTTCTGCTTGTCATTGTCTTATATTTTTCTCTATTGTTACTTACTTGCTATTTCAGGTTATGACAAGTTGGACAGGCTGATTCTCGGTCTGCAGGACAATTGGAAGGATCTTATCACTGCCACCCCTGACAACCCTCCTGAGCTTTTTGACACTTTGGAGGTTCATGTTGGTGTGTTAAAGGGTGAAATTTGCTTGGCCCTTGCTGAATTGTGGTCTGTCTTTGGTATTGTGACTCCTGTAAACCTTGCTCGGCCAAGTAGAGCTGATGCTGAGCCTTCTTCTTCTACTGTGGGGAGCTAACGTGTACCTCTAAACAGGCCGAAAGAAGTTACTTCAGGACTTGAGGCGTTAGCGGCGCAGAGAAATTCATCTTCTGTAAGGGACCTTGCAGCAACTTTTGGCCAGGTCGCACCTCAGTCGTCCCAAGTAAACTTAACAGAGAAATAAGCTTCTGATGATTTAAAAAATGATAATGTTGATGATTTGCTGATAGTGTTATCAACTTCCCATCTGAAATGGAGGTTGAGACTAACGTTGTGGTGGGTGAGAAACCTACAACTTCTGCTGAGCATGTTATACTCTCTGCTACTAGCATTGGTACTTTTATTGGTGCCAAAGAAACTATTGTTCTTACTGCCCAAACTTCTAACTTTGAGCTTCCTAGTGATGTTATTGGGGAAATTCCAAAAATTACCCCCCGTCTCTTGGGCTTCCAAGTTGTTTGCGAAGTGCCAGTAGGGGTGGTCATTCTCAGTCTACTAGGACACAGTAGCGGGCTCCTCAAAGAGGGCTCGCACTACTTTAGCGTTGGACACCCCTTGCCTCTCACTCTGCTAACACTGGTCTTCTTGGTGAGAATGCTGCTAAGGAAACTGGTACTCATAAGTCCAGCGAGCTCAACCATTTTGTTCACCACTTCCTAAGTGATGCTTTTGAGAACCCACTCTCAGCGACTTCTCGATTTACTGGTGGCAATTTGCGCCCAACTGAGCTTATAGAGTTTGGGGAGGTGCCCATTGATGCTGCCTTTCGTCCTGTTCTGTGCCCAGCTGGGGCTGAGAATGCTCCCTTCCGCCCTCTAATGAATGTCTGGGTTGATGAATCTCTCTTTGTGGATAACTCGCAACAAGGTGGTAGTCTGGGATACCGCCTTACTCAAGGTATCCACCTTCCCGCAGACTCTACCATTGGCTCAGTCAGCCTTCCGGCTGCCACTGCGTGTCATGATCTTCAAAAGGTTAGTTCATTCCACTCCCTTGTTATTTCTTTTGCTTTTATTTTTCGTTGTTCCTTTTCTCGCTTTCTTTGCCTTTTTCTATAGCTTATTGCTTTTTGCTTTTTATCATTTTGCAGCTTACCAAGTCTGTTAGGGACTTGGCTAATGCTTTCCTTTCAGCGGAGAGGGAGTATTACAACTAGAATATTGCCCTTGCTGAGAAGGATAAGGAGATCCAGCGGGTTGGTTCCGAGAGGGATGCATTAGCTGGTGAGGTGGTGATAAGTGTCATTTATGTCGCTATTTTTAGGAGTTTTCTAGTTAGTTTTTCATAGTTTTTCTATCTTTTTACTTGGTTTTAATAACGTTTTACTACATTTGTCATGTTTATGTGTGAAATGTCGTTATTGCTCAATTTTGGCTTTTCTTGCATATTTTTGTGGCTTATGACATTAGATTAAACTTTATTGGTTTACTCTTATGTTTAGGAACACTTGGATAAGTTCATTGCTCAAGATTGAAGAAATATAAAGCATAAAAGAACAAGTAATGAAGAAATGTGCACTTGATTTGCAAAGATCATACTTCAAACGCCTATATCTTTAGATCTACAAAACATTTTGGGGCGATTCCAATCGGAGATGAAAGCTTATCTTGAGAGCTTTCCAATGACAGGCCATATGCTCAATTCCGATGTAAAACGTGGGAGATATGCTCATTTGAAGCTGAGCAGTTTGCCCAGTCCGCAGCCAGGTGCGCTCGCTTCTCAAGGCCGCACGCCCGCTCCTCACAGGGTGTGCAATTTTGAAGTTTGGCAGAAGGTTTGGCAGAAAGTTTGGAGCGCCCGCTCCTGAGGGGTGCACGCCCGCTCCTCTACGCGCTGCTCGACTTTTTGCGGAGCTTCCTAGGAAATTTAGTAAGGGCTTAAATAGATTTTTTGCTCATTTTAGAGGGGAGAATTCATATTTTCACTAGTTTTAGGTTTTTAGAGAGAGAAACTCTCAAATTTTGGAGAGAGAAAGTGAGAGAAACAATGGTTTTCATGGATTTTGGATAATCAAAGGAGGAATTTGATGATTTGAAGATCTCCATTTTATATCAATGAGCATTTCTTACTCTCTTCTCTCTTTATGCTTTATTAATTGCTTTGTTAATCATGTTTGAGTAGATTTCCTTCTACTAGGTGTTGAGTGAAGCTTTGTTATGGTTAATTGAGTTATTCGAGATAAATTTGATGATAATTGTGTGATTAAATTGATTGAATTGATGATGGCATGTTGTTTGTTTTAGATTGGATTGATCTCCCAAGATAGCAAACTTAATTGCATGTTAGTTCTAGTTTGACAAGGGATTGTGAATTAGAATTTATATATTTGATTGCATTTTGGGTAAATTTCTTCTATGCACCTAGTCAATGAGGGATCTAGGCTAGGAATTTGAGAGATTGCTCTTGATAGTAATTAATTCCCATTTTAATTCTTTCTTTGCATGATTGATTATCAAATCGATTCCCATTAACTTGTTAATTGTTCAAAGTGGATCTTTGCCCCTAGTAGACTTTGTAATATCTTGATCTTTATATGTGTGTTAGTGTAGTTGTAGTGTCCACTATCCATAAACCGACTTCGGCGTAGCTTAAGCATTAGATCGAGAACAATCCAACATTACCGTTCCTTGTGGTTCGACTCCGAACTTACCACTAGACTTGTTTAGGGGTTAGTTTAGGATTATAATAAATTTTGTTTGGCCGTGAGGAGGTTAGTCAACGACCTAATTTCCCCGCGCTCAAAATGGCGCCGTTGCCGGGGAACGGTGTCAATGCTTGATTGTTTTTGATTGCTTGAGTCTAGGTCTTTGTGTATACTTTTCTTTTTATTTTTCTTTTTTGCTTGTTTTTGTAAAAAAAATGGCAAGTAACTCGTTTCCTCAATATGACAATGAGCCTTTTTGTAAATATTTCAATAGACTTGAGGGATATTTGGATTTTGATTGTTGTAGTCTTTGGGAGGCTTGTGAGATTTGTTATTTTGGTTTGAATGAGAAAACTAGGGATGAAGTTGAATGCATGCATAATGGTGAATTTAGAGCATTATCAATTGATGATGCTTGGGATTTTTATGTTTGGTTTGCTTGGGATGTCTATAATAAGGGTAATCATGATTCTATTATTGATATGCAATGTGTTGATACTTCTAATATTAGCATGAATTCCCATGATTTGTTACATGATCCCTTAAGTGAACCTAAAACACATGATTTCAACTCTATTTCCTCTTTTGTTCATGATGATGAGGTACATGCTCAAGTTGATGCTAATGGTGTGTTTCAATATTCTTCATTATTTACCATGCCTTCTTGTGATGTGCTTCGTTCCCTTAATGATGAATCTCATGTGTTTGATTGTGCCCCCACTCCCCAATGTGATGTATATGCTCATGATCTTAATGTTGATTTTTCCAATCTTGGTTGTAATTCTTCTTCTCTTGTTGAGCCTCAACCTTCAACACCTTTTGAATTCCTTATTCCTACTTTTGAATCTCAAATTAGGTGCATTGAGCTTGATAATGAGCTTGAGCATAGTAAGGAAATGATTCTTAATTCTATGAGAGGTCAATTAGAGATAATGAAAAAGAATGAGGAGCGTCTTGAGGAGGGAAGGAGAAGAAAAGAAGAGTTAGAAAGCCAATTGTCACCCTTGATGCTTGTTTGTGAAAAATCCCAATTTAATGTGTGTGTTGAGGATGATGATGATGATTTTGAGCAACCAAGAGAGTGTGAGGATCCCATTGGTGAGCATATGAGTGATGGTGAAGGAGTTGAGAATGAAGAGAGTGTTGATTTTGAAAATCCTAACCCTCTTTCCCATCTTGATGAGTCTCAAGTGCATGATTGTGATCCTTTTATCCATGAGTATTTGGATTCATTTGAGGTTATGTCTAATGTGTTTATTGAGTGTCAAATGAAAACCCATAGCCTTTTGAGTGAGTTCATTAAGAATGCTTCATGGGAGAGAGACCATTTTGAAATGAATTTGCATCCATTCATGCATGGCTTTGAGATTTTAGGCTTTAAGGAAGTGGAGGGAGTTGTTGTTCATGATTGTAGTGAAGGGGATTATGTAGTTCCTCTTGGAAGTTGGATGTTTGAGGGAGATCATGATCATGAGTGTTCTTCTTTTGAGGATTCTATGATTGATTTTCATGCTCAAATTGGTGATTTGAGGAATGGTGGTGAAGAAGAGACCATTTGTAAGACCATTGCTCCTATCCCCTTCTCTCATGTCCCTTTTTCAAGGAATTTCAACCATATCCCCTACACTCCTATATCCCTTCCTTCCTTTGTTAATGAGCCTATTGGGGACCCCCTTGCCTATGAAGATTTTTATGTCCCTCATTCGTCTTCAATTGAGGAAAAGGGTGATTTTGCCACCCAAAAAGATTTTTGTGAAGAGCGTTTGCCTTTCTATTCTTCTTCTTATTTTCTTGAATTTTCTTTTGATTCTTCTTCTTCTTGGAAACTCCCTCTTCACCTTCTTTTGCGTGCAGTAATCTTGGTGCATGCCCTTCTTATATCATTTGATTACTTGTTATCTTATGAGATGTGTAGTAGTGCATTTGACAAGCTCTTGCGATCGTTGCAATATTATTTACTAGAGCGGTCAAGCTTGGACCTTAAGCAAGCCTTTCTCGGGAAGTAACCCGTGTTTTATTGCTTTCATTTTCTTTTCTTTTTAGAATAGATTTTCTCTCATGGAAATTTTTGTGTGCCTTTTTCTAGGTACATAACTTGATATACTTTGGTGCATTGGTTTGGATCAAGAATCAAGGAAGTTTGGCACCACAATTGCTAGCATATGGAAAACAAGATTCAATTCTTGAGAAGAGTGGCTTTGAAAAGTTTAATTGGGTCATTTGCGGGTATATACACCCACCTAAAATCCGGTAATATCATTCCTTGCTCTTTCTCCATTGGTTGATACCTAAAGTGGCTTTGAAATAGGAGATATGTTGGGTTGTTGGATTGATCTCCTTGTTTTCCCCTCCCATGGATTATTTGATTTATGTTTGAGCATGTTGTCTCATTCAAGCTTGGGGGAGGGGATTCTATCATATTTGGTAGATTTTGATTCATATATATTCCATGCACATTTGTATATGCTTTTCCATTTTCTATGTCTTGAAAATCACAAAAAGATTTTTGTTTCTATCAAGGCAAATTTGCAATGTATTTTCTTTTGTTCTTGCTTTGGACATAATACTTTTGGACTTGTATTCTTCAATGTCTTTCTTCCTAAATTTTAGAGGTGTGCACGGTTTGAGAATGTGTTAGGTTGACTCTAGGATATGGTATGCTAAGGTAGTTGGCTAAGAACTTTGGGACCATGAAGCTCTAGTTCACTTGCTTGTGGTAAGATGGAGTTGCTCTCTATAGTGGATATGAAATCAAGAGTTAGTTATTGCTATCCCTAGTGAGGTATAATTGTTCTAGCCTTCATCATACTTTGTTGAGCGGCATATTTGGATCCTTGGCTATTGCATTCTCATATCTAGAACTTGACTTTTAGCTCCCAAGATCGCGACTGAGCCACTTTAGGGGATGACAAAGACATTTCTCTTTTTATAGGATTAATTTTAAATTTTAGATTTGGTTTGCATTTGCCCCTATTACTAGCCCATTTGAGCCATATACATTCTTTTCTCTAACCACAATACAAGCCTTCCAGCCTTGGTTTCACTTTAACTCCTACCTTTAGTTTGTGAAGCAATTTTGTTTAGGAGCTTGTTTTATTGTTTATGGTGCAAGTTTAGAATTATGAGTTCATTTGCAAAGCAAGTATGTGTTGTATATAATTTTTTGCATAAAACCAAATGCATTTTGAGAAAAATCCGCCCAAAGTTAAAAGAGGCAAGGACATTAAAAAAAAAATAGCAAAAGCAAAAGCTTGGAAAAAGAAAATATCGAAAAAAAGTAAAGAAGAATGTAAAGCACAAAAAAAAAAGAGGTTTTGTTATTGTTGTTTTCCCTGTTTTTGTTATTTTGTGTTAAATAAGCTTGGGGGAAAGATATTTAATAAGCATACTTGGCACTTTTGTTTTGGAATCGTTTGGATCTTGTGGAAGAAGTTCCACCCGTGCTTCACATAGGTTTACCGCCAATTTCAAGAGTTCTCCACACCCTTACTCTCCTAGCTTATATGTTACAACCTTGAAAGTCCTTTTGATCCTAGAGGGTTAAGTCATTCAATGATGGCGGGAAATAGGAATCAAGCCTATAGAGCGAGTTTGCATAGCCAAGATGTCGGGTAACCTTCTCAATGTTTTTAATTTCTTATTTATTTTCCGGTTCCTTCGTGGAATCATGAGAAGCTAACTTGAAAGTGGATTTGAAACTAGTAGAGAGAACGTGGTTTGATTGGTTGGAACAAAAGGTGGAATGTGTTTCCTTTAGTTCTCTATGCTTAGCATATGTTATGTTTCAACCAACCTTGGACATCTTAGAACGTGCATACCTTTATTATTTTAGAAATATTGACATTCATTAGTGTTTGTTCCATCATAAAAGTCCACTCTAGAACGCTTGTAACTTTTCTCTTACTTCGATTTATTTTATTTTATTTATTTATTGCTTTGCCTTGATTTTTGTCAAGAGTTATGGGTTAAACTCTTAGGACACCCTTACGAGAGCTTACTCGTCCTCTAGAGCAATCTAAGGGTTTAAAGTGCTTGATGCATACGCTAAATGTATTCGTGATTCCTACGACAGTGAGTTAGTGTATATTCTTTCCCTTCTAATTTCTTTGTATAAAATGCATCACATTCCCTTGTGTTTCTTTTGTTTTGCTCGAGGGCGAGCAAAAGTTAAGCTTGGGGGAATTTGATAAGTGTCATTTATGTCGCTATTTTTAGGAGTTTTCTAGTTAGTTTTTCATAGTTTTTCTATCTTTTTACTTGGTTTTAATAACGTTTTACTACATTTGTCATGTTTATGTGTGAAATGTCGTTATTGCTCAATTTTGGCTTTTCTTGCATATTTTTGTGGCTTATGACATTAGATTAAACTTTATTGGTTTACTCTTATGTTTAGGAACACTTGGATAAGTTCATTGCTCAAGATTGAAGAAATATAAAGCATAAAAGAACAAGTAATGAAGAAATGTGCACTTGATTTGCAAAGATCATACTTCAAACGCCTATATCTTTAGATCTACAAAACATTTTGGGGCGATTCCAATCGGAGATGAAAGCTTATCTTGAGAGCTTTCCAATGACAGGCCATATGCTCAATTCCGATGTAAAACGTGGGAGATATGCTCATTTGAAGCTGAGCAGTTTGCCCAGTCCGCAGCCAGGTGCGCCCGCTTCTCAAGGCCGCACGCCCGCTCCTCACAGGGTGTGCAATTTTGAAGTTTGGCAGAAGGTTTGGCAGAAAGTTTGGAGCGCCCGCTCCTGAGGGGTGCACGCCCGCTCCTCTACGCGCTGCTCGACTTTTTGCGGAGCTTCCTAGGAAATTTAGTAAGGGCTTAAATAGATTTTTTGCTCATTTTAGAGGGGAGAATTCATATTTTCACTAGTTTTAGGTTTTTAGAGAGAGAAACTCTCAAATTTTGGAGAGAGAAAGTGAGAGAAACAATGGTTTTCATGGATTTTGGATAATCAAAGGAGGAATTTGATGATTTGAAGATCTCCATTTTATATCAATGAGCATTTCTTACTCTCTTCTCTCTTTATGCTTTATTAATTGCTTTGTTAATCATGTTTGAGTAGATTTCCTTCTACTAGGTGTTGAGTGAAGCTTTGTTATGGTTAATTGAGTTATTCGAGATAAATTTGATGATAATTGTGTGATTAAAATGATTGAATTGATGATGGCATGTTGTTTGTTTTAGATTGGATTGATCTCCCAAGATAGCAAACTTAATTGCATGTTAGTTCTAGTTTGACAAGGGATTGTGAATTAGAATTTATATATTTGATTGCATTTTGGGTAAATTTCTTCTATGCACCTAGTCAATGAGGGATCTAGGCTAGGAATTTGAGAGATTGCTCTTGATAGTAATTAATTCCCATTTTAATTCTTTCTTTGCATGATTGATTATCAAATCGATTCCCATTAACTTGTTAATTGTTCAAAGTGGATCTTTGCCCCTAGTAGACTTTGTAATATCTTGATCTTTATATGTGTGTTAGTGTAGTTGTAGTGTCCACTATCCATAAACCGACTTCGGCGTAGCTTAAGCATTAGATCGAGAACAATCCAACATTACTGTTCCTTGTGGTTCGACTCCGAACTTACCACTAGACTTGTTTAGGGGTTAGTTTAGGATTATAATAAATTTTGTTTGGCCGTGAGGAGGTTAGTCAACGACCTAATTTCCCCGCGCT
Organism: Chenopodium quinoa; assembly: GCF_001683475.1. NCBI lineage: Eukaryota > Viridiplantae > Streptophyta > Magnoliopsida > Caryophyllales > Amaranthaceae > Chenopodium > Chenopodium quinoa. Next base: position 3,404,126 of record NW_018743252.1, on the reverse strand, counting down.
CAGGTGGCCCTTTTGAAGAAGAGAGCGGACGCCCTTCAACTTCAGTTGGGGGAGCTCTAGCCCCTCAAGACGAGACTGGGATGGATTAGCTGGTGAGGTGGCCCCAGGCTGCTTACTGATCGTCATGATGGAGGTTGGGAAGTACCAGCTTGCTGCGTGAGCCGGTTATATGAGATTGTGATGAGCAACAGGCTCGCTTTCAAACCTTCTGGGCTAAGGTTTATGTTGCTAGGAACACTAAGCATTACAACTTTCCTGATGACCATCCCCATGTTGTTAATTGCAAAGTTCCCAACCATGATATACTGATTTGGAGGTGCCTTTTTGCCTTGACGTTGTCGTTTCCACTGGAGTCACTAGGTAGTGTTTTTTTTTATCTTTGGGGTGTATAGCCGCCAAAGATTATGTCATATGTTCTGTTTGTACTTAACACTTTTTTTATTTCTTATTTATTGGGTCTGTCCAGCTTGACTTGGTTTCCCTCTTGCTTCAACTTTTGACTTAATGTTTCTTCACCTTGGTGGGTGGAGGTTCAGTCTGTGAATGTTTTCAAATCTTGGCTGAATGTTTCAGCACCTTGGTGGGTGAAGGTTCAACCTGGATATATGTATGTATTTTGATAACTTTTTATTGTTATCTTGCTTATTATTTGTTCCATCCTGCCTGTTTCTTCTATGGGGATTTTGTTGTGTTATGGTATAGTGGTCCCTAAGACTTAACTCAGCATCAACGTTCTCCTTCCAGGTGAAACCACTTAGGTTGGGTTTCCACACTAGTCGGGGAACGTGTGCCTTGAAAGGAATGGTGTCCTTCCAACAAGTGTGTTATTCCGATAGAGGGTTCAGAATTATTAGAAAGCTAATTATTCAGTGAGGTCAAGAGATCGGAATGTGTAGCTGGAGGCCGCTTCCGATCAGTAATATTAATGTATAATTAATATTACAGCTTAATCTTGACTGAACCCTTCGAGTCACACCCCAATCGAGTAACCGATCCGAGGCGGCGAATCAATCCGAAGGATTAGATGAGTCATTAGAGTAATACGAACAAAGACGTCGGATATCGAGCTTAGAGCGTCGAAACCGTGCGTCATAAGTCGAGTCGAATTTAGAATTTGACGAAATAAGAAATCAAGCAAACGACAAGTTCAAGTTAAGCTATAGACTCGCATTGGGCAATAACCGCATAGGGCATGCGAGTGCTAGGCTAGCATAGGGCATTAACCGCATCGCATGGCTATGCTGCAAGCCAAGCATGCTTGCTGGGCTGGTGCACCTAGTCGCACGTATGCTAGCAGCTAGCGCGCCATGCGTGCTAGCGTGCTAGTGTGCTGGGCCTCGCACCTAGCCGCAAGCATAGAATCAGCTAGGCCTAACACGAGCATCACATCAGCAGTAGCAACACGCTATGCATTCTTGTGCTATGGGTTGTGCGTGCTTACATGCTCGGCAGCGGCTAGCACAAGCATACGCAAAACAGCAGCAACAACAGGCCGCATAGCGTGCGTGGCCTGCTTGCTGTGCGCATGCATTTACGGGGCTGGCTGGCAACCACAGCCATAGTGCTAGGCGCCAGCGAGGCAGCCTTGGTAGCCAAGCCAGGCTGCCAACAAGCTCATGCATGTGCCAGCACATGCTCAAGAGGGGACCGGTTTTGGTGGGTTGCTTGGGGAGCAAGGGGAGTTTTGTCCCCCCCCCCTTGTGGTCCTCACCTAACCCCCTTGCTCACCTCTTGACACTTGGCGTTTGTTGATTCACTTGTATTTTCAATTTGATTTTTGAATTAAAACAAATTGAATAAGGTGCATTTTTACCATCTTTCCCACATTTATGGGAGATTGGAATTCAAGGCTCCCTTCCCTATAAATACCCATCATTTGGGATTAGGAAGGGACACTCGAGTTGTGAATTTCAAGGGATCTCAAAGAAGAGAATACCTTAATTCTAATACTCTAAGTCTTCTTGGTCTAGCTCCGACTAAGCTCTGGGGTAGGAACCATTCGGGTTGGGTCTCGAGGGTTAGAGCCGTAAGAGGCTTACGCATTTGCCGGGGCTTACTCTTTCAAGTACGAGCTCTTAGGTAAGATCGTCTTTTCTTCTTTCTCTCTCCTTGTTAATTAAATATGTGATTGTTAATTAATTAATATGAAAGGAATGGTGTCCTTCCAACAAGTGTATTATTCCGATAGAGGGTTCAGAATTATTGGATAGTTAATTCTTCAGTAAGGTCAAGTGATCGGAATGCCCAGGTGGAGGCCGTTTCTGATCAGTAATATTAATGTACAATTAATATTACAGCTTAATCTTGACTGAACCCTTCGGGTCGAACCCAAACGAACAACCGATCAAAGACGACAAATCAATCCGAAGGATTTGATGAGTCGTTAGAGTTTTACGAACAAAGACGTCGGATATCGAGCTTAGAGCGTCGAGACCGAGCGTCGCAAGTCGAGTCGAATTTAGAATTCGACGAGACGCGAAATTAATCAAGTTACAAGTTCGAGCCTAGCTGTAGCCTCGCATTGGCCTAGCCATGTGAGTGCTCTGCTAGACGAGACCCATCGCGATGTTAGCCGCAAGCCTAGCATGCTAGGCGTGCTAGGACAATGTGGGTTTGCAAGCCATCGCACATCGCAGCCACGCACCATCGCATAGCAGCATGCTAGGCGTGGTGCTAGGCGCCTAGCCATCACAGCCACGCAACATCGCATAGGAGCATGCTAGGCGTGCTACGCTATGCGTGATGCTAGGCGCTGGCAGCCTTGCTAGCACAACATCGCACAGCACCATGCGCCAGCCAGCAGCTTGCTGGGCTGTGCGTGTGTGTGCGTGTGCCTAGCATCGCAGCGCCCAGCACAACGCACCAAGCAGCAGCGATGCATTGCGTGCTGGCTGGCTGCGCATGCATGCGGGCTGTGTGCGTGTGTGTGCTAGCTTGTTGGCCATGCTGCCCAGCCTTGGTGCTAGGCGCCAGCTGGCAGGCTTTGCAGCCAAGACAGGCTGCTTGCCAGCCACATGAAGTGACTGCCGGTTTGCTAAGTGGGGACTAAGGTTGTGGGCTTTGCCTTGGGGAGCAAGGCTATGGTCCCCCCCCCTGGAAATGGTCCTCACCTAATCTCTCATCCTCCTTGTGCCACTTGTAACTTATTGATTGATTTGCAATTTTATTTTTGTTTTAATCAAAATAAAATGGGAAAATTGCAAATCTCCCACATTGATTGAGAGTGGGAATTCAAGGTTCATTTCCCTATAAATACCAAGGTTTTGGGATTTGGGAAGAACACTTGAGTGGAACTAAAAAAGCATCTTCTTAGAAAAAGTGAGAAAACCTTAAGTTCGTAAAACTCTAGTTTTTATTGGTCAGGTCCCGACTAACCTTCGGGACTTGGATCGTTCGGATCGGGTTCGTGGGTACGAGCTGTCGGAGACCTTCGTATTTACGGGGTTCAAGTAAGAGCTCGGGATTCGAGCGAAGCACGCGCCAAGGGTAAGAATATATTTTCTTCTATCTCTTAATTGTTGTTTAATTAGTGATTGCATGCTTAGTCGCTTTAATTAGTGTGCGGGTCTTGGATGGGTTTCCCTTCCGCGTAGAGTTGGACTCTACGAAATACAGCAGCGATATCGGAGCCGCGCTCACTTTAATTATTGTGACTAATAATTAATTAAGGTGATTTAAAATGGATTTAAATTTCTGGTTGTGCTTTCTAATTGGATTAGAAGCTCGTTTTAATTATTTTAATCTCGTATTTTTTTAATTTTGGCTGACGAACCCAGATTTCGACTCAAAAATAGTGATTTTTGGGTGGAATCGATGTTCTAAATCTTTTGTAGGGTTGTCCAGAAGCCAAAATCCACCCAGAAATATGTTTTTCGAGGGGTTTTTCGGTTTTGACGAAATTTTTTAAATCTTTTAACCTTAATTAGTTATTGCATGATGAAGGTAGATTAAATGTATGGTTGCATCCCTAATCTACTGCAATTATAAACCTCATAAGCATGTTTATGAAGTCATAATTGGTGCTTAATTTGGTGTGTTCACTTTTCACATTATTGCAATTAAATTGCTTTATGTGTGAATGTTTATGGTGAACTTGCAATTTTAAAGCCCCTAAAGTTTCAAAGATTCAATCTTTATTGTTTATTTTGTTGGAATTTTGATTGCTAAATTCCATGTTGAACTAACTTTTGGATTTAATCATTTTTGTGTTGATTAAAGTCCTTAAAGTTCAAAATTTGTGATTGAATTTTGATTAATCTTCATATTGGAAGGTGAAATTTTTTGAATTTAACACAAGTTATTGTTGGGAAATTTTTCATTGGATGAAAGGGTTTATTTTTCCAACTCCCTATTTTGTCAAAACTCATTATTAATTTGCATTTTGGTTAAATTAATTATGGGTGTAGCCCTTCAATTTTAAAGCATCAAGAAAGACCTAAATTGTTTCAAAAGTAATTTTGGATGATTTAGGCTTGTGCACCATCAAAATTGGATTTAATTAAGTTGGACTTGTTTTATTTTCATTTTGCCCTAAATTAATTATAAAATAAATTTAGAGTTGATTTTATGTCACACATACAACAGTATTAAAATCGCGAGAAAAAGGCACGCAAATCGAGGCAACAACACCCAAGAACAACACCAAGGCTAGCCGGGCTGCCACGCAGCCATATCTGGCTGCCTTAGGTGCGCACAAGGGTGTGCTGTGCCTTGAGGTGATGCTGCTGTGTGGCAAGGCGTGTTGCGCGCTGATGCTGGATGCGTGGCCAAGGCTGCTGGAGGATGCTTAGACGTGTTGCTGGGCAGCAAGGCAGCAAGCCCCAGCCAGCCAACCACTCGCTGCCAGTGTTAGCGAGCATGCTAGCATGCGTAGCGTGCTGCTGGTGCTAGCTAGCATGGCATGCTATGCTGGGCGAGCATGCTAGCACCCAGCATAATCAGGCGCAACACCAAAGGGCTGCATGGCAGCCATGGTGCGTAGCCCACGAGTTTTAGGGGTGGGTCATTTTTTCTTAATCTTGGGCTATCGCTTTTGCAAAATTTTGTCGTTTTAATTTATTTAATTATTTTAACGAGGCTAGGCTTCGGTTTTTTCAGCTCTTGCAAAATTTTAATTTTGACAAAATTTTGGTTAATCGGCTTAATTAATTGGATTAAATAAGTTGGATGCGGAATTTAGTGGGAGCTTCGTTAATTGCATGAAATAATTGCGTCTTAATCACATAAAATGTTAAACAACTTTTACTAGTTTTAATTAGGCGCGCTAATTGGATTAACCACCTAAGTTAGTTACTAGTTTGCGCGCGTTATGCATTGTTACTTGTTTTTCGTTGTAAAATGCATGGGCCACTAGTTTCGTGAAAATGGCAACTAGTGGGGCTCGATTAGGATAGTAAATACGGACTGCGATCCGTTATTTATTTTTGTAAATTTAAAAAACGGTCTGCGTAGCGTTAAGTATTTTTGTATTTTAATATTTAGATTAATCCTAGTCGAGTAGCTAGTAATTTCATTCTGGCGAAGATGTCTCAAGACGGCGTTTCTGTGAAGACGAGCCAAGATGAAGACCCTTGAAGATTTGAAGATTTCTAAGGTCATGCTAGTTGCCAAATTCATCTTATTTCATGTTTGCTATATGTAATTGTTCTTATATATATGTGAATGATATGTTAGGTGCATGTTTAGGATTTCAAATATTGCGATGATTAATTGAGTTCACTAAAACCAACCAACATAGAAACCCTAGGTTCCTAAAATATTGAGCTAAAATATGCCATTCCAAGAGCAACACTTACCGAACTAATGCGCGTATGTGATGGGCTACGCCAAAGCGAGGCATCACTACTTCTCTAAGAACGTAAGGTATACAAGATATACAAGTTGTCTTGGTTAAGCTCAACGATATCGGTAAGGAGTCCTTAGATGTCGTGGAAATGGAGATAAAATGTCAAGTAAGCATTAGATGAGACGTTTTATCAAACCAAGAGTAGCTCGGAGCTATTAGCAATTAGATTGCTTACCCTAAAATATTAAGTGTTAAGACAAGCCAAAGCATGCTTAATCACTTTTTGATTTTTGGGATCTTGGAATCATTTTATTCTCGCCTAAAAGGGACTAATGTTAATGCGTGGATAAAATGCTCAATAAGATTGAAAATTTGCATGAACGCTTTAAATTTCAAACTTATTGGTTTATGAATGGTTTTTCATTTCAAATTCTTTCAATTGTAGAAACATGTCTGCATGTAATTAAAACAACAACTTTATGTGCCCGAAACTCCCCAACAAGTTGGCTTTTAGCCTTAAGTTGGTTAACTTCAAGGAGTGGGAGGGGGAAATCAGGAAAACTCTTCGAAATTGTTCCTTGGAGTACACTCTTGATACTCCCATTCCAAGCTTCTTCTCTAAGGGAATCATGAGCGATGAGGCTCATGAGAAATGGTCTTCCGATTATAAGAAAGTCATACATCTAATGGCTAATTCCATCCCGGAAGATTGGAAGGAAAAGCTCTCCATCTATTTTCCGGATATTTTCCTCAAATCATTGGAGGATGTTGTCAACATAAGAGTCACCAAGAGTGACAATGGCAACTATGATGAGCTCGTGTTTGATTTGACTAGGTCACTTTCCAACATAAAGATAAAGCCACCGGATGTGGGTTGTCTTGCCAAGGAAAGGCGTCGGCTTTGGTCAAGGGTCTACAATGCCAAATTGAGACCCGGGATGCCCCTCTGACCTCATGTGCTTGGAATGACTAGGCTCATCAAACACATGTAGCTTCTCGGAATCTCATTGGAGGATAAGATGGCGGGGCATATCTTGCTTGCTTCACTCTACTCGGGCTATGATGCACTTTAAGTACATATAGCTGTGGGAAAGGAGACACACTCCTTAAAGGAGGTGGTGTAACTACTCAGCCGAGCCACCGCCTATGGAGTGACCGAGAGGCCCTTGAGAGCAAGAAGGAGGGAGTTCAAGAACAAGGCAAGGAAGCGGTGCTTCTATTGTGGTGGGCAAGGCCACTACAAGAGAGAATGCAAGCTCTTCCGAAAGGAGGAGGAGGAGAGGAATGTGGCATTTGCCTCAAGTATCTTCATTAACACTTCTGTTTAAAGCTATTCATAGGTATTGGATACCATGTATAACTAACTTCATGTTTCCTTTTCAGGAACCAAGTGAGAGGGCATCACAAGTGAGGGTATTAGATACCATGTGCATCAACAAGCTGACAACAAAGATGGTCTTTTGATCGTGCTTGTAGAAACATTCATTTTGTCTATGATTTGTAATTAAACAATGGTTGTTTTCTTATGCTTTTGAACATACTTTTGATCTATGGTGTTGTACACCAAGTTATTTTAATCACAAGACTTAATCAATGGTTGGTTTTTTTATATGTTCTATAAAATTGCATATGTTTAGACAAATTTATGATACCCCCAAAAGGGCTAAGACCATCGAGTCGAATCAAACCTACTTGTGGCATTGTCGTCTTAGCCAAACATCAAACGCATCAAGAAACTTCTTCAAGAAGGTGTTCTTGATTCATTCGACTTGGAGTCGTTTGAGAATTGCGAAGGATGTCTATCAGGCAAGATGATAAAGTAGCCATTTTACAAGTTGAGAGAAAGGGCAAGTGACTTATTGGGTCTAATACATACGGATGTATGTGGACCAATGAGTACACCCGCAAGGCAAGGTTATCGATATTTCATTACCTTAACCGACGATTATAGTAGATATGGTTATGTATACCTTATGTCGAATAAATCTGAATCTTTTGAGAAATTCAAAGAATTTCAGAGTGAATTTGAAAATCAACTTGGAAGCACTTCGATCAGATCGAGGTGGCAAGTATTTGAGCCATGAACTCTACGGTCACTTGAAAGAAAATGGTATTCTTTCAGAGTTGACACCTCCCGGAACTCCACAATGGAATGGAGTATCCGAATGGAGGAATCGAACCTTGTTAGACATGGTTCGATCAATGATGGGTCTTAGTGAACTTCCTATCTCTTTTTGGGGACACGCACTTCTAACTGCGGCACTAACACTGAGCCGAGCTCCGTCAAAAGCTTTCAAAAAGACTGCGTATGAATTATGGACGAAGAAACCTCCAAGGTTGTCTTTTCTTAAGATTTGGGGTTGCGAAGCATTTATCAAGAGATTAATTTCTAACAAACTTCACCAAAAATCAAACAAGTATTTCTTTGTGGGCTACCCAAAAGAAACCAAGGGGTATTACTTCTACAATAAATCCGAGAACAAAGTGTTTGTTGCTCCTGATGATGTCTTTTTGGAGAAGGAACACCTTTCCAAAATGACAAGTGGGAGGAAAATCGAACTCGACGAAGACCGAGAGGTAGAGCAACAAAGTCAACATGATAAAACTGACAATCAAAGTGCTCTAGAAGTAGTTGTTGACAATGGTAAGAGACAAACCGACAATGTAAATGCTCAACCTATTACCCTGCGTAGGTCGCAACGGCCAAGATCTCAACTAGACAGATACCTTGGTATTGTCTTAACCGAAGATCAAGACATCCTAGTTATGGATAAAGATGAGCCAGCGACATACAAACAAGCTATGACGAGCCCCGACTCTGCTAAATGGCAAGAGCCCATGAAATCTGAGATGGACTCCATGTCTGAAAATCAAGTCTAGGACTTGATTAAATTGCCCGAAGGTTATACACCTATCGGTTGCAAATGGATTTTCAAATTGAAAACAGACAAAGATGGAAATGTATCTATATACAAAGCTAGACTGGTGGCAAAAGGTTACAGGCAAATTCACGGAGTTGATTCTGATGAAACCTTTTCACTAGTCGCAACGCTTAAGTTCGTCTGAATCATCCTAGCGATTGTTGTGCATTACGATTACGAAATATGGAAAATGGATGTCAAAACCGCCTTCCTTAATGGGATTTTGGAAGAAATTGTGTATATGACACAACCGGAAGGTTTTGTTGATCCAAGCAATGCTAAGAAGGTATGCAAGCTTAAGAAGTCTATTTATGGACTAAAGCAGGCAATCAGAAGTTGGAATCGGCGATTCGATGAAGGCATTGGTAAGTTTGGTTTTATCAGGAATCCAAATGAGTCTTGTGTCTACAAGAAGCTCGGTGTGAATTTTAAGGGATCTCCAAGAAGAGAATACCTTAATTCGAATACTGTAAGTCTTATTGTTCTAGCTCCGACTAAGCTTTGGGGTACGAACCGTTCGGGTCGGGTCTCAAGGGTGAGAGTCGTTGGAGGGTTACGCATTTGCGGAGCTTACTCTTTTAAGGACGAGCTCTTAGAAAAAGCGAAGCACGCGTCAAAGGTAAGATCGTCTTTTCTTCTTTCTCTCTCCTTGTTAATTAATTATGTTATTGTTAATTAATTAATATGAAAGGAATGGTTACGTTCCAACAAGTGTATTATTCCGATAGAAGGTTTAGAATTATTGGATAGCTAATTCTTGAGTAAGGTCAAGTGATCGGAATGCCTAGGTGGAGGCCGCTTCCGATCAGTAATATTAATGTACAATAAATATTATAGCTTAATCTTGACTGAAAACTTCGGGTCGAACCCAATCGAACAACCGATCTGAGACGACGAATCAATCCGAAGGATTTGATGAGTCGTCAGAGTTTTACGAACAAAAACGTCAAATATCGAGCTTAGAGCGTCGAGACCGAGAGTCGCAAGTCGAGTCGAATTTGGAATTTGACGAGACGCAAAATCAATTAAGTTACAAGTTCGAGCCTAGCCGTAGCCTCGCATTGGCCTAGCCATGTGAGTGCTAGGCTAGACGAGACCCATTGCAATGCTAACCGCAAGCCTAGCATGCTAGGCGTGCTAGGACAATGCGGGTTGGCAAGCCACCGCACATCGCAGCCACGCACCATCACATAGCAGCATGATAGGCGTGCTACGCTATGCGTGGTGCTAGGCGCCTAGCCATCGCAGCCACACAACATCGCATAGCAGCATGCTAGGCGTGCTACGCTAGGCGCTTGCAGCCTCTCTAGCACAGCATCACACAGCACCATGCGCCAGCCAGTAGCGTGCTAGGCTGTGCATGTGCCTAGCATAGCGGCGCCTAGCATAACGCACCAAGCAATTGTGATGCATTGCGTGATGGCTGGCTGCGCATGCATGCTGGCTGTGTGTGTGTGTGTGTGTGCTGGCTGGCTGGCCTGGCTGCCCAGCCTTGGTGCTAGGCGCCAGCTGGCAGCATTGGCAGCCAAGGTAGGCTGCCAGCCAGCCACATGGAGGGAATGCCGGTTTTCTAAGTGGGGACCAAGGTTGTGGGCTTTGCCTTGGGGAGCAAGGCTATGGTCCCCCCCTTGGAAATGTACCTCACCTAATCTCTCATCCTCCTTCTGCCACTTGTAACTTATTGATTGAGTTGCAAATTTTATTTTTGTTTTGTGTAAAATAAAATGGAAAAATTTCAAATCTCCCACATTGAATAAGCGTGGGAATTCTGAAAGGAATGGTGTCCTTCCAACAAGTGTATTATTCCGGTAGAGGGTTCAGAATTATTACAGAGGTAATTCTTCAGTAAGGTCAAGTGATCGGAATGCCTAGGTGGAGGCCGCTTCCGATCAGTAATACCAGGGTGCAATTAATATTACAGCTTAATCTTAACTGAACCCTTCGGGTCGAACCCAATCGAATCTCCGATCCGAGACGTTGAATTAATCCGAAAGGATTTAATGAGTCGACAGAGTTTTACGAATACAGATTTCGGAAATCGAGCCTAGGGCGTCGATACTGAGCATCGCAGAATCACAAGCAACAAGTATGAGCATAGCCGTAGCTAGGCTAGGCCAGCTCGCAGCATGCCTAGGTGCACCATGAGTGTGCTAGGCGCACCATGGTGTGCTAGGCACCATCCCAGCCTAGGCGCACCCTGGCAGCCCATCGCAAGCTAGCATGGGTGCCTAGGTGCGCATGGCTGCCATCACAGGCCACACAGGCACCAGGCAGCCCATAGCAGCTAGAAAACATGGTAGCGTGGTGCATGGGTGCATATGGCGCCTATCGCAGGGCCATGGCAGCACCAGGCGCACCATCGCAAGCACAAGGTGCTGCGTGCGTGCCAGGCCTGGCAGCACCATCGCAAGCACCAAGTGCTAGCATGGTTGGCTTCCTGGCAATGGCGCTCCATGTGTGTGTGCTTGAGTGCTAGCCTTCGCATGGCAGCACTAAGCATCGCAGCACATGCGAGGGCTGGGGGCCAGCTCGATGCTAGGCCTGGCACTCGCAGCCTCGCACACTAGCCTCGCACAAGCAGCCTCGCATCACAGGCGCATTCATGCGTGTGGGCTGGCAGTGCGTGGTGCGTGGCGCATGGCTGATGCGTATGCGTGCAATGCCTAGCTAAGTGTTGGCTAGAAGCGCCACGCATGTGAATGCATGTGCGTGTGCGCATGCCTCGCATCGAGAACGAGCAGTGCTAGGCACTGGCTGGTGCTAGCATAGTCATCGTGCCAGTGCATGTGTGCGATGGGGTATGCGAGTGGTGCGAGGGTTAGTGCGGCCAGTATGCGTGGCTCGCTAGCAGCACGCATGCTGGCTGTGCTAGCGATGCGATGTGGAGAGAGAGATGCGTGGTGCGATAGGAATTGCTAGGCTGCCAGCAGCAACGCCTAGCACTGGCCAGCACCAGCACCTAGCATGGCCTAGCACTAGGCATGCGAGGCTGCTGGGCAGCACCATGCTAGCTGCTGGGCTGGCCAGCGCCATGCTAGCTGGCGTGCTAGCTGGCAGCAGCCCAGCTGCCCATGTGGTGGCGGTTTAGGTGAAGGGGTGGGGACCAATCTTAGGCAAGGCCTTCAGGAGCAAGGCAATGGTCCCCCCACCCATTCATGGTCCTCACCTAACCCTCTCTCTCTATTTGGCACTTGTTGCATTGTGATTAGTTTTGTTTCATAATTTATTTTAGAAATAAATTAATTAGCAAAATTCATTCTCCCACATTGGTGGAGGATAAAAAAAATTAAGGAATCATTTCCCTATAAATACCAAGCTTGGTATTGGGATTTAATACAACCTTGTGTGGAATTAAAAAGGCAACTCTAGAAAAGAGTAAACCTTTGATTCGGAAAACTCATAGTTATTTTGTCCGGGTCTTGACTAACCTTCAAGACTTAGGACGCCCGGGTCGGGTCGAGGGTACGATCCGTCGGAGATCTCGTCTTTTCGGGATTTTGAAGTAAGAGCTCTTTAGGAGCGAAACACGCGTCAAAGGTATAATTCTTGTCCTTAATCTTGTTTGATTAAGTTAATTATGCTTGTTTAATTGCTTTAATTAAGGGGCGGGTCTTGGTGGGTTTCCTTCCGCGCAGTGTCGGGTCACTACGAAACCTATACAACGGTATCGGAGCCACGCTCCTTTTAATTTTTGCAATTATTGTTTAATTAAGGTGTTTTAAAGAATTTATTTTTCTGGTTCATGTTCATCTAATTAGATTAGATGCTCGTTTTAATTAATTGTTTTTTAAAACTCGATTTTATTATCGATTTGGCTGTCGAACCCAGATTTTGGCTCAAAAAAACTGTTTCAATCCTTTTAGGGTTGTCCAGAAGCCAAATTCGAACCAGAAACCCATTTTTCTGGGGTTTTTCGTTTCTCAACGAAAGTTTTAATTCTTTTTAAGCCTTGATTAATGCAAGCATTACAAGGTTAAATTAAATGCACATTTGCATCACTAATCTACTGGTTTTAAAATATCCTTGAGCATAATAATGGAGTGTTTATTAGTGCTTAAATTGATATACCAATTTATCACATAAACTTGTTTTTCACAATTTTGCAAATAAATTGCAATAAGATGTGAAAACTTGTTGTGATTTTATATTTTAAGTTCCCAAATAAAGTTAAAGTTCTAATCTTGAAGTGTTTAAATGATTGGAACCCTAACCCTAAATTCCATGTTGAACAAAGTTTGGATTTTTCATGTTTTGGTTGATTAAAATCCATTATGTTCACCTACTTATGAGTAAAATTTTATTAATCTTCATATTGGAAGATGTAATCTTGGTATTTTACACAAGTATGCAAGTTGGAAAATTTTATCACTGGATGATTAATTAATTTTTCCAGCTCCCCTTTTGTCAAATACATTATTAATTTGCATATTGGCAAAATTAATTTTGGACATAGCTCATTTTATTTTAAGCATAAAGTTTGACCTAATTTTGTTCAAAATTGAAATTTTGGATAAATTTGGGCTTGTGCACCAATTAAAATAAAATTTGTTTAAGTTAGACTTAATGGTTGTTTTATTTTATTTTTCCCTAAAATTAATTCTAAAATATAATTTGGAATTAATTCATGTCGCACGCAAATCGGGATTAAAATCCCGAGTCATAGCATGCAAATCAAGGCAACACACCCAAGTGCCCCCAAGGCTAGCCGGGCTGCCTAGCAGCCCACATGTGGCTACCTATGGTGCGCACAAGGGCAAGGCTTGATGCTGCTATGCGCTGTGTGTGTGGCTGGGATGCATGGCAGGGGTGCGTGGGGTGGCTGGGCTGGCTTGCGAAGCAAGCTGCTGGGCAGCAAGGCAGCAAGCATCAGCCAGCGCACCACGAGCATCATGATGCGCCTGCCCAGCAGGCCAGATGCTCGCAGGCACCAGCGTGCTAGCAAGCATGCGAAGCATGCTGCCTGGCAGCTGGGGCTTGAGGCGCTGCTTGCTAGGCACAGCAGGCCTCAACCACACACCATGGCGCCATGCCATGGGCTGCCTAGCAGCCATGCCATGGGCTGCCTAGCAGCCATGGTGCGCACCCACCAAGGGCTTTGTTGGGTGATTTTGCTTAACGTTGAGCTATGATTTTGCGATTTTTCCGAGTTAAAAATTTTAATTAATTATTTTAACGAGGCTAAAAACCTCGATTTTCGATTTTGCAAAATTTTGACAAATTATGGGTTATGCCGACTTAATTAATCGGATTAATTAAGTACGGATGCGGAATTTAGTGGGAGCTTAATTGAATGTGTTGGCATTTTGCGTTTAGAAATAATGGATTAAACCACTTTGACTAGTTTTAATTAGGCGCGTTAATTGGATTAACGACCTAAGTTAGTTACTAGTTTTGCGTGTTTAATTATGTATTTCGTAAAATTGCATGGGCCGTTCACAAATAGTGAACTGGTGAATGAAAGATTGCTTTCAAAACAGGTTGTTTGAAAATGGCAACTAGTGGGGCCTAACTAGGATAGAAAATACGGACTGCGTTCCGTTATGTATTTTTGTAAATCTAAATACGGTCTGCGAGCTGTTAAGTATTTTTGTACTATTTAGATTAATCTTAGTCGTTCTAGCTAGCTTCTTTCATTTTGGTCAAGAAGTCTCAAGACGGTGTTTCGAGGAAGACGAACCAAGATGAAGACCCATGGAAATTGAAGATTTCAAGGGGTCATGCTAGTTGCTAAATGCATCTATTTTATGCCTTATATATTGTTATATATATTTGTTTGCTAAGATGCATGTCTAGGATTTCTATGATGTTGTGATGATTAGTTAAGTTCACTTAAATCAACCAACATAGAAACTCTAGGTCCCTTAATAATATTGAGCTAAAATTTGCCATTCCAAGGACAACACTTACCGAACTAATGCGCGTACGTGATAGATTACGCCAAAGCGAGGCATCACTACTTCCCTAGGAACGTAAGGTATACTAGGTATACAAGTTGTCTTGGTTAAGCTCAACGATATCAGTACGGAGTCCTTAGATGTCATGGCAAAAGAGATAAAATGTCAAGTATGCATTAGATGCGACATTTTATCAAACCGAGAGTAGCTTGGAGCTATTAGTAATTGGATTGCTTACCTTAAGATATTTAATGGTTAAGAGAAGCCAAAGCATGCTTATCCATTTCTTGATCTTTGGGATCTCGGGATCATTTTATTTTCGCCCATAAGGGACAATCTTGAAATACGTGGATAAAATGTTCAATAAGTGTGAATAAATGCATGAACGCTTTAAATTTCAAATTATTGATGTATGAATGGTTTTTCATTTCAAATTCTTTCAATTGTAGAACAATGTCTGCAAGTAACTCGAACAACAAGCAAATGTGCCCAGAACTCCCCGAAAAGTTGGCATTTCCCTTAAACTTGGTCAACTTTAAGGAATGGGAAGAGGAACTCAGGAAAACTCTCCGGAATTATTCCTTGGAGTATACTGTTGATACTCCCATTCCAAGCTTCTTTGCTAAAGGGATCATGACCGAAGAGGCTCATGAAGAATGGTCTTCCAATTGCAAAAGGGTCTCACGACTCATGGCAAATTCCATCCCGGAAGACTTGAAAGAAACTCTTTCCTCCTACCTTCCGGACATGTTCCTCAAAGCACTTGAGGACGTTGTCAATGTAAGAGTCACCAAGAGTGACAATGGCAACTTTGATGGACTCGTGTTTGACTTGACCAGGTCACTTTCAAACATGAGAATTAAGCCACCAAATGTTGGGTGTCTTGCTAAGGAAAGGCAACGGCTTTGGACCAAGGTCTACAATGCTAAATTGAGACCAGGCATGCCCCTCTGACCTCATGTGCTTGGTATGACTAGGCTCTTCAATCACATGCAGCTTCTCGGAATTCCATTGGAAGATGAGATGGCGGGGCATATCTTGCTTGCTTCACTCCACTCGGGCTATGATGCACTTAGAGTGCATATCGCTGCGGGAAAGGAGACACACTCCCTCAAGGAGGTGGTGCAACTACTTAGCCAAGCCACTGCCTATAGAATGACCAAAAGGCCCTTGAGAGCTAAGAAGAAGGAGTTCAAGAAGGTCAAGGCAAAGATGAGATGCTTCCATTGTGGCATGCAAGGCCATTATAAGAGGGAATGCATGCTCATCAAGGAAGAGGGGATCACTCCGACCACCTCAGGTTTCTTCCTTAACACTTTTGGATTAAGCTTATCATAAGGTATTGGATACCAAGTATGACTCACTTAATGTTGCCTTTTCAGGGACCAAGTGAGAAGCTTATCAAGTGTTGGTGCATGGACAAAAGACGACGAAGATGGTTTTTCGGTCGTGCTTGCATGCACTATTTTGTCTATGACATGTAATTAAACTATTTCTAGTTTTATCATGCTTTGAACATATTATGATCCATGGTGTTGGACACCTAGGAATCTCGAATGTAAGACTTTTAACAATTGTTGTTTCAAGTTTACAAATTTATGTTCAGTTAAATTGCATGTTTTACATATGACAAAAGGATGATACCACTAAGCTAAGACCATCGAGTCGAATCAAACCTACTTGTGGCATTGTCGTCTTGGCCACATTAACATCAAACGCATCAAGAAACTTCTTCAAAAAGGTGTACTTGACTCATTTGACTTAGAGTCATTTGAAAATTGCGAAGGATGCTTATTAGGCAAGATGATCAAACAACCATTCTCCAAGTTGGGAGAAAGGGCAAGTGACTTATTAGGTCTAATACACACGGATGTATGTGGACCTATGAGCACACCCGCAAGGCAAGGTTACCGATATTTCATCACCTTCACCGACGATTACAGTAGATATGGCTATATCTACTTAATGTCGAATAAATCTAAATCCTTTGAAAAGTTCAAAGAATTTCAGAAAGAGGTTGAAAATCAACTTGGCAAGAAAACTAAAGCACTTCGATCGGATCGAGGTGGCGAATATTTGAGCCATGAATTCGACGATCACTTGAAAGAATGTGGCATTCTTTCAGAATTGACACCTCCTGGAACTCCTCAATGGAACGGAGTGTCCGAACGGAGGAATCGGACCTTGTTAGACATGGTTCGGTCAATGATGGGTCTTAGTGAACTCCCTATCTCGTTTTGGGGACATGCGCTACAAACAACAGCACTAACACTGAATAGAGCTCCGTCAAAAGCTGTTGAAAAGACTCCATATGAATTATGGACTAAGAAACCTCCTAGGTTGTCTTTTCTCAAGATTTGGGGATGCGAAGCATATGTTAAGCGATTAATTTTGGACAAACTTCACCCCAAATCGGATAAGTGTTTGTTGCTCGTGATGGTGTCTTTTTGGAGAAGGATCACCTTTCCAAAATGACAAGTGGGAAGAAAATCGAACTCGATGAAGTTCGAGAGGACGAGCAACAATGTCAACCTCACAAAACTGACAATCTAGATACTTTGGAAGCATCTGAGAAGATTGGTCAGAGTTAAACAGACAATGTAAACTCTTAACCGATTACCCTACGTAGGTCGCAACGGCAAAGATCTCAACCAGACACATACCTCAGTATTGTCTTAACTGATGATCAGGACATCCTAGTTATGGATGGTGATGAGCCGGCGACATACAAGCAAGCTATGACGAGCCCTGACTATGCAAAATGGCAAGAGGCCATGAAATCCGACATGGACTCCATGTATGAAAATCAAGTCTGGGACTTGGTGAATTTGCCCGAGGGTTATACACCCATTGGTTGCAAATGGATCTTCAAAGTGAAGACAGAAAAAGATGGAAATGTATCGGTATACAAAGCTAGACTGGTGGCAAAAGGTTATAGACAAGTCCACGGGATTGACTATGATGAAAAATTTTCACCAGTGGCAATGCTAAAGTCCGTCCGGATTATCCTAGCGATTGCTGCATATTACGATTACGAAATATGGCAAATGGATGTCAAAACCGCCTTTCTTAATGGGATTTTGGAAGAAACTGTGTATATGACACAGCCAGAGGGTTTTGTCGATCCAGGCAACGCTGGAAAGGTTTGCAAGCTGAAGAAGTCCATTTATGGACTAAAGCAAGCCAGCAGGAGTTGGAATCTGCGATTTGATGAAGCCATCAGCAAGTTTGGTTTTATCAAGAATCTAGATGAGTCTTGTGTATACAAGAAGGTCAGTGGGAGTGATATTGCATTCCTAGTCCTGTATGTAGATGACATACTGCTCATTGGAAACAGCACAAAATTGTTGGAGTCCGTAAAGGGCTGGTTGGGAAAGTGCTTTTCAATGAAGGACTTAGGAGAGGCACAATACATACTGGGCATCAAGATCTACAAGAATAGATCTAAGAGGATGATTGGATTAAGACAGAGTACTTACATTGATAAGGTACTGCCTCGATTCAAAATGGAAAATGCCAAAAGAGGGCATTTACCCATGTCCCATGGCATAACTCTCAGCAAGAAACAGTGTCCACAGACAACAGTTGAGCGAGAAAGAATGAATCAGATCCCATATGCTTCGCTAATCGGATCGATCATGTATGCCATGATATGTACAAGGCCGGATGTATCGTATGCCCTGAGTGTAACGAGTCGATACCAATCGAACCCAGGAGAGGCGCATTGGACTGCGGGCAAAAACATCCTTAAGTACCTGAAAAGGAACAAGGATAAATTCCTGGTGTATGGAGGCCACAAAGAACTGGTTGTTGAAGGTTACACCAACGCTAGCTTCCAGTCTAACAAAGACGACTTCAAGTCACAGTCGGGATATGTATTCTGTCTGAATGGAGGAGCGTTCAGCTGGAAGAGTGCCAAGAAGAGCACCACTGCAGATTCTACAACTGAAGCCGAGTACTTGGCCGCTTCGGAAGCTGCCAAGGAAGCTGTTTGGATTCGCAAGTTCATCAGTGAACTTGGTGTTGTACCCTCAATCAAGGGACCAATAGACCTTTATTGTGATAATAATGGAGCTATCGCTTAGGCCAGAGAGCCGAGAGAACACTAGAAGGTCAAACACGTGCAACGGCGATTTCACATGATAAGGGAATGGAAATCCGAAGGTGAAATCAGAATTTGTAAGATCGGCACGGATGATAATGTGGCCGATCCTTTGACTAAACCTCTGCCTCAAGTGAAACACAACAAACACGTTGAGGCAATGGGAATCAAGCATGTTGGAGACTGGCTTTGATATTCCCTGTACAAGTGTTTTAATTAAACAGGGTTGATTTAATGTAAGACATTGTACTAAAACCATTCATTCATGGAGTAATTAATTTTTGTGCAAAATTATCATTCACTCCATTACTATTTTATTGTGGTTTAGAATTAAATAATGAGTCCATTTGATTTACGGAAATAATAAAAACAGGGTATCAAGACCATGTCTTGGATAAAGAAACACCTGTTAAGTGAACATTGAATATTAAATCGAAAAGTATCCCTAATCGAGGTCGTCTAACAGATGGACGATTGATGACCGCAATAGATTAGTGTGTAGTATGATTTACAGCACCGTTTCTTGTGCTGCGAGGACGTGACAGTCATAAATCATTTGCACAGGTACAGTTTGGAACTGTACTGGATAAGACCTATGAGAGTACTTTAAGAAAAAATTAACTTTTGTCATAAGTACACTTCTCATTATGGCTATCGGAACTTATTTCCTCAGACCATGAGTACTGTGAAGTTTTCTTGTTTGAGTACTAGGCTCTTTGATGTTTCCTAACGTCTGCCGTAATTGGGGATCATAACGGGAACACTCGAGAGTCTATGTCCTCTTAGTAAGAAGAAATTACAATACAAGACTGGAATTGTCCCCCTACTAACAATAGGGAAAATGTTTTGTTGTTTAAAAGGCCGCTCGAAGAGTGAGACTGTAAAATGCATGGCCATGCTCAGATGGATTAGAAATCATCTGCTTATTTGACAGTAGAACTCGGATATCGAGAAACACTTCTGAACGTAATAAGGATGACAAAGAATCTTACCTTACAGTTCACGAAGAAACATTAAGTGACAAAGGAAATGAGCTATACACAATATGCACACTTGTCCTTCCAACAAGTTTATTATTCCGGTAGAGGGTTCAGAATTATTACAGAGGTAATTCTTCAGTAAGGTCAAGTGATCGGAATGCCTAGGTGGAGGCCGCTTCCGATCAGTAATATCAGGGTGCAATTGATATTACAGCTTAATCTTAACTGAACCCTTCGGGTCGAACCCAATCGAATCTCCGATCCAAGACGTCGAATTATTCCGAAAGGTTTTAATGAGTCGACAGAGTTTTACGAATACATACGTCCGAAATCGAGCCTAGGGCGTCGATACCGAGCGTCGCAGAATCACAAGCAACAAGTATGAGCATAGTCGTAGCTAGGCTAGGCTAGCTCGCATCATGCCTAGGTGCACCATGAGTGTGCTAGGCGCACCATGGTGTGCTAGGCACCATCGCAACCTAGGCGCACCCTGGTAGCCCATCGCAAGCTAGCATGGGTGCCTAGGTGCGCATGTCTGCCATCGCAAGCCACACAGGCACCATGCAGCCCATAGCAGCTAGCAAACATACTAGCGTGGTGCCTGGGTGCATATGGCGCCTATCGCAGGGCCATGGAAGCACCAGGCCCACCATCGCAAGCACTAGATGCTGCGTGCGTGCGTGCCTAGCCTGACAGCACCATCGCAAGCACCAAATGCTAGCATGGTTGGCTGCCTTGCAATGGCGCTACATGTGCGTGTGCTTGAGTGCTAGCCTTCGCATGGCAGCACTAAGCATCGCAGCACATGCGAGGGCTGGGGGCCAGCTCGATGCTAGGCCTGGCACTCGCAGCCTCGCACATTAGCCTCGTACAAGCAGCCTCGCATCACAGGCTCATTCATGCGTGTGGGCTGGCAGTGCGTGGTGCGTGGCGCATGGCGGATGCGTGTGCGTGCAATGCCTAGCTAAGTGCTGACTAGTAGCGCCACGCATGCGAATGCATGTGCGTGTGCGCATGCCTCGCATCGAGCACGAGCAGTGCTAGGCACTGGCTGGTGCTAGCATAGGCATCGTTCCAGTGCATGTGTGCGATGGGGTATGCGAGTGGTGTGAGGGTCAGTGCGGCCAGCATGCGTGGCTCGCTAGCAGCACGCATGCTGGCTGTGCTAGCGATGCGATGCGGAGAGGGAGATGCGTGGTGCGATAGGCATTGCTAGGCTGCCAGCAGTAGCGCCTAGCACTGACCAGCACCAGCACCTAGCATGGCCTAGCACTAGGCATGCGAGGCTGCTGGGCACCACCATGCTAGCTGCTGGGTTGGCCAGCGCCATGCAAGCTGGCGTGCTAGCTGGCAGCGGCCCAGCTGCCCATGTGGTGGCGGTTTAGGTGAAGGGTTGGGGACCAATCTTAGGCAAGGCCTTGAGGAGCAAGGCAATGGTCCCCCCCACCCATTCATGGTCCTCACCTAACCCTCTCTCTCTATTTGACACTTGTTGCATTGTGATTAGTTTTGTTTAATAATTTATTTTAGAAATAAATTAATTAGCAAAATTCATTCTCCCACATTGGTGGAGGATGAAAAAAATCAAGGGATCATTTCCCTATAAATACCAAGCTTGGTATTGGGATTTAATACAACCTTGAGTGGAATTAAAAAGGCAACTCTAGAAAAGAGTAAACATTTTATTCGTAAAACTCATAGTTATTTTGTCCGGGTCTTGACTAACCTTCAAGACTAAGGATGCTCGGGTCGGGTCGAGGGTACGATCCGTCGGAGATCTCGTCTTTTTGGGATTTTGATGTAAGAGCTCTTTAGGAGCGAAGCACGCGTCAAAGGTATAATTCTTGTCCTTAATCTTGTTTGATTAAGTTAATTATGCTTGTTTAATTGCTGTAATTAAGGGGCGGGATTTGGTGGGTTTCCTTCCGCGTAGTGTCAGGTCACTACGAAACCCTACAAATTCAAGGTTCATTTCCTTACAAATACCAAGGTTTTGGGATTTGGGAAGAACACTTGAGCGGAACTAAAAAGGCATCTCCTTAGTAAAAGTGAGAAAACCTTAAGTTCGTAAGACTCTAGTTTTTATTGGTCGGGTCCCGACTAACCTTCGGGACTTGGATCGTTCGGGTCGGGTTCGTGGGTACGAGCCATCGGAGACCTTCGACTTTGCGGGGTTCAAGTAAGAGCTCAGGATTCGAGCGAAGCACGCGTCAAGGGTAAGAATATCTTTTCTTCCCTCTCTTAATTGTTGTTTAATTAGTGATTGCATGCTTAGTCTCTTTAATTAGTGTGCGGGTCTTGGGTGGGTTTCCCTTCCGCGTAGAGTCTGACTCTACGAAACCCAACATAATATGCATGTTTAGTTACTTTAATTTGTGTGCGGATTTTGGGAGGGTTTCATTCCTTGTAATGTCGGACACTACGAAACCCAACAGCGGTATCGGAGCCGCGTTCATTTAATTATTGTAATTAATAATTAATAAAGGTGATTTAAATGGATATAAATTTCTGGTTTTCCTTTCTGATTAGATTAGAATCTTGTTTTTAACTAGTTTTAATCTCGTATTTATACTAATTTTGGCTCAAGAATAGTGAATTTTGGGTGTTCTAAATCAGTTTTATTCCTCTTTTAGTTCTATCCATAAGCCAAAATCCATCTAGAAACATGTTTTTCAAGGCGTTTTTTGTTTTTGACGAAATTTTTCAAATCTTTAAGCCTTGATTAATTATGGAATGTTAATGTTAGATTATGTGTATGGTTACATCATTAATCTACTGCAATAATAACCCTTATTAAGCATTTTTTTAAGTCATATTTGGTTCTTAATTTGGTGATGAGTTCATTTTTCACATAAACTTTCAATTTCACATTTTTGCAAATTAATTGCTTCAAGTGTGAATGTTTATGGTGAATTATAATTTTGAAGTCCCTAAAAGTGTTAAAGATCCAATCTTTAAGTTTTTATTTGGTTGGAACTTAACTTTCTAAATTCCATGTTGAACTAATTTTGCATTTAATAATTTTTGAGTTGATTAAAGTTTTAAAAGTTCAAAACTTGTGATTAAATTTAATTAATCTTCATATTAGAAGATGTAATTTTTCAAGTTTACACAAGTTAGTGTTGGAAATTTATCATTGGATGATTGTGTTTATTTTTCCAACCCCTTTAATTTTGTCAAATCTCATTATTAATTTACGTATGGTTAAATTAATTGTGAGAATAGGTCTTTGATTTTGTAGCATCAAATGAACCAAAAATAATTGAAACAATGGTTCTTGAATTAATTTTTCTTTGTGCACTAAAATTGAATTCATGCATCATTTTGAGTTGGACTTGAGTTATTTTAATTTTTTTTGCTGAATATCAATTCTAAAATTAATTTAGAAATAATTTAACATCACCCAAAAATCAGGATAAAATCCCGAGGGCACGAGCACGCAAATCGAGGCACACAAACCCCGAGCACTCCCTTGGCCAGCCGGGCTGCTTGCGCAGCCACATGTGACTGTCGAGGAGTGCGGGGCTGTTGGTGTTTCGATGCGTGTCTCGTGGTGCGTGTGTATGTGAAGCTTGGTACACTTGGTACGGTGTGTGCGAGCTTCGTGCACGCTTGGTGCAAGCTCGGTTCGATGCGTGGGGTGCTGCGGTGTGCGGCAGTGGGCAGCACAACCCTGCACAGCCTAGGGCCTTTGAGGCCGAGTCTTGCTTGCACGCAAGCACACTGATGTGGCAAGCATAACGCGTGAGCCATGCTGTTAGCGCCTCCCACCTGCTTGGCGCAGCAAGGGGTGTGCGAGGGAAGCAACCATGCATGGAAGCCGCGCTTTGGTGCCTAGCACACCGAGCCTCGGGGCTTGGTGTTAGACACTTAGGCATCGTTGGGCTATGTGTTTTTCGATTTTTTGCCGTTTTAATTATTTTATTATTTTAACGTGGCTAGGCCTCGGTTTTTCCGGCACTTGCAAAATAGTTTAACAAAATTTGGGTTAACCGGCTTAATTAATTGGATTAATTAAGTTAGATTCGGAATTTAGTGGGAGCTTCGTTAATTACTTGAGCTAATTTTATTGTGTTTAATCACATAATTGGTTAACAACTTTGACTAGTTTTAATTAGGCACGTTAATTGGATTAACCACCTAAGTTAGTTACTAGTTTGAGCGTGTTATGCATTGTAACTTGTTTTACGTTGTGAAATGCATGAGCCACTCACATATAGTGAATGGATGAATGGAATGTATATTGTATCAAAGGTTTTGAGAAAATGGAAATTAGTAGGGCCCGATTAGGATACTAAATACGGACTTCGATCCGTTGTGTATTTTTGTAAATCTAAATACGGTTTGCGTACCGTTATGTATTTTTTTACCTTAATATTTAGACTAATCCTAGTCATAATAATTAGTACTTGCATAATTGGAGGAGACATCTCGAAGACGGTGTTTCTAAGAAGACAAGCCAAGAAGATGCAATGAAGACCCTTGAAGACTTGAAGACTCAAGGGGTCATGCTAGTTGCTAAATGCATCTTTTACTTATGTTTTCTATATGTATATATAATTACGTTTATATACGAATGAATGGTATGTTAGATGCATGTTTAGGATTTCGAATGTTGCGATGATTAATTAAGTTCACTTAAATCAACCAACATAGAAAACCTAGGTCCCTATAAAATTAAGCTAGATTTGCCATTTCAAGAACAACACTTATCGAACTAATGCACATAGTGATGGGCTATGCCAAAGCGAGGCATCACTACTTCCCTAGGAACGTAAGGTATACTAGGTATACAAGTTGGTCTTGGTTAAGCTCAACAATATCAGTAAGGAGTCCTTAAATGTCGTGGAAATGGAGATAAAACGTCAAGGAAGCATTAGATGCGATGTTTTATCGAACCAAGAGTAGCTTAGAGCTATTCAATTGGATTGCTTACCTTAAAATATTAAGTGTTAAGACAAGCCATGCTTACTCACTTTTTGATTTTTGGGATCTCGAAATCGTTTTATTCTCGCCTAAAAGGGACAAATATTAATGCGTAAATAAAACGCTCAATAAGATTGAAAATTTGCATGTATGCTTTAAATTTCAACTTATTGGTTTTATGAATGGTTGTCACTTCAAATTCTTTCAATTGTAGAAACATGTCTTGCAACAACTCAAACAACCAATTTTCATTACACTCAATTCTCGACAAGGAGAAGTTGAGTGGGCAAAAGTTTCTTAATTGGCAAAGGAATTTGTGTATAGTTCTCATGCAAGAGCAAAAGGATTACGTCCTTGATGAGGAAATGCCCGACGCTCCTAATGAGGAGGTCACTTAGGTTGCCCTTAACCGATGGCAAATAGTCGATCGGGATGTCAAGTGCATCATGTTGGCCACGATGTCTCCGGACCTCCAAAAGACTTTCTTTAAAAGGGAGACGACTTTTGAGATCATTTCTGAACTTCAGAACATGTTCCAAGAGTAGGCCCGAGCTGAAAGGTTCGGAACCCGCAGACAGATCCTTGAGAGTAAGTTTATGAAAGGAGAGCCAGTCAGCCCACATGTACTTAAAATGATCGGATTATTTGAAAACATGGAAAGGCTTGACGCTGGGTATACAACCGAGATGACAATTGACATTATTCTCCATTCACTGCACAAAGGCTATGATCAGTTCGAGATGACCTATATTATGCACAGCATGGAGAAAACCCTTATCGATCTTCATGGGATGTTAAAGCAGGCTGAGCAAACCCTCAAGGATGAGGGGAAGCATGATATTCTCATTATAAAAAAGGGCAAGCCATTCAAGCGCTCGGGCAAGAATAAAGGCTTTAAAGGGAAAAGGAAGAAGACTTTTCCGCTTAAGTCAAGCGCTACCAAGAGCGACAAGGACAAGAAGGTTGCCTCTTCTAAATCCGACTCTGAATTTTACTAATGCACGAAGAAGGGACATTGGAAGCGGGATTGTCTCAAATTCAAGGAAGATAAGAAGAACGGCACCGTTGCATCTGTACAAGGTATTTTTGTTATAGACTTAAACTTCGCTAGCAAAACATTATGGGTATTAGATATCGGATGTGGCTCACACCTTTGTTCCAATGATCAGGGACTAAGGATAAATAGGAGGTTAGAGAAGGGAGAGGTCGAACTCCGGTTCGGCAATGGAGCCAGGACGTCAGCCGTATCCGTTGGAACTCTCAGTTTGTCTTTTCCCTCTGGGCTTGTTTTAGAATTGGACAATTGTTATCATGTTCCTAGAATTACCAAAAACATTATTTCAATTTCGGCATTGGACGCCAAGGGATTTGAATTTCAGATAAAAGACAATAGTTGTTCGTTTTATTTCGATAATGTTTAATATGGTAAGGCATATTCAGAAAATGGTCTTTATGTGCTTTCTCTTGATAAACAAGTTTATAATGTTGATGATATCGCCAAAAGTGATAAGACCATCGAATCGAATCAAACCTACTTGTGGCAGTGTCGTTTTGGCCACATTAACATCAAACGCATCAAGAAACTTCTTCAAGAAGGTATTCTTGACTCATTCGACTTAAAGTCGTTTGAAAATTGCGAAGGATTAGGCAAGATGATAAAGCAGCCATTCTCCAAGTTAGGAGAAAGGGCTAGTGACTTATTGGGTGTTATACATACGGATGTATGTGGACCAATGAGTACACCCGCAAGGCACGGTTATCAATATTTCATCACCTTCACGGACGACTATAGTAGATATGGATATGTCTACCTTATGTCGAACAAATCTGAATCTTTTGAGAAATTCAAAGAGTTTCGGAGTGAAGTGGCAAATCAGCTTGGCAAGAAAATCAATGCACTTCAATCAAATCGAGGTGGCGAGTATTTGAGCCATGAATTCGACGATCATCTGAAAAAAATGGTATTATCTCAGTTGACACCTCCCGGGACTCCACAATGGAACAGAGTGTCCGAGAGGAGGAACCGAACCTTGTTAAACATGGTCCGATCAATGATGGGTCTTAGTGATCTTCCTATCTCTTTCTAGGGACATGCATTTCTAACCGCGACACTAACACTGAACTGAGCTCCGTCAAAAGCTGTCGAAAAGACTCTATATGGATTATGGACGAAGAAACCTGCACGGTTGTCTTTTCTTAAGATTTGGGGTTGCGAAGCATATGTCAAGAGATTAATTTCTAACAAACTTTACCCAAAATAAGACAAGTGTTTCTTTGTGGGATACCCAAAAGAAACTAAGGGGTATTCTACAACAAATCCGAGAACAAAGTGTTTGTTGCTCGTGATGGTGTCTTTTTGGAGAAGGAACACCTTGCCAAAATGAGAAATGGGAGGAAAATTGAACTCGATGAAGTTCGAGAGAGGAGAAACAAAGTCAACCTGACAAAACTTGCAATCAAAGTGTTTTAGAAGCAGCTGTTGACATTGGTCAGAGTCAAACCGACAATGCAAATGCTCAACCTATTACCCTACGTAGGTCGCAACGGCAAAGATCTCAACTAGACACATACCTCGGTATTGTCTCAACTGAAGATCAAGACATCCTAATTATGGATGGAGATGAGCTAGCGATGTACAAACAAGCTATGACGAGCCCCGACTCTTTAAAATGGCAAGAGGCCATGAAATCCGAGATGGACTCCATGTTTGGAAATCAAGTCAGGGACTTGGTTGATTTACCCAATGGTTACACACCTATCGGTTGCAAGTGGATTTTCGAGTTGAGAACCGACAAAGATGGAAATGTATATATATACAAAGCTAGATTGGTTGCAAAAGGTTACAGGCAAATTCAAGGCGTTGATTATGATGAAACCTTTTCACCAGTCACCATGCTTAAGTCCGTCCAAATTATCTTAGCAATTGCTGAGCATGCTTGTGGGGATGGTGCACCTAGTCACACGCATGCTAGCAACTGGGCCTACCCTGCCGCAAGTATAGCAGCAACTAAGCTGCGCCTAGCACGAGCTTCGCATCAGCAGTAGCAGCAGGGTATGTGTGCTTCTGCTTTGGGCTTTGTGTGCTTGCATGCTGGGCAGTTGCTAGCACAAGCATACGCAACGCAGCAGCAGCAGCCCGCATAGCAGGCGTGGCCTACTTCCTATGCGCATGCATATGTAGGCTGGCTAGCAAGCCAAGCCATGGTACTAGGCGCCAGCGAGGTAGCCTTGGTAGCCAAGGCAGGCTTCCAGCCTGTTGGGTTTCGTAGCGTCCAACGTTACGCAGAAGTGAAACTCGCCTAAGACCTGCTCACCAATTAAAGAAAAATAAACATGCAATCACATAATTAACAACATACGACAGAGAAAGAGAAAAGACATTCTTACCCTTTTCGCGTGCTTCACTCGATTCACGAGCTCTTACTTCAAAGCTCAAGCCTCGCAAGTGCGACGGCCTCCTACGGCTCGCACCCTCAACCCGACCCGAACGATCTTAATCCCGAAGGTTAGTCGGGACTTGACCAAACAAAACTAGATTATTACGAACTTAAAGGTTTTCTCACTTTTCAAGGAGATGCCTTTTTGAGTTCAACATAAGTGATTTTTCCAGAACCCAAAACTTGGGTATTTATAGGGAATGGAGACTTGATCTCCCTTCTCCCATTAATGTGGGAGATTTTCATTTTCCTTTATTTTATTTTAATCAAATACAAAATAAAAATGCAAGGCAATCAAAAAGCTTCAAGTGTCACATGGAGGAAGAGAGTAGGTGAGGACCATTCAAGGGGGGACCAAATCCCCTTGCTTACCAAGCAACCCATCAAATTCGGTCCCCACATAAAAACCGCACCACCTCGCCACTTGGTTGGCTGGCAGCCTGCCTTGGCTGCCAAGGCTGCTAGCTGGTGCCTAGCACCAAGGATAGGTAGCCTAGCCAACCAGCTCGCAACATATGCGAAACCAACTACCACGCAGCCAGCCAGCACAAGCATGCATTGCTGCTACGCTATGCGAGTGGCGAGTGCTTTGTGCTACTAGCTAGCAAGCACGCACAGCCAACTGCAGCTGCTTGGTGCTGCTAGGCTATGCGAGTACGCACAACCACACTTACGCACGCATAGCTTGCGGTGCTGCGTGCTATGCTGTGCGATGCCCAAGCATGTTGCGATGCTAGCAATGACGTGGTTGGTGCTGCTATGCTAGCAAGCACGCCCAGCCATGCATGCCCAGCCACAGCACACACACGTATGGCACGCATCTTGCGATGCTCGTGCTGTGCAATGTGCGTGTGCTAGGTAGTGCTTGGCACGTTCGCACGCATGCGGTTTGGGACCTCGCCTAGCCTAGCACTCGCATGGCTAGACAAATGCGATGCTACAGCTTGGCTCGTACTTGTCGCTTGCTTGATTCCACGTCACGCTGAATTCCGAATTCGACTCGATTTACGACGCTCGGTTTTAACGCTCTTAGGTCGATATCCGATGTCTTTGTTCGTAATACTCTAATGACTCATCTAATCCTTCGGATTAATTTGTTGTTTCAGATTGGTTATTTGATAGGGGTGCGACCTGAAGGGTTCAGTGAAGATTAAGCTGTAATATTAATTATGCATTTATATTATTAATCGGAAGCGGCCTCCACCTAGGCATTCCGATCACTTGACCTCACTGAAGAATTAGCATTCTAATAATTCCGAACCCTCTATCGGAAAAATACACTTGTTGGAAGGACACCATTCCTTCTACAGCTAGCTCATGCGTGTGCCAGAACATGCTCAAGAGGGGAACGGTTTTGGGGGGCTACTTGGGGAGCAAGGGGAGTTTGGTCCCCCCCCCCTCCTGTGGTCCTCATCTAACCCCCTTGCTCACCTCTTGACACTTGGCGTTTGTTGATTCACTTGCATTTTCAATTTGATATTTGAATTATAATAAATTAAATAAAGTGCATTTTTACCAACTCTCCCACGTTGATGGGAGATTGGAATTCAAGGCTCCCTTCCATATAAATACCCATTATTTGGGATCGGGAAGGGACACTTGTGTTGTGAATTTTAAGGGATCTCCAAGAAGAGAATACCTTCATTCTAATACTCTATGTTTTCTTAGTCTAGCCTGGACTAAGCTTTGGGGTAGGGATCGTTCAGGTCGGGTCTCGAGGGTTAGAGTCGATGGAGGCTTACGCATTTGCGAGCTAATGCTTTCAAGTACGAACTCTTAGAAAGAGCGAAGCACGCGTCAAGGGCAAGATCGTCTTTTCTTCTTTCTCTCTCCTTGTTAATTAATTATGTGATTGTTAATTAATTAATATGCATGTTTAGTTACTTTAATTTGTGTGCGGATTTTGGGAGGGTTTCATTCCGCGTATTGTCGGACACTACGAAACCCAACATGCCCTTCCTTAGCGTTTCTTACCATGCTTGTTATGCTCGCCCACTGAGTTTGCTATTCTACGCTTTCGCTTTATTCTTGCTTTTTGCGCTTGTGCGTTCTTTCCAATCGTGGGTTCGCATACCCTGCTGTGTTTAGCCTGTTGGCCCCTTACATGGCTGCGTGAGGCTTTGTTGCTAAGCTTTTGGCTTCGTACAGTTTTTTTAGTGCTTTATCTCTCATTTAGTGAGGACTTTTTACCGTGTCGCTCACTTAACTAGGCGAGGACTTAGATTTCTGCTGCTCATCTTTTGTGACGAGAGCTTGTGTTTATGTCACTTACTTAGCTTTGTAAGGACTTATGGGTATGCCATTCAGCCTGTTTGGTGATGGCTTTTTTACTTGGGCTTCACACTTAGTTTATGTGAGAGCTTACAAATGTGTTGTCCCCTCTACTCCCCATGAAAATGAGTTGGGTGAGACCAAGAGAGCCTTGGTGTTGCCCACTCAGTTCATTTTCGCCTTTTTTCCCCCTTCCATCTCAAGTTGAACATGTTAGGCAACCCCATTAGGCGTCCCTGAGGTGGTGCCTTGTTTTAGTTTGAGTTAGTAGGTTGAACTAGGCAGTGATGTCGTTTGCTTTTGGGTGACAAACATGAATCTAGGTGATTCTGAGATCAGCTCTTTTGACAGCATGTCCTGCCACATCTTGCGTTGATATTTTTTTGCCTAGAAATGGGGACTTTTAGTTTATTCTAACTTCCCTACATGTTAATGTATGGTGCTAAAGCATAACATAAGATTTAAACGTGTTTCAGACAAGTTTGTATAGGATACTCCTCACGTAGAAGCTCGTATTTCATTGAATTGAATGGCTTAAATTGCCTTGATTGACATTGCATAAATTAAACAAAGTTTCTCTATGCTTCTACTTGGTCATACGACTTTTAAACAAAATATTTCTTTAACACATCTGCATTGAAACTGTTCCTTAAAACTTAACCTTTTTAGTTAGAGAGGAGGAAAGCACCTGGTTCTACTTGCTCATGGATGAGAAAAGGGCCTTCGCAGTTAGCTGACAACTTTCCGTGTTGATTTCCTCTTCCTATTGTTGCGGTTCACATGAGGACTAGGTCTCCAGGTTGCGTGCAACTCTTGGTGATTGACTCTTTTGTTGAAAGCCTTTGAGATTCTGCTATTCTGGGCAGCCAGTCTGAGGACTGCTTTCAGTCGCACCTCTAGGAGCAAATCTTGTTCTTCCAGCTGGCGCTTCTCATTTCCTTGTTGCTCGTGGTGCTGAATTTGCAGGCTGGGTATTTGCACTTCTACTAAATCAACAACATATTCTCCATAGGCTAAGGCAAATGGACTTTTACCAGTGGCTTCCTTTCTTGTTGTTCGATTCTTCCATAGCACTTCTGGCACCAAGTCGGCCCAGAGACCCTTGTGTTCCTCCAGCTTTCTCTATAAGGCTATTAATATCAACTTGTTCGCTTCTTCTGCCAGGCCAATTCTCTGTGGGTTGCAGACCGAAGCACTTGCATACTTGATGTTCAGCTCTTCCAAGTAATCCTTGATGGTATCACAGTTGAATTGGTAGCGACGGTCAAAGACTATACACTATGGCACCCCGATTCTTGTGATAATGTTCTTCCAAATGAACTTTCTGACTTGGAATAATTATATGTACTTTTTGGGCTCGACCTCAATCCACTTGGTAAAATAGTCCACTGCCACTATGAGGAACTTCCTGCCCGCTAACCCGGTGGTGAATGGTCCCAATATGTCCATTCCCCACTGAGCAAATGGGATCGGGCTGAGAATTGGAGTCAGATCATTTGTTGGCTGGTTTATGACTGGAGAATACTTTTGGCACTTCTCGCACTTCTTAACATATGCCAAGGCATCTTATGTAAATGTTGGCCAGTATGCTCCTTTTTAAAGTAATTCGACTCCTAGAGTTTTCCGCCAATGTGATTTGAACAGATGCTAAAGTGTGCCTCTTCCATGTTTCCCTCTTGCTCCCACTCTAGAATGCATCTCAAGAGCGGATTAAAGAACCCTTTCTTATTTAGTTCTCCATTTATCACTACATACCAGATGGCATCTCTTTTGACCTTCCTGGCTTTTAAAGTGTCATGGGCAGTATGCCATGCATCTTGTATGTTAATATGTCTGAGAACCATGCTTGTTGCTGGGCGGTGCAGTTGACCTGCTTACTTTCAGTGATGGTTCTCTCTTCTAGGACTTCTACCATAACCGTTCTTGTGAGGCTCAAAAGGGTGGAGTTGGCTAACTTTGACAATGCGTCAGCTTGGGAGTTTTCTGCTCTTGGGACCAGGTCTACTTGGAAATGCATTAGTTGTGCTGCCAACTTCTTCACCCTGGTTGCGTACTTCAACATTGTAGGCCCTCTGGTTTCATACTTCCCCTTTAGCTGACTGGCTACCAACTTAGAGTCAGTCTGTAAGTGTACTTTCATTACTACGACAGCGATGCTCATTCGCAATCTAGTAAAGGTTGCTTCGTATTCAGCCTCAATGTTTGATGCCTTGAATTTAAACTTGATGCCATACTCAAACACATTTCCCTCAGGTGAAGTCAGGATTATTCCTGTGCCACTGCCTGTTTGAGTTGTCGATCCATCCACCGTTAGTTTCTAGATTCCCACTTTATCTTCCTTTTCTTCGTATGAGGCTTCCACTATGAAATCTACTAGAGCTTGGGCCTTTATGGCTGCTCTAGGCTTGACTTCAAATTCGTACTCAGAGAGTTCAATTGCCCATTTCAACAGCCGCCCTGAGGCATCCATTTTCTTCGGGGCTTTTTCTAGTGGGTGGTTTGTAAGGATTTGGATTACATGTGAATCAAAGTAGGGTCTGAGCTTCCTTGCTGTTGTAACTAGAGCCAGAGCTAACTTCTTGACCAGCGGGTATCTTTGTTCAGCCTAGGTTAGCACATGGCTTACAATGTAAACTGGTCGCTGCTGTTTGCTCCTTTCAACCAAGAGGACTGCTCCTATGGTCTGCGTCGAGGCTGAAATATATAGTTGAAGCTTTTCACCTCGCTCCGGTCTGATCATTGTGGGGAGCTTGGTTAAATTCTCCTTAATTCAAGCAAAAGCTTTCTTTTCCGGTTCACCCCACTTGAATTCTCTATTTCCTTTCAGCAGCTGGTAAAACGATAAGACTTATTGGTGAAGCGGGTCAGCGCTGCCATCCTCCCCGTCAAACACATAATGTCCTTAGTGCTTTAGGTTTTAGGAGACTGAGAACTGCTTCTAGTTTCTCTGGGTTGGCATCAATTCCTCTTTCGCTCACCATGAAACCAAGGAATTTTCCAGAGCTCACCCCAAAGACGCATTTCTTCGGGTTCAACTTGATGTGATACTTGTTCAACATGGCAAATGTTTCTTCCAAATCTAAGATATGTCTTGCCTATGTGATGCTTTTGACGATCGATTCGTCTACAAACACTTCTACATTTCGCCCTTTTTGGTGGATGAACACCTTGTCCATTGTTTTCTGAAACGTGGCCCCTGCATTCTTCAACCCAAAAGGCATAACGATATAATTGTACACTTCCCTTACGGTGATGAATGCAATTTTCTGCCTGTCTGGTTTATGTAGGCTGATCTGCTGGTATCCTGAAAAAGCATCCATGAAGCATAACAATACGTGTCCACTTGTCGCATCTACTAACTGATCAATCCATAGAAGTGGGTAACAATCTTTTGGACATGTTTTGTTGAGATCTGTGAAATCAACGCACATCCTCCACTGGCCGTTTGCCTTCTTTAAAATGACTACGTTGGCTAGCCGTTCAGGGTAATCACATGGCTCAATAAATTCAGCGTCTAATAACTTATCCACTTCTTCCTGTATGGCTTGGTTCTTTTCCACATAGAAACTTCGCCTTTTCTGCTTGACCGACCTGACTTCTTCTTTCATGTTCAGTCTGTGAACCATGAATTCTGGGTCCATTCCAGGCAGTTCGTCAGCTGAAAATGCAAAGATATTTTTATTTCTTCCTAGTAGCTTCACGAGGTTCAGCCTCACTTCAGGTTCGACGTCTTTCCTAATTTTCACTATCCTGAAGGTTTCTCCCTCTGTGAGCTTAATTACGTCATGCTCACCACTAGGTAATGGTCTGGTTGCTTCTTCTTTTGCAGGCTTTAAGTTTTCCATTGCCAGCTCTTGCTTGTCTTTCTCCCTGTGATATTCTTCTCTTTTTCTCTTGCAAGATTTCCTTTCACCCTGAACCTCTTGCTTTTCTTCTTAGCCTATTTATGATTTTACCTTCGCTGGGTTCTTTAAGGGTTGTGATGTAGCACTGTTGTGCTATTTTCTGACTTCCTCTAAGCTTGGCAGATCTTCCATCGTTAGCTGTGTAAGCTATTGCTAGATGGTATGTGGAGACTACCCCTCCAATCTTATAAATGAGCGGTCTTCCCATAATCACATTGTAGGGTGAGGCTGAGTTTATTATCAAGAACTGAGCCCGGACGTCATGCCGTTTGGATCCCTCCCCTACGCGGACTCACACCTTCATTATACCTTCTGGTATAAGGCCTGATCCGTTGAACCAGGCAACTTCATAACTTACCCTCTTCAAGTCCTTTCTTTCAAGCTTCAAGTCCTTAAACACACTGATGAAGATTATATTGGCTGAACTGCCACCGTTTATCAATACTCTATGCACCTCCCAGTTTTCAGTTCTTACTATGACTACCAGGGGATCATCGTGAGGGTAAATTATGCCCTTCTTGTCATACTCATCAAACAATGCTCGTGGCTACGGTGGCAGGGAAGGCCACCTACGTCTATCATTGCAGTTTATTTGAAGAATCATTGCACGCAAGTCAGCCCTCGCCCTATTCACCGTTCCACCATGTATTGATCCACCGCTTATGACGTATACTCTGCCCTCTAGTTTAGTGTGTTGGTCCTTACCTTCAACAAGATCTTTTTGACCCCTTCTGTGGTCGAAGCCTGTCTTTTCCTCCTCTCTTCGTCGGCTGTAGTCAGAGTGTTGTTTCAATTGGTTCAGGTACCTACGTCAAACCAAATCTTTTATGTTGTCCTATAGATGTGTACATTCGTCCGTGGTATGGCCGTGGTCCCTGTGGAAGTCGCACCACTTGCTGGGGTCACGGTTTATCTTCACCGTCCTGGGTGGTATTTGCCACTTGTCATCAGATTTATTTACGCTAAAGATGTAAGACCTTGAGTGAGTGAGCGGGGTGTACTAGTCGGACTTCATAGCTCGTGCTCCTCGTCGGTGGTCAACTCTTCTAAATCCTATGACCTATCCGCATCTTTTCGACCTTGCTCAGCCTTGCTTGGTTGATCCACCCTAGCTGAGTTCTCAGCCCGAGTGGTTTTAGCCCGCTTGAGTGGATCACTTGGTGCTCTCCTGCTCAGCATGGCTCTGTTAGTCTCTTCTGCCTTTATGAACTCATGAGCCTTTCTTAGCGCTTCGGCCAGTGTCTTAAGACTTTTGCGTCCCATGTAAGCTTTAAACGGTGAGCCAGGCATAATTCCATTCTGTATGGCCAGCAAGGCTACTTCTTAGCTCATATTAGGGATTGTTGTTAC
Source organism: Chenopodium quinoa (assembly GCF_001683475.1). Lineage (NCBI taxonomy): Eukaryota > Viridiplantae > Streptophyta > Magnoliopsida > Caryophyllales > Amaranthaceae > Chenopodium > Chenopodium quinoa. Next base: position 3,368,555 of record NW_018743252.1, on the reverse strand, counting down.
CTCCTTGTTGAATTGGGTAATAAAATCCCGCAAGAGCTCCTCTTTACCCTAGACTAATGACATCAGCTATATGGTCATTTTAGTGCGATCTACCACCGTGAAGAAATGTTCCATGAACATTCTCTTCAAATGGTTGTAAGAGTAAACAGATCCCTTCAGAATGGCTCTGCACCATTCAGCAGCTAGCCCTTCTAGGTTGGGGGAAATGCTTTACACCAGACTGATTTTGTCATAGTGTACAGCACCATGTGGTTTTCAAACGCTGAGACATGATTCTTAGGTGTTGTTCTACCATTGTACTTACAGCTAGGCATCTTGATTTTCTCCATCGGCTCTTCAAGAATTTCCCTACAATGGGGAGGCACCTAGAGCCGCGCGGGTTTCCCCTTATCCTATCTTGGCCCTCAATCTAAGATTAGAGATCTGCTGCGAGTGGCTCGTGCCTTCGGGCTGCCTATTTTTGCTGCCGCATCCTCTCCCCACTCCTGGTTCAGATTACGAGCTTCCAACTCCAACACTTTCTTCCTTAACTGAATTAGTTCCTTCTGCTCCAGGGTGAGGGCTAGAGATGCATGTTTCTTTACTATCAGCTCTAAGGTAGCAGCAGTTGATGCTGAGCTTATTCCTTTGCCAAAGTTAGTGAGTACTGCCATCATTGCCGCCAGTTGTTCTTTGTTGCATTTGGAAAGATTTTGGAGGACAGTTGGCTTATTGACAAGCTGAGAATTTTTGGTTTACAGGTGTTTGGATGATGTGTTCATTGTTCGAACCTGTGACTGGCATTCCGAACTTAAAAGAAAGAGCTGGATCCCACCAAATCTGCTTGTTTCACCACTGTTTTCGACACACCAAGTGTTGATCCGGCGGGATTGGTTTTCAGTGTCACATTTGATTTAGGTTTTTTAGTAGATCCCTTAGGATCTATGGTTACTGAGGTTGTTTTTTGTGTTGTCTGGTTATTCTTAGTTACTTTTGAGGTTGGTATTTGCATCGCTTCCTCTCCAGCCATGACGGTTAACCAGCTGATACCTGCTATGTTGGCGAACATAAGGTTAAGATGAGCCTCTTCCCTCCTTTTAGCGCCAATTGTTCCGGGTATGGATCTGGGGGTTCTAAATGGAGCAGGCTGGGTCCAGCTGGGTAACCTGCACAGGATGACAAATGAAACTGTCGTCGGGGGTGACTCGAGGAACACTCCTACGATGCTTAAGTTAGAATGTGTTTAGAGTGAGAAAGTGTACTTAGATAGAGAGAGAGAGTGTGTAATAACTTGTGTGTATAACCTCTTTTCCGTTGTACTTGGTTCCTTATTTATAGGTATACGATCTCCTTTGGGCGGAATCATACTTGATCAGCCTGTGAGCTGACTCTATTGGCTGGTGAGCCCCTCTAAGTGTTCTTCCAGCGATGAGCGCACACCCCGTGAGCGAGGCTGGGAGCGTGGTGATAGCTCAGCAGGAGCTATCCCATACAAAAGCATATGTAATATTGTAGACACCTAAAAATGCCTCCCGAAAACCAAACCCGATGATAAACAATCTTTCACCGCCATTATTAGTCGGGTCGAGTATTTAATCTCGGGACTGGTAAAAACCCATATTTAATCAAACATATTTAGTCCACAATTCAGTCCAAACATTTATTCTAACTCAGTTCAACTAACATTTCAACCAAAACCCTTTATAATTCATTTCGTTTTATTTATTAATTAAGCCCGATTAGAAAATAATAAAACCCTAAGCCTGAAATCAATTCGGAATTGCTAAAACAGCACCTAAATATCACATACTTAATCCTTAAGAAAAAGGTTAAAATGAATTTGGACGGATTTCTGGGAAACAGATTTGTCGTGTCATGGCAGAAATGTCGCGCCACGGCAATTCCTGCCATGTCACGGAAAATTACACCGTGTTGAGGCAATTTATGCCGTGACGCGGCAATTTTCTAGGGTTTCTCCGCGTCGCATTTCAATTCTAGGGTTTCGTGCATCACCCTGCTCATTTCCTGGATAAATACGAGGCTAATTTCTTAGTTTCATGCACCAAATCATTTCCTTTTATACACCAACACGCATTATTGTTTATTATTTTCCTTGAAGTTACTAACAATTTTTTTCATGATGTAGCAATTTAAAGTAGTGTAGAACGTGAGTAATTAATTCACTTAATTACTCTGATTTTTATTCATATTGCTAGTATCATGATTAGGGTTATTATTAGGATTTGATTTTACTAACGTTATTATGGTTAAATTGCTTCCAATGTTGATGTTTTTTTTTATATTTACTGATCATTATATTGCATGTTTATAGGGAATATGTAATTGAATATAACACCTAATAAGATATTTGGACGACCGGTTTAGGTTCCATTTTAATCTTATTGTTTAATCAAGTGATCACGATATTTAGAATTATGTGTTGCATTAATATCCAACCAATGTAGCCTAATTTTAATTTGGGTTAAATTGAATATTTGTTTGTGTGCCTTTGAGATCGCAGGAATACTTTTCACTATAAGAATCGAGCAGAGGCCAATACAGACGAATGTGACTTTATGACTCACTTCGTACCATCATCCCCGATTCTCCTTTCGTGGTTCCGAAACATATGGAGTTAGTAATCTCATGGATTATGAATGGGGTGTAACCTTCACGGGTCAATCGTTGTCCCTTTTCGTGGTTGCCTTAAATGATCTGTGAACAGTTTACAAGTTTCTTAACAACTTGTTGGCAGCTCCCTACTTTCCTTTGTTCCTAATCGTGTCCCTAATCGTATATGTCAATTCCTACCTCCTATGAGTGCCAAGCATATTCACAACATGCTTAATATAGGTGCGCTTCGAGTGACGCCTACAATTTGGCGACTCTAATGGGGAGGATTCTTGGTTACTTATTGATTTGAGTGATCGGTATTTAATTGGGATGAGTGGATGAGACTTGAAAGATTCTTGAATCGTATTCTTGTGATTAATTTGGCATTTTTGCATATGTATTGACGTTTTAACGTTGTATTTAGGTTCGTCCCGTAGGAAAAAATCGAATAACCTGATCGCGAACAAAAAAATAGAGGCATTGGTTAGATTTCCTAACTACCGCGCAACGGCAAAATTGGTGTGACACAGCATAGATTACCGTGACGCAGTAATATGTATCATGACACGGTAATTCCTGCCGTGTCGCAGCAGTTCTGAAATGTTTCCGGTGGTTAGGCATTTTACTTGTTATTAGCTTTAATCGCTTTTTCTGAAAAACCGTATGTGTTCTACATAAGTTTTAGCTCTAAGGGATTTAAGCTCTATCGACCCGAAAACGTTCATGACAATAAGAGTCCATCCGAGTTATTAAATCCACCCAAACCATTGGGTCGAGTTCGGTTTAATCACGAACTTGCGGAGCCGCCCATTGGCATGCACCCTGATAGGCATGCGTACCTAAATAAAAAAACCTAACGAGACCACTACTATGTAGACAGGGAAGTAAGGATCGAATCCCAAGAGACTAAGGTTCACCTATTTAAATAGACTCAAGTGATCACTAAGCAAGTAACAAATTGATGGTGATGAAATTCTAAGAACTAATAAATAAAGGACTCAATTAATCTAAAGATGGTGATAAATCAATGAACTAAAGCATCCAAGATCAAGCATTACCGCGAATATAATCAATGCATAAATAAATCTACCCCTAATAACAATTTAATCGACAAGAGGAAAAGCATTCCCTAATCAATACCAAAGGTCTCTCCTGAGTTATCAATGGCTTCCCAAATCAACTATCAAGCCTATTTCCATGGAATCAAGCAAATAAGGGACATTAAACACAATACTTAACTTCCTAATCATTCAATCATCTACTTCCGTAATGACCTTCAAACCCTTAATTGAAACACCCAAATCTCGTTAATATTCAACTTCCGTTGCAATAAGAACAAAGGGATGATAACAATACCAATTATTCTTAATCTAGTATTGGCATAAAAATACAATCAATCAAGCATGTGAATTGGAAATATTAATAGAGAATTTAAAGATTAAATCTAAGCATTAATCATATTCGGGCTTTGCAAGATCCCAGATTATGAATCTACTCACACATAACAGCAAAACCAATAACAAGATTTAATAGAAAAAACATAAGCAATAAGCAATAATAAATGAAAGAGAAGTGAGATAAATGAATTCCAAAACTACTTCAATTGAAAGAACTGAAATTGTTGATGAACAATAATCAAACTAAGAGTAGAATTAAAATGCTTAAAGAAAGTAGAACTAGGGTTCTTAGAGAAAACTAATACTAGAGGATATAATAATCTGTATTCTAATTGTGATTACAAAGAGTATTTATACCCCTAAAATGATAAAATTACGAAATTAAACAAATCAGTTTCCGCGAAACATTGGCCGTCCAACCGGGCCAGGAATGCCCGATCGGGCGGTGAAAGGTGTTGCGTCGCCTCTTCTTCGTATTTCATCTTCCTTCTTGTGCCCGGTCCCACCGGGCAAGCCACGCCCGATCAGGCGCGCAAGGTGGTTTCTTAAATTGAGATGTGAAATTCTAACTCTTCAGTGCCCGGTCCCACCGGGCGAGCTATGCCCAACCGGGCACATAGAGTCTACAACATATACTCCGTATCTAGCTTATTCTTCTATGCCCTGTCTGACCGAGCAAGCTAGGGTCAACAGGGCAAGGGGGAAATCTTCATCTTCACACACTAAGCTCTTCTGTAAACATCCAAAACACGTCCGATTCGTACAAGAAACTCCGTATTCCTATGAAACTCAATAAAAATACATCGGACACACCCGAGAAGAGATTGTTAGCGAGAAATGGCTCCACAGAGCCTAAAACCATGCAAATATACATTGTAAAACCGGGATAAAAGATGGTATAAAACTCATACATCAAATTCCCCCAAGCTAACCTCTTGCTTGTCCTCAAGCAAGGAAATCAAGAACAACAAACAACCAATAAACATACTTCACCCCATAATGCAATTGAAAACAAAGGACTTAAAATCGAAATCAAACAAGCACGCATCTTAGCCAACGAATCAAGTCACTCAAACCATCAATCAACCTAAATAATCGTCAAGCGAAATCAATCATGTACAACTCAAGAATTGATGACTAGAGTATCTCACCTTGGTGGTCACTCAACACATTATTTACGTGGCAAGCTAATAATGAGCTCGATCTCTCACCATCCCCACCAATAATGCAAACCCCCCATCTCACAACACTCGCGTGTTTCAAGGGTTATATTGTCGCTCAACCTAGTCAAATGTCAACTCGAAATGTGACATATACTCCAACATTTTGACAAAAGACTCATTTAACATGAACATAATACCATGCACGAAGGTCAGAAGGTCTTTTTCAAGCTTATAATATAAGGCGGGTAAAAGTGGGTAGGAAACAAATTTGGGAAATGTAGGCGATCATAGTCTAACCAGGGAGCTATCAAATGCAATCAATAAACATCCTCGATCCATCGTTCTCAAGAGAATATACACCAATTACATCAAGAACATCCACTACTACCTTTATATTCTTCAAATTTCCAATTCCTTTCTTCTTTTTTATCTTCTTTTCTATCAATGTTTGTTTCTTTGTTCCTTTATTTTTTCACTTTTCAAGAACAAAACCTCCATGCTTATGACTCCTTCTTTTCTCTTTTCTTTTTTTTAGAGCTCCCACATTATACACCAATTACATCACAAAATAAAACAAACACCATGATATAAGCTCCCCCAATCTAGACTTGGGAAAAGTAACCAAATTAAGGACAAGGGGTTAATTTTGTTACTTTTATGAAAAATATGGTCAAGGCTACAACATGGGTGAGCAAGAAGGGAACATACGTTTCTAAATTCGTCTAGAGGTCACCTAAAGAACATGGCCTTTGTCCTTCTCAACGTGCATGTGCAATGTATTATGACACATTACTAAAAGTCTAGAGTCAAAACTAAGATCAACATCACACCAGGAACTAAACACACCTGAATGAATAATTAAGGCTCAAGCCTCACGGTTAACACAGTCAAGCTCCAAACTCATACATGGTTAACAACGTTGACTCCCACAAGGGCTCAAACAATTCGAGGTCAAATCATGATCATTTAATTCGCAATGCAAATCTTTCAAGAGAGATTAAATCAAAAACCTTTTGGCATAAAGGATAGGGGCACAGGGAAGTAGTTCATTAGCCGTTCATTATCATGATTCTCGTATTTTTTCATTTTTTTTTTCTATACTAACAAAGCAATGGAAACCAAAGCAATAAAAACAAACTAACAAAGCAAAAGAGAATAAGAGAACATACCGAGATAGATATTCACAAGTCTCCCCCAAGCTACACTCGGCAATGGCCTCATTGCAACGTGTGGGAGTTGGAAAATTACCTCGGGGCGGTGATGACCTTTTTGTTTGTTTGTTTTCTAGACACTAACAAAACAGGAAAATAAAAATGTACAAGGAAAAAAATAAATAAAATAAAATAAAAAGGAATGGATTGCCTCCCATTTAGCGCTTGTTTAAGGTCTTAAGCTTAACCTTCTTTATTAGCTCAGCCTGGGTCACCACACAAAGAAGAAACTCCGCGATGTTGCCCATAAAAATATCCGCCTCCAAATGACTCCTTCATTTTATATTTGACATGCTTTGTATCCAAACTTTCTTCCATGTAGCTAAACACATCATTTGGTGGAATATTGTCCTCGTTTCTCACTAGATTTCTACCACATACACACTTATCAACCAAAGGGTTAGTAGCATCAATTCCTAAACAAGTACCACCATCAAATATAAATTATGTTCATTAAAGAGCTTAAACACTACTTGTTTATCCTGGGCCCTAATGGTCACTTGTCTTTTAGGAACATCTATTAGAGCTTGACTTGTGGCAAGGAATGGGCGATCAAATATAATCGGGATCTTATGGTCTTCTTTCATATCCATAACAACAAAATCAACAAGACAAACAAGTTCACCAACCTTAACTAATACATCTTCAACCACACCCTTAGGGAGTCTAGCAGTCTTATCAGCCATTTGAAGAGAAATAGGGGAAGGTTTAAGTTTTTGCAAACCTAATTTTTCATAATGAATAAGGCATTAAATTTACACTAACACCTAAATCACACAAGACCCTGACAAAAAATATTTCGTTTATCATACAGGGAATAGTAAAACTACCAGGATCATGCAGCTTAGATGGTAGGCTATCACGTAAAAGAGTAGAGTATTTCTCATTTACTACTTCCTTATCATCATGTTGATCTTAAATTTCCTTCACAAATTTTGCAAATTGTGGAATTTGAATTAAAAGATTAGAAAAAGGAATGGAAGCATGTACCTTTTTTAAGAGTCTCACAATATTTCCCAAAATGTTTATCGAGCACAGCTTTTGACAACCTTTGTGGGAAGGGCATCGGTTCCTCATAGGCCGGTGGAGCAACATATTTGGGACTTTTTACATCCTCACACTTTTCATCTTTTCTTGACTCCACACTGCATACTTTCTCATCTATTTTCCTCCAAAATAATTAATTTCTTCTCAAGAAAACTGCATTGCATTGTTCCTTTTGGACTTTTGCTTGATCATGAAGAGTTGATAAATGACTCACTTATTGTGAAAGTTGAGAAAGGTGATTTTCAATCCTCTTATTTTGAGCAATAAGCATTTGAATCGAGCTTTCAAAGTGTTCATTTTTCTTTGCATGTAGCTCAAATTGCTTTGTCATAAGCTCTTGCTGTCGAAGTAGGGAAGTAGTGAAAGTCTCCATAATGGAACCAAGATTGTATTTTAAAGTTTGCGGTGGTAGTTGTTGATTCATGGGTTGGTGATTAAAAGATGCCCTTGCTTGAAAACTAGGTGGTGGTGACGGAGAATTCAATTGAGCTTGAGTGTTCATATAAGAGAAGTTCGGATGATTTCTCCACCCTTCATTGTATGTGTTTGAATGAGGATCATACGGCCTTTTAGGATTAGAGGTGTAGAATGCATTAGCCTCCTCAATTGACATCTCACTGGAATTTTTGGGGCAATTAGGTGCACTGTGACCCTGCACATTACACATCTGACAGGTCTCCAGTGAGCTAGTAGATGTTCCAGCTTGGAGTCTTTCAAACTTGCTTGTCAATGCTTGCACAGAGCTAGTCAAAAGAGTTAGAGCATCAACATCTAATTTATCTCCCTTCTTCACACTACGTCGTCCTCCTAGATGATAATTATCATTGGCTGCCATCTTCTCAATTAGCTCTTTGGTTTCAGTTGGGTTCTTAGTCATGAGAGAACCCCCGGATGCAGCATCAATGTTTATGCGAAACTCATGGGTCAGACCATTGTAGAATGTTTGGATCAACATCAACTCTAGGATACCGTGATGAGGGAATTGTCTCTGTCACGCTTGAATCTTCTCCATGCCTCATATAAAGACTCATCATCAGATTGACGAAAGGTAGCTAGCTTGTTCTTTAACCTTGCAGTCTTCTCTTGCCCTTAAAATATTACAAAGAAAGCTTTGGCAAGCTTATCCCATGTATCAAAGTAATCTATACCTTCGTCACGTAACCATTCCTTCGCTCTATCCGGTAGTGAAAAAGGGAACAAACGAAGTCTGATAGCATCATCAGTAACACCGTTCAGCTTTATGGTGTCACACATCTCCAAGAAACTATCTACGTGACTAACATGGCATTCATGAGGTGTGCCTACAAATGAGTCATTGGAGATGAACTGTATGAATTGAGGTTTCAATTCAAAGCTCTGAGCGGTAATAGGTGGTCTGACAATGCTGGATAGGAGCTCGGTTGCGGTATCAGGAATGGCATACTCTAGTAAAGATTTGATTCTTTCGGTCATTTTACTTGTATTTTGATATCTCCTTCTTCTACCTCTTCGTCTCCTTGAAGTAGCTTCGATTTTAGAGTCAAAAGGTGTTAAACTGTCTAAACCTGAACATCGAGTTTGCAATCAACAAAGAACTAAAAAGAGGAGATCAAAAATACAAGGGGCAATAGCCGAAGCAACAAATCGAAAGCTTAGTAAAAACAAATTACAAATAATGAGAAAGAAACCATTAGTCCCCGGCCACGACGCCAAATTTTGATAGGCGTGTGGCGTACCTAACAAAAATAAACCTAACGAGACCACTACTATGTAAACGGGTAAGTAAGGATCGAATCCTAAGACACTGAGGTTCACCTAATTAAATAGACTCAAGTAATCACTAAGCAAGTAACAAATCAATGGTGATGAAATTCTAAGAACTAATAAATAAAGGACTAAATTAATCTAAAGAAGGTGATAAATCAATGAACTAAAGCATCCAAGATCAAGCATTACCGCGAATATAATCAATGCATAAATAAATCTACCCCCAATAACAATTCAATCAACAAGAAGAAAAGCATTCTCTAATCAATACCAAAGGTCTCTCCCGAGTTATCAATGGCTTCCCAAATCAACTATCAAGCCTATTTTCGTGGAATCAAGCAAATAAGGGACATTAAACACAATACTTAACTTCCTAATCATTCAATCATCTACTTCCGTGATGACCTTCAAACCCTTAATTGAAATACCCAAATCCCGTTAATATTCAACTTCCGTTGCAATAAGAACAAAGGGATGATAACAATACCAATTATTCTTAATCTAGTATTGGCATAAAAATACAAACAATCAAGCATGTGAATTGGAAATATTAATGGAGAATTTAAAGATTAAATCTAAGCATTAATCATATCCGGGCTTTGCAAGATCCCAGATTATGAATCTACTCACACATAACAGCAAAACCAATAACATGATTTAATAGAGAAAACATAATCAATAAGCAATAATAAATGAAAGAGAAGTGAGATAAATGAATACCAAAACTACTTCAATTGAAAGAACTGAAATTGTTGATGAACAATAATTAAACTAAGAGTAGAATTAAAATGCTTAAAGAAAGTAAAACTAGGGTTCTTAGAGAAAACTAATACTAGAGGATATAATAATCTAAATTCTAATTGTGATTAAACAAATCAGTTTATACCACTAAAAAGGTAAAATTACAAAATTAAACAAATCAGTTTCCGCGAAACAGTGCCCGGTCCAACCGGGCAAGGGATGCCCGATCGGGCGGTGAAAGGTGCTGCGTCGCCTCTTCTTCGTATTTCATCTTCCTTCTTGTGCCCGGTCCCATCGAGCAAACCACGCCCGATCTGGCACGCAAGGCGGCTTCATAAATTGAGATGTGAAATTCTAACTCTTCAGTGCCCGGTCCCACCGGGCGAGCTATGCCCAACCGGGCACGTAGAGTCTGCAGCATATACTCCATATCTAGCTTATCCTTCTTTGCCCTGTCTGACCAGGCAAGCTAGGGTCAACAGGGCATGGGGGAAATCTTCATCTTCACACACTTACCTCTTGTATAAGCAACCAAAACACGTCTGATTCATACAAGAAACTATGTATTTCTATGAAACTCAATAAAAAATACATCGGACACACTAGAGAAGAGATTGTTAGCGAGAAATGGCTCCATAGAGCCTAAAACAATGTAAATATACATTGTAAAACCGGGATAAAACATGGTATAAAACTCATACATCACACCCTTCACTGAGGCTGCCTTGATAACGTGTCCAAACTCTTAACCATGGTACCCTTTTGACACCAAAAAGCTTGACCCTAGGGGAACATAGAGCTTGACCATAGGTTGCGACTTTTTTCATTGCATCATTATGATTACGTTCCCTATGTGTGCGTCTTTGATTGTTTAATCCTAACCTTAATGATTGTTCTTCGTCTGTGGTGTTGGTGTATTTTTAATGAATGCTAATGGACCGTACTCACTTATTAATTAGAGCAAACTCTAAAACTGACAAAAACTGGAAAAAACGCACAAAACAGAACCTAGGTTGGTTACTGTGCCACAGTAGTACTGCCGCGCCACGGCAATTAGCGCCATGTCACGGCAAGTTGTAAAGAACCACAGTGCTTTTTCCGTGTCACGACAGTAGTTTAGTGTCATGTTGCCTAGGGAATAGTCCAGTTTGTCCTGTTTTACTCTTCCGTGCTATTTTGGTCCTTGCATAAGTCGTTTTGGCGCTGTTTACATATCTAGCCATGCAATCATACCACGCGTCCCATAACATTACCTAATCACTCACGAGTCCAGTACAATCCACACACTTTTTTTATATTTTTGATTCAAGTCGTGCACCATGTCGTTTATCATCATACACTAGGTTCATGCATGTGTCTCCTTTTTCCGTCACAATAAAGAATGAGTGGAGTTTTCATTATCTATTTTATTAAAAAAAAAAATCTCTTCCCTTTTTTTCTTTCCTCTTTGGAATGTTGAGTCAAACAATTAAATGAATTTGTTTTATTTCACAATACTTGGTCAAGAACCAGAGGTAGATTGGTACAATTATACCTAAGAGGCGTACAAGGAAACCACCATAATCGTCTCCACGAAGTTTATCTCTATCACCATCTCCTATTTACTTTTAACTCATTCCAATGGCCACTAAGGAAGATATTGAAGGCATTCACAAGTCCAACGATGCACTTTCTACCATGATGCAAAAACTAACTACCCAAGTCAATACCATGGAAAAAACCAAGGTCACTGTTGCTGTAGTTGACAAGATGAAAGAGCAAGTGAGCAAGATTTCTGAGGACTTCACCTATGTGGAACAACCTGCCACTTTTTTGGCCGTGTCAGATATGCATTCTATCTCTTCACTCTTTTATATGTGGAACTAACGCTTTTCTGCAGGTATCGGCGTATACAGAGTGATTTAGGTTCGCAGAATGTTTTAAATCATTCTCCGTCACAATCGACTACTTAGACTATCGTTTTCAAAACTCACGTTTCTACAAACTCAGTCAAAGTGGGGGGTTTCTGTAAACACCTAAAAATGTCACCCCAATACCAAACCCGATGATGAACAACCTTTAACCTCCATTATTGGTCGGGTTGAGTATTTAATCTCGAGAGTGCTTAAAACCCATATTTAGACAAACATATTCAGTCCACAATTCAGTCCAAACATTTATTCAAACTCAGTCCAACTCACATTTTAGCCTAAACCCTTTTTAATTCATTTCATTTTATTTATTAATTAATCTCTATTGGTAAATAATAAAACCCTAAGCTTGAAATAAGTCCGGAATAGCTGAAACGACGCTAAAATATATCACGTATTTAATGCTTAAGAAAAAGGTTTAAATGAATTTGGACGGATTTCTGGAAAACAGATTTGTAGTGTCGTGGCAGAAATGCCGCGCCACGACAATTCCTACCGTGTCACAGCAAATTGCACCGTGTCACGTCAATTTCTACCGTGACGCAGCAAATTTCTAGGGTTTCTCTACGGTGCATTTCAATTCTAGGGTTTCGTGCATCACCTTGCTCATTTCCTCTATAAATGCGTGGCTGATTTCTCAATTTTGGGGCACCAAATCATTCTCTCTTATACACCAACACACATTATAAGATTTCTCTCACATATTCTAAGCCTTAAACCTAGTTTTCCTAATTTCACCATTCCTTCCTTAAACACTCCCCGGAGTCCATACAACACCCAAAGTTCTATACTTAAACCAAGGTGCGAAAGGTAGAACCGTTTGAGGGTTGGCCCGAAATGAACTCTACTTTAATTTAATTTAATTTTTTTTATTGTTTATTATTTTCCATGAAGTTACTTACGACTTATTCATGATGTAGCAATTTAAAGAAGCGGGGAACGTGAGTAATTTATTCACTTAATTACTCTTATTTTTATTCTTATTGGTAGTATCATGATTAGGGTTATTATTATTTATTTGATTTTACTAACATTATTATGGTTAAATTGCTTCCAATGTTGATGCTATTTTTATATTTATTTATCACTATATTGCATGTTTAAAGGGAATATGAAATTGAATATAACGCCTAATAAGATAATTTGGACGGTCGGTTTAAGTTCTAGTTTAATATTATTGTTTAATCAAGTGATCACGATATTTAGAATTATGTGTTGCATTAATATTCAACCAATTTAGCCTAATTTTGATTTGGAGAAAATTGAATCTTTGTTTTATGTGCCTTTGAGATCGCAGAAATTCTTTTCACTATAATAATCGAGTAGAGGCCAATACGGGCGAATGTGGCTTCATGACTCACTTCGTACCATTATCCCCGATCCTCCTATCGTGGTTCCGAACCATATGCAGTTAGTATTCTCATGGATTATGAATGGGGTGTAACATTCACGGGTTAATCGTTGTTGCCTGTCGTTGTCCCTTTTCGTAGTTGCCTTAAATGATCTTTGAGCGGTTTACAAGTTCCTTAAAAACTTGTTGGTGGCTCCCTACTTTGCTTTGACCCTAATCGTGTCCCTAATTGTATATGTCAATTCCTACTTCCTATGAGTGCCAAGCATATTCACAACATGCTGAACGTAGGCGCGCTTTGAGTGACGCTTACAAATATTGTCTCAAATGGCAATTTTCTCAGCTCCTATAGAGAAGAACCATTGTTGGCATACTGGTTCTAAAGAGAGAGGGAATAACGAGGGGAAAACCTTCTTGTCAATCCCCTTGATCTCTATTATTGTCTCAAAAACCCTCAAATGGAAGTAAGGATTATCAATGACTTTTATTTTAGAGATGTCATTGGCAGAGAAGTTGCGCGGAAGAAGTTCCTAGTCGAATGAGATCCCCTTAGAGCTTATACCAAGGTATTTGTAGTCATTGGAAATTTAGCTTAAGATATCTTCGATACGCTTGATTGTTTCAATTGGTACTTACTTGTTAGGATCAAAATTCTTCTCGACTCGGGTGCTAAGTCCCTTGAGCATTTGAGCATGTCCATTCACAGTTTCTTGAAGTTTCTTAAAATCTTCTTCACTGGCGGCCATTCTTATCTTTCTTTTCTTTTGAACCAGTATATTGAAGAGGAGTACTTGTATAAAGGTGTTTTCCTTGATTAAACACCCTTTCCTCCTTGACCAAGCATTGTAAGATTAAACCATTGACTCTTTTAATGACTTGACTCGAATTGACTAGTACTTTTATTGGGTTAAAAAAGCGAAAAATGGATGCATATTTTGGGAATCAAATTTGGGGATCAAATCAAGTTTTTGGTTTATGTTGGGAGGATAATATCCGACTTACCCCCTAAAATAAATGACGGAAAGAACGCATACAAGACTCTAAACATGGTTATGGTGAAAGATATATACAATGTGTATGCAAAGACTCGTGAGTGAAAGTGATATATTCAAGACTTGTGTGATGACCATGGGACTAAGTATGTGATTAGACTCAAGCAAAGACTAAATTAAGACCTCGTTTGTACAATAAATCTGTTAATTATGGAAATTAGACTCGACATGAAGACTCGGAAAGGTAAAACAGAACGATCGCATGGCGACGGGACTGTCGCGGAACACTGGATCCATCGCGGCGCGACAAGACTGCTGCGGCGCGATGGATTAAGTGTTTTGCAGCACAGACCAAATTTTCGCACCAATAATGGAACGTCAGTCTAGTTTGATTTCGGTGATCCTTTCGATGGTTTAAGCCTATGGACTGCTAGATCGAGTATGTTTAGACATCAAGGTTAAAATTAATTAACCAATTTAATTAAGAAAAGTCCTTTATAGTCCTTGGTTAGTTCATTAAGACTTTATTTACTAGAACAAGTCAACACAAAGGGTTTGTTTAATCACAAACAAGGTATGCACAAGTAGTCAAGTAGTCATAACATGATGTAATGAGTATGTAACCTAACCATGGCTCTAGTTCTCTAAGGTTAATGATTATGGTGTCCAAGAGGGTCCATGGTTATGAGTTCGGATGCATCACGGAAAAGCCTTACCTTAGAAGGGTTGGCACGATAAATAGGACCCTGCAAGTTAAACTTGTTTCCATGGTTTGGTGAATTCACAATCTCAGATGCACCCATTGTTGCATGGAGCGTTCATAAGGGTGGATGGAGTGTGAATTCCCATGGGCTAATACCATATGTAGAACACATATGGGTTCAGAAAATTCAAAAAAACTCAATCAGGAAGTAAAATCGGCAAAACAATACTAGAACCAGTCAAAACGCGAAAGCAGAAAACTGGCTCAATGTCACGAGAACTCGGCGCGAGAAAACAGAGACTGTTGCGCAGCGACAGTTCTATCGCACTGCAATAAAGCTGTTGTTTGGGGATGGTCGCTGCTGTCTCGCGACATTTCCAGCGCATCGCCGTAATTCTGGAATTCGACGCTTTTTCTGATTTTTCGTAGCATTTATTTGATTTTAGTTATGAAAGATATTTCCAACTTTTCCTAAGTGTAAATATCCTATGTTTTTGACTTATTACGGATGGTCTTTTCAATGCAAACCTTTTTATGCTTATGTTAATCAAAATTACGCACAATGAATATCTAGAATCTTTCAAGTCTCATCCACCCATTCTAAATTGATTACCAAAATAAATTTTAGGAATCAAAATTAGAAATTCTCCCAGTGGAGTCACCAAAAACTGTAGGCAATTTTTCAAGCTCCACTTTGAGCCCCACTATGATCGTGATTTTAGGTACGGTGGCGTCCAAAGGGAAGGAAGCTAGAGATAAAAGAGTCGGCTAACAAGTTTTAGGAACTTGTAAACCGTTCACAGGTGTGAAGGTTACACCCCATCCTTAACTCCATAGTGGTCCAGAACCATGACTTGATATTCGGGGATGATGGTACGAATCCAACCTAAAAGAGATTGAACCTGCCCTAAATCACCCTCTATTAATTCTTATGATATTCATGTACACTTTTCGATTAACATACATATATCAAATTAATCTAAACATATTTAATCTACGTTGGTGGATTATTAATGCACAATCAAAACTATTATTGGTGATCACTTGAATTAAAATCATATTAAACCTAAATCAAATTATTACTTATCTTATTAAGCGTGATTTCAATTACAATTTCCCTTTAAACCTGCAAGAAGGGGCATAATCAAGCAATAACAATAAATCGTGAATAATCAAGCAACATATAATTGACACAACAATCATCATTATAATAATATCATCAAAACATATTAGCAAGATCCAAGGCATGATACTAAACAGATTTATAACAAATCTTAGCATGTCACTAAAAATCATAATCAAAGCATTATCTTAAACATGATACTAGAAGCACGATATTAGAAATATTAGTTAACATCCTAAACAGGATACTAGAAATTAACATAAGATTCTAAGCATAATTTCTATATCAAAAGATTAATTAAGTACTTGAATTACTTACTTTGTTGTCTCGTATATCATTCTATCAAAACAATACACACGTTAGTAAAGTTCAAGAAGGATTAAACCAAATTAGTAAATAAATAATTGAAATAAGGATTTGGGACCAAACCCTCAGAACTATCAACCTTTCACGTCGAAGTCGAAGGCAACTTCGAGGTTGGCTAGGAGTATTAAAAGCTCGTCAAGGAGGCATGGTATTTGCTTGGCGAAATTATCAAGGATGTGTGTAGGCTAAGGCAAAGGCTAAGAAAAAGAATCAATGGAGAGAGTTTAAGAGAGGGATTAGATGATGATTTTTGGTGAATGAAAACGAGGTTATACGACCTCTATTTATAAGGAAAATAGAGAGTCGAAATATCATAAACGAGTCAGAATCTAACTCAGAGTAAAACGCTTCTCATCGCGGCACGACAACTTTGTTGCGGCGCGATGGTGCTGTCGCTCAGCGATGATTTTAAAAAGATAGAATCCATGCGCAATTCAATTCCCAATCAAATTTGGTAAACCAAATATCCGTAGGTATTCTATTTTGACCGATATTAGGATCATTGAAAAACAAATGTTTTATCTGATGTAAAATTCTTAAATCTTTATCTTTTCGAAACAATATAAATTAGAACCTTCTAGAGTATTCTAGAAGCTCATTATAAACCCTAGTGGATTTAGGATCGAAAGCAACCTTCTAGATGATTTTAGAAGCTTGTAATAAATCTTATCTTGTTTAGGACTGAGATTGAGGTAAATAGACCCTCCACATGGTTATTGGGCCGCAGGTAAGGCTTCGTTCGGGCTTAGTTAGTATTTTGGCCTTAACTTCTTCATTATAAGTTCGATTTGGGCTTATAATATACCGTGGGAAAGCTCTTTTCAAGCCCCATCCAACTATACCGAGATTATGGACCAAAATAGACTAGTTTGGACGTTTTTATAAAAAGGACACAAAATGAATGACTTTACGGAACACGAAATGAATGATTTTGGGTTTAAAGGCACAAAATAAATGATTTTGGTTTAAGACATTTAAGGAAAGGTTAGAAATGGTCAATGCTAAAGGGAAATTCACAAGGCTCTTCAAATCTTTTTTGGGTTTTGCGGTGTCCAACACCGCGCGAAAACAAAGCCGATAACCGGATCACGTGCATAATAATTACAACATAAATAAAAGCATGCAAATAAACACAAACATAAGAGAAGAGAGAGAAGAGAGAGAAAGATTACTCACTCTAAAAGCGTGCTTCGCTCAACCGATGAGCTCGGACTTGAAAGCTTCAAGTTCCACAAGTGCAAGAACCTCCGACGGCTCACACCCTCGCTACCGAACCGTAACCGGTCCCTACTCCGTAGCTTAGACGGGGCTAGACAAAAAATAACTTAGAGTTTATGAACAAAGGTTTTCTCGCTTTTGGAGATCCCTTAGAGTTCACCAAATCAAGTGAAATTCCCAATACCCAATGATGGGTATTTATAAGAAAATGTCCCAAAGAATTCCCATCATCTTTCAATGTGGGATAGTTGGTAAAAAGGAAAAAAAAAATGATTTAATTTATATTACATTGAATTAAATATCAAAAGCAATAAGAAAACAACACTTGTCACAATATTAGGGAGTTTAGGTAAGGACCACTTACCATGCCTTGGAGAAGAAGCAAAGAGCTAACAACCCCAAAAATATCCCCATGTGCTCGGCCCCAAACAGGGGCCTCGACGGTAAGCCTGACCGGTTGCCATTACATGCGGCTAGGCTACCATGCTGCCACGGCCCATGTGCTAGCCAACGGGTTGCTGCTAGCCACCATACGCCCAGCAGCCACGCAGGCTTGATGTGCTAGCAACCCCGGCCAGCTAGGATCGCTAGTGCGCATGGCCTGTTGGGCTAGCTGCCATGCTGCGCTTGGTGGCACGACTTAGAAGCGATGCTAGCACTTTGCGGCTAGCAACCCATGGCCTAGCCCACGCATGACTAGCACGAGGCTAGGACAATGCGATGCTACACCTTTGGGGTTTTGGCTTTAAATCGTGTTGCTTGATTATTTTACCATCTAGCCAATTCATTGAAATGACTCGACGCTTGACTTTCGGCTTCGATGCTCTAAGCTCGGAATCTTACGTCTTAGTTCGTAAAATCTCTTCAACTTATTTAATCTTTCGGATTAATTCGTCGCTTCGGTTCGGTTACACGATTGGGTGTGACCCGAAGGGTTTAGTCATGATTAAGCTGTAATTTTAATTATACATTAATATTACTGATCGGAAGAGGCCTCTGGCTAGGTATTCCGATCACTTTACCTCACTGAATAATTAACTTTCCTAATTAATTCCGAACCCTCTATCGGAATAATACACTTGTTCGAATGACACCATTCCTTTCACTCTTCACCAAACTCGATAATCAAAGACGTGAAAAGATACTCATCACTAGGTTTGGTTTTTAGGGAGACACAATCAGGTGTCTACAGAATCCAACCTAAAAGAGATTGAACCCGCCCTAAATCGGCCTTTACTTAATTCTTATGATATTCATGTGCGCTCTTCGATCAACATTCATAAATCAAATTAATCCTAAGCATGTTTAATCTATGTTGGTTGATATAATTCCCAATCAAATCTATTATTGGTGATCACTTGAATTAAAATCATATTAGCTTAAATCAAATTATGAATTATCTTATTAGGTGTGATTTCAAGTATAAATTCCCTGTAAACCTACAAGAAGGGAGTGATCAAGCAATAAAAATCAATCATGAATAATCAAGCAATGTATAATTGAAGCAACAATCATCAATTTAAAATATGATTAGCAAGATCCAATGCATGATACTAAACGGATTAATAACAAATTATAGCATTTCACTAATAATAAAAATCAAAGCATTATCCTAAATATGATACTAGAAAGATGATAATCAATATCCTAAACATGATACTAGTAATCAAAATTAACATCCTAACATCATATAGGAATCAAAATCAACATCCTAACATACTAGTATTTAATATAAGATTATAACCATGTTTTCTATATTAAAAGAATAATTATGTAATCAACTTACTTAATTGATGCCTCGTATTTCTTTCTATCAAAACAATACACACGTTAGTAAATTTCAAGAAAGATTAAATCAAATAAATAAATCAAATATGAATTGAAATATAAATTTAGGACCAAACCCTTAGAACTATCAACCTTTCACATTAAGGTCGAAGGCAACGTCGAGGAGGGCTAGGAATATTCGAATCTCGTTATTGAAGTATGGTGTTTTATCAAAGAAAGTATCAAGGATGTGTGTTTGGGCTAGGCAATGAAAAGAATAAAAAGAGAGAGAGAGTTTTAGAGAGGGTATTGATGATGATTGTTGGTTAATAAAATCAGGGTAAAACGACCTCTATTTATTAGGAAAAAAGAGGTTGAAAGATTAGAAAAGAGTCAGAATCTGAATCGAATAAAAAAAGATCTCATCGCGGCGCGACAGGTCTGTCGTAGCACGATGAGCCTATTGGGTCGCGATGGTGCTATCGCTCGATCAGCTATGGTTTTAAAAGAGATAGAATTCGTATGGAAAATGATTTCCAATCGGATTGGATTAATCAAATTTCCGTACGTATTCTATTTTTACCGAGATTAGGATCATTGAAAAACTGATGTTTGATCCGATGTAAAATTCTTAAATCTTTATCTTTCGAAAATAGGATAAATTAGAACCTTTTAGAGGATTCTAGAAGCTCGTAATAAATCCTAATGGGATTAGGATCGAAAACAACCTTTTAGTGAATTCTAGAAGCTTGTAATAAATCCTAATTTGGGATTAAGGTAAATGGACCCTCCACATGATCATTGGGCTACAGGCAGGGCATGGTTCGGGCTCGGTTTAGTATTCTGACCATAACTTCTTTTTTATAAGTCTGATTTAGACATATAATATATCGTTGGAAAGCTCTTTTCTAGCCACATCTAACTATACAATAATTGGACTGAGATCATGGACCAAAATGGACTAATTTGTACGTTTTTATAAATTGGACACGAAATGAATAATTTTCAATGACACAAAATGAATAATTTTGGTTTAAAACATTTAAGGAAAGTTAAGAAAGGGTTAAGGCTAAAGGGAAATTCACGAGACTCTTCCACTCTTCACCTAACTTGATGATCAAAGACGTGAAATGTACTCATCATTGGGTTTGGTTTTTGTCTAAAGAAGCCCCTACTTTGAGTGAGTTTAGGTGACACTTAAGTTTCGAAAACAAAAGTCAAAGTAAGTCGAAAGGGACGAAGAATGAGTTAGAACGTTCAGCAATCCTGAATCATTCTTTTTATAATCGATACCTGTAGATAGCGTTAGTTCTACAAATAAAGGAGTTAAGAAACCCGTATCGGGATTTTGCCAAGCACACGTCTCTAGGTGACATCAATTTTTCTGAATCAAAGTTTTTTTGCTTGACAACCTCCACATCTTAGGGAGCTTGCTTGACAACCTCCACATCTTAGGGAGCGCCATCAAAGACCACTATGTGTCATCTGCAAATCAAAAGGGGGATAACCTCCACATCTTAGGGAATGTCGTCGAAGATCGCTATCCTTTGCAATCTTCAAACCAATGTGACAACCTCCACATCCTAGGGAGTGTCGTCGAAGATCGCAATGCTTCGCCATCTTCAAATCAAAGTGACAACCTCCACATCTTAGGGAATATTGTGGAAGACCACTACTCCTAGGGTCGTCTTTAAATCTTCTCGCCTTCACTCCTTAGAAGTGGTAGCTTCTCTCTCCTTAGAAAATCTACCGTAAAACCTCATTCCTCAAGGTCTTACCAAGCTTCAAATTGATTTTCGTAGAAATCTTCCATCCTAGGAATCTTTTGTGATTATGATCAATCAATATTCTCAATCAATGCTCAAATGTGCTTATCAATACTCAAGTGTACTCAATCAATCAATAAGATGATCGTCATCAGGCCGATCATCAATCAAAATTGTAATCAGGCTGATTACTAAAAAATCAAATCAAATATTTATTAATTGCTCATCATGAGGCCTAGAAGAATCAAATGCTCATCAAAGGGATAATCATGGACATACAAAACAAGTTGTGGGACCCTTAAAGGCTGATGTAGGCGAAATCAGAGCCATCGCATAGCGACAGGTCCATCGCGCCTCGTCAGGTTTACTGCGCCGTAATAGATTTGTCGCGCCACGATGAATTCGCATTTTTCCGGATTTTAAACTTTCTTCTTCCTCATTTTGCTGGTTGCTCGTTTTTGCTCGTCGTTGCCGCGGAACTTCAAAGCCCTCGTTCTTGGTCGTTTCTCAACTAAATTCACTCAAATTTGTCTCAAATAATTGCATTTTCGCTCAACTACACCGATCTATGTAAGTTTTGCTCAACCTCTTCTTGTTTTGGCGAATTTTGAGCATATTCTTTGGGAATTTTCGAAAAATCCGAAAATGTATTTCGTTGTTTGCACAATTTTGGTTGAATTTCTTGTCATGAAATTGCTTGTATGTGTTTGGATGTTGCTTTGTGAACATTTTGAGACTACAATCGCTTGATTTGGTGAGGAAACAAGCATTTTACCATTGTTGAACACTCTAGGTTTGTGAGTACAATGCGGCTTGTTCTTGATGATTTTTCTTGCTCTTTGTGTTTAATTTGTCGCAATATTTGTCATAGACTTGCGATAAATTTCTTTGGCACTCAAAATCTTTGTTGTTATGTGAATCAAAATAATGCTCTGTTTTTGACTTTTTGTACACTATTTTAAACGAACATAGTATCATGCGGCTAGGCAAACTAAAATACTATAGAACAATTAATTTATTGTTTTTAAATCATTAATAAATAGTATGGCTTGACATCGAAGTTTTGGTTCGCGTTCCAGCTCGTCTCACCGAGAGGACAAGCCTGTACGAGAGCGAGACGACGCCTCTAGTAGCCGAGCGTGGTCTCTCCCTAACTGGGATGAGCACACCCTGGCTTTTCAGCCAGTTCACCACATCTCCCAGCGGGTTTTGCTGGGTCTTACAGAGGAGCACGTGTGTTTCCATGGTTCGGGCAACAACACCATCTTGCCTTTGTACCACCAACACATTGCTGGGAACGAGGTAGTGAGAGTTCTTTGGGATTCATGTGGTTTGACTCCCCTTCTATGAGTTGCTGAGGCTTTCCAGTCCTTCCGAGAGAGCTGTTTCATTGTTTTGGGTGCCCTGGAGTTATTCTGGGACCATTTCTGTGGGGTGAGATGACTATCACCCAACTCGACTTTTCTGTCATCAACGGACTCGAGTTTCGCTTTACTGGAGTTCTTGCGGACGAGCTGTTCTCGTTGACTACTCTAGAGACTGCAGCTCTTCTAGGTATGATTGTACATAAGGCTGCTGCTGAGGCTAGGGATTAGGCCTCGAGCATGAGGTCGATTCGTACTCGACAGCTAATGAATTATTTTGTTGATGATGTGGTAGGCGTGTCGCGTACCTATAAAAAATAACCTAACAGACCAATACTAAAGTAGACTGGCAAGCAAGGGTCGGATCCCAAGAGACTAAGGTTCAAAAATAATTGAATAGACTCGAATTTCTACTAAGCAAGAATCAATTATAATCAATTATCTACGGAACTAAGTATGAGAAGAATTCGAAAATAAACTAAATGAGATGATTAAATCAAGTACTTAAAATATCCAAGATCTAGTTACACCACAATTATTATCGATGCAATTGTAATTCTACCCTTAACATACAATTTCAATCGAATGGGGAAAAGTAAACCCTAATAAATACCAAGGATCTCTCTCGAGTATTAATGGCTTCCCTAACATACAATCAATCTTATTCTCATGGTATCATGCATATTAGAGAAATTAAACACATTACTCTCACTTCCCAGTTATCAAACCCAACTACTCTCGTGTTGAGAATCAAACCCTAAATTTATTTACTCAAATCCGTTTATACCCAACTCTCGCTGTGATAAAAACAATGGAATAATCGCAATACTATAGTTACGTCTAACCTAGCAATGGCATAATCACAATCAATTTAGCAATTCAATTGTTAAAGTTGTTAAAGAATTTAAAGATTTAATTCACGCATTAATAATAATAGGGCTACACTAGATCTTGAATTAAAGAATCTACTCACACATGATTAAAGAAACAAAAACAATAATAAATAATGAAAACATAATTAAATAACGAAGGATGAAAAATAAATACCAAATCTTGAATAAAATTGAAAGTAGAAAGCTTGAATCTTGAATTACAAAAACTTAGAAAAATAATTGAGAACTAGTTCTTAAAGAGAGAATAATAAAAAAAATAAAAACAAGGCTTGATGAATGAATCGCAAAGAAAAATAACGCTAAAGAATATATATATAAGCCTAAAAAGATAAGAAAAATCGGCTAAGCATGGCGCACAAGATTCCCAGGAGGCACGGACGTGCCTCTATGGCAGAAACTTTGGATTAATTCTTTCGCGATGGGGCACGGACGTGACTCCTCTGCTGCGCGTATCACTCATCATAAATTAGTCATAACTTCATATCCGAAGCTCCGTTTGAGGCGTGTAATATATCGTTGGAAAGGTCTTCAAGTCTAATTTCCAATGCAATTTGAATCACTCCATTATCATTTGTATATAAAATGTTATGAGCATAATAGTGAATAGGTGTCATATTTGTCAAGTATTTCATCAACGTTTTGCTTCATTTTCACTCAATTAGCTCCGTTAATCCTGAAATACATCAAAAACAACGAAACTACCCATAAAAGAATTAAATCATCGAAACTAAACCAAATTACACCAAAATGGACTAAAACACTCGACTAAGCTAATAAAACTAACCAAACATAAGCTAATAAATACGCACAAAACACGACTTATCAAACTCCCCCAAGCTAGACTAATGCTTGTCCTCAAGCATTTAACCCTGAATCACAAGGGAGGAGAATGACAACTCCTCAAACAATCACAATGTACCACCAAGTTCAAAACCACGATAAAAACGAAATCAAGAGTTAACTTGCACAAAAACCACCATTCATCTAATATACTTGGACTTGACAACCAATCTTACCACACATCTCCCCATACCTACTCACACAAACATGAATATTTCTCACTTTAGTTGTGAAAAATAAAAACAATAACGCTCATGGGTTTTCGGGGTGAAAAATGAAGCCACTCAACCTAAGCATAGCATGCATATCAACTTCACACAACCAGCCTCTTTAGGCTTGCAATGTGACTTTCTCCACTTTTAGTGATTGATGCAAACACGAAAATCATGAAATCCATATTAGGTAAGCTCGGTAAATAAGGGTTAGACGATGTATTTTGGGAATGTGGTGCTCAAAATAAAACAAATCCTAATCCCACTACACATTCAAATGTCGGGTTCAATCCAATCTTATTTCCTTCAACTCCATACAATTATAAACATAGCCCTTTATTCTTTCCTTCCTTTTTTTTGTTTTTTTTTCACACAAAGAGGAAGGGATTAAATAAAAATAAAATGGTAGACTTATCTATTTTTTCAAGGGCCTTTAAGACCATATTTCGTTTCTTCCTTTTTTTTTCTTTCTTCCTTTTCTTTCTCATAATCTCCCTTCTTTTCTCTTTGTTTTCTTTCTTTTTTTTTCTTTTTTTTTCTTTTTTTTTCATTTTTTCCATTTTTTTCGTTTTTTTTTCAACATCATTCACACTCATAGGGCTTAACAAATGTAAAACACCTTCAAAATAAACCTAGAAAAATAGCTCTAAAGCTTTAAATGTAGGGTATCAAGAAGGGGTTAATATGGCTCAAATTGGTTCAACCTACGGGTGAATGTAAAAAAAAAAAAAAAGCAAAAAGAAAAAACATGAAGGCCTAAAATGTGGAGGCTCTAATTTCTACAAGGAAATTTCAATCATCTTTTCGCGACATGCATCATAAAGTCTCAAATAGTCAAAAAGCAAGACCAAGAATTCGATTATATGAAGGACAATCTAATCACACAAGAAGAAACATGACTGAGGTAGAGTGAAATTCGTCATATAAGGCTCAAGACTCTCACCGGGTACACAAACTATTCACATAAGTAGAGCGGGGAGACCATCCTGGCCACAACCTAGCTCAAATCCAAGCACATCAATGAATGGGTTTTCAAAAACTCCTTTTTTTTCAAAAAGCACACATATGTGATTATAATCATAGAAGCATAGTCATGCAATGGCATATTATTCAACACTAGAAAGAAATAAACTACCCAAAAACTGAAATAAATCTAGTATATACATGGTGAAAAGCAAATCCTCCCCTAAGCTAAACCATACATTGTCCTCAATGTATTCATAAATCAAAGCAAATAAACAAGGGGAAGGGAAAAGCAAACTACTGATTTGGAGGGGTGGGGGGAAAACCATACCTCGGGACGGTGCTAGGACCGCCCTGAAAGTGATGTCGCATCATGCCCCCGATGTCATAGAACTCGGCCAGGAAGGTGGCCTGGGACGTCCGCGCCTTAGTATTGGGGGAGGCACGAAATTGCACTCCTTGACTCTCTACCCCATCTGCAGATTTTATTTTATTTTTTTATTTTTTTAAATAAATAAAAATAAATAAATAAATAAATACGGAAAACCTGAGGCACAGACGTGCCTCTGCAGAAATTGATTTTTCTCCTTTGTCCTTCCTTTTGGCGCTTTTCCTCCTTGTTTCTTCTTCTTTTTGCTTACTTTTCACCTATATAAAAAGACCACAACCAAATAAAATACTAGACACAAGAATCAAACAAAAAAAAACAAGAAAAATAATGAAATTAAAGAAGAAAAAAAAATAACGAAATAAGAGTAAGAACTCGAGAATGGGTTGCCTCCCATTTAGCGCTTGTTTAAAAGGTCTTTAGCTTGACCTCTCTTGTTGGCTCAACCGGGATCATTACACGGAGAAGGAGGACCGCAATGTTGTTCATGAATTCCTCCAAGCGACTCCTTCATCGGCTTATTCACTTGCCCTATATCCGAATTCACCTTCAGATAGCAAAACATGCCATCGGGTGGAACTTTGTCCTTCCCTTTCACGAAATTCCTGTCAAACACATACCTATCAAACGGGGGGTTAGTAGCATCGATTCTCAAACAGGTACCACCATCGAACGTAGAGTTATGCCCATCAAGCACGGCTTTTGACAACCGTTGCGAGAAGGGCATCGGTTCATCATTGGCCGATGGAGCTACATATTTGGAGCCTTGAACATCCTTGCTCCTTACGTCCTTTCTAGGCTCCTTGAATGACACCTTCTCAACAATTTTCTTGGGAAATAGTCCATCTCTTCTCAAGAAGGTAGCATTGTATTGTTCTTTTTGAACCTTTTCTTGATCTTGAAGAGTCGATAGACGGTTCGTTTGTTGCGAAAGTTGGCTTATCTGATAAATAGTGTCTCTCGTAGAGGGAGCACCCATGACATTCAAAAGTGAGTATTCCAACTTTTCATCACCTACTTCAAAAGTGATCTTACCTTTCTTCATGTCTATGATTGCACCTATAGTAGCTAGGCAAGGTCTACCAAGTATGATCGGAACATTCACATCTTCTTCCATCTCCATCACAACAAAATCACATGGAATGAAAAACTTACCTACTCTGAAGGGTACATCCTCAAGTACACCCAAAGGAAACTTCACTGACCTGTCTGCAAGTTGTAGAGATATTCGTGTGGGTTTAAGCTCACCCAGTTGTAGCTTCTTGCATATGGACAGCGGCATAAGACTCACACTTGCACCTAGATCGCATAGTGCCCTATTGATCTCAATATCTCCAAGCTTCACTGGAATTGAATAGCTACCTGGATCTCCTAATTTCTTAGGGAGAGTGTTCTACAAAATAGCACTACACTCTGCATTCAAAGCAACAATAGTATTCTCTTCTAATTTCCTCTTGTTAGATAGCATATCTTTTAAAAATTTTGTATAAGAAGGCATCTCAGATATGGCATCTAGGAATGGAATATTAATATGAAGCTTTTTAAGAATATCGAGGAACTTACTGAAGTTTTTCTCAAGTTTAGCTTGTGCTAACCTTTGAGGAAAAGGAATCTTGAGCACATATGGAGCAAGTGGCTTTGGTGGTGGTTCCTTTGATGCCTCCTCAACCCTAGCATCTTCTACTTCCTTCTTACTTGCCTCTGCTTCTTCATTGACCTCCCTTGATGGCTCCATGGTAGGATGATTGTCCAACTGCCTTCCACTCCTCAGGGCTACAAAATTCATTTGGGCTCTTTGAGGTTGTTCTGTGTGGCCCGGGAAAGTTCCTGGAGTCTTTAAAGCTTGGTTAAATTGGTTGGCCAGTTGGCTTATCTGATTCTCCATAAGTTTACTCTAGGCCTGCAACTGTTGGATAGAGCTATTTTGATGTTGGATGACACTGTTTGTTGTGGTTATGAAGCTCTCTAAGGTCACCTCTAGGCTTGATTTCTAAGGTTGTGGTTGCATAGGTTGTTGGGCATTGGGTGGTTTTTGTTGGAAGCCTGGTGGTGGTTGGTTGTAGGTATTGGGTTGAGGTGGTGGTGGAGTGTTTTGTTGCGCTTGGGAGTTTTTGTAGGAAAAGTTGGGATGGTGTTTCCATCCTTCATTGTAGGTGTTCGAATAAGGGTCATAAGGTCTCTTTGGGTTAGAGGAGTAGAAAGCATTAGCTTGCTCGATTGACATTTTTTCCGCATTCTGCGAAATCTGTGGGCAATCTGGAGCAACATGACCCTGCACATGACATAACTGACACAACTCTTGTGGGGTGTTAGAAGTTCCTGCTTGGAACTTATCAAACCTGCTTGTTAGTGCCTGCACAGAACTAGTTAGCATAGTAAAGCATCAACATCAAGTTTACCTCCCTTTTTCACAGTGTTTCGGCCTCCAGGATGATAGTTATCATTGGCCGCCATCTTCTCTATGAGCTCCCTAGCTTCAGTGGGGTTCTTTGTCAAGAGAGAACCTCCTGACGCAGCATCTATGTAAATACGGAACTCATAACTCATGCCATTGTAAAAGGTCTGCATCAAAATCCAATCTGGAATCCCATGGTGAGGGCATTGTCTCTGCAATCTTTTAAATCTCCTCTAAGCCTCATAGAGAGACTCATCATCTGACTGCCTAAAAGTTTGTAGCTCATTCCTCAATCTTGCAGTCTTCTCATTCCCTAAAAACTTCACTAGGAAGGCTTTCACTAACTTGTCCCATGTATCGAACGAGCTAGTGCCTTCATCTCTTAACCACTCCTTTTCCCTGTCTCGAAGTGAGAAGGGGAAAAGGCGTAGTCTGATTGCATCATATGTAACACCGTTCAACTTCATAGTATCACATTTCTCCAAAAAGCTATCTATATGACTTACGGGGCAATCATGTGGTTGCCCTGCGAATGAATCATTGGAGATGAACTGTATGAACTGTGGCTTGAGCTCGAAGTGTTGAGCCATGACTGGTGGTCTTATGATGCTTGAAAGGACTTCGGTAGTCATATCAGGAATATCGTACTCCAAGAGGGATTTCGTTGGTTGGTCTACCATGTTTCTCCTGCGCCTGTTCCTTGTTCTCCTTCTTCTTATAGTTGCCTCGATCTCAGAATCAAATGGTTCAAGATCTTCTGAACCTGAGCTACGTGTGGGCATGCACAAGAAAAACTAGAGAAAGGTATCAAAAACACAAGGGAAAATAGTCGAAGCAATGAAATAAACTTAGTAAAGATGAATCACAAATAATTCTAATGAAACCGTTAGTCCCCGGCAACGACGCCAAAATTTGGTAGGCGTGTCGCGTACCTATCAAAAATAACCTAACAGACCAATAATAATGTAGACTGGCAAGCAAGGGTTGGATCCCAAGAGACTAAGGTTCAGAAATAATTAAATAGACTCGAATTTCTACTAAGCAAGAATCAATTATAATCAATTATCTACGGAATTAAGTATGAGAATAATTCGAAAATAAACTAAATGAGATGATTAAATCAAGTACTTAAAACATCCAAGATCTAGTTTCACCACAATCATTATTGATGCAATTGTAATTCTACCCTTAACATACAATTTCAATCGAACGGGGAAAAGTAAACCCTAATAAATACCAAGGATCTCTCTCGAGTATCAATGGCTTCCCTAACATACAATCAATCCTATTCTCATGGTATCATGCATATTAGAGACATTAAACACATTACTCTCACTTCCCAATTATCAAACCCAACTACTCTCGTGTTGAGAATCAAACCCTAAATTGATTTACTCAAATCCGTTTATACCTAACTTTTGCTGTGATAAAAACAATGGGATAATCACAATACTATAGTTACGTCTAACCTAGCATTGGCATAATCACAATCAATTTAGCAATTCAATTGTTAATGTTGTTAAAGAATTTAAAGATTTAAGTCATGCATCAATAATAATAGGGCTACACTACATCTTGAATTAAAGAATCTACTCACACATGATTAAAGAAACAAAAACAATAATAAATAATGAAAACATAATTAAATAACAAAGGATGAAAAATAAATACCAAATCTTGAATAAAATTGAAAGTAGAGCTTGAATCTTGAATTACAAAAACTTAGAAAAATAATTGAAAACTAGTTCTGAAGGAGATAATAATAAAAAATAAATAAAAACAAGGCTTGATGAATGAATCGCAAAGAAAAACAACGCTAAAGAATATATACAAGCCTAAAAAGATAAGAAAAATCGGTTAAGCTTGGCGCACAAGATTCCCAGGAGGCACGGACGTGCCTCTCTATAGGCACAGAGGTGCCTCTATGGCAGAAACTTTGGATTAATTCTTTCGTGATGAGGCACGGACGTGCTTCAATGGGGCACGGACGTGCCTCATCTGCTGCGCGTATCACTCATCATAAATTAGTCATAACTACATATCCGGAGCTTCGTTTGAAGCGTGTAATATATCGTTGAAAAGGTCTTCAAGTCTACTTTCCAATGCAATTTGAATCACTCCATTATCATTAGTATATCAATAGTTATGAGCATAATAGTGAACAGGTGTCATATTTGTCAAGTATTTCATCAACTTTTAGCTTCATTTTCACTCAATTAGCTCCGTTAATCCTGAAATACATCAAAAACAACGAAACTACCCATAAAAGCATCGAATCATCAAAACTAAACCAAATTACACCATAATGGACTAAAACACTCGACTAAGCTAATAAATCCAACCAAAAATAAGCTAATAAATACGCACAAAACACGAATTATCATGATGCAACTACGTCAGTGTAGCGAGTTCGCATTTTTGTTCTCATTCTCATGTCGGGGACCATTTTTCCTTATAGAGGAAGCCGTGCTCTACTACGCTATCTGCTTGCGTTGTGCGACCTTTAGCGGGTCTGCACACTCGACTGGGCCACTATTGGCTATGCTGATTTTCTTCTAGGGCTGCGGATGGGATGCCGCCAACAGCATTGCAGGGCGGAGATCTTTGTTTCTGGCCTTTAGAAGGTCGTAGATGTATATTTCCCTCTAATCTCGTGATTTTTTAGCTCAAGTCTCGATGTTTATCGATTCTTAAATCTCTTGATATTTCGCAAGTCTGGCTATATGAGTATATTCCTTCATTGGCTCCGGCAAGGCCTAGGGCTAAAGGGCTCCCGGTAGCTGCTAGCTTGCAAGACCATCGTGCTAGTCTGACTTCTACAGCTGTTGTCAAGGCTGCTATCCTTGGTGTAAGGACATTCCTTATCTCTCAATTCTCAAGGTTTTACGATGAGTTCCCGATTTATACCTTTTGGTTGCAGTGTCCTGATGTTCGACATCGTCCATGGGCTGACTTGGGCGATTTCCAACTGGCCTCTTAGTACACAGTTGAGAGGCGTTTCTTTTGGGGTACCTACCAGGTGGTGTGGTACCTGGGTGAGAGAGTGGTTATCCATCATTCCTTGGATGTTCCTCTGGTCCCTGCGGATCCTCCTTCTCAGAGTCAGGAGAGACTCCGGTTACACGCCATGGACGGTGCCGTAAGTGAGGATTTTCGGAGGCACATTTACCTGGACCGCTCTTAAGAGGAGGAGTTGTATCCTCGACTAGCTCGTCCACCCTACTGCGAGGAGGTTTGTGGATCAATTATCACTCATTTTATCTTTCTTGTAGCCCCCAACGCTGCTTAATCATTGGATCATTTTACGGGAGCAGGGAGAGACAAGGGAGTTCGAGCCCCCGCGTCTTTCCATTTGCTATCAAGGGGTCCACGGTCCTATTGAGGAGACGATCCCTCCAGCCCCGGAGGAGTGGCGGTTGGTGGAGCGATCCATCCCTTGCTCTTAGAGATGGGTGAGTTTTTATCATTTCTTTTGCTCTGTCCATATATCATCCTATCCTCTAATCTTATCTAATTATTGCAGTTCTCTCGAGAGGTGATGACGCAGATGGCTGCTACCGTCGACAGCTGTTGATATCAGCTGGCGAGGTGGAGCCACCGAGCGTCATGTCATCGTATGGAGGATGTTGCGCCGATATGTCTTTATGCGCCGATATGACTAACTTGTATTTCTTTTGTCTTTGTTTTAGCCTGGTCCTCGGCCACGTACTTGTTCGAGGCCAGAGGGCTCAAGAGAGGCGGGAGCAAGGCGTTGGCGCACTTCGTTGGAGATCCCAGGTAGGCGGGAGGTGCGTAGCCTAGTTGAGGACGATGATGATGACAGCCCTAGTCACGGGTCCTCATCGATAGATATGCGCCCACCTGGTTACGGAATTCTGGTGGTATGCCCTCACGTGGTCCCAGACGCGTTTGCGGCCGGTCCATTGTCTTAGTTCGGTGGTGGGACGTACGAGGTGGGCTCGTTGTCGCAGCAGCTTGTGCCCACTCCCTTTGCCGGTGGGAGTTTTAAGTACGGCCCTCAGGCAAGTACTTAGTGGACGGGTCCCACACTCGTGATTCCCACGATAGGCGGTGCTGATTCTACTCAGTTGTAGACACCTAGGTCGGTGTACTTCTATGATGCGATGGGCATTCCTCGACAGCCTCGTCCTCCAGCACCCTAGCTTTTCCTATATTATGTTCTTTTTCTGGACTATTTTGGTCTTTGCTCATATTGTATTATACATTTTATTGACACTTATGTACATGTATATATTAGACTCTATCTATTTTAGACTTTATCAATTTTATGTCCTCTTTTTATTTTAATGTGCACATGAGTGTGTGATTCTGTGACAAATTTTGCAAAAAAATTCTCTGACTTTTATTATCATTGGGGGGTATTCGACTTTCTCCCCCAAAAAGAAAAAATGAAATAAGAAAATGAAGAAAAAATAAGTTTAAATTTAATTAGTTTGAAATTCCTAAAAAGAAATTCCAAATCAATTAGGATTAAATCAAAAAAGGTTGAGACATCACAGGAAAAGGTGAATAAAATTTTGGATAAGGTAGGAAAAGTGAAAGAAGTTGGATAAAATCCATATAATCAAAGAACGAATTCGAATCAAAATCAAATAAAAGAATTAATCAGGACGCGCCTTTTCATCGCTAATGTCAAATTCCATCGTGGCACGATAGGCTCATCGCGACTCCAATTGAAATTTGATTTTAGCTTCAATTTGGCTTTTAAATAAGCCCCCAAATTCGTCATATTTCGCATAATTCGAGTCATTAGAATCTATATTCTTCTAGTTCCCATAATTTAGTAGTCATGTCTATGAATTTCTGTGAAATCACCCGTGAGTGGTGTCGGTCTCTGACCACTAGTGAGAGAAAAGAACTTGAACACCTCAAAATGAATGGTCTATTGGGTATTAATGGTGTAGATTTCGATAGATATTTTGTTCATGCCGCCATGGAATATTGGGACCCCAACACTCACTGTTTAGACTAGGAAATGGTGAAATTAGCCCCTTGCCGGATGAATTTGGTACTACTTTTGGCTTTCCCTCTTTGCTTCTTGTCATAATCCCCACAATATTTGAATATTATTATATGGTATTTAAGCGTTATTTTAATCTTAGGGAAATCGATTTAAAAGCTATTATTCATGGAAAAGAAGTAGATCTAAGAAAATTTGCATTTTTTTCTTTAATAGACCTAAGTCTAATGCTTTTCACATATATAGAAGAAGAGCTTTTCTTTCCTGCATGTTTAGCCAATTCTTGCTTACTAGTGGTAGTATCCATACGAGTCAAACAATATTTGCATCCATTATGGAGCAAATTAATGTTGGAAGAAATCGAATGCCTTTAATTGTTGGAGAAACAATGATGAGTTTAGATGAATTGAAAAAGGATCCCACAACACCTATTCGAGGATCTCCAATATTATTACAAGTAGAAAATCAATACTCTGAATTACAGAAATCAAGAATATTTAATCTTATAGTGTAATAACAATTTATTTCTATTCTTGTAGATCTGGCTAATGAAAAGACCTGGATTAATCAGTCCTCCTGATAATATTGAAAAATACACTCCTAATTTCTTTATGAGAAGGAAGAAGCGATTTTCCATAAAGATGGGGCGTCGGGAATGGAGTAAAATATTTGAAGCTCGCTACTTCTCCATCAAGTGGGTTGTGCCTTGATGGATGATCGAAAAGATGATTGGGATCAATACTTAAGGTTTTTTTCGTGTTCCAAGCTAATCAAAGCTGACCTTGTATTACCCCTCAAGAGTAATGAGGCAGTATGGCCTTACTCAAACTTTTCCTTCTGGTGATGATCGTCGTCCTTATGAATATTCTGTATCAAAGAATGTTAAAAGGTTCGACAATTATTGGTATGGTAAACCCTTGTGGACTCTTGTATCTGATAGAGTCCCTCCTCCATTTTCTAGGGAATATAAACAATGGTTGCTTACTCGAGATCGAAAGAACAAGGTTTAAAACACAAACTCTAAAGGTGTAGAGAAGAGCAACATAAAAGACCGCGTAGGGGACAAGAAATTATAGCTCCTCCAAAAGATCGACTGGGTTCAAAAGTTAAATTAAAGACTCCTATCATGCTTAAGAAGTAGAGTGTTCTAGAGGGAAAATGGAAGAGGAAAGCTACTCCTATAGAGAAGGAAAAGAAGACTTGGGTTGAGAAGAAGGAGGGGGTCTTTTCTAAAGTGGAAACTTCTTCCTCTAAGGTTTCAGTTCGCTCATCAAAAGAATCACTCTTGGTAAAAGAATTGGAGGAGGATGAAGACACGGACAAGAATTGGTAAAGGGCTCGAAACGAAAAGGAAGATTAGACTAGAGTATTACTTTGCCTTTAATTTTTATTAGACAAATTTTAATTTCAAGGTAATTTTATTTTCAAGATTTTAAATCCTCAATAATATAATTTCAATTTCAAGCAATTTAAGCTTTTAATTAAATTAACTTTACTTATTTAATAATCCTTTATTAAAAACAAGTTTTTATGTAATGAAAACAACTTGAGTAATTTCAAAAATTATTCGACTACGTAAGTCAAAAAAATCTCAAAATAGTTTGAAACTGCCACAAATAATCGCAGCTTGCTTCGGAGGAAAACGGATTTTGTCGCGGAGCGATGACTCTGACGCAGCGCAATGACCCTGACGCGGCACAATGGTTCTATCGCGGCGCGCTGGATTCTGTTTTGTTGTGATGCTCGATTTTTTTTATTCTGTGTTAATCTCATGCGTTCAAAGGCGGAATTTTGAATTTTTAAACTGGCCGCACCCTACGGAAGGGTTGCCTACGTATCGTTATTATGAAATCAGGCGAAACGCAGCTCTCTTGAGTATGAAACTCATTAGATGATTATGGGTAGAACTTCTTGAGTTGGTCAAAGTTTGTCGTATTTGAAAATTTATTACTGTCCATATTTGTTAACTTAGCTGTGCCTCCTGATAAGATGGTTTTGACTATGTATGGTCCTGACCAATTAGACCTAAACTTTCCCCTTGGATCATGAACATTCTTTCTAAGAGCTTTCAACACCAAGTCTCCTTCCTTGATGTGTCTTGTCTTGACCATTTTATTGAAGTGTCTAGCCATTCGGTTTTGGTAGCTTTAGACATGATGCAAGGCTTTTAACCGTTTTTCATCGAGTAGAACTAACTCTTCATATCGTGCTCTTGTCCATTGAACCTCATCAAGTTTACTTTCTAATGCTATGCGCAGGGAAGGTATTTCTAGTTCTAAAGGTTGTACGGCGTCCATTCCATAGATTAGGGTGAACGGCGTAGTTTCTTTGGATGAGCGGATTGACGTACGATAACCCCAAAGAGTAAAGTGGAGTTCGTCAGGCTAATATTTTTAATTTTCTGTCATCTATTCGATGATTGTGTTTAGATTTTTATTGGCTGCTTCTACTGCACCATTGACTTGAGGTCTATTTGGAGAAGAGTGATGATGTTGAATACCATACTTTTTAAGTAGGTCTTCACACTATGCTTGAAAGTGAGTACCATTATCACTTATCATTTCATGTGGGACTCCATATCTACATATGATGTTTCTTTCGATGAAGAGTGCCACATGATTTGCGTAAGATGCTGCTTCAACCCACTTGGTGATGTAATCTATGGTAACGAGAATATATTCATGACCCCTAATCCAGGGGGGGTGATCTTTCCAATGATATCTATTCCCTAAGTTGAGAATGGCCATGGTGAAGTGAAGGTGTAAAGGAGAGAAGGTGGAACTGAAAGGAATGGTGTCCTTCCAACAAGTGTATTATTCCGATAGAGTGTTTGGAATTATTAGAAAGCTAATTCTTCTGTGAGGTCAAGTAATTGAAATGCCTAGGTAGAGGCCGCTTCAGATTAGTAATATTAATGAATAATTAATATTACAACTTAATCTTGAATGAACCCTACGGGTCGCACCCCTATTTAATAACCAATCCGAACCGACGAATTAATCCGAAGGATTAGATGAGTCATTAGAGTATTATGAACAAAGACGTCGGATATCGAGCTTAGAGCGTCGAGACCGAGCGTCGCAAGTCGAGTCGAATTTAGAATTCGACGAGACGTGGAATATAGCGAGCGACAAGTACGAGCCAAGCCATATCATCGCATTGGTCTAGCCATGCGAGTGCTAGGCTAGGGGAGGTGCCAAACCGCATGCGTGCTAGCGTGCCTAGCATTGCCTCGCACACGCACATTGCACAGCACGAGCATCGCAAGTGCGTGCCATGCGTGTGTGTGCTATGGCTGTGCATGCATGGCTGGGCGTGCTTGCTAGCATAGCAGCACCAGCCGCATCATCGCTAGCATCGTAGCATGCTTGGGCATCGCACAACACAACACTCAGAATCGGAAGCCATGCGTGCGCGTGCGTAGCTGTTCGTGCTAGCTAGCGTAGCAGCACTAAGCAGCTGGATGTGCGTGCTTGCTAGCGAGCAGCACCTAGCACTCGCAACTTGCACAGCAGCACGAACCAAGCAGCAGCAGCAGCGCATGTGTGTGCTGGCTAGCTGCGCATGTGTTGCGAGTTGGCGAGCTGGGTTCCCAGCCTTGGTGCTAGGCGCCAGCTGGTAGCCTTGGCAGCCAAGGAAGGCTGCCAGCCAGCCAAGTGGCGAGGTGGTGCGGTTTTTGTGTAGGGATCGACTTCAAGGGATTGCTTGGTGAGCGAGGGGATTTGGTCCCCCCCTTGAATGCTCCTCACCTACTCTCTCCCTTCATGTGACACTTAGAGATTGTTAATTGCCTTGCATTTTATTTTGTTTTTCATTAAAATAAAATAGAGGAAAATGCAAATCTCCCACATTGATGGGAGAAGGGAGATCAAGGCTCCCTTCCCTATAAATACCCAAGAATTTGGTTTGGAAAACTTCACTTGAGTGGAACTCTGTAAGGCATCTCATTGTTAGTGAGCAAACCTTTAAGTTCGTAATACGCTAGTTTTATTTGGTCAAGTCCCGACTAACCTTCGGGATTAAGAACGTTCGGGTCGAGTTCAGGGTGCGAGCCATAGGAGGCTGTCGCACTTGCGTGGCTCGAGCTTTGAAGTAAGAGATCGTGAATCGAGCGAAGCATGTGTCAAGGGTAAGAATGTCTTTTCTCTTTCTCTCTCTTATGTTTTAATTATGTGATTGCATGTTTAGTTGCTTTAATTAGTGAGCGGGTCTTGGGCAGGTTTCTTTTCCGCATAGCGTTGAACGCTACAAAACCCAACAGCGGTATCGGAGTCGCGCTCATTTTAATTATTATAACTAATAATTAATTGAGGTGATTTAAAATGGATTTAAATTCTGGTTTCCTTTCTAATTAGATTAGAAACTCGTTTTAATTAGTTTTAATCTCGTATTTCACTAATTTTGGCCAACGAACCCTGATTTTGACTCAAACTAGTGATTTTTCAGTGGATCGATGTTCTAAATTGTTTTGGAGTGTCTTTGAGGGGTGTCCAGAAGCCAAAATCCACCCAGAAACATGTTTTTCGAGGGTTTTTTCATTTTTGACGAAAATTTTTAAATCTTTAAACCTTGATTAATTATGGCATGTTAAAGGTAGATTAAATGTATGGTTGCATCACTAATCTACTGCAATTGCAAACCTTATTAAGCATATTTATGAATTC
This sequence comes from Chenopodium quinoa, assembly GCF_001683475.1. Classification (NCBI taxonomy): domain Eukaryota; kingdom Viridiplantae; phylum Streptophyta; class Magnoliopsida; order Caryophyllales; family Amaranthaceae; genus Chenopodium; species Chenopodium quinoa. The sequence goes on along the minus strand of NW_018743252.1, from coordinate 3,330,762 downwards.
ATAATTGGTGCTTAATTTGGTGAGTTCATTTTTCACATAAACTTGAAATTTTAACATTTTTGCAAATAAATTGCTTCAAGTGTGAATGTTTATAGTGAATTTGTAATTTTGAAGTCCCTTATATGTTAAAGATCCAATCCTTAATTGTTTATTTGGTTAGAACTTTTATTGCTAAATTCTATGTTGAAATAATTCTTGGATTTAATCATTTTTGAGTTGATTAAAGTTTTAAAAGTTCAAAACTTGTTATTGAAATTTAATTAATCTTCATATTAGAAGATGTAATATTTCAAATTTGCACAAGTTAGTGTTGGAAATTTTTTCATTAGACGAATGGGTTTATTTTTCCAACTGCTTTAATTTTGCACAAGTTAATGTTGGAAATTTATGTATGGTTAAATTAATTATGAGTATAGCCCTTCAATTTTGTAGCGTTAAGATAGACCTAAATTGATTTAAAGAATGGTTCTTGAATAATTTAGGCTTGTGCACTATTAAAATTGAATTTAATTAAGTTGGACTTGTTTTATTTTCATTTTGTTTCTAAAATAAATTTAGAATTAATTTTTATCACACATAAATCGGGAATTAAAATCCCGAGGCAAGTGCACGTAAATCGAGGCAAAATTTCCCAAGACACGCCGTTAGACTAACTGGGCTGCTCAAGCAGCCCACATGTGGCTGCCAAGGTGCATGATGGGTTGTCTTGCCTCGTAGATGCGCTACTGTATGGTGTGTATGAGAGTGTGATGCACACTTGGTGCTATGGGTTGTGCGAGAAGATGTTGTGTGAAGGTGCCCGCAAGTGCTGCTGAGCAGCATGGCATGCGAGCCACAGCAAGCCCAGCACACGCTGCCAATGCCACCATGCATGCAAGCATGCGTAGCTTGCTGCAATGATGCTGGTGCCAGCAAGCGTGGCTTGCTCTGCTTGCAGGTATGCCAGTACGCACAGCCACGACACCAAGGGGCAGCAAGGCAGCCATGGTGGGAGGCCCATCACCTTTGTCCAGCGAGCCACGGCCTTAGTACCTAGCAAGCCTAGCCCCGTGGCTTTAATGCTAGGCACTTGGGGAATGTTGTGGGTTATGGTTTTGCGTAATTGGGGCCGTTTTAATTATTTTATTTAATTATTTTAACGAGGCTAGCCTCGGTTCCTCTGACACTTGCAAAAATATTTTGACAAAATTTGGGCTAACCGACTTAATTAAATGGATTAATTAAGTTGGATGCAGAATTTAGTGGGAGCTTCGTTAATTACTTGAACTAATTGCCTTTTAATCACATAAAATGTTTAACAACTTTGACTAGTTTTAATTAGGCACATTAATTGGATTAACCACCTAAGTTAGTTACTAGTTTGCGCGTGTTATGCATTGTTACTTGTTTATTATTGTAAAATGCATGGGCCATTCACATATAGTGAATTGATGAATGGAATGTATATTGTTTCACAGGTTTTGTGAAAATTGCAACTAGTGGGGCCCGACTAGGATAGTAAATACGGACTGCGATCCGTTATGTATTTTTGTAAATCTAAATACGGTCTGCGTACCGTTGCGTATTATTGTACCAAAATATTTGGATTATTCCTAGTCGTAGTAGCTAGTAATTGCATAGATTGGCGGAGAGGTCTTCAAGACTGCGTTTCTAAGAAGACAAGCCAAGAAGTTGCATTGGAGACCCTTGAAATGCTAGTTGCCAAATGCATCTTTTACTTATGTTTTCTATATATATATAATTGTGTTTATATATGATTGAATGGTATGATAGATGCATGTTTAGGATTTCAAACGTTGCGATGATTAATTAAGTTCACTTAAATCAACCAAACCTAGGTCCCTATAATATTGAGCCAAACTTGCAATTCCAAGAACGAGACTTACCGAACTAATGCGCGTGGTGATGGGCTAAGCCAAAGCGAGGAATTACCGCTTCCTTAGGAATGTAAGGTATACTAGGTATACAAGTCGTCTTGCTTGAGCTCAACAATATCAGTAAGGAGTCCTTAGATGTCGTGGCAGTGGAGATAAAAGAAGCATTAGATGCGACGTTTTATCGAACCAAGAGTAGCTTGGAGCTATTAGCAATTGGATTGCTTACCCTAAAATCTTAAGTGTTAAGACAAGCCAAAGCATGCTTGATCACTTTTTCATTTTTGGGATCTTGGAATCATTTTATTCTCGCCTAAAAGGGACTAATGTTAATGCGTGGATAAAATGCTCAATAAGACTGAAAATTTGCATGAACGCTTTAAATTTCAAACTTATTGGTTTTATGAATGGTTTTTCATTTCAAATTCTTTTAATTATAAAAACATGTCTGCAAGTAACTCAATCACCAACAACTCTATGTGCCCGGAACTCCCTGACAAGTTGGCCTTTAGCCTTAACTTGGTCAACTTCAAGGAATGGGAAGAGGAATTCAGGAAACTCTTCGGAATTGTTCCTTGGAGTACACTCTTGATACTCCCATTCCAAGCTTCTTCTCTAAGGGAATCATGAGCGATGAGGCTCAGGATATATGGTCTTCCGATTGTAAGAAAGTCTCACGACTAATGGCTAATTCCATCCCGGAAGATTGGAAGGAAAAGCTCTCCTTCTATTTTCCGGACATGTTCCTCAAAGCACTTGATGACGTTGTCAATGTGAGAGTCACCAAGAGTGACAATGGAAACTATGATGGACTCGTGTTTGATGTGACTAGGTCACTCTTGAACATGAAGATAAAGCCACTGGAAGTGGGTTGTCTTGCTAAGGAGAGGCGCCGACTTTGGTCAACGATCTACAATACCAAATTGAGACCTGGTATGCCCCTTCAACCTCATGTGCTTGGAATGACTAGGCTCTACAAGCAAATGGAGCTTCTTGGAATCTCATTGAAATATGAGATGGCGGGTCATATCTTGCTTGCTTCACTCCACTCGGGCTATGATGCACTTAGTGTGCATATAGCTGCGGGAAAGGAGACACGCTTTTTAAGAGAGGTGGTGCAACTGCTTCACCGAGCCATCTCCTATGGAGCAACCGAAAGGCCCTTAAGAGCAAGGAAGAGGGAGTTCAAGAACAAGGAGAAGATGCAATGCTTCTATTGTGGTGGGCAAGGCTACTACAAGAGGGAATGCAAGCTCTTCTTAAAAGATGAGGAGGAGAGGAATGTTGTATCTGCCTCAGGTATCTTCATTAACACTTGTGTATAAAGCTATTCATAGGTATTGGATACCATGTGTAACTCACTTTATGTTTCCTTTTCGGGAACCAAGGGAGAGGGCTTCACAAGTGGATGTGCAACTACTAGCGGACGATAAAGATGGTCTTTCGATCGTGCTTGTAGGCACTTTTGTTTTTTTTTTGTCTATGGCATGTAAGCAACTAATCTTAGTTTCTCATGCTTTTTAACATACTTTTTATCTATGGTGTTGGACACTGAGTTACTATGATCACAACACTTAATCAACGGTTGGTTTTGAAATGTCTTTTTTATATGTTCTATAAAATTGCATGTTTTACATATGATTAGACAAATTAATGATACAGCCAAAAGATCTAAGACCATTGAATCGAATCAAACCTACTTGTGGCATTGTCGTCTTGGCCACATTAACATCAAATGCATCAAGAAACTTCTTCATGAGGATATTCTTGACTCATTCGACTTGGAGTCATTTGAAAATTGAGAAGGATGTCTGTTAGGCAAGATGATAAAGCAACCATTCTTCAAATTGGGAGAAAGGGCTAGTGACTTATTAGGTATAATATATACGGATGTGTGTGGACCAATGAGTTCACCTGTAAGGAATGGTTGTCGATATTTCATTACCTTCACGGACGACTATAGTAGATATGGCTATGTCTACCTTATGTCGAACAAATCTAAATCTTTTGAGAAATTCAAAGAGTTTCAGAGTGAAGTTGAAAATTAGCTTGGCAAGAAAATCAAAGCACTTTGATCGGATCGAGGTGGCGAGTATTTGAGCCACGAATTTGACGATCACTTGAAAGAAAATGGTATTCTTTCATAATTGACACCTCACAGAACTCCCACAATGGAACGGAGGAATCGAACCTTGTTAGACATGGTTCGATCGATGATGGGTCTTAGTAAACTTCATATCTCTTTCTGGGGACACGCACTTCTAAGTGCGGCACTAACGCTGAACCGTGCTCCGTCAAAAGCTGTCCAAAAGACTCCATATGAATTATGGACGAAGAAACCTCCACGGTTGTCTTTTCTTAAGATTTGGGGTTGCGAAACATATGTCAAGAGTTTAATTTGTGACAAACTTCACCCAAAATTTGGCAAGTGTTTCTTTGTGGGCTACCCAAAAGAAACCAAGGGGTATTACTTCTACAATAAATCCGAAAACAAAGTGTTTGTTGTTCATGATGGTGTCTTTTTGGAGAAGGAACACCTTTCCAAAATGACAAGTGGGAGGAAAATCGAACTCGACGAAGGTAGAGAGGACGAGCAACAAAGTCAACTTGACAAAAATGACAATCAAAGTGCTTTAGAAGCAGCTAATGATGTTGGTCAGAGTCAAACCGACAATGAAAATGCTCAACCTATTACCCTGCGTAGGTCGCAACGGCCAAGATCTCAACCAGACAGATACCTTGTTATTGTCTTAACCGAAGATCAAGACATCCTAGTTATGGATGGAGATGAGCCAGCGACATACAAACAAGATATGACGAGCCCCGACTCTGCAAAATGGCAAGAGGCCATGAAATCCGAGATGGACTCCATGTCTAAAAATTAAGTCTGGGAATTTGTTAATTTGCCCTAAGGTTACAAACCCTATCGGTTGCTAATGGATTTTCAAGTTGAAAACAGGCAAAGACGGAAATGTATTTATATACAAAGCTAGACTGGTGGCAAAAGGTTACAGGCAAATTAACGGAGTTGATTATGATGAAACCTTCTCGCCAGTCGCAATGCTTAAGTCCGTCCGGATTATCCTAGCGATTGCTTCATATTACGATTATGAAATATGGTAAATGGATGTCGAAACCACCTTCCTTAATGGGATTTTGGAAGAAACTTTGTACATGACACAACCGGAAGGTTTATTGATCCAAGCAATGCTGGAAAGGTATGCAAGCTTAAGAAGTCCATTTATGGACTAAAGCAGGCAAGCAGAAGTTGGAATCTGCGATTTGATGAAGCCATTAGAAAGTTTGGTTTTATCAAGAATCCAGTTGAGTCTTGTGTTTACAAGAAGGTCAGTGGGAGTGACATCGCATTCCTAGTCTTATATGTCGATGGCATATTACTCATTGGAAAAAACACTAAACTGTTAGAGTCCGTAAAGGGCTGGCTTGGTAAGTGCTTTTCAATGAAGGACATGGGATAGGCACAATACATATTGGGAATCATGATCTATAGAGATAGATCTAAGTGGATGATTGGATTGAGCCAAAGTACTTATATTGATAAGTTACTGGCATGATTCAACATGGAAGGGGCTAAGAGAGGGCACCTACCATGTCACATGGCATAACTCTCAACAAGAAGCAGTGTCCACAAATACCTAATGAGCGGGAGAGGATGAGTCAGATTCATATGCTTCGCTTATTGGATCGATCATGTATGCCATGATATGTACTAGGCTGGATGTATCGTATACCTTCAGTGCTACGAGCCGATACCAATGAAACCCAGGATAAGTTTCTTGTCTATGGTGGTAGTAACGATTTGGTTGTTGATGGTTATACTGACGCGAGCTTCCAGACTGACAGAGACGACTCCAAGTCGCAGTCAGGGTACATATTATGCCCGAATAGAGGAGCGTTTAGTTGGAATAGTGCTTAGTAAAGCACCACTGTAGATTTTACAACTGAAGTCGAATACTTGGTAGCTTCGGAAGCAGCTAAGGAGGCAGTTTTGATTCGTAAGTTCATTAGTGAACTTGGTGTTGTACCCTTCATCAAGGGTCCGATAAACCTATATCGTGATAACAATGGAGCTATTGCTCAGGCCAGGGAGCCAAGGGATCACCAAAAGGTCAAACATGTCAAGCGGCAGGTGGATATTCCCCTTTGGTGGCATAGTTGAGAATGTCTGTATACCATGGTTCTTCTTCATATTCTTGGATTTCTTCTTCATCTTCAACATCTTGAACATAAGAAGGCTTATGCCTTTTCTCTATATTTTAGAGGCATTTGCTTAATTTCGTTAGGAATTCTAACCATCGAGGCTAGTCTTTCCAAGGCATCAGCAAATTTATTATCCTCTCATGGCAGATATGTGTACTTTACCTTTTTCGAGTTGATCGGTGAGAGTTTCTAAATAGGTTTGATATGGAGCTAGGCTTTCACTCCTCACCTTCCACCTCTTGGAAATTTGGTAAATGATAAGGGACGAATCTCTGAATATTCAATGTTTCTTAACTACCAATGCTAATCTTGTTTCGAGGCCTGCCACACATACTTCATATTCCGCAGCACTGTTGGTAACGTCAAAGTCTAGCTTTATAGAAATTGACATGCTCTTCCTTGGATGATACTAACAGGACTCCTACGCCACATCCCTTTTGGTTGGATGCACCGTCAAAGTATAGTGTCCAAGTGTCATCCTCGGTGACCATCAATATTTCATCTGGAAAATCAATTTCTTGCACTGGTGTTGACTCAACAATTGGGAAGTCTGCCAAAAAGTCAGAGAATGCGGATCCTTTAACGGACTTTTAAGGCTTGAATCTTAGGTCGAATTGAGCTAAGTTGACTATCCATCTTGATATCCTTCCATTAAGTGTGGATTTTTCAAAGAGATACTTAAGCGGATCCATTTGAGACACAACATGGACTGTGTTACAGAGCATGTAACACCTTAACTTTGTTGTGGCCCACACAAGAGCGAGGCACAACTTTTTAAGTGGTGTGTAGCGAAATTCATACTCAAGCATCTTCTTGCTCAGGTAGTAGATGACATTCTCTTTTCCTTCCACCTCTTGTCCAAGCATAGCCCCCATTGTTTCTTTGGTGACTGTCAAGTAAAGACGAAGAGGAATGTTTGGTAGTGTTGGCTCTAGTACATGAGGATTTACAAGATAGGCTTTGATCTTATCAAGGGCTTCTTGACACTCATCGTCCCATATCACTGGTACATTCTTCTTGAGTTTCTTGAATATTGTTTCACAAATCATAATGAGTTTTGATATGAACCTACTTATGTATTACAACCGACCAAGCTTCTTGGTCTTGGGCGGCGGCATCGACATGATGGGCTTGATTTTAGTGGGATCTATTTCAATTCCTTTAGAACTAATGACGTAGCCTAGAAGTTTTCCTGAGGTAACCCCGAATGCACACTTGGCTGGATTTAGTCTCATATTGTACTTGCAAAGCCTTTCGAAGAATTTTCTCAAGGCTATATGGTGTCTAGGGAGACCCTTAGATTTCACAATCATATCTTCCACGTACACCTCGACTTCTTTGTGCATCATATCATGGAGTAAGGCAGTTGTTTTTTTTTTATCCGTGGCACCCGCGTTTTTCAACCCGAATGGCATCACCGTGTAGCAGTAAGTGCCCAATGATTTTATAAAGGTAGTCTTTTCCATGTCTTCTGCTGCCGTGAGAATCTAGTTGTAACTTGCGTACCCATCCATAAACGAGAGAAGTGCGTGATTAGCTTTGTTGTCTACTAGGATGTCGATGTGTGGTAGAGGGAAATCGTCCTTTGGGCTAGCCTTGTTGAGATCCCTGTATTCAACACACATTCTTACTCTACCATCCTTTTGGGTATCGGTACCACATTAGCAACCCATTCTGGATACTTGGATACCTTGATAAAACCTGCAGTTATTTTTTTTTATTTTCTGCTTTTATTTTAAGTGCTACATTGGGTTTCATTCGATGTAATATTTTCTTTAGAGGTCTCATTCCAGGAATTAGTGGTATAGTATGTTAAGAAATTTCTCTGCTTATACCTGGCATATCATCATATGACCAAGCAAAGACATCGATAAACTCAACAAGTAGATTAATTCGGCTCTTTCTTCTTTATTTAGAGTTAAGCCAATTTTAACTTCTCTTTTAATGGTGGGATCTTTAAAGATGTTAAGAGTTTCGGTTTCTTCGATTACTGTTGTTTTATTCTCAAGTGCTTCCATTGCTTTAATTATTTCTTTGTCATTTTCATTATTAGCAAATCAATACTCGTCATCTTGGGTAAGGGAATAACACGAGGAGTATGTGGAAGATGTCATATTATCAAATTCTTGAACCATTACATCAAAAAATAATGGTCTGCAGGGACCTGGCTACTAACTATTCTAGGGGTAGATGCACTACTACAAAAATAGGCAAAGAAACCTGTTATAATAGGCCTAAGAAACCTCATTAGAGGAGGTCTCTAGCTCACAAGTCTCTTTGGCAAAGAGACCTGCTTTATGGAACAGGTCTCTTTGCAATTAATAAGAGACCTCGCAAGTGAGATAACAGGTCTCTTTGGCCATAATAATATTTTGAATATATGAAGGCAAAGAGACTTGTTATCTTTCCTAACAGGTCTATTGAACGCATTTAAGAGACCTGTTAGGAGAGATAATAGGTCTCTTATGTCTTTAGTTTTTTTTATAAAAAAAAAAACAAAATTCGATACCCTATACAGTATTTGTTCCTGTAGGGTACCTATATAGTATTCTTGTACCTGTATTTTGCAATTACTCCATAATCTCATAATGTTCATGGATAATATATTATTAAACTTCTATTAAAAATAATATATATTAAACTTAAGTGGATAAACACATTTACAAACATTCATTAATAAAAATTCAAATGTAACTTTCAAAAATACTATACAAAAACATCTAAAAATACTCTAATTATCCCCCAAAAATATAAACCATACTTATTAACCTATTAGAAGTAGTTAAATACTTCCTCTTAGAGCAGATGAAGCGTGAAGGACTCAATCTTACTTGAATAGCAATGGCGTGCAGTTAATCCACGAATATGACATTGAATAACAATTACTGCTTCTTTTCTCAATTTGTACTCCAAAAAAATTTTCAACCATCTTTGATGGCTTCACAATTGCATCTAAAACTATGCTTAAGTTGTATGACCTGTGGCCTAATGTAAGAGTAGTATGACCTGAAGCAGCAACACAAAGGGGGAAAGAACCTGCATAATATTAATAGATACTTACTATTCAAGCGCTGGAAGGACAAAATTCACAACTGGGAACACTTTATACTTCTATTCATCTTATTGTACAACCAAAGCCATATTCTCACTCCTGATCAAACACAACAAAGCAACAAATAACCCCAATTCCCTGGTCAGAAACTACAATACTGAAAATTATCAATTCATTAATCAAAAACACTACATACTTCGTATTTCTTAATAATTCAAAAAAAAAAAAAAAAAAAAAAAAAAAACCCACATGCTTATTTTATCAATTACAGTATTAATGTACATAACTCAAGAGATTCTGAAGACACTACACTTTAACAATTATAAAATATTAATGTACATATTCAAGATATAGTGAAGATACCCATATGTTTCTACTATCAATTCAGAATATACCAACATTTCTTTTAATCTTTATAATTCAGCTACAGCCTTAAACCTCAGGAAACCCCCAAATTTGCAAATAATCCCACTCCCCATTTCTTAATTATCAAGCTTAAGCATATTAATTGACAGCATAGCGCTCAAAAAACTGCAAATTGCACGGATAAACTTAGCAAATAGCTAGTTTGACAGAGGGAATTTACGGAAGAGGTAGCAAAATATAAAAACATCAAAATCAAGAATAAAACTTTACAACTCTAACAAAAATACAATTAAAAAGGGAAAAATATAAAAATAAATAAACCTACTGGATTGAAGAATTCTTCACACAGCAAACAAGATGCAATCTTATCAGTTTAATGACACATTTTTTTCACCAAAAAGTCACTGTTGCAATACAAAAGACTGTTACTATAACATTTGTCAAGACAATCTCTATTGACAATATGAAGGACTGAAAACAATGTCTAACTAATGCCTGAATAGCTATCAATCAAGAGTTGAAATTGTATCCCTTACTCTCCCTCCAAATCTTCCTATCCAAACACATACACTCATACTTACCTTGCCCTTATCTCAGTCTGCCAATAAACTCTCCCCTACTTTGCCAAATCTCATGGCTTCCTATCAAAAGCGTTAAATGCACATTTCTATTGTTTAGATCATCTAAGGTATGATGCTGACTTTTTGATATGTCCACAGGCACAATTTATGTTCAGAAACTCATTGCGACAAAGAAGATAACCATATTAACACAGTACACAAGGATGATTAGATGTTCAACAGACACATCTTCTAATATCATTTGATCAAGGACTTTTCAAATAATCAAAAGTCAGGTTCTGGCGGCATTTTAACTAACTTTCTCACTTCAATACACAAAAATCAACCAAAATTTAGCATTTTTTCATGATTAATACAACAAAATTAACTTCATTCCATTATAATTTCACGCATTCTCCTTCCAAATCATAAAAAAAATACTAAAATACAATCAATCACAAAATTCAGTAAATAAAATCATACTTGTATATAAATCAAAATTTAATGCCAACAAACAATTGAGAAAAAATTAAAAAAAATTACCTATACCAAGATCTGAGTGTATGATTGCTATTTCCAACTTAAAATTTTACTTCGTCTCCACAATTGTCAATTAAAGAAGCCCATTCAGCAATCGAAAAAGGAGACAAGCCGATAAACCCTAGGAAAAAAATTTAATATGGGGAAAAGGGTATTGATGGCAGCTTTGGGTGGGGGAAGCTTCGAGTTTAGGAGGGGAGTAATGGAGTCGGTAGTCGCCGCCGGCGGAGGTTAGGGTCGTGTTGTATGTGGAAGTCGCCGGAGGTTCGAGAGGGAGATGGCAATCTCGGGGTTATGTATGAAAACAACTTCGGCTGAGGGGATAACCATACCGATACTAGACAGGAACACCGGAGAGTAGTGGCGGTGAGAGTAAGACGGCGGCAGTGTGGGCAACAATGGAGGGGGGAGTGAGTCAAGGGTGAGAGCCTGAGAGGTGACTCAGGCAAGAGTGGGGCGATAAAAAGGAGTTTTTTTTTTTTTTGGAAAAATGTAAACTAATAATCCCACCTTTAGTCGGTCTTCTATAAACAATCCCACCTTTTGAAATTCCAGAATAATCCCACCTTTAACATGGATCTTCCATAAACGATCCCTATGACCTATAAACCGGTTAAACCGGTCAAACTTTTTTTTATTTTTTTTAAATTCATCTTCTTCCACCTTCCTTGAGTTCCTTCTATGAACTGCCACCAAAATTACCACCAGTCCACCACCTCCTCAACTCCTCACTTGTCATCGGCCACCACTCACCCAACCATCACCAATCGCAACCCTCACACAACACCACCAACCATAAATACCTTTCCACTCCTCCACCAGCAAGCCCCCTAACACCCACGCAACCTCTAGCAGCACCTAAAGGCTAAAGGCCGAAAACCCCACACCCACCATCCACGACTTCTTCCGCCGCGATTCAACAAACCCACCCTCCAAACAAAAATCCCACACATTATCGATCCTCAAACGCAGCGTCGCACAACGCGCCACCACTGCAGCGCCTACTTGCAGGCCGCTGATCCTCCATATCTAACAACTACAACATCAATTCACACCCACAAATCAGCCCTAAAATGGGTAAAATAATCCCCAAAATTAAATTAAGAAAGAATAATTGGGGTCGATTATGGGCTTTGGAGCTTGCAAACTCCGTCTCAAGCCCCCAGAAAACCCTGAAAAATCAACCCCCAACCATGACAAACTCCATCCCGATCCCAAAATCCCCACCTAGCCCTGAAAACTCCCCCCGAAAACGCCCTAACCACCCTAAAAAAACCCCTTTGTCAAGCTTTCGATTGGCTGATTGAGTTGTTGGGGAAGGCAGGGGCAGGATGAGGAAGGGAAAGGGGGTCGTTAGGTGGCTGGTTTTTTTTTTAATTTTTAAAAAATAGAATAAACCAATCAATAGTCAACACGTGTCTTGTAACCTAATAAAACCGGTTAGCAAAACAATCCAACCGGTCAAGGTTTGTTAGTGGAAGATCCCTATCAAAGGTGGGATTGTTTCCGAAATTTCAAAAGGTGGGATTGTTTGTGGAAGACCGATTAAAGGTGGGATTATTAGTTTACAATTTTCCTTTTTTTTTTTTAAACAAGTAGCCTGATTCTAATACTTGTTTTTTTTTTGGTGTTTTTGTTTTTTTTTTCTTTTTAATATGATTCTAATATAATTTTAATAAATAATAAAAAAAATACTATAAAAAGAGACATGTTAAAGATAACAACAGGTCAATTTTTTTTCTCGCACCATCAATTTCCACATAAGAGACCTGTTTTTAGTAATATCAGGTCTTATTAATCAAAGAAACTTGTTATATGATATAACAGGTCTCTTTTAATAGGTCACTTTGGGCATTTTTGTAGTAGTGATGCTAAGCTAGGTTTAATGGTAGGGGGGTGCAACTACAAGAGACTTGGAAGACTCGACGATAGAAGACTCGAACTCAAACTCAGACTCAGACGACTCAGACTCATCAAACATGGGGCCTTCTCCCGTAGTTATAGATATCTCTCTTCTATTTGGCGTAGTAACTTTCACGGTCTTGCGCCATCCCTAGAGTAGTCCTTCTGCTAGAGTAGTGAGCTTGGAGGGTCAAAGTTTTCACTTTGCAGTACAGTTTGTATAAGTGCAGAGTTGTCGTCGACACACTTAGGCTTATTTTTCTCGTATCTAAAGAGGAGACCCATGACATTGATGTCAAAGCATGGGGGTTCTCGTTCCTTATAGGTAGGAGCAAGGATCACATCTAGAGAGTTACAATCCAAGTAGATTTCAAACCCAGGCTGGCGTATTCCATTTCTGACAAGTGGTTTAGGGAATTTGTGGCATGGGTAGTCTTCTCCTTCCTTTATAAATTGTCCTTTCAAAGTGAGAGGGTATGGATTTATTGGCGTTGCATCTTTCTAGGTATGAGCTCTTCGGTCCTCTGGAGTAGGGTTGAATCCAAGTCCAAAAGTGTCCCTCTAAAGGAAGCTAGGTAGTACCATGCGCTTAACTATTTCTTACTTCTTTCCCAAAGTTATTCCAAGAAAGTGTCCTTGTCGCTTGAGGATAGCATTGACAACGAGATTTGAGTGAGAGTTATAGTCAAGAAGGGGTCTTTTCATCTTCTTCGATAAAAGAGACCACTTCGACGTTGAAGCCCCACAAATCTTCGTCATGCTCTTCGTGCTCCACATGAATGATTGGTTTGTCAATCGCTTTAATTCTCATGGGGGATGCATCAATTGTGATAGGGATTCCTCCAACTATGGTCTTTACTTGTTGGTGGAGAAATGAATGGATGGCCTTAAGGTTATGGATCCAAGGGCGTCCTAGCAATAGGTTAAATGAATCCTTGTTGTCTACTACTTGAAAAGTAGTGCTATGTTCAATGACTCCTACAGTGACATTCATAGTAATGGTTCCAAGGGATTAGCGACGAGTGTTATCATAGGCCCTTATACCTTGTGTGGATGGAGTCAAATCTTCATCCTTTACTCCCAACATTCTAGGGGTGCGAAGTGGGAATACATTGATTGCTAAACCATTGTCTACGAGGGTCATTGGCACATTCATCCTTTTACACACCACCGTGAGGTTTAAGGCCTTGTTGTGTTTATCACCTTCTGGTGGTAAGTCCTTGTCAAAAAAGGTGATCAAGTTATTTGGACTAGGGAGGTCACTTGTGATGAAGTTGGCCAACCCTTCTAGAGTAGTCTTAGAATCTATTCCCACCTTTGCTAGAGCATCCATTATTGCAACTCTATGCTCATGAGATGAAGCTAGAAGTTTCCAAACGTTCATCTCTACCTTAGTCTTCTTGAGTTGCTTGACAATGTCATTGTCTTCTATGATGGGAGTTGGAGCTTGTTGAGTTTTAGGCATAGGCACAATTATGACTAGTGGTTGTACTCTCCTAGACCTTGTAAGTACAATAATTGGGGAGTCCTTGTATGTCATCATTGTCTTCAAGTGGGTAGAGTGCAGCGAGTGGTGATTTAACCAGGTCTTTGAGGTATACATCCTCATCATCACTATCCGAAATTCCATTGATGTTGGCCTCATTGTCCCAAATTCCACTTGCATCCATTCTTGGGATGTTGATGAGATGTTTCCAATCATCTATGAGTCCTTGGACATATTCCTTGAACTTGAAACAATTTGCAGTCGTATGACCCCCAAATTGATAATACTTGCAGTACAATTTATCCATTATTTTAAAGGACTCGAATGGCTTTGGTTCAAGATGCTTGACCATACTCGTGTCAAGGAGCATGTCAAAGGCTCTTTAATAAGTAGCGCCTATTGGTGTGTAAGCCCTCTTGTTCCTTTTTTCTTGAGGCTCAACAACGTTGAAGATAAATGGTTTTCTTCCAACGGTCTTTGGTTTATGAGAGGAAGAAGAAGAGTCACACTTTATTTTATGGATAGGCTTGCTTTCTAGGTTATTTACCTTCCTATAAAGGACTTATAGTTCAAGACTTAATTGTTGAAGAGCGTCACAAAGGCCATTCAAATCTACGTCGATAGGATTTTGGGAGGGACTAGCAATGTCTTCATTGGTAGTCTCATTTTGGAAATCATTCATGGCATCGAAGAAAATTTCCTCTTCTTCTTCAATGGAATGAATCTCTTCCATAGAAGCATCTTCAACAGGCTTAATAAGGAGTGATGGATCTAATGGATCTTGATCATTAGAAATTGCCAAGGAATCAGAAAATGGAGAATTATTGGTGCTTGGAATTTTATTAGTAGGAGGCATTGGGAGTTTGTTGTTATCAATCAAGAATTGGATAACTTCCTTTAACTTCCAACAACTTTCGGTAGAGTGGCCCCTACCTTGACGGTACTTGCAGTGTGCATTTGGATTCCAATTGGATGTTCTCCTATTAGGTGGAGGATCTTGCGTAGGTCCATTGGGAGTGATAAGTCCCTTGCCATGGAATCGATCAAAGGCGGTGTCATAGCTCATCCCAATAGGGGTGAACTCCCTTCTTAGTTGCTTTCTTTGCCCTTGATTATCCATGGCTAGTACATCATTAAGATTAAAGGAACTAACATTGTTACTAGAGTGGGTGTTCATGGAAGAAGAAGGATTGTCGTTCTTCTTTCCTTTCCAGCCACTATTGTTACGATTGTTAGCAGCTTTCTATTTTGCAAGGTCATCTTTAATTTTAATGCCTATGTTATAAACAGCTTTGAAAGTATTCAAGTTGCATTGATATTTCAAGTTTTTTTGATATTTTTCTTGGAGATTCTTAATGAACATCCTTACAGATTCCTTTTCACTTAGAACTTCAATCATTCTAGTGGATGTTTCCTTCCATCTATTGTAAAATCTTGTGAAACCTTCATTCTCTTTTTGCTTAAGAATTTCAAGCTCTTTGTGATCGGTTTCTACTTGAATATTACATTTGTATCTATCAATGAAAACATGCATAATGGTATCCTAAGTAGCAATTTTCTTGGCACCTACAGAGAAGAACCACTATTGGCATACTAGTTCCAAGGAGAGAGAGAAGAGCGAGGGGAAAACCTTCTTGTCAATCCCCTTGATCTCCATGAAAGTCTCAAAAGACCTCAAATGAAAGTAAGGATTGTCAGTAGCTTTGAACTTAGGGATGTCATTGTCAGAGAACTTGTTTGGAAGAAATTCCTTGTCCACTAAGATTCCCTTAGAGCTTATACCAAGGTACTTGTAATCATTGGAGATTTAACTTAGACTATCTTCGATGCGCTTGGTTGTCTCAATAGGCACATGCTTGTTAGGGTCTTCATTTTTCTCGACTCGAGTGCTAAGTCCCTTGAGCATTTTAGCAAGACCATTTACAGTTTCTTGGAGTTTCTCAAAATTTTCTTGACTAGCTGCCGGTCTCATCTTTCTTTTCTTTCGAAATGGTCTATCCAAAAGGAGTACTTGTATAAAGGTGTTGTCCTTGATTAAACGTCCTTCTCTACCTGACCAAATGCTGTACCTGACCAAATGCTGTAAAATTAAACCATTGACTCTTTTAATGACTTGACACAAATTGACTCGTACTTTTATTTGGTTGAAAAAGCAAAAAAAATGGGCATATTTTGGGAATCAAGTATGGGGATCAAATCAAGTTTTCAAGAAACATGGTTTATGTTAGGAGGATAATAACTGACTTACCCCCCTAAAAAAATGACAGAAAAACGCATACAAGACTCTAGACATGGTCATGGTGAAAATACATATACAAAGTGTGTGCAAAGACTTGTGGGTCAAAGTGATATGTTCAAGACTCGTGTGATGACCATGGGACTAAATATGTGATTAGACTCAAACAAAGACCAAGTTAAGACCTCATTTGTTCATTGAACCAATTAATTAGGGAGAATAGACTCGATGTGTAGACTCGGAAGGAAAAACTGAACCATCGTGTAGCGATGGAACTGTCACGCAACGTTGGCTTCATCGCAGTGCGATGAAACTGGCGTGCTGTGGCATAGACCAGATTTCCGCGCCACTAACGGAACGTCAATTTAATCTGTTTTCGGTGATAATTTCAAAGGTTTAAACCTATAGACTACTAGGTCGAGTACATTTAGACTTCATAGATTCAATTTAATTAACCAATTAAATTGAGCAAAGTCCTTTTTAGTCTTTGGTTAGTTTATTAGATTTTATTTATAAGAAACAAGTCAACACAAAGGGTTAGTTTAATCACAAGTAAGGTATGCGCAAGTAAGAGATGTACAAGTAGTCAAGTACTCACAACATGATGCAATGAGTTTGCAACCTAACCATGGCTCTAATTCTCTAAGGTCTAGGATTATGGTGTCCAAAAGGGTCCATGGTTATGAGTCCAGATGCATCGCGCGGAAGCCTTACCTTAGAAGGGTTGGCACGATGGATGGGACCCCGCAAGTTAGTCTTGCTTCCATGGTTTGGTGAATTCACAATCTCGGATGCACCCATTGTTGCATGGAGCGTTCATTAGGAGTGGATGGAGCATCAATTCCTAAGGGCTAAAACTACATGTAGAACACATATGGGTTAAGAAATGTCAAAAAAACTCAATTAGGAAGTAAAATCGGCAAAAAATACTAGAATTAGTAAAAACACAAAAGCAGAAAATTGGCGCAATATCGCGGGAACTCAGAACGAGAAACCAGAGACTATCGTGCCACGATAAAGTTGTCCTTTGGCGATCATCGATGTCGCCTAGCAACAGTCCCAGCGCGTTGCGGCAATTCTGCAATTCGACGTTTTTTCCGATTTTTCGTAGCATTAATTCCATTTTAGTTGTGAGAGATATTTCCGGCTTTTCCTACGTGTAAATATCCTATGTTTTTGACATATCACAAATGGTCTTTCCAATGCGAACCTTTTTATGCTTATGCCACAATGTTAATAAAAATTACGCACAATCCACTCATTCTAAACCAATTGTCAAAATAAATGTTAGGACTCAAAATTAGAAATCCTCCCCAGGGGAATTGCCAAAAAACTGTAGGGAATTTTTCAAACTCAACTTTGAGCACCACTGTGATCATGCTTTTAGGCATGGTGGCGTCCATAGGGAAAGAAGCTAGAGATAAAAGATTCGCCAACAAGTCAAACCTAAAAGAGATTGAACCCACCCTAAATCGGCCTCTACTTAATTCTTATGATATTCATGTGCGCTTTTCAATCAACATACATACATCAAATTAAACCTAAGAATGTTTAATCTACGTTGGTTGATTATTAATGCCCAATCAAATCTATTATTGGTGATCACTTGAATTAAAATCATATTAGCCTAAATCATTATTAATTATCTTATTTGGCGTGATTTCAAGTACAAATTCCCTTTAAACCTGTAAGAAGGGCGTGATCAAGCAATAACAATCAATCATGAATAATTAAGCTATGTATATATAATTGACACAACAACCATCATCATAATAAAAAAATATGATTAGCAAAATCCTAGGCATGATACTAAACAGATTAATAACAAATCCTAGCATGTCACTAATAATCAAAATCAAAGCATTATCCTAAACATGATACTAGAAACATTATAATTAATATCCTAAACATGATACTAGGAATCAAAATCAACATATTAACATGATACTAGGAATCAAAATCAAAATTCTAACATGATAATAGGAATTAACATAAGATTCTAAGTATGATTTCTATATTAATAGAATTCACACGTTAGTAAACTGCAAAAAAGATTAAACAAAATAAATAAATCAAATATGAATTGAAATATAGATTTGGGACCAAACCCCCATAACTATCAACCTTTCACGTCGAGGAGGGCTAGAAGTATTCGAATCTCGTGATGGAAGTATGGTGTTTTATCAAAGAGAGTATCAAGGATGTGTGTTTAGGCTTGGCTAAGAAAGAATCAAAAGAGAGAGAAAGAGAAAGTATTAGAGAGGGTATTGATGATGATTGTTGGTGAATGAAAACGGGGTAAAACGACCTCTATTTATAAGGAAAAAAGAGGGTTGAAGGATCAGAAAAGAGTCAGAATCCGAATAGGATTAAAACAGGTCTCATCGCGGCGCGATGGTACTGTCGCTCAACGATGGTTTTGAAAAAGATAGAATTCATACGAAATTTGATTTCCAATCGGATTGGGTTAACCAAATTTCCGTAAGTATTCTATTCTGACTGGGATTGGGATCATTGAAAAACAGATGTTTTATCCGATGTAAAATTGTTAAATCTTTATCTTTCGAAAACAGGATAAATTGGAACCTTTTGGAGGATTCGAGAAGCTCGTAATAAATCCTAATGGGATTAGGATTGAAAACAACCTTCTAAAGAATTCTAGAAGCTTGTAAAAATTCTTAATTGGTTTAGGAATGGGAATAAGGTAAATGGACCCTCCACATGATCATTAGGCCGCAGGCAGGGCTTAATTCGGGCTCGATTTAGTATTTTGGCCATAACTTCTTTGTTATAAGTTGGATTTGCGCTTATAATATATCGTTGGAAAGCTCTTTTCAAACCCCATCCAAATATAAAGTAATTGGACCGAGATCATAGACCAATATTGATTGGTTTGGACGTTTTTATTAATTGGACATGAAATAAATGATTTTCTAAGACACGAAATGAATAATTTTGGTTTAAAACATTTTCACAAGACTCTTCCACTCTTCACCGAACTCGATAATCAAAGACGTGAAAGGTACTCATCACTAGGTTTGGTATTTGGGAGACATAATCAGGTGTCTATAAATGCAAATGAATTCCTTCTTGTTCGGGAACCTCCACCATAAAACAAAGTTACAAAAAGGGTGGGTGTTTAGGACAGGAGAGTTTAATTTATGCAAAAAATATGAAAAGTACTCGATGTTTCTTCTGAGATTTTCTATGGGTTCAAAGCTCATTAATGATCCCCTATTATAGAGAATGATAGGATTAGGGTTTCGTTCATATAGCCCCAACAGGGGGCGCGCACAACTTTAGAATTTACGACGGCATCTATGCGCAAGTTTGTGAATTGCGCTGCTCGATGTAGCGTGATTTCTATTCTTGCGCGTGGTCGTATGGTAAGATTCGATTCAGTATCTTAAATAAATTCTGAATCTACGCGAGCGCAACTCTAAATGTCGCACTGGTGCGCCGCTAAGTTGTGCGTGACATTTGAGCGTGATATCTTCAGTTGTGCTCGGAGTTTCCAGCGATAGCTTAAGTTTTTTAACCTAGGCGTCCTAAATCGGCTTGAAATTAGGTTTAATTCATGGATTAAGCCTAATTATGATCAGGATTAGTTTTATTAAGCTTTGTTTCATTTAGTTTGGCGTCAAGCTAGTATATTTCATGTGTTTAGGGCTCAATTAGTAGTCCATTGGCTTTCCTCACTACGATCCAACACAAAGATGGAATTATATGTCGTTATTGCACTTGCGATCGGGACAAGAGACCAAATTAGATGCCTACAGTTAGCCCCTACTTTGATCAAGTCTAGTTTAGACGAAGATCAAAGTAGTTAAGGAAGTAAATTCAAAAATCATTCTGTAAAGTTCCTTATAGATAAAGAACCTTTTAGTAGTGTTGAGAATGTCAAAATTATTCTCGATACGTTAAATGTTGAAGACAAGTAGCTGCTAAAATCAAAGTAAATTGAGTTTAGTGCGCTAAAGATCGAGTAAAGGTTGTCCTAGGTGATGTCATTTTTATGAAAGGTATCCGTTTTAAAAAGATGAAAAGAGGATGACACCTTCTCAATATGGCATCGGTGCTCTAAAAAGTCTCTCGGTCTGTCATTGAGATTTTAGTCCGTGATTTTATCAAAAGAAAGATGACAAGAAGGAGTTGTAATTCAACATCCACAACCTAACACCTAAATAAAAGGTTGGCATCTGCAGCCAAAACAAAGATTCAATGTCTACAAGATGGAAATACACGTCTCAGGACTAGAGGCATGTATCCAAATCTAGTGACAGAGATGAAAATCGACAACACGCTCAGCATTTTTGTCCACAAGTAGAGAACACGCGTCTTAGGACTAGAGGCATATGTCTATATTGCACCTTAGCATTAGCTGCTCTTTATACAGGGTGTAGACAGACACTCTAACTGTCCGGTGAGGGAAGATCGTTTTCAAGCGTACTATATTTGCATGGTCGTCCAACCGGGGTAGCATTGCCCCATTAGTCGGCGCGCTGTGTCGACTCAAAAGCTAATACCTGGCCTTAAAAAGATTCTACCGCTTTTTACGAGAGGCAGATCACATTGCTAATGGAATTTTAAGCAGCACGTACGCGATATTATTTTACGCAGTATGTGAAAGGAATGGTGTCCTTCCAACAATGTATTCTTCCAATAGAGGGTTCAGAATTATTACAGAGTTAATTGTTTAGTAAGATCAAGTAATCGGAATGCCTAGGTGGAGGCCACTTCCGATCAGTAATATCAAGGTACAATTGATATTACAACTTAATCTTAACTGAACCCTTCGGGTCGAACCCAATCGAATCACCGATCTGACACGACGAATTAATCCGAAAGGATTTAATGAGTCGACAGAGTTTTACGAATACAAACGTCAGATATCGAGCCTAGGGCGTCAATGTCGAGCGTCAAAAAAATCACAAGCGACAAGTACGAGCGTAGCCGTAGCACCACAGTGGTCTAACCATGTGGATGCTAGGCTAGTTCGAGCTAGCATGCACCAAGCATGGCTAGGCACAAGCCTAAGCACACTAGGTGTGCTAGGCGCACCATCGCAGCCCATCGCACCATCGCAGCACAACACCATCGCATGGCTAGGCCAGTGCGTGTGTGCGTGTGCTTGTGCCTTAGCCTATCGCATCATCAAATCAAGCATGCCTTCGCATGGCACTGCATCGTTGCATGCATGCCTGGGTGCTAGGCACCATCGCAGGCCCCTCGCAAAAGCACAACACCATGGTAGGCCTTGTGTGCGTGTACGTGTGCGTGGAAGGCATCGCAGCAGCAGCATGCGAGTGTATGCAAGGCTGGTGCGTGGTGCGAGACAGGTGCGTGTGGCTGGGGAGGCAAGGGGCCAGCATGCGTGGCTCGCTAGCAGCACACATGCTGGCTATGCGAGCATGTGCGAGATAGGGTAGGCAGCAGCACCACGCATGCCTGTGCGTGAGTGTGTGGGATGCCCTGGCATCGGCGCCCAACGCCTAGCACAAGGTGTGGCTCACTAGCAGCACGCAAGTGCTGGGAGGGCTGGGTGATGCGTGCGTGCTATGGAGGTGCTGGGCAGCAAGGCAGTGCTAGCTGGCAGCCAGCCAGCCCTCCTTGAGCCGGTTTTGTGCTTGCTTGTGAAGACCAATCAAGGGCCTTGGGGAGCAAGGAAAATGGTCCCCCCACCTAGCCTTGGCCATCACTCATTAGCATGTGGTTGTGCCACTTGTCGCAATGTGATTACGTTGATTATTTATTTAATTTGGAATTAAATAAATTGTTGATTTTACCAACTCTCCCACATTGATGGGAGATTGGAAATCAAGGGTGCTCTTCCCTATAAATACCAAAGGCATGGGTATTGGGAAGAGATAACCTTGAGTGGAATTAAAAAGGCAACTCTTGTAATTAGAGTAAACCTTTGATTCGTAAAACTCATAGTTTTATTTGTTCGGGTCTTTTCTAACCTTCAAGACTTGGGACGCTCGGGTCGGGTCGAGGGTACGATCCGTCGGAGATCTCGTAGTTTCGGGATTTTGAAGTAAGAGCTCTTCGGGAGCGAAGCACGCAACAAAGGTATAATTCATGTTCTTAGTCTTGCTTAATTATGTTTATTATGCTTGTTAATTGCTTTAATTAAGGGGCGGGTCTTGGGGGGTTTCCTTTCGCGTAGTGTCGGGTCACTACGAAACCCTACAGCGGTATCGGAGCCATGCTCCTTTTAATTTTTGCAATTACTTATTAATTAAGGTGTTTTAAATGAGTTTATTTTTCTGGTTCATGTTCTTCTAATTTGATTAGAAGCTCGTTTTAATTATTTTAAAAACTCGGTTTTATTCTCGATTTGGCTGTCGAAACCAGATTTTGGCTCAAAAATAGTGAAATTTTAGTGGAATCGTCCTTCTGAAAAACCCATTTTTTCTGGGGTTTTTCGTTTTTCAACGAAAATTTTAATTCTTTTTAAGCCTTGATTAATGCAAGCATTACAAGGTTAGATTAAATGCACATTTGCATCACTAATCTACTGTTTTTAAAAATATCCTTAAGCATAATAATGGAGTTTTTATTAGTGCTTAAGTTGATATACCATTTTTTTCACATAAACTTGTTTTTCACAAGTTTTGCAAATATATTGCAATAAAATGTAAAAGCTTGTTGTGAACTTGTTTGGATTTTTCATGTTAAAGTTCCTATAATGTTAAAGTTCTAATCTTTAAAGTTTAAATGATTGGAACCCTAACCCTAAATTCCATATTGAACAAAGTTTGGATTTTTCATGTTTGATTGATTAAAATCCATCAAGTTCAAATAATTGTGAGTAAAATTTGATTAATCTTCATATTGGAAGATGTAATCTTGGTATTTTACACAAGTACGAAAGTTGGAAATTTTTTTCATTAGATGATTAGTTTATTTTTCCAAACTCCCATTTGTCAAATCCATTATTAATTTTCATATTGGCAAGATTAATTATGGACATAGCTCATTTTTTTAAAGCATAAAGAAAGACCTAATTTTGTTCAAAAATAATTTTTTTGGATAATTTAGGCTTGTGCAACAATAAAATTAAATTTATTTAGTTTTAATTTTAATTTCCCTTAACTTGATTCTTAAATGTAATTTAGAATTAATCATGTCACACACAAATCGGAATTAAAATTCCGAGGAAATGCACGCAAATCAATGCAAAATCGCAAGCGTCACCAAGGCCAGCCGGGCTGCCCAGCAGCCCACATGTAAGCTGCCTATGGTGCACGCAAGGGCATTGCACCAATGCGCGTAGTTGTGTGGCAGGGAAAGTGCTGAGCGCACTAGCATAGGCTTGGCTGTGTGGCTGTGTGGAGTGCGCGCATGCTTGCTAGCATCAAGAGGGGCCAGCCCAACAGGCTAGATGCTCGCAGGCACCAGTGTGCTAGCAAGCATGCACAACATGCAAGCAGGCAGCTGGCGCTAGCAGCAGAGCATGCTGGGAATAGCGTACCTCGCCTATGCACCAGGCCATGGGCTGCCTAGCAGCCATGGTGCGCACCCTCAAAGGGTTGTGTTGGGGCAATTTTGCTTAAAACTTGGGCTATGTTTTTTGCATTATCTCGTCTTTTAAATATTTTTGGTAATTATTTTAACAAGGTTAAAAACCTTGATTTTCGGTTTTGCAAAATTTTGACAAATTTTGGGTTATGCCAACTTAATTAATCGGATTAATTAAGTATGGATGCGGAATTTAGTGGGAGCTTATTTGATTACGTGAGCATTTGCGTTTAGAAATAATGGATTAAACAACTTTGACTAGTTTTAATTAGGCGCATTAATCGGATTAACCACCTAAGTTACTTACTAGTTTTGTGTGTTTAATTATGTATTTCGTAAAATTGCAAGGGCCATTCACATATAGTGAATGGATGAATGGAAGATTGTTTTCAAAACAGGTTATTGAAAATGGCAACTATTGGGGCTCGACTAGGATAGAAAATACGGACTGCGTTCCGTTATGTATTTTTGTAAATCTAAATACGGTCTGCGAACCGTTAAGTATTTTTATACTATTAGATTAATCTTAGTCGTTCTAGCTAGTTTATTTTATTTTGGCCAAGATGTCTCAAGACGGCGTTTCGATGAAGACGAGCCAATATGAAGACCCATGGAAATTGAAGATTTCAAGGGGTCATGCTAGTTGCCAAATACATCTTTTTATGCTTTATATATTGTTGTTATATATGAATGTTAGATGCATGTCTAGGATTTCTATATGTTGCGACGATTAGTTAAGTTCACTTAAATCAACCAACATAGAAACCCTAGGTCCCTTAATAATATTGAGCTAAAATTTGTCGTTCCAAGAACAACACTTACCGAACTTATGCGCGTACGTGATAGACTACGCCAAAGCGAGACATCACTACTTCCCTAGGAACGTAAGGTATACTAGGTATACAAGTTGTCTTGGTTAAACTCAACGATATCAGTAAGGAGTCCTTAGATGTCGTTGCAAAAGAGATAAAATTTCAAGGATGCATTAGATGCGACATTTTATCAAACCGAGAGTAGCTTTGAGCTATTAGCAATTGGATTGCTTACCTTAAGATATTTAATGATTAAGACAAGCCAAAGCATGCTTAACCATTTCTTGATCTTTGGGATATTGGAATCATTTTATTCTCGCCTAAAAGGGACAATTTTATAAATTCGTGGATAAAATGCTTAATTAGATTGAAAATATGTATAAACGTTTTAAATTTCAACTTATTGATTTATGAATGGTTTTTCACTTCAAATTCTTTCATTTGTAGAACCATGTCTGCAAGTAACTTTAACAACAACCAATTCTCTTTACGCTCAATTCTCGACAAGGAGAAGTTGAGCGGGCCAAACTTTCTTGATTGGCAAAGAAATTTGCGCATTGTACTAATGAAAGAGCAAAAGGAATACGTCCTTGATGAGGAAATGCCCGACCCTCCCAATGAGGAGGTCACTCAGGCTGCCCTTAACCAATGGCAAAGTGCCAATCGCAATGTCAAATGCATCATGTTAGCCACTATGTCTCCGGACCTTCAAAAGACTTTCTTTGAAAAGGATACGGCTTTTGAGATCATTTCTGAGCTTCAGAATATGTTTCAAGAGCAGGCCCAAACTGAAAGGTTCGAATCCCACAAGCAGATCCTTGAGAGCAAGCTTAAGAAAGGAGAGCCAGTCAGCCCGCATGTCCTCAAAATGATTTGATTATTTGAGAACATGGAAAGGCTTGATGCTGGGTATTCAACCGAGATGGAAATTGACATCGTTCTCCACTCGCTTCACAAAGGCTATGATCAGTTCAAAATGAACTATAATATGCATAGTATGGAGAAAACCCTCACCGAGCTTCATGGTATGTTGAAGCAAGCCGAGCAAACCCTCAACGATGAGGGCAAGCATGACATGCTCACGGTTAGGAAGGGCAAGCCATTCAAACGTCCGGGCAAAAAGAAGAGCTTTAAAGGGAAAAAGAAGAAGTTCCCGCCTAAGTCGAACTCTGCCAAGGGCAGCAAGGACAAAAAGGCAACCTCTTCTAAATCTGATTCCGAATGTTTCTACTGCAAGAAGAAGGGACATTGGAAACGGGACTGCCTCAAATTCAAGGAAGATAAGAAGAACGACAACGTTGCTTCTTCATGAGGTATTTTTTGTTATAGACTTAAACTTCGCTAGCAAAACATCATGGGTATTAGATACCGGATGTGGCTCACACCTTTGTTCCAATGCTCAGGGACTAAGGATAAATAGGAGGCTAGAGAAGGGAGAGGTCGAGCTTTGGGTCGGCAATGGAGCAAGGATGTCTGCCGTCTCTATTGGAACTCTCAGTTTGTCTTTGCCTTTAGGGCTTATTCTAGAACTTGAAAACTGCTATCATGTTCCAAGAGTGACCAAAAACATTATTTCAATATCGGCATTGGACGCCAAAGGATTCAAATTTCGAATCAAAAACAATAGTTGTTTTATTTATTTTGATAATGTTTTATATGGTAAGGCACATTCATAAAATGGTCTTTATGTGCTTTCACTAGACAACCAGGTTTATAACATCGATAATACTGCCAAAAGGGCTAAGACCATCGGGTCGAATCAAACCTACTTGGGGCATTGTCATCTTGGCCATATTGACATCAAACGCATCAAGAAACTTCTTCAAGAAGGTGTTCTTGACTCATTCGACTTAGAGTCGTTTGAAAATTGCGAAGGATGTCTATTAGGCAAGATGATAACACAACCATTCTCCAAGTTGGGAGAAGTGCAAGTGACTTATTAGGTCTAATACACACGGATGTACGTGGACCAATGAGTACACCCGTCAGACAAGGTTATTGATATCTCATCACCTTCACCGACGATTTTAGTAGATATGGCTATATCTACTTAATGTCGAATAAATCTGAATACTTTGAGAAATTCAAAGAATTTCAGAAAGAAGTTGAAAATCAACTTGGCAAGAAAATTAAAGCACTTCGATCGGATCGAGGTGGCAAATATTTGAGCCATGAATTCGACGATAACTAGAAAGAAAATGGTATTCTTTCAGAGTTGACACCTCCCGGAACTCCTCAATGGAACGGAGTGTCCGAACGGAGGAATCGAACCTTGTTAGACATGGTGCGATCAATGATGGGTCTTAGTGAACTCCCTATCTCCTTCTGGGGACATGCGCTACAAACTGCAGCACTAACACTGAATAAAGCTCCGTCAAAAGCTGTTGAAAAGACTCCATATGAATTATGGACTAAGAAACCTCCTAGGTTGTCTTTTCTCAAGATTTAGGGATGCGAAGCATATGTCAAGTGATTAATTTCGGACAAACTTCACCCCAAATCGGATAAGTGTTTCTTTGTGGGATACCGAAAAGAAACCAAAGGGTATTACTTCTACAATAAATCCGAGAATAAAGTCTTTGTTGCTCATGATGGTGTCTTTTTGGAGAAGGATCACCTTTCCA
Organism: Chenopodium quinoa; assembly: GCF_001683475.1. Taxonomy (NCBI): domain Eukaryota; kingdom Viridiplantae; phylum Streptophyta; class Magnoliopsida; order Caryophyllales; family Amaranthaceae; genus Chenopodium; species Chenopodium quinoa. The sequence goes on along the minus strand of NW_018743252.1, from coordinate 3,303,565 downwards.
AAATGACAAGTGGGAGGAAAATCAAACTCGACGAAGTTCGAGAGGACGAGCAATAATGTCAACCTGAGAAAATTGAAAATCTAGATGCTTTGGAAACATCTAAGAAGATTTGTCAGAATCAAACTGACAATGAAAATGCTCAACCGATTACCCTTCGTAGGTCGCAACGGCAAAGATCTCAACTAGACAGATACCTCGGTATCGTCTTAACTGATGATCAGGACATCCTAGTCATGGATGGTGATGAGCCAGCGACATACAAGCAAGACATGACGAGCCCCGACTCTGCAAAATGGCAAGAGGCCATGAGATCCGAGATGGACTCCATGTCTGAATATCAAGTCTAGGACTTGGTAAATTTGCCCTAGGGTTATACACCCATTGGTTGCAAATGGATCTTCAAAGTGAAGACAGACAAGGATGGAAATTTATCGATATACAAAGCTAAACTGGTGGCAAAAGGCTATAGACAAATCCACGGGATTGACTATGATGAAACCTTTTCACCAATTGCAACGCTAAAATCCGTCCGGATCATCCTAACGATTGCTGCATATTACGATTATGAAATATGGCAAATGGATGTCAAAACCGCCTTCCTAAATGGGATTTTGGAAGAAACTGTGTATATGACACAGCCAGAAGGTTTTGTCGATCCAGGCAACGCTGGAAAGGTTTGCAAGCTGAAGAAGTCCATTTATGTACTGAAGCAAGCCAACAGAAGTTGGAATCTGCGATTTGATGAAGCCATTAGCAAGTTTGGTTTTATCAAGAATCTAGATGAATCTTATGTATACAAGAAGGTCAGTGGGAGTGATATTGCATTCCTAGTCCTGTATGTCGATGACATACTTCTCATTGGAAACATCACAAAATTACTGGAGTCCGTAAAGGGCTGGTTGGGAAAGTGTTTTTCAATGATGGACTTAGGAGAAGCACATTACATATTGGGCATCAAGATCTACAGAGATAGATCTAAAAGGATGATTGGATTAAGCAAGAGTACTTACATGGATAATGTACCGGCTCGATTCAACATGGAGAATGCCAAGAGAGGGCATTTACCCATGTCCCATGGCATAACTCTCAGCAAGAAACAGTGTCCACAGACACGTGTTGAGCGAGAGAGAATGAATCAGATCCCATATGCTTCACTGATCGGATCGATCATGTATGCCATGATATGTACAAGGCCAGATGTATCGTATGCCCTGAGTGCAACGAGCCGATATCAATCGAACCCAGGAGAGGCGCATTGGACTGCGGCCAAGAATATCCTAAAGTACCTGAAAAGGAACAAGGATAAATTCCTGGTGTATGGAGGCCACAAAGAACTGGTTATTGAAGGTTACACCGACGCTAGCTTCCAGACTGACAGAGACGACTTCAAGTCATAGTCAGGGTACATATTTTGCCTAAGTGGAGGAGCGTTTAGCTGGAAGAGTGTCAAGCAGAACACCACTGTAGACTCTACAACTAAAGCCGAGTACTTGGCCGCTTTAGAAGCTGCCAAGGAACCTGTTTGGATTCGCAAGTTCATCAGCGAACTTGGTGTTGTACCCTCAATCAAGGGGCCAATAGACCTCTATTGTGATAACAATGGAGCTATAGTTCAGGCCAAGGAGCCGAGAGAACACCAGAAGGTCAAACACGTGCAAAGGTGATTTCACATGATAAGGGAATGGAAATCCGAAGGTGAATTCAGAATTTATAAGATTGGCACAGATGATAATGTGGCCGATCTTTTGATTAAACCGCTGCCTCAGGTGAAACACAACAAGCACATTGAGGCGATGAGAATCAAGCATGTTGGAGACTGGCTTGGAAATTCCCTGTACATGTGTTTTAATTAAATACGATGTTTAATGTAAGACACTATAATGAAACCATTCATTAATGGAGTAATTAATTTTGTGCAAAATTATCATTCACTCTATTACAGTTTAATTGTGGTTTAGAATTAAATAATGAGTCCATTCGATTTACGGAAATATTCAAAACAGGGTATCAAGACCATGTCTTGGATAAAGAAACACCTGTTAAATGAACATAGAATATTTAAAATTGAAAAATGTCCCTAATCGAGGTCATCTAACAGATGGACGATTGGTGACCGCCATAGATTAGTGTGTAGTATGATTTACAACACCGTTTCTTGTGCTGCGAGGACGTGACAGTCATAAATCATTTACACAGGTACAGTTTGGAATTGTGCTGGATAAGACCTATGAGAGTACTTTAAGAAATTTCAAAATAGTCATAAGTACATTTCTCATTATGACTATCGGAACCTGTTTCCTCCGACCATGAGTATTGTGAAGTTTTCTTGTTTGAGTACTAGACTCTTTGATGTTTTCTAACGTCTACCGTAACTGGATATCATAACGGGAACACTCGGGAGACTAAGTCCTCTTAGTAAGAGGAACTTACAATGCAAGACCGGGATTGTACCCCTATTAACAATAGGGAAAATGTTTTGTTGTTTACAAGGCCGCTCGAAGAGCGAGACTGTGAAAATGCATGGTCGTGCTAAGATGAATTTTAGAAATCATCTACATATTAACAGTCGAACTCGGAGATCGAGAAACACTTCTGAACGTAATAAGGATGACGATGAATCTTACCTTATAGTTCACGAAGAAACATTAAGAGACATAGGAAATGGGCTATACACTGTATGTACAATTGTCTAGAAGGACAAGTGGGAGATTGAAAGGAATGGTGTCCTTCCAACTAGTGTATTCTTCCGATAGAGGGTTCAGAATTATTACATAGTTAATTCTTCAGTAAGGTCAAGTGATCGGAATGCCTAGGTGGAGGCCGCTTCAGATTAGTAATATCAATGTACAATTGATGTTACAGCTTAATCTTAACTGAACCCTTCGGGTCGAGCCCAATCGAATCACCAATCCGAGACGACGAATTAATCCGAAAGGATTTAATAAGTCGACAGAGTTTTACGAATACAGACGTCGGATGTCGAGCCTAGGGGGTCGAGGCCGAGCGTCACAAAATCACAAGCGACAAGTACGAGCATATCCGTAGCACCACAATGGTCTAACCATGGGGATGCTAGGCTAGTTCAAGCTAGCATGCACCTAGCATGGCTAGGCGCAAGCCTAAGCACACTAGGTGTGCTAGGCATGCAATCGCAGCCCATCGCAGCCCTAGCATCATGCCAAGGCGCTATCGCAGCCTTAGCACAGCCATCGCAGCCTGGGCGCACCATCGCAGCCTAGGCGCACCATCGCAACACAGGAACGTGCTTGCCTGGATGCCTAGGTGCACATGGTAGGGCCACACACGCACCAAGCACAGCCATCGCAGTGCTAGGCACTGGCGCATGTGCATGTGCTTGTGCGTGCCTCGCACCAAGCACAACCATAGCAGTGCTAGGCACTGGCGTGTGCTAGTGCGAGGATGCCTGGCAGCATCGCCCAGCACGCATGCTAGGCCCTTGCGTGTGTAAGCTCGCTGGCAGGGCTAGCAAGGTGTGCGAGGCATGTGCGTGTGCGAGAGGTGCAGCGAGGGATGCGAGTGTATGTGCGAGGGTGGTGCGTGTGGCTGGCGAGGCAAGGGGCCAGCATGCGTGGCTCGCTAACAGCACGCATGCTGGCTATGCGAGCATGTGCGAGAGAGGCGAGGGCCAGCACCAGCGCCAGCAGCTAGCAGCACCTAGCACTGGCATGTAGTAGCAGCACAAGCATCGCCCATCGCCAGCACGCATTGCCTGGCTGGGGATGCGAGGCTGCTGGCTGGGCTGGTGCTAGCTGGCTGGGCTAGCTAGCGTGCTAGCTGGCAGCAGCACATCAGCCCCTTGTTTATGGCGGTTTTGTGAGGGGTGGGGACCAAGGCTTGGGAAAAGTCTTGGGGAGCAAGGCAATGGTCCCAAGTCTTTGGAAATAAATTAATTATCAAATTATTCATTCTCCCACATTGGTTGGGAAATGATGTTCAAGGGTGAATTTCCCTATAAATACCAAAGACATGGTATTGGGAAATACACAACCTTGAGTGGAATTAAAAACGCAACTCTTGTAATTAGAGTAAACCTTTGATTCGTAAAACTCATAGTTTTGTTTTGCCTGGGTTTTGACTAACCTTCAAGACTTGGGACGCTCGGGTCGGGTCGAGGGTACGATCCGTGGGAGATCTCATAGTTTCGGGATTTTGAAGTAAGAGCTCTTCGGGAGCGAAGCACGCAACAAAGGTATAATTCTTGTTCTTAATCTTGTTTGATTATGTTTATTATGCTTGTTAATTGCTTTAATTAAGGGGCGGGTCTTGGGGGGTTTCCTTCCGCGTAGTGTCGGGTCACTTCGAAACCCTACACATTTTCCTCTAATTTATTTTAATTAAAACAAAATAAAATTGCAATTCAATCAACAAGGTACAAGTGACACAAGGAGGGAGAGAGTATAGGTAAGGACCACCAAAGGGGGGACCTATATACCTTGCTTCCCAAGCCAAGCACCAACCATTGGTCCCCACACAAATAACTGACCACCTCACCAAGGCTGCCAGCTGGCGCCTAGCACCGAGGCTGGGCTACTAGCCATCCTGCCCACGCACATGCGCAGCCACACAGCCAGCCAACGCATGCATCGCTGCGATGCTATTGCGTGATGCTGCTTGGTGTTGCTTGTTGTGCGACTGGCAGGGGCTTAGTTGTGCTCACTAGCAAGCATGCTAAGCTACACACACGCACACACAGCACGCTACTGCGATACGTGTGCTTTGCGAGTGCATAGCTTGGTGCGAGGCTACAAAGAGCTGGGTGCTAGGCCGTAGCATGTTAGCTAGAACGCAAGGTATCATGCCTGCGATGCTTGCAATAGAAAGGCCTAGATAGCACTTGCGTGGTGCTGGCCTTCTGATGCTTGCGGGCTAGAGAAGGGCTTGGTTCTTAGCCTAGCATGATGCGATGGCTGGCGCTGTTGGCTAGCACGCCGAGCCATGCACAGCCACACCACACACACGCATGCACGCATCTTGCGATGCTAGTGCCATGCGATGTGCGTGTGCTAGGGGATGCTAGGCACCCATGATACGCATGGGTTGGTGACCTCGCCTAGCCTAGCACTCGCATGTCTAGGCCAATGCAAAGCTCGAACTTGTCGCTTGCTTGATTTCACGTCTCGTCGAATTCTAAATTCGACTCGACTTGCGATGCTCGGTCTCGACGCTCTAAGCTCGATATCCGACGTCTTTGTTTGTAATACTCTAATGACTCATCTAATCCTTCAGATTGATTCATCGATTCGAATCGGTTATTTGAATGGGGTGCGACTCAAAGGGTTCAGTCTAGATTCATCCGTAATATTAATTATGCATTAATGTTACTGATAGGAAGCGGCCTCCACCTAGGAATTCCGATCACTTGACCTCACTGAAGAATTAGCTTTCTAATAATTCCGAGCCCTCTATCGGAATAATAAACTTGTTGGAAGGACACCATTCCTTTCACACCTCCCATGGTCATTTTATGCATATTTGAGCTCTTCAGAGCTATTTTTTGTACTAATGTGAGGTTCCGAGTGTTTTATAAAGTTGGCATTTATTTTATAGTAATTTTTGGATTTTTGGTGATTTCTAAAGCTTTTCTAGCCACTACGAGATATCATAGCTAGGATCAGATTTATGATCGTTAATCATAGCCCAAGATCGAAGATTTTCCTGACTAAGGGCTTGGTTTGTGGAATTGGTCCAAACAATGGACAAAGGAAGAAGAAAGAGTTAGGCTAGTTAAAATTTGAGCCCAAACCGAGAAGAAGGACCGACCTAGAAAAAAGACCAGGCTCGATCTGGCGGTTTATGCCCGATCAGGTGAATGCTCAGCAGTAGACGGAGTAGAAAAAGGCGGGCCCAATCGGGCGGCCTTATGCCTGATCAGGCGCGTTTTTTCCATAGTAAATTTGGAGTGTTGTTTCTTGCTTTTGTTGAGTTACTACTTAAACACTTTTTGAAGCTTTTGTTAGATATGTTTTTTAGATTGTGATTTCGTCATTAAGATTTTTAGAGAGAATTTAGTTGAGATTATTGTTGAATTTAAGATTTCCCTTTTAGTGCAATTTCAGTATTTCCTTCATTCGGTATCATTTTCTCATCTCTTTTATTGCTTAGTTAATTGCTTTGATTATTATTGTTTTGATTTCAATTGCTTTGATTTTAATCATGCTTAGTTTATTTGCTTTAATTAGTTTAGATTTAATTATGTGTGAGTAGTTTAATTCTAGGGTTCTTGGGGGATCCATAATTAATATGAAGGGATAAATTATTATTTATTTGACTTGATTGTAAAAGTATAGCAATATTGAATTGATGAATCCAGCAAATGTTAATTTGATATTAAAGGCTATTTTCAATAGGAACTTAGGTCTAGTAATTTTAGAGAAGCCTGTTAGATCTATGTTGATTAATAAATTGCGAGAACTTGTACATGATAATCATGTTATTTGCAATATCCATCGTTAATTGTTATTTTTATCCTGAAGTATTTAATTTATTATTTGTGAAACTGTGACCCTATGCTTTTTATTATTGATTATTTACTTAGATTAATTCACACAACTCTTTCTTGTTCCCAGATAATTTTATTTATATTAATTTATTAGAAATAAAAGAACATTAGTTCCCTGTGGATTCGACCCTACTTCCCTATCTGTTTTAGTTAGTGGACTTTAGGATACTTTTGATTAGGTGATACGACTTTAGCCTGTCATAATTTGGCGCCGTTTGCGGAGAAACAATTTTATTTTTATTTCTGACTATTTTTTGTAGTCAAGATTATCTTTTTTGTCTCAGAGAACGATGTTCTTTCGGACAATTTCTCATATTTATTTGTTTAGCTCTGTGTTTATGCCCAGTGGTTTTAGATCAGGTTACATTGCATTCGATCCTAAAATCGAACGTTTTTTCCATAAACAAAAGAATCTGTTTAGACAAGTACGAGATAGTTTCGGGGGGTAATGTACCTTTGGAACCTCTATCTGATACTAGTGACACCGGTTCATCTACAGAACAAGAATCAGACATGTGTACTCCACCACCATTTCCACCTCACAAGCTTAGCAATTATTCGCACCGTTCCTTAGAAGAGCTCCCACGTATTGCCCCTTCACCGGATTTCGCAGGGGGTGCCATTTGAAATTAAACCCCAGTTCATTAGCATCATAGGGAGGAAGCAATTTATTAGAACTAAGAATGAGGATCCAAATCTTCATTATCAAGATTTATGCCAATATTGCAACACCATCAAACACATTGGGTGACACAGGTTCAAATCAGAGAGATTGATTTTCCTTTCTGTTTATGTGGTAAAGCTTCATTATGGTATAATGGTTATAGAACTGCACTTGGTATTATTGTTTGGAATTCTCTTGCTTTAGCTTTTTACAAGAAGTACTATCCTCTAGAGAAGACATCTCTACTTCGAAGTGCAATTCTAAATTCTTCCCAAGATGTGGACGAGTCCCTATATGAAGCTTGGGAAAGGTTCAAGGATTTGCATAGAGAATGGCCATATCATGGGATACCACAGTGGAAAATAATCCAAGCTTTCTACAACGGTCTTGAAAATAATTCAAGAATAATTATGGATTCTACAGCAAACGAAAGATTTATGAATTTGGATGAGAACGTTGCTAGTAATGTTGCCGAGGACATGGCTATTCATAATTCCCAATATGGGAATCCTATAGGATTTGCAAACAAGCTAAGGGGAAACATCTAGTCAACTTTATATCCTTATTGTAGGTACATTGAGTGATATTAGCTAGAACATAGAGAATATTAATGTTTCTAGTTCATCTTTCATTGCTAATGTTTCTGCTATTAATAATACTAATCATGTTGTTTTGTGAAAATTGTGGTATTGTAGGTGTTAGAGTATAGGTTAATTTGCATATACAAGAGTGTAGGAGTTTTGTGGAGCAAGTTAACGTCTTTTAAGCTTATATGCAAAATAACCTATACTCTAACACCTACAACCTAGGTCTCCGGAACCGTCCCAATCTTTCCTATCGGAGTACCAATGTGCTGAACCTTCCACCTCAACAACCCCAACCACAATTTCCACAACACCCACCACTGTAGAAATACTACTAACACCCCAATCAAAGAGCCCCACAACAAACACCACCACCACCTTATGATCCTCACCTGTCTAAAATTAAAACTATGTTAGCTAATATGAAAAATCAGATGTAGAGTAAGGATGCACAAATTGGTTCATTAATTGTTCATAAGAAAATTATAGATGATCAAATTGCACAGATTTATTCTACTCTGCAAAATAGTCAACAAGTAGTCCTTCCATCCATTCCGGAGCAACCCACAAATCATGCGAACGACATTTACTTTAAGGAGTGGTTCAAAATATGATGGACCATCTATGTCTGAGGTTCCTAATACTGTTGTTCCTAATATTGCAGGGCCCCAGGGAAAAACTAAATCTTCTAATGATAAGTTGCAGGGTAAAACCCAAGATCAGACCGGAGAAATGCAGAGCACTGCTGTCAAGCTACCATTCCCAAATCGACACCTTAAGAGTAAGTTGGATAAGTAGTTTGGTAAGATCTGGAGGTTGTAAAAAATTTGTAGGTAACAATTCCTTTCACATAACTAATTACACAAGTTCTTGCTTATGCTAAATTTATGAAATATATTTTGATAGGAAGAGAACCTTTGATGAGGTAAAGGCTGTAGCTTTTACTGAATAATGTAGTACATTGTTACAAAATTAATCTCCACCAAAACTAAAGGATCCTAGTAGTTTTTCTATACCATGTCATATTGGTAATATTTTCATTGATAAAGCATTTTAGGATTTGGGTGCTAGTGTTAGTGTCACGCCATCATATGCGTGTTCCAAGCTTAATATGGGAGATTTAAAAGTTACTAATATAAATCTACAAATGGCCGACTGTTCCGTTAAATACCCCTTAGGTGTTTTAGAGGATGTCCCCGTTAGAGTTGGTAAATTTTTTATTCTTATAGGCTTTGTTATTCTTGACATGGAGGAGGATAAGCAAATTCCTATTATATTAGGTAGACCTTTCTTACACACTGCAGGGGCCATAATTGATGTGAATAATTGAAAACTCACTTTATATGTAGGGGATGAAAAAGGGGATGCAATCCATCTTCATAATTAAATTTTTAGGTCAATGACGTAGGGAAAAAACTAGGTCATTGACTAATCCTCCCTAATTAAGGTTAAACAAAACTATTCTCACTTAACAAACCTAATAAATACAACTATAAAGGTAAGTCAAGGGTCGAACCACTAAGAACGGTTATGCACAAGTGCTTTCAATCTACGACTAAAGTTAGGTTGAAGTCATAAGTGAAGAATAGGGTGAACTAACATCATTAACTACCAAAACAAATAATCAAATAAATGAAACACTAGTGAATGGGGATCAACATATAAACAAGATAATTGCACCAATTTGGGAAGGTCAAGCCAATCATAAGTTGTGAGGACTAATGGTAAGAGCTATTAATTGGAATCGAAGAATCAACGCCTAATCGTTAAACTAGGTATGCACGCACTTTGAATGACAAACTAGGAGAATCACAATTCAAACCAACCAACAATTGGAAATCCTAAATCAAGTGGTCATGTCAAAAGGATTTACAATGCAATCTAGCTTAGTCATCAAGGCCTAATCAAACTAAAAACATGCAAACCTCCATTAATCAATTTAATTTCAACAATAAATAAACATTAATTCCCAAATGAATCACAATCCACCAATCATCACTAGAAGAAAAACACAAATGTGCACCAACAAATGAGCATCAATTTTTGAAAACCGTTGCAAAAAACACAAGGTAAACCAAATAAAATTTAAATGGCACCGGTTAACCGATGCCCTTAATAATTAAAGAAAACATGCATAGAAAATAGGGGCACCGGGTAACCGATGCACTTATAATTAAATAAAGAGAAAAACAAGCATTAACCCTCCTTCTGTGCGAATATATTCAGCTTTTTGCACCCTTTTAAATGACCACCGGTTCAAAACCGGTCCGCAATGCTGGTTTTGAACCGGTTCTCATTTGCATTTTTTTACTAGTGCATACATGCTTACCCAAACTTTAGCTAGAAAACAACTACTCACTAAGCTTCATCATCAAATGAAACAAGCAAGTAAATGAATTCAAGAACCAATCAAATGTGAATAATAACTAAAATAATTGAGGTTCAAGCAATAAGACTAAATCAACAATGAATTAAAAAAAAAGCAATAAAGATGAGCTAGAATAAGAAATGCTCATTGAATAGTAGAGAAGATATCCAAAGCAATTATCACACTTGATTCTTCAATCCATTCTCCATTGATCTTCCTCACTTTCTCTCTCTAAACCTACTCCTAATCTAAGCCTAATATAATCTCTCTCTAAAATTTTGCTAAAAATGAAGTCTCCAAAAATATTTCTAGCATGAAAAATAAAAAGAAAAGCTATATATAGTATAACTAACTACAAATAAAATAAGGCATAATCCCGAAATAGACCCTTCACCCTCTCACAAGAATGCACGCCCGCGATAAATTACGTGCAGAACAAAGACCCTCGGTGGCGCGCCTACAAAGACGACCTGCGCGCTCGCGCTGATGATGTGCGTGCCCACGCAACCTGGATCAAGACACCTCTTTGGTGCGCACAATGAAGGACGAGTGCGCTCCTCATGATACTCACAAAACATGGCAGTTTCAGAATGTGATTTGTAGTGGGTTCAACACCAAAATTTCATGCGAGCGCATCAACTAAGACTTAGAGTTAGCCATTACTTTGCTTCATGAGCTATCCACAAGCTATGACCTTGCACCAAAAGTCTCTTCCAACCCGGAAAATCATCGTGAATGGGTCCCGTGATTCTCCTTAGTGCTAGAAACAAAGAGAAATAAACAAATAAAAGAGAAAAGACGAAAATAACCACAAAAGTGAACGAAAACACAAAATAAGCATAAATAAAGAAACTAATGAACAAATGAATAAAACTAAGGACTTATTAAGAAAGAAAGCTTTAAAAAGAAGGTAAAAACAACCTAACAGACTACCCTATGAGTGCCATAAATGGCACACATTTGTCAATATATATTCTATCCAAATGTAGTCCATCTTTATAATAAACCTAGTCATCTTATTTTTATATTTGGACCAACTATTTCATTATTGATGTCCATAATTTTATGAAGCCCAAATCTACCCTGAATAATCTTACACTTTAAATATTCCTTTTAATTTTAAAATTCATCCACACAAAAGTCAAATGGTCAAGTTATTTTTCCTTTTAATTTTCCTCTTTTTTCTCCTTTTCTATTTTCCTTCCCTTTCTCCGGTTTTTTTTTTTCATCCTTGTTCACGTAGGAGCAGCTACTTCTATGGGATTTGTGGGGTTTCCGACCCACCTAACGTCCAGCCACTACTGTTAAGTTGTTGTAGGACAACCTTCCACTTCTGTGCATTCTATGCATTCCTATCCTCCATGGAACCTAAGAACCATGTTGAAGCTTTGACAGATGAAGACTAAATTAATGCTATGCAGGAAGAATTGAATTAGTTCGAAAGAAACAAAGTTTGGCATCTGGAACCTAGACTCGGTCAGCAAAAGACTATAGGTCTCAAATGGGTGTATAGAAACAAACTAGATGAGCATGGTATTATTGTTAGAAACAAACCAAGACTGGTAGTTCAAGGGTTTAATCAATAGGAAGGAATCGACTATGATGAGACATTTGCTCCAGTAGCAAGGTTAGAAGCCATTCGGTTACTTATAGCTTTTACTGCTTACATGGGATTTAGGTTGTACCAAATGGACGTTAATTGTGCATTTTTAAATGGGTTCCTTGAGGAAGATGTCTATGTGGAGCAACCTCCTGGATTTAAAAATCCAGAGTTCCCAAACCATGTTTACAAGCTTGTTAAAGCCCTCTATGGACTGAAGCAAGCTCCCAGAGCATGGTACGAAAGGTTGTCGAAGTTCCTTTTGAACAATGGTTTTAAACATGGTAAAATTGATAAAACTTTGTTTTTAAAATCAAATGGAACTAACATCTTAGTTGTACAGATTTATGTTGCTGATATATTATTTGGTGCAACTAAAAAATCTCTGTGTAAGTATTTTGCTGACCTCATGGGTGGAGAATTTGAAATGAGCATGATGGGTGAGTTAAATTTCTTTCTTGGTTTGCTAATTAAGCAAACTGAAGAAGGGATCATGATTCATCAACAGAAGTATATTAAAGAACTGATCAAGAAATATAAGCTTAAAAATGCTAAGATCAATAGGACCCCTATGGGTACTGCAACAAAACTTGATGAAGACCTATCTGGAACATGCATAGATAAGACTATGTACCGAGGTATGATTGGATCTCTACTTTACTTAACAGCTAGTAGACTTGACATATCTTTTAGCGTAGGTTTCTGTGCCAGGTTCTAAGGACACCCAAAGGAGTCTCAACTGATAGCAGTGAAAAGGATCCTTCGTTACTTAAAAGGAACTGACAATGTAGGTGACTTGGTTAATAGAAAGAGCACTTCAGGTATGGTATAGTTTTTACGACTGTGTTTAGTATCTTAGGGTTCCAAGAAACAAAACACATATGTATTATCTACAACTGAAGCTGAATATGTAGCTGTAGTAGCATGTTGCTCTCAAATGTTATGGATAAAGCAACAGGTTGGATATTTTGGTATTTTATTTGATTGTGTTCCCATTTACTATGATAATACTATAGGGTTTCGTAGAGACCCACTCTACGCGGAAGGAAACCTACCAAGACCCGCCCCAATAACTAAGGCAATTAAAGCATACAAAACATAATTAATACATAAAAGAGAAGAGGGATAAAGAATTATACCCTAGACGCGTGCTTCGCTCTCTAAAAGAGCTCTTACTTGAACCCCGCAAACGCAAGGTCTCCGACGGCTCGTACACTCGAACCCGACCAGATCGTCCTAAGTCCCGAAGGTTAGTCGAGACCCGAACAAAATATAAAATTTGGAGTTTTACGAACTTAATGTATTCTCAACAATGGAGATGCCTATATAGTTCCACTCAAGTGTATATTCCCAAAATCCCACTCAAGGGGTATTTATAGGGAAAAGGGACTTGAATCCCATTCCTAATTGTAGAAGTAATACCCTTTGGTTTCTTTTGGTTATCCCACAAAGAAACACTTGTCTGATTTGGGGTGAAGTTTGTCCGAAATTAATTGTTTGACATATGCTTCGCATCCCCAAATCTTGAGAAAAGACAACCTAGGAGGTTTCTTACTCCATAATTCATATGGAGTCTTTTCAACAGCTTTTGACGGAGCTCGGTTTAGTGTTAGTGTCGCGGTTTGTAGCGCATGTCCCCAGAAGGAGATAGGAAGTTCACTAAGACCCATCATTAATCGAACCATGTCTAACAAGGTTCGATTCCTCCGTTCAGATACTCCGTTCCATTGAGGAGTTCCGGGAGGTGTCAGCTCTTAAAGAATACCATTTTCTTTCAAGTGATCGTCGAATTCATGGCTCAAATATTCGCCACCTCGATCCGATCAAAGTGCTTTAATTTTCATCCCAAGTTGATTCTCAACTTCTTTCTGAAATTCTTTGAATTTCTCAAAAGATTCAGATTTATTCGACATTAGGTGGACATAGCCATATCTACTAAAATCGTCGGTGAAAGGGATGAAATATCGGTAACCTTGTCTTGCGGGTGTACTCATTGGTCCACATACATCCGTGTGTATCAGACCTAATAGGTCACTAGCCCTTTCTCCCAACTTGGAGAACGACTGTTTTGTCATCTTGCCTAAACGACATCCTTCGTAATTTTCAAACGACTCCAAGTCGAATGAGTCAAGAACATCTTCTTATAAAAGTTTCTTGATGTGTTTGACGTCAATATGGAAAAGACGACAATGCCACCAGTAGGTTTGATTCGACTCAATGGTCTTAGCCCTTTTAGAGGTATCATCAATGTTATAAACTTGTTTGTCAAGAGAAAGTACATAAAGACCATTTTCTGAATATGCCTTACCATATAAAACATTATCGAAATAAAATGAACAACTATTGTTCTTAATTAGAAATTCAAAACCTTTGGCGTCCAACGCCGAAATTGAAATAATGTTTTTCGTAACTCTAGGAACATGATAACAATTGTCAAGTTCTAAAATAAGCCCAGAGGGCAAAGACAAACTGAGATTTCCAACGGATGTGGCAGACATCCTTGCTCCATTGCCGACCCGAAGCTCGACCTCTCTCTTCTCTAGCCTCCTATTTATCCTTAGTCCCTGAGCATTGGAACAAAGGTGTGAGCCATATCTGGTACCTAATACCCATGATGTTTTGCTAGCAAAGTTTAAGTCTATAACAAAAATACCTGATGACGAAGCAACGGTGACGTTCATCTTATCTTCCTTGAATTTGAGGCAGTCCCGTTTCCAATTTCCCTTCATCTTGCAGTAGAAACATTCGGAGTCGGATTTGGAAGAGGCTACCTTTTTGTCCTTGCTGCCCTTGGAAGTGTTTGACTTAGGCAGAAAATTTTTCTTTTTTCCTTTAAAGCTCTTCTTCTTGCCCGAGCGCTTAAATGGCTTGCCCATTCTCACCATGAGCATATCATGCTTTCCCTCATCCTTGAGGGTTTGCTCGGCTTGCTTCAACATACCATGAAGCTCGATGAGAGTTTTTTCCATGCTCTGCATATTATAGTTCATTTTAAAATAATCATAGCCTTTATGCAGCGAGTGGAGAATGATGTCAATTTCCATCTCGGTTGAATACCCAACTTCTAGCCTTTCCATGTTCTAAAATAATCCAATCATTTTAAGAACATACGGGCTTACCGGCTCCCCTTTCTTGAGCTTGCTCTCAAGGATTTGCCTGTGGGTTTCGAACCTTTCAGTTTGGGCCTGCTCTTGAAACATATTTTGAAGCTCAGAAATGATCTCAAAAGCTGTCTCCTTCTTAAAGAAAGTCTTTGAAGGTCCGGAGGCATAGTGGCCAACATGATGCATTTGACATCCCGATTGGCACTTATCCATCGGTTAAGGGCAGCTTGAGTGACCTCCTCATTGGGAGCGTCGGGCATTTCCTCATCAAGGACGTATTCCTTTTGCTCTTGCATGAGAACAATACGCAAATTTCTTTGCCAATCAAGAAATTTTGGCCCGCTCAACTTCTCCTTGTCGAGAATTGGGCGTAAAGAGAATTGGTTGTTGTTTGAGTTACTTGCAGACATTGTTCTACAATTGAAAGAATTTGAAATGAAAAACCATTCATATAATCAATAAGTTTGAAATTTAAAAGCGTTCATGCAAATTTCCAATCTTATTGAGCATTTTATCCACGCATTAATAATTTAAACCCTTTTAGGCAAGAATAAAATGATTCTGAGATCCTAAAGATCAAGAAATGGTTAAGCATGCTTTGACTTGTCTTAACATTAAATATCTTAAGGTAAGCAATCCAATTGCTAATATCTCTAAGCTACTCTCGCTTTGACAAAACGTCGCATCTAATGCATTCTTGACATTTTTATCTCTTTTGCCATGACATCGAAGGACTCCTTACTAATATCGTTGAGCTTAACCAAGATCAACTCGTATACCTAGTATACCTTACGTTCCTAGGGAAGTTACTAATATCCTAGTCGGGTCCCACTAGTTGCCCTTTTTCTCAAAACCTGTTTTGAAACAATCTTTCATTCACCCATTCACTAATTGTGAATGACCCATGCATTTTACGAGATAATACAAGTAAAGACGCAAAAACTAGTAACTAACTTAGGTGGTTAATCCGATTAACGCGCCTAATTAAAACTAGTCAAAGTTGTTTAATAAATATCTATTACTAAGGTGCAATTTGTTCACGTAATTAGCTAAGCTCCCACTAAATTCCGCATCCAACTTAATTAATCCAATTAATTAAGCCGGCTAACCCAAAATTGTCAAAATAAAAAATTTTGCAATAGCCGAAAAATCGAGGTCTAACCTCGTTAAAATAATTACATAAATATTTTAAAACGGCAAAATTTTCGCAAAACGCACAGCCCGAACATAAGCCAAAAACACACCCACTCCTATCCTCGTGGGTTGCGCACCATGGCTGGCAAGCAGCCCACGGGGTGTGCTTGGTGCGTGGTGCTAGCATGCAGTGCCTAGCGTAGCATGCCACGCTGCTAGCACCAGCAGCCTTCCTTGCATGCTGCGCATGCTGGCTAGCATGCAGGGGCCTGCCAGCAAAGAGTGGGCTGGCTGGGGCTTGCTGCCATGCTGCCCAGCAGCGTGCCCAAGCACTCCAGCAGCCTAGGCCACTGCCCACGCATCAGCCCCTTGCATCCCTCGCCACACAGCATCGCATGCTCGATGCTCAGCCCCTGTGCGCACCATAGGAAGCCACATGCGGGCTGCTGGGCAGCCCGGCTAGCCTTGGTGACGCTTGGGGTTTTTGCCTCGATTTGCGTGCATTTTCTCAGGATTTTAATCGCGATTTACGTGCAACGTAAAATTAATCTATATTTATTTTATAATTAATTTAGGGTAAAATAAAAATAAAATAAGTCCAACTTAATTAAATTCAATTTTAATGGTGCAGAAGCCTAAATTTCCAAAAATTACCTTGGAATATTTTAGGTCTTTCTTGATGCTTAAAATTGAAAAAGCTATGTCCATAATTAATTTAACCAATATGTAAATTAATAATGGATTTTGAAAAAAACGGAGTTGGAAAAATAAATTTCCAACTTTTATACTTGTGTAAAACAACAAGATTACATCTTCCAATATGAAGATTTATCAACATTTACTCACAAGCATTTTAACTTCAAGGATTTTAATCAACCAAATATGAAAAATCCAAAATTAGTTTAACATGGAATTTATGGTTAAAGTTCCAATCATTTAAACATTTAAAGATTAGATCTTTAACATACTACGAACTTAAAAATTACACATTCACAACAAACATTCACACATTAATGCAATTTATTTGCATAATTGTGAAAAACAAGTTTATGTGAAAAAGAACATATCAACTTAAGCACATATTATAACTCTATAATCATGCTTAAAAGATATTTAAATTGCACTAGATTAGGGATGCAATAATGCATTTAATCTACCCTTGACATGCTTGCATTAATCAAGGCACAAAAGATTTAAAGTTTTCGTTGAAAACGAAAAAATCCTCAAAATAATGGGTTTCTGGTTCGAATTTGGCTTTTGGACAAGGCTCAAAGAGAGATGAAACTAATTTAGAACGTCAATTTCACCCAAAAAACACTATTTTTGAGCCAAAATCCGAGTTCCCAGGCTAATAATTGAAAAATACGAGGTTAAAACTATTTTAAAAACGTACTTCTAATCTAATTAGAAAAGCAAAAAAAAACAGAAATTCAATCTTCTTTAAAACACCTTAATTAATAAATAATTCCAATAATTAAAAGGAGCGCGGCTCCGATACCGCTGTAGGGTTTCATAGAGACCCACTCTACGCGGAAGGAAACCCACCAAGACCCGCCCCGATAACTAAAGCAATTAAAGCATGCAAAACATAATTAATACATAATTAAGAGAAGAGGGATAAATATTTATACCCTAGACGCGTGCTTCGCTCGCTAAAAGAGCTCTTACTTGAACCCCGCAAACGTAAGGTCTCCGACGGCTCGTACCCTCGAACCCGACCCGATCGTCCTAAGTCCTGAAGGTTAGTCGGGACCCGAACAAAATATAAACTTTGGAGTTTTACAAACTTAAGGTATTCTCAATAATGGAGATGCCTATATAGTTCCACTCAAGTGTATATTCCTAAAATCCCATTCAAGGGGTATTTATAGGGAATGGGGACTTAAATCCCATTTCATCATCAGTGTGGGATCATGTGCAAATGCATTAATTTATTTAATCCTAAAATAAATTATAAAGCAAATGCAATCACAAGGCAACAAGTGGCAAGAGGAGAGAATGGGTTAGGTGAGGACCATGGCCATGGGGGGACCATTGCCTTGCTCCCCAAGGCATGGCTCTAAGCCTTGGTCCCCACTCTCCTCAAACCGGCTTCAAGCAAGGAGTGAGCTGGCAGCCCACCTTGCTGCCCAGCTAGCAGTGCCAGCCTGTGCATAGCAAACATGGCCAGCACGCACCAGCCAGCACAGTTAGCCATGCGTGCTACTAGCGAGCCACGCATGCTGCTGGCTGCTAGGCGTTGGGCGATGCCTAGCATGGTGCTGATGTGCGAGGCTGCTAGCACGCTTCTCGCTGCTCGCTGCTTGGTTCTGCCAAGCGAAGGCACGCACGCAAGCAAGCAAGAACAGTGTGCTGCTGCGGCGATGGCCTACACGCACACGCACATACGCACAGGCCTAGCCATGCGATAGTGCTGTGCTATGCGTAGGCTGTGCGAGGGCTTGCGATAGCACCTAGGCACGCAAGCACGCATGCTGCGGTGGTGTTGTGCCATGCGAAGGCACGCATGCACGCAAGCACGCTGCTGCGCTGGTGGTGATGGGCTGTGCGAAGGAACACACGCTAGTGCCTAGCACTTGCGATGGTGTTCTTCTTATGCGAAGGCTGCGATGGTGCGATGGGCGATGTTAGAGCGCATGGCCTGCTAGCATATGCGCAAGCACCTAGCACGCCTAGCATGCTAAGCTTGCGATGAACTAGCCTAGCCTAGCATTCACATGGCTTGGCCAATGTGATGCTACGGCTATGCTCGTACTTGTTGCTTGTGATTTTGCGACGCTCGGTTTCGACGTCCTAGGCTCGATATCTGACGTCTGTGTTCGTAAAACTCCGACGACTCATCGAATCCTTCGGATTGATTCGTTGTCTCGGATCGGTTGTTTGATTGGGTTCGACCCGAAGGGTTTAGTTAAGATTAAGCTGTAATATTAATTGTACCTTAATATTACTGATCGGAAGTGGCCTCCACCTAGGCATTCCGATCACTTAACCTTACTGAAGAATTAGCTCTGTAATAATTCTGAACCCTATATCTGAATAATACACTTGTTGGAAGGACACCATTCCTTTTAAATACTAGTGCAATATGTATTTCTAAAGATCTAGTTCAACACTCAAAGGTCAAGCACATCAACATTGGGCATCACTTCCTTAAGGATAATGTGGAACAAGGCAATATTAAATTAGAATTTTGTAAAACTGAAAATCAAATTGCAGATATTCTAACCAACCCCTTGAACAAAGAAAGCTTTGAGAAATTGCGATTGGAACATGGTATGTTCAAGCTGACTTGATTGCTTCTAAAGTTCTAAGATATGGCAAAGTCAGAAATAATGTGAAATGAGCAAAAAGGACATCTAGCACAACCTTTGTGTGGTAAACATAGCTGAAGTGTTACCGTTGGTGAATTCTTAGTGGTTAGTTCACTAACACTTGAATGCGTGTATAATTAGTAATGTACAATGTATATGTGTAGAAACCGTGTTCCAAGTACATCTGATTTTTAGTAAATCTTATTTTTGGAAATTAATTGAAGTTAGAAAGAAAGGATTTTGTTAAAAATTCATCCTGATTACTTTTTGGAAAATAAATTGAATTTATTCAATTAATGACTGAACAATAAGATTATTCATATCCCTTACACCGCTTCATTAATTATAAAAGCATCTCTTACCCACCTTCTCACTCCACTGTCAAATCACATAAACCACTCCCAGTAAAAACCATCAAACTCTCTCAAAACCCGTAAATCTTCCAAAACATGGCGATTGAAACCTCAAGACATTCATCTGAAAAAATCCTAACAACACAACATTCTGAATTTGAAGAGACATCACCTCTAGCCATGGTGTTGTACAAATCTCCAAATATAGAAGACGAAGTTCCTAAAAACCCCACACCCACTACTTCGACCACCAAGAAAGGATGGTGAAGTGTCATCTACATCGAATGTTTTCAAAAGACTTCAAGAGTGGAAAGACAAGAAGGCTAAGAAGAAATCTTTAGAAAAACACATCAAGGAAGTAGAGTATTTTGCTGAGGGGGGAGTTCAATCAGAAACTAAGGATGATGCTATGGAGGAAGATTAGGTTTGGAGGATGTTAAGATATATGCTGTGAGGTATGTAGTTGGTCACATACTTGATTTAACATGGTGTAGAAAAGCTAGGTTAATAGAATTTCTTGATCTGTTGCGTTTCCAAAGTTGGGAACATATGCTGTCTAAATCATCAAATAATGTCATGTATCCAATTTCTATGAATGAGTTTCGATAAAAATTTCAGGTGAAACAGGGGATTATTTCATGTAATGTGAATAATGTTCCAATTGAGTTTTATGTTGAGAGATTAGGAACTATTCTAAAAGTTCCTACAAAATGTTTGAAGCTTACATAAAGAGAAAATCTAGGGTGAAAGTAGGAGACTATTTGTGGGGATATTGTTGAGTGTTTTGGAGGCAAAAGGGGAGTCAATATCATGAATCACAACAATTTAAGTCCCATGAATAAATTGTTGTTTAATTTGGTTAGGAAGACAATTTTGCCGAGAATTAAAAAGAAAAATGAAGACAGTTTGTTGGATATGACTGGTTTTCTACATGGTGAAAAAGATAAAAATCAATTTTTCATCCCTGATGTATCAACACTTAGCACATTGTGTTCCTAATAAGAATAAAGTAAGCTATGGAGCTTTACTGTCAACAGTGTTTGAATGTTTAGGTGTGAAGCTTAAGGGAAAGTATGGGGGATTGAAAGAGAAGGCTGAGAATGTCATCAATGAGGAAACTCTGCATGGAATTAGTCTAGCTATTGTAGATAGGAAGATTTAGAAGTTGAAGAGAATGAAAAGAAATCTACAACTAGTGGAAAGAAGAAGGAGGGAGCTGCATCTACTGAGCCTGTCAGGAAGAGCAGAAGGCTCAAAGCAGGTTCCTTTCCTCAAACCAGTATGAAAAAGCCCTTAGAACTAGATGTTGAAGAAACTGTGGTGACTGGGCAAATTGCAGAACTCATTGATAAGGTTGATCATGCTGAAAAACAGCTTAAGGAGGCTAATGGGAAGATTTAGAAGCTAGAGAGGTGCGCTATGGGTCTTGAGAAGAGTCTTAAGGAACAAAAAGTGGAGTTCTAGAAGATCATCAAGAGTCTGGAAGTAAAGCTGGATGCAAGCATTGAGCAATATAAGGAGGATAACCAGAAGATTCTTGTAATCTTGGGAAAATGAACCAGCCTACCTTTCTTATCCTTTCATAGCCTTGCCTTAGCTATTCTCTTTTCATCTGTTTATGTCATGAACAATTTTATTTTGTTTTGTTTTGGAAAACTTTAGTCTGTAATCGCTTAAACATGATGATCTTTTTATTTTCTATGCTATTTTGGAAGTTTGCCTATACATGTGTGCTTTTTGTGTTATGAAAGTATGTGCAGGATTGTGTGAAGGGACTAGCTAAAGGGAGCTAGTCAGCGCTGCCTTCAGTTTCCCACACTCAATGAATTGCTTGTGGGGGTTGTGACTAGATGTTTAATAACTTAGATTGCAGGATTGTTTGATAATGCTAAAAGGGGGAAAAGAGAAAGCAAACTTGAAAGTGGAAGTTGTTTTTGGGTTCCAGTTGATAAAGTATCATAAATTTCTTTGATACTGTGTATAAAGTAGTTTAGCTTCGTTTTGTTCTGTTTTTGTTTGTTTTTGGTTTAAGTTTTTTTTTCTGCTTTAGATTTTGTGTGTTTTTATTGTCTTGTTAAGAAATTCAAAAATTACAAAAATGCGCCCTTCTATTCTATTTAACTTTCCTACTCGAAGTTTGCTAAGTTTGTCATCAGCAAAAAGGGGGAAATTGTTAAAGCTTAAGAGTTTCGATGATGAATGATAAAAGAAAACTTTAACTAATGCAATTTCTCCAAGTGTTGTGATTAGAAAAGGTGATATTGACTTTGGAAGTGGAAGAGTAACCTGCTTATGAAGACTAAAGGAGATTGTAAGGAGAGTTAAAGAAAGTAGAAGAAGAGCTCTATAATAGAACTAACTGAGTTCCCTAATAGGAGCTTGACAGCAAGTTGAGAAGATTGACATGGTCTGCGTTAAAGACAACAAGTTCTATAAGAACATGGCCTACGAAGTTCCAACAAGGAGCTGAACAATGAACAATAGCTGGAACTTAATCCTGGTCTGCGTGAAGCCCAAGTATCCTTAACTTACAGTGATTGGCAAGATAATCCAGCTAGAGAATATAAGTTTATGTTAAAATTATTTTTCTATGGATTGTTGTAAATATGTTAGGAAAGTTTATGCATGGGATTTATTAGAAGCGTGAAAAAACTTGGCAAGCTTTAAAAATGAAAAGTTTATAAAAGATAAATTTTAATTTATGAAAAGATTTTTGAAAGATTTTATCTTATAAAATCCGGTTTTGCAAAAAGATATTCTTTTCATAAATTATATCTTTGATAAGTTTTCTGAAAATAATTTCTTCTCAAAAGATTTACATAAAACATGTTATTATAAAAACGGTAGTTTTATAATTTCTATCTCTTGAAAACCCTACTTTATATACGAGTACTTCTTGTATATAAAGTAGAATTCATAATTTGCACAACTTTGTGAGTTTATGTGTGAAGAATCTAAACAGAGCTCTAAAGTGTAAGTTTTCCAAGTATAAACTTTGTCATATTAGTTTTGGATTCCATGTGTAGCTTTCTAGTCACATATTAGTGTCAAAGAGTTTGTATTGTTTTGGTTATTGGGTGTGTTTGTTAAGTAAACTGCATACAGATTGTAGGCTTTTAAGTTGAAGCTGAGTGTGTGGGCATTCAGGGAGCTGAGTTTCGAGTGAATCTAAGTTAAAGACTAAGATTGGTTAGAATAGGGTTCTACAGTGTAGCAAGTTCAGTCTAGAACTTGTGAGAAAGGTCTGATTATAATAGGTTGTAACTAGGAGAGTTAGCCCTATTATAGTGGATTGATTTGGTGTTTGAAATCCCTTGGAGGGTCGAGGTTTACTTCCAGTTGGGCCCTGCAAGGTTTTCTCTTAAAATCCTGTGTGCTTTGCTAAGTTCCTTTATATTCTGTTTAATTTCGCAAAATTAGTCACTAGAAACTCACATACAATTCACCCCCCGCCCTCTTATAGCGTTCGTCTCAACTAACATATTGTTATTGTTTGAGAGTCAATTATAAATAACGTAATGCACCAAAACTCTTGGAACATAGATACCTTGAGTATGAACATAAGGGGGAATTATGTTGTGACTTTATATTTGATTATAACTTCTACTAGGGGTACAAGATGTTGTACATTTCTTTTTATATTATTATGCGCAGGATGCCTATCACTCTCAAGTGACATTAGTGCCTACTCGGTTAACTCCCGATGGAGTTTACCCCAATTCTTTGGGGAAGGATAATAAGGGAATAAATGTGTCGTCAAATAAATATCCCTAGATCAATTACAATTTATAAAACCTAAACAAACCTAATACGAGTATAAAGAAAGCATAAGGGTCGAACCACAGGGAACAACTAAGCTAGTCCGGGATAAGGAAATTAGTAAACTAAAGCCTAAGGAAACTAACAAGAGAAAGAAACAAATTGCAAACAAGAAATAAATCACTATGGGAAATGGTTTAGGCATAGCATTCACTCAAGCATGAACAAGGCATAGAAATTGAATTAAAGTGCGAACTAAGCATCTCATGTTCAATGATTCAAAGCACAATCTAGCTACCTATAGGAGTTAATTGAATTCTCAACTCAAGCGCAACTTACACTATCATCATAAGCAACGCGAATCAATGTACAAATCAAGCAAATCATCCAATGGACATTACTAGACTACACTGTCGTCATGTTCTAGTTTAATCCACTCAACTACAACAATAGATAAGCCTCTCAAATGAAATAATTGGTAGAACATGGAAAATAAAGAATTTTAATCACAAATAAATCAATTGCAAACCTTAAACATGCACAAGATTCAGCTACACCACCAACATCCCCTTAGTAACTTCGATTACATATTCCCATTAAAAATGTAATACGGTGATAAACAATAACAATAGAATAAACAATAATATTGGAAGCAATTTAACCATAATAACGTTAGTCAAATCAAAGCTTTATAATAAACCTAATCATGATACTAGCAATAAGAATAATAATAGGAGTAATTAAGTGAATTAATTAATCACGTTCCATGCTTCTTTAAATTGCTACATCATGAATAAAAAACATTAGTAACTTCAAAGAACAATAAATCAAATTGAAATTAAATTAAATTAAAGTCGAGTTGATTTGGTCCTAACCCTCAATCGGTTCTAGCTTCCACGTCTTGGTTTAAGTAAGGAACTTCGGGTATTGTACAGACTCCTTGGAGTGCTTAAGGAAGGAATGATGTAATTAGGAGATAGGGTTAAGGCTTAGAATGTGAGAGAGAGAGATGAAAATGTGTGTTGGTGCCCCGAAACTCGTGAAGAAGTCTCGTATTTATAGAAGAAAATGAAGGAGTGAGGTATAAAACCATAGAAATAAGGTGTTGTAGAAGAATAAAGCATCGTGGCATGGTAAACGTTGCCGTGGCACGACAAAATTACCGTGGCACAGTACTTTCTTTTTTATGCGATTATAAAACTTCTAAACTTTTGATCCGTAACTCAGAATAAGGCATATAATACATCGTTAGAAAGATCTTCAATTCTAATTTCCAACACAATTAGAATCAAGTCAAAATGTTTTGTAGATTTTAATCTATGGCCGTTTTAGTATAAGGGTGTCGATTTTGGGCCGAGTTTTAGATACACCATTTGAAATCTTATTTAAAGGCCTATCTAACCAAATAATATTTGGATGAAAATTATAGGGCCACAAAATCAGTTTAGCTCGGTTTTGTGATGTGAACACGAAAAGAGGAAAATAAGTTATCGTTTGGGGAAACGGGCTCAGAATTGGGTTGGTTTATGAAATGTATTGAATTGAATATGAATTTAAGCACTCCAAAGAATAAATAATCAACCCCACCAATAACGACGGTGAAAAGTTGTTCATCATCGGGTTTGGTTTTAGGGAGACATTTTTAGGTGTCTATAGTGTGCAAGACATAGTCTAGTTTTTACTTTGAGTTCCTCTTTTAACAAATAACTAAGCTTACATTTTTTCACAAAAAAAAGTTATTATACTCAATAAAGAATACTCATAATTTTCAATTTCAGTTACATAATAAATTGGCAAGGATTCAATCTCAATAATACTTAATCACTGATCGGGGGCAATAGGTCGTTACAATAACCCTAGATCAAATCTACAATTTTTACTCCTAACCTAGCTCTGTCAAATCTATACTAGATAGTGGCAAGTTAGGGTCGAATCCCAAAGAAATGGGGTATTGCACAATCACTGTGAAATCTAGAATCTATTTCAAGTGACAAAGGGGGGTATTATAGTTTGTTTTTGAGAAGTTCTATGATTAAACTATCTACCAAAAGAGACTAAATCAAGCCAAAAATAATGAGATTGGACTAGACACTCTAAATGAAGATGAAAAACAAGATTAAAAAGGTAATATGATCAAAAAGCACTAGGGAGAGGGGGTTCCAATCATGACCAACAAGACTACTATGAAAATCAATATGGATTCATGCCAAGGAGTACAAACTCTACTCAAAATAATTGATTCTCATGTAATTACTCAAAGCAAGTTGATGAAATCAATCAAACCTAAACTAGATCATTCTCATGCATCTAATCTAGGACTAAAATATTGGGACTAAAGGTGCATAACAACAACTCCAAGCATTTTTAAGCACAAATCATCAACTCAAGGCAAAACCCAATCAATAATCAATTGAAACTCAAGCAAACATGATTTTCACCCCCCTTCCCTAGCTAGAAATTTAAGCTAGAGAAAGGAAAATAACCATGACAACTAATCTAAACATGTATTCAATCCTAACACAACTTAACATGATTCTAAATTAAAGAGAAAGCAATGAAACAAGTACAGCAAGGAAACTTAATGAAGAAAACACTAAAAAGAACAATAAAACTAAAAATTAGAGAATAAGGAAAAGAGATTACTATTATAAATGTTGAGGGATTACCCAAACATGAAATAGTTGCAATAATCTTGAAGAAAACTTGAATATCTTGATTACAAAAATTGAAACTTGAAGACTAGCTATTTTCTCTCTCTAAAAGATGTTCATATTCTCTCTCTACAAAGTGTTTTTGATGTCCAATGGAATAGTGGATACATGAAGATTCAAGCCAAAGACTATTTATAGTCTCTTGTTAAAACAAGGCAAACGGGCATGGGAGAGGCCTCTCTAGTCGAGCTGCCGCACCCTCTCCTTCGTGGGTACGAAGTTTAGAAAACCTAGCTCACCGCGCCCGCGGCCCTCTGAGCCGCGCCCTCTCTAGGCCTTCTCCCAGCCATCTCCAGAAACTGCTATATAGCTCAGGATGCACCTGTCCGCGCCCGCGGCTACCTGTAGCAGCGCGCCCTCTCCTTTGCAGCATTTCCTCTTCCTTTGCAGCATCTCCTCTTCCTTGAGTAAGCTACCTTAGCAACTCTAACTCTGTATAGCAATCCAAAATTCGCCCATGAGTGCTAGGAGCTATCAAAACACACGAATAGAAGGTAAAAGGTAACAGAAAAGATAAAGAGGATGAAAAACACGAGAGAGAGCGAAAGTAACTAAAATAAAGGTAAAAACGGTAAGATGAGGTATAAACAAGTGACAAATCGGGGGAATTCTCCTGTGAAAAAAGCGTGAAATGGTGGCATGAATGCCACTCATATAAATCCCCCACACTTGCCTCATCCTTGTCTTCAAGCAAAATTAAAAAAAGAAAGACAAAGTGAACATTACAAAGACAAACACAACATGACAAGGCTTAGAACAGTAAATCGAGTTTTAGGGTGGACATGTGCTCCATTCGGACTCAAAAGGGTAGACAAGCACCAGAGAATACTAGTCTTTCTCAATTACACGATGTAAACACTCCCCAAGATGCCAATGGTTGCAATAGTTAAGCCTAAGCTAAGCATAGAGAACTAGTGATTCATTCTCCGCCCTAGTCCCCTCTAAAACGGTCTGCGCTCTCTCCACTAGCTTCAAATCATCCCCCTAGTTGGCTCCTCATAATTCCACGAAGGAACCGAAAAAATATTCTTTTTAAGGAGGTATAAAGTCATCCCGGCATCTCAACTATGCATGCTCTCTCCATAGAGTTGAGAACCATCTCCCTCCACCAGTTTTGACCACGCCCCCCTAAAGTCTAAGGGTCTTAATAGGGTTTTAATGACCTGACTGAGGTAAAGGTAGGGAGATCATTTGAAATAGTGGTGTTAAATCCTAAGTGAAGCAAGAGAATGGCCAACTCTCATAGACAAAACTCAAGAAACGACCACAACTCAAACGAACATCCATCATTTCGATTTCATTAGATTACTACCCTTATTCAAAGGGAAGGAACTTCAAAGCTCTCTTCTTCTTTTTCTCTTGTTTTTTTTTTTAAACTTCATTTGATCCTCTTATATTGCATCTTTCTTCTAAAACTTTTCTTGCATGTTCATATACAAGCTCAACTTTCAACACTTTGCTTCAAACCAGTTCTCCACATAATTTTTGCTCATATTCACTATGCTCACTACATTACCCTCACACACCAAATGCTTCACTAACTAAAAGGGTTGGTAAAACATAGGTCGTTAGGCTTGTAATGCGGTCAAGACAAGAATGGGAAACATTAGGCTCAAATTGGCTAGCAAGAAGGTTAGTGCAAATAGAAAATCAAATATGTAACTAAACAAAAGAAAACATAAACGAAAATGAGAAAAGGTGCCCTTTTCCTCCCGTAAAAGTGCTAGGTCACGATCTCGGGAGTTAGAAATCAACACAAGGATTAAGACACGCATAGTCGAGGATCCTAAAATGTCGCACAACAAATTGATGAAGGCTTGAACAAAATAAGCCTCACAAGGGATGAAAAAGGTAAGCAAATACCAACTAAAGGGCTTCAAATCCACTACGGGGAGTAACTCCATCTTACCACTTCCCATGAACTAAGGGTTCAAACGCCCTCACAAGTTCTTAACCTTGCTACCATAGCTAAGGTTTGTCTAATTCAACCAAAGGCAATCTCAAACCGTGCATCTCATCATAAAGTTAAGAAGAAACAAGCATTCTAAGGCGCATCATCAAGGAAATAGAGTCCAAATGTACAAGCAAATTCCAAAACACATTCATATCATCTTGCCATAATCATGTTTGTCACACAAAAAAGTGAAAACAGAACGAAAGAAGGAAGAAATCAAAGAGGTTAACACATGAAGCATATAAATCAAAATAAAACCCAATTGACATACAATGATCATTCGGTATCAACACCAACGATCCCGGGTTCCTTGGAACCAAATGTAAACAACCTCGAACCATTCAACTTCTTCCTATACTAATCCTTACCTAAGCACGCCATAAGAAAGAAAAGAGAGTGTAAAGGAAGGATCTCACCAAATGTCTCTTAAAGAATAACGAAGCAACCTTACAATTTACATGTCTCCAAAAGTTGCTTACAATTTCCTTCGAAGCTACAAAAGAGAGATATAAAAGCAAAACAAACACTATACAAAGAAAAAAAAAGTTAGAAGGAAAAAAGAGAGAAAGATCTATCAACTCAAATTCTTGGGCATAACCAACTACCCAAACTCAACTCAATCTCAAATCCTCATCATCATCATCATAAAAATAGACATCATCAACAACAAACAAAAACAATGCTACTAAGAGCTTACCAACAACACCATGGAATAAGACCAAATCAAACCAATCCCCTTATTGTTCTCATGAGTCCTTGGTGCCTTCCCCCACACTTACCCAAACTACACCCCTTTTGACTTCAAACAATCCCCACACTAGATAAGAGCATTGTCCCCGATGCTTCACATGCAAATGGAATGAAAGGGAGAGACCAAAAAGGGAGGGAGAAACAAACAGACCGAGGGGGGAAGACTATTGGCCACTAAGGCCGGCACCACCGTCATCCGCATTCCAACTATCGTATGAAAAGCCCAAGGGGGGGCCATGGGGATCCCAACCTCCGGTGTAACCGGGAGGCCACCCATTATGACCTTTGAAAAGGTCTAGTTGGGATGCGGTGTAACTGGTCAAATGGCTCCGGTTGAGCTAAAGGCAAGGGGTGAGAGGGATCAACATAAGGGTAGTTAGGGTAACCCCGGTAATCACTCCCACCCGAAACCCGGTAGTCATAATGACCGGACTCATTGGGAAAGTCAAGCCTTGGCACATTGGGGTCCAAGGGACCCTGCCAGTAAGGTACGTAGGTTGGTTGTCACCCCCCCCCCATGATGGCACGGGCCCTTGTTGGGCCCGCACATAAGGGTAGTTTACCGGGGAGTGACATCCCCACTACGTATGCTAGCATCGTAGAAGGCATTGGATTGGAAAAAATGGTGTTGTTGGGAGGCGATCATACCTTGCATGCCGAGTTGCATGCTCTTCATTTGGGCTCGCATTGCCGCCATCTCTTGATGTTAGTCAAATTGTTGTTAATTTTGTTGTTGTTGTTATTGTTGTTAGTGATGTCTTCCTTGTCTTTGTTGAAGCTGTAGTTAGAGGGATCACCTCCGCCTCATTCTTATCCTCTTCATTGGCATGCCTTTCATCATGACCTTCACCAACTTATCCCCTGTGGCATGACATTCAAATTGGCGAAGGTTAACAGTCTCTTTTTTGTTGAAATGTTGAAAAGAGATGGAAAGGTCCTTATCCCCCGTGGCATGACATTCAAAGGAGGCTAGGAACTCAAGAGTGGGCTCCTTTTAAGTCCGGTAGGTAGTTGTCACAAATGAGCCTAACCTAAGATTGTTGAATAGGAACAAACAATCGTCGTCTATGCCAAGCTTTGTTGTAGAGGGTTGGTGGTAGTTTTTTGTGGGTCTAAATTTCCGGTTTTGCAGATTGTCGTAGATGAATTTGTGATTTTTATTGTGGAATTTGAGGGGTGGCAAAGGTGGTGGAGTAGGTTCTTCATTTGGTTAGGAGTTTTCGGATGTTGAACTTTGTGGTTCCTTCCAACTTTTTCTCTTCTTTGAACCAAACACCATTTTATCAACACCAAATTTCAATCAAACACCACACAAATCACAACAACAAATCCCCTACTTCAATACTCCAACACAATGAGCGCACTTTCATAATCACCAAGCAACACCAACCAGCAATACAACTCAACACCAATTAACAAGGTCAACAAGAAATCAACAATCAACCATGCTCAATAAGATGAACCAACACAAAATAGGCATGCAAACATCAAAAAATTCCCACATGAAATTCACAAATCAACAATTTTCTCACCAAAAATTTTATCAAACATTTTAGGGCGTTTTTCACAAATCCACAATTTTCTCAATCCACAAATTCAAATTCAAAGAAAAACTAGAGTGGGAAAAAGATATATCAAGAATGAGTGCCAAAAACTACTCCAAATAGTCTTTTGAAGAAGAATTCCAAGCCACCTTCAAGGTACCTTCAATGGTGGAAATGCTAGAGCCGTTCGAACCTCGAGAAGAACACCGAAAATGGGGTGTTAAATGGTGAAATTTCAGACTTTGATGAGAAAACTTGAGAGAAAGTGAGGAAATTTGATGATTTTTGATGATTTTATGATGGTTAATGATGAGATTTTAAGGTGGAAAGAGTTAGGGTTTGGAAAGGATTGACGGTTTAGAGAGAGAGAGAAGAAGCAAAAATCAAAATAGGAGGAAAAAGTGTTTCGGAATTACTGAGGAAAAGGGATAAAAATTCGCAGGACCTCTTCGCTACGCCCGCGGGTCAGGATGTCGCGCCCTCTCCTGGGCATCTCCTAAGCATCTCTTAGGTAATTTATATCGAACTTACAAATTTATAATGATTCGAAACATCGCACAAGCCAATAACTAGTTATATTAACAAACATACCAAAGATAGGAAGGCGGTGAATGACGGAGATACAAAGAATTCAATCAATGTATCAAAGATTAGAAAAACACAAATTAGATTTAATTTGCAAATAAATAGTAATTATTACCAACTACCAACATTATGACCATTTTATCTTGTATTTAGTTTGTATTCAATATAAATATAAAATTTATTTAGGTTCATTTGCTTTACATTAAGCCATATCAAAATTGACTTGTACTCATTTGCTTTAAAAATTCATGTACTTAGTTACAACATTAACACAACTTTGATTATTAGTTAAACAAAAATTGATGAACATTGAAAGTTATAACTTGTAAGGAGTTAAGGGTACAAAAGGTGATTAAATTTTTCTAAATTTCACCTTTTATTCATTGGCACTTTTTTTTCACCGTTTGGTGATTGAGGGGCTAAATCCGGCAATAAGAAAATAACTCCCTTATAAAACTTGATCACCTTGTGTTAATAAGATAATCACAAAGGGTTAATTAATAGGAATTTAACGACTGCATTTACTTTTTTTTTACTTAAATCAAAGAGCACCAGTTATGACTTGACGGCTCTGAGTGACATGTCCCTCAAAGTTGTACCCCTTTTCCCATGCTTCACCCTCTCCTTCTTTTTTGGGTATCATTTATTCGAGTGAAAAAAAGAGCAGAGGATGTTCTCCATTTTCAACTTTTCACTCATTTAGAAATAAGTCCCTTTTTGGATAATTTTTGCACAACACTAACTACCAGTTCTAAAGGTACAATTTCGAATTCATCTATTTGTTGATTGGTCATAATTGTAGTTAGTTTTGTGCGTGAATTGTATGTTCATCGTTTGGGTTTGTAGAATGTGAAAAAAAATAAAAAAAAAGAACGCTTATTCAATTCTTATTTATTTTTTTTGGAATAATCTTATAATTTTGATTATGAACTTTTAGGTAAACAAATTATATGTTTGTGTGTGTGTGGAGATTGTATGCATGTAGTCGTTAATGTGTTTGAATTATGTGAAATGTAGTTATGTTAGCACCAAAAATCCAAAATTGTTTGTGGTTTTCTTAGGCTAGATGCTAACCTTGCTTTGGACATAGAAGAAATACTTCACATGCACATATTTCTTAGCCGCACCTATCAAGGAAACAGTTGTGAAGGTCTATAGTTGCATGAGAAGGCTCTGATTTTTTTAACACTAGAATCCACGAGTGGTTTAGAAGAAACCATTGGTCTAATAGGTGGTGTTTGGCTTATGACATCATGAGGCACAATGTCTAAAGCTTCCACAATGGCCAAGTGTAGTATTGGATGGAGTTCTTGGATGGCTTTTGTT
Source organism: Chenopodium quinoa (assembly GCF_001683475.1). NCBI lineage: Eukaryota > Viridiplantae > Streptophyta > Magnoliopsida > Caryophyllales > Amaranthaceae > Chenopodium > Chenopodium quinoa. Next base: position 3,271,298 of record NW_018743252.1, on the reverse strand, counting down.
GGTTGTTTGTAGAGAAAAAACCTGATTACAGCAAAAAGAGGAAGCGAGAGGATGCCAATCACCACACGGGTAGAAAAATAACATAAAGCCTAACAAACACAATATGTTCTAACAATTAAAAAAAACTTTAACAAAAGTAATATTTTTAAAAAAAATAACATGAAGCTGAACATAATAATATGTGCTTAAAATTGTTATATTGTATTTTGCGTGTACTATTATTGTTAAATATTTTTATTCTATCAAATATTCATTTGTTTAAATATATACTATATATTATATACTATATATTATATACCATATACTATATACTATATAAACTCTGGTTTCATGCTATCTTTAAAATTTTGTAAAATATATAAACTATATACTCCGTAATCATATCATATTGTTTTTTAACCTAAGTTATTTTTATTAAAGCACATGTTATTTTTTTAATATTAAACTTTGTTTATAAGAATAACATGACTTAATATGAGAATCACATATGGAGTTTATTAAAAATCATTTAAAGTTTAATTAATAATATATAAATTTAAGTTTATCATAATTAGTTTATAAATATAATATGCCTTAATATGCAAATAACGTATGAAAACTAACAATTAAAATTTTTAAAGTATCATATTCTCATCAATAAGAGCATTGACAACAGTGAGCAAAAAAAATCTCATGAGCAAAAATTATGGGTAAAAACCAAAAATAAACTACTACATCAATGAGCATTTCCAAATATGCTCATGAGCACAACCAAAAATGCACATCCTATGAGCAAAACACTAATGAACAGTAACTGTTGGATTCCACAACAAAGAAAAGTGGCAGCTTGTATTTTTACTTTGCCCACCCTCAAAATGACATGTTTTGGGTGTGTTAAAGAAGAACTAACCCACTATCAAAACACGTCATTTTGATGGGTGGGAAGTTAAAATTTATTTTTATTTAATGTGCTAAGTTCGTATTTAACTTTGTTTAATTGTGTGTTAAGTAAATTTGTATTATGAATTTTATTGACTTACCAATCTTATGTTATTTTTTCTTCGAATAATATGTATATTTACCAATTATATCTATTATTTTAGTAAAATATTTTCGTTGTTTTTGAAAATAAAACCATAATATATGACAATAATTTTACGTAGTGTTATTATATCCATCTTTCTATGTTACTTTCAATTTAAAAATAAATAAGTTTTTTCATAAGTGGTTGATTGATCGGTTAATTTTTTGTTACTTAGTTTTACTAAATATTATTTACATAATTGTTTAAATACAATTACATTTTAAATGTTTCAAAAATGTAATTTTTAGTAGTATAACTTCACTAAACAAAATATAATTAAATATAGGATTAATACTGTTTTTTAATCCCAACTTTCACCAATTTATTTTTATTAATCCCAACTATCACCAATTTATTTTTATTAATCCCAACTTTGGATTATTCCTCAATAATCACAACTTTAAGGTGGGTTATCATTCTTCATACCCAAACCGGTCAACAAAAATCAACAACCTTCTATTGTGGGTTGCTGGACACGTGTCGCCACGTGAGTGGTCCAATTTCTTATTTATTTATTTATTATTTTTTTTACTGAATGAAATTTTTATTTTTATATTTTTTTACTAGACCAATTTTTATTTTTTTATTTTTTTAAAAAAGAAAAAAACAAAAAAAATATTAAAAAAGAAAAAGGAGTTTGTTTTGTTTTTTCTTAATTTATTTGATTTAAGTTATTTATTTAAATTTTTTGACGTAATTAACATATGACATGTGTCACCACGGGAGTGGTCCATATTTTTTTATTGAATCAATTTTTCTAAAAAAAGAAAATACAGAAAAAAATTCCCTTTTATATTTTTTCCTTTCTCTTGATTTTTTTGATTTTATTTTTATTTGATTTCATTTATTTTAATTTATTTTTTAAAAACTAAATAAACAGAAATTTAAAAAAAAAAACAGAAATTTAAAAAAAAACAGAAATTCCTTTTATTTTTTTTCCTTTCTCTTGATTTTTTTGATTTTATTTTGATTTCATTTTGATTTATTTTTCAAAAAGAAATAAACAAAATTTTTTTTTTAAAAAAAAACAGAAAGAAAAAGAAAAAGAATTTTTTAATTTTTTCTTAATTCATTTTATTTCGTTTAGTAATTTTAATTTTTTAAAGCAATTAACATGTGACACGTGTCAAATAATTTTTTTTTAAATTTTTTTTTACCCATTCATCAGGTTACCGGTTTTTGGGATTAAAAAATGATAACCGACCTTAAAGTGGAGATTATTGAGGAATAATCTAAATTTGGGATTAAAAAACAGTATTAATCCTTATATATATATATATATATATATATCTGTGTGTGTGTGTGTGTGTGGTGATGTGTATAGAGAAAGAAATGTTGGTGAGACATTAAAAAAAGTAGGAGATAGAACGGTGAGATTTTTTTTTTATCATTAGTAGGATAAAATATGACCACCAAAAATGCTCATCAGCAAGAGAAGTGAGAAAGTGGATAGAGAGATGATGAAGAAGTGTTATTTTGCTCATTGTTGTGCTTGCTCTAATATCACACAATGTTCATAAAAAACGCATGTTTTATTATGAGAATAACATTCGTAATTTGTTAAACAACATTCAAAATATATAAACTATAAAAAATTTTGGGAAAAACTAGAAATAATAATCCCAACTTTCACGAATTTTTTGTCAATAATCCCAACTTTGGATTCTTCTGGAATAATCCGAACCTTGGGGGCTGTTGATTTTCTTCAATCCCAAAAAACGATGACCGGTTGAAATGTTTTTTTTTAAAAGTGACACATGTCACAATTTAATTGGTTAAAAAAAATTTACAAACAAAAAAAAAACCCAGCCAAACCCTTGAGCCGGCCACCAGCCACAAAATCCTGCCACCCACCCCATGACATCAGCCAGCCACCCAACAGCATTACTTTTCCCTTCTCCTCGCCACCATCGCCAACCGTTTCCCCTCCTCCCGCCGGCTACCACTCGAACTCCGTTAAAATCGTGTAAATCCATTTGAACCACCAGTCACGCCAGTGATATGTCCATTTTATATCGTGATTTACCCCGTTCCTTGGTCATATTCAGGAGTATTTTTGGCTCTACAGAGCATTTTTATTATTAATATGCGTTTTCTAGTGTTTTCATAGATTCGGTATTATTTTATTGGAAATTGCGGATTTGGAGCATTTCCCGGACTTAGTTGAGCCACTACGAGCATTTGATATGGATCGCATTCATATGACCATATTCTGTAGCCCAAGACCGTGTTAAATAATCAAGCCGGTGATTAAGGGCTCGGGGAAAAGAAGACACCGAGGCAATAGACCAAGTTATAAAGACCGTACCCAAGGAGGAAAATCCGGATTGGGCCAAGAAGGATGCCAAAACAAAGTCAATGTTGCCTAGTGGACTCGCCCGACCGGGGAGTGTGCTCGCCCTGAGGCGCGCCCGACCGGGCGAGGAGGAAAAAGCAAGAAGCTTCTCTCTCTCGGAGGCGCGGCCCTGGCGGGCGAGAGAGGAGGAGGCTAACCCAAAAGGTGTTCCCAACAGGATGGTCAGGCGCCTTGCCAGGCGCGTGTAATTGAGATAGTTTAGTAGCATTTTTTTACTTTGTTTTAATTTAGTATTTCTTTGTTAGATATAAATTCGCTTTTGTTAAGCGAGATACTTACGTGTTTCATTAGTTAAGAAATCCAGATTTAAGTTTTAAGCTTACATTATTATTTTCTTCTCTCAACACTCTTTGGTTTATGCAATTCATTAATTTCGATTATTTCGGTAATGATTGCTTTCCCTTTTATTTCTAATAATTTAATTGCTTTGATTAATTATGTTTTGTTTAATTGATTTACTTAGTTTAGATTTCATTATGTGTGAGTAATTTATTTTTAGGGTTCGTGGGGATCCATAAATAATATGAAGGGGTGATTTATTACTGTCGATTGCCAATGCTTTGATTAATTTCCTATTGATTGATTTAATGCTATGCAATTAGATTAGGCCTGGTTTAATTGTATGAGTTACGCAATATTAATTCGAGATTCGACAGTTGTGAATTGATTTTAGGCTTAGTTTCAATAGGCAAGTTAATTTATAAATGGTTAAGTCTGAAAGGAATGGTGTCCTTCCAACAAGTGTATTATTTGGGTAAAGGGGTTCAAAATTATTAGAAAGCTAATTCTTCAGTAAGGTCAAGTGATTGGATTGCCTAGAGGTCGCTTCCGATCAGTAATATTAATGTACAATTAATATTAAAGCTTAATCTTGATTGAACCCTTCGGGTCGAACCCAATCGAACAACCGATCCGAAACGACGAATCAATCCGAAGGATTTGATGAGTCGTCAGAGTTTCACGAACAAAGACGTCGGATATTGAGCTTAGAGCGTCAAGACCGAGCGTCGCAAGTCGATTCGAATTTAGAACTCGACGAGACATGAAATCAATCAAGTTACAAGTTCGAGTTAGGTCGTAGCCTCGCATTGGCCTAGCCATGCGAGGGCTAGGCTATCTCGAGCTAGCATATGCATCGGAATTCTAGGCCCATGCATGCTAGCTAGCCATCGCAAGGATCACAGCCTTGCGTGTGTGCTAATATGCCATGCGCCAAGCCATCGCAAGGCTAGGCCTTGCTAGTATGCTAAGCGTTGGCGCTGGCGCACAGCTAGCCCAGCAGCCATCGCAGGGCTAGGCCTTGCTAGCATGCTAGGCGCTGGCGCACAGCTAACCTAGCAAGCATCGCAAGGCTAGGCCTTGCTAGAATGCTAGGCACTGGCAGCAGCAGCATAGCGCCCAGCATCACGCACCAAGAAGCACCGAGGCATTACGTGCTGGCTGGCCTTGTGCTAGCTGGCTGCGCATGCATGTTGGTTGTGTGCGTGTGTGTGCGTGTGCCTCGCATAGCAGCGCCTAGCACCACGCACCCCAAGCAGCAAAGCATTGCGTGCTGGCTGGCCTTGTGCTCGCTGGCTGCGCATGCATGCGGACTGTGTGCGTGTGTGCTGGTTAGCTGGCCAGGCTGCCCAGCCTTGGTGCTAGGCGCTAGCTGGCCGCCTTGGCATGCAAGGCAGGCTGCTAGCCAGCCACTTGAATGGGGAGAGCCAGTTCGCTCTTGGGGACCAAAGGTGTGAGCTTTGCCTTGGGGAGCAAGGCTATGCCCCCCCCCCTGGAAATGGTCCTCACCTACTCTCTCATCCTCCTTGTGCCACTTGTAACTTATTGATTGAATTGCAATTTTAATTTTGTTTTAATTAAAATAAAATGGGAAGATTGCAAATCTCCCAGATTGATTGAGATTGGGAATTCAAGGTTCATATCCCTATAAATACCAAGGTTTTGGGATTTGGGAAGAACACTTGAGTGGAACTAAAAAGGCATCTCCTTAGAAAAGTGAGAAAACCTTAAGTTCGTAAAACTCTAGTTTTTATTGGTCGGGTCCTGACTAACCATCGGGACTTGGACCGTTTGGGTCAGGTTCGTGGGTACGAGCTGTCGGAGACCTTCGCATTTGCAGGGTTCAAGTTTTGAAGAAAGAGCTCGGAATTCGAGGGTTAGAATGTCTTTTCCTTTTTTCTCTTAATTGTTGTTTAATTTGTAATTGCATGCTTAGTCGCTTTAATTAGTGTGCGGGTCTTGGGCAGGTTTCTCTTCCGCGTAGAGTCGGACTCTACGAAACCCAACAGCAGTATCGGAGTCGCGCTCACTTTAATTATTGTGACTAATAATTAATTAAGGTGATTTAAAATGGATTTAAATTTCTGGTCATGATTTCTAATTCGATTAGAATCTCGTTTTAATTAGTTATTAATTTGGCTGATGAACCCATTTTAAAAATTTGGGCTGACTAATAATTAATCTTGTATTTTTTACTAATTTGGCTAACGAACCTAGATTTGGACTCATAAATAGTGTGATTTTTGGGTGGAATCGATTTTCTAAATCGTTTCTAACCCTTTAAGGAATGTCCAGAAGCCAAAATCCACCCAGAAATATGTTTTTCGAGGGTTTTTTCATTTTTGACGAAAATTTTTAAACCTTTTAACCTTGATTAATTATTGCACGTTGAAGGTAGATTAAATGTATGGTTGCATCCCTAATCTAGTGCAATTATAAACCTAATTAAGCATGTTTATGAAGTCATAATTGGTGCTTAGTTTGGTGTGTTCATTTTTCACATAAACTTGAATTTTTCACATTGTTGCAAATAAATTGCTTCAAGTGTGGATGTTTATGGTGAACATGCAATTTTGAAGCCCCTAATATTTCAAAGTTCCAATTTTTAATTGTTTATTTGGTTAGAAATTTGGTTGCTAAATTCCATGTTGAACTAATTTTGGATTTAATCATTTTTGTGTTGATTAAAGTCCTTAAAGTTCAAAACTTGTGATTAAATTTCGATTAATCTTCATATTAGAAGATATAATTTTTCAATTTTACACAAGTTATTGTCGGAAAATTTTCATTGGATGAAAGGGTTTAATTTTCCAACCCCTTTAATTTTGTCAAATCTCATTATTAATTTACATTTTATTAAATTAATTACGAGTGTAGACCTTCAAGTTTTGTAGCATAAAGAAAGACCTAAATTGTTTTAAGAATGGTTCTTGAATAATTTAGGCTTGTGCACCATTAGAAATTGAATTTAATTAAGTTGGACTTGTTTTAATTTCATTTTTGCCCTAAATTGATTCTAGAATAAATTTAGAATTAATTTTATGTCACACGTATAACGGGATTAAAATCCCGAGAAAAAGCACGCAAATCAAGGCAAAACACCCAACCGCCACCAAGGCTAGCCGGGCTGCTCACGCAGCCCACATGTGGCTGCCTTAGGTGCGCACAAGGGTGCTCCACCTCAAATTGTTGTTGCTGCTCTGTGGCTGGGCTCATGTGCGCTGCTGTATGCGTGGCGCGTGGCGGATGGTTGTTGGCCATGCTTGTGCGTGTTGCTGGGCAGCGAGGCAGCAAGCTCCAGCAAGCCCAAGCGGGGGTAGCATGCGTGCTGGGCATGCATGCCAGCACCTAGCACAAGCAGCCACATCTCCCAAGTGCTGCTAGGTAGCCATGGTGCGCATCCCACGATTTTTGGGTGGGTCGATTTCTAGCTTGAATTGGGCTATCGATTTTTGCAAAACTTTGCCGTTTTATTTTATTTAATTATTTTAACGGGGCTGGGTCTTGGTTTTTCTGGCCTTTGCAAAATTTTGATTTTGACAAAATTTGGGTTAACCGGCATAATTAATTGGATTAATTAAGTTGGATGCGGAATTTAGTGGGAGCTTCGTCAATTGCATGAAATAATTGCGTCTTAATCACATAAAATGTTAAACAACTTTGACTAGTTTTGATTAGGCGCGTTAATTGGATTAATCACCTACGTTAGTTACTAGTTCGCGCGCGTTATGCATTGTTACTTGCTTTTCGTTGTAAAATGGATGGGCCATTCACATATAGTGAATGGATGAATGGAAGATATATTGTTTCACAGGTTTCGTGAAAATGGCAACTAGTGAGGCCCGATTAGGATAGTAAATACGGACTGTGATCCGTTATGTATTTTTGTAAATCTAAATACGGTTTGCCTACCACTGCGTATTTTTGTACCTTAATATTTAGATTAATCCTAGTCATGGTAGCTAGTAATTTTTATTTTGGCAAAGATGTCTCAAGACGGCGTTTCTATGAAGACGAGCAAAGATGAAGACTCTTGAAGATTTGAAGATTTCAAGGGGTCATGCTAGTTGTCAAATGCATCTTATTTCATCTTTTCTATATATAATTGTTCTTATATATGTGAATGATATGTTAGGTGCATGTTTAGGATTTCAAATGTTGTGATGATTTATTGAGTTCACTTAAATCAACCAACATAGAAACCCTAGGTCCCTAAAATATTGAGCTTAAATATGCCATTCCAAGAACAACACTTGCTGAACTAATGCGCATATGTGATGGGCTACACCAAAGCGAGGCATCACTACTTCCCTAGGAACGTAAGGTATACTAGGTTTACAAGTTGTCTTGGTTAAGCTCAACGATATCGGTAAGGAGTCCTTAGATGTCGTGGAAAGGGAGATAATATGTCAAGGAAGCATTATATTTTTGGATTTCTTACCCTAAAAATATTAAGTGTTAAGACAAGCCAAAGCATTCTTAATCACTTTTTGATTTTTGGGATCTTGGAATCATTTTATTCTTGCCTAAAAGGGACTAATGTTAATGCGTGGATAAAATGCTCAATAAGATTGAAAATTTGCATGAATGCTTTAGATTTCAAACTTATTGGTTTATGAATGGTTTTTCATTTCAAATTCTTTCAATTGTAGAAACATGTCTGCAAGTAACTCAAACAACCAGTTTTCATTACGCTCAATTCTCGACACGGGAAGTTGAGTGGGCCAAATTTTCTTGATTGGCAAAGGAATTTGCGTATTGTTCTTATGAAAGAGCAAAAGGAATACGTCCTTGAAGAGGAAATGCCTGACACTCCCAATGAGGAGGCCACCCAGGCTGCCCTTAACCGATGGCAAAGTGCCAATCGGGATGTCAAGTGCATCCTGTTGGCCACTATGTCTCCGGACCTTCAAAAGACTTTCTTTGAAAAGGAGACGGCTTTTGAGATCATTTCTGAACTTCAGAATATGTTTTAAGAGCAGACTCGAAATGAAAGGTTCGAATCCCACAGGCAGATCCTTGAGAGCAAGCTCAAGAAAGGAGAGCCAGACAGCCCGCATGTTCTTAAAATAATTGGATTATTTGAGAACATGGAAAGGCTCGATGCTGGGTATTCGACCTAGATGGCAATCAACATCATTCTCCACTCGCTGTACAAAGGCTATGATCAGTTCAAGATAAAATATAATATGCACAGCATGGAGAAAACTCTCACCGAGCTTCATGGTATGTTGAAGCAGGCCGAGCAAACCCTCAAAGATGAGGGAAATCGTGACATGCTCATGGTGAGAAAGGGCAATCAATTTAAGCGCTCGGGCAAGAAGAAAAGCTTTAAAGGGAAAAAGAAGAACTTTCCGCCTAAGTCAAGTGCTGCTAAGAGTAGCAATCACAAGAAGGTAGCCTCTTCTAAATCCGATTCTGAATGTTTCTATTGCAAAGTGAAGGGACATTGGAAGCGGGATTGCCTCAAATTCGAAGAAGATAAGAAGAATGGCACTATTGCTTCTTCATCAGGTATTTTTGTTATAGAATTAAACTTCGCTAGCAAAACATCATGGGTATTAGATACCAGATGTGGCTCACACCTTTGTTCCAATGCTTAGGGATTAAGGATAAATAGGAGGCTAGAGAAGGGGGAGGTTGAGCTTTGGGTCAGTAATGGAGCAAGGATGTCTACCGTATCCGTTGGAAGTCTCAGTTTGTCTTTACCCTCTGGGCTTGTTTTAGAACTTGACAATTGCTATCGTGTTCCTAGAGTTACCAAAAACATTATTTCAATTTCAGCGTTGGACGCCAAAGGTTTTGAATTTCGAATTAAGAACAATAGTTGTTAGTTTTTTTTCGATAATGTTTTATATGTTAAGGCATATTCAGAAAATGGTCTTTGTGTTTTTTCTCTAGACAAACAAGTTTATAACATTAATGATACCGCCAAAAGGGCTAAGACCATCGAGTCGAATCAAACCTACTTGTGGCATTGTCGTCTTGGCCACATTAACGTCAAACGCATCAAGAAACATCTTCAAGAAGGTGTTCTTGACTCATTCAACCTGGAGTCATTTGAAAATTGTGAAGGATGTCTATTAGGCAAGATGATAAAGCAGCCATTCTTCAAGTTAGGAGAAAGGGCAAGTGACTTTTTGGGTCTAATACATACGGATGTATGTGGACCATTGAGTATTCTCGCAAGGCAAGGTTATCGATATTTCATTACCTTCACCGATGACTATAGTAGATATGGTTATGTCTACCCTATGTCGAACAAATCTAAATCTTTTGAGAAATACAAAGAATTTCAGAGTGAAGTTGAAAATCAACTTGGCAAAAAAAATAAAAGCACTTTGATCGGATCGAGATGACGAGTATTTGAGCCATGAATTTGACGATCACTTGAAAGAAAATGGTATTCTTTCAGAGTTGACACCTCCCTGAACTCCACAATGCAACGGAGTATCCGAACGGAGAAATAGAACCTTGTTAGACATGGTTCGATCAATGATGGGTCTTAGTGAAATTCCTATCTTTTTCTGAGGACACGCACTTCTAACTACGGCACTAACACTGAACCGTGCTCTGTCAAAAGCTTTCGAAAAGACTCCATATGAATTACGGACGAAGAACCTCCGAGGTTGTCTTTTCTTAAGATTTGGGGTTGCGAAGCATATGTCAAGAGATTAATTTCCAACAAACTTCACCCAAAATCAGACAAGTGTTTCTTTGTGGGCTACCCAAAAGAAACCAAGGGGTATTACTTCTAAAATAAATCCGAGAACAAAGTGTTTGTTGCTCGTGATGGTGTCTTTTTGGAGAAGGAACACCTTTCCAAAATGACAAGTGGGAGGAAAATCGAACTCGACGAAGTTCGAGAGGTAGAGCAACAAAGTCAACCTGATAAAACTAACAATTAATGTGCTTTAGAAGCAGCTGTTGACATTGGTTAGAGTCAAACCGACAATGCAAATGCTTACCCTATTACCCTGCGTAGGTCGCAACGACCAAGATCTCAACTAGACAGATACCTTGGTATTTTCTTAACCAAAGATCAAGACATCCTAGTTATGGATGGAGATGAGCCAGCGACATACAAATAAGCTATGACGAGCCTCGGCTCTGCTAAATGGAAAGAGGCCATGAAATCCAAGATGGACTCCATGTCTGAAAAATCAAGTCTTGGACTTGGTTAATTTGCCCGAAGGTTATACACCTATCGGTTCCAAATGGATTTTCAAATTGAAAACAGACAAAGATGGAAATGTATCTATATACAAAGCTAGACTGGTGGCAAAAGGTTACAGGAAAATTCACGGAGTTTATTATGATGAAACCTTTACACCTGTTGCAATGCTTAAGTCCGTCCGGATCATCCTAGCAATTGCTGCATATTACGATTACGAAATATGGAAAATGGATGTCAAAACCGCCTTCCTTAATGGGATTTTGGAATAAAATGTGTATATGACACAACTTGAAGGTTTTGTTGATCCAAGCAATGCTGGGAAGGTATGTAAGATTAAGAATTCCATTTATGGACTAAAGCAGGCAAGCAGAAGTTGGAATCTGCGATTCGATGAAGCCATTAGCAAGTTTGGTTTCATCAAGAATCCAGATGAATCTTGTGTCTACAAGAAGGTCAGTGGGAGTGCATCGCATTCCTAATCTTGTATGTCGATGACATATTACTCATTGGAAACAGCATTAAACTGTTAGAGTCCGCAAAGGGCTGGCTGGGAAAGTGTTTTTCAATGAAGGACTTGGGTGAGGCACAATACATATTGGGCATCAAGATCTATAGGGATAGATCTAAGAGGATGATTGGATTGAGCCAAAGTACTTATATAGATAAGGTACTGGCACGATTCAACATGGAAGGAGCCAAGAGAGGGCACCTACCCATGTCACATGGCATAACTCTCAACAAGAAGCAGTGTCCACATACACCTGATGAGCGAGAGAGGATGAGTCAGATTCATATGCTTCACTTATTGGATCGATCATGTATGCCATGATATGTACTAGGCTGGATGTATCGTATACCTTGAGTGCTACGAGCCGATACCAATTAGACCCAGGATACGTTTCTGGTGTATGGTGGTAGTAATGATTTGGTTATTGACGCGAGCTTCCAGACTAACAAAGACGACTCCAAGTCGCAGTCAGGCTACATATTCTACTTGTATGTAGGAGCGTTTAGTTGGAAGAGTGCTAAGTAGAGCACCACTGCAGATTCTACAACTGAAGTCGAATACTTGGCAGCTTCGGAAGCAACTAAGGAGGCAGTTTGGATTCGTAAGTTCATTGGTAAACTTGGTGTTGTACCCTCAATCAAGGGTCCAATAGACCTCTATTGTGATAACAATGGAGCTATTGCTCAGGCCAGGGAGCCAAGGGAACATCAGAAGGTCAAACATGTCAAGCGGCAATTTCACATGATGAAGGAATAGAAATCCGAAGGTGAAATTAGAATTTGTAAGATTGGAACGGACGACAATGTAGCCGATCCTCTGACTAAACCTTTGTCTCAAGTGAAGAACAACAAGCACGTTGAGGCAATGGGAATCAAGCATATTGGAGATTGGCTTTGATTTCGCTGTATAAATGTTTTAATTAAACTCGAAGTCTTAATGTAAAGCACTATGTTGAACCATTCAATTTTAGTGCAATTAAATTTTTTTCAAATTTATGATTACTCCATATCTATTTAATTGTGGTTTAGAATTAAATAATGAGTCCATTCGATTTTTGAGAATATTCAAAATAGGGTATCAAGACCATGTCTTGGATAAAGAAACAATTGTTAAGTGAACATTAAATACTTTAATCGAAAATTGTCCCTAATCGAGGTCATTTAACGATGGACGATTAATGACCACTTTGAGATTAGTGTGTAGTATGATTTATAGCACCGTTTCTTGTTCTACAAGGACATGATAGTCATAAATCATTTGCACGGGTACTAGTTTGGAACCATACCGGATAGACATATGAGAATACTTTAAGAGATATCAAATCGTCATAAGTATATATTTCTCATTATAGCTATCGAAACCTTTTTACTCGACCATGAGTATTGCAAGTTCTCTTGTTTGAGTATTAGTCGTTTTGATGTTGTCAAACGTCTGCCGTAAATGGGGATTATAACGGCAACACTCAGGCGACTAGGTCCTCTTAGTAAGGGAAGCTTACAGTACAAGACTGGTAATGTCCCCCTATTAACAATAGAGAATATGTCTTTGCTGTTTACAAGGACTCTCGAAGAGCGAGACTGTGAAAATGCATGGCCGTGCTCAAATGGATTTTAGAAATCATCTATATATTGACAGTCAAACTCGAGAATCGAGAAACACTTCTGCACGTAATAAGGATAACGAAGAATCTTACCTTATAGTTCATGGAGAGACATTAAGCGACATAGGAAAAGGGCTATACACAAATTGCACACTTGTCCGGAAGGACAAGTGGGAGATTGAAAGAAATGGTGTCCTTCCAACAAGTGTATTATTCCGCTAGAGGGTTCAGAATTATTAGAAAGCTAATTCTTTAGTAAGGTCAAGTAATTGGAATGCCTAGGTGGAGGCCGCTTCCGATTAGTAATATTAATGTACAATTGATATTACAGCTTAATCTTGTCAAACCCAATCGAACAACCGATCCGAGACGACGAATCAATCCGAAGGATTTGATGAATCGTCAGTGTATTACGAACAAAGACGTCGGATATCGAGCTTAGAGCGTCGAGACCGAGCGTCGCAAGTCGACGAGACATGAAATCAATCAAGTTACAAGTTCGAGTTAGGCCGTAGCCTCGCATTGGCCTAGCCATGCGAGGGCTAGGCTATCTCGAGCTAGCATGTGCATCGCAATGCTAGCCGCAAGCCTAGCATGCTAGGCGTGCTAGGCCCATGCATGCTAGCTAGCCACCGCAAGCATCGCAGCCTTCCGTGTGTGCTAGCATGCCATGCGCCCAGCCATCCCAAGGCTAGGCCTTGCTAGCATGCTAGGCGCTGGCGCACAGCTAACCCAGCAGCCATCGCCAGGCTAGGCCTTGCTATCATGCTAGGCGCTGGCGCACAGCTAGCCCAACAAGCATCGCAAGGCTAGGCCATGCTATCATGCTAGGCGCTGGCAGCAGCAGCATAGCGCCCAGCACCACACACCAAGAAGCAGTGATGCATTGCGTGCTGGCTGGCCTTGTGCTAGTTGGCTGTGCATGCATGCGGACTGTGTTTGTGTGTGCTGGTTGGCTGCGCATGCATGCTAGTTCACAGCCTTAGTGCTAGGCGCCAGCTGGCAGCCTTAGCAGCCAAGGTAGGCTACCAGCCAGCCACTTGGATGGGGAGAGCCGGTTTGCTTATGGGGACCAAGGGTGTGAGCTTTGCCTTGGGGATAGGGGCTATGGTCCCCCCCTGGAAATGGTCCTCACCTAATCTCTCATCCTCCTTGTGCCACTTATAACTTATTGATTGAATTGTAATTTTAATTTTGTTTTAATTAAAATAAAATGGGAAAATTGCAAATCTCCCACATTGATTGAGAATGGGAATTCAAGGTTCATTTCCCAATAAATACCAAGGTTTTGGGATTTGGGAAGAACACTTGAGTGGAACTAAAAAGGTATCTCCTTAGAAAAGTGAGAAAACCTTAAGTTCGTAAAACTCTAGTTTTTATTGGTCGAGTCCAGACTAACCTTCAGGACTTGGACCGTTCGGGTCGAGTTCGTGGGTACGAGATGTCGGAGACCTTCGCATTTGCGGGGTTCATGTTTTGAAGAAAGAGCTCGGGATTCGAGCGAAACACGCGCCAAGGGTAAGAATGTCTTTTCCTTCTCTCTCTTAATCTTTGTTTAATTTGTGATTGCATGCTTAGTCGCTTTAATTAGTGTGCGAGTCTTGGGCGGGTTTCTCTTCTGCGTTGAGTCGGACTCTACGAAACCCAACAAAGTCAAGATTCAAAAGATGCAATTAAATACTGCTAAGTTAATTCTTTGATTGTAATACATAGCGAAAGCCCTTTATGATCTGATAAATTGATGCATTGATAACTGATTGTTGTCCTTCATCCCGGAGTATTATTTATTGGGGAACTTATACCCTAGGCTTTGATTTATTGTTATTCCCATTATTTTTATTCGCGTTAGTTTATTTATTCTCCTTAGTTAAATTCTCATAAAATCAATTTGGTTACTTAATAATTTAGATTATATTAATTATTTAGGAGTAGGAAGACATTGTTTCCCTATGGATTCGACCCTACTTCCCTGTCTACCTTAGTTAGAGGACTTAGGAATTCCTTTTGATTTGGTGATACAACTAGATCCTGTCAAAATTTGGCACCGTTACCTGGGAAACAGTTTTATTTTTATTTATAATTATTTTTGTAGTCTAGATTATTTTCCTTCGTCTGAGAGGATGTAAGTTTTTTGGGACATTTTCTCATATTTATTTTTTAGTTCTTTGTTTATGCCCAGGTGTTCTAAATCAGGTTATATCCTATTCGATCTTGAGATCGGGTGCTCTTTTCATAGACAAAAGAATCTCTACAAACAAATACTAGAAGGTTCTGAGAGTAACATTCCTTTGGACCCTCCATCTAATTCTATTGACACAAAATTATCTTCAGAAGAAGAATCATAGATGACAGCTCAACCACCTCGCAAGCTCAGCGATTATTCGCAGCCGTCCCTGACAGATCTTCTACACCTTGCTCCTCCATCGGATCTCGAAGGATTACAATTTGAGATCAAACCCCAGTTTATTACCATGATCGAAATAAAGCAATTTGGCGGATCTAAAGATCCTAATCTTCATATTTTGGATTTTTGTCAATATTGCAATACCATCAAACAAGATGGGGTCACGCAGGATAAAATCAAGGAGATTCTTTTTTCCTTTTCTTTATGTGGTAAAGCTATGGTATAATGGATTGAATAAAACTGCACTTGCTATTACTGACTGGAATTCTCTTGCTTTAGCTTTCTACAATAAATATTATCCTGCAGAGAAGACTGCTTTATTACGAAGTTCAATCCTAAATTTTGCCCTAGAAGCTAATGAGTCTTTATATGAAGCTTGGGAAATATTTAAGGATTTGCAGAGAGAATGCCCTCATCATGGAATTTTACAGTGGCAATTGATCCAAGCCTTCTACAAAGGGCTTGGAAATTCATCAAGATCTATCCTAGACTTTGCAGCAAACGGAAGATTTATGAATCTTCAAGAGGATGTAAGCACGCACTGTTATTGAAGAGATAGCAATTCATAATTCCAAATATGGGAATCATAGAGGTTTTCCAAACAATAGGAAACATCATGTCGACTCCGTATCCTTTGTGCAAGCTCAATTAACCTCTATTTTCCAGAAATTGAATAGTATTAGTACTGCTATTCCATCTTTCGTAGCTAATGTTTTTGCTGTTAATAATACTATTACTGATGCTTTTTGTGAAAATTGTGGAATTGTAGGTCATTGGGGACAGGATTGTAGGAGTCCCATGGAGCAAGTTAATGCCTTCCAAGCCTATAGGCAAAATAACCCATACTCCAACATTTATAATCTTAGTCTCCGGAACCATCCAAACCTTTCCTACCAGAGTACCAATGTGTTAAATCCTCCACCTCCACAACAATAAGCCCCACAACAACCACAGTAGAAATATTACCAACACCCTAACCAGAGAACCCTACCACAAACTCCACCTCCATCTAATGATCCTACCCTGTCGAAAATTAAAACTATGTTAGCCACTATGCAGAAGCATATGTAGAGTAGGGATGCGCAAATTGACTCGGTGCTAGCACATATTAAGATGATAGATACTCAAATTGGGAAATTTTCCTCTACTCTACAAAATCGCCAACCATGAGCCCTACAATCGTAGCTAGTATAACTTACAGATCATGCAAATGGAATTACCCTGAGAAGTGGTTCACATTACGATGGGCCCTCTATGCCCAAAGATGATGAACTTTTTATTACAAAAATTGCTAATCCTAATTTTTTTATACTAAATAGTGTTGTTACTAGCCCTGCAGGGCCCCAGGGTAAAACTAATTATTCTGTTGATAAATTGCAAGGTACAACTCAAGATAAGATCGAAGATGTGCGGAGTCCAGCTATCAAACTTCCATTCCCTAACAGACATCTAAAAAGTAAGTTAGATAAGCAATTTGGTAAGTTCCTGTTGGTTGTTAAGAATTTTCAGGTAATAGTTCCTTTAAGAGAACTGATTACACAAGTCCCTGCGTATGCAAAATTTATGAAAGATATATTAACTAGGAAGATATCCTTTCATAAGGAAAAGACTATAGCTTTTACAGAGGAATGTAGTGCTTTAATGCAAAATAAATCTCCACCAAAATTAAAGGATCCCGGTAGTTTTTCTATACCTTGTCATATGGAAATGTTTTCATTGATAAAGCATTATGTAATTTGGGTGCTAGTGTTAGTGTAATGTCATCGTCTGTGTGTTAAAAGCTTAATATGGGTGATTTAAAAGTTACTAACATTACCTTGCAAATGGAAGACCGTTATGTTAAATACCCTTTGGGTATTCTAGAGGATGTTCCTGTTATAGTTGGAAATTTTTTTATCCCTATTGATTTTGTTATTTTAGACATGGCTGAGGATACACAAATTCTAATAATATTAGGTAGACCTTTCCTCCACACTGCAGGGGCTATTATTGATAATATCACTTTTAATTTAGGGAATATTTTGAATGGTCCTATGTTAGCATAAAATTGTTGTAGTATTGATGAGATTGATGCTATTTGCAATGATAGCTTACCATAGGTCCTTTCAAGGGATCCCTTAGAGGAAGTTCTTTGTTGTGATATTACTGTAGGTGACGCTGACATTTGGAGCAGTGAGGTGGATGCTATTAAAAGAGCTCTCGCAATTGAACAACTTAACCTTAAAGAGAGCAAAAAGGTAGAAAAGTTCTGGAATCAAAACCTGTAGAGGTAAAGAAACTTAAGCTAAAACCTCTCCCTTCTCATTTGAAATATGTATTTTTAGATGAACAGGAATTACACCTCGTGATCATCAATACAACACTTGATGACCCCCTAAACTTCCCAACTTCTAGAGGTTCTTCGAACCCACAAAAAGGCAATTGGGTATAGTATAGATGATCTCAAGGGTATTAGCCCTGAATTTTGCATGCGCAAGATACATTTAGAGAAAAATCACAACTCGTGTATTCAACCCCAAAGGAGGTTGAATCCTAATATGCAAGAAGTAGTCAAGAAGGAGGTTATGAAATTACTTAATGCAGGTATTATCTATCCAATATCTGACTCAAAGTGGGATAGTCCCGTATAGGTAGTTCTTAAAAAGGGTGGGATGTTAAAAATGATAAAAAAAGAATTGATTCCCACTAGAATTGTAACAGGGTGGCGTATGTGCATTGATTATCGTGGATTAAATATTGCCATTAAAAAAGATCACTTCCCTCTCCCTTTTATTTTTCAAATGTTAGAAAGGTTAGCTAATCATAAGTTTTTCTGCTATTTGGATGGGTACTCAGGATTTTTCCAAATTCCGATTCACCCTGACGATCAATAGAAGACAACATTTACATGCCCTTATGGTACTTTTGCATATTGTAGGATGCCCTTTAGATTATGTAATGCCCCTGCTACTTTTCAACGTTGTATGATGAGCATTTTCTCTGAATTCATAGTGTCTATCATGGAAGTATTTATGGATGATTTTAGTGTGTATGACTCTTCATTTGATGCATGTTTAGATAATCTCACTAAAATTTTGAAAAGATGTGAAGAATGCAATTTGGTCATAAATTGGGAAAAATGTTAATTTATGGTGACAAAAGGTGTGTTCTTAGGTCATATTGTATCTAATGAGGGTATACAGGTAGATAAAGCAAAAGTATTAGTGATTGAGCAATTGCCTCCACCAGTTAATGTTAAGGGGGTTAGGAGTTCCCTTGGTCGGGGTTTATCGTCGCTTTATCAAAGATTTTTCTAAAATTCCTAAACCACTAACTGAGCTTTTACTTAAGGATGAACCATTTGATTTTACTGACGAGTGTCTTGAGGCTTTTAATAGGATTATGCAGGCCTTAATATCAGTGAAGGATTTATGTCTTCGTCAAATGCAATTACTAGATATATCTTGATCAATATTATGGAGATAATAAGTTCATTCTTTTAGGTCGTCATTGTCTGTGGCTAGATATGATAAATGATTTTTGAGCTAGTCAAATAGTCTGAAGCCCAATATAATGGATCCTATAAGGTCAGACAAAAGGGTTATGGATTAAACAAAGCATGAAGCTCATTCATGGGCCTCATGAGGTTATGACAAGTCACATAAGTAGTAAGGCTAGAGTAGTTTAGATTTGATTAGGAATTTAGGCTTCACATGGACTCTAATTATATATCAGATATATAAATAGAGGCCTTGTCTAGGTTAAGCATACAAGTCACAATTAACCTATGCAATAAATTGTGAAGCAAGCAACCAAATTCCTATCCCCTCTTTCACACGTCTCTCTCTCTCTCCCCTCGTCCGTACAACCGTACAAGTCACCCAAGCAAGGTGGTTGCTCGCGGTGGTGGTGGTGGTGGTGGTGGTTTGTGGCTTGATCGTTTCCTCTCTTCTCCGTAGAAGGTGGGTTGAAGTGTTGGTGCCCGACTAACTAGCATTAGTGGAGGTTCAATCCTAGCTTGTGGACCAAGTAGAGGAGCAACACTTGGGGCTCTTATTAACCTAATCGTTCGTGGTCGATCGCTCGTGAAAATCATGCATCAAAGGTATGAATTATGTGATTCTTTATGTGTTGTGCTTGTCGATCCTGTTTAGGTGCTTATAAATATGATTCATGCAATTCTGCTTATAGTACCTAAAACCCTACAGCGGTATTAGTTAGCCTCTTGCATTTACGCATATTGATCATAATTCCTTGATGTCCATAAATTTTAATTCAATTAAGAGGGAGAGGAATTTAATTATGGTACAATTATTACATTAAATGTCATTTAACTCTTTCAATTGATTAAATGTGATTTAATTTGCTCAAAATAGCCATAAAGAGGACCCAATTTTTTCTCCTATTGCATTCGAATTTTCTCCTATTGCATTCGAATTTTTCGAACCCTAACCCTAATGTTTTCGAAAATTTTTGAACCTAAAAAGCCCTAAAAATCTTATATTATGTGCTTGTTTTAGTCAGATTTCGATTTAAATATGTTTCTGTTGGGTTTTGCGGTGTCCGACACTGCGCGGAAACAAAACCCGATAACCGGATCGCATTACATAATAATTACAACATATAGAAAAGCATGCAAATAAACAAAGCACAAGAGAAGAGAGAGAAAGAATACTCACTCTAGAAGCGTGCTTCGCTCAACCGATGAGCTCGGACCATGAAAAATTCAAGTTCCGCAAGGGCGAAAACCTTTGACGGCTCACACCCTCGCTACCAAACCGTAATCGGTCCCTATCCCGTAGCTTAAACGGAGCTAGACCAAAAATAACTTAGAGTATACGAACAAAGGTTTTCTCGCTTTTGGAGATCCCTTAGAGTTCACTAACTCAAGTAAAAATCCCAATACCCAATGATTGGTATTTATAGGGAAATGTCACCAAGAATTCCCATCATCATTCAATATGGGATAATAGGTAAAGTGAGAAAAAACATGAATTAATTTAATTCTAAATTAAATTAAAAGGCATGTACAATAATGAAATGATAAGTGTCCACGCACAAGAGAGAGTAAGTGGGAGGACCACCTTGACCTTGGAGAACAAGGCAAGGGGCTGCCCCAACTACCCTGGTCAGCAAAGGGCTGCTGCTCGGCCTTGGGTAGCAAGGCCGACCTTGTGCCACAAGGCTAGGCCTACTAGCCTTTGCCGCAAGCCCACGCCTACAACAGCAAGCAAATGCGCCTACCGCAAGCAAGGATCAGCAACATAGGCCCAGTAGCAGCAGCGTGGCCCTAGCAGCAGGACACAAGCGCCAACCTTGCAGCTAGCCTTACTAAGCAAGACCAGCTAGGGCTACCTTGGTGCGCAGGCCACTAGGCCACCCCAGGTAGCATGCACGCAAGGTCAGCCTAGCTAGGCCTTGCGTTGGTTGCGGTGGCTTGGTGGATTTAATGCTTGTGGCCCTGTTCATTTGCCTCCGATCCGAGGCATGGGTAGGGCACGTGCTATGCTTATAATTTTAGCACGATATGTATATGATTATTCTCTCGTCTTTGTCGATTCCTAAAATCGAATCGACGCTCGGCTTCGACGTTCTAAGCTCGAAATCCGACGTCTTAGTTCGTAAAATCTTTATCGACGTATTTAATCCTTCAGATGAATTCGTTGTTGGGTTTCGTAGTGTCCAACGCTACGCGGAAGAGAAACCCGCCCAAGACCCGCCCCAATACTTAAAGCAATAAAGCATGCATAAACATAATTAAACAATAATTAAGAGAAGGGAGAAAGAAGTAATACCCTTGAAGCGTGCTTTGCTCGTAAACCGAGCTCTTACTTCGAAGATTTAAGCCTCACAAGCGTGACGGCCTCCAACGGCTCATACCCACGACCCGACCCGAACGATATTTGTCTCGAGGGTTAGTTTCGAGACTTGACCAAATATAAAACTAGAGTTTCATGAACCTAAAGGTTTTCTCAATAATAAGAGATGCCTTTTTGAGCTCCGCTCAAGTTGATTTCCAAATGCCTAATCATGGGGGTATTTATAGGGAAATGCAACTTGCACTCCTATTTATGATCAATGTGGGATAGTTTGCATTTCTAACTAATTTATTTAAATCAAAAATAAATTAGAAGATAATGCAATCAACAATCATCAAGTGGCATATGGAGAGGAGGGGTTAGGTGAGGACCATCACCAGGGGGGACCATTGCCTTGCTCCCCAAGGGATGGCTCCAAGCCTAGGTCACCACCACTCCAAACGGCCTCAAGGCATGGGCATGCTGGCAGCCTGCCTTGGCTGCTAAGGCTGCCAGCTAGCGCCTGGCACCAAGGCTAGGCAACCAGCACAGCTAGCACGCACAGCCCAGCCTAGGCGCTGTGCTTGGTGCTTCCATGCGAAGGCACGCACACACGCATATGCCTCAAGCACACACAACAAGTTGCTACGGCTGGCGCTGCTTGGCTAGCACGCACGCATGCCTGCTGCGATGGTGCTGTGCTAGCGATGCACGCACACACCCACACACATGGTGCTGCGATGGTGTTGTGCTAACGATGCACGCACACACGCACAACCATGGTGCTGCGTGGGTGCTGTGCTAGCGATGCACGCACACACGCACAGCCATGGTGCTCCGATGGTGCTGCGCTTAGTGCTAGGCCTTGCCTAGCGCTAGCGCCTAACATGCTAGGTGCATGCTAGCTCGAGCCAGCCTAGCAACCACATGGCTAGGCCAATGTGATGCTACGGTTTTTCTCGAACTTGTTGCTTGTTGATTTTGCGACGCTTGGTTTCGACGCCCTAGGCTTGTATCCGACGTCTCTATTCGTAATACTTTAGTGACTCATCAAATCCTTCGGGTTGATTCGTCGGTTAAGATCAGCAGTTCGTTTAGGTTCGACCCGAAGGGTTCAGTCAAGACAAAGCTGTAATATTAATTATTCACTAACATTACAAATCGGAAGCGGCCTCCACCCAGGCATTCCGATCACTTGATCTCACTGAATAATTAGCTTCCTGATAATTCTAAACCCTCTATCAAAATAATACACTTGTTGGAAGGACACCGATCCTTTCAATCTCCCACTTGTCCTTCCAGACAAGTGTGCATAGCCTATTTCCTATGTCTCTTAATGTCTCTTCATGAACTATAAGGTAAGAATCTTCGTCATCCTTATTACGTTCAGAAGTGTTTCTCGATATCTGAGTTTGACTGTCAATAAGCAGATGATTTCTAAAATCCATCTGAGCACGTCCATGCATTTTCACAGTCTCGCTCTTCGAGCGGCCTTGTAAACAATAAAGACATATTCCTTATTGTTAATAGGGGGATATTCCCAGTCTTGTACTGTAAGCTTCCCTTACGAAGAGGACCTAATCTCCCGAGTGTTCCCGTTATAATCCCTAGTTACGGCGGACGTTTGTCAACATCTAAGAGACTAGTACTCAAATAAGAGAACTTCACAATACTCATGGTTAAGGAAATAAGTTACGATAGTTATAATGAGAAATGTACTTTTGACGTTTTTAAATCTCTTAAAGTACTCTCATAGGTCGATTTGGTGCAGTTCCAAACTAGCGCCTGTGCAAATGATTTATGACTACTATGTCCTTGCAGCACAAGAAACGGTGTTGTAAATCATATGGCACACTAATCTTTGGTGGTCGTTGATCGTCCATCAGTTAAATGACCTCGATTAGGGATAATTTTCGATTTTAAATATTCAATGTTCACTTAACAGGTGTTTCTTTATCCAAGACATGTTCTTGATACCTTGTTTTGAATATTCTCAAAATCGAATGGACTCATTATTTAATTCTAAACCACAATTAAGTAGCAATGGAGTGAATAGTAATTCATAAAATTGATTACTCCAAAAATGAATGGTTTCTACATAGTGTTTTACATTAAGTCATCTAGTTTAATTAAAACACATGTATTGGGAATTCAAAGCCAATCTCCAACGTTCTTGATTCCCATTGCCTCGACGTGTTTGTTGTGCTTCACTTGAGGCAGAGATTTAGTCAAAGGATCGGCCACATTGTCATCCGTCCCGATCTTACGAATTCTGATTTCACCTTCGGATTTCAATTCCCTTATCATGTGAAATCACCTTTGGACATGTTTGACCTTCTTGTCCTCTCTTGGCTCTCTGGCCTGAGCAATAGCTCCATTGTTGTCACAATAGAGATCTATTGGACCCTTGATGGAGGGTACAACACCAAGTTCACCGACGAACTTACGAATCCAAACTGCCTCCTTAGCTGCTTCCAAAGCTGCCAAGTATTCGGCTTCAGTTGTAGAATCTGCAGAGGCGCTTTGCTTGGCACTCTTCCAACTAAACGCTCCTGCATTTAGGCAAAATATGTACCATGACTGTTACTTGAAGTCGTCTCTGTCAGTTTGGAAGCTAGCGTCGGTGTAACCTTCAACAATCAAGTCTTCGTGGCCACCATAGACCAGGAATTTATCCTTGTTCCTTTTCAGGTACTTTAGGATATTCTTGGCCGCAATCCAATGCGCCTCTCCTGGGTCTGATTGGTATCGGCTCGTAGCGCTTAAGGCGGACGATACATCAGGCCTAGTACATATCATGGCATACATGATCGATCCAATTATCGAAGCATATGGAATCTTATTCATTCTCTCCCGCTCAATAGGTGTCTGTGGACACTGTTTCTTGCTGAGAGTTTCGCCATGGGACATGGGTTGGTGCCCTCTCTTGGCATTCTCCATGCTAAATCATGCAATTATTTTATCAATGTATGTACTCTGGCTCAATCCAATCATCTTCTTAGATCTATCCCTATAGATTCTCTTAGATCTGATTCATTATCAATGTATGCATTCTCCTATGTCCTTCATTGAAAAGCATTTTCCCAGCCAGCCCTTTACGGACTCTAATAATTTTGTGCTTTTTCCAATGAGCAATATGTCATCGACATATAGGACTAGGAATGCGATGTCACTCCCACTGACCTTCTTGTAAACACAAGACTCATCTGGATTCTTGATAAAACCAAACTTGCTGATGGCTTCATCAAATCGCAGGTTCCAACTTCTGCCTGCCTACTTCAGTCCATGAATGGACTTCTTAAGCTTGCATACCTTTCCAGCATTGCTTGGATCAACAAAACCTTCCGGCTGTGTCATATACAAAGTTTCTTCCAAAATCCCATTAAGGAAGGCGGTTTTGACATCCATTTGCCATATTTCGTAATCGTAATATGAGGCAATAGCTAGGATGATCCGGACGGACTTAAGCATTGCGACTGGCGAAAAGGTTTCATCATAATCAATCCCGTGGATTTTCCTTTTGCCACTAGTCTAGCTTTGTATATTGATACATTTCCATCTTTGTTTGTTTTCAATATGAAAATCCATTTGCAACCGATGGGTGTGTAACCTTTGGGCAAATTTACCAAGTCCCAGACTTAATTTTCTAACATGGAGTCCATCTCAGATTTCATGGCCTCTTGCCATTAGCAGAGTCGGGGCTCTTCATAGCTTGTTTGTATGTCGTTGGCTCATCTCCATCCACGACTAGGGTGTCTTGATCTTCTGTTAAGACAATACCAAGGTATTTGTCAGGGTGAGATCTTGGCCGTTGCGACCTACGAAGGGTAATAGGTTGAGCATTTACATTGTCTGTTTGATTCTGACCAATCTTATAAACTGATTCTAAAGCATTTTGATTGTCAGTTTTATCAAGTTGACATTGTTGCTCATTCTCTCGAACTTCGTCGAGTTCGATTTTCCTCCCACTTATCATTTTTGAAAGGTGTTCCTTTTCCAAAAAGACACCATCACGAGCAACAAACACTTGGTTCTCGGATTTGTTGTAGAAGTAATACCCCTTGGTTTCTTTTGGGTAGGCCACAAAGAAACACTTGTTTGATTTCGGGTGAAGCTTGTGAGAAATCAATTGCTTGACATATGCTTCGCAACCCCAAATCTTAAGAAAAGACAACTTTGGAGGTTTTTTAGTCCATAATTCATATGGAGTCTTTTCGACAGCTTTTGACGGAACACAGTTTAGTGTTAGTTGCGTAGTTAGTAGTGCGTGTCCCCAGAAAGAGATAAGAAGTTAACTAAGACCCATCATTGATCGAACCATGTCTAACAAGGTTCAATTTCTCCTTTCGGATACTCCGTTCCATTGAGGAGTTCCAGGAGGTGTCAGCTCTGAAAGAATACCATTTTCTTTCAAGTGATCATCGAATTCATGGCTCAAATATTCGCCACCTCGATCTGATCGAAGTGCTTTAATCTTCTTACCAAGTTGATTCTCAACTTCACTCTGAAATTCTTTGAATTTCTCAAAGGATTCAGATTTATTCGACATAAGGTAGACATAACCATATCTACTATAGTCGTCGGTGAAGGTAATGAAATATCGATAACCTTGCCTTACGGGTGTACTCATTGGTCCACATATGTCCGTATGTATTAGACCCAATAAGTCACTTGCCCTTTCTCCCAACTTAGAGAATGGTTGCTTTATCATCTTGCATAATAGACATCCTTCGCAATTTTCAAAAGACTCCAAGTCAAATGAGTCAAGAACACCTTCTTGTAGAAGTTTCTTGATGCGTTTGACGTTAATATGGCCAAGACGACTATGCCACAAGTAGGATTGATTCGGACTGAATGGTCTTAGCCCTTTTAGCGGTATCATTAATGTTATAATATTTTTTGTCAAGAGAAAGCACATAAAGACCATTTTCTGAATATGCCTTACCATATAAAACATTATTGAAATAAAATGAACAACTATTGTTCTTAATTCGAAATTCAAAACCCTTGGCGTCCAACGTCGAAATTGAAATAATGTTTTTGGTAACTCTAGGAACGTAATAGCAATTGTCAAGTTCTAAAATAAGCTTAGAGACAAACTAAGAGTTCCAACGGAAACGGCAGACATCTTTGTTCCATTGCTGACCTGAAGCTCGACCTCTCCCTTCTCTAGCCTCCTATTTATCCTTAGTCCCTGAGCATTGGAACAAATGTGTGAGCCACATCCGGTATCTAATACCCATTATGTTTTTCTAGAGAAGTTTAAGTCTATAACAAAAATACCAGATGAAGAAGCAACGGTGTCGTTCTTCTTATCTTCCTTGAATTTGAGGCAGTCCCATTTCCAATGTCCCTTCTTCTTGCAGTAGAAAGATTCGGAGTCGGATTTAAAAGAGGCTACTTTTTTGTCCTTGCTGCTCTTTGCAGTGTTAGACATAGGCGGAAAATTCTTCTTTTTCCCTTTAAAGCTCTTGTTCTTGCCCGAGCGCTTAAATGGCTTGCCTTTTCTCACCATGAGCATATCATGCTTTCCTTCATCTTTGAGGGTTTTCTAGGCCTGCTTCAACGTACCATGAAGCTCGGTGAGAGTTTTCTCCATGATTGCATAATATAACTCATTTTGAACTAATCATAGCCTTTGTGCAGCGAGTGGAGAATGATATCAATTAGCATCTCGGTTGAATACCCAGCATCGAGCCTTTCCATGCTCTCAAACAATCCAATCATTTTAAGAACATGCATGCTTACCGGCTCTCCTTTCTTGAGCTTTCTCTCAAGGATTTTCCTGTGGGTTTCGAACCATTCAGTTCGGGCCTGCTCCTGAAACATATTCTGAAGCTCAGAAATGATCTCAAAAGTCGTCTCCTTTTCAAAGAAAGTCTTTTGAAGGTCCGGAGACATAGTGGCCAACATAATGCATTTGACATCCCGATTGGCACTTTGCAATCAGTTAATGGCAGCCTGAGTGACCTCCTCATTGGGAATGTCGGGAATTTTCTCATCAAGGACGTATTCCTTTTGCTCTTACATGAGAACAATACGCAAATTCCTTTGCTAATCAAGAAAATTTGGCCCACTCAATTTCTCCATGTCGAGAATTGAGCGTAATGAAAACTGGTTGTTTGAGTTACTTGCAGACATGTTTCTACAATTGAAAGAATTTGAAATGAAAAACCATTCATAAACCAATATGTTTGAAATTTAAAAGCGTTCATGCAAATTTTCAATCTTATTGAGCATTTTATTCACGCATTAATAATTTGTCCCTTTTAGGCGAGAAAAAAACGATTCCAAGATCCAAAAAATCAATTACGCATGATTTGGCTTGTCTTAACACTTAATATTTTAGGGTAAGCAATCCAATTGCTAATAGCTCCAAGCTACTCTTGGTTCGATAAAACGTCGCATCTAATGCTTCCTTGACATTTTATCTCCATTTCCACGACATCTAAGGACTCCTTACTGATATTGTTGAGCTTAACCAAGATCAACTCGTATACCTAGTATACCTTACGTTCCTAGGGAGGTAGTGATGTTCTTGGAATGGCATATTTTAGCTCAATATTTTAGGGACCTAGCTCAATATTTTAGTTAACTAATCATCGCAGCATTTTGAAATTCTGGACATGCACCGAACATATCATTCGAGTATATAAGAGCAATTATATATAGAAAACATGAAATAATATGCATTTGGAAACTAGCATGACCCCTTGAAATCTTCAAATCTTCAAAGGTCTTCATCTTGGCTCGTCTTCATGGAAACACCGTCTTGAGACATCTTCGCCAAAATAAAATTACTAGCTACTGCGACTAGGATTAATCTAAATATTAAGGGACAAAAATACTCAATGGTACGCAAACCGTATTTAGATTTACAAAAACGCATAACGGATCGCAGTCCGTATTTACTATCCTAATCGGGCCCCACTAGTTGCCATTTTCACGAAACCTTTGAAACAATATATTTTCCATTCATTCATTCAATATATGTGAATGGCCCATGCATTTTACAACAAAAAACAAGTAACAATGCATAACGCGCGCGAACTAGTAATTAACATAGGTGGTTAATCCAATTAACACGCCTAATTAAAACTAGTCAAAGTTGTTTAACATTTTATGTGATTGAGACACAAATATATCATGCAATTAACGAAGCTCCCATTAAATTCCGCATCCAACTTAATGAATCTAATTAATTAAGCCGTTTAACCCAAATTTTGTCAAAATTAAAATTTTACAAGAGCCGGAAAAATTGAGGTCTAACCTCGTAAAAATAATTAAATAAATTAAAAACGGCAAAATTTTGCAAAAATGATAACGCAAACTTTAAGCAAAATAGCCCACCCTCAAAACACGACGGTTGTGCACCATGGCTACTAGGCAGCCCATGTGTTGTGTCTGGTGCTGGGTGCTAGCATGCTCGCCTAGTGCAGCACGTCATGGTAGCTAGCACCAGCAGCACGCTGCGCATGCTAGCTAGTCGCTGGCGCTAGCAGCAATTGGCTGGCTGGCTGGGGCTTGCTGCCTCGCTGCCCAGCAGCACGCACAAGCACTCCAACAGCCTAAGGCCACGCATCCAGCCATCAGCCCGCAACAGCAGCCCCTCGCCACACAGCAGCAGCACCTCAAGGCACAACCCCCCTTGTGCGCACCATAGACAGCCACATGTGGGCTGCTTGGGCAGCCCGACTAGCCTTGGTGGTGCTTGGGTGTGGTTGCCTCGATTTGCGTGCCATTTCTTGGTATTTTAATCCCGATTTACGTGTGACATAAAATTAATCCTAAATTTATTTTAGAATCAATTTAGGGAAAAATGAAATAAAATAAGTCCAACTTAATTAAATTCAATTTTAATTGTGCACAAGCCTAAATCATCCAAAAGTACCTTTTGGAATAATTTAGGTCTTTCTTGATGCTTTAAAATTGAAGGGCTACACCCATAATTAATTTAACCAAAATGTGAATTGATGATGAGTTTTGACAAAATAGGGAGTTGGAAAAATAAACCCTTTCATCCAATGAAAAATTTCCCAACAATAACATGTGTAAAATCGAAAAAAAAAATTTACATCTTCCAATATGAAGATTTATCAAAATTCAATCACAAGTTTTGAACTTTAAGGACTTTAATCAACACAAAAATGATTAAATCCAAAATTAGTTCAACATGGAATTTAGCAATCAAAGTTCCAACCAAATAAACAATTAAAGATTGAATCTTTAAAATTTTAGGGGCTTCAAAATTGCAAGTTCACCATAAACATTCACACTCAAAGCAATTTATTTGCAATAATGTGAAAAAATACAAGTTTATGTGAAAAGTGAACACACCAAATTAAGCACCAATTATGACTTCATAAACATGCTTAATGAGGTTTATAATTGCAGTATATTAGGGATGCAACCATACATTTAATCTACCTTCATCATGCAATAATTGATCAAGGTTAAAAGATTTAAAAAATTTCATCAAAAAACGAAAAAACCCCTCGAAAAACATATTTCTGGGTGGATTTTGGCTTCTGGACAACCCTAAAAAGATCAAAAACGATTTAGAACAGCAATTCCAGCCAAAAAATCCCTATTTTTTAGTCGAAATCTGGGTTCGTCAGCCAAAATTAAAAAAATGAGTTTAAAAATAATTAAAACGAGCTTCTAATCCAATTAGAAAGCACAACCAGAAATTTAAATCCATTTTAAATAACCTTAATTAATTATTAATTGCAATAATTAAAAGAAGCGCGGCTCCGATACCGTTGTTGGGTTTCATAGCGTCCAACGCTACACGGAAGAGAAACCCGCTCAAGACCCGCCCCAATAATTAAAGCAATAAAGCATGCATAAACATAATTAAACAATAATTAATAGAAGGGAAAAAGAAGTAATACCCTTAAAGCGTGCTTCGCTCGTAAACCGAGCACTTACTTCGAAGCTTAAAGCCTCACAAGCGTGACGGCCTCCAACGACTCATACCCACGACCCAACCCGAACAATCTTCGTCTCGAGGGTTAGTCGAGACTTCACCAAATATAAACTTAGAGCTTTACAAACTTAAAGGTTTTCTCAATAATAAGAGACGCCTTTTTGAGTTCCACTCAAGTTGATTTCCAAATGCCCAATCATGGGGTATGTATAGGAAATGCAACTTGCACTCTCATTAATGATCAATGTGGGATAGTTTGCATTTCTAACTAATTTATTTAAATCAAAAATAAATTAAAAGATAATCCAATCAACAATCAACAAGTGGCATATGGAGAGGAGGGGTTAGGTGAGGACCATCACCAAGGGGGGGCCATTTCCGTGCTCCCCAAGGGATGGCTCCAAGCCTTGGTCCCCACCACTCCAAACTGGCCTCAAGGCAGGGGCAAGCTGGCAGCCTGCCTTGGCTGCCAAGTCTGCCAGCTTGCGCCTGGTACCAAGCCTAGGCAGCCAGCAAGCATAGCTAGCACGCACAGCCAGCCAGCGCATGCATGTTGCTACGAACCACGCATGCTACTACTGTTAGGCGAGGCCTAGGCGCTGTGCTTGGTGCTGCCATGCGAAGGCATGCACACACGCATATGGCGCAAGCAGGCACAACACGTTGCTACGGCTGGCGTTGCTTGGCTAGCACGCACACATGCATGCTGTGATTGTGATGTGCCAGCGATGCACGCACACACGCACACACATGGTGATGCGATGGTGTTATGCTAGCGATGCACACACACACGCACACCCATGGTGCTGCGATGGTGTTGTGCTAGCGATGCACGCACACACGCACAGCCATGGTGCTGCGATGGTGCTGTCTAGCGATGCAGGCACACACGCACAGCCATGGTGCTGCGATGGTGTTGTGCTTAGTGCTAGGCCTTGCCTAGCGCTAGCGCCTAGCATGCTAGGTTCATGCTAGCTCAAGCTAGCCTAGCAACCACATGGTTAGGCCAATGTGATGCTACGGTTTTGCTTAAACTTGCTGCTTGTTGATTTTTCGACGCTCGGTCTCGACGCCCTAGGCTCGATATCCAACGTCTCGATATCCGACGTCTGTGTTCATAATACTCTAGTGACTCATCAAATCCTTCAGATTGATTCGTCGGTTCGGATCGACAGTTCGTTTGGGTTCGACCCGAAGGGTTCAGTCAAGACAAAGTTGTAATATTAATTGTTCACTAATATTACAGATCGGAAGCGGCCTCCACCCAGGCATTTAGAATACTTGATCTCAATGAAGAATAAGCTTCCTGATAATTTTGAACCCTCTATCAAAATAATACACTTGTTGGAAGGACACAATTCCTTTCATACGTCGCTTTGGTTCGGTTACACGAGTGGGTGTGACCCGAAGGCTTTAGTCAAGATTAAGCTTAAATAATAATTATACATTAATATTACTGATCGGTAGCGGCCTCCAGCTAAGCATTCCGATCACTTGACCTCACTTAATAATCAGCTTTCCTAATTAGTTCCGAACCCTTTATCGGAATAATACACTTGTTCAAAGGATACCATTTCTTTGAATCTCCCACTTGTCCTTCCGGATAAGTGTGCTATTTTTGGATAGCCTATTTCTTATGTCACTTAATGTCTCTTCATGAACTATAAGGTAAGATTCATCATCATCCTTATTACGTCTAGAAGTGTTTCTCAATTTTCGAGTTCGACAGTCAATAAGCAGATGATTTCTAAAATCCATGTGAGCACGGCCATGAATTTTCATAGTCTCGCTCTTCGAGAGGCTTTGTAAACAACAAAGACATGTTCCCTACTATTAATAGGGGGACATTCCCAGTCTTGCATTGTTAGCTTCCCTTACTAAAAGGCCCTAGCCGCCAGAGTGTTGCCTTTATAATCCCCTTGTACGGCAAAAGTTTAACAACATCAAAGCGGACTGGTACTCAAACAAGAGAACTTACAATACTCATAGTTGAGGAAAGAGGTTTCGACAGCCATAATGATCGAGTAATATACTTATGACGATCGTTAAATCTCTTAACGTATTCTCATAGGTCAATCTGGAGTAGTTCCAAACCAATACCTGTGCAAATGATTTATGACATTCCTGTCCTTGTAGCAAAAGAAACGGTGCTATACATCATACTACACACTAATCTCGCGTATTAGGGATAATTTCGATATGATATTCAACGTTCACTTAATAGGTGTTTCTTTATCCAAGAAATTGTCTTGATACCCTATTTTGAATATTCTCAAACCGAATGGACTCATTATTTAATTCTAAACAACAATTAAATAGAAATTGAATCCGAATTTCTGATGGTACAAGGATATTTCTGAGGCAATAGGATTAGAATTTGCAATAGTTGCGCTACTGTGATAATCGCCTCATGACATGTTAGACTTTCTGATGCTCTCTTGGCTCTCTGGCCTGAGCAATAGCCCCACTATTATCACAGTATAGGTTTGTTGGTCCCTTTATTGAGGGGATAACACCATGTTCACCAACAAACTTACGAATCCAACCTGCCTCCTTAGCTGCTTCTGAAGCTACCAAGTATTCGACTTCAATTATAGAATCTCCAGCCGTGGTTTGCTTAGCACTCTTCCAACTGAACGCTCCTCCATTTAGACAGAACACGTATCCTGATTGCGACTTGAAGTCGTCTCTGTCAGTCTAGAAGCTTGCGTCGGTATAACATTCAACAACCAAATCCTTACTCCCGCCACAGACCAGAAATTTATCCTTTTCCTTTTCAAGTACTTTAGGGTATTGTCTCATAACACTCAAGGCTTACGATACATCCGGCCTAGTACACATTATGGAATACATGATCGATCCAATAAGCAAAGCATATGGAATCTGACTCACCTTCTCTCGCTCATCAGGTGTCTGCGGACACTATTTCTTGCTGAGAGTTATGCCTTGTGACATGGTTAGGTGGCCTCTTTTGGCTTCCTCCATATTGAATTGTGCCAATACCTTATCAATATAAGTACTTTGGCTCAATCCAATCATCCTCTTAGATCTATCCCTATAAATCTTGATGCCCAATATATACTGTAACTCTCCCAAGTCCTTCATTGAGAAACACTTTCCAAGCTATGCCTTCAAAGACTCCAACATTGGAATGTTGTTTTCAATGAGCAATACGTCATCGACTTATAAGATAAGGAATGCGATGTCACTCCCACTTACCTTCTTTTAAACACAAGACTCATCTAGATTCTTGAGAAAACCAAATTCACTAATGACTTCATAGAATCGCTGATTCCAACTTCTACTTGTCTACTTTAGTCCATAAATGGACTTCTTAAGCTTACATACCTTCCCAGCATTGTTTGGATCTACAATCCCTTCCGGTCGTGTCATGTGCACAGTTTCTTCCATAATCCCTTTAATGAAGGTGGTTTTGACGTCCATTTTCCATATCTCATAATCATAATATGCGGCAATTGCTAGGATAATCCGACGGATTTAAGCATGGCAACTGGAGAAAAAGTTTCATCATAATTGGCACCGTGAATTTGCTTATAACCTTTTGCCACCAGTTTAGCTTTGTATACATAAACATTTCCATCTTTGTCGGTTTTCAACGTGAAAATCCATTTGCAACCGATAAGTGTGTAACCTTCGGGCATATCAACCAAGTCCCACATTTGATTTTCAAACATGGAGTCCATCTCGGATTTCATGGCTTCTTGCCATTTTTGCGGAGTCAGGGCTCTTCATAGCTTGTTTGTATGTCGTTGGCTCATCTGCATCCATAACTAGGATATCTTGATTCTCGGTTAAGACAACATCGAGGTATCTGTCTGGTTGAGATCTTGGCCTTTGCGACCTACGCATGGTAATAGATTGAGCATTTGCTTTGTCATTTTGACTTTGAACATTGTCGTTTTGACTCTGACCATTGTCAACAGCTGCTTCTAAAGCACTTTGATTGTCAATTTTGTCAGGTTGACTTTGATGCTCATCTTCTCAAACTTCATCAAGTTCGATTTTCCTCCCACTTGTCATTTTGGAAAGATACTCCTTTTCAAAAAAGACACCATCTCGAGTAACAAATACTTTGTTCTCAGATTAGTTGTAGAAGTAATACTTCTTTGTTTCTTTTGGATAACCCATAAAGAAACATTTGTCAGATTTTGGTGCAAGCTTTTCAGACATAAGTCTTTTGACATATGCTTCGCAACCCCAAATCTTAAGAAAAGACAATCGTGGAGGTTTCTTCGTCCATAATTCATATGGAGTCTTTTTGACAACTTTTGACGGAGCATGGTTCAGTGTAAGTGCCGCGGTTAAAAGTTCATGTTTCCAAAAAGAGATAGGAAGATCACTAAGACCCATCATTGATCAAACCATGTATAACAGAGTTCGGTTTTTCCTCTTAGACACTCCATTCCATTGTGGAGTTCCGAGAGGTGTCAATTTTGAGAGAATACCATGTTCTTTCAGATGGTCGTCGAATTTGTAGCTTAAATACTTGCCAAGATAATTTTCCACTTCACTCTGAAATTCTTTGATTTTCTCAAAAGATTCAGATTTGTGCGACATAAAGTAGTCATAGCAATATCTATTAAAGTTTTCCGTGAATGTAATAAAATAAAGATAATCATTTCTTGCGGTTGTGCTCATTGGTCCACATACATCCGTGTGTATAAGACCCAATAAGTCACTATCCCTTTCTCCCAACTTGGAGAATGGCTGCTTTATCATCTTGCCTAGTAGACATCCTTCGCAGTTTTCAAACGACTCTAAGTCGAATGAATCAAGAATCCCTTCATGATGAAGCTTCTTGATACGTTTGATGTTAATGTGGCTAAGACGACAATGCCACAAGTAGGTTTGATTCGACTCAACGGTCTTAGCCGTTTTGGTGGTATCATTAACATTATAAACCTGTTTGTCTAGTAAAAGAACATAAAGACCATGTTCTGAATGTGCCATACCATATGAAACATTATAAAGATAAAATGAACAACTATTGTCTTTTATTTGAAATTCAAAACCCTTGGCGTCCAATGCTGAAATTGAAATAATGTTTTTGGTAATGTTAAGAGCATGATAACAATCTTCAAGTTCTAAAACAATCCCAGAGAGCAAAGACAAACTAAGTGTCCCAATGGATACGACAACAGACCCAGAGTTCCACTTCTCCCTTCACTAGCCTTCTACTTTTCCTTAGTCCTTGAGCATTGGAACAAAGGTGTGACCCACATCTAGTATCTAATACCCATGAAGCTTTGCTATTAAAGTTAAGGTCTATAACATATATACCTGATCTAGAAGTAACGGTGTCGATCTTCTTATCTTCCTTGAACTTGAGGCAATCCCGTTTCCAATTTCCCTTCTTCTTGCAGTAGAAACATTCGGAATCGGATTGAGAAAAGGCTACCTTCTTTTACTTGTTGCCCTTGGTAGCTTTTGACTTAGGCAAAAAGGTCTTCTTACACTTCCCCTTAAAGCCTTTCTTCTTGCCCGAGCGCTTGAATGGCTTGCCCTTCTTAACCATAAGCATATCATGCTTCCCCTCATCCTTAAGCGCTTGCTCAGCTTGCTTCAACATTCCATGAAGCTCGGTGAGGGTTTTCTCCATGTTGTGCATATTATAGTTCATCTTGAACTAACCATAGCCTTTGTGCGGAGAATGGAGAATAATGTCAATTACCATCTCGTTCGAGTACCAAGCATCAAGCCTTTCCATGTTCTCAAATAATCCGATCATTTTAAGTACATGTAGGCTGACTGGCTCTCCTTTCTTGAGCTTTCTCTCAAGGATCAGCTTGTGGGTCTCAAACTTCTCAGTTTGAGCCTGCTCTTGGAAGATATTCTGAAATTCAGAAATGATCTCAAAAGTCGTCTCCTTCTAAAAGAAAGTCTTTTGGAGATCTGGAGACATTGTGGCCAACATGATGCACTTGACATCTCGATTGGTAGTGTGCCATCGGTTTAGGGAAGCTTGTGTGACCTCCTCAATAGGAGGGTCGGGCATTTCCTCATCAAGGACATATTCCTTTAACTCTTGCATAAGAACTATTCGCAAGTTCCTTTGCAAATCAAGGAGGTTTGTCCCATTCAACTTCTCTTTATCGGGAATAGAACGGAGTGAAAATTTGTTATTGTTGGTGCTAGTTGCAGATATTTTTCTACAATTGAAAGAATTTCCAATGAAAAACCGTCCATAAAACCAATAAGTTTGAAATTTAAAGCATACATGCAAACTTTTAATCTTATTAAGAGTTTTATCCACACATTTAAAATTGTCTCTTTTAGGCGAGAATAAAACGATTCCAAGACCCCAAATATAAAAAAGTGATTAAGCATGCTTTGGCTTGTCTTAACACTTAATATTTTAGGGTAAGCAATCCAATTGCTAATAGCTCTAAGCTACTCTTGATTTGATAAAACGTCGCATCTAACGATTTCATGAAGTTTATCTCCATTGCCACGACATCTAAGGACTCCTTACTGATATTGTTGAGTTTAACCAAAATCAGCTTGTATACCTAGTATACCTTACGTTCCTGGGAAAGTAGTAATGTCTTGATTTGGAATAGTCCATTACTATTCTCATTAGTTACCGAACAGTGTTATTTTGGAATGGCAAATTTTAACTCAATTTTATAGGGACTTAGGTTTTCTATGTTGGTTAATTTAAGTGAACTAAATTAATCATTCAACATTCAAAATCCTAAATATGCATCAAACATCGAAATTATATATAAGCATAAGCATAGATATATATAGCACAAATAAAGATGCATTTGGCAACTAGCACGACCCCTTGAAACTTGTATCTTCAAATCTTCAAGGACCTTCATTGCAACTTCTTGGCTTCGTCTTCTTTGAAACGCCATCTTTGTGACATCACCAAGAATTATGCAACTACTAATAAGACTAGGACAAATCTAAATATTAAGGTACAAAAATACTCAACGGCGGGCAGTCCATATTTAGATTTACAAAAATACAAAACGGAATGCAGTCCGTAATTACTATCCTAGTGGGCCCCCACTAGTTGCCATTTTGAAAAACCTGCATTAAAATATCTATTGCATTCATCCATTCACTAACGTGAATGGCCCATGAATTTAAAAAATAAATCAAGAAATAATGCAAAACACGCGCAAACTAGTAACTAACTTAGGTGGTTAATCCGATTAACGTGCCTAATTAAAACTAGTCAAAGTAGTTATCCGATTATGTCAATTAACGCTATAATAATAGCTTAAACAATTAATGAAGCTCCCACTAAATTCCATATCCAATCTAATTAAAATTAATCCAATTAAAATTAGTTAAGCCGGTTAACCAAAAATTTTGCCAAATTATTTTGCAAGTGCCGGGAAAAACCGAGGCGTGGCCTCGTTTTAATTCAAACAAAAACCGCAAAATCGCAAAATAATAGCCCCTTAACGGCCGAGTTCCTAGCATCCTAGCCTTGAGGCTAGGCTTGCTAGGCACCCAAGCCTCGCAGCCATGTGTGGGTGCTGCTCACGCAGGCACAGAAGTGTGCAAGCCACCTGCTAGTCACTAGCAGCGTCGCAGCACTTGCGTTACTTTGGCGCTAGCAGCAAGCTTGCACGCATGCATGTGCTGGCCGCAACCTTGCTATGCGGGCTGCGCTGCTTGGCAGCCGCACTCCACGCACCACACGCACGCCTTTGCACACACACACTCACGCACCCGCATGCACTAACTACGGTAGCCACATGCGGGCTATACGAGCAGCCCGGCTAGCCGAGTTGGTGCTTCGAAGCTTCATGCTTCGATTTTAATGCCCATGCTTCGGAATTAAATTCTGATTTTTTGTGTGACAAAAATTAATTAATTCTAAATTGATTTTAGAACTAACATTGAGCAATATTGAAAATAAAACAAGACCAACTTAATTATATTTAATTTTAGTGCACAAATCAAAATTGATTCAAGAACTATTCTTTATATTACTTTTGGCTCAACTTGATGCTACAAAAATTAAGGGATATTCTCACAATTAATTTAACTAACATAAATTAACCATGAGATTTGACGAAAAAAGGTTGGAAAAATAAATAATCATCCAAATAAAAATTTATCCAACACTTACTTATGCACATTTGAATATTGTAATCTTCCAATATGAAGAACAATAATATTTCAAGCATAAGTACGAACATTTAAGATTTTAATCCACTTAAAATGATTAAAACCAAAAATTAATTCATTATGGATTTTAGCAAGTTAAGATCCAACCAAATAAACAATTAAAGATTGAACCTTTAACATTTTAGGGGCTTCAAAAATACATATTCACCATAAACATTCACACTCCAAGCAATTAATTCGCAATAATGTAAAATTGCAACTTTATGTGAAAATAAGAGCTAATCGAATTAAGCACCTATTATGACTTCATAAACATGCTAAATAAGGGTTAAAATTGCAAAAGATTAATGGTATAATCAAACACATAACCCAACAATTGCATGCCATAATTAATCAAGGTTAAAAGATTTAAAACATTTGTCAAAAACGAAAAACCCATCAAAAAACCACTTTCTGGGTGGATTTTGGCTTCTAGAAGGCCATTTTTAAACACAAAGAGAGTGAAGTTTGATATACAACGTCGATTCCACCCAAAATTCACTAATTTTGAGTCAAAATCGAAGTTCATAGGCCAAAAAAAGCATAAATACGATTTAAATCCAATTAAAAACGAGCTCCTAATCTAATTAGAAAGGAAAACCGGAAATTTAAATCCATTTAAATCACCATAATTAATTTTAGTTGTAAAAATTAAATGCAAGAGGCTCTTATACCGTTGTTGGGTTTTGCAGTGTCCGACACCACGCGGAAACAAAACTCGATAACCGGATCGCATGCATAATAATTACAACATAAACAAAAGCATGCAAATAAACAAAACACAAGAGAAGAGAGAGAAAGAATACTCACCCTAGAAGTGTGCTTCGCTCAACTGATGAGCTCGGACTTGAAAGCTTCAAGTTCCGCAAGTGTAAAACCTCCAACGACTCACACCCTCGCTACCGAACCATAACCGGTCTCTACCCCGTAGCTTAGACGGGGCTAGACCAAAAATAACTTAGAGTTTAAGAACAAAGGTTTTCTCGCTTTTGGAGATCCTTTAGAGTTCACCAACTCAAGTAAAATTCCCAATACCCAATGATGGGTATTTATAAGGAAATGTCCCCCCAAGAATTCCCATCATATTTCAATGTGGGATAGTTGGTAAAGTAACAAAAAACATGAATTAATTTAATTCTAAATTAAATCAAACGGCATGTACAATAATCAAATGACAAGTGTCCACACACAAGAGAGAGTATGTGGGAGAACCACCTTGACCTTGGAGAACAAGGCAAGGGGCTGCCCTAACTACCCCTATCAGCAAAGGGCTGCTGCCCCGCCTTAGGCAGCAAGGCCAGCCTTGCGCCACAAGGCTAGTCCTACTAGCCTTTACCGCAACCCCTCGCCCACAACAGTAGGCCTATGCGCCTACCGCAAGCAAGAAGCAACAGCAAAGGCCCAGCAGCAGCACGCAAGCGCCAGCCTTGGTGCGCAGGCCACTAGGCCACCCCATCTATTCCGCACGCAAGGTGAGCCTAGCTGGGCCTTGCGATGGTTGTGGTGGCTTAGTGGATTTAGTGCTTACGGCCCTGGTCATTTGGCTTCGATCCGAGGCATGGCTACGGCTCGTGCTATGCTTGTAATTTTACCACGATACGTCATTTAATTATTTTCTTATCTTTGTCAATTCCTAATATCGACTCAACGCTCGACGCTCGGCTTCGACGCTTTAAGCTCGAAATCCGACGTCTTAGTTAGTAAAATCTCTATCGACGTATTCAATCCTTCGGATTAATTCGTCGCTTCGGTTCGGCAACACGATTGGGTGTGACCTGAAGGGTTCAGTTAAGATTAAGTTGTAATATTAATCATACATTAATATTACTGATCGGAAGCGGCCTCCAGCTAGGTATTCCGATCATTTGACCTCACTGAATAATCCGCTTTCCTAATTAATTCCGAACCCTCTATCGGAATAATACACTAGTTCGAAGGACACCATTCCTTTCAGTTTCATGAATTTAATTGCATTGATTTTATGTAAAAACTATGAATTTTACATAATCAATAAATTATTTTTAGTGTTAAATTAATTTTGGATTAAATTCATGAAGAAACCTAAATTTTAAAATTGAATTGGGATTTGATTTAATTTAGGACTAGTTTAATTTAATTTAAACAAGTGTTTTTTAATTAAATTAAGAATCATAAAAAAAAAATCATTTGAGGTTGATTTAGGGGGGGCAGTCGCGGCTGGGTGGCGCAGCCACGGTGGTTGCGTTGTTGCTGGTTTAAGAGGGAGGGGAGGGGGAGGGCAGGTGTTCTGGGGTGGTTGGGCAGCAGCCGTGCAAGGGTTGCACGATGCTGCCGTGGCTGCTGCTTGCACCAGCGTACATCGCAAGGTGTACGGCCACCGTGGCTGGCTTCGGCTGGCCACACCACAGTGGCTAGCGAACGATTTTTTCAAAATAAAAAAAAAATTCAGATTTCATTTGGAAAGATAATATCAAATTTTCAAAAGTTGTTATTTTGATAATTATCCATAATTAAAGTTGTTAAGTTTGGATAGAATTTCTTAGGATATTTTGAGCATATTCCAAAAGGATAATAATCGATTTAAATAATGTGATTATCCCATAATAAATTTTGGAAATAATTGATTTTAAATTTTATGATTGGCTAGTAATTAGAATAGAATCTCTTAAATTTGTTAGGATAATCTCTAAAAATAAATATGATTTATCTTTTAAGATTAAAATAAGATTTTATTCAATCTCAGGCCTAATTTAAAATATATAAACTCTAAAGATGGTCATGAATAATATATGATATTATCTAATTACAGATTAAATGAGATATTTTGGTACCATGTTTCCTTAATTATGAACATTCAATGTTATAGTTTAGGCAAGCATGTTTACGTGATATTTATTATGTGGCAGTTTTATAATATATGATATTATGTTGCTATATAATGACTAGTATGGCCCATTAGATTACTAAATACTATCTGTGCATCGTGATGTATTTTTGTAATATCAGTACGATCTGCGTACCGATTAAGTATTTTTGTAATTTTATCTGTTTTATTTAAGTAGTAAATAGAATAGAGTGGAATTATAGGTTGCAGTTAATCCAAGAAATCCATGAAGTGAAGGCCCCAGATGAATCAGGGATGGTGATCCATGAAGATTCAAGTGGGAGCATTTACTTTATTAGTATCCTTAGGATTAGGGGCCATAGTATGTCTTGTTTATGCATTAGTAGATTATGCATGCTAGTTTTTGTTGAAGATGATGATGATGCGCTAGAATTTACTAAATTAATCACAACATAACAAATCTAGGTCCCGGAAATATTGAGATTGTTTTTCCAATTAGATACCCAAAAACCCTTCGATCTTGAGTGATGGGTCTGCCTCCGCAGGGTGTCACTTGTTATTTTAGGTAATGTGGGGTAGATCACATTCTACACATTTAATTGGTTGTGCTCAATAAGGTTACCTAAAGCATTTAGAACCTTGAAGCAAAGAGTAATAATTAAACATGTGATGGTTAATTATTCAACCAAGAGTTACAAGAGTTGTAATCAGTAAAGAGTTTACTCACCTTGAAAATGTAATGCTTGATGGTAGGGCCTCAGTCCAGTCAACTATTACACAAATAAAGGATCTTGAAATAACTTAATTCAAATGGGACAATTATTTTGAATAAAGTGTTAAAGCTATAGATAACTTTAATTTAGGTGCTTTAAAGATAAACATAGTTGAATTTTGCGTTTATTAAGTAAATAATACACACAATCACACACACACACACACACACACACATATATATATATATATATGTATATATATATGTATATATATATATATAATATGTATACATATATATATATGTATATATATATATATATATATATATATATATATATATGTATGTATGTATGTATGTATGCACACACATACACACACACACACACACATATATATATATATATATATATATATATATATATATATATATAGGAAAAATTCATGGAAATAATCCGACCTTTAGGCCATTCTTTTTTAATAATCCCACCTTTGGATTATTATTTAATAATCCGACCTTTGGGTGCCTTTAATTTTTATTGGTCCCATTTGACCAGAAACCAGTTGAAGAGGTAATTTTTTTTTTTTGGTTTAAAATACACGTGTCATTACATAATTGGTAAAAAAAAACAAAAAAAAAATTAAAAACCCTAACCTAATTCAGCCACCAGCCCGCCACCATCCCCACCACCACCCAAGCCCAAACCCTAGAACCACCATAACCACAAGACCTGAACCCAAAAACCACCCCACCAGCCTCCCCTCCTTCCCCCGCCCCGATTCCGACCACGTCCCCTAAACCACCAACACCCCAGACGGCCAGACCCTCCCCCAAAAACCACCACCCTATCCCCACTTAAGGCTTGAACGACCAATCAACCATTCCACCCCCACCCCTTGCGCCGCCCTAAGATGAACAACCACCCTCTTCCCCTCCCTATCTCGCCTGAACACCCTACCCCACCCTAAAAACCTCCCTCGCCTAGTGGTTGTTTCGAGGAGAGAGGGGGTTTACGGGGATGAGGGTGGTGGTTCATTCAAGGGAAAGGAGGGGGAGGGGCGACGGGACGGGAGGAGGGGGTGGCTGGCTGGCGGGAGGATTTGGGTGGATTTCTGGTAGGGTAAGGGGGGATTGGGGTGGTGGTGGGGGTGGCTGGGTTTGGGATTCCGGTGGGCGGTAGGGCTGGGTAGTCAGGGAAGTGGTGGGGGCTGGGTTTTCTGATTATTTTTGTTTTTTTTTTTCTCTTTTAAAAAATCTAAATTTTTTTAAATTTTATTTTTATTTTTATTTTTTTACCAATCACAGGCCACCACGTGTCATGTAACCTATTATAACAGGTTACATGACCAGTTAGGACCAATAAAAATTAAAAAATAAATTGTCCAGCTTTTTCTCTCTCTAGATATTGATCTAGGTCTTGCCTTTCTCTCTCTTCTTTCCCCAAAAATTTCTGAACGAACACTGCTTTGATCGTAATGCTAAGATATCTTTAAATTTCGACTTGAATCTACAACTATAGTTAGGTATTTGCTGTTTTAATTATTTTTCCTTTTATATTTTGCTTTTAATTGTTCAAATTTTGGTATTAAATAAGGTTTTTGTGATTTTGTTGAAACCCTAAAAATCGCGAATTTTTCATCAAATGGATTCAACCGTAGCTATTGTTACATATGAACGAATGATGTAAGTATCAATTTATTGATTTTGGGCATTTTACTTTGTTTTTATATGATTTTTAGTAGTTTGTATCATGTGATGATAGTACGAAGCAATTTTATGAGATCTTGATTTAATTTTGTTCATTTTCTGGTTTCTTAATGTTTTATACTCGTTCAATTTCCAAAATGTTTAGCATTAATCTTTAACTGTTTTGTGTTGGTGGTTGTCCTAAGCGGTATTACATGAAGAAGTTCACAATATACATAGTGGACCTGATGAAGAAGGAGAAGCTTTTTGCATCACAAGGAGGTCCGATCATCATGGCTCATGTACATTCAAATTAAATATTGCTTAAGCAAGTCCTGAAATGGATGTTTCACTGCATAGCAAAATGTGGTAGTGTTAGAAGTAGCAAGTAAAGCAGAACTTAGTTCAAAAGCTATATTTTTCTATTCTTACAAAGCACTTGTATATTTGAGAAGTTGAGTGATATAGGATTATAGAGCACTTCTGGTAGTGAGTTGGTTTTGTTCTACAAAAATTCTTGTATATATAGTGATGTCTTGCATTTGAGCACTTTTTGCTTTTGTTTTACAGGTTCTTTGTGGCTTTATTGGTTTTGTTTTCCTTCTTGTAATGTCAACTCATACAACTACAATATTCATGTAATACTTGGTATTAATTTTCTTTTTTCTTGTAGGTAGAAAATGAATATGGTTATTATGAGCAATTATATGGAGATGGAGGGAAGAAATATGCCTTGTGGGCTGCCAATATGGCCCTTTCTCATAACATAGGTGTGCCTTGGATAATGTGCCAGCAGTGGGATACACCTGATCCTGTGGTGAGAATATTTGGATATGCAGGTTCATTTTCCAT
Source organism: Chenopodium quinoa (assembly GCF_001683475.1). Lineage (NCBI taxonomy): Eukaryota > Viridiplantae > Streptophyta > Magnoliopsida > Caryophyllales > Amaranthaceae > Chenopodium > Chenopodium quinoa. The sequence continues at coordinate 3,226,980 of NW_018743252.1, read as the reverse complement.
GTGTAAATTATGTGATTTCTTTGCTTCCCATGTATTTTGCTCGGAAAGGTTTATTATCTAAACCTTCACATGTGACATAGATGCAAACATATAACTACTTCTTGAACTATTTTGCTGATCTTGTCTAGTTGTGTTTCATGTCTGTCCATCTGTGTCTGCTTATTATGTTGTGTTATAGTGTCTTGATCTAATCATCACTTTGGGCATTGTGGTTTTGTTGAGCCCCAAGCTGATTTCCTCTTCCATTACATCCTATATACATGGCTCATTATTGGATTTCTTGATTGTTTTTAATGATAACTGAAACTCCAAGATCTATCACTACTTCCTTTCAGAAATAATAATATGAAAGGTGTTGCTTCAGTTAAGGTGTTTCTGAATTTCTATATCTTCTTTTGTCCCTCTCCTTCCCAAAAAACAAAAAAGGAATAAGCAGAGAGATGTCTCACCCTTTTTTAATTTTATTTTATGCATAACCATTACTATTATTTTTTTATTTTTTATGAACTGATTATGTAAATGTTACGAATAAAACACTTCTCCTTTTTGGGAGAATTATATAGGTCAACTTGTGTAAAGGATGTTTCTTGCTTGTGGTAGAAATTGTACGCTTTAATACCATTACATTAAGTTTACTCGAGTTTCCCATTCATATGCTTGCGGTTTTTTGTCTTGTTTAATGAATTATTTAGGAACTTAACAAAATCAATCATCAATGAGCCATAGTTTATGTGACCATGCTAATTATTTGCAGATAAATACTTGTAATGGATTCTACTGTGACGACTTTACTCCAAGTTCTTCCAAAAGTCCGAAGATTTGGATTGAGAACTGGCCTGGATGGTAACTTTGCTAACATGTTTTTTGAGTTGCCTTTCAAGATCTTGAGCTTTCCAAGTTTTTAGATTTTTAAGCATCTCATTATAAATAAGTTCATGATTGAACAAACTATTTGACTTTTGCTCCAGGTTCAAAACATTTGGCAACGTGGATCCTCACAGACCTGTCGAAGATGTTACTTATGCTGTTGCTCGTTTTTTACAGAAGGGTGGCAGTGCACACAACTATTACATGATTAGTTTACTCGATCTCTGTGTCATTGATTTACTGTATATGGCCATTGTCGAATAACTCCAGTTAGGTAGTATGATTCTAGCAATTGATATAGAGGTTGGCATAGAACTAAAAAAAAAAAAAAAAGGTCAGAGATTCAAAGGAATGAGAAGGTACAAAAGAGAAAGGAAGGTTTTTTTTTTTGTCAATGTTAAACAGTGATAATGGTCAAATTGGGAAATTTGATTATTTTTTGGAATTTGAAATTCTGAAGTGGGAATTTTGCAAAATTTTGAGTTTAGTGGTGCATCCGGTTAATATTTAGCTGAAAGTGTACCGTATAGTTTTCAATTATTCATTACCAAAGTAAATGAAATTTGAAGGGGAATGAACAACTGAATCCATTGTATTTTGTCGTCTTAGTTTGGTGTGCACCCCACTAAAAATGTAATGAAGCATGTTACTCAGACTCTTGTGTCAAGAATTCAGGCACAATCATGTATCAGACAGTACTATTATATGAAAATAGCCTACATTTAGCTCAAAGGTTTGATGTTAATAGGAACATTGTAACAGACCTTAAGTATTTGCTCATTTGACAAATGAACGACTAAGTTTTTGCTCATTTGTTAAATTAACAAATAAGTATTTGCTCATTTGACAAATGAGCAACTAACTATTTGCTCATTTACTAAATGAGCAAAAAATTGATTGCCCATTTCCCAAATTAAATGATCATGGTTGCTTATTTGACAAATGAGCAACTAAGTTTTCGTTCATTTGTTGAATTAGCAACTAAGTATTTGCTCATTTGTCAAATGAGCAGATAATTTTGGCTCATTTTGTCAAAAATTAATATTTATTCTTTACTAATTTGTCAAAATGAGCAAATAATTTGTCAAAATAAGCAATTAATTTTTTGCTCATTTGTCAAATGAGCAATTAATTTTTGCTCATTTGTCAAATGAGAAAACTATTTAATGATTATTTGTCAAATGAGCAAATGATTCTTGCTCATTTTGTCAAATTAATGCTCATTTGTGAGTGTGTTTGAATGTTTTAAATATGTTAGCCTACTAGCTCAAGGGTAGAGCATTGTGAAAATGCACAAAAGATGTGGGTTCGAATCCCACGTAGGTTCATTTATGTAATGTGGAGACAGAAAGTTTGTATGAAAGTTTAATTGTAACAAAGTTTATATAGTTATAAATCATTTCAAACCATTTTTTTGCTCATATAATTTAGTACGAATTTGATTTTTTTTTTAATTAATTTTGTTTATAGAGATAACCTATGTAGGAATTTAACCTACATCCGCTATGCATTTGCATAGTGTTCTACCATTTGAGCTAATAGGTTTATCATATGTTTTAAATCATTTTCTATGTAACTTGTCACCAACATATACATAATTACAACGTCAGGAAAAACAGAGATGAATAGCAAATATCTTTTGGGGAACACACAGGTTTTCCAAAACACAGTATATAAGAAATATCAAATTCAAGGTACTAACAAAAGAGGTAATAGACAGACAAAGAGAATATTGAAGGATCTTATTTTGCCATTGTATTCTAAACAAACTTACTTAATAGTGTCCTAAAGTGCACTTGGAAGTCTGTGCTCTTCCTTATATGCAGGAATTATCAAAGATATATACTTCTCAGCGGTATCAAATATAGAAGAGGAAATGTATTATAACTTGGTTAAGTTGAAAAGGTAGCAAATCTAAAAAACATACAATTCAGCATTGTCAGAAAAGAAGTGAATCCAAATGTGTTTCCAACAGTTCTTTAACTTACATTTAAACATGCCAACTTGTAGCCAATAACTCTAAGAGTTCCTCTTTGCACATAAAGCATGACTTACAAGTGCAAGTTTAGCAACAGAAAGTTTGATGCGCTTAAGAATATATGAGTAACATTTTCGAATCAGAATTTTGCTCAATAACAAGTCAATAAGATTTCAAAGTAGCACGGTCTAATTCGAAAATTTCACCCAATTGAGCACGCCTAGCATATTTTTTCACAGTAGCAGGATCGCTATAACTGACTCCGTTTAGATCGCCGCCGTAAAACTCAACAGTTACACCTACTTGTTCAACTCCCTAAAAAATTTCAAAATATAATTGAATTTACGAATTAATCGAACATTGCTTCTTTTTAATATATGACTCGTATTTTTTGACGATTCCCATAAAATATAAAACATAATAAGAGAAGAGGGGGAGCAGTAGAAGGGTGGCAGCAGTTAGGGAGCAGTAGCAGGGGGGAAGAATAAGGGGTTGAATAGCAGAAGGTAGACTATGTTCTACACTACAAAGTATGACATGTAAGAACTCCCAATTCAAACCATATGAAATAATTTTACTACTAATCATAAAAAACACTATATTTCTACAACAAAAAGTGAACAAATAATCAACTTTGCTGCCTATAATAGAACATGTATGATATATTTGCTGACTATGATATATTTGATTTTTGCCATTTCTCACCATCTTCCTTACACCATACCATCACCACCACCACCAAACTCTCTCTCCTTTCTCTGCCCCTGCACCCTACCACCACCACCAGCATCACTACAACCTGTCTCACTCTCACTGTCCTGCCACTGCCGCTGTCCCCTGCACCCTACCATCACTAGCTTATTTTCCTCATTTGCTCATTTTTTTTGTTTGTATTTGCTCATTTTAATTATGTTTGCTCATTATATTTTTTTCTATATTATTTCACATATTTAGGAAATGAGCAAATAACTGAATGCTCATTTATCAAATGAGCAAATAACTCAGTGCTCATTTGTGAATGTGCAAATAAGTATTTAAGAAGCACAACCCCAACAAAACAAACTATCCTAGCAACAACAACAAGATGAAACAATGATACTCAAATTTAAAATAAAAACACAACAATATGGTCAAGAAGTCATAACTTACAGAAAGTGTACATGTACAATTTCGCCATAGAACAAATCATCAAAAATTTACCATAGAGTACCAAGTCACAAGATTTCTAACAAGCATTTTATCAAACACCTTGTATGCACTATCAGGATATTCATAAGTATCATAAAATTACACCAATAACCCATTTTAAACAAAGTTTTAATTGCAACACAATTACAGAATTCATAACAAAAAATAATCAACTCAAAAATTAACAAAAAATTTACAAATTAAGATTATTCAAAGAAAATTTCACAAAAATTAGCTTTAATTAACGTAAAAGTAACTTGTAATAGGAAATTTATAATGAAAGTCCTAAATTGAGAGCACTCAACTAAAAAAATCTAGCAAAAATCATAATGTCAAACTCAAATAACCAAAATAAGAGCATTCAAATTCGATATATTCCAAAACACCAAAATTTGATAATTAGAGCATCAAATTCAAAATTTTTGATGAAAATACTAAATTGAGATAATTCAATTCGAAAATGGAATGATATTCGAAAATTACTTACCAAAATTATGTGTAAGTGAACAAGAGGAGAGATAAATGATCGATCCTTGAAGCTTCAGACCATTGATGTTTCTCCTTCAACTTTGGAGAGAGAGAAATAAGCTGAGTAATATTTTCTGGAGAGAGAAAGAGGTTATGTGTGATGTTGGGTTTAGGTGGGTTTTGTTATGTTGCAAATTACATTAATCTCAGCTGATGGATTTAATATAATCTAATGGCTGAGATTTGTCCTCACATAAGGGATTGGTTCTCACATAGAGGGTGGTTCTCACCGGATCCCGACCCTATATATATATTCTAGTTTTATGATTATATAATCTCCTCGACTGAAAATAAAGTTGAGAAACGTTCTCAAAAGTTTAAAAGATAATCCATAAACCTATATATTCAAATTTTGCTAACATGGTTCTAAAAAGACAAGTTTTAGAAACCCATTCACATGTCTAAAGTTGGTTTTCTTCAACTCAAAATGTTTGAGTAAAATGCCAACACAATCTTCATTTTGAAAAGTGTTTCAAGGAATATAATGAGATGGGAGGTACGAACCCTCTAAAAGAAAAGTATGAAATACCAATAAAATCTCTTATATTCAATGTGATTGAATATAAGAAAATAATTGGAAGTCTATATGATCAAAAGTTGATCAAATGACATTATTCTTCATCCATTACATATGAAGTTAAATAGTTGATTAAACTCTAATATGAATAATGATTGAATGGACTTAGCAAAATCATGAAAAATGCTTAAAGAAGTTAAGTATAATAATATTTTGAACCTAAGAGAAACGTTCTAAGTAGCTCAAAAGGGAGAGGTTTAAGAATATATGAGGATTGCATTTAGAAGTTATAGGCTAAGAAATGCATGCAGGTTGCTTCCTCTAAGGCCTAAATCTACTCATATGCTAAAAGTTGTTATGAACGACAAAAGTTTCAATTAAATGGACCAATTCCAATTGATTAGAAACTACCTCATACAGTTGGAAGGTAAGAGACTGGAAATGTTCGTTCCAACTTAAGAAGTATAGAAATTAATTTAGCATATTACTACTTCTTGGACATACGATGTCATGTTTAGTTCTCTCATTGATAATGTGGTTGAACTAAGAGAAGAAGTATGGCTAAGGGAGAAATAAATCTACAAGTTTAGAAGCAAATGTTGCTTTTCACAAGTAGAATCTACAAGTTTAGAAGCAAAAATTGCAACTTTACAAGTAGAACTTACATTTCACCTTACCTAGTAATTAGCTAGAATTAAATAAATGTTATTTATTCTTGCCATTATCAAAACACCCTTCAATGTTTTAATGACTAAGCATTGTAGATTCAAAAAAAAAATTTGGAGTAAATGTTATTCTATGCTTTATTGAATCATAGTGTGTTTTAAATTGCTAAATAGTTTCAAATTCTATATGGTAGATATAGATAAACCATTTCTATATATATAAATTGTCTCTAAAGTGTCAAATGGTTCAAATGAAAATGAACATTGCATACGGAAGATCCAAAGGGATGGAATTTCAATATCATTAGATTATGAATCTATTGATATATGTAAATATCATTCTAATTTGACAATTGACAAAGTCATCTTTAAGAGAAATGATGACATGAACTCGAGGTCGAATACATATCGATGTAAGGAAACCTAAGGTTCAAAGGCTAGAGACGGACAATGAAAATTCATCTGTGATATGATCACTTGTGCTTAGTTGAAGCGTAAGTGTGAAAGTTTTGAAAAGTTCAAAAGGTCCAATATGGAGTTTAAAATCAACTTGACAAGATAATAAATACATTACAATATGATTGTAATGGTGAAAGTTTAAGTCAATACATTTACTTGGAAATATATTCAAAGAATTGCGATATATATGATCATAATAGTGAGAATTTAAGCCAAGACCTTGATAAACATCCAAGAGTTGTGAAATTGTTTTACTACAAACTCCGATCCAAAAGAAAACCTTGTGAAGTGTTTATGAAATGAGCTATCAACCTATATGAGATATATTTTGATAATGGATGAAAATATCCTATCTTCCAACCATTATTCAAGGTAATACTTTTAAGATGAGCTACAATACTAAACAAAACTACATACGTCAAATCAAAATGTAGCAAAGGCTTGATATGTGATATGGATAAGAAAAGCTCTTATAAAGTCTTTCTACAAAGCAAGGAATAAAAGTTGTACTAAGTTGTTTAATACACGTTCGATTCCTATATAGAGCACGGGGTACTACTACTCAAGTCATACTTAGCACAAAATGTTTGTTGCTCAAGTAGGTGCCCTTATGGAAAATTGTTCCAAAAGGTCTAGTGGGAGTAGTGTAAATCTCGAAAGATTTTCGAGAAAATCAACAAACAAACATGGTTCAAATTAAACCATGATTGGTTCACCCCATGCTAATGTGCCTCTTCAAAAAGGCAAGTGGGTGTATATGAATCTCGAAAGAGTTTGAGAGCCTTGAAAGAGTTCAAGAAAATTTAATTTGAGAATCTTGAAGAAATTCGAAAAGTAATCGAATAAAAGCAACAATATAAGCATGATTCACCTCATGTTATAAATGACAACGTGTGGTCTCATTAAGTGTAATGGGAATAATAACCATGTGTCGAAGGTAGCACACTTCAAGTGCACATCCTTCCATTGTCGTTTCTCATTGAAAATTAAACAAAGTTGTTGTATAAGTTTCAATTGTTGCATAAATACCCACAATGATGACTAGCATGTCTAACACTTAGCCAAAGAAATATGATTTCATATTGACTAAGAGTTCTAAAATATTGATTTGGAACATAATGATTATGCAAGTAATAAAGATGATTTGACAAGTTATAACTCCAAATGGTTTAAAAACCATGGAAATCTGAAATAGATTTTATGTCTGAAAACAAGTGTGTGACACTTGATCATGTTTCCTAATTGGGTAAGACCCATTGTAAGCAAAAACAGACAAGGAAGAAAAGTTTTTTCTAAGCAAAGCAAAGACCTTTTAAGGGATTCAACTAATTCATAATATGCCTATGACTACAATAAAACCTTTACCTTAGTCATGTTGTCAAGATATTAATGATATTTTAGTGATTTCTACCTTATGAGATTTGGTACATGGATGTCTAAATGTTTTCTTAAAATGGTTCATGAAGAAGATTTGTATATGATATAATCTTAATGGTTTTGAAAATCCAATAATCCTAAGGATGCATAAAAGTTCATTTATGGACTAAAGTAAGCATCATGGAGTTAGAATCAACAATTTGTTGAGTTAATCAAATCAGTTGATATTTCTCATAAATGAAGGTCTTGTGTATACAAGATGTTTAGTGGGAGAAATACAATCTTCTTGGTCTATTACAAAGAGAGATTATTCCATGCTTGAAGGGTCATGTGATGGTTAATGCATTTTGTATGGAAACCTTGAAGAGGATGATGAGTATATTTGGGATTCAAGATCTATATAGATAGGTCTTGAAGGATGTTTGAGCTTAGTTAAGAAACTTATATTGATAAGATTCTTATGAGGTTCAACATTAAATTGAAAGGATTTTCAATCCCATATAACATGGCACATTGCTTAACAAGATTCAGTGCTTTGTAAAAGGCTGATGGAATTAAGGGTTAAGTGATGCTCCTTGTGCCTTTTGGCAAAGGATGCATTATGCATGTCATGAACTATAATCGTCTATTTGATTCACATGTTTTGAGAATATGTGGTGATGGATTTCAATCGAAAACCAATGTAATGTTGGAATACAATTTAGAAATTCCTAAATTCCTTGCAGAAGGGTGAAGGAAGATTCTTAGTGTATGGTGATGAATATTATTATAAATATCAAAAGTTACAAAACTCATGTTTATGAGAATGTCTCGTGAATTGTACTAACATGATGGTGGATGGTTTTGATTGTGTGCTAAGGAGTCACAATTGTAAAATCATTAGTCATGTTTCCCCGTGTTTATCAATTGAAACAAAGTTTCAATCTTATTTAATCATGGTTTAGTATTAAATAAAATGTCCAAAATAATTATGAATTGTTGGGATCACCAAATATGTGATTTTGTGAATGAAACCCCACAGGTGAACTAAATTCATAAATTATTTTAAGTTCCTAGTTCGAAATCAATAAAGTGGACATAAATGATTTCAATAAATGGACTGGCATGTAAGATTGATTGGATAGCGCAGTTTCATGGGCTATAGGGGCATAGAGATGCTCTGTCAATCACATGAATATGCATGAATGATGCATGATCGAACTATTGACCTACTTTGAAGTTCAAGTATAGAACTTCCAGATATATTAGTGGATTCCTTTGACATGAGTGGAACACTGATTTCATTCAATGATTGATTTAACATGGTACATCCAAACGTCATTCCGTAAAAGGGGGCTATAAAAGGTGTTTCCTGGTTACTTCAAAAGTTGAGTGGGAGCTTTGGTTGCCACAGGATTGGATTGTGTATACCCATTTGATTAGGAATGTGTCATGGCCCCTTGAAGAGGGAGAATTCAAGAAATGCATGGTCGTGCTCAAATGGTTTACATAGTGATCATTTGTTTTTGCAATTCTAACTCAGTTTTCAAGAAATGTTTTGTAAATTAATATGATCTCGACATGAGATGCAAACATATTATCAAATCGACACATATTGACTTAAGGAATTTGAATATTGCACACTTGTCTCAAACATGTGGGAGATTGAAGGATTTATGTCTTCGTCAAGTGCAATTATTAGGGTACAACTCTAACCACCACCACCACTCGAAACTCCATTAAAAACTACTCCCTCAAAACTCCAAACACTCCTATGCCCACCATCAAAAACCCTTGCCGCTAGGGTTTTGGAGTGTGGGAGGAGCGGCGATTTGAGGTTTTTGGTAGAAGGGGAGGGGTTTTGTGGTAGTCGCATGGGCGGATCAGGAAACGGCGACGTCACGGCACCAGGACCGGTGTGAGAAGAGCGGAGGGCTAGAGATGGACAGGCAACGGGCTGGGCAATGGGAGTGGGGGTTAGGCTGCATCGGTAGGGGAAAAGGAGGGGGCTGGTGTTTTCCTCCTTTTTTTAATTTTGTTTTTTTTTAAATTTTATTTTATTTTTTAGACCAATCAGGACTTGACGTGTTTAGTGACCAGATATAATAGGTAATTGACTTTTGTTGGCCGATTAGGGATTGAAGATAATCAACAGCCCACCAAAGTTCGAATTATTCCAAAATAATCCAAAGTTGGGATTATTGAAACAAAATCCATGAAAGTTGGGATTATTATTTCTAATTTTTCTAAATATTTATTACAGTACCTTTGGCTCGGTGTAATTTTCCTATTGTTTTGTGTCTTTTTGTATGTTGACATATCCCATTTAGATTTACATACGAATTTATTATGGTACCAATGCTCCTATTACCGAAATGACATATGTTTAAAACAAAATAACATAAATAAGTGAGATTATATAGTTGAAAATTTGTCAATTACTACATCAAAAAAGCCGTCTTACAAATTACTTCTCATAAAAATAAAAGATGCTAATTACCACCTTAAAAGTAAAATATGTTGGTATTTACAACCTATAAAAGTGATAAACTGTAAAATTATTATTACTTCCAGCCATTTTTCGGCAAATTATTCCAATTATGACGTCACTAATTACCTTTAATGGAGTTTATGACATTTTAGCCCCATCTTTGTAACCTATTAAGTCACCTTATTAGCCGAAAAATGAATTTTATGACGTTATTTTTTTGCCCAAAAAATGTAATTTATATCATTTTAATCTATTGCAATAACTTATAATGGTTTTCTATTACTAGCTTTAATTTAAATTAGATTTAAGGAGATAAGTAACATCACTATTAGGCTAATTCGCCGAAAAAGGATATGAGGTAGTAATGATAGGTGATTTTTTTGTCACTCTTAAGGCAGCGTTTATGCTTTGTTGTAGCTTATTTTAGGTCGTTTTATAGTTGTTCTGTTCAATGTGTGTTTAGGATGAAACCGTGGATATGCTCAAGTGCTTGCCTTAATCTTATGTTACTACAGTTGCTCCTACCTTATTACTTCACTCGGTGTTTGTGCATAGGTTTATAAAGCCATATTCCATGAGTGGAAGCAAAGAGGAAGCTAAGGGAAGCAAGAGAAAGAGACATGAAAGAGGAAGCTAAGGTACGCGGGCGCTCAAGGCTTGTAGTGCAAAAGTGCAAAATCGAGGCAGTAGTTTAACAGGCTAAAGTCGTATCACCTAATCAAAAGTAATTCTCAAAACCACTAACTAAAATAGATAGGGAAGTAGGGCCGAATCCACAGGGAAACAATGTTCTTTTATTCCTAATAAACTATTATAATCTAAATTATCAAGAAACGAGTAAGAATTGTGAGAATTATACTATGACAATAATTAAACTAAGGAATAATCAATAATAAAAGGCCTATGGTCATAGGTTCACCAATAATTAATACTCCGGGAAAAAACATAACAATTAATAATCAATGCATAAATTAACCAGATTATAAAGGGCTTTCGCTACGTATTATAATCACATAATTAACTTAGCGGTATTAAACCGCATCTCACGAATCTTGATTTAACCCTTTATAAATTAACCTACCTATTGAAAATAGGCCTAAACATCAATTCTCATCTATCGCATCTCGAATCAATATTGCATAACTCATACAATTAAACCTAAACATCAATTCTCATCTAATTTCATAGCATTATAACAATCAATAGGAAATTAACCCAAAACAATAATAATCAACAATAATAAATCATCCCTTCATATTAATCATGGATCCCCAAAAACCCTAGAATTAAACTACTCACACATAATTAAATTTAAACTAATCAAAGCAATTAAATTAAACATAATAAAAAACAATAATAATAAACTAACATGAAAGTAATCGAATTAAACAATAGTCAAAACAAACAAACAAGAATATAACTACAAGTAATGAAACTTCAAAACACGAATTAAATAAAGACGGAAGAAAACTAAATTAAGAAAACTGAGAAAAATTTCTACTCTAAAAACCAAAATACCTCTAAAGAAATTCTTAAAAGTAATCATCAAAAAGCTATCATAAATCTGCACCTAAACTAATCTAAGGAATAAAACTATACTAAACCTAACTAATAATGAAAATTTACGTAACCCCATGCAACCCCTAGAATTTGGGTATTTATACAACCCAAACAAACCGACATAGCAACTTCAAACAGCATATCGCCCGATCGGGCCAGCTAAATTGTGCCCAGCAGATCCAATTGTGGGCCTTGCTTTTCACTTGGACCTATAACTACCTTTGTTGTTTGTCTTATGATTTGTGGTCTGATTACTTAGTCCATAATAGTAGCTTGTAAAATTTGGATTCTTTACCAATCAAGCCTTTAATCACCGAACTAAATTCCTTTAACTTGGTCTTGGGCTTTAAATATATGATCATAAAATATGATTCGACTCCAATGTCTTCGTAGTAGTTCAATAAGCTCGGGAATTATCATGATTCTGCAAATTCCTACAAAATAATACTAACTCTACAAAAACACTAGAAAACGTATTTTACTAATCAAAATAGCTTCGCAAAGCTCCAATAAACACAAATATGTGTTGGGTTTCGTAGCGTCCAACGCTATGCAGAAGAGAAACCCGCCCAAGACCCGCCCACTAATTAAAGCAACTAAACATGCAATCACCTAATTAACAACATAAGAGAGAGAGAGAGAGAAAAGACATTCTTACCCTCGACGCGTGTTTCGCTCGATTCACGAGCTCTAACTTCAAAGCTCGAGCCATGCAAGTGCGTAGGCCTCCGACGGCTCGCACCCTCGACCCGACCCGAACGGTCTTAGTCCCGAAGGTTAGTCGAGACTTGACCAAATAAAAGTAGAGTATTACGAACTTAAAGGTTTTCTCACTAATGATGAGATGCCTTATTGAGTTCAACTCAAGTGGTTTTTCCCAAACCCAAAACTTGGGTATTTATAAGGAATGGAGACTTGATCTCCCTTCTCCCATCAATGTGGGAGATTTGCATTTTCCTCAATTTTATTTTAATCAAAAACAAAAAAAAAATGCAAGATCAATCAACAAGCTCCGAGTATCACATGGAGGGAGAGAGTAGGTGAGGAGCATTCAAGAAGGGGACCAAATCCCCTTGCTCACCAAGCAACCCCTCAATTTCGGTCCCCACACAAAATCGCACACACCTCGCCACTTGGCTGGCTAGCAGCCTGCCTTAGCTGCCAGCTGGCGCCTAGCACCAAGGTTGGGTAGCCCAGCCAGCCAGCACGCAACACATGCGCAGCTAGCCAGCACGCATGCATGCGATGCTGTGATGCTGCTGCTTGGTGCGTGCTGCTAAGCGAGTGGCGGGGTGCTTGGTGCTGCTACGCTAGCACGCACGCACAACCCAGCATGACTAGCACGCTGCTGCGATCGTCATGCTAGCGAGAGCGCTGCTGCTATGCGATGCCTAGCATGCACAGTCCATAGCACGCATAGCGAGCTACTGTGCAGTGCGAGTGCTATGCAATGCATGCTTGCGGCTGGGTTCGTGGCCCAGCACACTAGCACGCTGGCATGCGCTAGTTGCTAGCATGCTTGCGGCCTCGTGCACCAGCCTTACTAGCATGCTTTGCCTAGAACGCAATGCATGCTAGGCTTGCGGTATGGCTTGTGATGCGCATGGTAGCCTAAGCTAGCCTAGCACTCGCATTGCTTGGCAAATGTGAGGCTACGACTTAACTCTAACTTGTCGCTTTCTTGATTTCTCGTCTTGTCGAATTCTAAACTTGACTCGACTTGCGACGCTCGATTTCGATGCTCTAAGCTTGACATCCGACGTCTTTGTTCGTAATACTCTAATGAATCATCTAATCCTTCGAATTGATTCATCGTTTTAGATCAGTTATTTGATAGGGGGGCGAACCGAAGGGTTCAGTCAAGATTAAGCCATAATATTAATTATACATTAATATTACTGATTGGGAGTGGCCTCCACCTAAGCATTCCGATTACTTGACATCACTGAAGAATTAGGTTTCTAAAAATTCCGAACCCTCTATCGGAATAATACACTTGACCTCACTGAAGAATTAGCTTTCTAAACCAATATCTGTGCAAATGATTTATGACAATCATGTCCTCGCAGCACAAGAAACGGTGCTATAAATCATATTACACACTAATCTCAAGTGGTCATTAATCGTCCATCGTTTAAATGACCTTGATTAGGGATAATTTTCGATTGAAATATTAAATGTTCATTTAACAGGTGTTTCTTTATCCAAGACATGGTCTTGATATCCTTTTTTGAATATTCTCAGAAATCAAATGGACTCAATATTTAATTCTAAACCACAATTAAATAGAAATGGAGTTGTTTAGGGTGAAAATACCCTAAGACACGTGGCCCAATAAAGGCTTGACACGTGTCAATCCTTCAGCGGTCTGCAAAGGCCCATTTCCTTTGCAGACACGTGTCCCTTATACCCTAATTGAGGTACAGTTCTCCCTTACTATAAATAGTAAGGGTAGACCTCATTTATGACACAGACACATACATTAATTGCAACCACAAAAAAACCAAACAAAGCCAAAACCTACTGAAACGCTCTCGAACCGAGAAGCTTTTACTGTTCTTATTCCACTTCGAAAAGATACTAACTTAATCTTCGGAGGCGGAACTCCCACCCCCCATCCGGAGTCTCCGTTACTTGTGCAGGTACAGGCGCAAGAAGGAAGTCGGCTAGGTGCAGGTACAGGCGTAAGAAGGAAGTCTGCTAGGAAATTGTAACTCTCCCGAAGGACTCAGAAAACCCCCAAACATCTGGCGCCGTCTGTGGGGAGAGTACTTTCTAGATGACACCTGAGCCTATACTACCTGGTAAAGGCAATCTGCCTAGTGGGGAGGTTGAGGTCCATTCGGACCAAGATACAGCCGATAACTATGACTTGGAAGCCTACACTGCTGCAGATGGCTCTTTGAGGACCAAGAACACCCGTTCCAAAGATAAGAGAGAACGGGAAGGGAACCAGGCGGCTCCTAGCAAGCCAACTAGGGGGCCGCTTGGGTTAACCTCTACCGCTGGAGACTCCCCAGTCTCCAGAGATGAGCTCATGAATATGATGATGAGCTTCAAAGGAGAGATCAAAGGAGAGATCAAAGGCCTTCTGGACTCCACAGCCGGCCCCCGTAAGGGTCAGGCGGAAGAAAGGCGTCACGGTAAAAAGACGGCCAAAACAGTCAAGGGTAGAGCATCTACCCCACATCCGAAGTCAGACATGCCAGCTAGGCTCTTTGATTTCTCAAAGATGCACACTCCTATAGATGGAGTCAGAAAGCCCGTCCGGCACATTCAGCCGGATGGAACCAAGAAAGTCTATTCTGATGCCCGGACCCTCATCCAAGATAAAAAGACTCAGCGATCCGAGTCGGCATCAACATCGACCTTTCGAGACAGCTTCAATGCCACCTCAGGAAGGCACTCGAGAACAAACAATGACAGCCGGACGAGCGAGGTTTCCGCTCGATCCGGCCCCCATATGATCCAACCGGCAGTGCATGGAACACCGTATACACCCTTTGGATCCCCCTATGCACAGGCAGGTATTTTCGGGGGGCAGCATCAGTCGCCCGTCCAGCCTATGGACTGGCAGCTCCGGCTGCTCAACCTTGGGGAACAACCAACGGCGTTCTCCAGAGAAATTACCGAGATGACCCAGCCGTCTAAAATCAAAAACGTGTTGGTAGGTGCCTACGACGGTACCACCAACCCGGAAGATCACCTTATGGCATACACCAACCTGATGTATTTGCAGGGTTTGGATGATGCCGCATGGTGCCGGTGCTTCCCGGCAACGTTGAAAGGGATTGCTCAACGTTGGTTTGGTAACCTCCCAGCCGGATGCATCAATAATTTCAGGACCTTGGCCTACTGGTTTACGTCCAACTTTTCTATGAACATCCCTGCCAAGAAAACAAGCCTTGATCTAGGGGCAATACAACAGGGAGACAAAGAGGGGCTCCGGTCATATGTCAGGCGGTTTAACCTGATGAGGATCCAAATCAATGGATTGTCTGATGACGTTGCCTATACTGATTTCTTCAAAGGCTTAAAAGATGGATCAACTTTTAAGTTTGACTTGGTTAGGAAGAGGGTCTCCACTCTTCACGAGGCACTCATGAAGGCGGAGGCCTACATTCAGGCAGTGGAATTGTGTGCTGTTAAACTTCCAACGGATTACAAAAGATCCGATAAAAAAGAGAATCGGCCTACCCAGTCGGCCAAAAAGGAAGACAAGAGAAAGGGGGTATGGGCGGCAGACTCATCCGGACAACCTTTCCAGAAAAGGAAGAGGTCGGATCCGTATGTGCCAAAGTACGAGTTCAACAAGGACTGTGCCTCCATTCTCAATGAAGTAAAGGACCGGTTGAATCTTGAAAAACCGTCTCCTATGAAGAGTCCTCTAAGCGCCCGGGATAAGAGCAAATATTGTCTTTTTCACGAGGAAATTGGCCACGACACTGAGGGTTGCTTTAGTCTCAGGCGGCTCTTCGACCGGCTCGCTGATGAGGGGGCTCTCAAATCCTATCTTTCCAAGTCAAGGGGTACCCCTAAACAAGCAAGAGGACCACCCCCAAAGAAGCCGGCTACTCAATCGGATACGGATGAGGAAACCATTCTGACCATAGCCGGTGGCTTTGCGGGAGGTGGGCCTACCATCCGGGGTACAAAAGATAACATTCGGAAACTGGTCAACTCGGTGGATGAGGGCCAGTCGTCTGAATATTCATTTCCGGAAGTTAACATCTCCGAGAGAGATAGAGGCGAGGTCAGGCGGCCTCATGATGACCCCATAGTCATCGAGTGCAAAATCGCCAATCAAAGAGTTGGCCGGATCTTGATTGATACCGGGAGCTCATCCGACCTCATCAGCTACCGGTGCTTGGAGAAACTCAAGTATAAGCCCAGTAGCATGCTTCCGGCCTCATACCCTCTTGTAGGTTTTGGGGGAGGAGTAGTACATCCGGTGGGCATGATTGATCTACCCATCCGGTTCGGAGAGAAGGGTAAGGGCCGGCATATGGATGTCAAGTTTCTTGTAGTAGAAGAGCTGACTGCCTACAATCTGATTATTGGCCGTCCAACCCTTAACCTCTCAAAGGCAGTCATCATCCAATCTCTAATGTTGATAAAGTTTGAAAGGGATGATGGCACAGTCGGTTCCTTGAGTGGGAACCAAAAGATGGCGAGAGAGTGTTACCTCTCGGACATCAAACCAACGCTTGACACAGGCGGTCAAGAGAAAGAAATTGTTGAACTTGACGACTGTGATCAAAGCTTACCGGCTACAAAGCCAGCCGGTAAAAAGAGGAAGGCAGACCAACTGGCGCCTGTGAAGGAGAAACAATAGCAATCACTGTCCGAGAGGACAAACGTCCTTCGCCCTCAGCCAGCAGGAGAAATAATTGATGTTGTCCTTGAAGACAGTCGGCCAGACAGAACCGTCAAGGTTGGAACGGCTGCGTTTGAAAGTTTGGGATCAGGTTTGCTCCTTTTGCTGAAGGAGTTCAAAGATGTGTTTGCCTTTGAAGTAGAAGAGATGCCGGGTGTAAGTCCGGATCTTGCTGTACATAGACTCGCTGTGGATCCTAAGAAGAAGCCGGTCAGGCAAAAGAAACGGAACCATGGCGAGGAAAGGTCCCAGGCGGCAGCAACCGAGGTCAAGAAACTCTTGGATGCTGGATTCATCCGGCAATGTTACTACCCGGATTGGGTAGCCAATGTCGTCCTTGTGAAAAAGCCGAATGGAACCTGGCGGATGTGTGTAGATTACACGGACCTCAACAGGGCTTGTCCAAAGGATAGCTACCCGCTTCCAAAGATAGATCATTTGGTAGACTCTACAGCCGGCCATGCCCAGATGAGTTTCATGGACGCCTATTCCGGCTTCCATCAGATACCCTTGTGGAAGAAAGACCAAGAGAAGACGGCTTTCGTCACAGATCAAGGGCTATATTGCTACAAGGTGATGCCGTTTGGGTTGAAGAATGCGCCTGCTACTTTCCAGCGAATGATGAACTCAGTCTTTTATGATCAGATTGGAAGGAACGTGGAGGTGTACATTGATGACATGATTGTCAAATCAAAGCTGCAGGCGAATCATCTAGCCGACCTCCGAGAAACTCTCACCACCCTCAGACGGCATAAAGTCATGTTAAATCCTAAAAAATGCGTCTTTGGAGTTGAGTTCGGGAAGTTTCTTGGATTTTTGATTGATCAGAGGGGCATAGAAGCCAATCCGGACAAAGTACAGGCGGTGATCAACATGCAGTCGCCACGTACCGTCAGGGAGGCTCAAAAGCTTACCGGTTGCCTGGCGGCACTGGGAAGATTCCTCAGCCGGTCAGGTGACAAGTGCCTGTATTTCTTTCAAGCAATCAAAAAGAGGTCAAGGTTTGAATGGGGTGAAGAGGCTGAGGCGGCATTTCAACGGCTGAAGCAACACCTGCATTCTTTGCCAGGATTGGTGAGTCCCCTACCCCAGGAGGCTCTCTACATGTACTTGGCCGTCTCGGATCACTCCTTGAGTGCCGTCCTCCTTGCTGAGAGAGACGGTAATCAGCTCCCGGTATACTTTATAAGCCATGTCCTCCGGAATGCTGAACTTCGTTATCCCATGATCGAAAAATTCGGTCTGGCTTTGTTCAAAGCAGTCAAGCGGCTGAAACCGTATTTTTTAGCACATCCGGTGACCGTTTACACTGATCAGCCGCTCAAAAGGCCTATGACCACTTTAGAGTCATCCGGAAGAATGATTAAATGGGCTGTGGAAATCCAAGGCTTAGAAATCACTTTCGAACCCAGGTGAGCAGTTAAGGGTCAGGCGTTTGCCAACTTCATTGTTGAAATGACAAGGCCTATACAGCCGGATAAAACCGATGAAGTTTGGAGGGTTTATGTAGACGGGAGCTCTACGCTGAATGGCTGCGGAGCGGGTGTAATTATTCACTCTCCGGAGGGGGACAAATACGAGTACGCTCTACGATTCAAGTTTCAAGCTTCGAATAATGAGGCTGAATACGAGGCCCTGCTAGCCGGTATCCGCATGTGTAAGGCGGTCGGGGCAAGGAAAGTTGATGCCTGCTCAGATTCCCAACTCATCGTTAGCCAGTACAACGGTGACTACGAGGCCACTCATCCGGTGATGATTATGTATCTGCAGGCGGTCAAAGAGGAGGCTGGGGCATTTGATGAATTCAACCTAAGTCAAGTACCCAGATCCGAGAATAATCAGGCGGATGCACTATCCAAACTTGTATCCTCCGCCACATGTGATACGCCTAGATCAGTCTTCTGGGAAGTCATGGAAAAGAAAAGCATTGAACATGACCCCATTGGACTTCTAGATCGAAGCTCCACATGGATGGACCCCATCCGGAATTACTTGGAAGACGGCACTCTACCGGAAACCTCATCCGAAGCAGCTGCTCTTAAAAGACGAGCATTAAGCTTCGCAATGCACAACGGTGAACTGTTTCGGAAGGGTTACTTGCAGCCGCTATTCAAGTGTGTTACCCCAGAACGGGGCAAGGAAATACTGGAAGATCTTCACGCCGGCTTCTGTGGATCTCACATTGGCGGGAGGACCCTCGCCAAAAGAACCCGGCGCCAAGGATACTTTTGGCCTACACTTGAGGCGGATGCATTAGATCTGGTGAAAAGATGCGACAAGTGCCAGAGGTTCGGCCGGCTGATAAGGCAGCCGGCAACTGATATGACAGCTATTCACAGCCCAATTCCCTTTGCAAAATGGGGCATGGATATTTTGGGGCCATACACTCCTGCCCCAGGCGGCAGAAGATACATTTTGGTGGCTGTTGATTACTTCACCAAGTGGGTTGAGGCCGAGGCGGTAAAGGGCATCAAAACTAAGGATGTCATCTCCTTCATTTGGAGAAATGTCATCACCCGGTTCGGTGTACCAATGTCAATGGTCTTTGACAATGGCCCCCAGTTCGAAACGCCTGTCCTGAAGACTTGGTTGCAAGATCAAGGGATTTCCCACTACTTTGCATCCGTTGGCCGTCCGCAAGCAAACGGTCAAGTTGAAGCTTTCAACAAGCTCATCTCAAGCGGCATAAAGAAAAAGATCGAGAAGGCAGGCGGGCTTTGGGCAGAAGAGTTAACTCACGTTCTTTGGTCCATCAGAACTACTGAGAAGGGGTCAACTGGTGAAACTCCATTCCTTATGGCATATGGCACAGAGGCGGTGCTTCCCATTGAATTATATGAGCCAACACTTCGAATCATGTTGTATGATGAAGAGGCAAATTGGGAAGCCATGCGCCTGTCTCTGGATACTCTTCCAGAAAGAAGGGGCAACGCCGCCTTGCGTCATGAAATCTACCGCCTTCGAATGACGAGGGCCTACAACAAAAGGGTGCTTAAACGCCCCCTCAAAGTTGGAGATTTTGTATTACGGAAGCTTGAAGCAACCGGTAGGGCATACGAACAAGGGAAACTAACCCCAAACTGGGAGGGACCCTACCAGATTTTTGAAGAAGTTAGAAACGGCACATACCGTCTGGAAACCCCAGACGGAATGCGGCTGCCTCGTACCTGGAATGTAGATAACTTGAAAAAGTACTACTTCTAAGGATTGAAATGTGAAAGCATATAATTTCCATTCATACAATTGTATTTGCACCTGTCTAGTGCAAGAACACAGACGGAAGAACACTTGTTAAAACCACTGCTCCAAAAAGAGCAGTCATCCGGTGACACCCATCCGGGTGAATCACTGAAGAGAACAGCTCCCTTCTGGGTGGAACATTGTTCTAGCGATCCCACAACTCAAACGGCGTTTGTCTAAAACGATTTGCAGCCGTTAGAAATGATCCTTTGCATCTGGGATTCATCCGGCAAAGACCCAAAAGAGGTCCATCCGGGTGAATCACTGGAGAGAACAGCTCCCTTCTGGGTGGAACATTGTTCTAGCGATCCAATAACTCAACGGCATTTGTCAAACAATTTTGCAGCCGTTAGAGATGATCCTTTGCGTCTAGCATTCATCCGGCAAGGACCCAAAAGAGGTCCATCCGGAAAAATGAAATTCCTAAAGGGCCACTGTAACCACCTAAACGGTTTTACATCCCATCCTATATATAATTGTACAAGACGGGGCAAGGTCAGTCACTGACCTCCCATCCGGCTTCCATGAAATGACTGCCTGTCTACTGCTGGGGTAAACAGGTAGCCATTTCAGGGGCATATTGTGGTATCTCTTCTTCATCCGTCTGAAATACTTGTAAAAATGCGTATATAAAAAAAATGCATATAAAAAAAAAAAAATTGTAAATAATAGATAGAAAACCCGACTGTGTCGGTTAATAGATTAATTAAAATGTTAGCCGGACCCCTGTCCGGGAAAGATACATCGAAAATACACGGCACGCAGGCCGGTTTAAAAAAAAAAGAAGAAAATATCAATCTTGCTGTTGCTCTTGTTGCTGAGGCTGCTCCAACCCTTGAGCTTGCCCAACCTGAGTCTCAGCCGTCTGCTCCTGCAGCTGCTCCGGCTGGTTTCCCATTGGCACCCCATCCGGCTCTGACCCTAACTCCTTCTCAGCCCACTCGTCGAAAGGAGGAGGGGCAGGAGTGCCGAGTACTCGAGCTTCATAAACTTCAGAAGCATACAAGTAACGGAGGTTGAAATAGTCAAAGTCAGAGTCCGGATGGATGAGGCCCCAAGCCAGCTTCATGCGCTCCTCGCAGTCCGCTTCATTCTTTGTAATCAGGCGGCTGAGTTCCTCGTTAAGCTCCTTTTTGTGGGCCGCCTGAATATTAGTGAGTTGGACAGTCAGCTCGCTGTTCTTCTGGCGGAGGTTGGCATTTTCCTTGTCAGCTCCTTCCAGAGCTCTGAGATCAGCCTGGAGGTCCTTGACCTTAAGCTCAAGTTCATCAACTTTCTTTTTGGCCTCATCCCCAGCCAGCACAGCCTCTTTCAGTAATTCCTCCTGTTGCAACTCTCTCTCTTTAGTTGCCAAATCATATTTAATAGTGTGAAATTGACTAACGTCAATTAGGTCAAGGGCACGCTTCTGAGCGTCTCTTACCTCCTCTTGCTTTTTACGCAAGGGGACTCGGAGCCCGTCCACTCTCAGCATCACCTATGGTACCAACCGGAAAAGGAGTTAGAACTAATGATGATAATTACTACTCATCCGGCAAAAGCAGAGCTTGAGACAAGCATAGGGCATTCGGGTTATTTACCTCAGCAAGAAGAGAGTTGATGCGATCCAGGTTTACCTGGTGTACAGCCGGCACCGCCTCCTTTTCAGAACGGGTCAGAGTCTTGACCATTCTCTTGGCGTATTGGTTGTAGTCGGGCCGGCTGGTAGAGTCATCTGCAAAGGAAGGGTTATCTGTCAGATACTGGGCATAGGCGCCGCCTATATTCATGCGGCTGCCAGAGGAGCCCCCAGACTGGCTTGCTTGAGTTTTGACTCTCATATGCCCAAGCGGCCAGGGGGGGTCAAAGGCAGAGGTTTTACCTTGTACAGGCTGTGGGGTGCCATCCCCCCAGCCGCATCTGAGCCAGATCCCATCCGGGTCTGGCCCGCCGAAGCACTCGGCGTTAGCTGCAGGCTCTTCCCTGCAGTGGTTGGCCTGGCAGGGTCAGACGTCCTCTTTGCAGGACTAGCTGCCAAAGGTGGACCCGGCAGCCTTGGAGCTTTTGAAGCCGGCTGAGGTATCACACCAGCTGGTCTTTTGTGCATGCTTGCTAGTGATTTTGGCATGCCTTGGGTTCCACCCTGAAAATAGTCAAAACAAAGCAATCAGTTAGAAACAAAGGCAGATCATATGTCATCCGGTAAGAAATGGAAGAGGTTTTACTCCATTCTTGGCGGCCAGTGCCGCCTTCTTCTCTTTGATTTGCTTCTTTCTCAGCTCAATAGCTGAGAAGGCAGGTGTCTTTTCAGGAGGCACCATTCTTTTAGCTGTACCTGCAAAAAAGGGAAATTCGAGTTAGAGCGTGTATGCATAATCAGGTGTCAGAATACCGGATGGGTTAATGAACCTACTCTTTTTAAACATTGAACTTAGATTGCAAAGGGACAAGAAGGACTCGTCCCTTAACCATTCCGGGAGGGGTACCCAGAACTTTGGGACGATGATTTCACTTCCGTCCTCCATCTGATGGGTCGTTTTGAGGAAGAGACCCGTCTCCATTATTTGGTCCCAGGCCTCAGACGGCACTTTCGGGAGCGCGCATTTTTTGCCCAGTAATGCCGGGTGCTTATTATACCGCCGCAGCCGGTGATTTAGGGAAGTGGAAGGCGAAGAGACGACATAAAATTTGCTCTTCCAGTTGGTCCACTTTGATGGCTTCTCCAAAGTCATCATGTATTCTTGGTTGGTGGTAAGGGTGTACCAGGCATTCCACCCACCCGGAGCCCGGCTGAGGTAATGCATGTGTGAAAAGGCCTCCCAACTGGGGTTTACCTCCTGCAGCTCACACGCGGCAATGTACCCCAAAATATTGATCCAAGAGTTAGGAGTCAATTGCCATACGCCCAAGTCATACCCCAGCAATATGTCCTTGATGCAGGGGTGAAGGGGGAACCGGAGGCCTGCTTTGAATGCCGCCTCATAACAGCCGAAAAAATCATCGGCATGGTCCAAGTCGTCCTCCCATACGACGGTTGCATTAACAGGCGGGACTCTTATTTCCCAGTCCTTCCCAACTGGTTTCCTTTTAAAAAGAAAGGCAGGAAGGGTTGCAGTAAGGGTGACCACGTCTCTTGCTGACATGGTCATGTCAGTCGGATCCCCCTTAGCCGGCCATTTGTAGGCCTCCTCAACAATAGGCTCAGCCTCCTGTGCTGGGGCTTCAGATTCGGACCCAGACCCTTCTCCAGCAGATTCATCGCCGGATCCTTCGGCATTAGAATCAGAGTCTTCTAATATGCTATCACCCGGTGTGCTCGGACCACTCGGGGAATCTTGACGAGTCCCCAAGGTTTCTTCCAAAGGAATTTCACCAGACGGTCCTGCCGTCTGGTCCTCGTTTCTGGGATCAGCCGGATCTTCGGCTGCGTCGTCGGATTTGTAATCCGGGTCAACTGCCGTCCATCTTATCCGAGCCATTCTGTCCTGCACATGAACAGAGACGGTCGGATTCGAGGTAGGTGAAGGTTCGCCCAAATACCCCCAGACGGCAGTCCCAGTCCTAGACTCAGCCGTGCCTGGTGACCGCCTGACAGCAGTCGTAAACTGTGCCGAGTGTATAATTGAATGGTCCATATCCTATCTATGCAACCGGAAAATTAACAAAAAGAATGAAAAAGGGTGCAGACGGTACCTTTGGAGGTTGGAATTTGCTGAGATGGTGGCTTGAAACCTACACAGGCGGAAATCTCCGAATGTGTTTGAAGCTGAAATAAAGAAAAATAGATCAGACATGTTTAATTGGAAGCTCATTTAAAAGCCCCCCAAGCGGTGGAGTCCCGGATGAGGGATAGCAGAGATGGGCTGGAAGTTGCTCAGGCGACCCCCATACGGTTAAAAGCCGGATGGGGGCTATTTTTATGTTTGAGAAAAGGCTAAAGGCTGCTCAGACAACCCCCATACGGTTAGACGCCGGATGGGGGCAATTTAAACAACGTTTGAGAAAAAGCCAAGGCTGCTCAAACGACCCCCATACGGTTAAAAGCCGGATGGGGGCAATTTGAAACAGTTTGAGCCAAGGCTGCTCAAACGACCCCCATACGGTTAAAAGCCGGATGGGGGCTATTTGTATGTTTGAGAAAAAGCCAAGGCTGCTCAAACGACCCCCATACGGTTAAAAGCCGGATGGGGGCAATTTGAAACAGTTTGAGCCAAGGCTGCTCAAACGACCCCCATACGGTTAAAAGCCGGATGGGGGCTATTTGTATGTTTGAGAAAAAGCTAAAGGCTGCTCAAACAACCCCCATACGGTTAGACGCCGGATGGGGGCAATTAAAACAACGTTTGAGAAAAAGCCAAGGCTGCTCAAACGACCCCCATACGATTAAAAGCCGGATGGGGGCAATTTGAAACAGTTTGAGCCAAGGCTGCTCAAACGACCCCCATACGGTTAAAAGCCGGATGGGGGCTATTTGTATGTTTGAGAAAAAGCTAAAGGCTGCTCAAACAACCCCCATACGGTTAGACGCCGGATGGGGGAAATTAAAACAACGTTTGAGGAAAAGTCGAGGCTGCTCAAACGACCCCCATACGGTTAAAAGCCGGATGGGTGCAATTTGAAACAAAGTTTGAGCCAAGGCTGCTCAAACGACCCCCATACGGTTAAAAGCCGGATGGGGGCTATTTGTATGTTTGAGAAAAAGCTAAAGGCTGCTCAAACAATCCCCATACGGTTAGACGCCGGATGGGGGCAATTAAAAATGACGGATGAGGGCATTTTACAAGGGAAATATTTCAAAAACCTCACACGGGAAATCCCGGATGAGGTAGGGGTAATTCAGAAATTTCGGACAAAATATACCCAGGCGGCAAAATGCCGAGTGAGGTCCTTAATCTAGGGGCAAAGAGGGAGAAAGCAGACGGTACCTTACTAAATCCGCACTCAGCCGGAAGGCAGATGTCAAGTTCTTGCGAAAACCGGATGCTCGAAAGTCTTGAAAGAAGCAGCCGGTATCAGAGCTTCTCAGGAAATTTTTGAAAATAAAAAGTGCGGAGGAAAGAGGTAGCCACCCTACTTATAGAAAGAGGCAGAAGGCGAACAGTCACCTTCTGCACGAAAATTTGAAATTCAAGGGGGGAAGCAGACGAACCGTCACTTACCCCATGCACCCTACGTCTGTCACAGATGACACGTGAGTTTGCCACATCTCATCTGTGAGGGGCAGATGTTTAGGGTGAAAATACCCTAAGACACGTGGCCCAATAAAGGCTTGACACGTGTCAATCCTTCAGCGGTCTGCAAAGGCCCATTTCCTTTGCAGACACGTGTCCCTTATACCCTAATTGAGGTACAGTTCTCCCTTACTATAAATAGTAAGGGTAGACCTCATTTATGACACAGACACATACATTAATTGCAACCACAAAAAAACTAAACAAAGCCAAAACCTACTGAAACGCTCTCGAACCGAGAAGCTTTTACTGTTCTTATTCCACTTCGAAAAGATACTAACTTAATCTTCGGAGGCGGAACTCCCACCCCCCATCCGGAGTCTCCGTTACTTGTGCAGGTACAGGCGCAAGAAGAAAGTCGGCTAGGTGCAGGTACAGGCGTAAGAAGGAAGTCTGCTAGGAAATTGTAACTCTTCCGAAGGACTCAGAAAACCCCCAAACAGGAGTAATAATAAATTTGCAGAAAATTTAATTGCTCCAAAACCGAATGGTTTAACATAGTGTTTTACATTAAGACATCAGGTTTAATTAAAACACATACACAGGGAAATCAAAGCCAATCTCTAACATGCTTGATTCCCATTGCCTCAACGTGCTTGTTGTGCTTCACTTGAGGCAAAGGTTTTGCCAATGGATCGGCTTCATCGTCGTCCATTCCAATCTTACAAATTCTGATTTCACCCTCGGACTTCCATTCCCTTATCATGTGAAATCGCCGCTTGACAAGTTTGACCTTCTGGTGTTCCCTTGGCTCCCTGGCCTGAGCAATAGCTCCATTGTTATCACAATAGAGGTCTATCGGACCCTTGATGGAGGGTACAACACCAAGTTCACTAATGAACTTTCGAATCCAAACTGCCTCCTTAGCTGCTTCTGAAGCTGCCAAGTATTCGGCTTCAGTTGTAGAATCTGCAGTGGTGCTATGCTTAGCACTCTTCCAACTAAACGCTCCTCCATTCAAGCAGAATATGTACCCTGACTGCGACTTGGAGTCGTCTTTGTCAGTCTGGAAGCACGCGTTAGTATAACCTTCAACAACCAAATCATTACAGCCACCATAGGCCAGAAACTTATCCTTGTTCCTATTCTGGTACTTTAGGATATTCTTGGCAGCAGTCCAATGCGCCTCTCCTGGGTCTAATTGGTATCGGCTTGTAGCACTCAAGGCATACTATACATCAGACCCAGTACATATCATAGCATACATGATCGATCAAATAAGCGAAGCATATGGAATTTGACTCATCCTTTCTCGCTCATTAGGTGTTTGTGGACACTATTTCTTGCTGAGAGTTATGCCATGTAACCTTGGTAGGTGCCCTCTCTTGGCCCCTTCCATGTTAAATCGTGCCAGTACCTTATCAATATAAGTACTTTGGCTCAATCCAATCATCCTTTTAGATCTATCACTATAGATCTTGATGCCCAATATGTATTGAGCCTCTTCCAAGTCCTTCATTGAAAAGCACTTTCCAAGCCAGCCCTTTACGGACTCTAACAGTTTGTTGTTGTTTCCAATGAGTAATATGTCATCGACATATAAGACAAGGAATGCGATGTCACTCCCACTGCCCTTCTTGTAAACACAAGACTCATCTAGATTTTTGATAAAACCAAACTTACTAATGGCTACATCGAATCGCAGATTCCAACTTCTGCTTGCCTGCTTTAGCCTATAAATGTACTTCTTAAGCTTGCATACCTTCCCAACATTGCTTGGATTAACAAAACCTTCCAGCTGTGTCATATACATAATTTCTTCCAAAATCCCATTAAGGAAGGCGGTTTTGACATCCATTTGGCATATTTCATAATCATAATATGCAACAATCGCTAGGATAATCTGGACGGACTTAAGCATGGCGACTGGCAAAAAGATTTCATCATAATCAACGCCGTGAATTTGCCTATAACCTGTTACCACCAATCTAGCTTTGTATATAGATACATTTCCATCTTTGTCTATTTTCAACTTGAAAATCCATTTGCAACCAATAGGTTTATAACCTTCGGGCAAATCAACCAAGTCCCAGACTTGATTTTCAGACATGGAGTCCATCTCAGATTTCATGGCTTCTTGCCATTTTGCAAATTCCGGGTTCGTCATAGCTTGTTTGTATGTCGTTGGCTCATCACCATCCATAACTAGGATGTCTTGATCTTTGGTTAAGACAATACCAAGGTATCTGTCTGGTTGAGATCTTGGCCGTTGCGACCTACGCAGGGTAATAGGTTGAGCATTTGCATTGTCGGTTTGACTCTGACCAATGTCATTAGCTGCTTCTAAAGCACTTTGATTGTCAATTTTATCAGGTTGACTTTGTTGCTCGTCCTCTCGAACTTCGTCGAGTTCGATTTTCCTCCAACTTGTCATTTTGGAAAGGTGTTCCTTCTCCAAAAAGACACCATCACGAGCAACAAACACTTTGTTCTCGGATTTGTTGTAGAAGTAATACCCCATGGTTTCTTTTGGGTATCCCA
Organism: Chenopodium quinoa; assembly: GCF_001683475.1. Taxonomy (NCBI): domain Eukaryota; kingdom Viridiplantae; phylum Streptophyta; class Magnoliopsida; order Caryophyllales; family Amaranthaceae; genus Chenopodium; species Chenopodium quinoa. Next base: position 3,199,063 of record NW_018743252.1, on the reverse strand, counting down.
CAAAGAAACACTTGTCAGATTTTGGTGAAGTTTGTCAGAAATTAAGAAAAGACAACACTGGAGTTTTCTTCGTCCATAATTCATATAGAGTCTTTTCAACATCTTTTTTCGGAGCACGGTTCAGTGTTAGTACCGTGGTTAGAAGTAAGTGTCTCCAGAAAAAGATAGGAAGTTCACTAAGACCCATCGTTGATCGAACCATGTCTAAAAAGGTTCGATTCCTCCTTTCGGACACTCCGTTCCATTGTGGAGTTCCGGGAGGTGTCAACTCTAAAAGAATACCATTTTCTTTCAAGTGATCATCGAATTCGCGGCTCAAATAGTCACCACCTCGATCCGATCGAAGTGCTTTGATTTTCTTGCCAAGCTGATTTTCAACTTCACTCTGAAACTCTTTAAATTTCTCAAAGATTCAGATTTGTTCAACATAAGGTAGACATAGCCATATCTACTATAGTCGTCCGTGAAGGTGATGAAATATCAATAACCATTCCTTGCAAGTGAACTCATTAGTCCACATACATCCGTATGTATTAGACCCACTAAGTCACTAGCCCTTTCTCCCAACTTAGAGAATGGCTGCTTTATCATCTTCCCTAATAAACATCCTTCGCAATTTTCAAATGACTCCAAGTCGAATGAGTCAAGAATACCCTCATGAAAAAGTTTCTTGATGTGTTTGATGTTAATGTGGCCAAGACGACAATGCCATAAGAAGGTTTGATTTGACTCGAAGGTCTTAGCTCTTTTGGCGGTATCATCAATTTCTCTAATCATATGTAAAATATGCAATTTTATAGAACATATAAGCAAGACATTTCAAAAACAACCATTGTTTTAGTCTTGTGATCAATGTAACCCGGTGTTTAACACCATAGACCAAAAGTATGTTCAAAAGCATGAGAAACTAATATTAGTTAATTACAAGCCATAGACAAAAATGTGCCTACAAGCACGATCGAAAGACCATTTTTGTCGTTCGCTCGTAGTTGCACATCCACTTTGAAGCCCACTCACTTGGTTCCTGAAAAGGAAACATAAAGTGAGTTACACATAGTATCCAATACCTATGAATAGCTTTATACATAAGTGTTAATGAAGATACCTGAGGCAGATGAAACACTCCTCTCCTCCTCATCCTTTCGGAAGAGCTTGCATTCCCTCTTGTAGTGGCCTTGCCCACCATAATAGAAGCATCACATCTTCGCTTTGTTCTTGAACTCCCACTTCCTTGCTCTTAAGGGCCTTAGGTTGCTCCATAGGAGGTGGCTCGGTGAAGCAGTTGCACCACTGCTCTTAAAGAGCGTGTCTCCTTTCCCGCAGCTATATTCAATCTAAGTGCATCATAGCCCGAGTGGAGTGAAGCAAGCAAGATATGACCCACCATCTCATCCTCTAATGAGATTTCAAGAAGATCCATATGCTTGAAGAGCCTAGTCATTCCAAACACATGAGGTCGGAGGGGCATACCGAGTCTCAATTTGGTATTGTAGACCCTTGACCAAAGCCGGCGCCTCTCCTTAGCAAGACAACCTACTTCCGGTGGCTTTATCTTCATGTTCGAGAGTGACCTAGTCACATCAAACACGAGTCCATCATAGTTTCCATTGTCACTCGTGATGACTCTCACATTGACAACGTCCTCAAGTGCTTTGAGGAACATGTCCGGAAAATAGAAGGAGAGTTTTTACTTCCAATCTTCCGGGATGGAATTAGCCATTAATCGTGAGACTCTCTTGCAATCAGAAGACCATGCATTATGAGCCTCATCGCCCATGATTCCCTTAGCGAAGAAGTTTAGAATGGGGTATCAAGAGTGTACTCCAAGGAACAATTCCGAAGAGTTTTCCTGAGTTCTTCTTCCCATTCCTTGAAGTTGACCAAGTTAAGGCTAAAAGCCAACTTGTCAGGGAGTTCCGGGCACATAGAATTGTTGTTGATTGTGTTATTTGCAGAGATGTTTCTACAATTGAAAGAATTTGAAATGAAAAACCATTTGTAAACCAATAAGTTTGAAATTTAAAGCATACATGCAAATTTTCAATCTTATTGAGCATTTTATCCACGCATTAACATTAGTCCCTTTTAGGTGAGAATAAAATGATTCCAAGATCCCAAAAATCAAAAAGTGATTAATCATTCTTTAACTTGTCTTAACACTTAATATTTTAAGGTAAGCAATCCAATTGCTAATAGCTCCAAGCTACTCTTGGTTCGATAAAACGTCGCATCTAATGCTTCCTTGACATTTTATCTCCATTGCCACGACATCTAAGGACTCCTTACTGATATCGTTAAGCTTAACCAAGATAGCTTGTATACCTAGTATATCTTCTACGTTCCTAGGGAAGCGGTGATGCCTCGCTTTAGCATAGCCCATCACCACGCGCATTAGTTCGGTAAGTGTCGTTTTTGGAATGGCAAGTTTTGCTCATTATTATAGGGACCTAGGGTTGGTTGATTTAAGTGAACTTAATTAATCATTGCAACATTTGAAATCCTAAACATGCATGTATCATACAATTCAATCATATATAAACACAATATATATAGAAAACATAAGCAAAAGATGCATTTGGCAATTAGCATGACCCCTTGAATCTTCAAATCGTCAAGGGTCTTCGATGCAACTTCTTGGCTTGTCTTCTTAGAAACGCTGTCTTCGAGGCATATCCGCCAATCTATGCAACTACTAGCTACTACGACTAGGAATAACCTAAATATTAAGGTACAAAAATACGCAACGGTACGCAGACTGTATTTAGATTTACAAAAATACATAACGCATCGCAGTCCGTATTGGCTATCCTAGTCAGGTCCCACTAGTTGCCATTTTCACAAAACTTGTGAAACAATATACATTCCATTCATCCATTCACTATATGTGAATGGCCCATGAATTTTACAACGATAAACAAGTAACAATGAATTAACACGCGCGAACTAGTAACTAACATAGGTGGTTAATCCAATTAATACGCCTAATTAAAACTAGTCGAAGTTGTTTAACATTTTATGTGATTAAGACCCAATTTAGTTCAAGTAATTAACGAAGCTTCCCACTAAATTCCGCATCCAACTTAATTAATCCAATTAATTAAGCCGGTAAACCCATATTTTGCCAAATTATTTTGCAAGTGCCGGAGGAACCGAGGCCTGACCTCATTAAAATAATTAAATAAATAATTAAATGGCCTAATTACGCAAAATGATAGCCCACAACACACCCAAGTGCCTAGCATCAAAGCCACGGGGCTAGGCTTGCTAGGCACCTAGGGTCGTGGCTTACATGCCTAGGGTGCTGGCCTGCCCAGCCAGCAGCGCACCCCACTAGCGCTGGCACCAGCAACCTCACAGCATGCTACGTATGCTTGCATGGCGTTGGCAGCTTACAAGTGGCCTACTAGACTAACATGTGCATAATTGAAAATTGAAGGGTTATACTCATAAATACTTTAACCATACATAAATTAATAATGAGATTTGACAAAATTAAAGAGGTTGGAAAAATATTCATCTAATGAAAAATTTTCAACACTAACATGTGCATAATTGAAAATTTACATCTTCCAATATGAAGATTAATTAAATTTCAATCACAATGTTGAACTTTTAGGACTTTAATCAACTCAAAAATGATTAAATCCAAGAATTAGTTCAACATGGAATTTAGCAATCAAAGTTCAACCAAATAAACAATTAAAGATTGAATCTTTAACATATTAGGGACTTCAAAATTACAAGTTCACCATAAACATTTACACTTGAAGCAATTTATTTGCAAAAATGTGAAAATATCAAGTTTATGTGAAAAATGAACTCATTAAATTAAGCACCAATTATGACTTCATAGACATGCCTCATAAGGTTTATAATTGTAGTAGATTAGTGATGCAACCATACATTTAATCTACCTTTAACACGCCATAATTAATCAAGGTTTAAAGATTTAAAATTTTTCGTCAAAAACGAAGAACCCCTCGTAAAACATATTTCTGGGTGAATTTTGGCTTCTGGACAGCCCTTAAATTGGGTAAAAAACGATTTAGAACATCGATTCCACCCAAAAATCACTATTTTTGAGTAGAAATCTGGGTTCGTTGGCTAAAATTAGTAAAATACGAGATTAAAACTAATTAAAAACGAACTTCTAATCTAATTAGAAAGAAAAACCAGAATTTAAATCCATTTTAAATCACCTCAATTAATTATTAGTTACAATAATTAAAATGAGCGCGGCTCCGATACCACTTTTGGGTTTCGTAGCGTCCAACGCTACGCGGAAGAGAAACCCGCCCAAGACCCGCCCACTAATTAAAGCAACTAAACATGAAATCACATAATTAAGAACACAAGAGAGAGAAAGAGAAAAGTCATTCTTACCCTCGACGCGTGCTTCGCTCGATTCACGAGCTCTTACTTCAAAGCTCGAGCCACGCAAGTGCATTGGCCTCCGACGGCTCGCACCCTCGACCCGACCCGAACGGTCTTAATCCCAAAAATTAGTCGGGACTTGACCAAATAAAACTAGAGTATTACGAACTTAAAAGGTTTTCTCACTAATAACGAGATACCTTATTGAGTTCAACTCAAGTGGTTTTTCCCAAACCCAAAACTTGGGTATTTATAGGGAACGGAGACTTGATCTCCCTTCTCCCATCAATGTGGGAGATTTGCATTTTCCTCAATTTTATTTTAATCAAAAACAAAATAAAAATGCAAGATCAACCAAAAAGCTCCAAGTGTCACATGGAGGGAGAGAGTAGGTGAGGACCATTCAAGGGGGGGATCAAATCCCCTTGCTCACCAAGCAGCCCCTCAATTTCGGTCCCCACACAAAACCGCACACACCTCGCCACTTGGCTGGCTAGCAGCTTGCCTTGGCTGCCAGCTGACGCCTTGCACCAAGGCTGGGCAGCGCAGCCAGCCAGCACGCAACACATGCGCAGCAAGCCAGCACGCATGCATACAAAGCTGTGATGCTGCTGCTTGGTGCGTGCTGTTGTGCGAGTGGCGTGGTGCTTAATGCTGCTATGCTAGCACGCACGCACAGCCCAGCATGCCTAGCACGCTGCTGCAATGGTCGTGCTAGCGAGAGTGCTGCTGCTATGCGATGCCCAGCATGCACAACCCATAGCACAAGCACGCATAGCGAGCTGTTGTGCGAGTGTTATGCATTGCATGCTTGCGACTGGGTGCGTGGCCCAGCACACTAGCACGGTAACATGCGTTAGCTGCTAGCATGCTTGCGGCCTCGTGCGTTAGCTGCTAGCATGCTTGCGGCCTCGTGCACTAGCCTTGCTAACATGCTTGGCCTAGCACGCAATGCATGCTAGGCTTGTGGTATGGCTTGCGATGCGCATGGTAGCCTAAGCTAGCCTAGCACTCGCGTTGATAGGCAAATGCGAGGGTACGGCTTAACTCTAACTTGTCGCTTGCTTGATTTCTCGTCTCGTCGAATTATAAACTCGACTCGACTTGTGATACTCGGTTTCGACGCTCTAAGCTCGACATCCGATGTCTTTGTTCGTAATACTCTAATGACTCATCTAATCCTTCAGATTGATTCGTCATTTCGGATCGGTTATTCGATAGGGGTGCGATCCGAAGGGTTCAGTCAAGATTAAGCCGTAATATTAATTATACAGTAATATTACTGATCGAAAGCGGCCTCCAATTAGGCATTCCGATCACTTGACCTCACTGAAGAATTAGCTTTCTAATAATTCTGAACCCTCTATCAGAATAATACACTTGTTGGAAGGACACAATTCCTTTCAATATGACCGTAGGACGGGGAATAAATATACATATAAAATAGACTCATCAGAGCTTAGTGCGGGTGCAACGCGGGTGTGCAGCTGTGCTCCTAGCCAAACTAGAGAGGGCGCGCTACCCTGCAAGCAAGGCGCGCAACCCAGCTAAGAACGGATGCGCTGCCTTGCTACGCGAGTGCGCCTTGTGGCTTGTTCGGTTTCTTTGCTCGACCTTATCAATAGCCTGAGTCTATTTTGTACGTCATAATTTTTAGATCTTGAAACCTAGTTTTAGCATAGCACTAATTAATCTTAGTTTTGATAATCAAGGCTTAGTTGAGAGCTTATCTCTTTAGATTATTGTAGCTTTAGAGTGAGAAAGTGAGTAAATCAATGGTGGATTTTGGTTGTTGAAGTTTCAAGAGCAACACTTAGATTGGAGCCTTCCATCATCAATCAATGAGAAATTTCTTACGTTATCTTCTCTAACTTATTCCATTTTTTTATTATTGAATAGTCAATTTCTTTGTTTGTTAGTCTTGCTTGTTAACCTTGTTGATGCTTCTTAATTTGATGTATAACCTTGTTGTAAGCACGATTAGTGTGTAACTCTCTAACTAAGGGGGTGGTGATGGTGTAGTTTGATCTTGAGCATATTTTGGATTTAGGATTTTGATTTAATTATGGTTAAAATGCTTTGTTTTTTATGTGCTAAGAATTATTTCATTTGAGTGGCCAATCAATTGTTGTAGTTGGGTGGATTGAACTAGATTATGACGATATTGTGATATAGGAATTTTCATTGAATGATTTGTTTGAATTGTACCTTGATTCCCATGAGCTTATAACGATAGTGTAGGTTTGTGCTTGAAATGAGAATTTAATTATTAGCTCTGATAGGTAGCTAGATTGTTCTTTGAATCATTTAACATGAGTTGCTTAGTTCACAACCTAATTCAATTTCTATGCCTTGATTATGCTTGAGTGAAAAGCTACACCTAATCATTTCCCTTAGTGCTTTACTTGTCTCGATTGTGATTTGTTTCTACTTCTTGTTCTTAGTTCCTTTTAGATTTTAGTAAACTTAATCTCCTAACCAAGACTAGCTTAGTAGTTAGTATCAATTGGTGGTGTTTAGTTGTTCCCTGTGGTACAACCCTACGCTTTCCCTAGAATTATTCTAAGTTAGGTTAGGAAATTGTGTTTGGTTTAGGGGTTTCATTTAACAACGTGAAATTCCCTTCGTCAAAATGGCGTCGTTGTCGAGGAATGGCTTCCATTTTTGTTTTGTTATCTTATTGAGACTAGTCCATTTCTCTTTTACTTTGCTATTGTTACTATTGTTACTAGTTAGTGCTATTATTGCTTAGCTTTGTTGTATGAATAAGGGGGCAAACTCGTTCAAGATCATTGGCTCCTATTGATCCCAAATTGGAGCCTTTCTCTATCCCTACTCCAAAGAGAAGCAAGAAACCGAAGGAGAAGCATCAACACTCATCACCACACTCCTATAAAGGTGGTTAACCAAATGTTAATGTAATACCCTGGAAATTTCTTTCTTTTAAAATACCCATTTTACTCTAAATAAAACCCTTTTTAGGAAATAACCAAAATGTTACCGCCACCGTGATAACGGCTAAGGCTATTTTTCAAAGTCACACAACGGAAGACTAAAAATAAAAACCAACTTGTCAAAATAAAACTTTAGTTCACAACTTCAAAATAAAAGTAAAATAAAATATTCACAATTTGGAACCAATTCAAACATGTCTCTTTAACAACCAACTCAAAAATAAACATAACAATGTTAGTTCATAAACAATAACTAATAATTCAAAATATAAAACTAAGAAAGCATAAGAAGTAACTCTCTGCACTCATTCCCTTCATTCTCTTCATGCTTCATACCTGTCACATTCTCTTTATTTCAACCCCTCTACTCACCATATAAATGGGTCATAGTAGGGCCAATCTAGAGGAAAGCCAAACACAAACACAAAAGTACGAATCAGCAAAAGCTGAGTACATATGCACTACACTAACATGAATATCCTAGCATCAAATAAAATAATTAAAAACATGCTCGTCATACAAGCACAAGTCAACTTACCTTTGACTCATAACTAACAATATTAATTATTAAATAATAATTTTGGATTACGCATCGAACGGGTTTCCTTCCTTATAAATAGCCTATTAAATTAGGGAGCTACCCGAATTAGCACCTACTATGTCACCTTGTGACAAATTCCAACGCATTAATAATAAAAGAAAGTACAGCGTCCTGTACCCCTGTAGAAGGTATGATCAAATATAAAGTCACATAACTCCCCCCCATATGTTCATACTCAAGGTGTATACGTTCCAAGAGTTTTGGTGTGTATCCTCTTACATTTTACGTGATTTACCAATTTAACTTGTGATGACTCCAACCAATCAATCAAGAACAAACATAATAACAATCAAAACAAACTTCCAATTCATTCTTGATTTAATTAGTGAGCACATACTATTTATTTTAATTAAGGTTCCTTGCCTAGTTTTGTGCACAAAACTGCACGATTACTACCTTCGTGCATAAGATGCACAACTAAACTTCCTTGACTCAAACTCAACTTGCATGAGTGAGTAAATAAATAAACTTACTTCTTGAATCAACTCTAATAATATATGGGTGAGAAATAAATTCATGAATCATGCTCAATAATTCTAACTTAGCTCTTTTAAACATACATAAGCCTTGCTTATCAAATTCATGCTTTCTTGATACTTGAAAAGCATACTTCCATGATTCATATATATTCAGCTTGTATCATGCCTCAAATAACATATTCACATGCTTGCATACTAATTCATGCTCAACCAAAATCAATTCCAAGCATATAATCAACCAAACGTGTTACTAATTCATCTCTTAAATCATACTTTACAATCCTAGCATGATACTACGCATACATAAATATTCTTGTGCACATACGTACCTTGAATAGTGCCTAAACTCGGCCACACTCGCTAGAATTCACCTAGCTTAAAGCTTCCGACAAATAAGAATACATAACTATAGTTAATCCACTATTCTCACTAATTTCCAGCAACTATAATACACTTTAAACCTTACTAATCAACCATATTTAATGACATAAAAGCCATAAATTAAAACCTCTTCTTTAAGTGGGAACTTTAAATCTTTTCAAAAAGACTTAGTTTTTATGACTTAAATAAAATTTCAGCATACTTATTTAATTTAAAACATCACTAATAGACTAGGAAATCATATTTAAATCATTAAAACCCTTTTCCCTTTTATTGGTAATCAAACCCTAAATTCCAGCATTAAATTCCAGCATTAAATTGAGGGCTTTAAACTCATTAAAAACATGTTTAAACCATTAGTTAAACAATAACAACAACCTAGAATCAAACCCTAACCATAAACATTAATTTTCAAAATTCTAGGGTTTATAAATTGGGGTTTTAGAATAAATAAAAATCTGAAATTTACATGATTAATTTAACATCAAATACCCAAAATCTATACCAAAACATAATCAAAATTGTTTCGAGGTTTTCTGGTGTCATGCGGGAGAGTTACTATTCCGGGACTGGATCCTTGCGCCTATACCTGCAAAACAACGGAGACTCCGGGTGGTGGGAACTCCGCCTCCGACGATCAAGTTAGTACTTGTAGGTGGAGTAAAAAAGGTGCGGAAAGTAAAAGAGTGATCTGGTTCCTCTAGGGAGAGGAGTGATTAGGAAGTGCAAATAATGCTAAGTCTGGTCTAGCGATTAGTATGCACGTGTGTTTAGGCTTCTCTTGGTGAGAGTAATTAATTCTGAATGTCCCTTTATAGAAGGCTAATTACAGTATTTATAGTCTTGGGATGCGTGCCCAATACTAGGTTAATTGGTAAACCTAGGACTTATTGGGCTTGCATCGGGAATCGGGCTTGTGATGACCGTTTTACAAGTTGGCAGATTATGGGCCACATGGCGTGGCCTGATTAGTCCATGTTGGACCTCTCAAGGTGACAAGTGGCGGACGCTGATTGGCCCACGTGGTGGACACGTGGCAGGTCCGGATTGGTCCATTTGTCATGGGTAATTTTACCCTAATCATGGTCACGTGCCACCTGTGATAGGTGTCAGACTATGACGGGCGACGGCCAGTGACAGGCGTTGGCTGGTGGTTGGCCGAGCGTTTTTCCCGCCTATTTTTTGAATTTTTGAAGTGACCCTTCAACTTCCACAAATTTCCTATATAAGGGCCTTGACCAAAGTCTTATGTTTCACACTTTTGCGAACTTTATGAAAGAGAACTCTCGGATCCCTGAACTTGAGCTCTAATTTTCTGGACGACTGATTTTACCAATCGCCTGCTTCTTTTTAGACGCCTGTTCAACCAAGCTTCTTTTCAGAACTTAAGTTTCAGGTAACCGTCTGTTCCTTTTTACTTTCTGTTTTTTCTTTTTTCTTTTTTTTTTAAAAAAATGAGTCCCAAAAGCATCCGGCACGGCCTAGGTTAGCAATAAGCCGGTCACCGGGGACGGCTGAGTCTAGGACTAGGGGTGCCGACTGCCCTGCGGTTCTTCAATCTTTGCGCAAGTCCCGGAATCCAACTGTCTTTGTATCAATGCAGGACTGTATGGCAAGAACCAAAAGAACAACGAGGATTGAAAACTCTAATGGCTCTTCATTCCGGATCCAAATTAGTGAGCTATCGGACCAAACGCCTGGGACCCTAAGAACCCTGGTGACTCTATCCTTGAATCTTTAGAGGGGTCTCCTGAAAAAGAGACGGCCCTAGCCGGATCTACTCAAGTAAGGTCTGGGGACGAGTCTCCAGAGAAGGAGGCGGTCCCTTCTGGTTCCCCACAAGTAAGCCTTGCATCCGACTCAAATGACGAGTCAGAGTCTAGTGATTCCAGTCGGCACTCCCTTTCTTCAGAAGAAAAGTACTCTAGTTTGGAGACCGCAAGGGAGTCCTTATCCGTAGAGATGGGAGAAAATTGGGGGGAGCCGTCTGTCTCCCGTAGGGAGTCGCACACCGCGTTCTATCATCACGTTCCTAATGGTAGGCGGAAGGTGATGGCGGAGAAGTTTGGGGAGCTTCCTTTATCAAAATTTCATGGGAAATGATTATTTTTTATCCGTCCCAGATAGGGAGGATACAGTTGTATGGCCCGAGGCGGCTAATTATGGAGATCAGTGCTTTGGGTGCTATGAGGCGGCCATTAAGGCGGGCCTTAGGTTTCCTCTACACCCGGCTGTCGAGAGAATTTTAGACGGCTACCAGATTGGCCTTTGGCAACTTGCCCCAAACTCTTGGTTTAACATACTAGGGTATGTTGCTGGGTGTGAGATGTATCGGGTGGACGCCAATTTTGAGGCGTTTGCCCCAATGAATTATCTCAGTCGAACCCCTAAAGCAAGCGGGACCGGCTGGTACCAAATTTCAAGCCACAAAGGCTATATGATGACCTTGGGCAAGGAAAACAAGTGGAAGGACTGGCGGAACACCTTTTACATTGTTACCAGCAATGACAAAATCCGGAACAAAAAATACAACAGATGGAACAAGGATCCTCCGTACTTGGCAGGCGGTCAAGACCTACCGCCTGTTCCAAAGAAAGCCTGACGCGAGATTTTGGACTCGAGCCTCTTTAAAGTTATTATCCAAGCGAGCCCTGAGACAGGGGTGAGGGAGTCCATCCCTCAAAATTACATACCCAAGTACAATTGGTTGTACGATGGGGTGTACTTGGCCGCCTGCGGCCTTAGCGTAGAGATGCCGAAAGGTATCTGTCCGCATGTTTTTTCATAGCCCGAAATGTCTTGGTATAAGTTTTACATGTTTCTAACTTTTGTGATTCTTTTTGCAGACGAGGCAATGGAAAAAGTTTCAGCTTCCAAGAAAGCCTCCGCCCAATATCGCTCGGCCATTCTGGGCAAGCGCCCTGTAGAGGAGTCGCCTACTTCTCGGACTGCTAAGGTATAACCATGACCCTGAGCATTTTGAGTTTTAATTTCCTTAGCTATCATTACTCTGATCACTTTTCTGGTAATAACAGGATGGAAGACTGTAGTAACATCATGAAGATGACTTGGTCAACTCTCTACCCTGGCTCAGACTACAAGGAATGGGCAGACCAGTTCGCCGCCTGTACAAGGGAGTATGATGAAAAAATCATAGGTGGTGGAGGCAGCGAAGAGGAGGGTGCCTAGTCCTCTGAGGCTTCTAGTGAGGAGAAGGAGGAAGAGAAAGAGGAGGCGGACGCCTCTAAAGAGACTGCGCCTAAGGTGGAGCCAGGTCAGGAGGATGCCTTGGAAGAGCAAGTGCCTTCGGTTGTCCCCAACCAGGCGACCGAGAATGCCGAGGCCCCTCCTTCAAATGTTTAAGATTTTCTCTTTTTATTTTCCAACTTTCTTCGGCCTGTGTGCCGCTTGTATTTGAATTTTCTTTACCCAACCATGGGGTTATGAATATTTTGCCGGTCTTCATGGCCGGCTGTTTTATTATGAAGCTGGCGGCCGCTTTTTGGTCGTCTTTGATCAATGATTGTCATTTTGCCGTTTTGATTTGCTAGTTTCTTGATAGCCGCTTGAATGTCATACCAACTATTTTTGATTTGGAATTAACAAATTTTTTCTAGTAGGCTAGGATGGAGGACGCTTCCCTTAATGGGGGTGTATCCTATCCCCTGTTTGTGTCCTATCCCCTGTTTGTGCCAACTACTTCTGCCCTTGGGCGGCTGGTTGTCTTTCTCTCGAAATTGGTTGCCAATCGACCATGACCCTTGTAGTTCAATTTTTATGGGCCGCCTAATAGTTTTAGTGGCTTGGTGCCAACTAGTTCAACTATAATAGCTAAGACCGGAACTCCAAACTTGTATTTTGATGAGGTAGAATGTTTGGTACCCTAGCCAGGCAACGGAGGTAAACCGCCTAGTTTTGAGAACAATCGTTTTACCTAGGGGACAGGCCGTTTGTTATCGGGACGCCTGTTTTGAATTACTGTGTCTATATTGATAGCCGCCAGTAATTCTAGATTGATCAAGTAGGAATAGTGTTCTAGGGCCCTTGTTTGCCAAAAAATAATTGACTCTCAAACTTTTTGGTTCCATACTAGGGGGAACGACTGGTTACCCTTGTGGGTTTGCCAGGCGCTGCCTCTTTTGTTTTTAGTAGGGAAGCCAGGCGGCGGAGGCCGGATGGTTCCCTTGATTCGCCAAGTGTTGCTTGGCTATTTCCTCAAAAGTTTTAATCCTAGTAGGAGTAGTGGTTGAAAGCCCTGTTTACCAGAAAACAGGCAGGCTATTCATACCTTTTAGGTTCCATACTAAGTTTGAGGGAGTGACTAGGAGTTAGCGTTGGAGTTACTCAGTCGCCGTCCCTCCTGCTTGAGTAGTACAGATACCAGGCGGCGGAGGCCAGCTGGTCCCCTTGATTCGCCGATGTTTGTTGGCTATTAACTCAAGAGGTACCTCCTGCATTTATCCCAAGTAATACAGGCGGTCATCCGACTCAGATGTCAATTGATAGCATTGGCTTGGTTAGTGATAGAGTTATCCTTGTCTCATTTGTAAACAGCTACGTGGTTGTCCTTGGGAACAGTCGTTTAGGGGCCGTTTATTTAGTTTATAGCGCATTATTCTACCCAAAAGGGAGCTCCTCTCTACGACAAATCTCATCCGGATGGATGTCGCCGGACGCCTGCTATGATGTTGGGACAGGTCATATTAGTTTAATTTTAAGATAGGATCAGTCAGCCTGGCGCCTGGGCTGATCATCCGGCCATAGGCCTCGTTTAGTTTGTGGCGAACATTGGTGCTAAGTTACCTTAGACTTAAAGTATAGGAGAGTAGCCGTCTGTTTTGGTTCAGGCAGCCATCTTCTATGGAGAGTATCCGACTGTAAGTTCAGGCGGCATGCCCCTATGAAGATGGGAGTATAATACTCAATGGAGAGTATTCGACTGTAAAGGTACAGGTGGCATGCCTCTTTGAATCAGTACAAAGTGAAAGAAATGGAGAGTAGCCGACTGTAAAGGTACAGGCGGCATGCCCCTCTGAATCAGTACAAAGTGAAAGAAATGGAGAGTAGCCGATTGTTAGACCCGACGGTATGCCCCTCAATTTGTACAAAATGGAGAGTAGCCGCCTGCTATTTGGGCAGGCGGCGTGCCCCTTTGTTTTTAGCATACAAGTGAAGAAATTTTGCAAGTTTTATTAATAGCTCTTGGCAATTACATTATTAAAAATAATACTTCTTTAGATTGTCTGCATTCCATGTTCTAGGTAGGGGCCGGCCGTCTGGTGTTTCCAGGCGATAGGTGCCGTCCCTGACCTCTTCATAGATTCGGTAGGGTCATTCCCAATTGGGAGTTAATTTGCCTAACTCATTAGCCCTACTGACTGCTTCCATTTTCTGTAGTACGAAGTCCCCTACTTTGAGTGGACGCCTGTGTACTCTTTTGTTATATGCCCTTGTCATCCTCAGGCGGTAGATCTCATGGCGTAAGGCTGCATTACCCCTACGTTCTAGGAGTGAATCCAATGTCAGGCGCATGGACTCCCAATTGGCTTCTTTGTCGTATAGCATTATACGAAGGGTCGGCTCGCATTGTTCGATAGGTAGAACAGCTTCTGCCCCATAGGTTAGGAGGAATGGAGTTTCTCCAGTTGCCCCTTTTTCAGTCGTCCTGATGGCCCAGAGAACATGCGGTAGTTCGTCTGCCCACAGGCCGCCTGCTCTTTCAGTTTTCTTTTTGATACCGTCTGAGATGATTTTGTTGAAAGCTTCTACCTGGCCGTTTGCTTGCAGTCGGCCGACTGATGCAAAGCAGTAGGAAATACCTTGATCTCCCAGCCAATTTTTGAGAACAGGCGTTTCAAACTGGGGACCGTTATCAAAAACCATAGATATGGGTACCCCAAATCGAGTGATGACATTCTTCCATATGAAGGAGATGACGTCCTTGGTCTTGATACCCTTAACTGCTTCTGCTTCTGCCTCCACCCACTTAGTGAAGTAGTCGAATGCTACCAGAATGTACCTCCTGCCGCCTGTTGCAGGTGTATAGGGCCTTAGGATATCCATGCCCCACTTAGCAAATGGTATAGGACTATGGATGGCCGTGAGGTCAGTGGCCGGACGATGGATTAACTTGCCAAACCTTTGGCACTTGTCACATTTTTTCACCATCTCCATGGCGTCTGCTTCTAGGGTAGGCCAGAAGTAACCTTGCCGCCTTGCTCTTTGAGCAAGCGACCTGCCGCCTACATGGGAAGCGCAGTATCCTGAGTGTAAGTCTTCCAGGATCTCTCGTCCTTTTTCGGGGGTGACACATTTCAAGAGGGGCTGAAGATAGACCATCTTGAAGAGCTCTCCTTTGCACATTTCAAAATTGGACGCTCGTTTAAGTAGGGCCGCCTCTAGAGTTGAATCCGGCAGGGTGCCATCTGTTAGACAGGCCTTGATATTGTCCATCCAGGTTGAACTTCTATCAAGGATCCCAATAGATTCCTCCTCAATTCTTCTTTTATCCATAACTTCCCAGAAAACGGTCCTTGGTGTATCACAAGAGGCTGAGGACGCTAATTTTGAAAGGGCATCCGCCTGGTTATTCTCGGACCTGGGTACTTGAGTTAGATGAAACTCCTCAAGTGTCTCGGCCGCCTGTCTGACCGCCTGTAGGTACTTTATCATGGCCGGATGGATAGCTTCATAATCACCATTGTATTGACTTACTATTAATTGTGAATCAGAACAGGCGCTATCTTTCTTGCCCCGGCCGCCTTGCTCATGCGGATACCGGCCAAAAGGGCTTCATTCTCCGCCTCATTGTTCGAGGCTTGGAACTTGAATCGTAGCGCATACTCATACCTGTCACCTTCAGGCGACTGACATATGACGCCTGCACCACAGCCATTCGTAGTGGAGCTCCCGTCCACATAGACTGTCCAGACTTGGTCAAGATTTTCAGAATCAGATGCCCGGTCAGTTCTACTATGAAGTCAGCAAATGCCTGCCCCTTCACTGCTTTTCTGGGCTCAAAAGTGATTTCAAGACTCTGAATTTCTATTGCCCACTTGATCATTCGTCCTGACGACTCCATGGTCGTCAGGGGCCGCTTGATCGGCTGGTCAGTGTATACCACGACCGGATGTGCCAAGAAATAGGGCTTTAATTTTCTAACAGCCATGAAGAGAGCAAGGCCAAAATTTTCAACCAGGGGGTACCTTAACTCAGCATTTTTCAAGACGTGACTAACAAAATAGACCGGGAGCTGACAGCCGTCCCTTTCAGCAAGAAGGACGGCACTTAGAGCATGGTCAGACACTACTAAATACATGTATAGCACTTCTTTGGGCAGAGGACTGACCAGCCTTGGCAAGGAGTGCAAATGTTCTTTCAACCTTTGGAAGGCCGCCATTCAAACATTGCTTTCTTTTTTATTGCTTGAAAAAAGTAGAGGCACTTGTCGCTTGCCCGGCTGAGAAATCTCCCCAATGCCGCCAGACAACCTGTTAGTCTTTGAACCTCTCGGACAGTGTGGGGCGACTGCATGTCTATGACCACCTGTCGGGGTTAGCCTCTATCCCCCTTTGATTGATTAGAAATCCGAGGAACTTCCCAGACTCAAATCCAAAAACACACTTCTTGGGATTGAGCATGATATGGTGCCGCCTGAGTGTGGTGAATGTTTCTAAAAGGTCGGCCAAGTGGCCCGTCTGGAGTTTAGATTTTACAATCATATCATCTATGTACGCCTCCACATTCCTTCCGATCTGGTCAAAGAAGACCGTGTTTATCATTCTCTAGAAGGTGGCCGGGGAGTTCTTCAAACCAAACGGCATGACCGTGTAACAGTATAATCCCTAATATGTGACAAAGGTTGTTTTCTCTTGGTCCTTCCTCCACAGGGGAATCTGATGGAAGCCAGAGTAGGCGTCCATGAAACTCATCAAGGTATGGTCGGCTGTAGAGTCGGCCAGACTGTCGATCTTTGGCAATGGATAACTATCTTTGGGGCATGCCTTGTTCAAGTTCGTGTAATCTACACACATGCGCCAGGTACCATTCGGCTTTTTCACGAGTACAGCATTTGAAACCCAGTCCGGGAAGTAGCATTGCCAAATAAACCATGCATCCAGTAATTTCTTAACCTCGGCGGCGGCCGCCTGGCTTCTTTCCTCGCCATGGTTCCTCTTCTTTTGCCTGACTGGCTTCTTTTTGGGATCCACAACGAGCTTATGTACTGCTAGATTGGGACTGATACCCGGCATCTCATGTACTTCAAAGGCAAATATATCTTTGAATTCCTTCAAAAGTTGGTGAAAATTATCACCAAGTTCAGCAAGAGCAGTCGTCCCGACCTTGACAGTTCGGCCAGGAAGAGAGTCGTCCAGGACGACTTCCACATGCTCGCCAGCCGGCTGAGGGCGGAACTCGTCTGACCACTCCTCGGCCAGTGATTGCTATTGTTTTTCCTTTCTTTCATCCCCTAGGTGAGCGGCCTTCCTCTTCTTGCCCCCTACTACTTAGGCAGGCATATCTTCCTTGATTTGTTCAAGGTCAACATTCTCTCCACTGAGGCCAGCAGCCGCCACAGTGGGTTTTATATCAGAGAGGTAACACTCCCTGACCATCTTTAGGTCTCCCCGTAAGGAGCCGACTGATCCATTATCTCTCTCAAACTTGAGGAGCATGAAAGATGGGATGATGACAGCTTTAGATTCATTTAGGGTGGGGCGCCCTAGGATCATATTGTAGGCCGACAACTCTTCAACAACTAGGAATCTGACCACCATGTGACGGCCTTCCCCTTCTCACCCAGGCGGACAGGTAGATCCATTCGTCCAACTGGGTGGACGACTCCTCCCCCGAATCCTACTAAAGGATGGGAGACAGGGTGCATGCTCTCAGTCTTGTACTTGAGCTTGGTCAAGCATCGATAACTGATGAGGTCAGATGAGCTTCCAGTATCAATAAGGAATCGACCAACTCTTTGGTTAGCCACCTTGCATTCAATTACAATAGGGTCGTCATGCGGCCCCCTAACACCTCCCAAGTCTTCATCAGTGATTACAACCTCAGGAAATGAACTTTTGGAGGTTCGTCCTTGTTCGACGAAGTTAACATCCAGACGCCTGATGTTATCTTTGTTGGCCCGGATAGTAGGGCCACCTCCTGCGAAGCCGCCTGCTATGGTATAAATGGTCGCTTCGTCTGTGTCAGAACTGTCGGTTGACCGCTGCTTCTTTTTGGCCGCCTGTTTCTGTTTGAGGGGTGGTTTCCCCTTAGACTGCTTGACATAGGAGTCAAGATCTCCTTTGTCTGACAGGCGGTCCAGAAGCGCTTGAGGCTGATACATTCATTGGTTTCATGGCCAATTCCTCATGGTAGTGACAGTATTTACTTTGGTTCCAATTGCTAACAGAACCCTTCATGGCGGCCGGCTTCTTAATTGAGATCCAGTCCTTTATTTCATTGAGGATGGCATGGCTATCCTTGTTAAACTCATACTTTGGGGAGTATGGTTTAAATTCCTTCCTCTTCTTCTGGGACGGCTGTTTAGAGGAGTTGGCCGCCCAGACTTCTTTTCTCTTTTTCTCTTCTTTATTTGCCGACTGCTTTAGCCGGATCTCTTTTTTGTCAGACTTCTTGTGGTTCGACTGTTTTCCAGTATTGCAGAGGTCAGTTGCCTGGATATAGGCATCCGCCTCCATCATGGCTTCTTGGAGGGTGGTCACCCTCTTCTTGACAAGATCAAATTTGAAGTTCGACCCGTCCTTTAGACCCTTGAAAAAGTCTATATAAGCTACTTCATCAAGTAGTCCTTGTATCTGAATTCTCATCAGATTGAACCTCCTGATGTAGGAGCGCAATCCCTTCTTCTCTCCCTGCTGTATGGTACCCAAGTCAAGGGTTGTTTTCTTAGCAGGGATGTTCATCGCAAAGTTTGAAGTGAACAGGTAAGCGAGGGTCTTGAAATTGTTAATACACCCGGTCGGCAAGTTGCCGAACCATTGCTGGGCGATACTCTTCAGTGTGGCCAGGAAAAACTTACACCATGTGGCATCATCCAACCCTTGGAGGTACATAAGGTTGGTGAACGCCATCAAATGATCTTCAGGGTTGGTAGTGCCATCATAGGCCTCTACCAACACATTTTTTACTTTGGCCGGCTGGGCGACCTCAATTATTTCCTTGGAGAAGGCGGATGGCTGTTCACCAAGTTTGAGCAACCTAAGTTGCCAGTCCAAAGGCTGGACATTCCTTGCCGCCTGTTCTCCAAAGAGAGTAGGCTGCATGAAATACTGAGGTTGCGGCACATATGGCTGGGGTGGCACATACGGGGCCGCATGGTTTTTCTGGGAACCAGAACGGTAGGAGGTGCCGTTTGTCTGACTCTCATGGTTGGATTTTGAATTCCTCATGGAGGTATGGAGGGAATTATCTTGGAAGTCAGACGTAGAGGCCGACTCCGACAGTTGATGGTTCCTCTTTTTCTCGATTATCATGCGAGCATCAGAGTATGTCTTCTTCGACCCATCCGGCTGAACAAGGCGGACTGGTTTCCTCTTTCCTGGAGAAGGGAAGCGGTACTTTGTTAGGTCAATCACTGGTGACTGCCTTGCCCTAGGTTTTGGGTAAGGGGTCGCCTCACGATCCTTTATAGGTCTCGACCTCCCAGGTTGGGAGGACCTTCTGGGCGACTGTTCCTTTAAGAGAACAGGCGTCCTCTTCTTAATCTGTTCCTGGATCTCTCCCTTGAAACTTCTCATGAAAGTCATAAGTTCGTTCTTGGTAACAGGGGAGGATCCCTCGACCGCCTGTTGATGCTCAGGCGGTGGGCCGACTGGTTGACTAGGACCAGCCTGGCAGTCCTCCCGCTCCCTCCTTTCGGTGGGACGGGTACGTTGAGCTCTAAAAGACCTGTCGGGGGCCGTGTGAGTCTCGACCTCAGTTTCATTGTCCGTATCCTGGTCTGAGTAGACCTGGGGGTCGTCCATGGGACGCTTGTCACTTAGAATCGGTACAGACTGTGATTCCATCTCGAAAGTACTCTCCCCACAGACGGCGCCAAAATGTTTCGGGGTTTTCTGGTATCCTGCGAGAGAGTTACAATTCCGGGACTGGATCCTTGCGCCTGTACCTGCAAAACAATGGAGACTCCGGGTGGTGGGAGCTCCGCCTCCGACGATCAAGTTAGTACTTGTAGGTGGAGTAAAAAAGGTGCGGAAAGTAAAAGAGTGATCTGGTTCCTCTAGGGAGAAGAGTGATTAGGAAGTGCAAATAATGCTAAGTCTGGTCTAGCGATTAGTATGCACGTGTGTTTAGGCTTCTCTTGGTGAGAGTAATTAATTCTGAATGTCCCTTTATAGAAGGCTAATTACTGTATTTATAGCCTTTGGGATGCGTGCCCAATACTAGGTTAATTGGTAAACCTAGGACTGATTGGGCTTGCCTCGAGAATCGGGCATGTGATGACCGTTTTCCGGGTTGGCAGATTATGGGCCACATGGCGTGTCCTGATTAGTCCATGTTGGACCTCTCAGGGTGACAAGTGGCGGACACTGATTGGCCCACGTGGTGGACACGTGGCAGATCCGGATTGGTCCATTTGTCATGGGTAATTACCCAATCAAAAATCATGCTTTAAAACAACTAGAGTTAAATTAGGAGGAAGAAAGAGTTTGTTTTTTTTTTCTTTTGTACCAAACCGAAAAGGAGGGAAGGAGGAGAGAAGACGGGTGGCGCACGGCTGCTCGCCAGTGGTCGCCGGTGGAGGTGGTGGCGCCGGTGGTCGGCGTGCGTGAGGGCAAAGGAGAGAGAGAAAGAGGCATGGGAAAGAGGAGAAAAAGGAGAGAGAAAATTAAGAGGAAAACTTTTGGGGTTTTTATGAAAACTGACAATTATGATTTTAGAGTGTAAAATCTTGAGGTTTTAAAGTATTTATACTCCCCTGTTAAAACAAAAACTCATATTTACAAGACTGTTATACCTAAATCCTACTTCCCCTTAACTTCTCCTTTGGGGCCAACTTGTTGGGATCTTAAGTGTCCTCAATTTCCCAACAAATTGATCCATCAATTTATTTGATATTGACCCAAATTAAAAACATTTTATTGCCTCAATTAATGACTCATATTATTTTATACACACTTACTTAATATTTAAATAAATAAATTCTCTTAAAATAAAATGAATCAGTTTAATTTATAAATAAAATAATTAATATATGTATATAAAAATAAAATAATTAATATATGTATATAAAAATATTATTAAAATATAGAGTATTACAATTAACTTTTCCATCTTCAAGTGAGGGAGAGAGTAGTCCAAGGTCTTCTTCAAGCTCTTATTTCAACAAAACCCCAAACCTCAAACGCGCCAGTCAAAGAAACAATTTTACAAATCTGTACTCTCAATTATACCTTACATGCCAGTCAAAGAAACAATTTCGGAATTCCACTAATTTCAAGGGTGCTAATGTAATAGCACCATATATGAACAGTGTTTTTGTTTCCCACTTTTATAA
Organism: Chenopodium quinoa; assembly: GCF_001683475.1. Taxonomy (NCBI): domain Eukaryota; kingdom Viridiplantae; phylum Streptophyta; class Magnoliopsida; order Caryophyllales; family Amaranthaceae; genus Chenopodium; species Chenopodium quinoa. The sequence continues at coordinate 3,177,760 of NW_018743252.1, read as the reverse complement.
TAGTCATACATATGTTATTTTTGCATTTGAGTTTTTTTTCCTCTTTTCATATTCTTTACCTCATAATATACGGGGTTTTAGAGGATGTGCATCGGGGAGCATTATGCTCCCAGGTTTACTAAATAATAATAGATGGAAAATAATAAATATAGCCCTTATATATAAGAGGTTAAAAAGAAAAATATTTATGATAAATTAACATTAATTACACCAATTTACGTGTGATTTTATCAATAATTTGCAACTTAATTCTAATTTAGGAAATATATTTAATGCTTACATATGTTCCTGTAAAGGCTACATATATCATTACCCATAATAGATAAATCTTTTTACCATAAGTTTTTTATTCACCAATATGCCATTTGTTTGGGAAATATTACCAATCTCATTGATTAGGATTTTCTCACATTCTCAATGCAAGTTTAGCGGAAATTATACCAACGCAAACCAAATTAATAAAGTTAAAGAAATTCTATATTCCACTACTACATTTATTCCTTAATATCAATGCCCCGTAATTAACATGTCGCAACATTACAAATTCACTTGTCTATATTCCGTTATACATTTATCCTCACACTAACATTAACACGTCTTTTGATCTTATTACATAAAAAAAAAAAAAACTATATCCACAATGAAGGATAGTTCTTTCTGAGGTATCGTCTTAAAGTAATGCTCAAATCAACTTCTAGCAAAATAAAACCAAATTTGATTTTATTGAAAGTGATTGCGTACACCACAACGAACCAGTGAGCATGAACCCATCAAGATATCTTGCGAGCTACTTGATGTCATATCCCAAAAATGATTATGTTATGTGCTGTAGTGTAGATGTACCACATTCCTATAATGAGGGTGGAACCCATATATATCCATGAGTTTGAGTATAACCAGCCTTTTCAAGTAGGGCGTCCGCCTCAGCCGGGCCTCGAGTTCCAGCCTTATACGGAAGAGACTTTAAACTTCCACGGTCAATTCTATGTAGAAGCGGTGTAAAGATCTCCCATGCAGCCTGAAAGAGATAAAGCTTTCAGCTGTTTACTTTATGCAATTACTGTTCTTTTTTTGTTTTTTTGTGAGGGAACCTATATGCAATTACTTTTTGTCAAGAAAGAAGGAAAGATGATGAAAGTGTAAGCTCTTCTTACCTTCAACTCATCTCTGCGGACGAAATGCTGTTGGTCGCCTCTAATTCTGTGGTACAAAGTAAGAGAATCATCAGGTAATGTACGGAAACATATTAACATCTCATTCAAATTGCTCCTTGCAATTGAAAGGGAAAGGTCTCAGTCTTTCAGACTTGACCTTCAAGATTTTCCTTAGTTCTTCATAGTTGATAAATAGCAAACTTTTCATTATTAATCACCATAACCCGAGAAAGTTGTTTTGAATAATCCATGACATTAGAAGAACTAAACCCATATCATCCCAAAATCAAAGGTTTGGGGAGCAATTTTTAACTCAAGGTATAAGCAAGGTTATACTGAAAGGCCTTATGTTAGTTTGTGTGGTTGTTACATTCAAGTTGACATGCAACCCAACCCAAAGTTGCTAGTTTGTGTAATGTTTGTTTAAATCAAGTTGACATAAACTATACTTCCGATTATCCGAGTGATCTGACCAACAAAATATATGTATATACCCAACCATAATTTACCAACCTGACCTTAGGACAAGTCTATTTTTGAGAGAGTTTAGCTTCACTGGCCCTCAATAATAAAGCACCAAAATTTTCATGCACCTCTTGCACAAAGGCCAAGAATTATCAGCATCAATAGAATTATGTACATTATTTTAAGTTTAAGGGCTCTTACGTGTCAAGAATTAAACGCTCATATGCCTCGGGAATAACAACTCCCTGATATCGCTGCTTATATGATAAATCCAGTTCACTTTGTACAGTTGACATTTCCAGCCCTGGCTGTTTCACCTGTTGAGGGTAAACCGGTACACTTAATTAGACAGGAAATAATCAAGTATTTCAAATCATTACAGGAGCACCTAACTTAATGAAGTTCCTTATTAATATTGACAAAGATTTCCCCCTCCCCAGGACATTTATAAACATGAGATTAGACCAAAGCTAATTTATCCATTCACATACCGTAAGTTTCATATAAATTGCTTCGGAAGGTTGTAGTCTCATCACAAATTCATTTCTTCCTTGCTTTTTACCTAGAAAAATTATAAACAGCCAAAAAATGTTATAAGTGATATCAAATTCAACTGAAATAAACACACAGAAAGTAATATATCTAGTACAAGTAACAAAAGAGCAAGGTTTTTAGATGGTAAAACAACTCTTTGACTAAAAGCATAAATGAAGGACATCAAATCAGAAAGTCTCGCGAATGATAATGCCGGAGGAGGGGGAATGTAATGAACTAATGAATATGAGGATTTAAATTTAAACAAATAAAAATTAAGGGAAATTTCATAGGGTACCCTTGTAGTTTAAAAGAATGCACAAGATACCCACACTGCCACAGCCACACAGATGAAATTTTATTATTCATGTTCTAACTCTCTTCTTCGTTATTTCAATGAGGCAATGAAGGTCCTGCTGCGCCTAGGCGCGCCTCTTTAAAGTGAGGCACACAATATAAAAGACGCGCCTCTTTCAAGTAAGGCGCACAATATAAAACAATCAAAGAAATTTTCCTATGTGCTCCTCAAGTGCACCTCATGCGCCTTAAGTGTGCCTCATGGCACACCTCATGCGCCTTAAGTGTGCCTCATGCGCCTAGCAAAAAAGACGCTCTACCCTAATCGGCTATGCCTCAGCGCCTAAGCGCGCCTTTTTATAAACTGATTTGGTCAACCAGACTTTGGTTAAAACTACTTCATAATTACGAATAATTAGGTTGACAAATAAATATGAAGGGTACATCAGCTTTTAGAACTTAATTTTTCATGACCACCAATCAATGTTTCCTAACTTTATGGATGAAAATTTGGGTGGAATTTTTTTTTTTTTTTTTTTCTTTTGCCCAAACCTTGAGGGTAACTAATGCATTCTTTTAAACCACAAGGGTATCTCATATTCTCATGATAATTCCCAAATAAACTCCATTGTAAGATTTAACAGTTATAGTAACGAAGAAACAAAATCCAGCATATAGTATCAATTTGTTTCAAACAGAGGCACCAATTACTTATTTCCAATAAACAATTGCACTATACAGATTAAATAAAATAATAATATAAAAATAAAAAAAGATATGTCAAATACTTCCTCGATTCCAAATGTTTAACTCACTTTCAATTTTGGGTTGTTTTACAAACTTCAGTTCACTTTAGCTTTTTTTCATGTCATTTTTAACAAACCCTTTTAATATGCCTTACCCTTCCTACCACACAATTATTTCAACCTTTCCACTCTCTCTTACACTACTCAAAATTTTCCTACACCTACTCACCTTTTAATTTATCTCTATCATTGTATCCATTTTATTCTTACACCCACTCACACAAACTTTTCTAGAAACAAGAGCATACATTAAGTGAGGCAAACTTTTGAGAATAACGGAAGATATAAAACAAAAGGCTGAAACTTTATCATAGTTGGATGCTTTTGAGGGGAAAATAAACTGAAGACACAACAGTAATTAAGAAAGAAAAATTAAAAGCAACATAACAATTTCAGTAAATATCGATGTATTCCATATTAAACCAAAAATCTTATAGCGTATTTTGGCCCTAATTAGAAATTAAGTTCCCAGAATCCTAGAAATTTAATGACCAATAATTGGCAATCATTTAGATTTAAGCATCAGGGTCTTGGAATATTAATAGATTACCTAGAAAATTACTGTAGTCATCCCTAATGCAATGTATAAAAAAGCTCAAGGCGTGCTGAAGCGATAAGGATTATGCAGCGCCTAGGCGCGCCTCAGTGCACCTCTTTGAAGTGAGCCGCACTATATAAGCAGTTAAAAAAAACGGTAGAAATTTGCTTCAGGTGCGCCTCAGGCGCCTAACCTGCGCCTAATTAAAATCGCCTCTCCCAGGCCAAAATAAGCGCTTACCCCCTATCGCCTTGCGCCTCAGCGCCTTAGGCGCGCTTTTTCAAACACTGCCCTAATGTGAGCTTTCACGTGCACGGTAATTGCTTCCAATGATGAAATGGGATACTCCCCCCTCCCTCTTTGACGCTCATATATTTTGTTAAAAAAAAATGGAAGAAATTGAAAAGATTGTTAACAAAGTGAAATAATCTATGTCAGTCGTTAATTGATAAATTGCATGTATAGCCTTCTTGGAAAACTGTTATCAAAACCTTGAAAATAATGGTTAATTATTTGCTTTTATTTAGAATAAGCACTTGAAGCATGAGTTTGGATTTTCCCTTCAGATGATTTTATCACTTGGATGTCCTTCCTAAAGGAAATTTTTTCACTTTGGCATACAGAACATTGTCATGTTGATTAGTCGACCATTCACTGGTGCAGACCAAGTATTAACACAAATATGAAAAACAATTCAAACAGCCTGGTATATGTGAATGTGAGTGATATTTTGGCAATACAATTAGATTTGGGCAAATTGAATCTAAATGTTTCAACGAAAAATCTATATCCTCCTCAAGCAAGAAAAGAAGCCAAACCAAAGTGAGAGGATCAAGCAGATAGAGAAGACAAAAGAGTTTGCTGTTCAAGGTTGGAAGTAGCGATTGATGAGTCCAAGTTTATCATGACATAAAGGCATTAGAGCAGTGATGAGGAAAAACCCATATTCGTAGTCTTTCAACATAGATGATTTATCTACGCAAATGCAGAAAACTAAAAATATTGTTGTGAAATGCCAGGAAGTACGGCAGAACTAGCATGATCTTTTGAAGCAGGTGCTATTAAAAAGAAAAGTATAATGTAACTTTTTATGGGTTCAACTGAATGTTTTACCTTTCTACTCACCATGAAAGCTCTAAACAGCAAACAGCAAGAAGTTAGGCACTTCTTGAGGCAAACTAGTATGCTAATATTCCTAGAACCTAGAGCTAAAATTCATAAGGCATTGGCAGTTGCTAGAAAGACAATGCCTGTCTTGGTATGCTAAACCAGAGAATGGAAGACTTAGGATTACAGATTATGTGGATGTTGACTACATTAACATAGAAAAGTACTAGGATTCAGATAAATATATTGATGGCAGGACTAGAATAGACTTGCAGAAAGAAAAGTTTCCTTCTGACCTTTGGAATCAAGGACTACGTATTACAATAGGTAAATGGCTGAAACTACTTATAGTTCTTAGCTCTTTGATGGAGTCAAAGGCCCTTCTTCAGTGGGGTTTGACAAATGCAGAAGTGGGTAATGGCTGACTTACCTTCTAATTAAGGCCTGAGGGTATGCTTATAACTAGTGTAATAAAGCTGATGGTGTCATTCATTTGTCTAGAGTGGATAATTCGGTCGTTACTCTACCTTCAAATTCAAGGGCTTCTGGTCCCAAACAAAACATCTGTGTCTTGAATATTACAAGAAAAAACTGGACAAATCAAGCTCACTGCATTTACTTCTCGGCTTCAATTTTATTTTGCATGAAGCATTGAATGATTTATGTAGCAATTATTATATAGGTTCAATGACTCATAATCTCTATTTTCGTCACCCTCATTGCCCTCATGCCACTCAAATTTTCTTGCATCTACTGTTTCTTTTATAAATAACCGCATCATCCACAGGTGGTGTTTGATATAATTGTTGGCCTTCCAAACAAATATGGTTCAATTTAACATCAATTACAATGCTACCCTACCTAAGAATCTTCTGATAGATGCTAGGCCCCTTATCATTGATGCAACATACGATTAGACATTCACATGAACAGGAAAATAATATAAGGGAGTAATTTGCAAAATGATGACATACATTTAAATATATCACCAGGAACATCCTTGAACTGAACACGGATTTCTGCTTTTCTTGAATTCAATGCTTTCCCTGCTTTTAGTATAAATGGAACACCTACAATACACAACTGGTGTTCAGAAGAATGATTTATGAAACACACAAGTGTTGTTCAGAAGAATGATTTATGAATGAGCCTTGGAGACAATCACATGGACTCCCTCATCAAGATGATTTTCAAGGTTCACTTGAGTAGAAATCTCAAGCAATCAACAGCAAACAAACAGCAATTATAAATAATAACAATAATCAATAAAAGATTACGGACAGGAGTTTAACAAGTCACACCTTCCCATCTTTCATTGTGTATCCGCAAAATCACAGTCGCAAATGTTGGTGTATTTGAGGTTTGTGGAACCATTGGGTCATCTTTGTAGCCTTCATACTGCCCAAGAACAACTTCTTCATCCTTAATCGGATTAACTGCTTGGAGAACCTTTAAAAACAAATAAGTACGAAATTAAATCATACAGAAAGGCTGAATGTAGATTAATATAACCAAAGTACTGATGAATGATAAAAACACTAACATGCAGGCATCATATCATATTATTCCTCAATGTATTTGTTTAAGGTCAATCATTATAGGGACTTATAAATTCTTGATTTGGTATTCAAAACACAAGTAACAATCTTTTGGTATATTGTGACATGTAATATATGTGAAACTGGTAAACATTATGCATTAAAATAACGGTTGATTATGGTGAAAGATAAAGAAGGCTGGAGGAAGTAGACAAGGACATGAACTGCAAAGTTTGTAATTGATAGGGAGTATAAATATACACCTTCACTTTTTCGTCACGAATGTACTCTGGTGTGAGTGAGACCGGCTTTTCCATGGCAACTAGACAAAGAACCTGAAAGGTAATAACATTATTTTGTCTATGTATATAAGACAAGAGCAGATTGCTTTGGTGTCCACATGGTGCCCAATATGCCTCTCGTAACTTATTAAAATGACAAAACAGCTCAATTGCATATTACAAACCTTAATTACATTTCTTCAAAATTAAAAAAGGAAAACTATCAATTGATTCAAATCTTAATCACAGTCTTCCAAAATTAGAATCATGAAACATAAAGGACAATTGAATCAAAACAGATCAATTATTCAATCAAAATACAAAAGGGAAAGGACAATTGAATCAAAACAGATCAATTATTCAATCAAAATACAAAAGGGGAAGATTCAATCATATACAATCAAAATGCTGCCATATACACTATGAGATTTTCAATTCTCAAATTTTTGAAGGATAGTAAGATCAAGAACTCTGAATATTTTAAAACAAGAAGGTAATTGAGTATTTCATTTTATTTTAATTTTTTCTATCCAAGTCATCTCTAATCCATAACTTTCAATCTCTATTCTATGATTTTTAATTGTTTTCAATTTTCAAATATTTTAGACTGTTGGTGAAAACACAAAGATATCAAAGAGTTTCAAAGAAATCGCTAAAAGGTAGTTGAGAATTTTATTATATTTTTTAATTATTGATTCCAATTTTATACGGAGTATGAAAGCCTAAGGTATGTAGAATACTACACAATATTTAAAGTGTTGCTTTGGATTCCCTAGTTTGAATTATAGTGACTTATGTATGAAATCTTCACTTGATATTTAATTTTGGTCATGACATTAATTATTCTCTCTCTCTTTTTTTATTAAAAATAAACTACCTTAGTACGATTTTATAATTCTTTTATAACATTTTTTTTACTCTTTCTGTAGCTTTATTGTGAGATGATAATAGACACATCGACAATAGAACATGGATTTTTAAAATGCAAAAAAAAAAAAAAGGAATTAATTTCTCTCTTCATTGGAGAAGCTTTGAACAGCTTAATGGATCCAAGTAAACAGACATGAGGCCAGCATATCAACTATAACTAGTTTTTGGGCCCGGATGCCCCGGATTATTACATGGAATTGATCATTAATATACGCTGTAATTTATGATTCAATTTTCTTGTAATCAAATTTGTTGTTCATCATTTCATTTGCTAGATATTAATATTTTGTATTCAAAAGATTGCATAAAAAATCACATAGCTTGGTGGTAAGACACTTAGTTCTAGAATTAGATGTTGTGGGTTCAAATCTTGTGGAGAACTTTTTTTTTTTTTTTAATTATGATTAGTGCATGACATGTAATGAAAGACAAATGGAAAGAGAGCCACGTGGCATAATGAATGGGTGACGTGGCGTAGTGAGGGGGGTTTACGTGACACGTGGACATTGTTAGGACCGCCTTTTAATACATTAGTATAGATTAGTGAGATTTCCACAATTGTATGCATCATAAGACTAATAAATGTCAAACTAGTTATGGTGAAGCATAATTAATTCTATCAGCTACCTAACAAGTACACCAGGAATCTGATAACCACAATCAAGGAGGCAAAGGAAGACTACTGTAATTCACCAATAGCATACATATATATTAATCTTACCTGCAAGAGGTGGTTTTGAATAATGTCACGAATTATTCTGCAAATGGAAGAACATCTCAAAATTAATGACTGATTCATAGTATACAAACACTTTAATCACTTTGCAAAAAGAATCATTTTTTTATCATAATTTCAAATCATTTAGGAGAAAAAGTATTAATAAAGTAGCAGAGATACAATAGGTTTCCCTGTAGAAATATCCTCTAAACTACACCATAAAAATAAATAAAACATACCCATACTGATCAAAGTATCCACCACGACCCTCTGTTCCGAAATCCTCTCTGAAGACAATCTGTGGTGAAGATGCACAGATTAGAAAACAAGCAAGTCCATAAACAAACATAGACTACGATGCTGAGACTTGGGTATGGGTGTGAAAGTCGAGTATGGATGCAATAGTCTGACCTGTACAATTTATTACATGAAATTTCTAAAGACACATTTATTAAGTGTACAAAAGTCGGATCTTGACACAAAAACTTTTCAACAAAAGATATACTTCATCTGATTTTTATAGATGCATCACTTTAGTTTTCGCGGACTCCAAGGCAATTTTTTGGAGTAGAGAGAGATAGAGAGAAAAAATAAATAGGGCCCTTGTGATAGAAAAAGTGAAGAGAGAATTTATTAGTTAAAAAGGAAATTGACGCAACTAACTTGAAAATTCCATTTTAGGAAAGTGATGCAACTAAAACAAACGAAGGAAGTATAAAATATATTGTGAATTTATAATTATGAGATTTAAGAAATAATAAAACTGACTTTTACAAAAGAAGAGTATAACAATGAATTAAATGTGAAGAAGAGATGGAACACCAAAGTCACTTACAGCCTTTGATTTTACCTCCCTATGCTTTAAAATAATTAATTACCCCCTTTTTTACGCATGTAAATAAGTAATTCTCTCAACAACCGCCCCCCCCCCCCCTCACAAAAGGGGAAAAAAACACACACATATAATGAGGATGGCCCTTGGAATGCTCCCTTCCCTCACAATAATTTTGTTAGTTGCTATAACTTTTTTAGATGGGTAGCTACTTATTATTATGTACTACGCAGAGAAGGGTGGCTGGGACCAATGGTTTTCCTCCCCCTACTCAGCAAAAAGTTCTATCTTTAATCACCAGCAATTGACTAGCCATCAATGAAACTGAGACTACAATTGGTATTGCCTTACTGTAGCAATAGAAATCCCTAGACTTACATGAAGTCTTCGTTTAATTGGTGATACATACCGTTATCAAATACAAATCCCAAATCTGAAAAATGGATCTTGCCGGTGACATTATCTTTTAGATTCTAAGGTATATCTGAATTATGCTAAAAAGTTATGACCAAGTCAGTTTACCCTCCCCTGAGTCAGACTCGCATTTTCTGTCTCTACCCATGGCATGTCATCTATCAATCAAGTGCGGTAAGCGTTTTGCCAAGTCATTTCTTCAGGCATTACAGAAAAATCATCCCCACCTTGGACAACATGAATTTGATAATGAAGTGCATGATAAACACATATAATATGAATTGGATATGGTGCTATTTGCTACTAATTGTTACCCTCTTTTTTTTTTTTTTTTTTTTTTTTTTCTTTTGCTACGCATGATGTTCAATGATATTATTGTATTTAAGGCAAGCAGGCCTCTGTCTATTAAATGTCTGATAAGCTAAAGCTATATTGACATATACACATATCTAACTAATTGAATTAATGCCCATCATCCCACTTCATATTTCCCTTTTCTTTTCTCTTAGGAATTAATAGTAGACAATTTCTATGCCAAAGATGCAAAATTCTGAAGATCATTTGCTGTATGGTTGTTGTATACTAAATGACTCAAAGAAGACTATCCCCTAAGTTATTAATACAAAATAATTTTTCATATTAGACATAAAAGAAGTCTATATTATATTATTACCTGTACATTATCAATATTATCGCGGTTCCAAAGGGGTAGAAAAAAGCGATTGGCGAATCGCATTACCAGCTGCAAATTTACAAGATATCAGTATTCAAAGGAAGAGAAGTGGACAGCAATTTTAGAGTACTTCCTCAAGCAAAACTACCATGTTCTGCACCAACTCTTTCCCCAAGTAATGATCAATACGATAAATTTGTGACTCATTAAACAACTCTCCAATCTGTGAGCTAAGTTGTTCTGCTGATTCCAGGTCTTTCCCAAAAGGCTTTTCCACAACAATTCGTGTCCATCCACCATTGTCAGCTGTAAAATAAATAAGTTTGTATCATTCAGTCAGGATTCTGAAACTACCATTTAACTATATCCTGTGAAACTCAAAGGCTATATAAAATCATAGGTTTTAAGAAAACCAGAAGCACATGCCCAAAATGGCCTATCAGAATATAATTAGACATCTTGAAAAAGCAAAAGCATTTCACAGGAAAGCATGACCATAACTTTTGGTAAGTTACTAGTTTCGACATACACAATTTAGTAATTTGACAATATCATTACCGAGAATCTATGAATCTTCTCCTCGAGAAAAGAAAACATGCATAAAAAAAGTTGGTATGACAATACAAATTTCTTATAGATATAGTATTCGAAATGGAAATGAAAATGGATATGGACATGGACATGGACATGGAAATGGAAATGTGCTCTCCTCTTATGGAAATATTATTAAACATTCCAACAACACTCATACACTACCAGCAGCCACAAACCACAACCACAATGTACAAAATTTATATGAACATACATTTATTCATGCAGTTGAGCTTAATCATTCTGCAGACGGATGGATATACTGAAGGAGGTAGAGCAAGATAAAATAATCTTCTAGACATTCCTTCTTGACGATTCATCTCGTACTCATACTTATATATTTCTTTATCCAACAATTGAAAGCCCTCGTCAGAATCGTAAGATCCACTGACATATTTGACCTGGAGCAGTAAGCATGAAAAAATTTATAATTCTTTTCCATCGGCTTGGAAACTAAATACAAAATGAAAATATAAAAGGATTATTACCAAATCCAAAAAGTTGGAAACATCTTTAGACACCTCTGGTGTTGCATTCTTGGAAGGGGACAAATACCTGCATTCATGAGAAAAACATCGTTTATTCCAACTAGTAGAACTATTCACAATGGTAGAAAAATTTTAGCTGGAATAAGTCCATGCACAAGTAATATGTATTTTTACTCTGACAGTATAATATGATATGAATCAAATAGATATGTTCCCTTTGTTCCCAAATAAAATTGCATTTAACCTACGACTCTTGTTCCTAAATAAAAAGTCTCGTTTCACCATTATCTATTCATGTATTTACTTTTAATCAACCAAACCCCACTATCATATTATTTTATACAACTTTCTAAAAAATTGTGCAAAAGGAAAATGATACTTTTAGTTGGGGACAAAGGGAGTAATAACATGTAACTCAAAGCTTTCTATGAAAAGAATCAGAAATATCATCATAAACCTACGTTTAAGAGTAAAAATTATTTAGCAGCACAAGATTAGGAAATCCTTGTCTGAGTATGACATTAGCCACATTTACACAAAGGAAACATAAATCAAAATATCTCACCCACGAATACGATCCTTCAATTCATCATCTGTCATCTTTGACCTTGCATAACCAAATATATGGACCTCACTTGGAGGAAGAAATCCCTAAGAATATGTCAACATTTCAAGTTAATCCATCTCAAATGCCTAGCAACGGAGAAACCATATGATAGAAACAAGTTGATGTATAATTTTACAAGTTGTTAAATAATATACGAAGTAGTTTTTACTCCCTCAGTAAGAAATTAAAAGTCACGTATAGATGTCCACAAAAACATTGTCATATTTTCTAATACAATACTCGTAGTCATAGTTGTTTAAGATTATATTTCCTAAAATGCAGCCACTTGAATATATGTGCAATCATATTGACGTTTTATCCCATTGCATCACAAGCTTAAAATCCTAATCCTCTAGAAATAAACATCTTAATTCAATCTTCACAAGAGAACACCTGAGCTGACCAGATTCTACGATTACTTCAAATAAACAGTTGACTTAATCAAGCAGCAATGGTAGATTAAATTGGGCAGGGAACATTGATAAGCTCCTTTTCTGTTTGGTCCGATAACAGGAAAGCTCAAAATATCTCACATGATCTGCCTATAATCACATAATTTATACGACGAATTAGTCAGCATATATACACAATCAAACCTGGCGGTAGAGGTTGAATAGAGCAGGAAAAGTCTTCTTCTTGGCAAGATCCCCGGAAGCACCAAGGACGATAATAGAAAGTGACCCACTTGCCAATGAACTGTCAGAGTCCTCTTTGTCCGTAAACAAATCATTTTTAATCGTGGATCGTTTCTCCATAACCCAACCACCAGAGGCCATTTTTTAGCTGAACAAATTATTATGTTAATAACTCACTTATTACATTCAAATTATTACATTAAAAAAAAAATTATCTAGATTACCATAATCAAATAAAGTTTAGCATCTTTGAATGAAAGAATGATCACTAATTAAAATACCCCCTATAATTGTCACAAAAAACATGCATGTTTCATGATGATCAAGATTGATAACATTTAGGCAGGCTCGGTTCAAGCTCGACAAGCCTCATAATTCAGGCTAGGTTCAGGCTCTAATAGCCTCAAAATATTCCGGCTCGGCTCGGCTCGTTGGCTCGATTAGGCTCGAGATATGCAACACATTAGCTACCAAATTTAACTAAATTATAAAATTCGATTCAAAAAACTTATAGAACATGAATCATCGCAAAAATCTAGCAACAAAACAGCTGTTAATAAGCATTACTAAGATCAATATATATAACCAATGGTTTCATTTCATCACTTCATGACATCTCTGAATAAGCAATACTAACAATTAAATCAACAATAATATGAAATTAAACCCTAAATTATGAAATTGATGCTAGATTATATTATAAAAATAAAAAATGAAAATGCATTTTACCTAAGAAGATGCTTCAATGGGGGATCTCACAGTACGTTTCAATGGAGGAGAGAGAAGTGCAGCGTAAAGTGAAAATAGTAACGATGATATAATTGGTTTTTTTATATTAAGAAAATAGAAAGTTGGTATGAAAGGTTGATGAATTTAGAGTAGGTGGTTGACAGGTGATGCGTCGTTTGTATTATAATAATGGAATTTAGTACTACTCGTCTACTCGTACTGTTTTTGTTTTGAGTCTAATTATGCGGTCTGATTGATACAGGTGATTGTTCGTTTGTTCTTCCTATTGGTATTGCTTTTGACTCTATTTGTGTATGCGTTTAGATATTTTATTGCTCATCTTCCGCAATTTGGGGTGTTTATAAATTAATTAGATAATTTTTTTGATTCATTTAAGGGTACAAAAACTTTTGTAAACAATTTGATATACAGTAATTACTTTTAAAAAAATAAAAAATAAAAAATAAAAAATTGTTTTACATTGAGGTAACTTTTACTGGATTCAGCGTAATTTTTAGAATTTTTTAGATAACTTTTATCAATAAAGCATAAATAACTTATATTTATATTGAGTAACTTATATATTTATATATATATATATATATTGGGAAACTTTCATTCATTACAGGGTAATGTAGAAATGTTATGTATTTGTTGGTACATAACGTGACAATTCGTAAATATTTTAAAAATTAACATTAGTACCACTGAGATGTGAAATGTATCGTTGTTATTACAATAGTACTGTAAATAATTAAAATTACACTAAAGATTGTTACAGTGGTATACTTTTGAAACTAATATATGTACCACTAGGTTGTGAAATTATGTCATTGGAAGAGTGTATTGGTATAATAGTAGTTGTAATGGTATTAAAATGACTATGGTGGTACAATTAAAATCTGAAAATTAAAGTGGAAATATGTGGTCCCATCACCTTTTTGTTGTACTAAGCTACCATTATGCTCCAAGTTATGTACCTACTTTCCTCCCTTTAAAATGTCTCCATTTTAAGGTAACTTTACAGCGGATCTACAATATTTTATTATATATCCGATTTTTGTAAATGTTTGTTTTAAGTGTATGTTTAATTCACTTGATTTTCACTTATCTTATCTTATTAGAATTTATCTAAATTTACCTGAAATTATTTTAGTTGTAATTTGTAATTAGGTAACCCTTATTAGAACTTATTTTTTCTAAACTGGACATATATAAAAACCTAATAAGTGAAACTAAGGTGATTTATCTCATTTTTCTTTTTAAGTAATATTTAAATGATTATTTCATACCATAAATATCTACATAAAAACACAAAGCAGTTTACATTGTTTTTTTTTTCCTCTCATTAAAGGAAATTATGGCTATGGGATAAACAATTTGGAATGGAGGGTATAATAGGGGCATTAATATTATATTGATGGTTTGTTGATAATTTAAACTGATTCTATTAGTCATTAGATATAATTTAATGTTGGGGATTAGTCATTAGATATATGATTAGATATTTTTAAGACAAGTAAAATATAGCAATATATAGAAAATTACATATCATGGTGACTATTTAAACTAAAAAAAATAAAATTAATCAATAACTATATAATAAAAGACACCAACAATGACACATGTTAGATTCTGATGTGTCCTTAGTATTTTTTTTAAAAATCAATCTAATAGAAAACTTTTTTAAAGAAATTATTTATAAAAATTAATTACTATATAAATGGCAATGATATTTACCTTCTTTTTTTAATATTGAAATTCAATTAACTAATGTGGAAAATATAATATTTTTTTAAAAATACAATTTTCTACTATAAGTTTGTGTGGTGAACAAAATATCTACTTCAAGGATACAATTGAGATAGACAAAAGTTAGGCCCTGTTCTTTTGAGCTGCTCTGCTCGACTGAGATCTGCTCTGCTCTACCCAGAAACTCAAAAAAACAGGGCCTTAATGACTAAAAACAAGACATTACAATATATGATACTTATAAGTATATACGTATAGAATTTTTCGTCAAAACTCACATCCTCTCCCTTTCTTTTAATCCTTCTTTCTATTGTTTTTTAGGAATCTATTTTTTTTTTTTTTTATTCCTATATAATCTTTATCTTAATATATCAGCAAATATAGATTTTCTTATATGGTTGAAACATTAGAATGTCAATTAAGCATGATATTCCATGTTTCATTATATCAAATACTTCATTTTTGTCCATGATGAATTTAGACTATTTATATTATATTTTTATCAATTAAATATTACATTAAATCAATAATAAATAAAGATAATAACCGTGCATGACATGAGACCTAACCTAGTATTATACTAAACTTTACGAGGAGTAATAATTATAACAAACACCAAAAATATGTAGATTAGTTATTATGTGCACAAATAAAGCCATAATGCAAAGTTTGTTTTACAAAAGCATATTTAGACATATAATCCAAAAACATTAGATAATAAGAATCTACCAACCCAGAAACCCACTTATAATAGGGCTGGCAATCTCTGACCCAACCCGAAGTTATTGAGAGAAACTCGAACCTGAACCCAACTCAAACCCGAGCAACTCGAATTCGATCCGATTTGACCTAAATTCCATATTTCGTAACAATATTCAGTTTTACACTATTTTTGATAGTTTTAAGCACAATCCGAAATCTGACCCGAACCCGACCTGCTGACCCGAATTGCCACCCATAACTTATAATGCTTCTAATACTATACACGGAAGCTAGTATGTCACTTAAAAATAACCCAAGGAAGTAGTTAGTTTTGGATCATATTCTCAGGATGGTTCCTGGATTACATTTACAATAGGCTTTCAAGACAATAGCAAGGAACAAACAAGTCAAGATACATGACTTTAGTGCCATAAAAAATAAACAATATCCATACAAAATGATAGAATATATCAATTAAGTTCTTTAATTATGACCTTTTTTAACAAAATTCCCAACCTACCGTCATTTAAATAGCGGTTTTGTGCATTTATTTTAACAAGAAAACAGCCTTTTATTTTTTTGTTTTGTGCATTTTGCTTACATAGGCGATAGGCTGGGATTTTAGTTAAGATTATCATAATTAAGGAATTATGATATCTTCTAACATTATCCATGGAAATAGTTTAAAAGAAGAAAAAAAACCAGCATACGTTACAACACAATATCTATAATCTACAAACCAGTGTCATCAGAATTTACAACTCTTGTTATAAAGTCAGTGCGCTTGATCCACGGCCAATGCTAAGTTTATATCAAGTATCTTCTACGACGTCTTCGCTTAAGAGGAGGCGGATTTACTTCATCGCCTCGAAATTCACATCTGATAACCATCCCATCCCATGATGAGCTTATGACTATTGGGAGGTAAGGGTGCCAGCAACAGTCTCTCACTGTAGTTTCATGATGACTGAGTTTGGAAACCAATGCTCCAGTCACCTAGTTAAGTAGAAAAGAGATAAGTTTAAGTAAAGCAAATTTGTTGTCACAGAAGAAATACTGACATCCCAATGCAATGAGTTCCCCCTTTCATTTTATAAGGTCAATATTGCGAGTCCAAAAACGTGGGATCTTAATATAATTGGAGTTTTATTTCGTAACATGGTCTAGAGATGTAAACTTTTCAGATGAGCTCTGTGCTATCTCATTGTTTCGTAGATTAAACATATGTAAAGAAGCCTCAATGAGAAATTAGAACATGCCTATGTACACAGACTTAATCATCAATTCTTAGAAGAACTTTTAGAGATAGCATAAAGCAAAGAAATATCGAGAGAAAACAAATTATTGATTGTTAACGGAATGCTTAACACTCACAAGGCTGAATCAGATTGCCCTCAAGACGTTGCATAGCATAAAAGGATTTACTAAAATGTCTTCCTAATTAGAATTTCAATTTTAATTTTAGATTATATTATTTTATTTTTTTAATTGAACACCACTCTTGTTCATGGGACTGCAAACTTTTTATGAAGGTTATAATATGTCAGGTCCAGAATAAATTTCATTATGCACAAGAGGAAAAAATCAATACTTACCAAATCATAGATATAGACAGTCCCATCATTTGATCCAGTGTAAATGTATTTTTGACCAGTGCTGCAACAAGCAAACACAAGCATTAGAATCTAAAGCAAAAAGATACTACTTGACCAACACCACAAAACAAATAAAATGGCAACCACAAGGTAAAAATAAAAATCCCTGCTACCATATATGTTGAATTATTTTCACCAATATACCATCAAATAATATAACCAGTTCACTCCCATGAATAGCATAGATGCAAGGAGAACTTCGCCAAGTGATTTCACTTGCTTAGTGTGTAACGTCCATGATACGGAATATTAAAAAATCCTTAAATGTTATAAATCAGTCATTTCGATATCACAACAAACTTGGTTAAAAAAATTCAATTTTAGATTTCTGCTGACATGAAATGAGCTTGTTCCTGATATAGGAAAATTTAGAACTCTCAATTATACAGAAGCTAAGGTGCTGTTGTGGCAGCAACAGAGCAGTTATTTCAGCAGGCACTTGTACCTCAAGCTCTAACTGGCCCCTATCATCTCGAGAAGGATAATTAGAGTCAATTACAGAATATCTTTCAACCAAAAATTAAAATTTTGATTTCTAGCCAAAGCATTTTATATCCTCAAAATGTTTCAAACAAAACTAATTGACTAGGCAACAAATTGTAGTAACGTAAAACTGTTACAGATCTCTTGAATCCTGACAAGATAGAAGAAATTAATTACCTGTATTCCGGGGAGAAGTGGCAACGTATTAGAGTGCGAAGGACTGAATGTCCTCTATATGTTGCTAGAGATTGGTCATTTGGGTGTCTTAACTTCTTAAGCTCTTCAGGGTAATCCATCCATCTGTAATCCCAATCATAGTTTCTTGGTGTAGTAGCACTGAAATAATCACAAAGCAAAAAATTGTTATGCTCAACAAGCATGTAGACTATATACAGTAACACAACTTTAGAACTAACCGAAAAGATCTCTTAGTACAATGCCAATGATAGTTCAAGTTTTACTTTCAATACTCTACAAGTCTACATATTAGGAGGTCTGTATCAATTTAAGATTAAGGCTTTGAAGCATAAAAATAGGGGACATAACCTTTTTATAAAATTTCTGGACTTTTCTAATTAAAATTGTAGCGAAAAAACAAAAATATGCTTGTATAAGAAAGGATGTATCATGTTATTTGGTGGTTATTAAATTTACCATGCAGAGTTAGAAGACATTTTACGAATATCCCACAGTTTGATAGTCTGATCTTTCCCATTGGATATAAAATAACGTCCATCACCACGGCTGTCAATAAATGTAATGCCTTCTAGATGACCAATTAATGTTCCAGAAGGTTGACATCTTGATGTGAGGCAACGCCTATCCCACACCTAAAATAAAGATGCACTTTAATTTGGTTAAGATCAGTATCAAACAAAGACATGAAAATGGCAGTACAAGACATGACATTCATTAAATTCTTGCATGACCAAAAGCATCCATATTCCATACTTGGACACAAATTTAGAACTGGTCATAATGTGAAATAGAAAGGCCAGAACTTCAGCTTAACATACATGACTAATAACTAAATAAGAAACACAAGAATTATTTACAAAATAGTTTAAACGACAGGTTTGTAATTTCAGGTCCAGCTTCTTTGAACAGAATATAATAGTAATTGACAAATAAATTCTTTTAGTTATTAAAAAAAAAAAAAAAAAAAAAAAAAAAAGAAAAAAAAAAAAAGAGTTACAAAATAAAAAAGACTCAAAGCTTTACATTTTGAGGAGCCTTGTCATTTGGAAAATGCTTACGAATATTCCCCGGATAGAATTTTACAATCATTTTAATCCAATTAATAAGATTAAACAATGAAACAATTAATTACCCTTTATCTTCACCTTTAAGAATATCTTATCAACCTTTATCTCCTCTTTCACCAGAAAATCTATCCCCTATTCCAACCTCACAGGTGTAATCAGTTTCTTAGACTATCTGTCACAAAGTAAGTTCCCCCACTATCTCTCAAAAAGTAAGTCCCCCGCGCCCCCATCAACACTCACCTACAAGTCACTGCTCTCACCCAGCATCAGCAAGCCGCCAATGACCTAATATCAATTCTGCCTCTACTAAGAACATAAACACTTGCAGGAGTAAGGTTAATTCAATCACCAGATTTCATACACCTAGAAACATTGGCCTAAACTAAACACAGCGAATTTTCCAATTAGGAGAAAGAATCTAATTCAAATACATTAACAGATAACCTCACTTATTTGAAACAAGAACTGAACTGCACTTTAAAAATCTCTCTAGCCCCTCAGTACGGTTTTACCAGCATAATTTAAGGACAGTGAACACCGAAAAGCATTAAAAAAGAAAATACCAGGGAAGAGGAATCTGAACGAAAAAAAAAAAATCAGCAATACAAATTCCTACAGTAAAGAAATACAGTAAAGAAGCAGATGATGAAAAATGACCATTAAAGTAATATAGTCTTCCTATATTTTCTGCAAATCTGCTTTGAACCAACAGAAAATTCAACAGGTTGCTAGGTTCCCTCCTTTGGACTACTTGCTATTGAAGTTCCATGATGCCCAAGCTCTCTGCTTGTAGTTTGTTTTGGTTGATTAGATATTGAAAAGGGCTATATTAGTCGAGGGCTGTAGTTTTCCTTCATTGTCATTAATAAAGCAATTGGAACATACAAAAACATCATTTACTATCTCGATCCCCAAATAAAAAAAAAAAATTAAAAAAAGAAACTTTATAAATAATACTGTGAAGACTGGTGCAAGTATTCACGTGAAATTGAAAAAGGTATGCGGTATGTGAAATTTTCCCAAGAATAAAACCAAATGTCCAAACATTCTAGACTCGCTTCTAGATACGAATATGGATGCCAAATTATCTAAGCAAAAACAATGAAAGCGGCTTACTTTGCAGAGGCTATCATCACTTCCAGAATATATCAGATGACCAGATTCATCAGCAAAGCACACAGTATTAACATCTTCCTGAAACAGACAATCCACAACACACTTTTGTAAAAGTAATACAAAAGATAAAATCTAACAAAATACAAGAAAACTATGAGGCTAAATTCACACATTCTGCTTATGTTTACAGAGTCAAACCTTGTTTTAAAAAATGAGAGAGTAGATGAAGCTTAAAGTAAATAAGAGACTTTCAAAGTTCACTAATACCACAGCTTAAGCAACCAAAATCTAACATAAACCAGCAGAGCAGTATCCAGACCAAGAGAAGAAATCTCCATTCAGCCTTTTCAGTTGTCAATCACCACAATAACATTTTCTAATGAGTATTATCTTTATATAAAAGGGCGAATCAGGAAGTTTAAAAGTTTACTGCATGCATATTCAGAAGTGGAAATTTTCTGGACATACCATAACAGAAAATACAATAACTTTAGGATGAAGGCCAATGTATACAACCAATGTATTAACCAGGAAAATCAAAGATATAAGACTTTGAAGCTTCCTCAAGACAAAGACACAAACCTCAGAACATAATTGAAAAAGGCTCACACAGCATAAGTAAATCATAAGACTTATAGAAAAGCCAAAATACCTCATGTGCATGTATTCGGAGAGTTCGCTTGTTCGCTACAAGATCATAGACATATATAGAGTTATCACTGCTTGCAGCCACAATCTCTCGGCCATCTGTTGAGAACTTTACAGAGAAGATACTAAAGCTATTTCCATTGTCTTCACCATCGACTATTGATAAGTACAGACCTTCATGAATTTCCTGATGCAGTATTACATATAAAAATTTAATGATGAATTATATCTGTATAGCATAAGCCAATAGTTTAGCACTGAAAGCAAAAGAATTAATATTATATAGGTTGGAATATAGCTTTGGTATAGAAAGAAAGATCAGGATAAGACTTTGAACAAATTGATGATGAACATTGACATAAATTGTTGTCAACCTAGAAACTACAGTTTGCTACTCCAGGATTAAGACTTAACTGTACAGCTGTATTCATCAATATCAAGTATTAGCCTACCTTTTTTTTTTTTTGACTGAGAATCTTTAAGTTTATGCTCAGTACATCTATCAGTTTCTATGTTCATATAAGATCTTAGCTATTTGGGACTTTAAATAAGTAATAATGAGATAAATGAATCTAGAAATTATTGCTGCAGCATACATAATGCACAATTTTGTTTATCTTAGCGATCCCTAATACCCAATTTCACAGAAATTGTAAGAAAATTGATATTTGCCAAAAGAACTTGTACAAAATACAAAATATTAGAAAATAGAAATTTATAATATTCACCTTTCTAAAGAAATATTATTTACAATGTGAAAACCATAGAGAAGGCATCCTCTAAGAGAAATAACTGAAATTTACTTATAATGACAAAATTTAAGCAGTTCAACCATAAAGTACAATGTACCCTCTAAGGGTTATAACCAAAAACTTAAAAAAAGGGGGATGAGTCAGTTGCTTCTGCCAAGCTCCAACCCTCCCTCTGACACTCTTGCCATCACTCTAAAACTTTGTTGAGCATGAGTGACCTCCATGTTCAAAAATTTAAAAGGGATGAAGCCACAATGGGTCAAACAAGACATGAAAATAATAGGGTTATTATAAATAATAAATAAATAAATAAATAAATAAGTAAAAAACCACCAAATTTGGAAACTCATCTATCCATTAATCAGTAAACAAAATATAAGTTAGTAATCTTATTAATCTGTTTTATGTAAGAGAAACATATCATGAATGAACCAAAACTCCAAAAGCCACTTCTGACATAATTTGAGACATACCGTAACATTTGCAAGAGACTCTGTAACTGAAGATCCCACGTCAACAATATGAACAATGGGTGACATACTTGAATAAACCTGCACTTACAAATACCAAATCTATGTTAGCTAGATGGATGACATGAACAAAAATTAGTATAGACATGGTAATAGCCAAAATGAGACGACAATATTTTTACACCATAGTGAATCTATTAGGATCTAGAAGATTTAGTAACCATGGCAACATGAGCATAAAACTCAATGAAGATAACAAATCGCGAATTAGGTTGATAGTCCCTTTGTGCCACAATACCTAACTACATACATATTTAGGGGGTGTTTGGTATGGGGTAATGATCAAAGGGAAAGATAATGAACTAGGCTAATTCCCGTTGTTGTTTATAATAACATTTTAATCATTCCCCTTACCCTCTCCATTTACCCTATAGTCCTCTACTTTGATTCCCCACTTCCCATGCTATTTCCATTCCCTTTCTTGAACTACCCTAAAACACTGCCAACCACACTACTCATCGCCTCATCAGCACCACCCAACACCACCTCTAACGGCACCGCCAAACCACCACAACGCCAAAATATGCACTGGCATCGTCGTTGCTGCCCCCACTGGTACACCTCATGCCCACTCAAAACCCCACCACAGCCACCCAAAACCTGCACCACCCACCCCCATCAACCCCCAAAACCACCTCTCACCCACCCCATACTTGAAGCTACCAAAAACCCACCCGAAACCCACCCCCACTCAACCACCCTAAACCCAACTAAGATCAACCCACCAACCCATAAACCAGCCCACCGGCCCCCGAAAGCCACCAGAATTAAACATTTTCATTTAAAAAGATAGAGAAATAAGAACATTGATGACAGTCGGGGCATCAAGAGGGCGGCGACAGCGAGGGAAGCCAGACGGCGACAATAATGAGGCAAATAAAAGGAAGGAGAGGTGGTTGTATGGTGGAAGTGTAGGTAGAAGGATAGGTGGTGGTGAAGGAGGTTGAAGGGGCTAATAATGGTGGTGGGAGATGATCATTCTTATTTAAAAAAAAAAAAACAGCTACCTAAATCTAAGGGCTCAAGATTCCTTTCTCTTATTTTCCATTTCTTAAACTCTCTCTTTCTCTTTGTTAAACCAAACACCCCCTTACTTTTACCAAACTTTATTAGTATACAAACGAAAAAAAAAAAAATACTATAACAATAATGTTGTTGGCTTAATCTCAATGTATAATGTCAATAAATCAATTAGTTTTAATTTTTACTAATGGATAATCTAAGTGTTGATGATCAAACTGTGTTGGAAAAAGTGATCAAAAGAAACGAATAGGGTATTGAGAGACAGTGAGTACATTATCTAAAGTCTGAAATAAGTTAACCAGCATGAATATTTTCACATATTTTTGTTCATAGCCTATCAAAACAATTTTAAATATTGAAACTTACAAACAAGAACAGAACATCTGAAAGTTAGAAATATCCTCATGCCTAGTTCTTTCCATATTCTTAGTCTGATTGCTCATTCATTATCTGATGGCTTTTATTTATCATTTGATGGCTTTTTTTTTTTATTTATTTATTTATTTATTTTTTATTTTTTATCATCTGTAATTTCTACTACACACTATCAATTTCACTAAATTTATTCAATTTTTTTCCCCACTCCTCTCCTCTCCTCGGTTTCCCACACTATAAGCATTTCCCTACCTCCCTCTCTCATAAAATAAGATTTGCATAGTGTAAAAGTTCATTTTGTAATCAAGAATAGAATTACTTGCAAAGACTATTAGCAAATAATCAACAGAAAAAATCCTTGTCCATTCCAGATATCTTATAACTCCGCTAGTGGGTTTGGAGGGTATCGGTAGGCCATTGACAGCTAGTGTAAAACTTTGTCACATCCCATGACATGAGCGAAACTGATATTTTGGTGGGGGCGTCCCCTACTGAGCAACGTGCTACACTTCCTAGATTGTGATAAGTATGCAAGGGTTGCTAGGTTGTCGCCAGGAAGCGACGGGCCACATTACCCATGCATGTGTGGTGTCAAATGACCAAGGGCTTGCAAGTGGGGGCATGAGAGCGTGGTACTAGTGAGCATGGTAGAAGGGAGCGTGTGAGGAAGGACTCTAGTTTGCGGATTGGATTCTGGAATGGGAGGTCTCTTACGAAGAAATCAACAGAAGTGGTAGAAGACAGGTAAACATTATGTGCCTCCAAGAGACAAGGTGGACCGGAGAAGGAGCTCGAGGCTTGGTTTTGGGGTATAAGGTTTAGTACGTTGAATAGAAAACGAGCAATAGGACTGATGGTGGAGCTAGGAATGGAGTTAGTGTGATTTTTGATGAAAGGTTGTCGAAAGAGGTAATCGAGGTCTAACGGAAGAATGAGAGGTTGATAAGGGTGAAATTGCTATGTGGCAAGGAGATTGTGAATGTTATTAGTGCTTCTCCTCCCCAAGTTGGTTTAGGTGCAGAAGAGAAACGACAATTTTAGGAGGATTTAGATGAGGTGGTACAGGGATGTCCAATTATATACTGGAGGTAATTTCAATGGGCATGTTGGGGTGAGCCGAGATGGCTTCGTGAGGGTTCATGGAGGCTTTGGGTATGGGCAGAGGGACGCCCGGTAGTGAGGCTATTATGGATTTTGCCCAATCATATGATTTAATTTTGGCTAATACTTGGTTTAAGAAGCAAGATTCGTACTTGATAACTTTTCGAAGTGGAGCAAATGCAACACATATAGACTTCCTGCTCACAAGGAGCACGGATAGACAAAGTTGCTTAAACTGCAAGGTCATACCAGGCGAGATTGTGGTAAACCAACACCGGCTTTTGGTTATGATTGACAAGAGGAGCCAAGGATAAGATGGTGGACTTTAAGGGATGCAAATGCTAAAGTTTTTACAGAAAAGGTAGTTAAGGAGGCGGATTGGGATGGAGATATGGATCCAGACATAACTTGGTTACGGATGAAAAACTGTTTCTTGAGAGTGGCCAAAGAGGTCTTAGGAGAATCAAGGTAGAGAACTTCGATGCAGCGAGATACTTCGTGGTGGAATGAAGAGGTGAAAGTAGTAATTAAGCAAAAAAGGGAATGTTATCAAGCCCTGGGAAAATGTAGGAGCGACGAAACCTTTGCAGCGTATAAGGAGGCTAAAAGTAAGGCAAAGACAGATGTTTGCCAAGCGAAAGAAAAAGCTTATCAGGAGGTTTATGAAAAGCTCGACTCCAAGGAGTGATAAAAGATCATTTATAAGATGGCGAAGAGAAGACAAGAGGCAAGGAAGGATATTGGCATGGTAAAGTGTGTCAAAGATAAGAACCAAGTTGTTCTAGTACAAGATGAGGACATCAAGGACAGGTGGAAGGGGTACTTTAATAAATTGTTTAATGGAAGTAATGGCATAGCGACGGGAGATACCTCTGAGTAATGAAGAAATCAACATGGAGTATGTACGGAGGATTAGGAGAGTAGAGGTGGAGATTGCACTGAAGAAGATGAAGCCTAAGAAGGCGGTTGGCCCTGATGGTATACTGATAGACGTGTGGAGGTATTTGGGTAAGACTGGTATTGATTGGTTAACAAACCTCTTTAACAAGATATGGAGTGCTACAAGGATCCCGCAAGATTGGAGGAAGAGCACCTTGATTTCGATCTATAAAAACAAAGGAGACGCTCAAGATAGTTCTAACTATCGAGGGATCAAGCTTATGAGCCACACTATGAAGTTGTGGGAAATAGTGATTGAACATAGGTTGAGGGCATGCACAAGCATTTCGAATAACTAATTTAGTTTTATACCAGGGAAATCCATTATGGAAGCAATCCATTTGATAGGACAAATAATGGAGTTTTATAGGATAAAGAAGAAGGATCTTCATATGGTCTTTATTGATTTAGAGAAGGCATATGACAAGTTGCCAAGAGAGGTACTTTGGTAGGCAATGTTGAAGAAAGGTATCCCACGAAGGTACGTGGACCTGGTTAAGGATATGTATTGAGATGTGTCAACAAATGTGAGGACATGTGGAGGGTTGAGAAAAGATTTTCCTATTACAATTGGATTGCATCAAGGGTCTGCATAAAGCCCTTTCCTTTTTGCAACGGTCCTAGATGAAGTAACTAGACCAATTAAGATGAAATCCCATGGTGTATGTTGTTTGCGGATGATATCGTTCTGATCAAATTAAAGCAATGGAGGCAAAGGTTGGAATCTAGAGGGTTTAAGCTAAGTCGGAGTAAGACTGAATATTTGGTATGCCGCTTTGGTACTCAGAGGGAATCAAGCAATGAGATGGTGAGTTTAGATGGAAAGGACTTGACCATGAGCGAATGTTTAAAATATCTTGGGTCGACCATCTAGAAAAATGGTGACATTGATCAAGACGTGGCCCACAGGATTAAGTCGGGGTGGCTTAAGTGGAGAGCGGCCACGGGAATGTTACGCGACTGAAGCATTCCCTTATAAATGAAGGGAAAATTCTACAAGACTGCCATAAAACCAGTGTTGCTTTACGGTACAGAATGTTGGGCTTCTAAGAAGGAGCACATTAAAAAAGTCAGAGGTTACAAAAATGCGAATGTTAAGGTGGATGTGCGGGAACATTCTAAGTGATAGAATCAGAAATTAGGTTATTCGCAAGAAGGTAGGTGTGGTGCAGACAAATTAAGGGAAAATCGTCTGATTTGGGCATGTAAGACGGAGACCCGAGGGTGCACTGATACGAAGAGTGGAAGAGTGGGACCATGGAGGGGTTAAACGAGGGAGAGGGAGACCAAAAATGACTTGGTTGGAAGGAGTTAGGAAGGATATGAAGTATATGGATGTGCATGATGATTAGGCATTGGATCGTAAAGGATGGAGGAGGAGGATCTTTGTTAATGATTATATGGAATAATCAAATTTGGTTCATGTAGCCGACCCCACTTATAGGATTAAGGCTTTGATTGATTGATTGATTCCACATATCTTATGAAATTTTATAAATGTGACTCGGAAAGGAAGCTAATGGTAACAAAGGAATATAGTATAAATGTTAATAATAGTGTGAGAATGATGCAAGTGTAAGGAGTGGAGAGTGGTGGGATGATTCCGAAAGCATGTTTACTCTTACTTCCTAAACGAGTAACCGCAAAACTCTTGGAATTGTATCAATGCTTAAGCTATTTAATTAATACTATTAGCTATTAGTTACGCTATTTTTTAGTTCTTTAATACAATAAATCCTTCATATTTTGCTCTTCCTCTTTACTCATTTTCTTTACAGTATCATGATATAAATTAAAATAGCTTTGGACAAATTTAAAAGGTGAAATGTGCGGATTAAAAGAAGAAGATGAAGCTTGATTGAAATAATCTGTAAAACAATAAAGATGGAAAGGTACAAGCATTTGAGAGGTTTGCCCTCTCCCAAAATAACATTGCAATAATCTTCAACAGGTTTCCCTCTCCCTATATTTATTGAAAGTATTTCCTAATTTATTCCCAAGCTATCCATAACTAACTTATAAAGATATCACCTAAAATACCCCTCCCTCATCCATAAGTTCTTTACATATTGTTCTCTTTGGACTTATGAACTCATAGATATACATAATTTCAATGGACAATTAATAGTTTAATGCAAAAAGCTTCCATTACTTAAAAAGACAAAGGCAATGACTTTTGTACGACAATGACCCTTGTTACTTAATGAGTCCCGTCAGAGTTGTGTCGTGCACTAGTTAACTTAGACTAGGCTAGTAGTGTTGAGGACAAATATTTTGCAAATTTTCAGTCAAATAATAAGTGTCAAGAGTGCACACCCACGTTGGAGCAACAAGTATACATGTAGGAAGCTTGAGATGAAATGATAAGGTTGAGTAACATACTAACACAGGTCATGCAAGCTGTTAATCTAAAGTTTAACTGAAAAATATGGAAAACAATTAAATTAAACCAGTCAGCTTGATACAGTATAATATCTGTAGCCAAAGATGATATAGCATATAGTTAAACTATCATGAATTCATTTGATCTTTACATAGCCTAAAAAACAGGTTACTGTCCATGATCTTCCAATAAACTAAGCTGCAACAGCGTTCAAGTGCAAAGAAATTTTAACCATACCAGAGTAGTCTAGTTACTTTCAAAGTTTCAATGCATATATCAACATAAAATAAGACCAACTACGACATGGGTAGCTGAGAATAGTCACCGTCAAGTTTCTCTAGCATTATTCAAAATGGAGATTGAATAAACAACCAAAAGATAATAATTTGATCTGAAGTGTATAAAAAGAAAGTGGTAGATCATGATTCATGAGAGTGACTTAATGGCATAGCAGACACAAAAAAACAGTGTGGCGGTAGTAAAAGCTAACATGAATTAACAAGAATGCATTAATAAGTAATCACTACCTTAAATCAAGAATGAGCAACGTATTGAACTAGTTTAGAAGAGATGTTTACCAAAAACAAATACAAATACTTTTCAGCATACACAATATGCAAATCATGTATAAGACATTCAACATCCATGGCATTAGTATCTAACAGATTTAGTCAAAATACAGATGAAGTAACTTGCCATTCAAGAATGCACATGATTATACTCCATTTGTATAAGATCAAAAGGACATAATTCTAACATTTGGGATCAAACCTTGTCTAACTTTGAATTTTTTAAAAACAAAATTTAATGATAATGATTATGCATTTTTTTTCTTAATGATTATACATTTATAAATGTAGGAAAATTTGTCGTTAACAACTAAAAATATACTAAGTTATTCAAAAGATGGTTTCTTGTGATTTCCATATCAAGACGATTAAAATGACGGTTTTTTCCCTTCCAAATCTGGTGGGGACAATAACTGTGCAGGGAATCTACACCTCTACAGGGTCAAAACAATCAATTTAGATAATCATACGGTTTAAGGGTTCCTCTTAGAGAAGTAAAATGGTTGTCCTATAAGAAACACATACCTAAAAGGGTTTTTTTTTCACACCAAATCACATAAATTTCACAAACTTACAAGATAGCGTTTATCAGGAGATAGAGATGTATCAGTGACCGTCCAACGCAAGCTCCTAGCCAATATATCCTTCTGAACCTTCCACCCTTTTTCAACATTGTATACCCTAATGTGACTTCCCTATGTCCAAAAAAAAAAAAAAAAAAAAAAAAAAAAAAAAAAAAAAAAAAAAACATAATTAGAAGATCAAAACTCAATACTTATTAAACTGATAAACCATATTGGTCAGCCACATTCGTACAAGTAACTAAGAGAATACCTGATATCCTGCAACTAACAATGAACCGTCAGACGAAAATTGCGAGACATATGCACAGCTTTCCATTTGGTCCACCAAGTAAGGTCCATTAACAGGCAAATATCTACTAAGCATATGACAACCATCTGCCATTGAGAATTTTGATTTTTGAAAACAATTACTCTCACGGGCAGCCAACATTTTCACTGGCGAAATCCAATCCTTATTCTTTCCACCAATCAATTTACTAATATACTCATTAGGTCCTGATCTAAGCTTTGTGAGTTGCGCGATTTCATGATCAAAATGTTCACTACTAGTACCAGCAGAACTCCCACTAGCAGCACTTGCTTTATCACAAAACTTGGTGTTTCTCCTAGAACTTGTCATTGTGTAATAACCTAATTTTTTAATACAAAATTCAATTAACTCAACCAACTTCGTTCACATCAATATATAACAATACATCAATTAACTTCATCAATCCTTCTACAAAAACGACATCAACGACGATACCAAAATCTTATTTCCAAAAGATTGGGTCGGCTGCATAAACCAAGAACTTATTCGATCTTATTCCCCGTGATCATCTACAAAAATCCTCTTCCTCCAAACCATTTCTACAAGAATAATCAAATAAAAAAAATTAAAATATGGAATTTCAGTCTCAAATATTACATAATCCGCCAATTCATTATTCAAACAAGTGATCAATTTGACTAAGACATCAATTATGTTACTGAATAATTCAATCAACTCAATAATTTCGAAAACAGGAATTTAGTAAATATTATAAACAAAAAACTAAAATAAATCATATGAAAAAAGGGAGAACAATCAAAGTTTTGTTGTACTTACTATGGCAAGTGAGCAGGAGTTTGGTGGTGTTGAGGACGAAGAAGATGCAGAGAGTGTGCCCTTACTGTAAAAATGTTGAACTGAAGCAGAAGAGCGAGACACGTCATAAGCTTGCTAACCATCCAAAATGTTCGAAGGCTATTGTTCTTCCCCTTATATTGGAAAGTTATCTTGTCCTAATGTAAGACGGTAACACCATCACAAGATTCACAACCATCGTACAAAATTTTATACGAAGTATCATCCATCCTTTGATTCCTCTCTATCGCGAGTAATTCTCACCTCCAATACTTTTCCGTTTTAAATTAGATGTGTCGTTTTGACTTTTGACACTATTTGTTAATTTTAATTTAACTAATATTTATGATTTGCAGGTATATAAAAAAAAAAATAATAATAATCATGTGGAATTTTGTTAAATTTATTTCAATGTGTATTTAATTAAAATTGAGTTTTTATTATTCTTTACATTAATATAATCAAAGATATTTTCGATTGAACTTTTGCATTGACAAATGTGATGAAAGAAACGTGTCATTTAATTTGGAACGGAGGAAGTAATTAGAGGGATATTACTTTTAAAATGATACTCCTTTCGTTTTAAAATGTTTATTTTGATGTATTTTGTATTCTTATGGTAGAAGGTTTTTTTAAGGGATTTGTTAAACATCGCCCACAAATTACTACATAAAGCCCACAAAATTCACTTGGTTTCCCAAAATTGCCCTTGACCTTAAAAAAAAACACTCACACTCTCATCACTCACACTCTCATTGCTCATCTTCTTTCAACCTCTCTAAAAAAAAAATTTCAAAATAACGGCAATGTCGAGGCGGCAAGGCAAGGAAGTGGCGGCGGCGGCGGAGGGAAGGATGTCCCAAGGAGGAAAGGTATATTTTGTTTAAAAAAAAAAAAAGGGGGAAAACCGCCGTGAACGCGGTGGGGCGCCCTGGCTGGACGCCCAGCCGGCGGTGGTGGCGCCAGATGCAGACGCCGCCACCAGTTGGCTGGCGCCTGGGCTGGACGCCACCGCCACGGTTGTGGCGTTTAGTCTAGGCGCCGCAGCCGTGGCTGTGGCGTCCAGCCCAGGCGCCAGCCAACTGGTGGCGGCGTCTGCATCTGGCGCCACCACCGCCGGCTGGGCGTCCAGCCAAGGCGCCCCCCCCATTTTTTTTTTTATTTTTTTTTTAATTTTTTTAAAAAATTGTTTTTAATTTTTTTTTTTTTTTTTTTTGTAATATAATTTTGAATTGTTTTTATATTTTGTTGTTTATTTTTATAAATTTTTTCAATTTCGTTGTATTTTTTCTACGTTTATATTTTGTTTACAATTATTTGTATGTTTTTAGTGTATTTGATTTGCGATGATGATTATTTATCGTATAAATTTTTGTATGTTTATATATTTTAAAATTTTGTGTAGGGTCGTCATGGTGGGGGGAAGAATATAGAGCTTCTTAGTAGAAGTTATTCAGTGGAGAGGTCGGGGCATAGACATGTCAGATCCCGTGGTATTTCGGCCTCAGTTCGTAGAGAACGGATCCACCGTCGGGATGAGGATGACGATGACGATGATGATGCTGAGGAGGGTGACCAGGAGGAGGAGCAGGAGGAGGGCGCAGATGAGGATGAGGATGTGGACGATGGCAGTGGACCGTATGATGATTACGGTCCATTCAGTCAGAGTGTTGATGACATGTACGAGACGCATATGGTGGAGGTGCGTAAGGGTAGGGGTGGTAGGTTTGTTAGTAGATCTGGCACATCATCTGCGTCCACTGTATCTGGGGCAAGCAGGAAACGGTCGAGGGCGGGTAATGATTCTTGGGTTGTTAGGAGTGAGGTGCCCGGTGGGCCTGTTGACGGGAGTGTGATTCCTAGCTTTCTAGGACACATAGCTGCCCGTATTTGGGAGGACCAGGAGAGGCCTTCAGTTACGGGGTTGTTGAAATGTCATACCCGGGAAAAGACTTGTAGTTTTTTGCGTACATGGGCTGAGGCCTGGCCGGCGGAGAGCGAGATGTTCGAGCGACTGGAGGGCACTGGGGTGAAGCACGTTCCTGCCACCATGCACGATAAGATTGACAGTACGCTGATCACGGCTTTCATTGAGCGATGGCAGCCGGATACAAACTCTTTTCACCTTCCGTTCGGTGAGATGACGATCATGTTACATGACGTCGAGGCCATTCTGGGGATTCGTGTTGAGGGTAAACGACTTTGTGATGTGGCTGATGCGGATCAGGCAGATTCGCTGGCGGAGTTGTTGGCGGTGGACAGGGCTGCACTGTACACCGAGGCGCTAGGTGTTTGGGAACACGGAGGTGTGAAGATCGCATTCGTGTTGCAGCGGTGTTTGTACCCGAGTGCACGTAGGACGCCCGACGCACAGCTGAGTGCTTATGTTTTTCTACTCCTCGGATGTACCTTGTTTCCGGATAAGAGCGGCGGAAACAAGCTCAGGCCACGCGACATCGTAGAGGCGTGTGACCCCGACAGTGTAGGCCAGTTTTCCTGGGGATCGGCTACGTTGGCGTATTTGTATCGCCAACTAGGATTTGCGAGTCGGGCTGACGCGGCAGGTATCACTGGGTGTCTGACTCTATTGCAGACTTGGATATACGAGTACTTTCCTGCATTGCGACCACATCGTGACCCAGTTCCTATTGATGAGGGGATGCCGCGTGCTTGTGCGTGGAGTCCGCGCTCGGAGAAGAAGTCCGTTGACCGCCTCCGATCGATACGGTTATTGCTGGACAGGCTGTCCCCCTTAGAGGTAACGTTTATTTATAGAGTCTACATTTTATTATTTGCACATATTATATTCATGTTATTATATTTTATATGTTGTAATTGTACAGGTGAACTGGATGCCTTTCGGCCCGAACCCTAGTGTTAGGGTACCCAAGACCCTGTACACGGGACTCATTCAGTATCGTGACATCGTCGAGGCGTACATGCCCCAGCGTTGTCTTCGCCAGCTTGGATTTGTCCAAGTTGTCCCTCCTCCCCCGGCGTGCCCGATGAAGGCGGTCCGACCTGCATCGTCGAGGGAGTACGTCGTGGAATGGCCGGATATCATGACCGGGACGTGGGACCAGTTTCCGATGGTGGCTCGATTATGGACAGCGGAGTTGCAGCGGCCGCCCTCTGGGGTTACTCCCATGTGTGACCATTACTACATGGAATGGTTCAACCGGTATTCGCACCCGAGGTTGATCGCTGATCTCGACCACAGCGATGATGATTATGTGCCACCGCCTACTGCCACGGAAGCGGTATGTCTTTTATTATATTTATCGTTGTCTTTTAATTAAGTTTTATTTGTTGTTATTGTATTTCATCTTCTGTTTTTTGTTGTATGCAGTGGATGGGAAAGATAATGCAAGACGTTCAGAAACTCTCTCTTGAGAAGGACAGCATGAGTGCAACAGGGAGAGCTGTTGTTGATAGTCTGGAACAGACCCTTGCGCAGTGGGAGTCGTCGTCGAGGAGGGATTACTGATGGTTATTGTATTTTATTTATAGAGCATTATGTTGGACATTATGTTGTAAAATTGTAACATTTTAGATTGTTCTTTTAGCTTCCAACTTAAACATATTATCAGTGCTGTTTTTAAATTTTGATATAACCGTTCGTGGATCCGCGCAACTTACCCATGCAACATATAGAATGCAGTAAGCAATAAAATATAAAATATTAATGTTCTCATTAAAAGAGCAACGTACAAATAAGATTACAAATAAAGAATGTAAACAAGAAAAACTAAAATGCAGCTAGGGTGTTCCATTCGTGGATCCGGTCATTATATAGCGCATCCCAACCCTCTACGCTCGCTGTGCGAATGTTGTACCACCGAGGTATAATCGGTGGCACCGGAAAATCGGTTGACATGTCTAGTCGGATGAAATGTCTGTATGACGACCCAAGAAACGCAATAGCTAGCTCTCTGACCGGTGTGGTGACAGTCTCACGCGACCGCCAAGGGAGAACCGTGGTACAAGGATAATAAGCTTGACTATGCACTCCCAGGCCGAAATGCATGACTGCGCATTTGTAAATGTTTGCAACGGCAAACAGATCTAGGGGCGCGTCAAAATAATGATTTTCGCCGCAAGGTCCACCTCCCCACCGGATACGCCGGAGAGCGCCATCCAAGTCATCCTGGTACACATGACGATAAACATTTCGGTTAGAGGCAATTTCGCTGTACATCAACTCACGCACCAAACCGTAGTTGTCTTCGCCCATTTGAAAAACATAAGCCACGACCCGGAATCCGCAGTTACCATCTCCGATTACATCATTCCACCCTTCCAAGTACGACATGATGATCGCAGGTATCCTTTCCTTGTACGGAAACTGATCAACATCGTTTCTTCCTATTCACCAAATAATTAATTATAGACAGTTAAGAAGATAGGAGTAACACTTTAAAACTATGTGCAATAAAAACAACCAAAACGTACCAGTTCTCAGGGGCATATTCACAGACGATGAAGATTGACTACGACTAGATGACGATGTCCGACCACGAGAACGACCACGACCAAGACCACGGATATACTCAAACGCACTCCTGTTCCGCCGTTGTCGACCTCGAGGACGGTCAACTCCTTCGGGTTCCTCATAATCTAAGTTAGACGGGTGGAACATGTCATGAAGCACATGAGTAGCGTCACGAATAATAGAAGGATGGCTGGAGGACACTCGATCGTACATCGAACGAAACTGCTCCAACTCTTCCTGTTCACGGTCGGCCGTTTGATTGTCTGCATGCTCACCAATAACAAGCGTCCTCCAGAATGAATGGACCTGATCAACATGTAACGACGCCCTTTCTTCTGTAATAACGCGATGAATGGTGCATGCGCAAGGTAATCCATGAGTTACTGAAATAGTACACCCACACCGAGTATACACTTCGTCAGCCAAGTCCCTCACCCTGTTCAGCTCAGTGAGAATCAACCCCAAGCAGTAGTGCGACACACGACCATGGAGAATCTTAAATATAAAATGGTTATACATCGTACCATGTCGTCGTCTGGAGTCCTCTAGAGAGTTCCTGATGTCGTTCTTCTGAGTTTCAATTGACTTGTTCAGTCTAGCGAACAGTGTATCCAAAGCAGCGGTCGATGAATCAATCCAGTCCTTGGTAGCTCTATGAGCGCTCTCAACTCTACATGTTGTAGTGTTCCCAAAATGAAGTACCTGGTTTGTCCAATATTTGACAAACTTTTCCCTATGAGGGACCCATTGATGCATCACATAGTCCACCAGTGCCGGACACCACTGGTACGAATCCCTGAAGTTAGCCAATGCTCGCTCATACGCTTCCTCTGTGGTAGCCTGTAGGATCTTCCGCCACTTACCATTCACCAATCTCTCTGCCATTTCCAAATTCTTCTTGAAAAGGTTGTAGGCTTTCACTTTCACGCAGTTGTTGATGTGCCATGTGCACAATAAGTGGTTCGATTCGGGAAACAGCTCTGCTATGGGGGCAAAGAGACCTCCCTCACAGTCACTGACGATGGCTGCTGGATGAACATTAGGCCCGATGTAGTTTCTCATCTTCTCCAAAACCCAATAATAACTTGGAGCCGTCTCATCCCTGATGATTGCATGACCAATCAGAAAGTTCTGGTTCGTTGGAGCCATCCCAACCATCTCAACCAGAGGGAACTTGTACTTGTTTGTCTTGTACGTTGAGTCGATCAAAATCACAAATGGCCAAGACTTGATCATATCAGCACAATCAGGATGCACAAGGAAAAGATGAGTCACCTCCGCTGTATCTTCATCAGAATCAAACCAGAACAGGTAACCACGTGATTGTGCCTGGTGTAGCAGCTGCTGTATAGGGTTCCTTCCCTCTGACCGTTCAAACCTGAGTTGCTGTCTGACGTTGTAGATGTGTCTTCGGTTTGGATGGTCTTCTGGAAATTTCTCTAACACAGATGCTAATATTTTAGCAGGCTTCACTTGAGCATCACTCATTTCTTTCACAACTAGTTTCGCAGCAGGACTTAAGCCGCTCAGTTGTCGATGACCCTCTTCATATACTATCATCTCATGGTTGTGATACCCCCATTTAGAGTAACCTATCACTTCCCAACCGTCACGACTCCGTAGTTGTCGAACCTTTACTCTGAACTCACACCCACAACCTTTCCGCTTTGTGTCAAACCGAGTGGCTGTACGAAAATCTCTTTCTTCTCTTTTGCGATAACGGTCACATCTCAAAATGCGATCCATTCTACCATCCCGTTGAGATTTATGAGTTGCTACTACCAAGCAAAATCCAGCTGCAATTGCAACCTGTTTTGCCCAATCAATCGCCTGTTGAGCTTCTTCGAATGGACCATCATGTCCAAATATCTCACTGTAATCATTTCAGTCTCCACCATATTCCTGCATCAATTATATATTACAATAAATACATTTAACGGATAATACATTTAATTTCTATATTTCCACATAATTAACACAAAAAAAACATAATTATATATAATCAAACTTAATTTTTATAAAAACCCAATTCGAATTTTCAAACTAAATTTAAAAATATACCATTTCGAATTTTCAAATTTAATTTTAAAAAAAACCTATTTCGAATTTTCAAATTTAATTTACAAAAAACCCATTTCGAATTTTTTTAAAAAATCATTTTCGATTTTTTATTTTCACAAAAAAATTAAATAAAAAACAATAACAAAATCAAAAAGGAAAAAATAAAAATTAATTATTAAAGGTGGCGTCTGCCAGGGCTGCCACACCCACTGGACTGGCGCCTGGCAGGGCCGCCTCACCCAGTGGAGTGGCGTCTGCCCAGGACGCCAGTCTGGTGGTCTGGGCGTCTGGGCTGGACGCCACTCTGGTGGTCTGGGCATCTAGCCTGGACGCCACTCTGGTGGTTCTGGCGTCCGGCTTGGACGTCCAGGCTACGGTTTGGGCGTCCACCCTAGGCGCCGGAGCCACTACGACGGTAAACCGTGAATTTTAGCGGTCACTTACCTCGTTTTCCGTCGACGACGACGTACCTCCGGCGTCCCCCGCATCTCCGGCCTGCCATCCGGTCTCCCCCGGCGAGCCAGTACGGCTCCACATTTTTTACACCGAGATTATCTCAATTTTAGCAAAAGGGCATAATGGTCAAATCATAACATATTTGTGGGCTTTATATGGTAAATTGCGGACGATGTTTAGCGTTTCACTTGTAAATTGGGGTTTTTAATCAATTTAAAATCTAAAAATTATAATGATAATCCAACAGCATCAATCATCCAAAAACAACATCAAATCATAATTAAAATCATGCCTTGAATATAAATAAACAAGCTTTAAAATTAAAATAGGAGAAAAGAGGTTTCTTTTTTTCTTTTTACGAAACCGCAAGAGGAGAGGAGAGAGAGTGGGGATGGCCGCCGGTGTTGGTGGCTGTCGCTGGTCGCCGGCGTGATTGGTGGCCAGTGGTGGTCGGCGCTCGGTGGTCGTCGGCCGTGAGGAAAGGAGGAGAGAGAGGCCGGGGAAAGAGAGGAAGAAGAGGAGAAAAATAAGAGAGAGAAAAAGAGAGAGAAAAGTTTGGGACTTTTTGTGAAATCTGGCAAATTGATTTTGAGTGGAAAATCCTTGAGCTTTTGGGGTATTTATATCCCCTTTTTAAACCAAAAATCATTATTTACAAACTTGTCATTACTCTTACTAATCCTTTCAAAATCTCCTTTAGGGCTAGTTTGTTTAGCCTTTAAAATCCTCTGTATTCCTAACAAGCTAGTCCAATGTTTTAAATCATGTTACCCAATTTGAAATACTTTATTGCCCCAATTAATTGCTCATATTAATTTATACACACTTGTTTTATAATTACATAATTAAGTCATTTAAAATAAAATGAATCATTTTAATTTATAAATAAAATATATAATTTATATATATAATATTATTAAAATACGGAGTATTACAGACCGGGATCAGAATCTTAGTTTTATGGGAACTGAAGACCGGACTTGAATCATCCGGTCGAGACCTGAAAAATCAGGTCCAGTCCGATTTTGGACCTCATGGACCTATTTTTGGATTTTTTTTTAAAAAAAAAACAAATTGGGAAAATACAAGTTTATTATCATGATAAACTTATAATGTTTATCAAGGGCTATATTGGTCTTTGTAAATTATAAGTAGGGGTAAAAGTGTAATTTTGAATTTAACTTGGACGATAGAGCGTGACAGAAATTAATGTCATCAGTTTGGGCGTTAATATCAAGGCAACAACTCTCTCGTCACCGCATTCCATCTTTCACTAGAAAAGTTAGCTCCAACCCCGTGTTACAATTCTAATCTTCCTCCTCATGGTGTAGAGATTGTTGATGAGCTGATTATTTTCACCCAGAATCATTTTGAGCCCAACAACAAACAAGAGTTGAGACAACTCAATTGCAGATAGGCTCACACCTAAAATCAGTACTTTAGATGAGCAGCTTCAATGGAGAACAATAAAGGAAGGAAAGCTCACAAGAAGATGACAAACACTTACCCTTTGACTATTCCCTTTATTTGCATATTTTCTTAGGGTTTTCACCGAAATTGATGGTGTTAAGGTATTCTCCATTGAAGT
Organism: Chenopodium quinoa; assembly: GCF_001683475.1. Lineage (NCBI taxonomy): Eukaryota > Viridiplantae > Streptophyta > Magnoliopsida > Caryophyllales > Amaranthaceae > Chenopodium > Chenopodium quinoa. The sequence continues at coordinate 3,138,844 of NW_018743252.1, read as the reverse complement.
TGTTTGTTAATGGTGGTTGTTGCTGCATATTCTCAATTGAAGCTGCTTGTTAATGGTAGCCATGGGAGGGGAGGAGAGAGAAAGATACAAAAAGACACCTGACATAGTCAACATTTTATCTTCCCGTTAACGTATTCATTTTTAGCTCAAATGAATAAAAAAAATAGTATAACACAAATACCAAGACAAATAATTACCAAATTGCTACTAGATAAACAAGTTTAGTTTATCAGTTTATCACTGTGATAAACCTGGGCTCCCTCAAACAATTTACTTTAAAAAATAAATTATAAATATTACAAAGTTTAAAAAAAATGTTACATAATAACACTTTAAATGCAACAACTTCATGATTTATCTGTATGTATTTATGCAAGATACGATATTTTTATGTGTTAATATATATATATATATATATATATATGTATATATATATATTTTTTTTTTTTTTTTCTAAAAGTCCGCTTATATATAGCATCTACATTTATACACAAACCACAACTCTTGGATATCCTTTTCTTCCAATACATCTTTACTAATACATTTGACAATTACATCTTTAAACTCCGACTCCTATCAATTGAAAGTGACCGGAATTTTGGCCAATTCTTGTTACTATCTTCTGTGGAAGTTCCATGCCTACTTTGGTGCCTTGACCTGAACATTACAATAAACAGTAGGAGATTAACCAACATACAAAGCCATAAACACCTATTAAATGAATCACCAAGCAACCTTGGTCTTATCTGTTGACATTTAAGCTTAATATTGAACATGTCCATTGTTTCAACAATTAGTAGACCAATCAAGTATTAATCCAATATACCATCATACATAGGAAATGTAGATGCAAGTTAAATGCCACAAGAATTACGCTGTCTATTTATCCTACATAAACAAAAATGCAGTTCTAACCTTTGGCAAAAATTTAATGATCTAGCTTTGGATAGGAGTAGACAGGGATAATTTCCTATAGCTGCAGTCTCAGCGTCTACTTTGCTTACCTGTTTCAAAAAGAAAAAAAAAAAATCAATAGACAGAGAATGTGTATGACTAGGATGGGTGACCTCCTAGAAAGTCCCCGTGTTGGTTCATGTAGCTGACCCCACTTATGTGATTAAGATGTTAAAGCAAACAAGAAAATGTGTAAGATATTCAAAATGACTAGAACTAATGACAAAAATGAGGTAACCTTTTTGTGACCAGCAAATAAGTACTCAGTTACAGAAACATACAAAATGACTATTACGTAGAACTAAGACCACTCTCAATGGTGAGCAAAAAAAATGTCCACCCACTATCTCTCTCAATAAATCTGTTTTGCCCATGGGCAAAATTTTTTCACAATTTCTCTCCCAATGATGAGCAAAAAAAAATGCTTGCCCACTACTCTCTCTCTCTTACTTTTTCAATACCCTACCATTACTTTCTCTCTCCTACACAACACTTCTTTATTTATTAATTTCATTTATATTTTAACAATATTACTCCAAATAAATAAAAACTAGTCTAAATTTGTGTAACTTATTTTTTTTTTATTTGTGCCGTTTTTATCGTTAAAATAAAGAATATGGAGGATTTATGGTATTTCTAAAATTATACAAAAATATACCAAAATGCATGTCTATTTATAGAGAATTAAATTTTATGACCGTTGATAATTTTAATTTATTTTTTTAATAAATATTTATTTCAGAATTTGCATTATAAAAAATATAACCATTGCAAATTATGGGGCCCACCAGATCACTATTCATCCTCAAAATACAAAACTCTAACCATTTCTTCACTAGATGTTTTAATGGCATGTCCAGCATCTTTCTTTGTATCATGAAGTCTCCGCTCATTTACAAGAGAAATTGCACATCGGCAGGTGTAAAAAAGCAATAATCCTCCAAGTGAGAGCACCCCAAGAAATTCCAATATGATCATAAATCCAAGAGCTGTGACACAATAACCATGCAAGTTTGTATTAGAACCAATACAGGATACCACTTGAATTAGCAACTACGATTCTCACTTTTTCAGCAAGATGCAAAATGCAAGAGACGAGGAAGCAAACATCCTAATGGCTTCCCAGTTGATTTTAGTATCAACTCTCCATTTAAAGAACCTTAAATCATGAAAACTAATAAGGTTGGACATGAGAACAAGTCAAGGTGCTATTCAGCTATGTTACAAACATTGCATGCTTTTTTGTTCAAGTATTAAGTGTCTAAACCTACGGAATATTTAGTGTCCAAGGTTGGAGATAAAGATAAAATGAAGAGTTTAGGTAACACAGTTCGCATAACTTTGATAAACAATGTTTCTACACTAAGTACACTATGGAAGTCCGAGGAAGTAAAATTGTTACATACCATGTGTTGCCTTGGAATTCAGTGGCCTTCTCTTGATAAGATTGACATTAACCTCCGAAAGAAGTGGCTTTGAAACATTATTTCCACAATCAGGAAAACATCCATAGTTTCCTATGTCATTTATCACCATTTGTAATATAGCAGCATATTCTGTAGCCTGTGAAAACAGAATGTCGTCAATTGTATGAATAAATGTCTAGAACAGTAGACCATATACATGTTTTCCTGTTTAGCACATATGCAAATTTATTTGGAGAGGGAAATAGTGATATATCAGGTGTAAATAAGGGAAGATCATAATTAATTTCATACACTCGAGTTTAGGACTAATGGACATCTACTTAGTAACATTTTTTATGATGAAATGATCCAGAACGAAGATTAAACTTTTGTTTGACTATTGAATATTATGACAATCCTTCTTAAAACTTAACTAATCACAGGCCATAAATTTCAGTGATTTCATGGAAGAACAAGAACGTCGACCAAAAGTACCTACTTACGTGATATTTTAGTAGTCGGACTATGTTATTGCAGTCATCAACTGTTGCCAGAAATCTTAAACCTTTCGCCTTGACCACCAAATGATCTGAAATGGTAACAAAAGTCTGAAGCGGCTGCCACTGGTAACTATCTTTTAGCTTCAGCTCTGTAGTATTGATAAGCTGTACTGGAAGGATGGCTTCTAAAATTCCAGAAGTTACTTCCATAGAAAAGATAACCATAAAGTTGGACTTGTTCCCTATATATTTACAAGCAGGAATAGTTGTTCAGACTTACAAAGCAAAAGTAAACAAATAATGAACTTCATTTCTCGGCATTCATGAATAGCATCTATTAATTGTCTTACTTTGCACAACGCTAGCATAGCCTTATCTTTTTAAATCCTCTTTTTAACAGGATTGTGATAGGAAGACCAAAGATGTGTGAAGTTACCAGTCCCCTTTACCCTGGTTAACATGGCCGATTTGGCGATTTGGCAATGAAAAATACAAAATAAGCGAATGGTAAAACCAAAGCTTCAGCCTTACTGTTTCTAGGTGTTAGGTGCAATTGTGAGTAGTATTTGTCCCACATTGAAAAAGAAAGCAAAAGACTCAGTTTATAATCCAAGCAGGATTACCAATTGGTTTTAGGATGGAACCTCGTTGTGGGATCGGGTTTGCCCCTTCTGGGCTTCTCTCCCTTGTATTCTGACAGTTACAAGATTTAAGGTAACAAAAAAAAACCTTCTAAAGCTCAAACTGATATACATACCTGGAAAATGAAGCACATCAGGGTCTCCGATTAAAAACTCTAACTTATTCCTCCCCTTTTCATAGATAAGCGATCCAATTTCTTCATTTTCCTCAATAGTGATGTATTCTGGGGTGAGGATGAAAGGAGGATCATTGACAGGTTCGACACATACTGTGATATTCAAATCAGTAACTCCATTTTTGTTCTTTGCAGTGACTTTGATTGTGTCGTTACCATAGAAGTTTTCATCCCTGATCATAGCACAATAAACATAGTTTCCATAAGCAGTAAACTATATACCAAATCCAACATAAGTATAGAAGGTTATTGAAAAGAAAGGACTTATGTGTAAACAAAGAGAAAAAATTGGATACAACGTGCACTCCAGACAAGCAGCGTAGTTCACAGAAAATAAATGTAAATCATAGCATCAGTTGAATCCAAATACCCGAGATACTGAATTGACTGAAGAGCCAGATTGATTACATCTACATGGCCTGACAAAGTCAATGCCTTAGCTTCTTCACCATCTCTACAAGCAAGGAATTCGCTCCAGATTGGTTCCCAAAATTGCATCATCATTGAGGCAAGGGAAATTGTTCCAGAGTTTGCACTTAAAGTTACCGAGATGTTCTCCAATGCATCGGGATATTCAATCTCAACACCATGAAATCCACTGCCACAACAGAATTTTGGTATATTAAAACTGAGTATATAATGTATCTATAACCAATCTTGTCATCAAATATACCAGTTCATTACCCAAATTTTGGACACAAGACGTCTTCAGTTCCCTTCAACGAAGTAGGTAAGGACATGAGCTGAGGTGGAATACTGAGTACAGAAATGTTTATTGAAGCAGTAGCTGTATTTCCATTAAGGTCGCAAATCGTGTATGACAAAGAATCGTTTCCATAAAAACCTTTGTAAGGTGTATATCTGAAAAGTAGTCCATTCAGCACCACTGAACCAGACTGCGGCTGCCATGTTATTAAAGCAAACATGAGAAACAACCCTAGAAAGAAAATGCTTGATACAATTCAAACAAACGCACACATAAGTAAAAAATAATAATTCAAATCATTAAAAATAGTAATTTTTTTTTTGACAGGAATAAAATATAGTAATTGAAAGCTCTTATCACAGCAAACTTTAGTGCTGAAGCTAATCTCTTTGCATGTTTTGGGATGAAAAGCATTGGTTTTTTTATTGAAAATTACTAAGAAAAGATGAGAAAATAACATACTAGTAGGTCCAAATCTTCATAAACTCGTAATATTTTCAGTGATTCCCAAATTGAAACAGAATAATACATTGGAAAATTCGGCACCATCACCCATACCACGCTAGCAAAAAGCATAAGCAAAGACAAAGCTACATATTGTGCTATGCAGTGCAATGAAGATTATACAAGAAAATCATTTTAAGATAAACATACATTAGAAAATGCAATAATTGTTGCGTTTTCACCAGCAAAGTAATCATTTTCAAGAGCGTTGAAAGCAATTGATTCATCCTCCCATACAGATATTAAATCATCACGAGCTTCAGGAAAATATTCATCTGCAACACAGTGTCAGAAAAAAATATTCATCTGTATTATCAATTAGAGAAGCACACTAACGGATATAATCAGCACAGGAAACTGCGCTTTATGCAGTAACCACAACCAGGATATATGAACAAAACTTTCTTAACTTTTTTACGAGCTCTGATAAATTAATCAAATAAAGTTGGATACACTTCGTCATTCTGTCTATAAGAAAACATAAATGAAAAAGATAATTTCTATTTTGTAACGATTTAACATTCACAACTAGAAACATAAAGAGGTAAAAATCTGATACTTAACATTCACAACTAGAATAAACCTCTTGTTTGTTCAGATAAATCTGCATCTCATCAATCATTTATTTTTACTTTTCAATGTGAATGTCACACCTAGCTGATTCATATTATCACAGGCCAATGATTTTTTATGAAAGTTTATTAAGAAAAACAAATATAGGAACTGACATTCAGTTGTTAGTACTCTAAAGCAATTGATAATAATTTGTTGCACTTACTGCTGTATGCATTGATTCCGAAAGGACAAGGTAAGAACTTCTTGCCATCAAATGTTGCACATAGTTCATAAGTGCCGGTATCATTAGCCTGGAATTGGCCTGTATATGAACCATTGTTATTGTCCAGAAACATCCAGGTTCCAAAGTCAGAATGGTTTATTGAACCGATCTCCAATTTTAATTTAGATTGTTGGGACAAAACTGGGTTTGAGTATGAATCCATTAGCTGGATGATGACTTCATTCCGCACCAACTTCTGTACTTTGGGTGCATATTTTACCACACCTGACATTGACATATTAACCTCACCTGTATCATGTACCATAACTTAGTTAATACTTCATAATATAAATAAGTCGGTCTATGAAAAAAAAGGTAAGATGTATCAATTTATAAGGAATACAATCTTCAATCTTAAATCTCCAAACCCTAGTTTAAACTAATCTTTGTATTTACTTCGCAACAGAAAAATTCCCAAATGCAACAGATCAAAAGCTACAAGAATCTTATCTTTGTACACAATTAGTATTTTCATGCTTTGAAACGCCATAAATCTAGATAGGTTAATCCTATACAGGACAATTAAGTTTACATAATGAACATTGCGATTTTTCCATCCATTCTTATAAGGTAGTACATAGTTGAGTTACGTAACAAACTAGATGTATCCTCCCTGTGCCTCTGTAAGCTTGATAATATTGTGTTAAACAAATTAAAGTCACTTTATTATTTCACAAACAATTTTTTATTTCCAGTATTTTGCTCTCACATGCCGTGGTACTAATAACCTAACACAAGGAAAAACAAACTAGCATGAACATCAAACTATCCTGACTATTTTCTATTAATTATTACTTTGTAATTTATACTTATTTTAAGCATGCTAGCAGAATTTTATTAAGGCTATCTCTATTTTGCCATTTGTAGAGATAAAAGAGATACATCTTCTACTGCAGACTTATATGTTCTCACAGTCTATGCAAACCACAGAAATTTCGGTACCTGCATTCACTTCCTTTTTCCACAATTCACCGCCATTCAATGGAATGTTTCCACACAAAATACGAATGTCATATGATCCACTCCTTTCGGGTGTGTATAGTACACCATATGTATGAGACACAATTTGCTTTGTATCTATAGACTTCAACAAGAAAAACAATCTGTCACAGTCTTTTAGTACAAGGATGTTTTATAAAGCAGATAACTGATGCTGGTATAAAGCAATTTATAGAATGTAGTTCATACATTACTACCGTGGTCTATCGATGGGCTAGGAGAAACTTCAATGGGACTCATAGCGCTAAGTGTCAAGTGCTTCGGAGGCTTAATTCCTATAGACATGAATATATGCATTAATAACAAGAGAAAAGCTGTAATGAATAAAAGTTACTAAGCAATCAGACAACCATACCAATTGATTCCTCTAGAGGATAAATTGTAGGCAACACCATATATGAATCTGCTGGACATGAAATTTGTACTTGAAGCATTCTCATCTCAACTGGACAGGGATATTCGTAAGCATCTTTCAAATAAACTGAGAATCTCGCTTCTTGCCCAGCAACTGAATTGTTCAAACCAGATCCATTGACAATGCTATTGAAACCATCACAGTTGCCTTTTCATGTAACATACCAAAGTGAACAGATCATACAACGCAAAAAGAGCAGAAGACGAATACATATAACTCTAACTATAAATTGAAATGTTGAAATAAGTTCCGTATTTACTGGATTACTACTAGATATTACATAAAATTCAGAGCAGCAAAGGAGAAAATGTTAAACCGTCAGGCTCATGGACTTGCAGCAATGACATAACAGAATAAATTTTCAAAAACAGAAAACTAGACAACTCAATCAATTCCTGCAAATATCTCTGACATACCAATTGAAACACTAAACTCATATGGCACGTTGGCAATGCTGGTGTTATGCTTTGCATCAAATATTGTGAGTAGAAAATTTCCCGGTTCCACTGCCCTGAATGTAAGTAATTGGATTTCCGGGGAATATATGCTGAAGTTGAGATCTGGTACAGGTGTTGATAATTTTGTACTTTTCTCAAAAATCTCTGCATCAAATGGATAAAATCCTGGCACAAGATTTCCATACAAATCACGCTGGTAAATAAATATTTCCACTTCAGATTGATACTGTGATATATTTGTGCCATATTTCCACTTTGCCTCACACTTGGGAACATCAATTGGTCCTGTTCAAATTTTGCCTCTTTAATATTTATCACTAATGTGAACACCAAATAGGCACATTCAACTGAAATGTACGACATAACTCATTGTATTAACTTGTTATAGATAACAGTAACATGAGAAACAAAGAGTGTACTCCAACACCTTTAATTATTATACTACTAGTGAGCATTTCAGACAACCAAGAGCTTAGAATATCCATGTAATAGATTAGTAACTTTAGCCAGTACTTATTACAGCAGAACATCATAATTTCATACAGCAGAAAGATTTTTTACCTGGGTGCACCTTGAAGGGAAGGGGGCATCCGCGCAAAGTTTGATTGTGCCTTTGTACTTGTAGCAAAAGATCTCCAGCTGATGAAGCAATGAATTCAATCCTAAGATAGCCATGATCATTCCAACCCAAGCTGGTGACACCGAGAACATTGGCAGCAGAACTGTTTACAAAGGATTCAGAAACATTAAAGATAAAAGAATTCAGTTCGGCAATTGTTGAAGGAATGGTGTTCCCAAAGGCATCTTTAGGAAGTATCAGAGCCATAGCCCTTGTCCCAGCCACAAATTCATTCACGTAATCCATCCACGATACAATAGAGACAGTTGGGTTCATTTGCCCTTCATTAACAACATTGATAAGTGTCAACAATACACCTTAAAACTTTAAATCAATGAACAATTGATAAATTACATACTCAAACGAACAATGTTCTAAGCATGTTGATCAAACAAACTGTGAAGAGCAAATACAAAAGCCCGAAATTTGACTACAAATAACAAATCAAATTAAACCAAACCAGAAACATTATGATCAGACCAGATCAGAACTGTTTATTCTAATTTACTTATTGCTAAATATTATTAATTGCATGTCAATAAATTATATGAAAATTTACATTTTGAACTAACAAAGTAACAAGATCCAATTTGTTTACTTGTATCCGGTTTTTTTTTTTTTTAATGGTGTAAAAATGGGGTCAGAGTTTAGTCATACTAATACATCAAATCAAACTAGACTAATCCAGAAAAATTTAAATCATACTAAACCAAATCAATCTTATTGAAATCTTATTGATAAGTGTCAGAGAACAAATCCTAAACGAACAACGTTCCCTAGTTCGCTACACCACAGTATCATTGAAAGATCGAAAAGATGCATAATAAACAAAGAAAAGCCAGGAAACTACCTGGGTTAACAAAGAAATGAAGCGATGAATCGAGAACCCCGAAATGATCATCTGTAATCAGGACATTAAAAACGCCAACAAGAATAGGAACAAAGGTAATAGTCCAAGAGTTAAGATCATCCCCAAAATTTAGAGACAATCCAGAAATAAAAGTGCTGTTTCCTGCTTTCTCATTCACTGAAACTGTAGGATTGAAAGACACATTATATGAATTGAGGTCAAAATTCCCAAGTATTTTGATCTTGATTGTTGCAGTAGCGCCTGTAATGTATGTGTCCCCTTCAAGCCAACTAAACACGAAAGCCGGCTTCGATTCATCATCTGCAAACATGATGCAGAGAAAAAGGATAAGTTAAGCATAATTTGAGTACAACAGCACATCTTTAATTTATGTTTTTTTTTTTTTTCTGAAAATGGGTAAATTAAGGAGTATGAGTACATGGGTCAGCGAGAATTGAACAGAAGGCGAAGACGAGAAGTAGGAAGCCATGAATTAGTACTTGAACCTTCATGATCAGAGGGATTTAGTGATTTGGGAAGGATGGTTTTTTAAGTTTATAACTGTTTTTTAAAGCAAGTGTGCAATTTAAAGGCGGGAAGTTTGTGGTAACTGCCTGTAAGGCTGTAAGGGCGTAATTTCTGAATTTTTTTAGAAAATTTCTAAATGCAAATTCATAAAATTACAACTAATAAGAGAAAGGAAAAAAAAAAAAACAAAAAAAAAAAGTCTTTGACTGACACTTACACTTACGGCGTATTCTATTCACTTTAATCTCACTTATTTCAAATCTAATAAGTTCAGATAAATGAAAATCGGGTGAATAGAGCAGACCCTGAGGGTGTGTTTTATTTACCTTAATAGACTTGAACTTATTTGAATAAACTTATATTAACTTAATTGAACTTATCTGATCCTATTAGAACTTATTAGACTTTATTAAACTTATTAAATTTTATTGAACTTATTGGAATTTATTAGACCTTATTAGAACTTATTGGATCCTAACTTATTATTACTTCCTCTGTGTTTTAATAAGTGCTACACTTTCTTTTTTGGGTAAAAAGCTACATTTTAATATTATATCTTTCTCTTTTCATAGTCCATAATGAAACCTATTATTACTTTTTTATTATTTGTTTCCTCCCACATTCATTATTTTTCAATAAACTATCAACACTACTATTTTTCTTTTACATTATTTTGATACTCCAACTACCCCACTTACCTCTTATTTTGTTTATGTTAATTAAATTGACTAAAAATATGTGTCAGTTAAAATGTAACACTTATAAAACATAGATGGATTATTATTGCTATTGTTATTGTTATTGTTATTAAATAATATTGTGATACTAAAATGACTACCAAAGAAAATGGTACCATTGATACTTCCTCCTTTGTTTAAATTGCAATATTTTGACAATTAATATCTTTGATTATATTTAAGCAAAATTTATAATATTTGAAAGTAGACGTCAAGATGAATTGATCTAGATCGCACTTGATTATGTTTTTTCTTACAGATCAATCACAAAAGATGGTCAAAGGATATTGTGTCAATAGTGTAAAAGTCCAAATGGTGCAATTAATAAACATGGAGGAAGTATATAATATGGGGTACTTCTCATTATAAAAATTAGTATTTAACCTAACTATATTATTAGACTTGATTACAACCTAATGAATTTATGATACCTTATTTAACTTATTGAAACTTATTAGACCTTATAAACTTATTAGACCTAATTAAACTTATTGGTTCTTATTTTAATTTATTTGAACTAATCTAAATTTATTAAACTTAAAACTTATTTTTATATAAGGTAAAGAGAACAAGCCCTTAGACTTGATTTTTGGATAGGGACATAGGGTAACGCAATGACAATAGGATAATAGCCAAAATAAAATAAAATAAAATTAAATTAATGAACTAGGTCTTTAATGGACTATGCCTTTATTATGTAAAGTTAATATATAGGGCTAAAATGTTTGTTATATTTAGGAAAATTTGTCAAAAATTACCTTAAAAAAGGGAAATTTGTCAATTACTACCCTAAAAAATAAAGTTGTTAATTACTACATTAAAAGTTTTTAATTACTACCTCTTTTCATTTTCCAACAAAATAGCATAATTATAACGTCACTTATTGCTTTAAATTTAACTAGTATTTAGCCCCTTTAATGCACAAGTTAATTTTTTTGCTAAAATGTTTATCATGAAAGGTTGTTGCTCTTCAATTGGAATTAAGCCAAAATATATCTATGAATACAAAAATTATATATAGTAGTAAATTAATGAAAGATTAGTAGTAAAAATAATAATTTTTTTTATTTTTAATTTTATACCGCGAAAATATATATGAAGAGATGCTTAATAATATTTGACACAACTATCTCCTTTTATATAAGAAATTAATAGAACCAACTAAGAGACGCAAGTGAACAATTAATTGTATTTTTGAAAGAAACTAATTTCATGTAAGTGAAGAAGAGAATCACAAAATACAAGTGACTTTTCAATGAAACGACATACAAGAAATGAAGGAATAAATAAATAAAGAAAAAAAATAAAAATAAAAGTGTAACAATAAGAGTGGGACACATTGCAACGTATATTGTTTGTAAAAGTTCATTTTATTAAATATTAATATAGATATATATTTTACATTTAGGCTAATAGAGAAAAAATATTGGTAAGTGATTAAAATAGGATAAAAATTACATAAATTACATTTTTCAGTTAATAAGTGACGCCATAACTTACAGTTTTAGGCTAATAAAGTGATTAATAGGCCACAAAAATGAGTTTAATATGTCATAAGTTACATTTAGTTTGATAAGTGATGTAATAATTAGGCTAATTCAATTCGGCCAAAATATGACAGGTGTTTCGGGGTTTTCTGATGTCCTGCGGGAGAGTTACAATTTCGAGACTGGAACCGGATGCTTGTACCTGCAAAACAAACGGATACTCCGAGTGATTGGAGATCCGTCTCCAACGGTCAAGTTAGTACTTGTTTAGGGAGTAATTAATGCGGAATACTGTAATTGAGTCTCTCTAGGTGAGAGTGTTAAATGTGTGTCACTCTCTAGGTTTAGGTTTAACCTAGGGATGACTGGGCCTCCCTAAGAGTTGGGCCTTGTTGGCCAGCTATCCCATATGTCATGGGAAAGGACACGTGGCGTGTCACAATTGGTCCACGGTGGACAGATCACTGAATGACACGTGGCAGGCTCCAATTGGCCTACGTGGAGGACACGTGACGGAACCTGATTGGTCCACTTGTCGAATGATGATTGGTGGGTAAAAATCCCCTAATCATTTGCCCCTCATAGGTGGCACGTGACTGGTCACGTGTTACTTGTGACAGGTGTCGGATCGTAACAGGCGACGGCCTGCTACAAGTGTCCCTTGGTGAAAGGCCGAGAGTTTTCCCGCTCAAATTTTGAATTTGAAGGTGACCCTTCGCCTTCTCATTTTGCCTATATAAGGGCGTGTTGACCTCAGTTATTTTCACACTTGAGAACTTTTTAAGAGAACATTCGGACCCCTGAACCTGCTCTGACATTCCGGACACTTCCTGCCTACCGCCTGCTCTGACAAGTCGGCTGTTTACTCAGAGTTTTCAGAACTTCGTCAACTTCTCGCTCGTTCAGGTAACCGTCGGTTCTCTCATTCTTTTTACTTTTCTTTATTTTTTCCTTTTTGAAATGGCACCACGGAAGCATACGACACGACCTAGGTTAGTGATCAGCCGGTCACCGGGGACGGCTGAGTCTAGGACTAGGAGTGCCGCCTGCCCTTTTCCGAACCAATCTTTGCCCTTTATACAAAGTCCGACTGTCTCTGTGTCTATGCAGAACATAATGGCCAGAACAAAAAGAACTGCTAGGATCACAAACTTGGACGGCTCCTCCTACCAGGTGCCGATTAGTGAGATATCTGACCAGGCGCCAGATGTTGAAGTGAACCAAGGCGGCTTGGCCGCCGACAGCTTTGAGGGAGGGATCAAGGTGGTCCCCTCCCATTTTACCGTAGACATGTCTACCTTTTCTCCTGCTCCTATTGAAGGAGAGGAGGCGTGCCCCTCTGGGAGAGGAGAGGAGTCGTCCTCTTCGGACTCTTCAGAGGACGAGTCCGATTCTAGCTCATCTTGTCATGCTTCTCTAGACACAGAGGAGAAAAAAAACCGCCTACAAGAGGCGAGACTTTCTCATGCAGTAGAGAAAGGGGACAATTGGGTGGAGCCATCCGCCTCCTATAGAGAGCAAAACACCCCCTACTACTGCACAGTTCCAAAAGGCCGAATCAAGGCCATACAAGAAAAAGTGGGGAGCTTTATTGCGAACCATGTGATGGGCCCTGGCTTCTTAGTATTTGTGCCGGATCCGGAAGACACAGTCGTCTGGCCGGCTGGTACCAGTTACGATAGCGCCTGCTTTGCCTGCTACGAGGCGGCCATCAGAGTTGGGCTGCGCTTCCCCTTACATCCGGCCGTTCAACGAATCCTGGACGGATATGAGTTGGGGTTATGGCAGTTAGCCCCAAATTCCTGGTTCAACGTTCTCGGCTATGTAGCCGGGTGCGAAATGCACGGGGTGGAGCCAAACTTCGAGGCTTTCGCCCACATGAACTATCTCAGCCGGACCCCTAAGGCAGGCGGTACCGGCTGGTACCAATTGACGAGCCACCGAGGCTACCTCATGACAAGAGGTAAAGAGAACAAATGGAAGGATTGGAGAAGCACCTTCCTTATCATTGAGAGTTCAGACAAGGAGCTGAACCAGCGCTTCAACATGTGGAACAGAGACCCGCCTCTTCTTACAGGCGGTCGCAGCATGCCGCCTGTTCCCCCAAAAGCTAAAATAGAGATCCTGGACAAAGGAGTCTTTAAAGTAGAGACGAGGGTCGACTCTACTACAGGGGTACGAGAGCAAGTACCCCTGCACTGCGTCCCGAGCTTCAAATGGCTCTATGACGAGTACTTTCTGGCCGCCTGTGGCCCAGCAGTCGGTGCTCAAGAGGTAGCCGGCCTGACGAATACTTTCTTTTGCAGAAATTATTTCTATGAACCTTTGCTAACCTTAACATTTATTCATGCAGCGGAAGCCATGAGCAAAATTACCGCCTCCAAAACTGCAGCGGCTATGTTACGTGCCTCCATCATGCAACAATCTTCAGCTGACTCTCCTAACAAGGAGACGCCCTTAGTAAGCTCTCGGCTTTCACCTTTTCCCCTTTTATGTTTGAAAGGTTGGGTTTATACATATACTGACCGTGGGTTTTCTTTTTTTTTTTTTTTTTTTTTTTTTTTTTTTTTTTTTTGTAGACGGGCACACCAAGAACTTCCTCCTCCCAACAGCCGGACTCCAAGGCCCGGAAGACGACTGTTGCGAGCTCTCCTAGTACTGCCAGGAAACATGCAGCGGCTGAGAAACAACCGGCCACTCCTTCTCAAACTCCTAGCAGGCCGCCTAGGGGTATGAAACTGTCATTCTAGTTTTGGACCTTTCCTTTTGCTTTATCTAACATCCTTGTTTACACTTTATGCAGCTGGCCCTCAGGAACCGGACCTGGTCGAAATGGCCAAGTCCATGATCAAAGTCGTCCCTCCGGCTGAGAGAGAGGCGGCCAAGGGTGTCAGTACCCTTGACCTGGATGGAATAGTAGGGCTCCTTGCTGAGGTATACTTAGCGTATTTTTGCTGTTTTAATTCCCGGACGCCTGTTTTTATTTGAAATTTGACGCCTGTTTTCTTTTGCTCAGTCCCTGCTCCGAGTAAACGGCCTTCGCAAGCCGCTTAATGCGAAGAACAAAGAGGTAAAGGCTGCTAAAGCTATGGCCGCCTCTGACTGTGATAAGGCAATGTTTCAAATTGCCCAAAATGAAATATTGACAACTGATATCCTTTATTATCAGGCGCAGGCTACTTCTGCTATCAAGGCCCAGTTAGAGGCGGCCCAGAAGAAAAATAATGAGTTGGAGGCGACCATCAACAATCTCAAGGCCGAGCTGAGACCTCTTCGCCAAAAAATGTCCTCATACGACACCTTGGAGAAATCCTTGGAGCGCGTAAAGGAACGCCTGGCGACCTAGGAGAAGAGTCTTACTGCGGAGCTCTCGGCAAAGGCCGAGCAAGAAAAGAGGGATTTACTCGGCCCATATCCAGCGCCTGACCTGGAGCCGCCTCTTCCCTAATACCGACTTTGCCTCGTGGGAGAAAACGTTTCGCCAATGCTCTGAGAGGTATAACCAAGAGATCCTGGCGGCTGCTGAAGACGAGGCACCTGAGGAGGAGGCGGAGGCTCCGATAGTGGCCATAGTGCCGATTGGGGTAGATGCGTCGAAGAAAGATGCAGCTGAGGCCGAGTCCAGCAAGAAGAGTGCTGACCAAGCGGCAACTGCTATTGTTGAAGATCTGCCCCTATCTTAAGCTTTTTGTCTTCTTTTTTCTTCGGCTTGCGTGCCGTCTGTTTCTGCTTTACCCGGCCAAGGGTCCGGGGTCTGAATATTTTGTCGGTCTTTATGGCAGGCTTATTTTTGTATCTTTACCCGGCCAGGGGGCCGGGGTCTTGAATATTCATGCCGGCCTTTGTGGCCGGCTGTTAATAGAATTTAGGCGACCATGTTTTTAGGTCGCCTTATTTGTCAAAAATTTCGAGATATGCTTTTGTTTTTGCTAAGTGTCGAAACTCTGATATCCAATTGCATGCTATACCGATTGTTTTGTATGGCCGATAGTTGTAGATAGGTAAAATGTAGAGGCCTTGCCTATGCCCCTGGACGACTGATTGTCTGTTTCCAGGCTAGGCGATCAGTCGGCCGTTTATCCAATCGGTCTCTACCATATCTTGTTGACTGGTTTCCCCTTTAGGCAGGCGGTCCTGTCATTTTTAGAATTTACCAAGTAGGAAAGTGATTTCCTACCTGCCATGGTTTTAAGTAGTAGAGGTACTAAGCGGCATAGGCCGGCTAGTCCCTAATGTGATAACTTAGTAAGAACAGGCGATATACGAACACCTTTTTTAGTTTCAAACCAAGTTTTGAGTGGCTATAAAGTAGACATAGTCGTTACTTAGTCGCCGAGTGACTGAGTAGTAGAGGTTTCAAGCGGTGGGTACCGATGGTTCCCCTTTATTCGCCAATGTTTGTTGGTTGTACTTATCCCAAGTAGTTCAGTCGGTGATTTGACACAGATGGTTACTACAAACACTTGTTGGACCCGATCAGTCGGTTAAGTGAGAGGTATCCTTGTCTTAGAAACGGCTACGTGGTTGTCTTGGTTAGACAGTCGTATAGGTGCCGTGTAATTATTTTATAGAACAATGTTCCACCCAAAAGGGAGCTGCTCTCTGCGACGAATTTCATCCGGATGGATGCCGCCGAACGCCTGCTATGATGTTGGGACAGGTCGGATTAGTTTAATATTTGGATCAGGTGGCCTAGCGCCTGGTCTGATCATTTCGGCCATGAGCCTTTGATAGTTCTTGGTGAACTGTGTTATAGGAGAGTAGCCGGTTGTGTGGAACAAGCGGCATGCCCCTCTTAATTAAGCGTGTAAAAAATAAAGCATTGAGAGTAGCCGACTGTTTATCAGTAGGCATGCCCCTCTTAGTACAAATTAAATGGAATGAAATAGCAAACTTTTATTAGGTAGCTCTCGGCTATTTACATCATTCAAAAATAATATTTCTTGAGATTATCTACATTCCAGGTTCGAGGCAACGGTTGGCCGTCTGGAGTTTCCAGACGGTAGGTGCCGTCCCGGACTTCTTCATATATTCGGTAGGGTCCTTCCCAGTAGGGAGTTAATTTGCCGGACTCATTAGCCCTACGGACTGCTTCCATTTTCCTTAGTACAAAGTCCCCCACTTTGAGTGGGCGCCTGTGTACTTTTTTGTTGTATGATCTCGTCATTCTCAGGCGGTAAATTTCATGGCGCAAGACTGCATTGCCCCTCCTTTCTGGGAGCGAGTCCAAGGCCAGGCGCATGGATTCCCAGTTCGCCTCTTCGTCATATAACATTACTCGAAGAGTCGGCTCGTAGTGTTTAATTGGAAGAACAGCTTCTGCCCCATAAGTTAGGAGAAACGGAGTCTCCCCTGTTGACCCTTTTTCAGTCATCCTAATGGCCCAGAGAACATGTGGTAGTTCATCTGCCCATAGGCCGCCTGCTCGCTCAATCTTTTTCTTGAGACCGTCTGAGATGATCTTATTAAAAGCTTCTACTTGACCGTTTGCCTGTGGACGGCCGACTGATGCAAAGTAATGTGAGATACCTTGGTCACCCAACCAGCTTTTGAGAACATGCGTCTCAAATTGGGGACCATTATCAAAAACCATAGACATGGGAACCCCGAACCGAGTGATGATATTTTTCCAGACAAATGAAATCACATCCTTCGTCTTGATTCCCTTGACAGCCTCCGCCTCTACCCATTTAGTGAAGTAGTCGACTTCCACAAGTATGTACTTCCTACCGCCTGTAGCAAGCGTATAGAGACCCAGAATATCCATGCCCCACTTAGCAAACGGTAGTGGGCTGTGAATGGTAGTGAGGTCGGTAGCCGGACGGTGAATTAGCTTGCCAAACTTTTGACACTTGTCACATTTTTTCACCATCTCCATTGCATCTGCTTCTAGAGTAGGCCAAAAGTAACCCTGCCGCCTTGCCCGTTGGGCCAGCGACCTGCCGCCTACATGGGAAGCGCAGTAACCTGAGTGGAGATCGTCTAGTATCTCTCTCCCCTTTTCTGGAGTAACACACTTCAAGAATGGTTGGAGGTGCCCTCTTTTGTGAAGTTCTCCCCTTATCATATCAAAACAAGCTGCTCGTTTTTTCAGTGCAGCCGCCTGGTTATGATCATCCGGCAAGGCACCGTCTGTCAGATATGCCCTGATTGGATCCATCCAGGTTGAACTTCTATCCAAGATTCCAATAGGGTCTCCTTCGATGCTTCTTTTCTCCATCACCTCCCAGAAAACAGTTCGTGGAGTGTCACAGGAGGCTGAGGATGCTAACTTTGAAAGAACATCCGCCTGATTGTTTTCAGACCTTGGTACTTGAATCAAATGAAAATCTTCAAGAGATCCGACTGCTTGTCCCTTGTCGTACCGCCTGTAAATACTTGATCATTGCCGGATGGGTCGCTTCGTATTCACCATTGTACTAACTCACTATCAATTGTAAATCAGAACAGGCGTCTATCTTTCTTGCCCCAGCCGCCTTGCACATGCGGATTCCGGCTAGTAAAGCTTCGTATTCTGCCTCGTTGTTTGAGGCTTGAAAATTGAAACGTAGAGCATACTCGTACATGTCGCCCTCTGGCGACTGACATATGACACCTGCTCCACAACCATTTGAGGTGGAGCTCCCGTCCACATATACCTTCTAGACTTGGTCTGGAACTTGAGAATCAGGGGGACGAGTCATCTCAACAATAAAATCAGCAAAGTCTTGCCCCTTCACTGCTTTTCTGGGCTCGAATGTGACTTCGAGACTCTGAATTTCTATGGCCCATTTGATCATCCGGCCTGACGACTCCATGGTGGTCAGGGGCCGCTTGATAGGTTGATCTGTATACACAACAACTGCATGTGCCAAAAAGTAGGGCTTCAATTTTTTGACGGCCATGAAGAGAGCGAGGCCGAACTTCTCCACTAAGGGATACCTCAACTCGGCATTTTTCAGTACATGACTGACAAAGTAAACCGGGAGCTGGCAGCCGTCTCTTTCAGCAAGAAGGACAGCGCCTAAAGCATGATCTAAGACGGCCAGATACATGTAAAGCACCTCTTTGGGCAAAGGACTGACCAGCCTCGGCAAGGAATGTAAATGAACTTTCAATTTTTGGAAGGCCGCCTTAGCATTCGGCCCCCATTCAAACCTTGTCTTCTTCTTAATGGCCTGGAAAAAGTAAAGGCACTTGTCGCCTGATCGGCTTAGAAATCTTCCCAAAGCTGCCAAACAACCTGTTAGCTTCTGAACCTTTCGGACGGTGCGAGGCGATTGCATGTCGATGACCGCCTGCACTTTCTCAGGGTTCGCCTCTATTCCTCTCTGATTGATGAGGAATCCGAGAAATTTCCCAGACTCAACCCCAAATACACATTTCTTGGGATTAAGCATGACATGGTGCCGCCTGAGTGTGGAGAAAGTTTCTCGGAGGTCTGACAGATGATCTATCTGAAGCTTAGACTTAACAATCATATCATCAATGTATGCCTCGACGTTCCTTCCAATCTGGTCAAAGAATACAATATTTATCATTCTCTGGAAGGTGGCCGGGGCATTCTTCAAACCAAACGGCATGACCGTGTAGCAATATAACCCTTGATCAGTGACGAAGACCGTCTTCTCCTGATCTTTCTTCCATAATGGGATTTGATGAATGCCAGAGTGGGCGTTCATAAAGCTCATCAACGCATGACCGGCTGTTGAGTCGACCAGATTATCAATTTTGGGCAGAGGGTAACTGTCCTTGGGGCACGCCTTGTTTAGGTTAGTGTAGTCCACACACATTCGCCAGGTACCATTCGGCTTTTTAACAAGCACAACATTTGCAACCCAGTCTGGGAAGTAACATTTCCGAATGAACCCTGCATCAAGTAGTTTCTTAACTTCGGCGGCTGCCGCCTGACTTCTTTCTTCGCCATGGTTCCGCTTCTTCTGCCTTACCGACTTCTTTTTTGGATCCACGGCCAGTTTATGTACCGCCAGGTCAGGACTGATGCCTGGCATTTCATGGACTTCGAATGCAAAGATGTCTTTGTATTCCTTCAAAAGTTGGTGGAAATCTTCACCCAGAACTCTCAGAGCAGTCGTCCCATTCTTGACTGTTCGGTCAGGGCGCGAGTCGTCCAGGATCAGGTCCGTATGCTCACCAGCCAGCTGAGGGCGGAATTCGTCCGACCGCTCCTCTGCCAATGATTGCTATTTTTTCTCTTTTCTTGCGGCCCCCAACTGGGCAGCCTTTCTTTTCTTGCCGCCTGCTTCCTGAGCAGGTGCATCCTCCTTGACAACGTCAAGGTCTGCTTTTTCACCACTTGTCCCAGCGGCCATGACAGTGGGTTTGATATCCGAGAGGTAGCACTCTCGGGCCATCTTCTAATCTCCCCTTAGGGAGCCGACTGTTCCGTCATCCCTTTCAAATTTGAGTAACATAAGAGACGGGATTATAACAACCTTTGAATTATTCAGGGTTGGTCGTCCCAGAATCATGTTGTAGGCCGAGAGTTCCTCAACTACCAGGAACTGGACCACCATGTGGCGACCTTCCCCTTTTTCACCCAGGCGGATGGGTAAACCCACTCGTCCTACCGGGTGGACGACTCCTCCTCCAAACCCTACTAGAGGGTGAGATACTAGATGTATGCAATCAGTCTTATATTTGAGCTTTGACAGAACACTTGCTACTGATAAGGTCGGAGGAACTGCCGGTATCTATGAGGATTCAGCCAACTCTTTGATTGGCCACTTTGCATTCAATAACAATGGGGTCGTCATGCGGCCCCCTCACCCCTCCTAAATCCTCTTCCGTGATGACAATTTCAGGAAATGAAATTTTTAGAGGGCCGTTCTTGGTGAACGGAATTGACGTCTAGCCGCCTGATATTGTCTTTGTTGCCCCTGATAGTGGGGCCGCCTCCCGAGAAGCCGCCTGCAATGGTGTAGACGACTGCATCATCTGTATCAGAGCTGTCGGCCTGTTGGTTCTTTTTGGTCGACTGCTTTTTCGAGGAAGTGTCCCCCTTAGATTTCTTGACATAAGAGTCAAGGTCGCCTTGTTCAGCCAGGCGGTCTAGATACCGCATGAGACTGATACATTCGTTGGTTTCATGACCAACGTCTTCATGATAATGGCAGAATTTTTCTTGGTTCCGATTGCTCGCAGAACCCTTCATGGGGGCCGGCTTCTCAATTGAGATCCGTCCCGTGATTTCTTTTAGGATAGCTTGGCTATCCTTGTTAAACGCATGCTTTGGGGAGTATGGTTTGAATTCTTTCTTCTTCTTCTGGGCCACCTGTTTAGAAGAATCAGCCGCCAGGATTTCTTTTCTCTTCTTATCATCTTTGTTGGACGACTACTTCTGTCGCCCTTCTTTTTTGTCAGACCTCCTTCCGTCTGACTGCTTTCCAGTACTACAGAGATCAGTCGCCTGTATATAGGCTTCTGCTTCAATCAAGGCTTCTTGAAGAGTCGCCAACCTCTTTCGAACCAAATCAAATTTGAAGGTCGACCCATCCTTGAGACCTCTGAAAAAGTCAGTATAGGCCACCTCATCCGGTAGCCCTTGAATCTGTATCCTCATCAAGTTGAACCGCCTGATGTAAGAACGAAGTCCCTCCTTCTCGCCCTGCTGAATCGTCCCTAAATCAAGGGTCGTCTTCTTCGTTGGTATGTTCATGGAAAAATTGGAGGTGAATAAGTAAGCAAGCGTCCTGAAGTTGTTCACACAACCATTCGGCAGGTTGCCGAACCATTGTTGTGCGATCCCTTTAAGAGTTGCTGGGAAACACTTGCACCAAGTGGGATCATCTAACCCTTGAAGGTACATTAGGTTGGTGAACGCCATAAAATGGTCTTCAGGGTTAGTAGTGCCGTCATAGGCGCCTACTAACACATTTTTAACTTTGGCTGGCTGAGCAGCTTCAGTACTTTCCTTGGAGAAAGCCGACGGCTGTTCTCCAAGTCTAAGCAACCGTAGCTGCTAGTCCAAAGGTTGGACATTTTTTGCTGCCTGTCCTCCAAACAGAGGTGACTGCAGAAAGTATTGTTTTTGCGGTACAAAGGGTAAGTTTGGTACCGCCTGGTCGTTATGAAAACCAGACCGACGGGAGGTACCGTCTGTCTGACTCCCATGATTTGACTGAGTATACCTCATAGAGGTATTGCACAGACTATCTTGAAAGTCTAAAGTAGAGGCCGGCTCTAATAGTCGGTCATTCTTCTTCTGCTCTAGCAATAGCCGAGCGTCTGTGTATGTTTTCTTCAACCCATCCGCCTGTATATGACGAACGGGCTTCCTCTTTCCTAGAGTAGGAAAGCGGTACTTTGCGAAGTCAAGCACAGGCGACTCCCACTTCCTAGAGTTAGGATGAGGGGTCGCCTCTCGTCCTTGAACCGGCTTCCTCCTCCCTGAAGAGGAAGGTTTCTTAGCCGACTGCTCCTTGGTCAGAGCAGGCATCTTTTTGTTGATCAGTTCCTGAATCTCTCCCTTGAAGCCCCTCATGAAGGTTATGAGTTCGTTTCTTGTAATGGGAGCAGATCCTTCAGCCGCCTGCTGCTAATCAGGCGGTGCACCGACTGGATCACTGAGTCAACTTGGAGGATCTTCCCGTTCTCTCCTTTCGGTATGACGGGTGAGCCGGGCCCTTAGGGTCCCGTCTGAAGCTGTATGTGCTTCAACTTCAATCTCTTCTTCGGTATCATGATCCGACTGAACTTGAGGGTCGTCCAGGGGACGCCTCTCTTCTGGAGTCGGTACAGACGTGGATGCCATCTCAAAAGTACTCTCCCCACAGACGGCGCCAAAATGTTTCGGGGTTTTCTGATGTCCTGCGGGAGAGTTACAATTCCAAGACTGGAACCGGACGCCTGTACCTGCAAAACAAACGAATACTCCGAGTGATTGGAGATCCGCCTCCAATGGTCAAGTTAGTACTTGTTTAGGGAGTAATTAATGCGGAATACTGTAATTGAGTCTCTCTAGGTGAGAGTGTTAAATGTGTGTAATCCCGTTTAATGAGGATTAATGAAGGTATTTATAACCTTAGGAAGCGTGCCACTCTCTAGGTTTAGGTTTAACCTAGGGCTGACTGAGCCTCCCTAAGAGTTGGGCCTTGTTGGCCAGCTATCCCATGTGTCATGGGAAAGGACACGTGGCGTGTCACAATTGGTCCACGGCGGACAGATCACTGACTGACACGTGGTAGGCTCCAATTGGCCTACGTGGAGGACACGTGATGGAACCTGATTGGTCCACTTGTCGAATGATGATTGGTGGGTAAAAATCCCCTAATCAACAGGAATCATACAACTTAATCACTTTTAAACGTTAACAACATTGTATGTATACTTTTAAGGTCGTAATTTACAAATTTTATTTTTAGGATAGTAATTGACAAAGTGCTGTTTTTAGGGTAGTAATTAACATATTTTCCTTATATTTAAAAGATATAAAAATTAGATCAAGATAATGTAAGCAAAAAAAAAAAAGAGTTACATGATCTAAATATCTTCGTATTCATATACTTCCTCTATTTCTTTTTATATGCATCAATTTCCTTTTAAGTTCATAAATTAAAATTTTTTCTCTCTCTCTAACCTCACATGAGCCCTCTTTTATCTTTCTCTCTATCTCTCTCATCTTCAAAAATTATCTAGGAATATGTGTGGAGGAATTTATTTAATTATGGCTTTATCCTATACTCTTTTAATTGATAGTTTATTAGCCCGTCCATTATTGACTCCCTATTGACCCGTGATCGACATTGGCGCGACTTGACTTGTATTTGACCCTATAAAATGTGACCCTCTTTTGACTCGACTCCCACCGATTAAACTTACATTAATTGTTGATCATGGAAGCTTGTATTGGTAAAGTAACTGGTGATCGAGAATAAAATGAATCATTAAAGACTTGACTTATTGTGAATATCAAATTTAGTGGTATGGAAGACATTACCCTTAATATGTAATGTACAATAGACAATAAAAATTTTTAGTTGACGAACGTTGTTCCTAAAGCTTGAAAGCCTAAAAAATTTGCGATTGATTACATATTTTGAGTACGAAACTTCATAAAATTGAAAAAAGCACAATTTTTTATAAAGTAAAAGACGAAAAATTAAACCCCAACTACTAATTAGACGTTATTATTTAATAGAATAAAAGTGTTCCCAAATATTGTCCATTAGTGTTCGATAAAATCTTACTTAGAGTATGGGCTTGTTTATCACGAATATTTTGTTGTAACGTCAATAATCTGGTTCAATTTTCATTTTGGTCTAACGAAGTAATGTTGAAAGTCAATGCTCTTCACCTTGATAATCTCACTAAATTCTGGAATTCAATAGAAAACTCAATTGGATCCCAAGTTCTTAGGGTAGCTATTGCATTCATCTTCCACGATTATTTATGCATGATGATAAATGACAACGAATTTCCATAACATTTCGACACCCTATACCAATGTCGAGCATCTTATTATAGCACATCGAGACTGTAACATTTCAAAATATGCTCAACAATAGACGTAGACAAATTATTATTGCTCTTTAGGAAAGAGAAAGATATAGTATGAACATAGGCTAAAATTAGGTTCATTTTATAAGGAAAAAAGTAGAGTCGTTGGAGTAATTAAATTTCATAAAACTATGTTATCATTTTATTTTATTTTTCTATTTTGTAATTGTTATTATAAGGTTTAAGAATTCAAAGTTATTTTTGCATGATCGAAAGGATTTGGTGCATGGAAAAGGGGAAAAAAAAAGGTTTTAATTATGTTATTAAGTTTAGTTTGATAAATGACACATGAATTCAAAGGAAAGGAATGGAGGTGGAAGGAAAGTCCCTTTAATTACAAATATTTAACTTTCCTTTCTTTTAATCCCAAAATTAGAGGAAATCCGACTGGAATGACAATATTCATATATAAAAATCAAGTTTCCTTTCATTTTCCTTCATTTGCTTTCATTGAGCGAACATTGGAAAATAAAAGCTCCTTCCTTTCGCTTCTCTTTCTTTCTTTTCCCCTCCCTTTCCTTTACAAATATTTAATCAACAAATATGGATTTCAACACATCACTTCTTTTCAACCATTGCCTTTTGACAATCACAAATTAATGGGTGAGGCAAGCCTCACCCAACCATTGGTGAGACGTGCAGCAGTAGTTGAACTTGAATATCGAAAGGTGTCCTAGCTTGATTTCATTTCTGCCATTGTCGTTCTGATTTTTAGTCGCCTTCACAATCTCCTTCGGCTACTAGTTTTGCCTTGCATCTAACTATTTCATTTCTCATTACGCCTTCACAACCATTTTTCTCATTTACGATAACATCATTTCTATTCCAATGTATCTTGGTAAAAACGTAATTCTTTTAAATTTCATTGTTATCGATGTCTTTGTCATCTTGTTCTTTACCTGTCAGGTTTTATTCTCTCGTTCATTCTCTTTTGGATTAACATCATTTTCTCTATCTTCATCCATATTTGGTCTTTCTTGGCCATCTGATGGAGGAACATCATCAGTCTCTTTTTTTTATTCCATCCAATATTTACAATTTTCTTGGCTTAGAATCTTTTGAACCAAGTGGTCCCATGCTTTCGGCGTGCTTAGCTTGAGATTCATTTTCAATGGCCTTATTAACATTCGAAATTTCAATACGTACAGGGGCATTTTTTGCTTGTATACGTGATTTTGTCACCTTCTTTGTGTCTATAAATGCATCAGGCAAATGATTTGCAACAGTATGCAAATGAACAATTTTCTTTATTACTTCTTGTTGACACACATTAGTTCTTGGGTCTAACATTAACAATTGTGTTGCATTCCAGATGAGTTCTATTTCTATCTTGCATGGGTCCACTTTCTCTTCCCCTAAGGGTGGAATACTATCTCATTAAAATGATAGTCGAAATATCTAGCTGTAAATAAATCACCTATCAGTGGTTCAAGATATCTACTTATAGAGGGGGATTAAACCATAAATTCGCAGCCTTCTTTGTGGACCCTTTTTGTTCGTTGGGGTGGAGCAATAGGAACATACATAGCATAGCCAAATATTTTTAAATGTGAGATACATGGTTCTCGACCAAAAACTAAATGTAGTGGAGAGAATTTATGATAAGTTGTAGGTCTCAATCTTATTAGTGTTGCTACATGTATAATAGCATGTCCCCAATCAAATGATGACAATTTTGACCTCATTAATAATGGTCTTGCAATCACTTATAGTATTTTAATTAGTGATTTAGCTAGACCATTTTATGTATGAACATAGGCTACCAGACGTTCAACAACAATTTCAATTGACATACAATAATCATTGAATGTTTAGCCAAATGTAAATTCCCTAGCATTGTCGAGTCTTATTTTCTTTATTGTATGGTTGGGAATTAGGCTCTTAATTTGATAATTTGGGCAAGTAATTTTGTAAAGGCAACATTTTACTTGAAAGTAGACTAACATGTGACCATTGTGAAAAAGCATATTTAATACCATGAAATATCGAAACGGTTTGCATGTCGGATTGGCCAATATATATATCCCTGAATTCTTTCTAAGAATTTTGAGATTTAGTAGCAATTTTGTTCATAGATGGTCTTATTAATAATTTTCCAAGTGAACATGCATAAAATGTTAATTCATTTGATCGAGGAATTCTGACATTTCTTATTGAATATCCTACCGTATTTGCTATAATTCTTTGCATCATCCCAGTTTCTAGATGTCCCAAACGGTCATGCCATAAATAATTAATCAAATGTTTGTCATCTAACTTCTGGTTAGATATCAAATTGATTTCTACGGGTCGTGTATTTATACAATATAACCCCGAAGAATATTATGCTGGCAATTTCTCATAAATATGTTTCTTGCCATACTTTTCTACCGTGAGGCATAAATACTCTTTTTGATCTGTTATCATTGTTTCTAAATGATAGCCATGTTAACGTACAACTTTAAAACTTATGAGATTTCTTCGAGAGTGACTCGAATATAAGCATCGTTAATTATTAATTTTATTCCATTTGGAAGCATTATACAAGCCTTCCAGATCCTTCAATTAGTTTAGCTGACCCGAAAATGGTTTTAGCTTGAAACAATTTTGGTTGTGAAAATTTTTTCTATCCTTTAAGATAGTATTTGTTGTTCCACTTATTAAAAGGAGTTGATATTCAAAACCAACTTCAGGCATATCCATATCTTTATAAAATAAATATGAGATTAGTTTAAAATAATAACAGACAAACATTATTGATGATAGAAATTAAAAGTACATGACTAGAAATTTAAAATACAGAAAAGAAAATACATTAAAAAAAGCATAATATATATCACATTAGGAGATGAAAATTCTTAAACATTGTTATTTTCTCCAAATATGAAATCATTGCATTGCCAAGTTCAATGATATCCATGAAAAAATCAAACGCATCTAAGGCTTGGTCCAAGAGCATTTTCTTCATTAACATAAGTTGCTTATGTGTTTTCCCTTTGCCTTTTACAGAAGCTTGGTAAAGATCTACCAAATGTTTGGTCGTATGACAACTATGTCCCCTACGCCATGTCATACCACATCTATAACATGTGTCTTTTCCTTTTGAAAGAGTTTGTTTGTGGCTTCCGAATGACTGTCCTTTCTGTTTTTCAGAATTATATTTTTGAAATTACTGTTTCTTGAAAAATTATTTCTACCACGTCCACAGCCTCTTCAGCGACCATTACATTTTCCAAGTTCACCTCTATGCATTTGCCTCGGGTGGATAAAAGTTTTTTGTTGCATTGGCCTCATGAATGCCTAAAGACCCAGTTAGTTTAAGATTATGATTTTTCATTGGAAGATCATTATTTTCTTTATTAACAAGAAATACACTCATTTATTCATTAAACTTTTTAAATCCCCTTTCAGGACATTTCTCTTGCAATAGTATGTTACTTGCAGGAAAGGTAGGAAGTGTTTTTTCTATCATCTATTCATTGGTGAATGGATGAATAGATAATCACAATATCTCTATATATATACTATCTCATGTATGGCTGAATTACAATCAATTATAGATTTGAAATCTTCAAACTGTAGATTTGTCTAGTCAAATAATGCCTTAGGAAGGAGCACCCTTTTGTGGTGTCCAAATATTTCATTAAGGTAATTTCATAGCTTTTTTGGATCTTCAACCATTATGTACTCAGTTTTCAAGCCTTCATGTAAAAGATGACATAGTAACACTAAGGCCTTTGCCTTTTCTTGCTCAGTGACGAGCTTGACAACCGTCATTGTAGAAGTGGTAGTAGTCATGTAGACACCAAATTTTGATCCTACTATTGTTATTATTTGTTATTATTATTAATAATATTATTTATATTTTTATTATTATAATGGTTATTTTTATTATAATTATTATTATCATTATACTATTAAAAGAAATTGTTATTTAAATACGTGTGATAATAATACAATTATATGATAAAGCGTTTTTATAAAATTAATGACAGATTTATTAGCAATTTAAGGCAAAAAAAACACGAGTAATAATAATAATTTTTATTAGTAATTTCCGAAATACAAGTTTCAATTTGTAATTCTAAACTACTAAATTACAAAATATCAAAGTACAGCTAACGCCACACGCATTTTTACCCTGCTCCACCGAAGTAATTTCGGGCTTCACTTATTAATTAATAAGTAAATTAATACAGCCATCAGGAGGACCACTAACCCCACAATGCACATGAAGTACACCCTTATCCTCATGTCTTCTTCGAAGGTAAAGATAGGTTGATCTTCTTGATTATTTTGGAACATGGTGGCTGAATTAATGGTGATATTTCTTGGTTTTTTTGGGTATGGAGGAAGATAGAAGAAGATAAGAAATAAGTGGTGAGTAGAGTTTTTGGATAAGGGCAATTTTCTTTTATAGTAAAAAAATGTACATTATACTGCATTATTATACATATACGTATGACAATCATAGTATAAATGTACGACATTTTGTCACACCAGGGGAATATGTCATTTTCTAATTATTATGGAGCCGTATGATAAAATAAGCATCGTTTGACCCTTTGACATACGATAATTTTATTGGTTTTTTTTAGTGTCGAAGTAATTCTTTCTTTATCTAATAATTTTTTACAACCCGTGCACAATAGTCAGATTTGGTCAGTTTACCTATAAAGTCAGCTATTCCAAAGACTAATGCTCAACAAAAAAAAGTAGGAAACTGACAAAAATTCCTTTTCCCGCGATAAAGATTGTCACCCCAAAAAAGTACTACATGTCATAGTAAAATTAAAAGAACCTCCTTTGATGTGCAATTTTTACCACTACGAGCTCGTAAACTAAAATTATACTACCTTTTTGTTATCCCGCGATTAATATGCGCGGGATCCAATAAATATCAAATCGGACCAATTATATCAATAATTATCTAACGATAAATGAAACGTGGTAATAAAATAGACAATGAGTATCCATCATGTAGTCCAAAGAATAAGAAATATCTTTGTCAGAATAAGTTACGCAGTTTGTAAGTATAAGGGGGGAAGTGATCAGCCGGTTTTTATGGACAAGCCGAGATCATCTCACTTAGAAGCTGCTTTTCGGATTCTGCAATCTATTAAAACCTCGCCCGGAAGAGGTTGATTTTTGCCTATTCTTCACCTGTCTTCTTACTCTTATATTGATTATTTTGTACCATTTTATCAAATTTTTTATATATAATCATAAATAGTGAAATGATGCAACCATGATAAATATATATTTGTGTCTTAATAGAGTTAAACAAGATAAAAGTTTACACTTTTTAAGATTGTCTAATTAAAGTATAGTTCTTGAATGCCTGAGATAAGATTTTACCCTTGACCACGTCAAAATTATGTTGTATGACTTTATATATTATATTATATTACTTTATATATCTCACCATTGTTATGGTGTGATATAAAGTAATATTTTGTCAAATGATAATATTTTGTCTAGCCGTACTTAATAATGCTATACTTTTATTCCTATAAGTAAATTTCAAATGTTGTTTATTTAAAGTGTTGTTTGAGTACCTTGGTGAGTATAGTAAGTTAAGGGACTCTAGTAATTACGCAAGTAGTTTAAGTACTCCGTCATATGTGTATCAGATGAGTATTTTTGAGTTTTGACCTGAACAACGTTATATATTTTCCTTTTTGTAATGTCATGGTATTTTAAAAAATTTCTATTATATGATAATTAGAGTCCAATTTTGTTACGCTTTTCTTTATTTTATCAGTTTAAGTTTTTTAAAACAGATTAACAAGTTTGTTACATGTAAAACAAATGAATTTAATAAAAAAGATTCTCATTGTTACCAAAATCTAGATATTTACACTCTAAATCCTTTAATTATTTTCATATTATTTCATATCCTTTATTTATTTATAATTTGCAAATTAACCCTTTTACTTTCCTATAAATACCCCCCTTAATTTTCATAGAAATACACAAAAAATCCTAAAAATTAAACTTCTCTATAGAAATCCTCTCTAAAAATATTCTCCTGTAATCTCTTGCTTTAGTTAAAATCTTTCTAATTTAGCTTTATTTTAAGTTATTAGCTTATAAAAAAGCATCATCTAGTTAAACTACTATTTCTATTTTTAATTCAGTATTGTTATTATCTCTTATTTCTATAACAAAAAAAAAAAAGCCACAAAAAATATTTTTCTTCAAGTTCAAGTATTATTGTTGTTTCTTATCCTTATTTTAGAAAGAAAAAAAAAATAAATAAAATTAGTTTAATTGCTTAAGTATTCCAGGGCCTTATATTAAACATACCAAAAAAATATTAGTTTATTCCTTCTACATTGGTAAATGTTTCGGGGTTTTTGGAGTCCCTCGGGAGAGTTACAATCCCTAGTATGCGCAGCCGACGTCTGTACCTGCAAAACAACGAAGACTCTGGTTGGTGGGAGCTCCGCCTCCGACGATCAATTCAGTATACGTCCGGAGTAGTAAATTGTACGGAAATGGTAAATACTTCTCTCGGGTTTAGGGAGAATTCCGCAATGAATATTGCTCGGTTTTTTGTGTATAGTGTTTATGGGTGAATTTATGAATACCCAATAAATGAGGATTGGTCCACTATTTATAGTGGGGGAACCTGTCCCTCATTTAGGGTTCCATGGACACGTGTCACTAGGGGATTGGAGCCCTGTAAACCTCTGAGAGGCTGCCCCGTGTCAAAGGGCCATTGGGCCACGTGTCTAGGGTAGTTTTTTACCCTAAACATTTGCCCCTCACAGGCGTGACGTGGCTTAGCCGCGTGTCACCTGTGACAGGTGTCATGCTTTGGGGAAGTGACGGTTGGTCTACTTTCCGCCTCTCTTTCTCTCTCTTTTTTTTTTTTTTTTTTTTTTTTTGAATTTGAACTTGAATGTTTGAGGCAGAAGGTGGCGGTTCGCCTTCTGGGTTTCTCTATAAATAGAGGCAACCCTCTCTCTCCTCCTCACTTTTACAAACTTGCAAAAATTTCTAGAGAGCTCTGATACCGGCTGCCTTTGCATTCAACCAGCTACATTGATTCAGACACGTCCGGATACCAGTTGAGTACCCCTTTGATCATCACTAAGGTACTGGCTGACATAGTTATTTTCTTCTTTTTGATTTCAAGTAGAGCCACAGCCGGTCTTACACCGTCTGAGACACCTTTAAGCAATTTTCTTTCACAAATTTCATTCAATAGGACCTCAGCCGGTAATATACCGCCTGAGGTATCTTTAAATAAATTTCAAAAATTGCATTCCATAGACCCTTAACCGGAAATATACCGGCTGGGGCATCTTCAAACAATTTTTTGATTTGCATTCATTAGACCCTCAACCGGCCTTGTGCCGTCTGGGGTACTTTAATTTTCTTCAAAACTGCATCTTATGGACTCTCAGCCGGTCTTTCACCGCCTGGGGTATCTTTGATCAGACTTCGCAATCTGCTTTCCATAAACCCACAGCCGGTATTTATACCGTCTGTGACATCTTCAAGTAGTTTCTTTATTTGTATTCATCAAACCCTCGGTCGGTCTTGTGCCGTCTGGGGTACTTCTGAGCAAGCTTCCAAAAATGCATCCCATAGATACCGTCTGGGGTATCTTTGAACAATTTTCAAATAGGCTCTATAAATACCGTCTGGGGTATCTTTGAGCAGTCTTCATAAACTGCCTTCTATAGATACCGCCTGGGGTATCTTTGGGCAAATTCTTTTCAAAATGCCTAACCATCTGCCTTATAACTTCCTAAACAACCACAGCCGGACACATCCGTCTGTGGTCTCTTTGAGTGGTTCTCTTCAAAAAAACGCCTGACTGTTTGTTTTGTATTTCAGCTTTCACAACATACACAACCGTACGCTACCGCTTGTGGGATCTTCAAGCCACACTTTGGGATAACGGTTGCCTTCTACAAACTTCTTTACTACTTCAAGGTACCGTCTCTACCCTTCGCAACTCTTTGAGTTTTTCCCGGTTGTGTAGTTTGTATAGAATAAATTGGCTCTCCCATAACACACACAGCACAGCTTAAGACAGAGGTCAGCCGGTCACTTGGGACGGCTGAGTCTAGGACTAGGGATGCCATCTGGGGGTGTTTGGACCACCCTAACTCTACTTCGAATCCGACCGTCTCTGTTCATGTGCAGGACAGAATGGCTCAGACCAGATAGATGACAATTGACCTTGACACCCAGTCCGATGATGTAGCCGTGGATCCAGATGCCTCTGTTAATAATGACCAAGCTGAAGAACTGGCTTGGGATATACCAAGTGAGGCACCAAGTGAGGTACCGGGTGTTCCGAGTACACCTAGTGACGATATCCTTGATGAATTCCACTCAAATGGCGAAGAGTCCGGTGAAGAGTCCAGCTCTAATGAGTCTTCATCCGAATCAGCCGACCCCGTTGAGGAGGATGCCTATAAGTGGTCGGATGTTAACAACCCTACTGAAGCAACTATGACCGCCAGGGATGTGGTCACCTTGAATGCCAATTTTCCTGCGTTCTTGCAAAAGAAACCGGTTGGGGTAGGCTGGGAGGTTAGGGTCCCGCTTGGAGATGCCACGGTTGTCTGGGAAGATGATTTGGAACATGCCGACAACTACTTCGGCTGCTATGAGGCGGCATTCAAAGCCGGCCTCCAGTTCCCCCTCCATAGTTGTATAAAAGCCATTCTAAGGGGGTACAACTTAGGTGTCTTGCAGCTGACCCCCAACTCTTGGGTCAACATACTAGGATACATAGCCGCCTGTGAGATGCAGGAAATAAAGCCTAGCTAGGAGGCATTTGCACACATGCACCACCTCAGCCGGGCACCAGGTGGTTGGAATGCGTGGTATACTTTAACCACGCACCCGGAATATATGATGACCTTGGACAAGCCGTCCAAGTGGAGTAGTTGGAAGAGTAAGTTCTACGTAGTTTCTTCACCGACTCCCCAATTAAATCGCCGGCTGCGTACCTACAATAAGAAATCGACTCTTCTTGGGAAGAAGTGCGCTCTTCCAAAGGTGCCGGAGGAGGCTTGGGACCAAATAATGGAGACGAGTCTGTTTAAGAAGACGACCCTCTCTCTAGATGATGGGAGTGTTATTGTAGTCCCCAAGTTCTGGGTACCTCTCGCGGATTGGTTCAAAGATGAGGCGTTCCTATCCGTCTGTCATCTTAGTATTATGTTTAAAAGAAGTAGGTTATCTTTTCATCCAGTATATTTTGCTGTCTGCTTGCCTTATCCAGTTATTTACTTGCTCTTTTTTTTCTTTTGTAGAAGAAGCTTTGGAGATGTTGCCGGCTGAGAAGACACCGGCTACCTCAGCTGCTGCCATTAGGAAGGAGCAGATTGAGAAAAAGAAGTCGCAGCTGGCGGCTTAGGACGGCGGGGTAAGCTGCATTCTCTTTTTCCTATTGCCGGTTGTACTACTTTGTTATAAGTTAGTGACTAACCGGTTGACTTTCCTTTTTTCAGGCTGGGAGCCAAAATGTTCCACACTCCTTGTCCAAAATGCTGAAGAGGACGGCTGGGGAGATACCCTAGCCAGCTGCTAAGGCACCAAGGGTGCCGGTTCGTACCCCTCCCCCATCTTATGACAGGCCGTCTGGAGGGGACAGGCCAACCTCTGGAGGCAAAAGCCTAAGAGGTCTCATCCCGGCTGTTCCGGGGTTTTTTGCGTCCCTTGGGAGAGTTACAACTTCGAGACTGGAACCACGCGCCTGTACCTGCAAGATAACGGAGACTCCTTGGGTAGGGAGCTCCGCCTCCAACGATCAAGTTAGTAGATGAAGGAGTTGTAAAGCAGAATGTAAATAGGTGCCGGATGCTAGGACGGGTCTAGCAGGCGGTACCGAGTGGTGTGTGATTGTCTTTGGGATTTGTGTAATCCGAGTGTTTCTTGTGAACAATCCCTGTCATAAATGAGCACTTATGACCGTATTTATAGCCTTGAGACGCGTGCCAGGCTCTAGGGTTTTGGCCAACCCTAGGACTGACTAGGCTTTCTTGGGATTTGGGCCCAATCTATTACCTGTTTAGGCAAGGCTGAGAGGGCCACATGGCATGACATTGGAGGTCCATGGTGGACCAATGGAAGCGTGCCACGTGGCAGGTCCTGATAAGCCCAACAGGGTGACACTTGTCAGGCCCTGATTGGTCCACATGGCGAGGGGTGATTAAGGGAGAATCCCCCTAATCATTTGCCCCTCACAGGTGGCACATGACCTGGCACGTGTGACCTGTGAAAAGCGTCGTCCAATGAGGAGGCGACAGGTGTCGACGGATAGCTTGGCCGAGAATTTTCCCGCCTAAGTTTTTGAATTTGAATGCTCTTCTGCTCATTCTCTCCCTATAAATAGGGTTGGTCAACAAGTCTTTTGTTCACATTTGTTCACTTTATTTTCAGAAAGAGATCTCTCGGACCCCTGAACTTGAGCTCTGACCCTTCGCCACTACTGACTTGCCAGGACGACTGCTGTACGGGGCGCCTACTTTAGTCAAGCTGTTTCAGAACTTAAGTTTCAGGTAACCGTCTTCTCTTTAACTTTTTGCTTTCGCGCCCCTTTCTTTTTCGAAAATGATACATCAAAAGCATCCGGCACGACCTAGGTTAGCAATCAGCTGGTCACCGGGGACGGCTGAGTCTAGGACTAGGGGTGCCGACTGCCCTGCGGTACTTCAAACTTTGCGCAAGTCCCGGAATCCAACTGTCTTTGTATCTATGCAGGACAGTATGGCGAGAACAAAAAAGACCAAGAGAATAGAAAACTCTGATGGCTCCTCTTTTCGGGTTCCGATTAGTGAAATATCGGACCTGCCGCCTGATACCGCGGGGACCCAAGGCAGCCCTTTAGCCGAAAGCTCTGAGAAGGGACCTAAGGTAGTTCCTTCTCATTTCACTGTTGACCTGGCCAGTCAACAGACGACCCCTGAAGAAGAGGAGGGGTCGGACTCTTCTGACGGCGAGTTTGGCTCTGGCTCATCGAGCCGTCCTTTTATAAGCTCGGAAGAAGGACAAAATCATGAGGAGAGAGATCCTCATGCGGCTGAAGAGAGGGAAGGTCAATCAGAACCATCCACCTCTCATAGGGAGTTGAACACTCCTTATTACCGCCATGTACCCAAGGGCTGAATCAAGGCCATGCGAGAGCGCATCGACACCTTTCTTTCGGACCATACAATGGGTTCGAACTATCGAGTATTCGCGCCGGATGGCGAGGACACATTCGTCTGGCCAGAGGGCGCCAGTTACGGGGACGCCTATTTTGGCTGTTACGAGGCGGCCATCAAGGCTGGATTGCGGTTCCCATTGCATCCGACCGTCTAACAAATCTTCGATGGGTACGAGGTGGGGCTTTGGCAGTTGGCCCCCAACTCTTGGTTCAACATTCTTGGCTATGTAGCCGGATGTGAGATGCACGGGGTGGAGCCAAATTTCGAGGCGTTCACCCATATGAACTACCTCAGCCGAACCCCAAAAGCAAGCTGTACCGGATGGTACCAAATAAAAAGTCATAAGGGCTATCTTATGACCATAGGCAAAGAGAATAAATGGAAGGATTGGAGAAACACCTTCCTTATCATTTCAAGCCCCGACCGCCTATTGAACAAACGTTACAATAGGTGGAACAAGGATCCGATTCTTCTAGCAGGCGGTCGCAGTATGCCGCTTGTTCCCCTCAAGGCCAGGGAAGAGATCCTGGACCGAGGGCTGTTCAAGGTAGAGATTAGGGCAAACTCTACCACTGGGTACGAGAGCAGGTACCCTTAAAATGCGTCCCAGAGTTTCAATGGCTCTATGACAAGTTTTTCCTGGCTGCCTATGGCCTTAGCAGTCGGTCCTCCAGAGGTAGCCGACCATTTGAAAATATGTACCCTTAACTTGATTTGTTTGAATGTTTTCTAACTTTTGTGGTTCTCACTTGTAGGCGAGGCTATGGACCAGATTACTGCTTCAAAGAAGGCGGCTGCCATGTTGCGAGCCTCCATAATGCACCAGCAGCACACCACTACTGGCTCTCCTGCTAAGGGAATGCCCACAGTGAGTGTCGATCCTTAAAACTTATCATTGAAAGGCTGCTTGGTGAATGCTGACTACTCGTTTCTTTTGCAGGCGGGCACTTCCAAAACGTCATCCTCCCACCAGCCGGACTCGAAAGTTTGGAAGCTAACTGGTGAGAGTACGCCTGGATCTACCAGGAAGCAATAAGCTAACAAACAGCCGGCCACCCCACAGAGTGTGGGGAACCAACCGCCTGCTGTGACACAGCCGCCGAGAGGTATAGCCTGCTCTGCTAGACTTGCTTATTTTCTTTCACTTTCTTCATATTTCTGATGTTTCTCTTTTTTGATACAGGCGGCCCTTGAGAGCTAGACTTGGTCTAAATGGCCAAGTCTATGATTAAGGCCCGTCCCTCAAGAGGAGAGGGACGCGGTCAAGGGAGTCGACACCCTTGACCTAGATGGCATCATGGGTCTCCTCTCTGAGGTAGACTTGGAATGTTTTTAAACTTTATTACTTGTCATACCGCTTGCCTTTCTCAGACCTGATGCCTGTTCTCTCTGTTTTCAGACCATGTTGAGAGTAAACGGCCTTCGTATGCCGATCCACGCAAAAAACAAAGAGGTAAGGGCTGCTAAGGCTATGGCCGCTTCTGACGCTGATAAGGCAATACTTCAAATTGCCCAAAATAAATTTTTGACAACTGACATTCTTTATTATCAGGCGCAGGCTACTGCCAACATTTGCGTTGAGTTGGAGGCGGCCAAAAAGAAGAACAACGAACTGGAGGCGACGGTCAAGGGCCTAAAGGATGAGCTGAAGCCGCTTAAACAGAAGATGACTCAGTTCGAGACCTTGGAGAAATCCTTGGCTTCGACCAAAGAGCGCCTAGTCCAGCAAGAGAAGAGCCTTACTAACGAGCTCTCGGCCAAGGCCGAAAAAGAGAAACTGGAGCTGGCCTGGGCCATGATGGACGACTCTGCTCAAATCATGAGGATGACCTGGATGGCTCTCTTTCCAAAAGCTCACTACGCCGCCTGGGAGAAGAAATTCGCTGCTTGTACTAAAAAGTACAACCAACAGATCATGCA
Source organism: Chenopodium quinoa (assembly GCF_001683475.1). Classification (NCBI taxonomy): domain Eukaryota; kingdom Viridiplantae; phylum Streptophyta; class Magnoliopsida; order Caryophyllales; family Amaranthaceae; genus Chenopodium; species Chenopodium quinoa. Next base: position 3,101,449 of record NW_018743252.1, on the reverse strand, counting down.
GCAGGCGGCTGAGGAGGACCAGGCAGCCGAATCCAACTAAGAAGAAGAGGAAGCGGAGGTGGCCTTACAGTCGATTGGGGAGGAGACATCTAAGGAAGCTGCCCCTAATGCCGAGACTAGTAAGAAGGATGCCCCTCAGAACCAGGCGTCCCTTACTGATCAGGCGGTAGTCAATACCGAGACTCTACCCCAAACTTAAAGCTTTTTATATTCATTCTTGATCCGGCCTACGTGCCGTGTATTTGTGTATCTTTACCCGGCCAGGGGGCTAGGGCTTCTGAATATTTGCCAGCTTGTCTGGTTTTAACTTAACTTTGCTAGCTTGTCTGGCTTTAATTTGACATGAATTGGCGATTGTTGAGTCGTCTTTTGCTGTTACATATGCTGTTTTTTGATTTTTTGTTTTTGTTGAATTTGCCAAACATTTTGCACTTCGCAACTTCATAACTGCTTGTATGGCACATCTATGTTAAACTTTCCAGCTAAAATTTTGAACCTTGATGCCGACTGCCCTTGCCCCTGGACGACTAGGTTACTTCTTGTAAAGAGAGTAATTAGTCGGCCATAGATAGTCGGACCCTAGTAGAAAACATAACCAGCCTTGATTGGAATGCACTTAGTCATAGTGGTAAGGTACCGACTGAATTAACCAACTTAATGCATTTCAAGACACAGGGGTCGCCTAGTTCTTAGAGAACAGTCGGCTAGTCACTGTTTTGTAGATTGTCATAAGTCCCTTGGTATGTTTACGAGAAACATAGTAGGGTGTTTGTTGTTTGGACGACTGTCAATTCAGATGTGTGTATCAGTCATTATCACATCCAGTCGGACACCGAGAGGTCTCTCTAGATTGCTCAGATTCATTTAGTTTCTTAGTGGGAATGTTTGTTTGAGTGCCTTTTTGCCAAAGACCAGGCGGACTGCTCAAACTTTTTAGGATTCCGGACCAAGTATGGGAGAACAACTATGGTTTAACTATGGCGTTAACCAATTGTGGCTGCTCCTAATCCTGAGTAGTAGAGGTATCAGTCGTCAACGGCCGACTAATCCCCTTGATTCGCCAATTTTTGTTGACTATTAACTCAGAAGGCGCCTCCTGTATTTATCCCAAGTAATACAGGCGGCCATCCGACGCAGATGTCAACTGCTGATACTTATGAAAGTGTCGAGTTATCCTTGTCTCAAAATGGATACGTTGTCCTTGTGGACAGCCGTATAGGGACCGTGTAAGTAGTTTATAGAGCATTATTCCACCCAAATGGGAGCTGCTCTTTGCGACGAATCCATCTAAATGGCATGTCGTCAGACGCCAGCTATTTTATTGGGACAGGTTGTATTAATTTAAAAATTAAGCGTAATCAAGCGGCTTGGTGCCTGGGTTGATTAGCCGTATGGTGGGCAAACAGGCGTGCCCTTTAGTATGTATGTGCTGGAGGGTATCTGCCTGTCTTGAGACAGACGAAGTGTACTCCTTTTTGAAACATATAAAAAGAGGATAAACTTGGAACTTTCATTGATAAACTCTAATTGATTACATCAAAAGTAATATTTTTTCAGATTGTCTACATTCCAAGTCCTAGGTAGGGGTCGGCCCTCTGGAGATTCCAGATGGTAAGTGCCGTTCCTGACCTCCTCATAGATTCGGTAGGGTCCTTCCCAGTTAGGAGTTAGCTTTCCCAACTCATTGGCCCTGCCGACTGATTCCATCTTCCTTAGTACAAAGTCCCCTACTTTGAGTGGGCGCTTGTGTACTCTTCTATTGTAGATTCGAGTCATCCTCAGGTGGTATATTTCATGGCGTAGGGAAGCATTGCCCCTACGTTCTGGAAGGGAATCCAATGCTATGCGCATTGCTTCCCAGTTTGCATCTTCATCATACAGCATAACTCGGAGAGTCTGCTCATAGTGCTCAGTGGGTAGGACAGCTTCTACCCCATAGGTTAGGAGGAAAGGTGTTTCTCCAGTCGCTCCTTTTTCAGTCGTCCTTATGGCCCAGAGAACATGTGGTAGTTCGTTTGCCCATAGGCCGCCTGCTTTCTCAATCTTCTTCTTTATACCGTCTGAGATGATTTTGTTAAATGCTTCGACCTGGCCGTTTGCTTGCGGCTGTCCGAATGATGCAAAGCAGTAAGCAATGCCTTGATATCTCAACCAAGTTTTGAGAACGGGCGTCTCAAACTAGGGACCGTTGTCAAAAACCATAGACATAGGCACCCCAAAACGAGTGATCACATTCCTCCAAATGAAGGAGATGACATCCTTGGTCTTGATGCCCCTGACTGCTTCGGCCTCCACCCATTTGGTGAAGTAGTCGACTGCTACCAGGATGTATCTCCTGCCGCCTGATGCAGGCGTATAGGGTCCTAGAATATCCATGCCCCACTTAGCAAATGGTATTGGACTGTGGATAGCCATTAGATCTGTAGCTGGACGATGAATCAATCTGCCAAACCTCTGGCATTTGTCGCACTTTTTAACCAGATCCATGGCGTCTGCCTCCAGAGTCGGCCAGAAGTACCCTTGCCGCCTCACTCTTTGAGCAAGCGACCTACCGCCTATGTGAGAGGCAGAATATCCAGAGTGTAGGTCTTCTAGGATCTCTCGCCCTTTTTCTAGGGTAACACATTTCAAGAAGGGTTTAAGGTACCCTCTCTTGTAGAGTTCTCCCTTTATCATTTCAAAATTGGACGCTCGCTTCTTTAGTGAGGTCGCCTGATGGTGATCATTCGGCAAGGTGCCGTCTGTCAGGTATGTCCTGATTGGGTCCATCCATGTTGAGCTTCTATCAAGGACTGCAACGTTGTTTTCCTCAATACTCCGCTTTTCCATTTCTTTCCAAAATACAGTTCTAGGAGTGTCGCATGAGGCCGAGGATGCCAGTTTGGACAAGGCGTTCGCCTGGTTATTCTCGGACATTAGGATATGAGTTAACTGGAAATCTTCAAGCGAGCTTGCCGCCTGTTTCACGACTTCTAGGTACTTGACCATAGCCGGATGAGTGGCTTCATAATCCCCATTGTACTGGCTGACTATGAGTTATGAATCAGAACAGGCGGCTATCTTTCTTGCCCCGGCTGCTTTGCACATGCGGATACCAGCCAAAAGGGCTTCATACTCAGCTTCATTGTTTGAGGTCTGAAACTCAAAACGAAGAGCATATTCATACCTATCGCCCTCTGGCGACTGACATACAATACCTGCCCCACAACCATTTGCTGTGGAACTCCCATCAACATAGACTTTCCAGAGTTGGTCAATTTTTTCACATTCGGGTGGCCGGGTCATCTCAACTATGAAATCTGCAAAGGCTTGCCCCTTCACAGCTTTTCTGGGCTCGAACGTGACCTCAAGACTTTGGATCTCAATTGCCCACTTTATCATCCGCCCTGACGACTCCATGGTCGTCAGGGGCCGCTTGATTGGCTGGTCTGTGTAGACGATCACCGGATGTACAAGGAAATAAGGCTTTAATTTTTTCATTGCCATGTACAGGGCGAGTCCAAACTTCTCCACCAGTGGGTATCTCAACTCTGCATTCTTTAAAACATGACTGACAAAATAGACTAGGAGTTGGCAGCCGTCTCTTTCAGCTAAGAGGACGGCACTCAAAACATGATCTGATACTGCGAGATACATGTAAAGCACTTCTTTTAGAAAAGGACTGACGAGTCTCGGCAGGGAATGCAGATGTTCTTTCAGATTTTGGAGGGCCGACTCAGCATCCGGTCCCCATTCAAACTTTACTTTCCTTCTGATTTCCTAAAAAAAGTAGAGGCACTTGTCGCCTGCCCGACTGAGAAACCTTCCAAGGGCTGCCAGGCAGCCTGTTAGCTTTTGTACCTCTCGGACGGTGCGAGGCGACTGCATGTTGATGACCACCTGCACCTTGTCAGGATTTGCCTCTATTCCCCTTTGATTTATGAGGAACCCGAGAAACTTCCCAGACTCAACTCCGAAGACACACTTTTTTGGATAAAGCATGACTCGGTGCCGCCTAAGTGTGGCGAATGTTTCTCGGAGGTCTGTCAGATGGTCCGTTTGAAGTTTTGACTTTACAATCATATCATCAACATACGCCTCAACATTTCTTCCAATTTGTTTAAAAAACACAGTGTTGATCATTCTTTGGAAGGTTGCTGGGGCGTTCTTCAGACCAAATGGCATGACCGTGTAACAATAGAGCCCCTGTTCTGTGACAAAGGCAGTTTTCTCTTGATCTTTTTTCCATAGAGGGATCTGGTGAAAGCCTGAATAGGCGTCCATGAAACTCAACAAGGCATGGCCGGCTGTTGAGTCGACCAAGCTGTCGATTTTTTGCAAAGGTTAGCTGTCTTTCGGACATGCCTTGTTTAAATCAGTGTAGTCCTCACACATGCACAAGGAACCATTCGGCTTCCTTGACTAGCACAACATTTGCAACCCATTCTGGGTAGAAAAACTGCCGAATGTATCCAGCATCAAGTAACTTCTTTACCTCGGCGGCAGCTGCCTGATTTCTTTCTTCACCATGATGCCTTTTCTTCTGTCGTACCGGTTTCTTTTTTGGGTCGACAGCTAGCTTGTGTACCGCCAAGTCTGGACTAATACCTTGCATCTCATGCACCTCAAATGCAAAAATATCTTGGAACTCTTTCAGCAGCTGGCGAAGGTCATTGCCAAGTTCAGTCAGAGCAGTCGTCCCCACCTTGACAGTTCGGTCTGGACGACTGTCATCGAGGGCGACATCTACGTGCTCCCCAGCGGGCTGAGGGCGGAATTCATTCGGCCGCTCCTAGCCAGTGATTGCTATTGCTTATGTTTTTTCTGGACCTCCGTCTCGGAGGCTTTTCTCTTCCTGCCGCCTGCCTCTTGAGTAGACACTTCTTCTATGGCTTTGCCAATTTGGCCGTCTAAAGTTACCGTTATTTTGATGTCAGTGAGGTAACATTCTCTGGCAATTCTCTGGTCCCCCTTTATGGAGCCGACTGTTTTGTCGTCCTTCTCAAACTTGAGCAACATAAGGGATGGAATGAGAACTGCTTTGGAGTCATTAAGGGTGGGGCGCCCAAGGATCATGTTGTAGGCAGTAAGTTCTTCCACTACCAGAAAACGAATGACCGTGTGGCGGCCTTCACCTCTCTCACCCAGATGGACGGGCAAGTCAACCTGACCAATAGGATGGACGACTCCCCCTCCAAATCTTACTAGAGGATGGGAGATAGGTTGTATACTCTCAGGCCTGTACTTGAGCTTGGTCAAGAACTTATGGCTAATGAGGTCCGACGAACTCCCTGTATCAATAAGTATCCTGCCGACTCTTTGGTTGGCCACTTTACACTCGATGACAATTGGGTCGTCATACGGCCATCGGACACCATCAGAATCTTTCTTAGAAATAATAACCTCAGGAAACGAGGTACCAGAGGTCTTACCCCGATTAACAGAGTTAACATCCAATTGCCTGATGCTATCCTTGTTTCCCCGAACAGTCGGGCCTCCCCCTGCATAGCCGCCTGCTATTGTATAGATGGCAGCTTCATCAGTGTCAGAGCTGTCGGCAAGCTTCTGTCTTTTTTGCCTGACCAACTAATTTTGTTTGGGGGGTTGTTTTCCTTTAGGTTTCTTGACATAAGAGTCCAGATCACCCTTTTCAACCAACTGATCCAGCAGGCGCTTGAGGCTAATGCATTCGTTGGTCTCATGCCCAACGTCATCATGAAAATGGCAGTGTTTGCCTTGGTTGCGCTTGCTAGGATCACCCTTCATAGGTGTCGGCTTCTCGAGTGAGAGTCGGCCCTTAACTTCTTTGAAAATGGTATGATTATCTTTGTTGAACTCATACTTGGGGGAGTATGCAGTGAACTCTTTTCTCTTCTTACTGGACGGCTGACTAGTAGAGTCGGCCATACAAACATCTTTTCTCTTCTTCTCTTCCTTGGGGGCCGCTTTCTGTGAGCGACTCTCCTTTTTCTCGGACCTTTTCTGGTCCCCTTTCTTTCCTATGTGACAGAGGTCGACTGCCTATATGTAGGCCTCGGCCTCCATCATTGCCTCTTGTAGAGTAGCCACTCTTTTTCTAACTAAATCGAACTTGAAGTTCGACCCGTCCTTCAATCCCTTGAAGAAATCGGTATAGGCTACTTCATCCGGCAAGTTGGGTATTTGTATCCTCATCAGATTGAATCTCTTTATGTAGGAGCAATGTTCTCCCTGCTCCTTTTCTCCCTGCTGAACGGCTCCTAGATCAAGAGTCATCTTCCTAGCAGGTATGTTCATGGAAAAGTTTGATGCAAACAAATAGGCCAATGTTCTGAAGTTGTTGACACAGCCGGCCGGCAGATTGCCAAACCACTGCTGGGAGACTCCCTTCAGAGTGGCAGGAAAACACCTACACCATGTGGCATCGTCCAATCCTTGAAGTTACATTAGATTGGTGAAGGCCATAAGGTGATCCTCTGGTTTAGCAGCGCCATCGTAGGCGCCTATTAACACATTTTTTACTTTAGCCGGCAGGGCGGCTTGTAAAATTTCCTTTGAGAAGGCGGTTGGCTGTTCTCCTAGTTGGAGCAACCGTAACTGCCAATCCAAAGCTGGACATTCTTAGCCATCTGACCTCCAAAAGGAGGAGGTGGCAAAAAGTAGTGAGTTTGCGGCACATATAGCAGCTGAGTGGTATATGGTGCCGACTGTTGTTGGTGAGAGCTAGAACCGGAGCATGTACTGCCTGTCCGGATCTCATAGTTTGACCTTGAATGATTCATAGAAGTGTTTTGTATACTGTCAAGAAAATCAGAAGTGGAGGCCGACTCAGACTGCTGTTGGCTCCTTTTCTGCTGAATCAGCAGCCGGGCGTCTGAGTAGGATTTCTTTGAGCCGTCTGCTTGGACCAGGCGGATTGGTTTCCTTCCCGATGAGGCAGGGATACGGTGCCTGGACAGATTGAGTGAGGTACCCGCCTCTCCTCTTGGCAAGGGTGGGGGGTTGCCTCACGGTCCTTCAATGACATCTTCTTTCCTGTATGGGAAGGCTTTCTACTCGACTGCTCATTTTGGGGGACAACCGTCTTTTTGTTGATGAGGTCTTTAATCTCACCCTTGGAACTTCTCATGATGGTCATAAGATCATTCCTCGAGACAGGAGCTGTCCAGTCGGCCGAAGGTCCGACTGTTTGGCCTGGACCAGTCTGGTCTTGTCGTTCCTTCCTTTCACGAGGGGTAGTGCGTCGAGCTCTCAAGGACCCGTCTGGGGCCGTGCGAGTCTCAACTTCAAGCTCAGTGTCCTGATCAGAAGAAACGTGAGGCTCGTCTTCTTGGTAGTCACCCTCTGGACGCTTGTCACTATTAGTCGGTACAGATTGCAATGCCATCTCAAAGGTACTCTCCCCACAGACGGCGCCAAAATGTTCCGGGGTTTTCTGCGTCCCTTGGGAGAGTTACAACTTCGAGACTGGAACCACGCGCCTGTACCTGCAAGATAACGGAGACTCCTTGGGTAGGGAGCTCCGCCTCCAACGATCAAGTTAGTAGATGAAGAAGTTGTAAAGCAGAATGTAAATAGGTGCCGGATGCTAGGACGGGTCTAGCAGGTGGTACCGAGTGGTGGTTGATTGTCTTTGGGATTTGTGTAATCCAAGTGTTTCTTGTGAACATTCCCTGTCATAAATGAGCATTTATGACCATATTTATAGCCTTGGGAAGCGTGCCAGGCTCTAGGTTTTGGCCAACCCTAGGACTGACTGGGCTTTCTTGGGATTTGGGCCCAATCTATTACTTGTTTAGGCAAGGCTGAGAGGGCCACATGGCATGACATTGGAGGTCCATGGTGGACCAATGGAAGCGTACCACGTGGCAGGTCCTGGTAAGCCTAACAGGGTGACACTTGTCAGGCCCTGATTGGTCCACATAGAGAGGGGTGATTAAGGGAGAATCCCCCTAATCACCGGCTACCGAGGCGGTGCTCGAGGTAGGAAAGGAGCCGGGTACTCCGGCTAGTCATGGCCAGACCACAACTGGCTCAAATTCGGCTAGGGGGGATCTAACCCCTCAGCAAGATAAAGGTACGGCTTCCACCTTCGATCCCTCCTGGCCGCTTGGGCCTCTGCGAGTCAAGTCCCAAGTCAGCCAATCTTGGATTCCTCAGGTAGCCGTCAGAATATAGGCGTCGCCTATGCCCAGTACCTGACCCATAACTTTATTGTTGCAGATGCTACCTCAAGGTGGCCCAACTTCCAACAATTTTCTAAGAGGATGCTCCGGACCTTCACCCAGTCGGAGAAGGAGGCGGTGCCGGGTGTGCACCATGTCAACCTTGACCGCATCAATTCACTCCTGGCGGAGGTAATAAACCGGCTGCGTTTTTTGCTTGTAAACCCTTCTTTTACCTGATATATTGTCTTCAATAGGACTAACCATTTTGCCGGCTGATGCTGCAGGTGATGCTACGGGTGGACAGTCTAGGCGTGCCCTTGCGTAAAAAGCAAGAGGAGGTAAGGGATGCCCAGAAATGGGCATCTGACCTTATTGATGTCTATCAGTTCAACGCCATTAAACATGACATGGAAACTAAACGTCAGGAGATGAAACAGGAGGAGCTTCTCAAGGAAGCTAAGGCGGCTGTTGAGACTGCAAATAAGAAGGCGGCCGACCTCGAGCTCCAAGTCAACAACCTCAAAGCAGATCTCAAGGCATTGGGGGAAGCCGACAAAGAGAACACCGGGCTACGCTCGAAAGTCAGTCGGCTGAAAAATGAGCTTGCCCTGAGCCAGGCGGCTTACAAAGAAAAGCTAGCAGCCGAACAGCGACGCCTGGTTGCTGAGAACGAAGCCGATTGGGAGGAGCGCATCAAGCAGGCTTGGGGGCTGATCCATCCTGAGGTCGAGAATGACTTCTTCGACCTTAGGTACCAGTATGCCACTGCGGTATACAATGCCAAGGTCCTTGACCAAGACCCGCCTGCTCCATTTGAAGAGTGGGCTGGTATAGGCGAGGAGGGCGACCAACCGGAAGCTCAAGAATAGCAGGCGGAGGTTCAGGACCAACCGGCTCAAGACCAGCAGCATCAACAATAGACTTCATTTTATTTCCTCCTTTTACCGGCCTGCGAGCCGTGTATTTTCATGTATTTGCCCGGTCAAGGGATCGGCTGACATTTGATCATCAATATATATATTTCCGACTCAGTCGGTCGGTTTTTCTGTATTCAATTTGATCTTTGATTTTGATCTTCAATCAGATTTTTTATTGTTATCTTACAAGTAATATAAGTCATACGGTTTACCGGGTGTGTTGGTTGTAGTTGCCCTTGGATGGTTGTCTGCTGACTTTCCAAGTAATAAGTAGACAGCCGTCCATATAAACACTCGGTTGCCGTTTTTCAAACATTGGTTATGCGGCTGGATTAGCAGACGGTGCCTGCTAACCAGTGTTCCTTTGAACCAGCCGGGGTGTACTTTTTAAGCACCCCTTTTATGCCGTTAGATTTATGCGGCCGATAATTTGACCAGCTGTTGGCATTTTAACCTTGGATTCTAAGTGCTAAGGTTTAGACCTTGCTACATTCGATAGCATAACCGTTTGGGGTGCTTTTGGGCAAAAGCTGGTTATGGCATGACCAATATTTTATGTGTTGTCTGTACTATCTGGTAGTACGGGCGGCTGTATTTTCCTGTTTGGGGGTACCGGCTGTATTACTTCGAAGTAAAGCCCGGGGGCACCACTTTGCAGAAATGACCGGTTGTACTATTTTGCAGTAAAAACCGGTTGTATCTTGGCTACAATGGATCATTCAAATAGCTGCGAGTTATTTTTACCTTAGCCGGTTAGACCCGTTTGATTTATGACCGCTAGAACAATGTACCACCCGGAAGGGACATGTTCTCTTCGACGAATTCACCCCAAATGGGCGTCGCCGGAAGTCTGCTTTTTTGGAGCAGACGGTTTAAATTTTAGCTGGCCGGTTGGCCTTTATTTTTATAGCTGCCGCCTGGGAATTGCACAGGACATGGCGAATGCCGCCTATGTATTGTACTGGACATGGCATATGTATGCAAAAAGGAAAATTTGGAAATAAAGCATTCTCATTAATATACTCTATTTACAAAAATTTACAATTTCTCAAAAGTAGTACTTTTTCAAGTTGTCTACATTCCAAGTTCTAGCTAGCTGCCTACCGTCTGGGGTCTCCAGGCGGTAGGTGCCGCCTCTAAATTCTTCAAAAATCCGGTAGGGGCCCTCCCAATTAAGAGTTAGCTTCCCTTGCTCATTCGCCCTACCCGTTGCCTCTATTTTCCGTAACACAAAGTCCCCCACTTTGAGGGGACATTTGTGTACTCTTTTGTTGTAGGCCCTCGTCATTCTTAGACGGTATATCTCATGACGCAAGGCGGCGTTGCCCCTACGCTTCGGGAGTGAGTCCAATGCAAGACGCATGGCCTCCCAATTAGCCTCTTCATCATAGAGCATGACTCGGAGTGTTGGCTCATAAAATTCAATAGGCAGGATGGCTTATGTGCCGTATGTCATGAGAAACAGGGTTTCACCGGTTGCCCATTTTTCAATTGTTCTGATGGCCCAAAGGACGTGGTAACTCATCCGCCCAAAGACCGCCAGCTCTCTCTATTTTCTTTTTTATGCCGTCTGAGATGAGCTTGTGGAAGACTTCAACTTGGCCGTTTGCCTAGGGCCGGCCAACGGATGCAAAGCAATGTGAGATCCCTTGATCTCTCAACCAGCTCTTGAGGGTAGGCGTTTCAAACTGAGGGCCATTGTCAAAGACCATAAACTAGGGACCCCAAACCAGGTGATGATGTTTCTCCAAATGAAGGAGATGACATCCTTTGTCTTGATGCCCTTGACCGCCTCTGCCTCAACCCATTTGGTGAAGTAATCCACAGCCACAAGGATGTATCTTCTACCGCCTGATGTAGGCGTATAAGGGCCTAAGATGTCCATGCCCCATTTTGCAAATGGAACCGGGCTGTAGATGGCCGTCAAATCTGTTGCCGGGCGGTGTATGAGCCGGCTAAACTGTTGGGTTTCGTAGTGACCCACACCATGCGGAAAGAAACCCGCCAAGATCCGCCCCCCATAATAAATGCAATTAACTAGCAAAACATAATTAAACACAAGAAAGGATAAAAGATTATACCTTTGACGCGTGCTTCGCTCAAACAATGAGCTCTTACTTGAACCTCGAAAATACTAGGTCTCCCACGGGATCGTACCCTCGAACCCAACCCGAGCGTCCTAAGCCTCGAAGGTTAGTCGAGGCCCGGAAAAATATAAACTTGGAGTTTTACGAATTTCAAGGTATACTCAACAATGGAGTTGCCTTTACTTTTCCACTCAAGTGTTCTTCTCAAAATCCCAACCAAGTGGGTATTTATAGAGAATGGGAACTTGAATCCCATTTCATGATCAATGTGGGATCATGTGCAAAAACATTAATTTATTTAATTCCAAATCAAATAATTAATTAAATGCAATCACAATGCAACAAGTATCAAGGGGAGAGAGAGGGTTAGGTGAGGACCATAAACCTTGGAGGGGACCATTGCCTTGCTCCCAAGGGCATGCTCCAAGCCCTTGGTCCCCACTCACCTCAAACTGCCTCAAGCTATGGTTGTGCTGGTAGCTTGCTTCGCTGGCCAGCTAGCACAGCTAGCCTAGCTTGCCCACCTGGCACGCATCACCCAGCCCAGCACTTGTGTGCTGTTAGCGAGCCACGCCTTGTGCTGGGCGCTGGGCGCTGCTGCCTGGCTATCGCACACATACGCACAGCCTTGCTGGCTGGGTGCGTAGTGTTGCTGGGATGCTGGGCCTTTGCCTCTCTCGCCATCGCACACACCACGCAAGGCCCCTCGCACTTCCCAGTCGCACGCACACGCACAAGCCCAGGCATCCTTCGATGTTGCTGCTTGCTATCCAGCATGCACAAGCACTCGCACACGCACACGCACACGCACAGGGCGATGCCTGGCATGGAGCTGCTGTGCAAGGCTGCTGCTGCGATGGTGCAGGCACACACGCACACGCACATACGCAAGTGCCCAGCACTGCGATGGTTGTGCTTGGTGCGTGTGGCCTGCGATGGCTTGCGATGGCCCTAGGCACATGCACACGCACACACACATAGGCCTAGCCATGCTATAGTGCTGTGCATGGTGCGTGTGGCCTGCGATGGTGCTGCCATGCCATGCGAAGGCTGCGATGGGCTGCCTTGTGCACCTAGCACGCATGGCGCGCCTAGCACACCATGGTGCGCCTAGGCTTTCGATGAGCTAGCCTAGCCTAGCTACGGCTATGCTCGTACTTGTTACTTGTGATTTTGCGACGCTCGGTCTCGACGCCCTAGGCTCAATATCCGACATCTATATTCGTAAAACTCCGTCGACTCATTAAATCCTTTGTGTTAATTCGTCGTCTCGGATCGGTTATTCGATTGGGTTCGACCCAAAGGGTTCAGTTAAGATTAAGCTGTAATATTAATTATACTTTAATATTACTGATCGGAAGCGGCCTCCACCTAGGCATTCTGATCACTTGACCTTACTAAAGAATTAGCTCTATAATAATTCTGAACCCTCTATCGGAATAATACACTTGTTGGAAGGACACCATTCCTTTCACAAACCTCTGGCACTTGTCACACTTCTTCACCAATTCCATGGCGTCTGCCTCAAGCGTGGGCCAAAAGTAGCCTTGCCGCCTGGCCTTCTTTGCTAGAGTTCTGCCGCCTATATGTAAAGCACAAAAGCCTGCGTGCAGATCCTCTAGCACCTCTTTTCCCCTTTCAGGGGTAACACACTTCAGCAACGGCTGGAGGTAACCCGTTCTGAAGAGCTCCCCTTTGTCCATCTCGAAGCTCAAAGTTCGCTTCTTCAATGCTTCCGCTTCTGAAGGGGCATCCGGCAGAGTGCCGTCTACCAAATAATCCCGGATGGGGTCCATCTAGGTAGAGCTTCGGTCAAGAATTCGAATGGGATCATTTTCAATGCTTCTTTTTTCCATGATCTCCCAAAAGACTGACCTAGGCGTGTCACAAGTGGCGGATGAGGCCAGTTTGGACAATGCATCCGCTTGATTGTTCTCTGACTAGGGCACCTGACTTAGATGAAATTCATCAAGTGTCCCAGCCTCGTCTTTGACCGCCTGCGGATACTTGATCATTGCCGGATGGGTGGCCTCATAGTCACCATTGAATTGGCTAACAATCAGTTGGGAATCTAAGCAGGCGTCAACTTTTCTTCCCCCTGCCGCCTTACACATGCGTATACCAGCTAGCAGGGCCTCGTACTCAGCTTCGTTGTTTGAAGCTTGGAACTTGAATCGTAGTGCATATTCATATGTATCCCCTTCCGGAGATTTGCAAATTAGGCCTGCACCACATCCGTTCGTTGTAGAACTTCCGTCTACGAATAACTTCCAGAATTGATCAATATTTTCCGGTTGTGTCGGCCTAGTCATTTCAACAATGAAGTCGGCAAACGCTTGACCTTTCACTGCCCGCCTAGGTTCGAAAGTTATCTCCAGGCTTTGTATTTCAACAGCCCACTTGATCATTCTGCCGGATGACTCTATAGTAGTCATTGGATGTTTGAGTGGCTGATCAGTATAGGCAGTAATCGGATGAGCCAAAAAGTAGGGTTTCAACCGTTTGACTGCTTTATAGAGGGCCAGCCCAAATTTTTCAATCATTGGGTACCGGAGCTCAGCATTTCTAAGAACATGGCTGATGAAATAGACCGGGAGCTGATTTTTGTCTCTTTCAGCAAGGAGAACAACACTAAGGGAGTGATATGAGACGGCTAGGTACATGTAGAGAACCTCCTGGGGCAGGGGGGCTCACTAGCCTTGGCAAAGAGTGCAGATGTTGTTTTAACCTCTGAAATGCCACCTCATCCTCTTCACCCCACTCGAATCTTGACCTCTTCCTGATTGCTTGGAAGAAATAGAGGCTTTTGTCGCCTGACTAGCTGAGGAACCTCCCCAATGCCGCCAGGCAACCGGTAAGTTTCTGGACTTCTTTGACAGTGCGGGGTGACTGCATGTCAATAACCGCCTGTACTTTTTCCGGATTAGCCTCTATGCCTCTTTGATCAATCAGAAATCCGAGAAACTTCCCAGACTCAACACCAAAGTTACACTTCTTGGGGTTAAGCATGACCTTGTGCCGCCTGAGGATGGTGAATGTTTCTCGGAGGTCAGAAAGGTGATCCGTTGGTAGCTTGGATTTGACTATCATGTCATCAATATACGCCTCTACATTCCTTCCGATTTGATTGATGAAAACCGTGTTTATCATTTGTTGGAAAGTAGCAGGCGCATTCTTCAACCCAAACGGCATCACCGTGTAACAATACAACCCCTGATCAGTGACGAAGGCCGTCTTTTCTTGATCCTTTTTCCATAGGGGTATCTGATGGAAGCCTAAGTAGGCATCCATGAAGCTCATCAAGGCATGACCGGCTGTAGAGTCGACTAGACTGTCGATCTTTGGGAGTGGGTAGCTATCCTTCGGACATGCCTTGTTCAAATCTGTGTAGTCTACACACATCCGCCAGGTACCATTCGGCTTTTTGACAAGGACAACGTTTGTTACCCAATCCGGGTAGTGGCATTGCCGAATGAACCCCGCATCTAACAATTTTTTGAACTCGGTGACTTCCGCCTAAGATCTTTCCTCGCCATGATCCCTCTTCTTTTGCCTAACCGGCCTCTTTTTGGGATCCACAGCGAGTTTGTGGACAGCAAGATCCGGGCTGACGCCTGGCATCTCTTCCACTTCAAAGGAAAAAATGTCTTTGAATTCTTTTAGCAATTGGAGCAAGCTTGCTCCCAACTTTTCAAAAGCAACCGTCCCAACCTTGACGGTTCTGTCAGGCCGGCTGTTGTCCAGGACGACGTCAGCTCTCTCACCGGTCGGCTGGGGTCGGAAGTCATCCGATCTTTCCCCGGTCAGTGATTGCTATTGTTTTTCTTTCCTGACGGGGGCCAATTGGTCCGCCTTTCTCTTTTTACCGGCTGCTCTTGGAGCTGGCAATGCCTGATCGCAGTTATCAAGCTCTATGAGCTCTTCGCCGTGACCGCCTGAAGCCATAGTTGGTTTGACGTCTGAGAGGTAACACTCTCTAGCCGTCTTTTGGTCCCCATTTAGGGCACCGACTGTCCCATCATCCTTCTGAAACTTGATCAGCATGAGAGACAGGATGATGACTGCCTTAGACTCGTTAAGGGTGGGGCGACAAAAAAACATATTGTAGGCGATCAGCTCCTCAACAACTAGGAACTTGACGACCATGTGCCGCCCCTGCCCCTTTTCTCCCAGCCGGATGGGTAGGTCAATCCTTCCCACCGCATGCACCACCCTTCCCCCAAAATCGATTAAGGGGTGAGGAGCCTCATGCATGTTGCTGGGCTTGTACTTGAGCTTTGTCAAGCACTGATAGCTTATCAAGTCAAACGAGCTTCCGGTATCAATTAAGGTTCGGCCAACTCGTTGGTTGGCAACCTTGCATTCGATGACGATGGGGTCATCGTGAGGCCGTCTGACCTGGCCTCGGTCCTTTTCGGAAATAAGGACCTCAGGAAAGGTGTCTTTCGACGCCTGGCCCTCATCTATTGAGTTGACCAGTTTCCTGATGTTGTCCTTGGTACCCCGGATGGTAGGACCTCTACCCGCAAAACCGCCTGCTATAGTGAAGACTGTTTCTTCGTCTGTTTTAGAGTTGGCACCCGTTGGTTTGGACGGGTGTCCCTTGTTTGTCTTGGGGGTACCCTTGGACTTGGGTAAGTAGGACATCAGAGCCCCCTCCTCAGCCAGACGGTCCAACAGCCGCCTTAGGCTATAGCAAATGTTGGTGTCATGGCCAACATCCTCATGGAATTGGCAGTATTTGCTCTTGTCCCGGCTGCTGACGGGACTTTTCATTGCTGCCGATTTTTCAAGAGTCAACCGGTCTTTGATCTCCATGAGGATGGAGGAGCAGCCCTTGGTGAACTCGTACTTTGGGACGTACAGTTCTGATTTTCTTCTGCTCTTCTAGGCTGGCTGACTAGATCGATCTGCTGCCCAGACTTCTTTTCTTTTCTTTCTTCCTTCTTTGCTGGCTGGGATGGCTGGCTCTCTCTCCGTTCGGACTTTTTGGGGTCCAACGGGTGCCTCACGGCACAAAGCTCCGTCGCCTGTATATAGGCTTCGGCTTCCCTTAATGCCTCATGGAGGGTGGAAACCCTCTTTCTGACCAGGTCAAACTTGAAGGTCGACCCGTCTTTCAGACCCTTGAAGAAGTCTGTGTAGGCAATGTCGTCAGACAGCCCTTGAATCTGAATTCTCATCAGATTGAACCGCCTGCCCGTAGGACCTAAGTCCTTCCTTCTCTCCCTGAGACTCGTTTTCTTGGCAGGGATGTTCATTGAGAAGTTCGACGTAAACAAGTACGCCAAAGTTCTGAAGTTGTTGATGCATCCGGCTGGCAGGTTCCCAAACCATCGTTGGGCTATGCCCTTCAATGTAGCTGGGAAGCACCGACACCAGGCGACATCGTCCAACCCCTGTAAGTACATGAGGTTGGTGTAGGCCATTAGGTGATCTTCTGGGTTAGCGGTACCGTCATAGGTACTGACCAACACGTTTTTCACCATAGCCGGCTGTGCCGCCTCGATAATTTCCCTGGAGAAGGCCGTTGGCTGTTCCCCAAGGTTAAGCATCCAGAGCTTCCAGTCCATAGGCTGGATCGGTTGTGCCGCCTGACCCTTGAAGAGGGCCGGCTGCATGTATGGAGATCCATATGACATGTACGGTGACCCGTACTGTACCGGCTGGATAATTTTGGGACCAGAACGTGCGGACGGACCGCACGACTGAATCCCATCGTTTGATTTTGAATGCTTTATGGAAGCATTTCGGAAGCTGTCTGAGTAGTTCGACGTTGAAGCCAACGCGGACAGCTGTAGGCTTCTCTTCTCCTGGATGAGCATCCGGGCATCAGAGTAAGTCCTCTTTAATCCATCCGGCTGTACTTGCCGGATGGGCTTCCTTTGCCCTGTCTTAGGGAAACGAAGCTTTGAGACGTCGATCGTGGACCCATCCGCCACCTTTGGTTTCGGGTGATGGGTAGGCACATGATCTTTTAGCGCCTTCTTCCCGGAGGACGGGAGCTTCTTTGCCGGTGGACTTGTTTAGAAGGCTCTTGATCTCGCCCTTGAAACTTGTCATGAATTTCATGAGTTCGTCTCTCGTGACGGGAGCAGCACCTTCTGCCGCCTGGGTTGTCCCAGTCGGCCTGCCGGTTGGGCTGCCTGGAGCAGCCTGACTTCCACCCCGCTCCTTTATTTATTTGGAGCGGGTGTGTTTTGTTCTGAAGGACCCATCTAGGGCCACATAGGTGTCGATTTCATAATCGTCACCACTGTCTTGGTCCGTATGGACCTCAGGCTCGACCGTAGGCCGTTTGCCTTCATTTGTTGGTACAGTTTCAGAAGCCATCTAGGAAGTACTCTCCCCACAGGCGGCGCCAAATGTTTCGGGGTTTTTGGAGCCCCTCGGGAGAGTTACAATCCCTAGTATGCACAGCCGACGTCTGTACCTGCAAAACAACGAAGACTCCGGTTGGTGGGAGCTCCGCCTCCGACGATCAAGTTAGTATACGTCCGGAGTAGTAAATTGTACGGAAATGGTAAATACTTCTCTCGGGTTTAGGGAGAATTCCGCAATTAATATTGCTCGGTTTTTTGTGTATAGTGTTTATGGGTGAATTTATGAATACCCAATAAATGAGGTTTGGTCCACTATTTATAGTGGGGGAACCTGTCCCTCATTTAGGGTTCCATGGACACATGTCACTAGGGGATTGGAGCCCTGTAAACCTCTGAGAGGCTGCCACGTGTCAAAGGGCCATTGGGCCACGTGTCTAGGGTAGTTTTTTTACCCTAAACATAGGATCTGGCTTTAATTTTCAAGGATTAGCTCAAATTTATTTTCTTTAATCAAAATCCAAAAAAAAAAGAAGTTCATTAGCTTTATTTTCACTTTTTGTCTTAATATCTCAAAAGTTACAAAAAAGGTCACTTAGCTCTCTCTTGAATTTGGTAAGACAAAGATGTTATCTAAAAAATAGCTACATCTAGCTCAAGGTATTATTTTTCTTCCTTTATCAGTTTCCTTAATTATTATTATTATTATACTAACTAATGTTTTTATTTTCATGTGATGTTACCAATAGGAGTAATGGCGATATTAGGTGCTAATTAAATTAGCCCTAAATGTTTCATTATTCCATATTAGAAAGCCAAGCCTACTGGGAGAAAAAGGGGGTTAATTGAATTTACATTTTATCTTTGTCTAATGTATTAAAGTATAAAGTGTCAATGCCCATTTATATATCTGCACAAAATATATATTATGAATAGTTTCCTTTTTAATGTGAATTTAAAGACCTAAGGAAGTAAGAGTTTATGTAAAATAAAAAGTTAAGAATAAGGAGTAATTTACAACATCCTAAAGTTTGCCAATTTGAAACATCTTAGGTTCTGAATCAGCTCCAATTTTTTAGCTCAAATTATAGAAATTTTCTTGAGCTTTTCAACCGTATCTCACAATAATTTTAGCGATTTTTCTATGACTTTAATGAATTTTATCGTTCGGCTGTCGTTAGTAAAAAAAAAAGGGCATGTTTTCTCTCTTAATTCTTTTTTTAAAAGAAATATTAAATTGTATTTAATTATTTTAAGAAACCAATGGTGTCATGGAACTTATATTACACTATATTATGTAATTTCAATTTATAAGTTTTAGTTGTTAAAGAGTTTTTGGAATTTTAATTTTATCTAAAGATGACTTTAGAAATAAAAGGGGTTTTAAAACTTTAATTTTATTTTAAGATGATTTTAGAAATAAGAGTGTTTTTAGAACTTAAATTTCATCTTAAGATGATTTCAGAAACAAAAGGGTTTTTATAAGACCTAATTTTATCTTGAGATGATTTCAGAAATAAAAGATGTTTTAAGAAACTTTAATTTTATTTTAAGACGACTTTAGAAATAAAAGTCTTTTATAAATTTTGTGAACATTTTATTTTCAAATCCTCTTGTATCACAAGAATGAATCATAATATTGTATGCTTGTTTAAAAGGTTAATGATAATTAATACTTCCTCCGTTCTTTTAATATTGCACCACTTGCCTTTTAAGGAATTTTCACAAATATTGCACCATTTCTATTTTAGGACAAAAAATATCTATGTTTACATTGCAAATACCCAACATACCTTTACTTGTTCACACTTATTATTTAGCCTATATTTACATCACATGGACACTTTTGTATCTTTACCTTTCTCTCTCTTCCGTTTTCCCACTACCAAAAATTATTGTGTCCAACTTGTATGGTACAATAATAAAAAAAACAGAGGAAGTATAAGGTAATGGCCTCATTTCCAAACGTGAGGTTAAGATTAATTATTTAGTTGTATAAGGTTGTAACAATTATATATCTTCATAAAAAATAAGCCTCTATCACATTATAATTTCCCGATGGATTAATTGACAATCGAATATGATTAAATAGTTTATTGTTCCCTTTTATTTGTAAGTAAGGCCTTCACAAGTGTCGTGTTTTATTTGGCCAATTCCATTAGCCTAAACACATAACCCTCAAAACATTACAAAAATTATCCTCGGGTGTTTTTAAACCCAAAGTGAGAGTATATAGTGAACTTTTATCGTTTCACCCCATAAACTACCTTGACCCACTATAAAAGTCGTCAATTGAGACGCATTCGTTGCATTGTTTTATTCAAAGGACATTTTTGGCAATCACTAATTGGGGTGATTTGCCTCAACCAATGTGGTTCATTAAAAAAATGACACTTATGAGTGAATCCGTCAAAGATCACTAAAATTACACATACCAAAAAATGACGCTTATGTCAGCTACCCAAATTAAAAACCCAATTGAATTGGTTATTTAGAACATGACATCTATCCATACCACGATGGTTTTGATCCATCAGTGGATTCAAATCCCACTATGATTGGTACGTAGTGCATCTTTGGTTCTCAAACCTACATTATATTTTATCTCCATGACATAATTACATTTTGTGTGAATAACTTACCTTAAAACTAGACTTTATTTATTATACTTATGGTAAACTCTTTTATGAACAACGCAATAGTTAGAGCTCGTTCTTTAGAGCGAAAGATAAGACTAGTTCCAGACGCGCGTTCGATTCTCTCTTAATTTAAATCTCGAACCTAAGACTGTGCCTTATTTCTTTTTTTTTTTATGGAATTAGTAGTTAATTTTAGGTTTTTTCTTGAAATTAACCGTTGTAAAATCCATCCTTATTCGAGTAAAAATAAAGTGGCGACTCTAAGTTTTTCATAAAAGTCTTATCAGACTCCTAAGTGGAACATCTATAGACCAATTTATTACTTAAAACCTAGTACTACAAGTGGTTGCTTGATCAGAGGGACTATATTATCTT
This sequence comes from Chenopodium quinoa, assembly GCF_001683475.1. Lineage (NCBI taxonomy): Eukaryota > Viridiplantae > Streptophyta > Magnoliopsida > Caryophyllales > Amaranthaceae > Chenopodium > Chenopodium quinoa. The sequence continues at coordinate 3,080,985 of NW_018743252.1, read as the reverse complement.
TAACAGTATGCTCTAACCCTTAAGCTTTTAAATTCATCTATCATTGCATCAACTTTCATTCCAGAAATTTCTCTCCGAATAAATCTAGGATATTGAATTGCCTTTACATAAGGTCTCCCATTTTAAACTACAGCCAATTACATGATAATTAGTTTATAATAATAAATCATATGTACTACACATGTTTAATTCCATATTTATTGTTAAGTTAATGAATAAAGTGATAATTAAAATAAATAATAATAAACCACAAATATTGTATTGTTCTTTTCTTCCCCTTGGTTTATTATTATGAGTAAATTGTATAATTAGGCAAAAATGAGTCATGTTAGTCATAAAAAACAACAAAACGACAACAACAACAACAATAACAATAATTATAATAAAGACAATAACAATATATAACCATGATTAATAACAACAAAACAATATAATAAAACAAAAACAAGCTTTTAATCTAGCGAAACAACAAAAATAAACGAGCTTCACTTGTGTATAATAACAAAAATTAATATTGCCATTAACAAAACTACGAGCGCCATAATAATAAGAAAATATAGTTTTATTTTGCTCAAGTCTTCCTCAAATGTGAAGGTGTGGGTGTTTTGGTTTCCAGTGACGGGTAACATACTGATCGAAAAAGAAGGAGGTGAATTTATTTGGGTAGTTTATTGGATAAAAGTAGGAAGGGATAAGGAATTTGTGCTGAAATCGGGAGAAAATCCGTCTTTTATAGAGGTGGGGTTATCCGTAACTATTTTGTACAATTGTAAAAATATCATATAATAGTCTAGTGTACTGGCAAAATTTATGGTCCGGCCAAATATTAATATTTAAAATTATAAAAAGATATCACACTGAAAATGTAAGCCACAGTGGTCTAAGAGCCCTTATATCTTTATGGGTTTGAAAATAGAAAAAAATATAAGAAGTACGTAAAATAAAGAAAAATAATAAGTATAAAAGAATGTATCTTATTACATGTAAGATTTCTATATTGTTTGTACGTAGATTACCACTATGCATGAATTGAACAAGAATACAACTTCCGAAGAATAGTAAAATTTCATAAGTAAAGGAATTCATCATCGTTGTTTTTTTAGATAGGAAGATATTTTCACAGTATTTAATATAGTAAATGTTTGTGTTTTTGGTATAAAGGATCCTAAATATGGGCAACTATATATCGAGCATACTCCTCAAAACATTTTATTTTTATATAGTAGATAGCATTATGATTATAAATTTTGAGAAGTAGATATAAATATACATGACTATAAACTAGTGCTAATAACGTGTTAACTATTTTTATGATAGTAGTGAATTTATCAGTGAAAAGATAAAGATAGAAAATGAGTAGTATGGTCGAATCTTTTTGATTTTTACGCATTAGTACACAGTACGTGAAAACTCTTATATAGCCAAAATTATGGAATATAATAGTATACATTATTGTTCTACTACTTCATGCAAATTATTGTACTAGGTAAAATTCATATGAGCTTTCACCTATTTGTATTTTTTTCAATATTTGTATTTTTCTTAACATATCAATAATTTATTATAAATGAAAAATTACTGATTATGGGCTATGGCTGCATGTAATGTATCAAATTCTTAATGTTAGGTAAATTTTCTTGCATTTACCTTTTAATGTTGAAAATAAAATTGGCAATTTAAAATCCAACTTAATTTAAGTGCATAAATTTTATTTGTTCTATTCAAATTTTGTAATTTTATTTCGTTATTCTTTTACATATTCTATGTTAATCTTTAAAAGGAACACCCTTTTTACGTTGGGAATTTTCCCTTTTCAAAAATATCTTTTATTATAAAAAAAAAAAAAAAAAAAAGCCTTCAAACAATATCATTCCCCACTAATGTTCCTCTTTTAACATTAAAAAAAATTAGAAAAGTAAAATAAATTAAAAAATTGTTTTAATATTAAAAAAATATATTTTTTTTATTAATTAAATAGTTTTCTCCTTAAGTTCTTCCGATTTTTTCTCCTTATCTTCTTAAACTTTTCTTTGTAAAATCTTGGTGGTTACATTTTTTAAAGAGGGATCTAAATAGTTACTTTAACATAAGCATTAAAACCCCCTTAAATAGGAAAAATCAACCTTTTTTTTTATTGCTATTTGTTGTAAAGGAGTAGCCAATTCCATTGATACGATCTATGAATTATTAATTAATCTATCTATGCAATTTGGATAATTTTGTTTATTTTTATCACTAATTTATTAAAAAAGAAAAATTACTGATTATGGCCTTTGGCTACATGTAATGTATATACAATTCCCAATTTCACGTAAATTTTCTTGCATTTAAATCTTAATGTTGAAAATAAATAAATTGGCAATTTAAAATTCCAACTTAATGTAAGTGCATAAAGGAGATTCGTTCTATTCAAACTTTGTAATTTATTTCTTTGTTTCCTTACAAAATTATTCCTAAAGTGAATCTTTGTTGGAATTTGAAGGTGATTACTCTGATAAAATAAAGGTAATTTTATTCCATTTGTCATTAGTATTGAGATTGCTACCAGACATAAATATTTAATGTTATACTTTATGGTATTTTCTTTTTTTGTTTTATATTTTGCCCTAATTTCATAATGTTCTTAGAAGTAAATTATTGTTTTTAACTGGTAGTTATAAATAATAAAGATTTTGGTGAGATAAATCTAAGATTATTGAGTATTTGTTATAAAATAAAGAGAAAGGAAGAATACAAGAAGATAAATGTAGGTGTTAATCTTCGTTATACTTCTTCATTAGGCAGTGCCTATTATATATTCATGAGAATATGTAACTCTCCAAAGACAATGAAGAGTAATGATTATGCTAGAGTTACAAAGGAAAACAATAAGGCAAAGGGAGTTACAAGGGATTACTAAGGGAAGTAATAATGCTAAGGGGGGTTACAAAGCTATGCATAATGGACATTCATAACTATATTTCATAACACTCCCCCTTGAATGTCCATTATTAAAGATTATGCCTTGTTAAAACCTTACCAGTAAAAATCCTATGGGAAAAAACCCAGTGAAGGAAAAGGATTCATCAATCTTCATAATACGCTTAAGATGCTACCTCGCTAAAAACATTACCAGGAAAAAGAGTACATCAAATAATTGTGACCTTCTACGGTCGTAATGTGGTGGTCGTTAATCACTTGGAAGCAAAAAGACATTATTACGACTGATTGATGGTCGTAATAAAATTTACGACTATTTTCTTTATTTTCAACGAACGGTACTTAAACGGGTGTAAATATTATTAATTGCGACCATTATAGTACTGGTCGCAAATATGAACAGTTGTGACGGCTATAGGCGGTCGCTAAAGTTTTTTTTTTAAAATAAATAAAAATAGAAACAAACGCAACCTTGCAGCCACTTCCTACCACCGCCCACCCTAAACAACCTATACCCTCCACCACTGCCAACCCTAAACTACCCTTAACCCACAAAATTATACCCACAAAAATTAAACCCACCAAAATTAAACCCACATTTTAAACCCACCACCAAACATATGAATTTATAAAAAAATAAAAACCCACAAAACTAAATCCACAAAATTACTCACCAAAAACAAACCACAAAAATCAAACCCAAAATTAACAAAAAAATCAAAACGATAATCAAACCCAAAAAGAACTAAAATCAAACAATATATAAAAAAAAAAAAAAAAAAAAAATCAACATTTGACCATGGAAATTCGAACAAAAAACCAACTAAAATTCTAACAAAAACTCAAACCAAATTCGAACAAAAAGTTAAACAAAAAAAATTATAAACACGAAAACATACCTCAAACCCCGAATTGACTTCGAATTCCACCTCGAATTTGGTTTAATAAGGCCAATTTCGATCATGAAAAGTCTACATCTAGAGTTTTCATGGTCGAATTTGACCTTAAAAATCATTAATTTTCTTAACACCACCACCTAAGCATCAAACCAAGAGAAATAGAGACAGTGAGGGAGAAGTTTCCAGACTCACCAACACCACCAAAGTTGCCAGAAATTTCCAAGAAGTAGATCAGAAGAGAATAGAAAAGAGAAGGAGAAGAGGAAAGAGAACGAGAAGGAGAAAAGGAAAGAGAACGAGAGGGAGAAGAGGAAAGATCAAGAGAAGAGGAAAGAGAAGGAGAAGGAGAAAAGGAGAGGCGAAAATGCGGCAGAGGGGTGAGAAAAGAGAAGAGAACTTATTAGGGAGGAGGAGAAGCATGAAAATAGAGAGAAAGGAAAAAGGAGAGATGGAGCAGCACTTCAAGAAATTAGGGTTAGGATGAGTTTGTGTAACACCCCCAAATCTCCCTCCACGGAAATACTAGTATAATACGTATAATTATACCGTAGAGATAGACTTAGGCGTATTACCGCCGTGTGATTATGCAAGCCTACTCAAACTACTAACCAAAACCAATACTTTGCAGCGGAAATTCAAACTCTTTCTTTATTAATGAAAACTATAAATAGAAAGCATCATCATGAGTACTCACAAATAAACAAAGACCAACATTCCTAATCTAGGTGAAGAACATTCTCGGGACTCCCATATGCTCAATTCTTGACTCCACCTGAACATAGTCAACACTGCTGGTATTAAGGTAAACAGGGCAAACTAAAACAGATAGGAAATACAAATTAGCAAAATATGCTAAGTACGATAAGTGCAAGATAAATAATTAAATTCAATTTATTTGCAAACATGCTTTTAAAACCAATTCCAATAATTAATCCAATGAATTCCAAAACTCATGATTTCAAATCAATTCCAATAATTCAATAATTTGATGAAACGATTTATAAAACTAATTTCTCATTTGAAAATCAATTCCTCTTTTGAAAACCAATTCTCAATTATTCTCAAAATAATTCCACCAACTCAATAATAATGATTATTAAAATCAATTCTTTTGAAAAAACCCAATTTCTTCTCTAAGTGTGCACACCCCCCAAGCTAGTCTCCTACTATTTCAAGGCTATTTTTGAGGAAAGACTAGGTCATACAAAGTCCATAGTCTTCAATAAATCCGCATAGTGGGATTAATATAATAATCATGCTTGTAAAGCTTTTTAACAAATAATTCAATAAATCCTCATAAAATTCCTCTTTGAATAAATCAACCTTTATAATAGGTTAACTCAAAACTCCTTTTGATTTAATTCAACATGCTTTCAAAATTAACCTTTTAATAAAACTTGAGAATTAAATCTCATAATAATAACTTTTCAAAATCAATAACTCTTCCTTTGAAAAACCTTTTTTATTAAAAAAAAAAATTCTTTACAAAAATCCGACACACTTTTTAAAACCAAATTCCTTTAAACATAATAAATAGTTTTAAACCATTCAAAACATGATGTTAAAATCAATCCTTCAAAAATACATTTATTAAAAAAAATAGTAAAATCAATTCCTCCAACCATACTTTGTTTCATAAATCATAGTTCAAATCAATTTAATTCAATCACCAATAAAATCACATAAAACATGCTATTCAAACCAATCACTTTCGAAGGTATCTAGCCACCTAAACGTACCTTGATTTCGATTATCAATCAACACTTCGCACTTTCAAAGTTCAATTACGAATACACCTTGCAATTAACATAACCATAAGGTTATCACAACATCTTAGACATAAATCCAAATCTAATGTGCATGGACTATAAAACTCTTTTAAAAATAATAATTTAACATAAAATTATAACTTTGAAATAAGTATTTATATTTTAGAAAACTAACCATCAAAAAAATAAAGGAATAGGATTAAAGAGAATTGGATTTGCGTTGGAAATAATAGGCAAAACTTGCAGAGGCCATAAATCCTTTGATATAACTCCGAATTGGGTGATTCTTGAGCCTAACCTCAAGGAATTTTTGAGAGGAACAATTTTTTGTGAAACATAAAAACTCCAAAACTGATCAAAAGTGCCCGAAAATTATCTCCAAAGATATACGAGCTGATTATGTATGAAAAGAGTAGAAAGAAAAGTATGAAAAGGTTTAGGGAAAAGAAGAGTAAGAGAGAAGAAGAGAATTGAGTTTTTGGTGTGAAGAATATGAGAGGTATGAGGGGGTATTTATAGGCTATCTCATGCAAGAATTATGGTAGGAGTATGTAGGAAGAATTATGGTAAATTGGTTTAAGGAAATTACTTGGAGAAGAGAGCTAAAGAATTATGGAAAGTCTAGGTTATGGTGATTAAGTAATAAATAAATAAGGTAAGTATGCAGTCATGAAAAATTAGATGGTAAATGGCTTTGCTTGGGGAATAATCAATAATGATATAAGGTAGGGAAATAAGATGATCAAATATTTAGGAGATGGAAAATAAGAATTAAGGAAAATAATAGAATTGAAGAAGATAATTAAAATAAAAAAATTACCAAAATAATTTTGCTCAAAATACAATATGGTGGCCGAAAATTTGACCTTTCGTAAGCTCATCTTTTCGGACCTTCCTTTAAATATTTAGGCAATTATTTTGCTAGTTTTAAAGGAATAAAATGATTGTGTAAATAATATATTTTGTATAATATAATTAATTAGAAAAATACCAATTGTTCACTAATTAATTTAACTAAGAAAATCAGATTTTCTACACTTAGAAAATCCGAAAATCCTAGCTAATTAATCAAGGAAATTCGGCTCTTTTAAATGAAATAAGAAAATATAATTTTGCTTAATTAAAATATCCGAAATATATATAAATAATTTGAATAAATGGATAATTCAAAATCCAAAAATAATTAAGTTTTAAAATACTTTTGGCGCCAAAATTCAAATATCATTTTGACTCCAAAATTCAAATAGTAAAATAAATTACTAAAATACCCTTTTTAGAAAAATAATAATTAATTAATTAGAAAATACGTGTCAAAAATACGGGGTATTACAGTTTGGCACTCCTTTTATAACTTTTTGCTTTAAAACAAAATAACCCTGTTGCGAGCACTTTAAACGATCGTAGTTTGCGACCGGTAAAAGCGGTCACAATAGAACTATTTTACACATGTATTTTATTAAAAAAATTGTTTAAATACCTTTGTGCTTGTTTAATATCCCAAAAACGGTCGCAAAACTCTGATTGCGTAAAAATCGGTCGCAAATTTCATATTTTGCAACCGTTTAAATGGCAGATGCAAAAAAACAGTCGCAATTTGACTGAATTCTAGTAGTGGAAGTATCTTTGCCATCTCCCAAGTGCAAATCTAGTGGAGGCAAATAGTACTTTAAGGACAGTGATTCTTCATGTCCCTTTAATTATTATTCCTAACAATATATATAGTGTGGCCATTGATAGTTTTATGAGAAAACAGTAGCGTAGCCAGATTTCAAAAGGGTGTTCTGAATCATTAAAAATAATGTATAGGTCCTTCATTCTTTTTTAAATTGCAACATTGGTGATTTCACACTTTTCAATGCGCATTCTACAATTGAAATACATTAAGTTATATTTTTGTAAAATTAACAAAAACTTGATATCATAAAAGTATTTTTCAAGACAGATCTAACATTAATCCACTTGATTATATAAATTTTTTCTAACGTATGAATCACAAAAAAAAAATCAAAAGAGTGTGTAAATATCGTAAAATTACAAACATTGCAATTAAAAAAGAACGTAGGAAGTATAAATTAAATTTCTATACATACGTTCGAAATTCGAATTACAACTGATAATATATAACTTAATACAATGGAATACAATTAAACGAATTCGGGTTGTCATATACTTTGTAGAAAAAAGTTAGGGAGAGAAAGTAGTTAAGGTAAAGGGATTTGATATTTTAAGTATTGGAATTTAGTAAGTAATTGAAGAAATAGGAGAAAAATAATTAAAAAGGATATTGAGGTTTAGTAAACTAATACAGAGTAAAAGCAAAGTGGGAAAAAAAAATTAATAAAAAGCAAAAGGGAAAAAAATACTAAAAAGCAAAAGGGGAAAAAACACTATAATCTAAAAAATGAGCTTACCTAGGAATCGAACACCTGTGCACAAAGCACAAGCAAACAATGCAAACAATAAATTACCAATGAGCTACGCTTTGTTTCCAGCCCAATTTATGCACACAAATTGTATTTAATCGTTTGTTTTCAATTTTTATTTAAAAAATAAACTTCCTTCGTTTTTTTTTAAAAAAAATCAGTGGGTTCAAAGAACCCACTTGAACCTATTGTGGATCCGCAATTGTGAGAAAGAGTATGTTGGAAAGCTTGAATTATATTATGTGATTTCAAGAGTATATATAGTACCTGAATAAGAAATAGAATAATACTAGATACATTTTGACTAGTAACATTAGCTAAGAGTTAGCTAGGGTATCTTTTACTATCAACAGTAAATCAAGGAATTACACAATTGACACAAACTATAAACAATAACTAATAATGATAATGATAATATAATCATCAATATCCTGTACTTGCCCCCACAAGACGGATGTCTGGAACAAGAGACCGATTTTGGATATAACATTTTAAATCTTGTTTAATGTAGGAATTGAAGTGGAGGTGAGAAAGATTGCATTACATTGTGATTCTCAAAAAGGGTTTGGAGAGACTGGAGTATTAGTAGGTTTTTTTTTTTTTTTTTTTTTTTTTTTTTTTTTTTTTTTTCCCTCCAGGAAGATAAAGAAAAAGAAGAAATGTTAGTTTTTTGTAAAGAAGAAAAAGAAGCATAAAAAAGGAGGGTTTTTTTTCAAATATAGGAGAAGTTGAGTGAAGCATTTTTTTTATTTTTCTTATTTATTATTTATTTTTTTTACTCAGGGGGAAAAAATTCAGATATAGAGGAAAGAGATGAAATTGTGATTGTTTACATAGGAGCAGAATTACATTATCATCATTGAAAGAGATGAGTTTTGGTATCTCCATAAAAGTTTGGAGAAGTGAGTTTATGCTAGGCAACACTCAATAAATAGACTATGGAGGCAACAAAGGGATTATTTTAGGGGTTTGGCGAAAAAAATTGATAATTGACATCTCTTGGTAGATGAACTACGGGTTGTTGAAATTTGAGCAGAAGTTAGATTTGGGTTTGAACCTTTCAGGAAAGGAGCATAAGTATGGTCACCATCATTTGTCGGTGTCGACAATGATCTTTGATAGTGTAGCCATGGAATAAGAGGATGTAGTTGCGAAAACGAACAAGAATGGATCAATAGCTCTGATAACATGATGGATGGAGTTATGAGAAAGACAATGTTGGAAAGCTTGAATTAAATTATGTGATTTTATAAGTATAGGAAAGTTTGTCAATTGCTACCGTGTATTAATATCACTTTGAAAATTACTACCGCGAATTAGCTTAGTTTTCTTGTGAATTACTACCGTAAAAAATTAAAAAAAAAATTATTTTACTACCACACCCCATTTTAGACCCTTTATGATGTCATTTTTGTAATACCCGAATATTTTGTGATTATAAAGTATAAAATACAAATTAAAGATTTCATATACTTTAAATTTTATCTTCTTATTTGATAAAATTATGTTAAAAAAATTATTTATTTTAATATCTCTTTTAATATCAGTTATATATATCTATTAACCCTAATATTTTTTTTCAGTATTCTATAATATTAAGTACGACCGTGTGTTTGTTGCTTTCATGGGTGTTCTTAATGATTTTTATTTTCACTTTGGTCGTGGGTGAATATCAAGACTTCCACCACTTAAATCCTTTGCTATCAATTATTTATTATCACATTATACGGTGATCAAATTTTGATCTTTGCCAAGTGATACGGAGTATTATGCATGAATATCCACAACTCACATTGATTTTCTTTTAGTCAAAAGGTAATCATACGGATCTATTTTGGAGTTGTTTGTATAATTATTTTATATTATTATTGTATGATTTGCTATTGGTATGCATGAGTTTATATATATATGATTAATGTATATAATTTTATAATTTGATCAGATCTAATTGTCTTGTTATTATTGTTGTATATGATTGATCGTATCATTGTATCAATATGTTAGGGTTCTTAATGTTGTTGTTCTACGGAGTATTGTTATATTGAGGTTTTAGGGTTACTCATATTTTTTTTGGGTTGTGAGTTAATTATATTTGGGTATTAGCTTTATTGCTCTATAAGAGTTGAGGTATTTTATGAGCCGGAAATGCCGTGTTATATTATTTGGGAACATGTTCCATTGTTGAGATATTATTCAATTTATTAATCAGTGAATGATTATTTGATCAAGTATGAGATCAAAAGGGTTGAGAATTATTATTTTGTTCTTGGTTTGAGGCTCGATGTTAATTACCTTAGTCCTTGGCATGTTGGTAAGGAGATGATAATCATGAGTTAAGAATGAGGTACAATCTTTATTTATATTTTTTTTATAGTCCCCTATAGTGGGATTTGACCCATATTGGTCATGGTTTTTTAAGGTGTTTTCTGGTTATTGAGAGCATTCAAGTTTTTATACTTGTTGGTTTGTTATTCGAATTGTCCAAGGATAGGTATAAAACAAAGAGCGTGACACACTTATGGGATAGATGAGTTAATTGATTAAAGGTACGTATTATTATTTGAGGTTGAGTTGAAAAAGGTTATTTTAAGAGTACAATGTGTAATGTAGTTTTGAACTACATTGTTTAATTGACCTAGTAATGTTGATCTATTATACTTTGTATTATGATATGTGATGATTACTCAGCTTTTTTGCTGACGTGTGTGTTGTTTTGTTGTGCTACTTGTGTCTGCGGCCATGTCTTTTTTTTTAATAGTGGCCTGCAATGATCTATTTTGAAATTTGTCTTTAATGGTAAGCAGTCAAGTTTGTCTAAACAGGTTGATCAAATGATCGTAGCTAAAGGAGCTCAAGTATTTCGATTAGTATTTTATAACAAGTTTGTAAAGTTGTATAAATAGCTTTTTTAGATTATTGAGTTGTAATTATTGGGATTTTGTAAGCCTTAGCACTTGACAAGTTACTGAGTGTGGCGGTGATACCTCCGATTTAGGATTATGCTTCCGCAATTTTATTTAAAGGTTGTTTATTTTTCTTTAATTCTTGTTTATTATTAGTTAATAAATCGGGGGTGTTATAATTTTAGAGCTTCAACTCACGTTTAGCTCTGGGTTAAGCTTTTAATTTTTTAAATGACAAATAAATAAATAAATAAATAAATAAATTCCCTAACCCATGGTTACCCCCTCTTACTAACTTAACTAAACCCAAGTTACTCAACCCATACATTGCTGTCTCCTTCATCAATCTCCCTCTTCACCATTTGTAAAAAATCTTCAAGCTTGCTCCCCCTAATTCACACTAATTCTTCCCATCTATCCTCCAATTACTCAAGGTAAACGTTAAATTTGCTTCTAATAAATTAATCTTTTTAATGTTTTCGATTATAGGGTTTTTCAAATTTAGGGATTTCACATTTTAGGGTTAATGGGTTATGATTTCACATCATCGAAACTACCCACTTAGCAGTATAGAATCATTAAATAATGCAATTAATCAATAAACAAAGTAGGTTTACCAAACTAGATCCAACTATGTGTGGAATTGTAAATTATTTCTTGGTTGATCTTCCTTCATCAGTGGTCCCTCTCTTTTCCTTCTTCATTGCTTGAATTTCTGGTCAAATTTAGCAAAGGAAAAGATTCGTTGCAGAACAATCGTCACTATACAGAGTCTTCTATGGAGTATAAGGTCAGAGTATAGAAGAGAGAGAATGGGTTGGGTTAGAGGTGGGTAACCATGGGTTAGGAGAGTTTTATTTTTCTTTTTTTGGCGTTTAAAAGCTAACACGGTTAAATGGGAGTTAAAGCTCTAAAATGACGTCATAAAGGGTCTAAAATGGGGTGTGGTAGTAAAATAAATTTTTTAAATTTTTTTACGGTAGTGATTCACAAGAAAATTAATTCGCGGTAGTAATTTTTAAAATGATATTAATACGAGTGATAATTAGCAAATTTTCCATAAGTACATATTAGTAAATGAATAAGCAATAGAATAAGACTATATACATTTGAGCATTAGATTGGGTACATTAGCTAAGAGTTAGGGACATCTTTGACTATCAACATAAACGAGTAACTCAAGAGATTACAAAATTAATGCAAACTATAAACAATAACTAATAATGATAATCATCATTATTTTTTACAGCCATGTGGGTTGTGAGATAATTTTTTTCTGCTATATAGTGAGTTATGGGTCAAAGAGAGAAAATTTATGTACGAGTAAAAAATAGATAATAGAACATGTCATTTATGCATGTCAAGTAATAAATAAACTTTTATCTAAAAAAAAATTTAGATAAAGTGGAGGGTTGACACTGGAAGTTCGATCAAGGTTTGGGAAGATGCTTGGCTTCTTGGAGCTAGATGGGGCTCACTTAAATTGTCCTTAACATGGTGTAAAAAATCGGCCATGTTGTTGCGTTTCGCTTGAAATGTAACGAAATTTGAAGTTACCGAACCGAATTTAGCGTTTTGTAACGGGGTATTAAAAAACACCGCATTTTTTACTGATACGCCCGATACACCTCCGAATCGCCCGAGATATAGCTTGATTTCGCAAGTTTAATCACTTAATTGAACATGTATTGCAACTTCCATGGTTGCGAATACTCCATTGTTGGCTTGTTGCAGACTCTAAAGAGAGAGAAAGAGAGACAAAATTAAAGGCTAAAATAATGGGGTAGGTAGTGGGGGAGTTGGGTGGGGCAGCTGTCCACATTTTGTGGTTTCTTTTATTTACATTTTTATTTATTTCTTGATATTATGACCCCACTAAGGAAGAAGTCACATGATGATTTAGGGATTTTAATATTGTTTTTCATTTTTTAAAATTTCACTGCTTTACTCACGTTATTGTTATATCTTATTTGTAGTTTTCCATTTAAATTGTTACATTATTATACGAATATAAGAAATAATTGGATAGATGACAATCGATTTAGAATTTAAACTTTTTTTTAAAAACAAAACTTAAAAAACTCTAAAAACAAAAATTCAACCGCGATGACCGATACCCGGTCTATGATGAACGCATCATTGTACCGCATCACTGCGACCATTCCCGCGATCGCAATTGAAACCACATTTTTACACTATGGTCCTTATGCCTTTGTCAAATCATGACCCAAATCTACTTGTAAGTGACCTTATTGATTTTGATGTTGTGTGTTGGAATTCTGAAGTAGTTGAATTGAAGCTAACTTTTCACTTTGTCTAATGCCATGGTGATGGATATAAGATTTTTGTGGCCTACATCGAATGGTCTTTTCATAGTTTAGTTATCCTATTAGCTTGGTAGGTTGGCAGTACTAACGCATGAAATCTCTTCTATGGTGCGGGTGAAAAGGACCTATGGAAGGAAGTATGGGGGCTGGGTGGTCCGCCAAAATTGTGTCACTTTATATGGAGGGCTTGTAAGAATTCGTTGGGGATCATGGATGTCTTATACTCGAGGCACCTTTGAAACTCTAGCAATTTCTTAGGTTGTGGGAATGAAAGAGAGAATGTTTAGGGTAAAAATACCCTAAACACATGGATCAATAATCCAGCGACACGTGTCCCCAAGGCCAGTGCTCAAAGAGCCAACCAAGACATGACAGGTGGCACCAATCAACATTAGGGTAAATAGGGTAGGCCTTCAGGCCAAATTCCCAGGCATAACCAAATTACCTCAGTTAAATAACCTAGGGGGCATGCACTCCCATACACTTAAAATTAAACATACTTTGATATCTTACTTTCTAGTTGTTTTGGGGTTTTCTGATGTCCTGCGGGAGAGTTACAATTCCGGGACTGGTATCCTTGCGCCTGTACCTGCAAAACAACGGAGACTCCTTGTGGTGGGAGTTCCGCCTCCGACGATCAAGTTAGTACTTGTTTGAGGAGTGAATAGTGCGGAAAAGTAAAGGTTGGAAGATCAGGTTCCCCTAGGTGAGGAGTGATCGAGGTGTTTAGGTTCTCTAGGTGAGTGTAATTAATTGCTTAACCCCCTTTAATGAGGATTAATTAGTGTATTTACATCCTTGGGAAGCGTGCCTAATTCTAGGGTTTTTAGGAAAACCCTAGGGCTGATTGGGCTTTTCCTAGGAAGTGGGCCTATGTGACCTCCTTCCAAGCTGGCAATCAAGAGGCCACATGGCGTGGCTTGAATGGTCCATGGTGGACGAATGGCTGTGTGCCACGTGGCAGGCCCTGAGAGGTCCAAATGGAGGACACTTTGCAGGACCTGATTGGTCCACATGGCGTACACTGATTGGGCGAGAAAATCCCCTAATCATTTTCCCCTCACAGGTGGCACGTGACTGGTCACATATCATTTGTGACAGGTGTCGGCCTGTAACAGGCGACGGCCTGCTACAGGTGTCGGCCTGTAACAGGCGACGGCCTGCTACAGGTGTCGCCCTATAATGGGCCGAGCGTTTTTCCCGCTCATTTTTTTAATTTGGAAGCGACCCTTCGCATTCTCCTTTTGCCCTATATAAGGGCATGTTGACCAAGTCTTTTATTCACATTTGCGAACTTTTCAAGAGAACATCTCGGACCCCTGAACTTGAGCTCTGATTTTCTGGACGACTGATTTTACCAACCGCCTGTTTTTGTTGGACGCCTGTTTGATCAAGCTTTCTTTCAAAACTTAAGTTTCAGGTAACCGTCTGTTCCTTTATCCTTTTCTGTTTTGCTTTTGCACTTTTTCCTTTTCTTTTTTGAAAATGAGGCCTCAAAAGCATCCGGCACGACCTAGGTTAGCAATCAGCCGGTCACCGGGGACGGCTGAGTCTAGGACTAGGGTGCCGACTGCCCTGCTGTACTTCAAACTTTGCGCAAGTTCCAGAATCCAACTGTCTTTGTATCTATGCAGGACAATATGGCAAGAACAAAAAGGACAAAGAGGATTGAAAGCTCTGATGGCTCCTCTTTCCGAGTTCAGATTAGTGAGCTGTCGGACCAGCCGCCTGATACCGCAGGGACCCAAGGTGGCCCTGCTACCGAGAGCTCTAAGGAGGGAGCTAAGGTGGCCCCTTCCCACTTCACTGTTGACCTGGCCAGTTAGCAAATGGCCCCTGAAGAAGAAGAGAGGTCGCCCCCCTCAGGGAGAGGGGAGGAGTCGGACTCTTCTGATAGTGAGTCTGACTCTAGCTCTTCAAGCCGCCTCTCTATAAACTCAGAGGAAAGGCATTCTCGTTTGCATGAGGCGAGACTTTCTCATGCGGCTGATAAGGGGGACGACTAAGCAAAACCATCTGCCTCCCATAGGGAGCTAAATACTCCTTACTACTGCCACGTTCCAAAGGGCTGAATCAAGGCCATGAAGGAACGAATAGACTCTAATCTATAAGACCATATGATGGGTCCTGATTTTCAATTATTTGTGCCGGATGCTGAGGATACGGTCGTCTGGCCCGCGGGGACTAGCTACGGGAACGCCTGTTTTGGCTGCTACGAGGCGGCCATTTAGGCTGGTCTTCGATTTCCCTTGCATTCGGCTGTTCAACAAATCCTCGATGGATACGAGGTGGGGCTATGGTAGTTAGCCCCGAATTCCTGGTTCAACATCCTTGGCTATGTAGCCGGATGTGAAATGCATGGGGTGGAGCCGAATTTTGAGGCGTTCACCCATATGAATTATCTTAGCCGAACCCCCAAAGCAAGCGGTACCGGCTGGTACCAAATATCGAGCCACAAGGGCTATTTGATGACGAGGGGGAAGGAAAATAAATGGAAGGATTTGGAGAAACACCTTCCTCATAATTGCCAGTCCTGACAAGCTGCTGAACAAGCGCTACAATAGGTGGAACAAGGATCCGCCTCTTCTTGCAGGCAGCCGTAACATGCTGCATGTTCCTCGTCGAGCCAAGGAGGAGATCCTTGACCAATGACTTTTTAAAGAAGAGATAAGAGCCAACTCTACTACTGGAGTACGAGAGCAGGTGCCCTTAAACTGCGTCCCCAAATTTCAATGGCTCTATGATGAGTTTTTGTTGGCCGCCTGTGGTCTTAGCAGTCGGACCTCCAGAGGTAGACGTCCTCTTATGCCTCTACATGTATCACTTGAAATTATTCCTTACATGTTTTTCTAACTCTTTTGTCGTCTGTTTTCAGCCGAAGCTATGGATCAGATTTCTACATCAAAGAAAGAGGCCTCCTTGGTGCGGACCTCCATTATGCACCAGAAGCGGACCTCCACTGATTCCGCCAAGGATGGGCACCAAGTGAGTTTTGCGCCTTCAAACTTTGTCTTGAAAGCCTGCTTTTCCTAGTATTGACCATTTCATATTTTTCGCAAGCGGGCACATCCAAGCCCTTTTCCTCCCAACAGTCGGACTCAAAAGTTCGGAAGACAACTGCTGTGAGTACGCTTGGATATGCCATGAAGCAGTCGGCTGAAAAACAGCCGATCACCCCACAAAGTGTGGGTAAACCATCACAAGTCCTTAGGGACAGTTGGCCGCCAAGAGGTATAAACTAGCTCTGCTAGACTTAACTTGTTTCTTCATCGCTTTCTTCATGTTTTTTATGTTTCTATTTTCTGGATGCATGCGGCCCTCAAGAACTAGACTTGGTCCAAATGGCCAAGTCTATGATTAAGGCTGTCCCTTAAGAGGAAAGGGATGCGGTTAAGGGAGTCGGCACCCTTGACCTAGACGGCATCATGGGTCTCATTTCCGAGGTAGACTTAGAGTATTTTTAAAATGTTTGATTTTGCCTGCCGCCTGCTTTTTCAAATTTGACGCCTGTTTTCCCTTTCTCATCAGACTCTGCTCCGAGTGCACGGCCTTCGTAGGCCGATCAGCGCCAAGAACAAAGAGGTAAAGGCTGCTAAAGCTATGGCCGCCTCTGACGTTAAAAAGATAATGTTTCAAATTGCCCAAAATGACATTTTAACAACTCATATTCTTTATTATCAGGCGCAGGCCACTTCGACTGTCCGCACCGAGTTGGAGGCGGGCAAAAAGAAGAACAATGAGCTGGAGACGACTGTCAAAAATCTCCGAGAGGAGCTGAAGCCACTTAAGCATATGGCGCACCAATATGAATCTCTTCAGAAATCCTTGGAGAGTGTCAAGGACCGCCTGCAAAAGCAGGAAGAGGCCATCACTAAAGATCTCAAAGCTAAGGCCGAGGCTGAAAAAATTACTTTAGCTCAAGCTATGATGGAGGACTCGGCTCAGATCATGAAGATAACCTGGACAGCCCTCTTCCTAAAAGCTCACTATGCCGCCTGGGATAAGAAGTTCAACGCTTGTACTGAAGAGTACAACCGAATGATCATGCACCAAGCGGCTGGTGAAGACGAGGCGGCCGACTCCAGCTCTGAAGAGGAAGAAGAGGTGGAGGCACTACAGCCAATTGAGGTGGATGCATCTAAAGCTCCAGCCCCTGAAGACGAGACAACAAAGGAGGACGCTTCGAAGAATCAAGCGTCCATCGTTGAGCTCGATCAGGCGGCAGCTAACACCGAAGCCCCTCCCAATGCTTAAAGCTTTATTTCTTCAAACTTTTCTCCGGCCTGCGTGCCGTTTGTTCTTGTATCACTTTACCCGGCCAAGGGGCCAGGGTTTATGAATATTTTGCCGATCTTTATGGCCGGCTGTTTATATATGAATGTGGCGACCATCATTCGGTCGTCTTTGCTCACTGAATATTGTTCATGCTTTATTTTTGCCAAGTGTAGAGGATCCTTACTATCCGCTTAAATGTTTTAAGATTTGCAACTTATTGTGAGCCAAAGATTGCGAACAGGTACTAGGTACCGACAGCCTATGCCCCTGGACGACTGGTTATCTTGGTTCTAGGTTAGGCGATCAGTCGGCCATTTACCCAGTCGGATCCCCAACGTATTTAAGGAAACACGTTAGGTTTAATTTTTTCAAGTTAGAAAGGAACATGCCGCTTTTAACCAGCCCTCCTGTTTGGTTAAATAAGAATAGTTCTTGAGTCCCTGTTTGCCAAAAAACAGTCGACCTACGAACCAAATTTTCAAACATTTTTGGTTTGAAAGGAAATCATCTTAGTAGAGGTCGTGGTACGAGAGCTTTTGTTTGCCTTTGGACAGGCGGACTCGTCATACCAGTATGAGAGAGTGACTTATGAATAATCTTTGAGATTACTCATTCGTCCGCTTCTGAGTTTGAGTAGTAGAGGTACCAGGCGGCGCAGGCCGGCTGATCCCCTTTATTCGCCAATTTTTGTTGGCTATTTACTCAAGAGGTACCGGCTGTACTTATCCCAAGTAATACAGTCGGCCATCCGACGCGGATGTTAACTACTAACACTTGTTTGGTTTAGTATTAGAGTTACCCTTGTCTCAAAAATGGCTACGTGGTTGCCCTTGGGGACAGTCGTCTAGGTGCCGTGTAATTAGTTTATAGAGCAATGTTCCACCCTAAAGGGAGCTGCTCTCTGCGACGAATTTCATCTGGAGGGATGCCGCCGGACGCCTGCTATGATGTTGGGACAGGTCGTATTAGTTGGAAGATTGGATCGGGTGGCAAGGCGCCTGGTCTGATCGTTCGGACATAGGCAGTTCATAGCGAACTAAGTATAGGAGAGTAGCCGACTGTATAGCTACAGGCGGCGTGCCCTTCTTAATTGAATGCATATTTGAGTAAAATGGAGAGTAGCCAACTATTTTACTAGTTGGTATGCCCCTCAATTGATAAGAAAATGGAAAGTAGCCGGCTGCTAATGGAGCAGGCGGCATGCCTCTCTGAGTACAATATAGATGAAGCAAAATAACTAACTTTATTAGTAGCTCTTGGCTATTTACATTATTTAAAAATAATACTTCTTTAAATTATATACATTCCAGGTTTGAGGAAAGGGTTGGCCTTCTGGTGTTTCCAGGCGGTAGGTGTTGTCCCGGACCTCTTCATAAATTCTGTAGGGTCCTTCCCAGTTGGGAGTTAATTTGCCTGACTCATTAGCCCTACCGACTGCTTCCATCTTTCTTAGTACAAAGTCCCCCACTTTGAGTGGATGCCTGTGCACTCTTTTGTTATATAACCTTGTCATTCTCAGGCGATAGATTTCATGGCACAGGGCTGCATTGCCCCTTCGTTCAGGGAGTGAGTCCAATGCCAGGCGCATGGACTCCCAATTCGCCTCTTCGTCATACAGCATTATTCGAAAAGTCGACTCGTAGTGTTCAATTAGAAGAACAGCTTCTGCCCCATAAGTTAGGAGGAATGGAGTCTCTCCAGTCGCCCCTTTTTCAGTCGTCCTAATGGCCCAGAGAACATGTGGTAGTTTGTCTGCCCATAGGCCGCTTGCTCGTTCAATCTTCTTCTTAATACTGTCTGAGATGATCTTATTGAAAGCTTCTACTTGGTCGTTTGCTTGCGGACGACCGAATGATGTAAAGCAGTGTAAGATGCCTTGGTCTCCCAGCCAATTTTTGAGAATAGGCGTCTCAAATTGGGGGCCATTATAAAAAACCATAGACATGGGCACCCCAAACCGAGTGATGACATTTTTCCAGATGAATGAGATCACATCCTTCGTCTTGATTCCCTTAACAGCCTCTGCCTCTACCCATTTGGTGAAGTAGTCGACTGCTACCAATATGTACCTTCTGTTGCCTATGGCAGGCGTATAGGGACCTAGGATATCCATGCCCCATTTAGCAAATGGGATGGGACTATGGATGGCCGTGAGGTCGGTGGCCGGCTGATGGATTAATTTGCCGAACCTCTGGCACTTGTCACATTTTTTCACCATCTCCATGGCGTCTGTTTCTAAGGTAGGCCAGAAGTAACCCTGCCGCCTTGCTCGTTTAGCAAGTGACCTGTCGCCTACGTGCGAAGCACAATACCCTGAATGTAGGTCTTCTAGGACCTCTCGTCCTCTTTCTGGGGTCACACACTTTAAGAGGGGCAGAAGATAACCCTTCTTAAAGAGCTCGCCCTTGCACATTTCAAAGTTGGACGCCCATTTTTTCAGCAGGGCCGCCTGGGAT
The DNA here is from genome assembly GCF_001683475.1 of Chenopodium quinoa. Lineage (NCBI taxonomy): Eukaryota > Viridiplantae > Streptophyta > Magnoliopsida > Caryophyllales > Amaranthaceae > Chenopodium > Chenopodium quinoa. Next base: position 3,061,014 of record NW_018743252.1, on the reverse strand, counting down.
TGATCATTCGGCAAGGTGCCGTTTGTTAAATACGCCCTGATTGGGCCATCCAGGTTGAACTTCAATCTAGAACTCCAATAGGTTCCTCTTCAATACTTCTCTTTTCCATAACTTCCCAGAAGACGGTTCTTGGAGTATCACAGGAGGCCGAGGATGCCAACTTTGAGAGAGCATCCGCCTGGTTGTTTTCGGACCTGGGTACTTGAGTTAAATAAAACTCCTCAAGTGACCCAGCCGCCTGTCGTACCGCCTACAAATATTTAATCATGGCCGGATGGGTTACTTCGTATTCGCCGTTGTACTGACTTACTATCAACTGTGAGTCAGAGCAGGCGTCTATTTTTCTTGCCCCAGCAGCCTTACACATGCGGATACCGGCCAGTAAAGCTTCATATTCCGCCTCATTGTTCGAGGCTTAGAAGTTAAAGCGTAAAGCATACTCGTACCTATCGCCTTCTGGCGACTGACATATGACGCCTGCCCCATAACCATTCGAAGTGGAGCTCCCGTCCACATAGACCTTCCAGACTTGTTCTGGAATTTGAGAATCAGAGGGCCGAGTCATCTCTACAATAAAATGAGCAAATGCTTGCCCCTTTACTGCTTTTCTTGGCTCAAATGTGATTTCAAGGCTTTGAATCTCTATTGCCCATTTGATCATTCGGCCTGACGACTCCATGGTTGTCAATGGCCTCTTGATTGGCTGATCTGTGTATACGACGACTGAATGTGCCAAGAAGTAAGGCTTCAATTTTCTAACTGCCATGAAGAGAACAAGACCAAATTTTTCCACTAGGGGGTACCTCAACTCAGCATTCTTCAGCACATGATTGACAAAGTAAACCGGGAGCAGACAACCGTCTCTTTCAGCAAGGAGGACGGCACTTAGAGCATGGTCAGACACTGCGAGGTACATGTAGAACACTTCTTTGGGCAAGGGACTGACCAGCCTTGGCAAGGAGTGCAAATGGACTTTCAGTCTTTGGAAGGCCGCCTCAGCATCCGGCCCCCATTCAAACCTAGCTTTCTTCTTTATTGCTTGAAAAAAGAAAAGGCACTTGTCGCCTGACCGGCTGAGAAATCTTCCCAGGGCCGCCAGACAACCTGTTAACTTCTGGACCTCTCGGACTGTGCGAGGCGACTGCATATCGATGACCGCCTGCACTTTCTCAGGGTTCGCCTCTATACCTCTCTAATTAATGAGAAATCTGAGAAACTTCCCATACTCAACCCCGAATACACATTTCTTGGGATTGAGCATGACATGGTGCCGCCTGAGTATGGTGAAGGTTTCTCGGAGGTCGGCCAGATGGTCCGTCTGAAGCTTGGATTTCACAATCATATCATCTATATATGCCTCGACATTCCTTCCAATTTGATCAAAGAAGACCATGTTTATCATTCTTTGGAAGGTGGTCGGGGCGTTCTTCAAACCAATCAGCATGACCGTGTAGCAATACAACCCTTGATCAGTGACAAAGGCTGTGTTCTCCTAATCCACAAGGGGATCTGATGGAAACCAGAGTAGGCGTCCATGAAGCTCATCAAGGCGTGGCCGGCAGTTGAGTCGACCAGGCTGTCAATCTTAGGCAATGGATAGCTATCTTTAGGGCACGCCTTGTTCAAATCAGTGTAGTCCACACACATTAGCCAGGTACCATTCGACTTCTTTACTAGTACAACGTTTGCAACCCAGTCAGGGAAATAACATTGCCGAATGAAACCTGCGTCAAGCAATTTTTTAACTTCGGTGGCGGCCGCCTAACTTCTTTCTTCACCATGGTTCCGTTTCTTTTGCCGGACTGGCCTCTTTTTTGGATCCACAACTAGTTTATGCACTGCCAAGTCTGGACTGATACCTGGCATCTCATGTACCTCAAATGCAAAGATATCCTTGAATTCCTTCAAGAGTTAGTGAAGATCGTCACCCAGTACCGCAAGAGCAGTCATCCCAACTTTGACTGTTCGTTCAGGACGTGATTCGTCCAGGACGACATTCGTATGCTCACCAGCCGGCTGAGGGCAGAATTCGTCTGACCGCTCCTCTGCCAGTGATGGTTATCGTTTTTCTTTTCTCTCGGCCCCCAGTTGGGTGGCCTTTCTTTTCTTGGCGCCTGCTGCTTGGGCAGGCGCTTCCTCCTTGATTTGTTCAAGGTCCATTTTCTCTCCACTTGGGCCAGCAGTCACCATAGTGGGTTTAATATCAGAGAGGTAGTACTCTCGTGCCATCTTCTGATCTCCCCTTAGGGAGCCGACTGTTCCATCATCCCTCTCAAATTTGAGCAGCATAAGAGAGGGAATAATGACAGCTCTAGAGTTGTTCAGGGTGGGTCGTCCCAAGATCATGTTGTAAGCCGACAGTTCTTCAACCACTAAGAACCGAACTACTATGTGACGCACCCTCCCCTTTCTCACCCAGACGGATGGGTACACTAGTAGAAAATAGATAATGGGAAGCCACTAATTGGAAGTGATTATTGGAATCCGCTTCCAATTTCATACAAAAACCCGGGAAAAAAAAAACAAGAGGAGAATTGGAAGCGGTTTGGTTTGAACCGCTTCTAAATATTGTAATTAGAAGCGGTTTGGGGGTAAACCGCTCCCCATTCCCCAAAAAAAACACGGACCCCTCTCTCAGCTCCCTTATTTCTTCTCTCTCCTCTCCCCCCTTTTCTCACGCCCCTTCTTCTTCTCTCTCCTCTCCCCCCTTTTCTCACGCCCCTTCTTCCGTCATTTTCTCACTCCTCTCCTCTCTCCATCTCCTTCGTTCTCTTTCTGCTCTTTCCTTCTCCTCTCTTAAGCCTCCCTTTGTTTTCTCTCTCCTCTTATCACCGGCAAAAATCTGAGGAAAAAACGAGCAAAATCCGAGCAAAATTCCAAGAAGGTTAGTGTTGTAGATCTAGATTTTTTTTTCTTTTGTTTTTAATTTAGTTTATTTTTAATATATTTATTTTATTTTTTGGTTTTCTGGTGGTGAATTTTGGTGGTTGTTAGTGGTTTTAGGGTTGTGGTGGTGGGCTGGTTTAGGTATTCGGTGGTTAGGATGGTTTGGATTGTTGGTTAGGGTGGGTGGAGTTGGTGGGTTCAGGGTATGGTTATGGGTGGGGATGGCATAGTGGTGGACAGAGGTGGAGGTGAGAAAGGGCGTGGATGCAGGCTCGGGGTGGCGTAGTGGTGGACAAGGGTGGAGGTGGGAAAGTCATGGATGCAGGCTGGGGGTTTTGGGTTTTTCTGGGTTCGTAGGGATTTCTGGGTTCTGGGAAAAATCGAGCAATAATATTTTTTTTTATTGTACATAAAAATGTTCATGTTTTTTTATTAATTTGTTGTCCAGGTATTTCAATTTAATTTTGATTTTTGTTGGATGCGAGGTGGCGTCGGCTGCGGTGGTGGGCTGCTGGCGTCAGTTGCGGTGGTGGGCTGCTGGCTTCTGTTAAATGTGTTAATTGCTTGCGTCGGCTAGTGGCGGGCTGGTGGCTTTGACTGCGGTGGTGGCGGAATAGGGTGGTGGTGATTTTGGTTGTAATTTTTTTTGGTGGTGAATTATAATGTAATAATATTAAAATTAATTATTAATGGAAATATAAATTTTTATACATATGTTTTATAAAATGTGTGTTAATTTCTGTTAATTTTTTTTTTTATTTTTGAAATTCACAATAGGCAGCGGTTCAGCATATAACCGCTTCCCATTCCATTCAAATTGGAAGCGGTTTGAAACGCTTCCCATTTAAAGAGACAATGGGAAGCCCCCTAATGGCAAGCGGTTCAAAAAGCGCTTCCAATTATGGTTTTGAACTGCTTCCAATTTACTATTTTCTACTAGTGGTAGATCCACTCGTCCCACTAGTTGTACGACACTTCCTCCAAACCTTACTAAAGGGTGAGATACCGGGTGTATGCAGTCAGGTTTGTACTTAAGCTTTGCCAAGCACTTGTTGCTAATGAGATCTGAGGAACTGCCGGTATCTATGAGGATCCGGCCAACTCTTTGGTTGGCCACTTTACATTCAATGACAATGGGGTCGTCATGCGGCCCCTTAACACCTCCCAAATCCTCTTCTGTGATGACAATCTATGGGAATGTACTCTTGGTGGTCCATCCTTGATTGACGGAGTTAACATCCAACCGCCTGATGTTATTTTTGTTGCCCCTGATTGTGGGGCCGCCTCCTGCGAAGCCGCCTGCGATGGTATAGACGACGGCGTCATCAGTATCAGAACTGTCAGCCGACCGGTGGCTCTTTTTGGCCGACTGCTTCTGTTTTGGGGGAGCTTTCCCTTTGGGCTTCTTGACTTAGGAGTCAAGATCGCCTTTCTCTGCCAGGCGGTCTAGGTAGCGCATGAGGCTGATACATTCATTGGTTTCATGACCAATGTCTTCGTGAAAATGACAGAATTTATTTTGGTTCCGATTGCTCGCAGAACCTTTCATGGGGGCCGGCTTCTCAATTGAGATCCGGCCATTGATTTCATTGAGGATAGCTTGGCTATCCTTGTTGAACACATACTTGGGTGAGTATGGTTTGTATTCTTTCTTCTTTTTCTAGGACGGCTGTTCAGAGGAGTCGGCCGCCCACATCTCTTTTCTTTTCTTCTCATCTTTATTTGCCGACTGCTTTGGTTGACTCTTTTTTGTCGGACCTCCTTCCGTCCGACTGCTTCCTAGTATTACACAGGTCAGTCGCCTCTTTGTAGGCTTCAGCCTCAATTATGGCTTCTTGAAGGGTGGCAACCCTCTTCCGGACTAAGTCAAATTTGAAGGCCGACCCATCCTTGAGACCTCTGAAAAAATCAGTGTAGGCTACCTCATCCGGCAGCCCTTGTATCTGAATCCGCATTAGGTTGAACCGCCTGATGTAGGAACGGAGTCCCTCCTTCTCTCCTGCTGTATGGTACCTAAGTCAAGGGTTTTCTTCTTAGCAGGGATATTCATGGCAAAGTAGGAGGTAAACAAGTAGGCAAGGGTCTTGAAATTGTTCACGCAACCAGTCGGCAAGTTGCCGAACCATTGTTGTGCAATGCCCTTCAAGGTGGCTGGTAAGCACTTGCACCATGTGGGATCATCCAACCCTTTGAGGTACATAAGGTTGGTGAACGCCATCAGATGGTCCTCTGGGTTAGTAGTGCCATCATAGGCACCTACTAATACATTTTTGACTTTGGCCGGCTGTGCGGCCTCAATAATTTCCTTGGAGAAGGCGGACAGCTGTTCTCCAAGTCTAAGCAACTGTAAATGCCAGTCCAAAGGTTGGACGTTTCTTTCCGCCTGCCCTCCAAACAGGGGAGGCTGCAAGAAATATTGTTGTTGCGGCACGTATGGCTGGGGTGGCACATGCGGAGCCGCTTGGTTATTCTGGGAGCTGGACCGGTGGGAGGTACCGCATGTCTGGCTCTCATAATTTGATTGTGAATACCTAATGGAGGTTTTGTGCAGACTGTCTTGAAAATCGGAAGTAGAGGCCGACTCTGACAGTCGGTCACTCTTCATCTGCTTTAGCAACAATCGAGCATCAGAGTACATTTTCTTCGACCCATCCGCTTGAACATGACGAATGGGCTTTCTCTTCCCTAGTGAGGGAAAGTGGTACTTCGTTAGGTCAATCACAGGCGGCTCCCACTTCCTAGACTTAGGGTAAGGAGTCGCCTCCCGACCCTGCACGGGCTTCTTCCTCCCAGACTGGGAGGGTCTTCTAGCCGACTGCTCCTTTGACGGATCAGGCGTCTTCTTATTGATGAGATCCTGAATCTCCCCTTTGAAGCTATTCATGAAAGTCATGAGTTCACTTCTAGTAATGGGAGCAGATCCCTTAGCCGCCTGTTGATGATTAAGCGGCTGGCCAGCAGGTTTACTAGATCCAGCCAAGCAATCCTTTCGTTCCTTCTTTTCGGAGGAATGAGTTCATCGAGCTCGTAAGGTCCCGTCTGGGGTCGTGTGAGTCTCAAACTCGACCTCATTATAATTGTCAGTATCCTGGTCACTATAGACCTGAGGGTCGTCCATGGGACGCTTCTCGCTTTGATTCGGTACAAACTGTGATTCCATCTCGAAAGTACTCTCCCCACAGACGGCGCCAAAATGTTTCGGGGTTTTCTGATGTCCTGCGGGAGAGTTACAATTCCGGGACTGGTATCCTTGCGCCTGTACCTGCAAAACAACGAAGACTCCTTGTGGTGGGAGTTCCGCCTCCGACGATCAAGTTAGTACTTGTTTGAGGAGTGAATAGTGCGGAAAAGTAAAGGTTGGAAGATCAGGTTCCCCTAGGTGAGGAGTGATCTAGGTGTTTAGGTTCTCTAGGTGAGTGTAATTAATTTCTTAACCCCCTTTAATGAGGATTAATTAATGTATTTATAGCCTTGGGAAGCGTGCCTAATTCTAGGGGTTTTGGGAAAACCCTAGGGCTGATTGGGCTTTTCCTAGGAAGTGGGCCTAGGTGACCTCCTTCCAAGCTGGCAATCAAGAGGCCACATGGCGTGGCTTGAATGGTCCATGGTGGACGAATGGCTGTGTGCCACGTGGCAGGCCCTGAGAGGTCCAAATGGAGGACACTTGGCGGGACCTGATTGGTCCACATGGCGTACACTGATTGGGCGGGAAAATCCCCTAATCACTAGTTATTCAACTTTCTTTCTGATACTAACTTGACCGTCGGAGGCGAAACCGGAGCTTTCGTTGTTTCGCAGGTACAAAGCATCCGGTGGGATATATTCGTGTTGTAATTTTCCAGTAGGACATCCAGAAAACCCCAAAATAGAGACTATTATGCATTCTCTTTTCTACTACTCTCATGCTACTTCTATTTGGCAACATAGTGGATTCATGAACCTCATCGATGATGCCTTAAAGGCTTCGTTCAGGGAGTTCTTTAGCTTGGTGGTTGGTAAAGTTAATAAACTGATTTTAATCTTCTCATGTCTTGTGTGGACTGCGTGGTCTTGTAGAAATAAGGTAGTTTTTGAGGGGGGTATTGACCTGATTAGTGTTGCCATCGCTGTAGGTTATGTGTGAATGTGTGAGAAATATGCAATTTATAATGCAAAGATGGGTGGGAATGTGGCTGCTACTGCTATTCCCTCGAGTGTGGATTGGAATGCTCCTAGGCGTGGCTGTGTGAAGGTGAATTTTGATGCATATGTTCCTAATAATGGTGTCGTAAGGCTTGGGGTCGTGGCAAGGGATGACCAAGGGGCCTTGTTGCTGTAAGGAAGACGAGATTTGTGTGGTCGTCAGAGCTGGCTAAAGCAGCAGCAACACGCTATGGAGTTGAACTTGCGAGAAGGATGGCATATGAGGAGTTGGTGTTGGAGGGTGATGCCAATAACTAACGTTGTAGAACTATCAAATGCAAGCAAGCAAGGGGGTGCATCTCCTATCAAATGCAAGCAAGCAAGAGGGTGCTTCTCCTATCTTCCTTTTGGATGAGGATATTCATGGATGTCAAGTAATTTTTTGTACATTGCTTGTAACCATGTTGGGGGGGGGGGTGGGGGATACAGTGGCTCATTTTGCTACTAAATGGGATCCGGGTAGTAATAATGAATGACCAAGTGCATAAGTTCCACTACACAAGAATTCATCTTAATTAAAAAAAAATTAATATAACAAACTCACTAGCATATTTGGTGCTAGAAAATACATAGAACTAACTACACTGTTGAATTTGGGAACATCAATCAACAACCTAAAATAATTTTTACTATGTGAATAAGGTGAAGAGAATAAGACCCGTAGAATTGTGACAAATTCGGTTTATTATATCTTCCTTTGGTTTGAGGTTGAGTTGCAAATAAAAGAAAAAACAAAGTATTAAGTTACTTATACTTCCCCAAGAGCATTTGAGGCAGTATAATGCCTAAGAAATCAAATGTGAGGAAATGGAAGATAACCGAAAATAAGGATCCTACATTTCAGTCTTGATGTGACCAGATTTCATAAACGGAATCCTTCCTACTTGCAGGAAACGACAATCATCTTGTATGCAAAAGGAGCAGCTCCGGCTTTTCAACAAATGATTTCCACTCGTTGCAAAATTTTGCTACTGTTGCTCCGTCTAACACCCTATGGTCAGCACCAATATTTACCTGAGAAATATTCGAGAATGTCAGAAAACTCAGATGGATTGCAAGCCATGGGATCCATGGAATACATCACATTCAACTCTAGGATGAAATATTATGTTCATTGGATGATCTGTCCCATCATTATGCGCTTAGTTTCAGTTAAAAAACAGACTTTACATTAAAGTTCCTACTTGAGTTTTTTGCATTTCTCTGCTCCTCAAACTAGGAGTAGACTGCAGACTACTTGTAATATCAAAAGGGCAAAAAGAAGCTGATATCTATGATGTCGATCTTGTCAGCACTTAAAATGACATTAATATCTTAAGTCCAGCATATAGATCATACCATTCCCATTATCACTCTGTTCTGTTCTTGATATTAAATTTAAGTTAAAAGTGCACCGACTCAGCAGATTACTGCAATTATCATTGTTTCTCCAAAAAGATAAAAACTTATCAAACATGATACATCAATACCACTCAGCAAATCAGGTCAAGCATTTTGACATCTTCTCAAAACAATCAGAAGTCAGCAAACTATAATGGGATAGCATATTTATGAATCCAGCGTAAACAGTATTGAGGCATAACTCCTCGCCTGCATATCAATTGTAGAATCCCAGCACAACTCTTAGGTGATCCTCTCAGTTTTCTTTCTCACTGTATGGTTTTCTTTTGGTAATTATGTTAAAGATTTAGGCCCTGTTTGGTTTGATGTAAAATGTTTTCATGGAAAATGATTTTCCCATTTTCCTTTGTTTGGTTTATGAAGGGGTGAAAAATAATTTTTCCAATGGTGGAAAATTGCATCCATAATGGTGGAAACATTTTTCTTTACATAGCAAGGGAACCTAGAAGCCACATTCTCTTCCCTTCTTCTTATCTCCTTTTTACTTTCCTCTCATCCATCCCCACATTTCCATTCCTATTTTAATTTCTCTTGAACTTTTCTAGTAAGAACCAAACAAAGGAAAACTATCTTACAAGTGTGGTTTTCCTTACAAAAAAATGTTTTCCATTGAAAATGTTTTACATCAAACCAAACGAGGCCTTAAGGGCAACTTTTAGTTCCATTTTGGTGCTTAGATCCTACATTCAAGGTTTGCTTTTTGTGGATTTTTTAGCGGGCTTTTATCTATTTGGTTCGGTTTCCGTGTGTATTTTTGGGGCAATTGAGAAGAGATTTTTGCCTTAATACTTATGAAGAAAGCTAGCCTTGACTAGGTATATGAAAATTGTTCTGCGATGGATCTCAAAGATACAAGGTAATGACTTGGGGCTGTGGCATGCATATCATAGAGTATGATAAATGGATGACATGGAAAAAAAAAGAAAAAGAAAATATAAACAAAAAAAGAGGTACATTTTAATGACCTTCTTTTGAAATCAGCAGTAACATTAATTATGTATAAACACTATGTTACATGGACTCATCATTTCACCTCAAGTACCCATGTCGGACCCTCGACACTTGGTTCAAATTCATGGAAATTTTTCACAAAATAATCGGATTGGATGCTTGGACATGTACCCGTGTCAGACATGGGTACCCGAGTCTATGTAACATAGTATATAAACACTATTGAGTACCCTTATTCTTTTGAGATCAATTATAATCTTCAATAATGAAAAGAGAAAATAAGACAAATCTACATATTATTGGATGTTTTTTTTATGTAAAATTGATTTGTAGTGGCCATATGTAGCTTTTTTTTTTTTTTTTTAATTATTATTATTATTTATGCAACTAAGTTGTTTTGATAGTTATCAAATATCAATAATATCTTGGAGTGTTGTTCAATTACAGCAATATTTTGAATAAAGTTGGATTATATCTAAAACCTTTGTTCTAAAAACAAAACAATGCCAACATGATATAGAGATATGGAGTGCAAAAGACTAATGATGTGTTATGTGTTTGAGAACCTTAATCATAAAGAATAAGGATAACAGTTGGAAAGTAAAACTATGAAAAAATGTAAACAAAAAAACCTGTAAAATCTAGTTTGGTTGTTAGATAAGGAAAACTACTGAAAGTACTAGGAGTATATTTGAACATTTTTTTTTCAATTTCCAGTATATTTAAACAAAACCATTGAAATGGAATGTACTTCACAGAACAATTAAGATATCCCAGGTCTTTCACAGTAAAACCTTAAGTACATCACTAATAAAAATAAAATAAAATAAATAAAAAAAAAGAGAGAGAAAACAAAGCTCAAGGTCAGGCAAAATAAACTACAATAAGGTCAGAAGAAGCAAGAAGCTGAATTTTGTTTAAAATTTATTATGATAGCAAATATGGTTTAAGATTCTGCTTAACGATAAGCAAATTCGTGTGTTACACATACCCTTACCTAGTTTCAGTAAAAGTACTAATATTCGAATCATTCTTGAATCCCCTAGCCCCCAGCCTACAGATATAGATGTTCATACAATCTGACATCCACTATACATGCAGTTAGGAAGGTATCTACCAGTGAACATATACGTCAAAGCTTAAAGTTTTTTTCGTAATGATAAAAATGAGAACAAAAACTAGTAAAGATATATCAAATACCATTACTCAATCCCCCAGCCTACAAATATAGATGTTCGTACGATCTAGCATCCACTAGACATGCAGTAAGGAAGGTCTCTACCATTGGCCAAATTTTAAAGCATAATGTTTTCCATAACGATGAGAAAGAGAACAAATATCATTAAAAAAAAAGTACTCACATTCATTACAGGTGCGGAGTACACAGTCCCGTCTTCTTTAAAATGAGGAACTTTCTGAATTCTACCAATTGCGATTATCGCAACTTCAGGCAACTTAATTAGAGGAGAACCAAACTTTCCACCAATGGCTCCAATGTTACTGATGGTTATTGTTCCTCCAGATATATCATCCTGACTAAGCTTGTTTTCTGTTGCCAGTTGTTGCAACCTTGAAATTTCCTTGGTTATCTAAAAAACATAAGCGTCAATACTGAAACTGTTAACAGCAACAAATTATGGAGCTCAAGCAATTAATCTTAATCCTTAATAATTAAAAACAAGGACACGCAATACATATGATGAAACACTTGGAAAATACATCCAAATCATTTATCTTCTTTAAACATCTCAGATCTTGATGCCTCAATATGCATGCCAGTTTGACTAAAAATCAATCAAGACATCCCTTTAGTCATAACATCAAAAAATCCTAGTTTTCATGGTCGAATTTGACCACCAAAAGCATCTTTGTTTGGTTTTAAAAAGAGACGGGGATAATATAAGAACGCTGGTAAGTAGGAGAGTGATGGAAAAGTGTGGTGTTGTGAGGGCTTGTCTAAGATTGTGCTAGGAACAGACATAGCTTACAGCTCTAACAAAGGCAGAAAATTAATAAGAAGATTAAATTGTTAAGATGAGAATTACAATAAATTGAATGATAATTCCACTTTCGAGAGGTGGATTCTCTCCTAAGTATGAGCTTTCGAGAGGCTCACTCTATCCCAATAACATACCACTCAATATTCAACATGTCCTCTTAGATCCTAATGAGGCCTTTTTATAGAAAATCTCTCCTAACAAACCTCTAGCTTATTCCCCAAGTCACTACTAATAGACTATGACTAACATGCCCTCTCCTTAATATTGATTCCTTGCAGATTGCAGTGTGAATAAAGAGATTTTATTTTTTTTATTATTTTTTTTCCTAACAATGGACAGTAGAGATGATGATTTGAAATATGATGCTGCAGGTATGTTGAATGTCAAGCAAGCAAATAGAAAGAAGGGAAATTCTCCTTTATTTTTACAATCAAGCACTTACTAAGGTAGTTCTATTATATTCCCTACTTGAACCAAACAATAACAACAAACTATGATAGACATGGGGCTGCCACCTAAGTGTAATGGAAAGCAGAGGACAACAAGGCACTATTGGACAAAACTCGTCAATGAAACACTAAGGGGAGGAATAACAAAAGCCTGCTGGTTTGATACTTTGTGGAATAGGGACAAAAGTTAATTAGTGTAGCTTGCTTAATTATATAAGTAGTAGTATAGCAGTATAGGGCATGAGATTTGTAATGTGGAATGAGAGACAATGGTAAACTCAAGTTACTAAGAGAGTTGTTATCAAAAGAGAGTAATAGCCTAAAGCTATTAGCCTTTCGTTTGTAACCCTTTTGCCATGATCAATCACATTTTCAATTTTTCAGCTTAAATTTTCCTCTAATTCTTTAAAATATACCAGATTTTCAGTCTAAAACACAAAAACCCTTTCTTGATTAATATTCCATACTTCCCTTTATTGATTCCTTTCCCTTTCCATTGAGTGCGCCAAACAGCCCCTAAGTTGTCAAGGAAAAACCAACTGAATTCTTGCCTATGAGTCAAAAACAAATGATCGAACCACATGGTTTGATCATTTTTTTAAAAAAGCCTTAATAATGCCTTTCAGAAGTTCTTGCATCCATTGGGTAAATTACCAAAGAATTACACTATGTGTTTATATATGTTACAAAGAGTCCAAGACACAACCATTGTCCTAAAACTTGACAAAACGTTGGGGAGACAGCATTCATGAAACATATTTGTGTTTCTAAAAGATTGAGGATAGTGATTTTCAAATTTAAAGAAATACAGAAATATTCACAATTAGTTGTTGGGTAGTACATGTATAATATCTTACCTAAAGATCATTTGTGAATGTACACTGCATAACTTTCTGTATCCCCCCCCCCCCCTTCTCACACACTTTCTTTTGTTTTCTCTGTCAATATGGTCAATTGGAAGAGTAACTGCACAGAGGATGTTTAAACAGGGAAAAATGAAATTGACAGGCTTTGATTACCATCACACACTTAGATTAAAAAAAAATCAAGTGACATTAGGGAGATACAAAAAGAAAAATTCCATAAACTTGGCAGCTCATTGATGAAAAAGTCAAAGTGAAGTGACTGGATAAACAAACAGAAAGGCAAAACATTTACCTCCAATATAGAAAGGGATTGAACCTTCTTGACATTTGGTACAACCAAACCATAAGGAGTAGCCATGGCAATCCCAATATTATGAGTGCCTGTATTACAAAAACAAAGATAATTTTTTTTTATTACTATGAAGTCCATATAGCCAACAAATTTGGAACCACAAAATACATATGTTTAAATGGCAAACTGAGAAGATATAATGAATGGGAATGCACAGTTATGCACCTTCACTTCACGATTAATTCGTTAAAGTCTATCTGTTTCTAATGCATTCTGAAATTTTACAGTCCTGGAATAAAACTGATGTACATATGCAGTTATCAAATTGAGAATAAAATGCTTTAGATCCAATAAGATAGTAACTAGGGCAATAAATGGCTACTTAGCAGATCAGGCTTATTCAGAACTCATCAGTACTTCCCTGATAATTCCATACTAAAAATGCCATTCTGTTAAGCATTTGACTGTCGTTGCAGTTCCCAAGTTTAACATTAAACATACCGTCTTCTCTCTTATTCATTCTTTTATATACATTTCTTTTTTCTTAAATTTTTATTTTTAGGCATGTAAGAACCATCATATCTTATTATGAGATGTTTTCATACTTAGATACATCCAATGAACTTCTCCTTGCAACCAGGAACTTAAACGAGAGCCAAAGACAGGCAAAATATTTCAGAGGAAACACTAAGTAGTTTCTTGTACAAACCTTTGATAATGATCTCATTCGCATCTTCATTGAAGCAACTATTTAAAAGGGGGTATTTGTTTATTGCCCTTGATAGTGATTTGACCAAAAATGGAAGAAAAGTGTGCTTTATACTTGGATCGGGGTTTGCATTCTGAAAAGATGCTTTAAGTTCTACAAGTCCTCCACAATGAATTTCTTCAACATAACGAAAATGAGGAACTTTGGCAGCCATTGTCATGGACTTGACCATCGCGCGTTGGAATCCCCTGAAGCAGTAAACAGTTTAAATCATACTGTGCATGAACAACTACAAATCAGAAATGTCAATTAATTTTACAAGCACGTACTCCTAGAAAAATAAAAGATAATTGTGGGATGTGGCCAATACATTCAACTAAAAAACTTATGAGATGTGGATGAGAATGTACTCCACTAGTTAAGCTGTGAATGTGAAAAAAGGAATTTTGTCCCAAACAATTTCAGGTGATTTATGCTCAAATATATTTTCAGTGTTCTTTTGATTAAAACAATTACCTTTTGTCACAAATACTACACAGCTTCCTATAAAGTTAATCCAATACTTATTTTCATACCACAAATACCTACTTCCTCTGTTCTTTTTTACTTGACTTGTTTCTTTTATCACGTTTGCCAATGCAAAACTTTAACGATTAATAACTTTAATTCTTCTTAAGTAAAAATTATAAAAGTTATATATTATGATAGTACTTGTTGAGACGAATTTAAAAAGACCCACAATAGACGGTCAAATGAGAGGTGGTGAATAGTGTAAAAGTCAAAGCGGGTCAAGTAAAAAAGAACGGAGGAAGTAATACACCCTTATTGACATTTCCTAGGTTCTTTACTCAATTTTGGTGGTCACTTTCACATTTCACCCACTTTTTTTTTTTTTTTTGTTTTTTAATCAGGACATTTGATCTTCATCTAGAATACAGAAATGAGACTGGAAGTTTCAACGACCAGCTATTTCAACAAATTCTACTTCTCTTATTATACGAAACTTGGGATATATCATAGGAAATACTAAGTAGCAATAAGCGCCATCTTCAGCAGAAACATCACATCACAGTATCACAGTGCTACTTGACTACTTATGTACAAGACATATTAGCAGATTATCTGGGAAACAAAATACCAAAATAACTTGACTTCAATTGCAAAGCCATCAATCATTTCTTTACTAGATTGTAACTTGCAAGAATTTAATTGCTTGATGCAAACATGCTGTTATTGAGATTTGAGAGTGTTTTATAAACAAAATTCATTCCAACAAATAAAGTAAATAACTAAGCATATCGGAGAAGGAAATACACAAGAAACAAGGAGCATATTATGTCCAGAGATGTCAGGTGATGCACATCAAATTCTATTATTTAAAAGAAAATTGTAACTGGAAGTATCTATTTGCTAGACGAAAACCCACAGTTGACGAGACTTGTTTAATAAGAAAAATTATTCCAAGCAAAATAAGGAAAAAAACTACGCATCTGAGGGAAAGAACAACTGAACAACACTAGTAAACAAGGAGCATACTGTGTCCAGGGATTCCTGGTATCACATATCAAACATTACCTTAGCTGTAAGGTTCTGTCTTCATACAATGAACTCCCAGTCACTAATTTGTCAGAGCAAAATGCATATGGCTCAGCAGCAACATCTTTAGCACTGGCATAATTGATAATATCTTCTTTTAATATCCTTCCATCTATACCACTACCTTTAATATCATTAATGTCAATTCCATGTTGCTTGGCTAAGTTACGAACAGCTGGTGTGCACAGTATGCCACTCAACCTACTTTTACTTGAGATTGAAACTTGACTACTTAACTCATCTTGTTTAACAGGATCAGATATATTGGATTCAGTGTTACCATCACTTACAGTTGAAGGAGAAAATTCTTCAACAGCCATCTTCAAAAGTGTTTCTCCAACCTGCTTACCAGAAAATTACAGTAAAGAAGAGGGCTACTAGAAGGGATACCAAAATACTATTACATAGCCAAAAACAAAACAAATAACATCAGAATTTTCCAATCCTTCTTTCATTATCTTGAAAATGTACGAGAAAAGTACCAAATGATATATGCCATACGTTGACATGATATCTTTATTTGGGAGGGAGGAGAGACATGTTGGAATGGTGTCCTTCAACCAAAGTGCATTTCTCTAGACAACAGTTCATAAAATATGTCACGAGTTGATGATTTATTAGTTAAGTAATTGATACTTTAGCCGGTACTTGCAATGTAAATTGATCCTATAATTGCACACATAAGTATGGAATGAATCAAAGAAGTACATGGGATAAGCTCATAAGGCGACACCACAAAACAAGCTGGCCCAAGACTTAGAAAAAGCTAAGGGCAACTGGCCCATGGTATTAAACTTTGGTTGTGTCACTGCATTGTGACGGCATTGTTAAGTTTTTCAACTGTACTGCGACTGAGATATAGTGAAGAAACAGAAACAAACCATCAGCATTGCCGACGAAAGTTGCAAACCAAGTAAATTAGGAGAGATTACTTAACCTAAGTTATCCTGAGTGTGAAAGTGGTTTTCAAACTTACTTTGCATGTTGACACTAGCATGGGCAGCAATGTAGGCTTCAGTCCATGGAATGTTTCAAGGTTTGTTGGGTTAGATACAATATGCTTAGGAGTTTCCAAAGCATATTTTATTAATATGGCTTAAGCAGGAGCTTGATTGAACTTTACAGTAACAAGATATGATTGCGCTTGGATTAATTTGAAACTTAGGTGGGCTCTTTAACTCATTAACCACTATTGACTTTTAATTATACAACAATATTAAGCATAATCATTTCATTAGATTTAGTTAGGTTTAATTAGATTAACTTAACACGTAGTAATTTTTTTGTGTGATTTTGTATCTAATTAAAATAATAAGTTAAATGTTAGATATACATGGCTCATCCAAAAGACTGCTTTTTTTTTTTGCTGATTGGATGATATTAAAGTTGCTCCAAAGTCAATTAGTTCCAAGATGTGGACTCTATTCACAGCAGCATCTGCTTTGAAGATGGGAGTTGATAAGTAAACTGTGTTGCATCTAGACAACATAATGAAGATCTAAAAATTTCTGAAAATTTTCAAGGTTGTCAAAGATCAACTGCTCTTTAACATTAGGAATCTAATCGCTACATAAAAATAAAAATAAAAAAATAAATAAAAACATAAAAAAAAAAAAAAGGTATTTAACATGTTTGCACTTCTTAACTATTGAGAAGCACTAGAAGTCCATGTCAAATAAAGAATTAAATAAGTCTGCGTATCTTGAACCTCCTCAGGGACGGGATCTGCAATTATTTAGTTGATGCTTATCTAGAATAACTATAATTTAATGCATTTCTGAATTAATGTTCACACAAACCTTATAAGTAGTAATGACAATTAATTAATTTAAACTGGGTTGCATTTTAGGATTCATCCAAATGGCACTTGAAGAACTTGGCATTATCAAATTATGCAAACATCCTAAAACTAATAGCGCTTTTACAAAATTTCTGGCATTTATAAGAAAAAGTGTTTTGGTACATGAAGGGAAAGAATCTCAAAAGAACCAGTAGAGGACTTAATACTGTAGTAAAAATGCAAGACAGTGCACCAGCTGAATTGCAGCACCTCTAATTGTGCAACCATAAGTCATTCTCATTATTACAATTAATCTATGATGAGTTGCTCACTATAAGACCTAGTGTTTCTTGTCCATTTGACACTTTCTTACTTCTTTATCCTAATGTTCTTTATGTTAAATGATATCCATAATGACTTACATAACAAGTCATACTTCGCTGGTTGAAATTGAGGTCTAATGGCATCCATTTGACTGTACTCTAACTGGTAAAGCTAAAAGTATACTTTAAACCACATACCTTCACAATGTCCCCTGGAGCATGAAGAATATGTGAAATCTTTCCCCTATATCGACTGGTTATTTCTATGGTAGCTTTGTCACTTTGGACCTCGCAAAGTGGTTGAAATTCTTCAACTTCGTCTCCCTGCAAAAAGATTTCCTCAGGAAGACAGGAACATCATATCAACCTACATTGCTTTCTATTTTCTAACTATCAATTGAACAACGAATCAATTTCAAGACCAAGCTAAAGTATTTTGATTTTACTTACCTCTTGTACAAACCACTTCAAAAGCTCACATTCAGCAATACCTTCACCTGTTTGTGCCAGAGGAACTTCAACCAACTCACCCAATGAAGACTCAGTAGCAGCATGGGTTGTGAAGCAAGAAGCATTGAAGGAATAGTGGAGACTCGGCTATAATACATCAGTAAAAAGGAAGAGTATATGAGTGACCAGCAAGTTGATAAGAAAGGAAAACATAACAAGCAGACAGGAAATTGAAAATCTTCAAGACTACATCAACAAATTATCTAATAGACAGTCTCTCGCTAACAAAGAAACAAAATATTGCATTACAAAAAATGGCCCAGCCAGACATCCTAGCAAATTCTGTTTCACACCGCCTCTCTGCTCATTCACCCCCCCCCCCCAAAAAAAAACCCCCCAATCCCCCACAACCCAATAGAAAATGAAACTGTTTTGGAATTCCTCGGAAATAGATTTAGCTACCGAATATATTCATTCCCATTAGTTGCAATCAGTTATTTTATCCACTTCTAACGCTTGATTTTAGAATTATCATCTTACCAGTTCCTATGAGAGTAATGCACTTCAAATTGAAGCACTTCTTGTATCTATTTCATCAATATTCTACAGTGTAAGACATATAACACCTCGACCCCTAAACTCACACATAAAGAAGCCTGTGAGAGACATGCAATATATTGTACAGTACAAACATGCAACGATTCAATACCGTGCAACTTCATTAGGTTGAGCATCATTTCCAATCAGGAGCTTAGGAATTTCCATTTCCAAATAGAACCATAATTATTAACTAATTACGAGGGTGCTACATTAATATGCCCTCAGATATATCACAACCAAGATAACTTTCAGATGTATATTTGAATGCATCCTTGAAATAAGGCAATCAGCATAAACAACATAAATATTGACTTAAGAACATGATACAGCAACTCCCAAGAGTTCACTATTCTAAAAGGTTTCCACGTCCCTTTCTACTCACATCGGTTTCAGACAGACCGCCAAATACATTTTTCAATCACCTTTTTCTGCATTTTAAAAGCTCAAAATGCAGAAGCATTTCAAACTTGTTACTCAGTGTTATGTACATCTAAATTTAATCTGCATGCTCTTAATTATGCTACCACTGAAAAAAAATACAATTAATAAACTAAATCAAAGCTCAAACTAGCAAGAAATTTCACAACTGCAGAAATTCAGTAAACAATATACAAGATAAACGGTAAAATACACAGAAATATTAATGGTAACAAAACCAAGAAACTAAAAAAATACTATTAATCAAGTTATTCTTAATCCATTTCAAATTAGTCGACGCGTTTTGACTTTTAACATTTAGTTAGAAAGTATAATTTGACTAACTTTTGAGTTTTATATATGAAAAAAATACCTTTAAATATATATTTTTAAAATATCAACTTCATAAAATTTTTAATTAATCATATAATTAATTAATAACTATAATTAAAAAAAAACTTATCAAAACCTCGGAAGTATGTACAAACCAGATCATTAGGCTTAATTACTCGACAAAATCGAGACGGAACGAGGAACCCTAAGAAAGGACGCCGGAACTCAGAACCGACCGCCAACGCTGACGCCGTGCGAGGAGAAGAGGAATAAGAATAAAGAAATCGGAGACCGAAATTGAGAGGCTTCCTCCGGCATAGTTGTCGAATTGAGATCATAGTTTATGGTTAAGGTATAAAGCGTAAAGAAGTTCAAACAAACAATGGTGGAATTTTGAGAATTTGATCATCATATATTCATATGTTATTATGTAGCTGTCAAATCCATTTAGGAGTAGTAGTTTGGATTTTAATGGGATTGGACTGATGATTCAGTTTACGTTACTTAATTTGATGTTAATTGTCATAACTATCTTTTTTTCTGATTTTGTCTTCTTTATTTTAATTTTTTTTGGGGTTGTTTATTCATCGTTGTTATCTAGAAAGGTAGAAGTATTTAAAACACGTCATTGTCGACTCATTTGCGTGCTTCTTCTTCCGAATCATGTTATGTGGGAGGGAATTCTGTATCAGATTTTTGGGTGTAAAAATGTTGATTAGGACAACTTACGAAGGAAAAACTAGTATTTAGCCCGTGTAAATGTGTAATATAGAAGCGTTTCAAGCGACTAACAGTGAGCCCAAAACATTCGTCTCGCAAGGGTAATACTATTGGGTGATCAAATATTACAATTGGATATAAGCGGTACTAAATACACTCTTTTAGAAGGTGTTTGATTCATTAAATTGTATTATATTAGTATGAAATCTTATACTAAAAAGGTACTCATACTAGTTTAAAATTGATTGGTTTTAATGTTGGAATAGATTATATGTTTCATTAATAGAATGGATTTTAAATCTTAGGGGAAGAGTTGTGCGTGGGATTTCATAAGTATAAGGTTGAGTTAGAACCCTTTGGGTATGGAATTCCATACTTAAAAAGCTTAACCAAACAAGAAAAAAGATGGAATGGATTCTAACTTCATTCCAATCCATTCCAAAAGATCCAACCAAACGACCCCTTTAGTAGTACTTAAAAATTTTTCAGTTTTACTCTCTCCGTTTCGTAATAATCACAACACTTTTCCTTTTATCCGTTTCATAGTAATTGCAACACTTCTGATGAGTGACATTTATACTCTTAGGGTAGTGCTTTTGCTTTGTTTTAGTTTGTCTTAGGTTGTTTTATAGTTGTTTTGTTCAAATAATCCGTGTATTCATGTCTCGATGTGTTTTTGGTGAAATCGCGTATGTGCTTGAATTCTTGCATCTATTGCGTGTTCGCACCGTTACCCCTACCTTATTGCTTCCCTTGGTGTTTGTGCCTAGGTACTTGAAGTCAAGAATTGCAAAGAAGAATCCAAGGAAGCACGAGTGATGATTCGAAGAAAGCAAGGTGCATGACGTGCAAATCTGTGCGCGGGCGCACAAAGAGGGCACAAATGAAGAACGAAGGCGAAACCTTCGCGTGGGATGTGCGTAGGCGTGCAGCCCAGCAGCAGGGGCGCACACCCAACAGCACAAGCCGCGCATACCCACAAAAGCGGGGCGCGCAGCCCCTGTACGCAGGCGCGCGCCAGACCTCTGTTCGGCTTATTTTCACGGCTCTATAAATACCCGAGGCTTAGCTTTGTGCGGACGTCTTCTATTCTTTTTAGATCTTTTTCTCTAGTTTTTAAAAGAGCATTTTCTCTAGTTTAGGGTTTAGGGAGGATTAGCCTCCATTGTTAGGGTTTTAGAGAGAGAAAGTGAGGGTTTCACCGTTGTTGAGCTTGGATCTTGAAGAGGAAGATTGATCATCTTGCTTGTAGATATTCACCATCAATCAATGAGCAATTTTACCTTCTCTCCTCTATCTTATTTGCTTTCTTTTAATTTAGCTTTGTTAATTGCTTGTTAATTTATTGATAAATCTTGTTAACCGGTGCTAAATACACTCTTTGGCACCAGTTAACTGGTGCCAAATACCCATGGCGCGCTTTTTTTATTTCAGTACAATAGGCACCGGTTTGAAGCCTGAACCGGTGCCTTTAACTGTAATTTTTTTTTCGGCAATAAATAATAATATTTATACCAATACTAATAATAATAATGAGAACTTGTACATCCTGCATTAATTCTACCATTATTATATAACAATAACAATAATAATAATAATAATAATAATAATAATAATTATAATTAATAATAATAATTATAATTAATAATAATAATTATTATTATTATTATTAATAATAATTATTATTATTATTATAATTAATAATAATAATTATTATTATTATTATAATTATTAATAATAATTATTATTATTATAATTAATAATAATAATTTGTAAATTGAAATAATAAGAATACATAGATATTAATTAATAATCCCAAATGCAATACTATGTACAAACAATACTAATTTTTTAAAAAAGTGTCATAATTACAAACAATACTAATCAATAATGTAGTTAACAAGTTCAAATAGAAATGATATTTACAAGTTAAATGTGATGAAGGACGCCAACATGTCTCAAACTTCATTAAGTTCTTTTCTCGTCACGGACCTCCCTTTAATACCTTGCAAAACTTAGAATAAACAAAAAGTATGTTAGAATTAATTACTTAGGTTATGCATGTAAAAAAACATTTACAAGTTCAGTTAGGCAAAAATTTATTACTTAGGCCAATTTGACTACTAGGATGCCTATTTCATTTTTCTACTAGAATTAATATCTATTGTAGAATAAAAGATATGGCCGAAATAGTTGGACGGTGTTAGTTTTGGATAGAGTTTGGTATTTCGTTCATATCTTTTCGTTATAGCTCGGAATTGAGATTATGATATATCATTGGAAAGATAACTTCAAGGGATATCCAACCATCTAATATTTGGAAAAAAATTATGAGGTATGGAAATCATATCTGAACGTCTTTTCATTCGAATATAATATGGACTTTCAAAAAGAGGAGTTTTATTCAATTTCAAACTCTTTGATCTCTATCTTTCGCAAAGGATAGATTAAAACCTTCTAGAGAATTTTAGAAGTTCCTAATGAATCCTAATTGGTTTAAGGTATTTGGACCCTCACATGATCATTGGGTCGTAGGTGAGGTGGACCTAGGTTTGGTTTGGGCTTGGTTTAGTATTTTGGCCCTAACTTATTTGTTTTAAGTCGGATTTGAGCTTATAATATATCATTGGAAAACTCTTTTCAATCCCCATCCAACTTCAAAATTATTGGACCAGGATTATGGACCAAAATAATCTGGTTTGGACGTTTTTATGAGTTAGACACGAAATGAATGATTTTGAGGACATGAAATGAATGATTTTGGGTTTAAAGGCACGAAATGAATGATTTTGGTTTAAAACATTTTAGGAAAGGTTGTAGACATGTTCAAGGCTTAAGGGAACTTCACGAGACTCTTTAACTCTTCACCAAACTCGTTAATCAAAACGTGAAAGATACTCATCACTAGGTTTGGTTTTTGGGGAGACACAATCAGGTGTCTACAGGGGTATTCGCTTTTATTGATCCCAATTGGTCACATAACCTATTATAAAGATTTGTAAATACGTTTCATCAGCCGATTGCTCCAAAAAAAAAAAGTAATCAAATAAATAATAAAAAGAATTTTTTTTTTAAAAAAAAAAAAACCAATCCCAGCCCCGGCCATTGCCACTACCAGCATGTGGTAACCCACACCTTCTCCTGCACCCCCTAATGGCCTAACCCTAGCCCCCATCTTCCCCAGCAATCCCCTTTCCCCAAATTCCACCTTCCTTGGCAAAGGGAGGTGGGGTGGTTTTCAGTGGGTGGAGGTGGGAATTGGGTCGATTTGCGTGGTGGGTAGAGGAGGAGAGGCAGTTTTGGGCAGTTTAGGGTCAGGGAGAGGGTAGGAAAGGTGGGGCTGTCGTAGGTGGGGAGGGGAGGAGTTGTTGGCTGGGTTTTTTTTTTAATTTTAATTTTATTTTAGGACCATTTACATGCTTACACTTGTAAATAATTTAAGAAAAAAACCTAATTAATTGTTTACCGGTCACTTGGGACTAATAAAAGCGAATACCCCCTAAAGTTGGGATTATTCAATAATAATACAAAACTGGGATTATTGAAGCGATGAACGGGCTAAAGTTGGGATTATTAAAACTAATTTTTCCATTATTTTATGAATATAATTACATAACTTGGGATTATTACAAAATAATCTTTATTTGGGAATAATTTTTACCAAAACAAAAAAAATAAAAAAATGAAAAAATAAAAAAAAAACCTCACTGTGAAAAGTAGGGGTGAAAGTATTCGGATTAAAACCGAACCAAACTGAAAACCAAACCGAAATAGTAATTCGATTTGGTTTTTCTTCTATTATATTTAGATTTGATCGGTTTGGAAAAATTAAAAATATGAATTACGATTAGAGGTATAAAAAAACCGAAAACCGAAATACAGACTAAGATTTCGACCCATTACATTAAGCCCAATTTCTTTTATAAAATATCCCAACCCCTTTCTCCTTTTATATATAAATCATAATAATAAAGCCCTAATTCTCAATTCTCCTTTCTCGGTAATTCACACTCACAAAGAATGTATTTAACAAGAAAAAGTTGAATTATTGCAGGAATTTTCTAAGTGAATTTTGAGTTTTGGGTTTGAATAATGTTGCAAAAGAAGGGAACAAATATCGGTTTAGATTGAATTCTCATTA
Organism: Chenopodium quinoa; assembly: GCF_001683475.1. Lineage (NCBI taxonomy): Eukaryota > Viridiplantae > Streptophyta > Magnoliopsida > Caryophyllales > Amaranthaceae > Chenopodium > Chenopodium quinoa. The sequence goes on along the minus strand of NW_018743252.1, from coordinate 3,036,918 downwards.
GAAATGAGGAAATTCAAGTTTATATCCTTGATAAACATGACTTGTTTATCAAAGGGTATTTTTGTAAACTTACGTGTCAATGAAGGGGTATATTGGTAAAATCCACATTTCATAAGTAACTATTCTAACACAGTTGCATTGCCGTCATCCTCAACACTAAGTAATTTTTCCATTGAAGCACAACCATCTTCAAGCACGAGCATCTATGACGGAGAAATTTCTCACAAGCACACATCAAACACCTACCCTTTAAAGGTTAAGCATTCCCTTTATTTTCCTATTTTTTCTTAGGGTTTTCTTAAAATTCGGCAGTGAAGCCACATGAATTAAATTCTATTTCTCCATTGAAGCAGCTGAGCTTGATAACCTCCACAAAAAAGCATACTCAATCTGATTTCTCCATTGAAGATGATTATGAGCTTTCTAGTTCACGAATACGACGACCATGGGAGGAGTGCTTATGAGCTTTCAATTGGGCTTCATGATGACTGTGGGATGGGAGGAGGAGAGAGAAAGTTAAGAAGGGTGGCCATGGGGAGGGAGGAGGGAGAAAGCACATATGAAGATATTGATGCTGGGTATGGTGGAGAGAGAAAGCTCATTAGTATAGAGTAACAGCGTTATTGACTGCTTTTTGATGAGCTGGCAAGAAATTTTTATGGACATAATTGCAGAATTGCCATTGAGACAAACGTTTTATGTTTATCTAGGAGATTAATGGGGGCCTCCTCAATTAGAAACATCGAATTAATTCGGTTTAGTTTGGATTAGATAGAATCTTAATTTAGTTTAGATTCGGTTTGAAAAACCAAAACCAAATTAATTCAGGTTGGATTCGGTTTTGGCTGTAATCCAAATCGCAAACCGAACTTTCACGGATAGTGAAAAGACTTTTGTTGATTAAGAATGTAAAAAGTTGTTTTGAAATGAAATCCGCGAACATTTCATGCCACTATGCCAGAAATTTCATAGAAACATCGTACAAAGATAAAGATTAGGTGCATGTATAAATTATTGAATTCTAAGTCAAAAAAGACTTAAAAAACACAAGTGAAGTAAGTAATTTTTTAACCTTATTATTGAATAAAAAGTCATAGTCATTCCATTGTTTAAAAAATATCAAATTGTAACGAATTGAACACTTATTGAAAAAAAAAGTGATAAAGTCAGTTCATTTGTTTTAGAAATTATCAAATTGTAACGGATTGAACAAACGATTACTAATTCACTATAAAGTTCTGCAAGATAAAATAAAATAAAAATAAAATAAAATAAAAAAAATAAAAAAAAACTATAAAGTTAGATCCTAAAATCCTTATGTTTAGGGTAAAAATACCCCAGCTCACGTGGACCAATAGCATGCTGACACGTATCAGACTCGGAGAGGTTCTAAAAGAACCAATCCTCTAACGACACATGGCAGTCCAAGTCATGAAAGGGGAGTTGATCCTCAAACCCTATAAATAGGGAGAGATCCCCATTAATTGCATATTCAGAAATATTCTCACATTTCAGAACAATATTAATTGTCGATACTCTCTCTCAGAATCCGAGAGAAACTCTTTACATTCCGCACTTTTAACTCCGTCCGTACACATACTAACTTGATCGTCGGAGGCGGAACTCCACCCAACCAGAGTTTTCGTGGTTTTGCAGGTACAGACGGTCGGCATCCATTCTTGGAATTGTAACTCTCCTAAGGGACTCCAAAAACCCCGAAACATTTGGCGCCGTCCGTGGGGAGAGTACTTCTAAGATGGCTTCACAACAGTCTGTACCGCCTGCTAATGAGAACCGGCCTTTGTACGGAGTAGAGGTCAATACAAACCAAGATAGTGGTGACGACTTCGATGTCGACACCTATGTGGCCCCGGACGAGTCACTCAGAACAAGGCGCACCCGTTCCAAGGAAACAAGGGAGCGTGATGAGTGGCATTTATGCCATCATTTCACCCTTTTTCACTAGAGAATTCCCCCAATTTGTCACTTGTTTTTACCTCGTCTTACCAATTTTGCCTTTATTTTAGTTACTTTAGCTCCCTCTCGTGTTTTTCCTTCTCTTTTATCTTTTCTTTTACTTTTTACCTTCTATTCGTGTGTTTTGATAGCCCCTAGCACTCATTGGCGGGTTTTGGATTGCCAAACAGAGTTGGAGTTACTAAGGTGGCTTACTCAAGGAAGAGGAGATGCTGCAAAGGAGAGGGCGCGCTGCTACAGGTAGTCGCGGGCTCGGACAGGGGGGATCCGTAGCTACATAGCAGTTTCTGGAGATGGCTTGGAGATGGCCTGGAGAGGGCGCGGCTCAGAGGGCCGCGGGCGCGGCAGTGTTGGCCACGGGCGCGGCAAGCTGGGTTTTCCAACCTTCGTACCCACGAAGGAGAGGGCGCGGCAGCTTGATTGGAGAGGCCTCTCCCATGCCTGTTTGCCTTGTTTTAACAAGAGACTATAAATAGTCTTTGGCTTGAATCTTCATCCATCCACTATTCCATTAACATCAAGAACACTTTGTAGAGAGAGAATATGAACATCTTTTAGAGAGAGAAAATAGCTAGTCTTCAAGTTTCAATCTTTGTAATCAAGATATTCAAGTTTTCTTCAAGATTATTGCAACTATTTCATGTTTGGCTAATCCTTCAACATTTATAATAGTAATCTCTTTCCCTTATTCTCTAGTCTTTAGTTTTATTGTTCTTATTTGTATTTTCTTCCATAAATTTCCTAGCTTTACTTGTTTCATTGCTTTTTCTTGATTTAGAATTATGCTAAGTTGTGTTAGGATTGAATACATGTTTAGTTTAGTTGTCATGGATATTTTCCTTTCTCTAGCTTAGATTTCTAGCTAGGGAAGGGGGTGAAAATCATGTTTGCTTGAGTTTCTATTGATTATTGATTGGGTTTTACCTTGAGTTGATGATTTATGCTTAAATATGCTTGGAGTTATTGTGTGCACCTTTAACCCCAATGTTTTAGTCCTAAATTAGATGCATGAGAATGATCTAGTTTAGGTTTGATTGATTTCATCAACTTGCTTTGAGTAGTTGCATGAGAAATGAATTACTTTGAGTAGAGTTTGTACTCCTGGGTATATATCCTTATTGATATTCATTAGTTGTCTTATTGGTCATGATTGGAACCCCCTCTCCCTAGTGCTTTTTTCCCCTTATTATCTCTATAGTTTTGCTTTTCATTTTCATTTTAGAGTGTCTAGTTCAATCTCCTTATTTTTGGCTTGATTAGGTCTCTTGTGGTAGATAGTTTAATCATAGATCTTCTCAAAACAAACTATAATACCCCCTTTGTCGCTAGCAATAGATTCTAAATTTCACAGTAATCGTGCATTACCCCCGTTTCTTTGGGATTCGACCCTAACTTGCCACTATCTCACATAAATTTGATAGAGCTAGGTTAGGAGTAAAAATTGTAGATTTTATCTAGGGTAGTAGTAACGACCTATTATCCCCCGATTAGAGCGGGGCGAAGACAAAGCTGGTCCAAGCAACCCAACCGTCAAGCCGGCTAGGCAACCCCAGGCGGTGGAGGGTGCTTCCCCTGTTACTAGAGACAAACTCATGAAATTCATGACAAGTTTCAAAGGGGAAATCAAAGACCTGATAAACAAGAAGACGACTGGCACCAACAAGGGTCAATCGGCCAAGAAGTCTTCTGCCTCAGGGAAGAAGCAAGTGAAGGATCGTGTGCCTACTCCTCACCCTAAGCCAAAGGGGACGGATGGGCCCATGATTGATCTATCAAAATTCCATTTCCCTTAAGCAGGCAAAAGGAAGGCTATCCGGCAAGTTCAGTCGGATGGATCAAAGAAGACTTACTCGGATGCCCGGATGTTAAACAAGTAGAAGAGAAGTTAACAATTGTCTGAGTCGGCTTCAACGTCGACTTACCCAGACAATTTTCCGCATACTTCAATGAGGTATTCGGAAACAAACCGAGAGAGTCAGTCACGCGGCATGTCTGCACAAACTGGCCCTTAGATTATCATGCCGGCTCCATATGTGCCCCAACAGCCATACATGCCATATGGATCACCATACATGCAGCCGGCACTAAATGTCCAGCCGATGGACTGGCAGCTCCGGCTGCTAAACCTTGGGGAACAGCCGTCGGCGTTCTCTAGAGGAGATAACCGAGGCGGCTCAGCCGGCCTAGGTTAAGAATGTGTTGGTTGGTACCTATGACGGTACCACCAACCCGGAAGACCATCTAATGGCATACACCAACCTCATGTATTTACAGGGGTTGGATGACGCCGCCTGGTGCCGATGCTTCTCAGCGACATTGAAGGGTATAGCCCAATGATGGTTTAGCAATCTGCCAGCCGAATGCATCAACAATTTTAAGACGCTTGCATACTTGTTCGCGTCCACCTTCTCTATGAATATCCCCGCCAAAAAGACAAGTCTCAACTTAGGAGCTATTCAGCAGGGAGATAGAGAGGGGCTAAGGTCCTATGTTAGGCGGTTTAATCTGAAGAGAATTCAGATTCAAGGGCTGTCTAACGAAGTTGCCTACACAGACTTATACTTCTTCAAGGGTCTGAAGGACTAGTCGACCTTTAAGTTTAACCTGGTCAAAAAGAGGGTTGCTACCCTCCAAGAAGCTTTAATGGAAGCTGAAGCCTATATACAGGCGACGGAGCTCTGTTCCATCAAGCAGCCGTTGGATCTTAAAAAGTCTAATAAAAAAGAGAGCCGGTCAGCTCAGCCGGCTAAAAAAGAAGATAGCAAGGAAAGAGGTCTGGGTGGCGGACAATTCTGGCCAGCCATCCCAGAAGAAGAAGAAGAAAGAGTTGAAACTGTACGTCCCCAAGTACGAGTTCAACAAGGATTGTTACTCCATCCTCATGGAGATCAAAGACCGACAGACTATCGAGAAACCGGCTGCAATGAAAAGTCCTGTCAAAAGTCGGGACAAGGACAAATATTGTAACTTCCATGAGGATATAGGCCATGACACTAACGATTGCTATAGCCTCAGGCGGTCGTTGGACCGTCTGGCTGACAAAGGGGTACTGAAGTTCTACATTCTGAAGTCCAAGGTGACCTTCAAAACAAACAATAGATAGTCGTCCAAAAAGTCAGACCAGCTTAGCTCTGACACTGATGAAGACCAGATCTATACTGATTAGGGGATTTTGCTCCCACCAATCGGAATGCGCCACGTGGGCCAATCAGGTCCTGCCAAGTGTCCCTCAGTTGGAACTGTCAGGGCTTGCCACGTGGCACACGCTTATTCGTCCACCTTGGACCTATTATGTCATGACATGTGGCATACTCCATGCCTAATGGAGAAACCGGCCACCTAGGCCCAACTTCCGAGGGAAGCCCAATCAGCCCTAGGTTAACCTAAACCTAGGATTGGCACGTTTCCCAAGGTTATAAATACCTCCCTTAAATCCTCATTAAGGGAGATTACATGATTTGCATGCTGAAAAGCAGATTACATACATTAAACACTCTCACCTAGAGAGACCCAATCACTTTAATTTCCGCATTAATTACTCCTTAATCAAGTACTAACTTGACCGTCGGAGGCGGAGCTCCCACCACCAGGAGTCTCCGTTGTTTTGCAGGTACAGGCGTTCGGTTCCAGTCTCGGAATTGTAACTCTCCCGCAGGACATCAGAAAACCCCGAAACATTTGGCGCCGTCTGTGGAGAGAGTATTTCTGAGATGGCATCCACGTTTGTACCGACTCCTGAAGAGAGACGTCCCCTGGACGACCCTCTAGTTCAGTCGGACCACGATACTGAGAATGAATTTGAAGTTGAAGCTCACACAGCTTCAGACGGGACCCTAAGGGCCCGACGTACCCGTCATACCGAAAGGAGGGAACGGGAACATCTTCATACAGGAAGCGAGCCAGCAGGCGCACCGCCTGTTCGGCAACAGCCGACTGATGGGTCTGCTCCCATCACAAGGAGTGAACTCATGACCTTCATGAGGGACTTCAAGGGAGAAATTCAAGAGTTGATCAACAAGAAGCTGCCTGCTCTGGACAAGGAGCAGTCGGCTAAGAAACCCTCCACTTCACAGAAGAGGAAGCCAGTTCAAGGGCGAGAGGCGACTCCTCATCCTAAATCTAGGAAGCGGGAGCCGACTGCCCTTGATTTCACAAAATACCGTTTTCCTACTCCAGGAAATAGGAAACCTGTTCGTCATATTCAGGCGGACGGGTCGAGGAAAATATACACAGACGCTCGGCTACTGCTAGAGTAGAAGAAGAGTGACCGATTGTCAGAGTCGGCCTCTACTTCAAATTTCCAAGACAGTCTGCGAAATACCTCGATGAGGCATACTCAGTCGTATCATGAGAGTCAGACAGGCGGCACCTCCCGTCAGTCCGGCTATAATAGCGACCAGGCGGTACCAAACTTACCGTTTGTACTGCAACAACAGTATTTTTTACAGCCACCTCCGTTTGGTGGACATGCAGCAAAAAACGTCCAACCTATGGACTGGCAGCTACGGTTGCTTAGACTTGGCGAACAGCCGTCGGCCTTCTCCAAGGAAATTACTGAAGCCGCTCAGCCGGCCAAAGTGAAAAATGTATTAGTAGGCGCCTATGACGGCACTACTAACCCAGAAGACCATCTGATGGAATTCACCAACCTGATGTACCTTCAAGGGTTGGATGATCCCACTTGGTGCAAATGTTTCCCAGCGACTCTCAAAGGAATCGCACAACAATGGTTCGGCAACCTGCCGACTGGTTGTGTAAATAGCTTCAGGACGCTTGCTTACTTATTCACCTCCAACTTCGCCATGAACATCCCTGCAAAGAAGACGACCCTTGATTTAGGAACAATTCAGCAGGGCGAGAAGGAGGGGCTTCGTTCTTACATCAGGCTGTTTAACCTGATGAGAATACAGATTCAAGGGTTACCGGATGAAGTAGCCTATACTGACTTTTTCAGAGGTCTCAAGGACGGGTCGACCTTCAAATTTGATTTGGTCCGAAAGAGGGTGGCGACTCTTCAAGAGGCCTTGATTGAAGCGGAAGCCTATATACAGGCGACTGATCTTTGTAGTACGGTAAAACAGTCGGACGGGAAAAGGTTCGACAAAAGAGAAGGACGACAGAAACAGTCGTCAAACAAAGACGAGAAGAGAAAAGAGGTCTGGGCGGCTGATTCCTCTAAACAGCCGGCCCAGAAAAAGAAAAAAGAATTCAAACCATACTCCCCAAAGTATGCGTTTAACAAGGATAGCCAATTTATCCTAAAGGAAATCAAGGGACAGATCTCAATTGAGAAGCCGGTCCCCATGAAGGGTTCTGCAAACAACCGGAACCAAGAAAAATTCTTTGCTTATCATGAAGATGTTGGTCATCACACCAATGATTGCATCAGTCTCATGCGGTATCTGGACCGCCTGGCTGAGCAAGGTGATCTTGACATTTATGTCAAGAAATCTACGGGGAACACTTCCTCAAAAAAGCAGTCGGCCAAAAAGAATTAACAGGCCGACAGCTCCGATACAGATGATGCAATCGTCTACACCATTGCAGGCGGCTTCTCAGGAGGCGGCCCCACTATTAGGGGCAAAAAAGACAACATCAGACGGTTAGATGTAAATTCCGTTCACCAAGAACGACCCTCCAAATATTCATTTCCTGAGATTGTCATCACTGAAGAAGATCTAGGAGGGGTAAGAGGGCCGCATGACGACCCTATCGTCATTGAATGTAAAGTGGCCAACCAGAGAGTTGGCCGAATCCTCATAGATACCGGAAGCTCCTCAGATCTCATCAGTAGCAAATGTCTGTCGAAACTAAAATATCAGACTGATTGCATACATCCGGCATCCCACCCTTTAGTAGGGTTTGGAGGAGGAGTCGTCCACCCACTGGGACGAGTGGATTTACCCATCCGCCTGAGCAAAAAAAAGGAAGGACGACACATGGTAGTCCGGTTCCTGGTAGTAGAAGAACTCTTGGCCTACAACATGATTCTGGGACGACCAACCCTGAATAATTCCAAGGCTGTTATAATCCCATCTCTTATGTTGCTCAAGTTTGAGAGGGATAATGGAACAGTCGGGTCCCTAAGGGGAGATCAGAGGATGGCCCGAGAGTGCTATCTCTCGGATGTCAAGCCCACTGTTATGGCCACTGGGTTGACTGGTGGAAAAACAGACCTAGACAATGTCAAGGAGAGTGCGCCTGTTCAAGAAGCAGGCGGCAAGAAGAGAAAGGCATCTCAGACAGGGGCCGCAAGAAAAGACAAAAAATAGCAATCATTGGCAGAGGAGCGGTCGGATGAATTCCGCCCTCAACCGGCTGGTGAGCATACGGACTTGATCTTAGACGACTCACGTCCTGAGCGAACAGTCAAAGTTGGGACGACTGCTCTGAGAGACCTTGGTGACGACTTTCACAAACTATTGAAAGAATACAAGGACATCTTTGCATTCGAAGTCCATGAAATGCCAAGCATTAGTCCTGATCTGGCGGTACATAAACTGGTCGTGGATCCAAAAAAGAAGCCGGTACGGCAGAAGAAGCGGAACCATGGCGAAGAAAGAAGTCAGGCGGCAGCCGCCGAAGTTAAAAAATTACTTGATACAGGGTTCATTCGGCAATGTTACTTCCCAGACTGGGTTGCAAATGTGGTGCTTGTTAAAAAGCCGAATGGCACCTGGCGAATGTGTGTAGACTACACAGACTTAAACAAGGCGTGCCCCAAAGACAGTTACCCTCTGCCTAAAATTGATAACCTGGTCGACTCAACAGCCGGCCATGCTTTGATGAGCTTTATGGACGCCTACTCTGGTTTCCATCAAATTCCTTTATGGAAGAAAAATCAGGAGAAGACGGCCTTCGTCACTGATCAGGGGTTATACTGTTACACGGTCATGCCGTTTGGTCTTAAGAATGCCCCGGCTACCTTCCAGCGAATGATAAACACTGTGTTCTTTGATAAGATTGGGAGAAACGTCGAGGCATACATTGATGATATGATTGTCAAGACTAAACTTAAAAAAGATCATTTGTCGGACCTCCGAGAAACTTTCGCCACACTCAGGCGGCACCATGTCATGCTCAATCCCAAGAAATGTGTCTTTGGAGTTGAGTCTGGGAAATTTCTCGGATTCCTTATCAATCAGAGAGGAATAGAGGCGAACCCTGAGAAGGTGCAGGCGGTCATCGACATGCGGTCGCCTCGTACCATTCGAGAGGTTCAGAAGTTAACAGGTTGTCTGGCGGCCTTGGGAAGATTTCTAAGCCGATCAGGCGACAAATGCCTATACTTTTTCCAGGCAATTAAGAAAAAGGCAAGGTTTGAATGGGGGCCGGATGCTGAGGTCGCCTTCCAGAAATTGAAAGTTCACTTGCAATCCTTGCCGAGGCTGGTCAGCCCTTTGCCCAAAGAAGTACTCTACATGTACCTGGCCGTCTCTGAGCATGCGTTAAGCACTGTTCTTCTTGCTGAAAGGGACGGTTGTCAGCTCCCGGTCTACTTTGTCAGTCATGTACTGAAAAATGCCGAGTTGAGGTATCACTTAGTGGAGAAATTTGGTCTTGCACTCTTCATGGCTGTTAAAAAATTGAAGCCCTACTTTTTGGCACATGCAGTCATCGTGTATACAGACCAACCTATCAAGAGGCCACTGACCATCATGGAGTCGTCAGGCCGAATGATCAAATGGGCCATAGAAATACCGAGCCTCGAAGTTACTTTCGAGCCTAGAAAAGCAGTGAAGGGGCAAGCCTTTGCTGACTTTATTGTTGAGATGACTCGTCCTCCTGACTCTCAAGTTCCAGACCAAGTCTGGAAGGTATATGTGGATGGAAGCTCTACTTCAAATGGTTGTGGAGCAGGCGTCATATGTCCGTCGCCAGAGGGCGACAGGTACGAGTATGCGTTACGCTTCAGTTTTCAAGCCTCAAACAATGAGGCAGAATATGAAGCTTTACTAGCCGGAATCCGCATGTGCAAGGCGGCAGGGGCAAGAAAAATAGACGCCTGTTCCGATTCACAATTGATAGTGAGTCAGTACAATGGCAAATACGAAGCAACCCATCCGACCATGATCAAGTATTTACAGGCGGTCCGACTAGCAGTCGGCTCCCTTGAGGATTTCCATCTGATCCAAGTGCCGAGATCAGAAAACAACCAGGCGGATGCACTTTCAAAATTAGCATCATCCGCCTCCTGTGATACTCCTCGAACTGTTTTTTGGGAAGTAATGGAGAAGAGAAGCATCGAGGAAGACCCTATTGGAATCCTAGACAGAAGCTCAACCTGGATGGATCCAATCAAGACATATCTGACAAACGGTACCTTGCCGGATGATCATAAACATGCGGCAGCACTGAAAAAACGAGCAACCAGTTTTGAAATAATAAAGGGAGAACTTCACAAAAGGGGGTACCTTCAACCCTTCTTAAAGTGTGTTACTCCAGAAAAGGGACGAGAGATACTAGACGATCTTCACTCTGGTTACTGTGCTTCTCATATAGGCGGTAGGACGCTTGCTCAACGGGCAAGGCGGCAGGGCTACTTTTGGCCTACTTTAGAAGCAGATGCAATGGAGATGGTGAAAAAATGTGACAAGTGCCAAAGGTTTGGCAAGCTAATTCACCGTCCGGCTACTGACCTCACTACCATTCATAGCCCACTACCGTTTGCTAAGTGGGGCATGGATATTCTGGGTCCATATACGCCTGCTACAGGCGGAAGGAGGTACATACTTGTTGCCGTCGACTACTTCACTAAATGGGTAGAGGCGGAGGCTGTAAAGGGAATCAAGACGAAGGATGTAATTTTATTCATTTGGAAAAATGTCATCACTCGGTTCGGGGTTCCCATGTCTATGGTTTTTGATAATGGTCCCCAATTTGAGACGCCTGTTCTCAAAAGCTGGTTGGGTGACCAAGGAATTGCAAACTACTTTGCATCTGTCGGCTGTCCACAAGCAAACAGCCAGGTAGAAGCCTTTAATAAAATCATCTCAGACGGTCTCAAGAAAAAGATTGAACGAGCAGGCGGCCTATGGGCGGATGAATTACCACATGTTCTCTGGGCCATTAGGACGACTGAAAAAGGGGCGACTGGAGAAACTCCATTCCTCCTAACTTATGGTGCGGAAGCTGTTCTTCCAATAGAACACTACGAGCCGACTCTTCGAGTAAGGCTATATGACGAAGAGGCAAACTGGGAAGCCATGCGCCTGGCATTAGACTCACTTTCTGAAAGGAGGGGCAATGCTGTCTTGCGGCATGAAATCTACCGCCTGAGAATGACTAGATCATACAACAAAAAAGTACACAGGCGTCCACTCAAAGTGGGGGACTTTGTACTTAGAAAAATGGAAGCATTTGGTAGGGCTAATGAGTCTGGCAAACTAACTCCCAACTGGGAAGGACCCTACCGAATATGTGAAGAGGTCAGGGACGGTACCTACCGGCTGGAAACACCAAACGGACAACCGTTGCCTCGAACTTGGAATGTAGATAATCTTAAGAAATATTTCTTTTGAATGATGTAAATAGTCAAGAGCTACTTAATAAAAGATTGCATACTTACTATTCAATTTGGTATTAAGAGGGGCACGCCTACTGACAAACAGTCGGCTACTCTCCAAGTTTAATTTTTATTCTTACTTAAGAGGGGCATGCCGTCTGTACCTTTACAGTCGGCTACTCTCCGTTGAGTATTTTACTCTCTTCAGAGGGGCATGCCGTCTGTACCTTTACAGTCGGCTACTCTCCATTGAGTATTTTACTCTCTTCAGAGGGGCATGTCGTCTGTACCTTTACAGTCGGCTACTCTTCATTGAGTATTTTACTCTATCTTCAAAGGGGCATACCGCCTGTACCTTTACAGTCGGCTACTCTACATTGAATATCTCATCATAGGGGCATGCCGTCTGGATATAAAGTCGGCTACTCTCCATAGAAGAGGGCCGACTGGTTCCAAACACATAGCCACCCCCCTTATACTTAGCTAAAAAAGATTAGGGCCTGGCCGACCCTGTGCCTAAACAGGCGGCTACCCTCCTCTTACTTAGCACTACGTTCACCAAGAACTAACCAAGGCGATAAGCCGAATGATCAGACCAGGCGCAAAGCCAACTGATCCAATCTTCAAAACTAATACGACCTGTCCCAACATCATAGCAGGCGTCCGGCGGCATCCCTCCGGATGAAATTCGTCGCAGAGAGCAGCTCCCTTTTGGGTGGAACATTTCTCTATAAACTAATTACACGGCACCTATACGACTGTCCCCAAGGGCAACCACGTAGCCGTTTTTGAGACAAGGATAACTCTATCACTAACCAAACCAGTGGTAGCAGTTGACATCTGAGTCAGATGACCGCCTGTATTACTTGGGATAAATGCAGGGGGTACCTCTTGAGTTAATAGCCAACAAACATTGGCGAATCAAGGGGTCTAGCCGGCCTCCGTCGCCTGGTACCTCTACTTCTCAAGCAAGAGTGACGTCGACTGAGTAACACCAACGTTAACTCATAGTCACTCCCTCAAACTTGGTATGGAACCTAAAAGGTTTGAGTAGACCGCCTGTCTTTTGGCAAACAGGGGCACTCAAACCCCTATTCCTACTAGGTAACCACTCGGGTTAATAGCCAACCAACATTGGCGAATCAAGGGGATCAGCCGGCCTCCGCCGCCTGGTACCTCTACTACTCAATCTAGAGTATGACGGAGACTAAGTAACTCCTATGTTAACTTATGGTCACTCCCTCAAACTTAGTATGGAGCCTAAAAGGTATGAGTCGTCCGCCTGTTTTTAGCAAACAGGGGCTCTCAACCACTACTCCTGCTAGGTTAACAACTTATGAGTTAAAAGCCAGCAAACATTGGCGAATAAAGGGGAACAACCGGTACCCACCGCTTGATACCTCTACTACTCAGTTCCTTGGCAACTAGGTAACAATCATGTTTACTTGGTCAGACCACTTTCCTACTTGGTTAAATTTACAAATGACAGGACCGCCTGCCTAAAAGGGATCCAGTCTTTAAAATAGTTCGAATACCGATTGGATAAATGGCCGACTGATCGTCTAGCCTGGAAACAGACAACCAGTCGTCTAGGGGCATATGCGGCGTGATTAACTATCCGTACCTGTCTGCAACTATCGGCCATGTAAAACAGTCGGTATAGTGAACAATTGGATATCAGAATATTCAATACTTAGACAAATTTGAAGCATAACAAAAAAAATTCATTAAAAAGAAGCCGGTCATTAAAGACCGGCAAAATATTCAGAGCCCCGGCCCCCTGGCCGGGTAAATACAAAATAAACGGCACGCAGGCCGTGGAAAGAAGACATAAAGCTTAAGAAGGGGGCAGATCTTCAATATTAGTAGCTGCCGCCTGGTCAGCACTCTTCTTGCTGGACTCGGCTTCAGCTGCATCCTTCTTTGATGCATTACCCCCAAGCGGCACAAGCGCCACTACCGGCTCCTCCTCCTCCAACGCTTCCTCCAACGCCTCTTCCTCAACAGCCGCCAGGATCTCTTGATTATATGTATCAGAACACTGGCGGTACGTTTTTTCCCATGAGGCAAAGTCGGCATTGGGGAAGAGGCGGCCCCAAGTCATGCGCTAGATTTGAGCAGAGTCTTCCATCATCTCCCGGACCAGCTCTTTCTTTTCTTGCTCGGCCTTTTCCGAGAGCTCCTGAGTAAGACTCTTCTCCTGGGTCACCAGGCGTTCCTTTACGTTCTCCAAGGATTTCTCCAAGGCTTCGTATGAGTACATCTTTAGGCGAAGAGGTCTCAGCTCGGCCTTGAGATTGTTGATGGTCGCCTCCAGCTCGCCATTCCTCTTCTGGGCCGCCTCTAACTGAGCCCGAATAGCGGCGGTAGCCTGCGCCTGATAATAAAGAATATCAATGGTCAGAACTTCATTTTGGGCAATTTGAAACATTGCCTTATCACAGTCAGAGGCGGCCATAGCTTTTGCAGCCTTTACCTCTTTGTTCTTCCCGTCAAGCGGCTTGCGAAGGCCGTTCACTCGGAGCAGGGCCTAAGTAAAAAGGGAAACAGGCGTCAGTTACCAAACAAAAAGAAAACAGGCGTCCCGGAATTCAAATACTAAAAAATATGCTAAGTATACCTCAGCAAGGACCCCTGCAATCCCGTCTAGGTCAAGCGTGCCGACACCCCTGACCGCCTCCCTTTCAGCTGGAGGAACGGCCTTGATCATAGACTTAGCCACCTCGACCAAGTCAGGCTCCTGAGGGCCGGCTGCATCAGGCATAAACAAACGGAGTAGACCTAGTAAAAAAGGGAGCAAGTCTAAAATTTACAAGGAAAACTTCATACTTCTAGGCGGCTCAGCTGGAGTTTTAGAAGAAGTGGCCGGCTGTTTCTCAGCCGCCACATGTTTCCTGGCAGAACCAGGAGAGCTCGCAACAGTCGTCCTCCGGGCCTTGGGGTCCGGCTGTTGGGAAGAAGAAGCTCTTGGAGCGCCCGTCTAAAAAAGAAGAAAAGAGTCAGTATATGCATAAACACCTCCAAAAAGAGGGTGAAAGGTTCGAAGCCCACCAAGGGTGCCCCCTTCTTGGGGGAGTCTGTTGAAGACTGTTGCATGATGGAGGCCCGCAACATGGCCGCCACAGTCTTGGAGGCGGTAATTTTTCTCATGGCGTCCGCTGCAAAAACAAACAGCAAAGTTAATTAAAGTTATAACAAAATGCACGGAACAGCAGAGTATTCGACAGGCCGACTACCTCTTGAGCACCGACTGCTGAGGCCACAGGCGGCCAAAAAGTATTCGTCGTAGAGCCATTTGAAGCTCGGGACGCAGTGCAGGGTTACTTGCTCTCGTACCCCTGAAGTAGAGTTCACCTTCGACTCTACTTTAAAGAGTCCTTTATCTAGGATCTCTTTCTTAGCCTTGGGGGGAACAGGCGGCATGCTACGGCCGCCTGCTAGAAGCGGCGGATTCCTGTTCCACCTGTTGAAGCGCTTGTTCAGCTCTGTGTCTGAACTCTCAATGATGAAGAAGGTGCACCGCCAGTCCTTCCATTTGTTTGCTTTACCTCTCGTCATGAGGTAGCCCCTGTGGCTCGTCAATTGATACCAGCCGGTACCGCCTGCCTTAGGGGTCCGGCTGAGGTAGTTCATGTGGGCGAAAGCCTCGAAGCTCGGCTCCACCCCGTGCAGTTCGCACCCGGCCACATAGCCGAGTATGTTGACCCAGGAGTTCGGGGCTAACTGCCATAACCCCAACTCATACCCATCCAAGATCCGCTGAACAACCGGATGTAATGGAAAGCGCAGCCCAGCCTTGATGGCCGCCTCGTAGCAGCCAAAGCAGGCGCTATCATAACTAGTACCAGCCGGCCAGCAGACTGTGTCTTCTGGATCCGGCACAAACACTAAAAAGCCGGGGCCCATTGTGTGGTTTGCGATAAAGCTCTCCACTCTCTTGCATGGCTGTGATCCGGCCCCGAGGTACCGTGCAGTAGTAGGGGGTATTTTGCTCTCGGTAAGAGGCGGATGGCTCCGCCCAATCGTCCCCCTTCTCAACTGCGTGAGAAAGCCTCGCCTCTTGCAGGCGACTGTTTTTCTCTTCTGTGTCCAGAGAAGCATGGCCAGAAGAGCTAGACTCGGAATCGTCCTCTGATGAGTCCAAAGAGGACGACTCCTCCCCTCTCCCGGAGGGGCCCGCCTCCTTTCCTTTAAAAGGAGTCGGAGAGAATGAAGAATTGTCAACTGTAAAATGGGAAGGGGTCACTTTGACTCCTCCCTCAGAACTGCCGGCTTTCAAGCCGCTTTGTCTCACTTCCACATCTGGCGCCTGGTCAGATGTTTCACTAATCGGCACCCTGTGGGAGGAGCCGTCTGAATTTGAGATCCTGGCAGTCTTTTTTGTTCTAGTCATCATGCTCTGCATAGACACATATACAGTCGGACTTTGTATAAAGGGCAAAGATGGGTCCGGAAAAGGGCAGGCGGCACTCCTAGTCCTAGATTCAGCCGTCCCCGGTGACCGGCTGATCACTAACCTAGGTCGTGTCGTGTGCTTCTGTGGTGCCATTTCAAAAAAGAATAAAAAGAAAATTAAGAGTAAGAGAACCGACAGTTACCTGAACGAGTGACGATTGATGAAGTTCTGAAAATCCTTTGCAGTCGGCTTGTCAGAGCAGGCGGTAGGCAGAAAGGGTCCAAAATGTCAGAGCAAGTTCAGGGGTCCGAATTTTCTCTCAAAAAGTTCTCAAGTGTGAAAATGACTGAAGTCAACACTCCTTTATATAGGCGAAGTGAGAAGGCGAAGGGTCACTTCCAGAATTCAAAATTTGGGCGGGAGAATCTTTCGGCCTTTCGCCGAGTGACACCTGTAGTAGGCCGTCGCCTGTTACAGTGCGACGCCTGTCACAGGTAACGCGTGACCAGTCACGTGCCACCTGTGAGGGGCAAATGATTAGGGGATTTTGCTCCCACCAATCGGAATGCGCCACGTGGGCCAATTAGGTCCTGCCAAGTGTCCCTCAGTTGGAACTGTCAGGGCTTTCCACGTGGCACACGCTTATTCGTCCACCTTGGACCTATTATGTCATGACATGTGGCATACTCCATGCCTAATGGAGAAACCGGCCACCTAGGCCCAACTTCCGAGGGAAGCCCAATCAGCCCTAGGTTAACCTAAACCTAGGATTGGCACGTTTCCCAAGGTTATAAATACCTCCCTTAAATCCTCATTAAGGGAGATTACATGATTTGCATGCTGAAAAGCAGATTACATACATTAAACACTCTCACCTAGAGAGACCCAATCACTTTAATTTCCGCATTAATTACTCCTTAATCAAGTACTAACTTGACCGTCGGAGGCGGAGCTCCCACCACCAGGAGTCTCCGTTGTTTTGCAGGTACAGGCGTCCGGTTCCAGTCTCGGAATTGTAACTCTCTCGCAGGACATCAGAAAACCCCGAAACATATACTATAGCAAGAGGTTTTGCTGGAGGGGGTCCTACCATCCGTGGAACCAAGGACTACATCAGAAGGCTGGAGGTCAACTCAGTGGAAAAGGGAAAGGCGTCAAAAAACACCTTCCCTAAGGTCATCATCTCTGAGAAACACCATGGCTGTAATACTCCGTATTTTTATGTATTTTATAAATTATTTAATTAATTATAATATATAATTTTTAAGGGCTAAAGTATTTTAAATTAGTGAGTTTTATAAAAGTATAATTTATTTTGGGCTAAAATTTTATTAATTGTTGGGCTTGTTTAAATAATAGTATGTAAACAATCCTTACATACTCCTTGTGGACCAACCCATTTCATTTAAGTAAGCCCAATTCTTTTATTTGAACCCTTGTGGGTCAAATATTTCATGACTGAAGTCCATTTATTTATTAAGCCCAAACACAATCCCTACTCTCTACTCTATAAATATCCCCCAAAGCCCCAAAATTTTCCCCACAAAAGTCAAATGGTAAAGGTAATTTATTTTCTTTTCTTTTCTACTTTTCTTTCTTTTCTTTTTCTTTCTTTTTTTCTAACTCTTTCCCTTCTCCTTTACGTGAATGCCACCAACACCACGCCACCTTGCAACCACCCGACGCTTACCACCTCCGGCTGCCCAGCCAACGCGGTGGTTTGTCTCTCCTCCTCCTTGTTTTAAATTGTTGTTGATGTAATTATTTGTTTTCGGTTTTAATTTTTGATTGATAAATTATATTAGTATATTTTATAATTGTTTTTTGATGATTAAATATTATAAATTTCATATTATAAAGTATTTTAAATTTCAGATTTTATAAAGTATTAAAATTTAGGGTTTAAACTATTAAAGTGTTGATTTTTAGGGTTCTAATAATCAATTAAATTAGGGCTTTCATTCCTATTGAATTTATAAAGATTAATTAAATATAAAAACAAATTTTCGGTAATTAAATTCCGATCTCCGTCCGTAATTATTTTTAATCACGTTTTAATCCCGCTGAGATTATAACTCGTCCGATTTTTACAAAAAAATAGTGTTTTTCGTGTGTAAACAACATTCTAATCATAACTCACTACTATTAGTAGTAAGAACCACCCTCTCGTGGCCAAAATCAGCCTCTAAATAGGGTTTTCGAACAATTTTTGATTTTTGACGAAGGTTTAATGTTTTAAAAATAATTTTCAGATTTATTTGGGGGGCTTAAATTTTAAAAAGTGTGCTAGAATTTTTATATAAACACCATGAATGAGTTTTTACTTTGTGGTTTTAATTACCCACTTAAAGAAAGAGTTTTAAAGGTTTTAAACCAAACTTTCAGCTTATTAGAGAAGGTTTAAAGTGTTTAAAAGTTGCTAGAAATTTGTGTAATCAAGGAGATAATTGAGTTTATGTATTTGGTATTGTAGGAGACTTTAA
Source organism: Chenopodium quinoa (assembly GCF_001683475.1). Classification (NCBI taxonomy): domain Eukaryota; kingdom Viridiplantae; phylum Streptophyta; class Magnoliopsida; order Caryophyllales; family Amaranthaceae; genus Chenopodium; species Chenopodium quinoa. The sequence continues at coordinate 3,018,557 of NW_018743252.1, read as the reverse complement.
GTTGAGTAATTTCTAGCATTGTGGCTAGTTGGAAAGATGATTTAATTAAGGTACGTATAAGAATACGAGAAAACTTGATTTTAGGAGCATGTTTAGGGACTTGGAAAAACCTAGAATCATGCTAGGGAACTTGTGGATTGGTTGACATTGTTTGGTAATGAGTTGATTGATGATAAATGTGATGATTGTTTTAATTTATGTATGAGAAAATTTGCATTGATTTTCCTTATGAGCATTATTTATGCAATAATTTGCAAAGTGAGCTTAGAGGCAAAAATACAAGGATATATGGAATGAATTATTTTAATTACTTATTTATTTGTATTGAAATGGAATGAGTAAAGGTAGAGTTAAAGTCTTATAAGACAAGATTGTGGATATGAGGTGCCTTATGCATTTAAGGTGTTTATACACCGAGGTAGTTAAAGGATTCAATAATAAATGTTGTTTGTCACTGATAAATTAAGAATTGAATTGGAAACTTGAATGATTTGAATGATTGGTTGTGTTGTTTGCATATGAGTCATCACCAAATTTAAACTGGTAAATCACGTAAAGTGCAAGAAGGATGAGCAATAAAACTCTAGATTTGTGCACATCTAGAGTAATGACAAACAGGAGTTGGGGTTCACGGGGTATTAGCCGTGTACTTTTCAGAGGCCGTCTGATCTACGAGTCTCTTGTTTTAAATTCTTTTAAAATTATAATGAGTTAGATGAGATCTCATACTAGCTATGGCCACGGAGTCGCGCCCGTCTGCCATTGGATGTTTATTAATGTCTTCCGAAAGGAGGCATAGGGTTTTCTTATTTAATGTTTCGGAATGGAGCACAGGGGGACAACCCGGTCTATTGCTTAATCCAATCAATTAATTAAGTGATCAATGCTACTTAAATAAAAAACTTTGTAATAAGTAACAATTGAATCATGTGTTCGAGTCAATGATTATATTGAGTGTATGGAATGCTTGTTAGTATCATGCTAAGGCTCTTTACTGTGTTTCGTAGCTTGTATGTACTCAGCGTTGCTGATGACGTGCTTTTGTGTGTTTCTCTTGGTCATGGCCTTCGCCTTCAATGACCCTGTAATGATCCAATTCTTACACTTGTAATATTGGGGAGCAGACTAATCACAGGTTTCTGCATAAACTGAACTTGCATCAGGGTGATGGGATTTGAGTGGAGCATTGGTTATTCATTTAGCTTATTTCATTTCATAAAATTGATGTTATTTTGACCCTAATTCTGCTCGCTTCCTATTTAACTGGGTTTTGATTAAGGGCCATTATGGTTCCAACTTGTAAGACTAAATTGAGTCTTGACTTTTTGGTTTTGAAACTTATATTCTTTTTAAAACTAAGTTAGTTTTCCGCTGCTGATTTCTAAAACTAGCCTTAACGTTTTAACACGTGGCTGTAGCACACCAGTAATTCTCTCACGGGTTATTAAAAGTATTTACAGGTGATTACAGGTTATTACAGGTTAATACAGGTTTTAAAGAGAGAATTATTGGGGTGTTACAGTGGCAAGGTCAGGCGGCCACATGATGACCCCATAGTCATCGAGTGCAAGGTCGCCAATCAACGAGTGGGCCAGATCCTTATTGATAGCGGGAGCTCATCTGACCTTATCAGCTACAGGTGCTTGGCAAAGCTCAAGTACAAGCCTAGCAGCATGCACAAAGTCTCTCGCCCCTTAGTTGGTTTTGGGGGTGGAGTAGTGCATCTGGTGGGGAGGATTGACCTACCCATCCTGCTAGGAGAAAAGGGGGAAGGACGCCACATGGTCATCAAATTCTTGGTGGTTGAAGAATTGACTGCCTACAATCTGATTTTGGGCCGTCCAACCCTCAACGAGTCCAAGGCAGTCTTCATCCCATCCCTCATGCTCCTGAAATTTGAGAGGGATGATGGGTTAGTGGGTTCCCTGAATGGGGATCAGAAGATGGCAAGGGAGTATTATTTCTCAGATGTCAAGCCTACAGTGGCCACAGCCGGCCAAGGGAAAGAGCCTATTGATCTTGATGACTTCAAGGAAGCCGCGCCTGCTCCTAAGGCAGTCGGCAAAAAGAGGAAGGTGGACCAGTTGGTGACCGCCAAGAAAGAAAAGCAATATCAATCATTGATCGGTGAACGATTAGATGATCTCTGACCCTAGCCGGCTGGTGAGCATGTAGACATTCCTTCGGATGATGCACGTCCAGAGCGAACTGTTAAGGTGGGGACGACTGCTTTTGCAAAGTTGGGTGCCGACCTTCATCAACTGTTGAAAGAATTCAAAGACATTTTTGCCTTAGAAGTGGAAGAGATGCCAGGCGTTAGCCTGGATCTTGCTGTCCAAACACTCGTCGTAGATCCAAAAAAGAAGTCGGTTAGGCAAAAGAAAAGGAATCATGGCGAGGAAAGATCTCAGGCGGCTGCGGCCGAGGTCAAAAAGCTGATGGATGTCGGGTTCATTCGGCAATGTTACTGTCCGGATTGGGTAGCAAACGTTGTTCTGGTGAAAAAGCCGAATGGTACCTGGCGTATGTGTGTTGATTACATGGATCACAACAAGGCATGTCCGAAGGATAGCTATCCACTCCCAAATGGGCTATTGAAATGCAAAGCCTTGAAATCACTTTTGAGCCCAGGAAGGCAGTGAAGGGTCAGGCGTTTGCCGACTTAAATGTCAAAATGATGAGGCCGGCTCTGCCGGAAAATCTTGATCAGGTTTGGAAAGTGTATGTAGATGGGAGCTCTACTATGAACGGCTGTGGTGTAGGAATAATATGCAGGGTACAAATATGAATACGCAATACGGTTCAAGTTCCAAGCCTCAAATAATGAGGCAGAATATGAGGCCCTGCTAGTGAGTATCCGCATGTGTAAAGCGGAAAGGGCAAGGAAGGTTGACGCCTGCTCTGATTCTCAGTTGATCATTAGCCAATACCATGGTGACTATGAGGCCACCCATCCGGCTATGATCAAATATCTACAGGCGGTCAAAGACGAAGCCGAGACACTTGACGAATTTCATCTAAGTCAAGTGCCCAGGTCAGAAAACAACCAGGCGGATGCCTTCTCTAAACTGGCATCATCCGCCTCCTGTGATAAGCCTAGGTTAGTTTTTTGGGAAGTCATGGAAAAGAAAAGTACTGAACATGATCCCATTGGAGTTCTTGACCGAAGATCGACCTGGATGGATGGCATCCAGGCCTATTTGGAAGACGACACTTTGCGTGATGCCCATTTAGAAGCAGCTACATTGGGCCGCAAGTTTTGAGATTCATAATGGAGAACTCTTCAAGAAGGGTTACCTCCAGCCGTTGCTGAAATGTGTTACCTCGGAAAAGGGGAAAGAAGTTATAGAGGATCTACACTCGGGCTTTTATGCGTCACACACAGGCGGCAGAACTCTAGCAAAAAGGGCCAGGCGGCAAGGCTACTTTTGGCCCACTCTTAAGGCAGATGCCATGGAAATGGTGAAGAAATGTGATAAATGTCAAAAATTTGGCAAACTCATACACCGCCCGGCTACTGATTTAACGGCTATCTACATCCCAGTGCCAATCGCCAAATGGGGCATGGACATTCTGGGTCCATATACGCCTGCTATAGGCGGATGGAGGTACACTCTAGTTGTCGTTGATTACTTCACCAAATGGGTAGAGGTAGAGGCGGTCAAGGGCATAAAGAGAAAGGATGTCATCTCCTTCATTTGGAGGAACGTTATCACCCGGTTTGGGGTACCTATGTCTATGGTCTTTGACAATGGCCCTCAGTTTGAGACGCCTACTCTCAAGAGTTGGTTGGGAGATCAAGGGATCTCACATTGTTTTGCATCAGTCGGTCGTCCCTAAGCAAACGGCCAAGTTGAAGCCTTCAACAAGCTCATCTCAGATGGCATTAAAAAGAAAATTGAAAGAGTTAGCGGTCTATGGGCGGATGAGTTGCCTCATGTCCTATGGGCCATCAGAACAACCGAAAAAAAGGGGCAACCGGTGAAACCGCGTTTCTCATGACATATGGCACTGAAGCCTTCCTACCTATTGAACATTACGAGCCAACACTTTGAATCATGCTCTATGATGAAGAGGCTAATAGGGAGGCCATACAGCTAGCATTGGATTCACTCTCAAAACACAGGGTCAATGCTGCCTTGTGTCATGAGATTTACCGTCTGAGAATGACGAGAGCCTACAATAAAAGAGTGCACAAACGGCCCTTAAAAGTGGGGGACTTTGTGTTACGGAAAATGGAGGCAACCGGTAGGGCCAATGAGCAAGGAAAGCTGACCCCTAATTAGGAAGGCCCCTACCGGATTTTTGAAGAAGTTAGAGGCGGCACCTACCGCCTGGAAACTCCAGACGGTAGGCAGCTAGCCAGAACTTGGAATGTAGACAACTTGAAAAAGTACGGCGACGCCCATTCGGGTGAATTCGTCGAAGAGAGCATCTCCCATTTGGGTGGTACATTGTTCTATAAACCATAACTCAAGCAGCTTTAACCGACTGTCTAGGTTAAAGGATAACTCATGGTCGTTTGAATAATCATTTGCGACCTAGATACAACCGGTCTTTGCTTCAAAGCAATACAAACGGTAATTGATATCTTGGTCAAATATTACCGGCCTTTGCCCAAAGGCACTACAGCCGGTTACAAATCAAAATTAAGCAAGGCTAAAGCCTTATTAGCTAAAACATAACATGGTTATGATACCTACACCCGGCCAAAGGTCGCTTGCTATTATGCAACTGCAAAGACTGATTACCCTAAGGGCTAAATCACAGCCGGTTAATAGAGTAATCTAGGTTGGTCCCTAGCCGAAACCGTCTGCTATTCCAACTTAGAAAATTTCTCTAAAGGCGGAAAATGACCGTCTGTCTATTCTTTTGGATGCTTGATTGGATGGCTACCTACTTAGGGTTGGGCAATTACCAAGCAAACAACCGTCCAGGAGCAGATAAAGGCAATGCACCCGGTAAACCGCATGTGTTAGGTTATTTGCAAAAATATTCGTGCATAATAGAAAATTGCAAAAATTGAAGCAAAATATATCAAGGGCAAATATAGGAAAAACCGACTCAGTAGATAAATTCTATTAAAAATAATTGTCAGCCAGAACTACGTCCGGGGAGGAAAGAGAATACATATGAAATACTCGGCACGTAGGCCGGAAATAAAAAAACAAGGTTCACTGCTGCTAGGGAGGTTGAGACGTCTGGCCCTGGCCGGATGGAGGAGCATCCTGAGTTTGCTGGGTCTGATTAGCATCAGCCGGTGCTCGTTCTTCCGCTTGCTCCTCCTCCTGATCTTCAATGCCCGCCCATTCCTCGAAGGGAGCCGGCTTCTCAAGGCCGAGAGTCTGAGCATCGTACACCTCGATGGCATACTCGTATATATCTCAGCTCAAAGAACTCCCATTCGTAGTCCGGGTGAACGAGTGACCAGACTATCTTCATACGAGCCTCGCAGTCCTGCTCGTTCTCAGCGACAAGCCGTATCTGCTCGTCGCCAGCTCAGCTTTGTGGTCGGTCTGCGTCTGGGCCAACTCGTTCTTTAGCCGGGAGACGTCTGCTCTCAGCTGGGTGTTCTTTTTATCAGCATCCCCCAGTGCCTTGACATCTGCCTGGATATTTTTCACTTGTGCTCAAAGTCACCCGCCTTCTAGTTAGCCGTCTCCGCAGCTGTAGTGAGTTCCTTGATAAGCTCCTCCTGTTTCATCTCCTGGCTTTTAGTTTTAATTTCATTCATCAATGTGTTGTATTGAGTAACATAATGAGATCGGTTGCCCGCCTATTGGCGTCTCTTACCTCCTCCTGCTTCTTCCTCAAGGGAACTTTGAGGCCGTCTACCCTAAGCATCACCTGCAAGATCAGCCGGAAAAGAGTTAGTCTCTCAATTATTGTACAACCGGCAGAATGGTAAAAGCGCATTCTATATGCCAGCTGGTGGAGAGCCAATTTGGCTTCAATACCCCAATCGGCAAATTACCTCAGCAAGCAGGGCATTGAGGCGGTCAATGTTGACCTGATACACACTTGGCACCGCCTCCTTCTCGGACAGTGTGAGGGTCCTCAGCATCCTCTTTGCATATTGTTGGAGGTCAAGCCAACGGGAAGAGGCATTTACACCAACAAAGTCATTTGTTAAGTAACGAGCATAGACGGCACCTATATTCTGCCGGCTGTCGAAGGAATCCCTTAATTGGGTAGCTTGGGACTTGACTCACATAGGCCCAAGCGGCCAGGGGGGATCAAAGGTGAAAGTCATCCCTTTATTTTCAAGCTGAGGGGTCACCCCAACCTGACAAGCGCACTTTAAGGCGCGCTTTAGAGCATATTTTAGGATGATTTTGGATGTATTTGGGGTCGCTTTGGCCGATTATTACCTTGTTATGCTTACGTTCCCCATATTACGTGCTTCACGGGTTTTCGGTTTGTTTTTGATGTGTTTTCAGGTAATATCAACCGAGTTTAATCGGATCCCGAGCCCTTGATGCGTAACCGAGCTAGCCTTGACCGGAGTCCGAGGAGTTAAGGAAGTTCAAGTTCCGTGCATTGATTACATAGCACAGGCAGCACGACCGTGTTACCATAGGCACACCTGTGCTGGCCTATAAGCAAGCAACCCCAGGCAAGGCAGCACGGCCGTGCAAGCCAATAGCACGACCGTGTCAGTATCCACGCACCCGCACGGCCGTGCAGGCCATTAGCACGGCCGTGCCAGATGTTGCCCGTGCCCGTGTCAGCTTCAGTATGAGCCTCGTGCTAGAGCATATTCAGCACGGCCGTGTCATTTTTAGCACGGCCGTGCCAGGAAGCTGCATGGCCGTGCCATATATAGCACGGCCGTGCCAATTTGTAGAAGAAATCCGGTTTACTTACTGACAAGCTAGCACGACCGTGCCAAATACAACACGGCCGTGCTGATCCAGGGTTAACTGCGCGCTTGACTTCTCCGCATTAGAAGACGTATATAAGGCCCAACTTTAAGAGGATTCCTCAGACAGTTTTTTAGAGATAGTTTTTGAGAGCCTTTGTAGAGAGTTATTGGAGAACGTTCTTAGTTTTAGATATTCATTAGTTTTCTTAGAGATTATTCTAGCGATTTTAGTTTTCTTGGATTGATTTGAAGCAAGATTTGTGAAGATTCTTTGTATTATTCATTGACGACGGATATCAAAGTTCTGAACTTTTCCATTGATTCGCATCAATACAATTGGTATTATTCATTCTTGTTTATTAATCAAGCTTTATTATTCCTTAATTAGAATTCATGTTTATATCTATTATGCTTTTGGAATTCATTATTGCTTTGATTATGAATATGTGTGAGTAGTCTCCTAGCTAGGGTTTCGGGATGAAACCCGGCCTAGGTAATCTATGTAATTGAGGATTGATTTCGATAAACGGATTGTGATTAAATTGATTATATGCGATTGCATGTTAATTCATTATAATAGGAGTAGCTAACCTAGAATCTTGAATTTGATTGCATGATATCCTTGATTTGAACAAGAGATTGTGAATTGAGTATTTCATTATTGAATGTGGTTTGATTATGTATCGAATAATGTTAAGTGCATGAGAAATCCAAGCTTAGTATTGCCCGTTGTCTTCCTATCACATGATATTGATCAGACATATAGTCTTTGCATATCCCGTTTGTCTCTGTGATTCCTTGTTGCGTAGTTACAGATGGTTTGGTGAATTCCCGTTCTCCCTAGTGTCTTGGTTTATTGATTTATTCCATCTTATTAGTAGTATTTTAGAACACCATTTTCCATTGATTTCGAACTAGCTTAGGTTTAAGATTGATTTGCAATTACTCTCGTTCCTCGTGGACCGAACCTTTATTTGCCATTGTACTTGGTTATAGGGTGTTCGTATAAGTATTGTTTGATTGAGAGTCAGATTGTAGCGACCGATTTAACCCTCGTCAAAATGGCGCCGTTGCCGGGGAACGATGTTTGTTAATTGCTTTTTGATTTCTTGAGTCTAGTTCATCATAAAAAAGCACAAAAAGATTTTTCCCTTTTGGCTACACTTGTAGCCCTGCTATTTAATTGGTTTGGTTAGTGTGTATGCGCAGGTCTAAACAGAGAGAATTAATACCCTTCGATCCAGAAATCGAAAGAACTTTGAAGAGCAATCGTAAATCTCGATTGACGTCATCAAACTCTCAAGGAAAGGAACACAACACACAACAGGTTCCAATGGAAGACATACCGCGCCAACCCAATCGGCCAGCACCACGACCCCTTAAGGAGTTGGGAACTCCTGGGGCGTATAGAGCTTCAAGTGGGATTGCTCCACCCACTACTGAGGCCAATGATTTCGAGATCCGGCCGGCTATGATCACCCTCATCGAGAGAAGGCAGTTTAGTGGTGCCAAGCATGAGAGCCCTTTGGCTCATTTGAATGAATTTGAGAAGTACTGCAATACCATCAAGGTTAATGGGGTGAATCAAGAGTTCGTGAGATTGAAGCTTTTCCCCTTTTCACTTATTGGGAGAGCTCTCGAATGGTTAGAGAAGGAGGTGAAGCCGAACTCTCTACACACTTGGGATGATGTCACGACAGTATTCTTGGGAAGATTTTATTCCCAAAAGAAGACAGCCGATGCTAGAGCTTTGATCCAGGGATTTCGGAAAAGGAGTGGGGAGTCAATCTACGAAGCATGGGAAAGGTACAAGGAGTATCAAAGAGAGTGCCCACACCACGGAATCCCAGCATATCAAGTTTTACAGATTTTCTATGGAGGATTGAGTCCTCAAGGGAAGAACAGTTTGGATGCGGGAGCAGGTGGCCTCATTATGAAAAAAACCGAAGAAGAAGTCATTGATATCATAGAAGATGTGGTACGACACCACATGGATTTGCAAGATGGAGAGCGAGAGGCCACGAGCAAGAGTGGAGGAGCGGTCTATTCGGTAGACCATCTTAATGCAATCGGGAATTTTACATCGCAAATTGTTAATCTAGGCAAGGAAATGTCAATTATCAAAGAGAAGCTCAACGCTCCACCGCATCAAAATCTTCCATCCTATTCTAAGGGAGCAGGTATGCACTCTAACTCTAATAATATGCCTGCTGGATGTATATTCTGTGAAAACTGTGGGTCTTATGACCATGATACCTCTTCCTGTAACGTAGATTCCCAATTTCAATCCAACTATAATGATGGTAATGAGTGTGATAATGAACAAGTCAATGCCTTGTCTTATGATAATAGACCTAGGAATGACAATAACAGATATTTACCACCTAATCAAAGAGGGAACAATTATAATCAACAGGGTAATAATTCTGACTACCAACAGCAAAACCAGTGGGGAAACAGGAACCAAAGGGACCAAAATCCCCAAGGGCCTTATAATCAACATGGTAATTTTGGTAATCAGAATAATTACCAACAAAATGCAGGCAATCAAGGGCAATACAATCAGAACATGAATGCCAATAACAGGGGAAATTGGAATAACAATGGTAATAGGAACAACTTCCAAAATCAAAATCCCCAACAGTCTAATGCGCGTGGCTCCCGAGCCTCTAATGACAACTACAATGCTCAAGGACCATCGCAAAGGACTAGTTTGGAGGAGATGATGGAAGCACAGACCAAAATGTTCAACACTTTCATGGCCACCAGTGACAAAAACTTTAATGAAGTGATGACACATAATAAAATGCTTGAAACCCAGATTTCTCAGTTGGCTAGTGCTATAAAGGATGGGGTTGGAGTGTCAAAACTCCCACCTCAAGGTATTGACCCTAAAAACTCTGTAAATGCTATCACCACTAGGAGTGGAAGGACATTGAGGGGGAGCGATGAAGTAGTACCCCCTAGGAGTCAATATGTGACTACACCTACCACTGATACTGTTATAGAGAGTGAGGAGGAGAGGACCGGAGAGAATGATAAAACTGTAGAGTTCCTAAATGAAATGGAAGTAACACAATTCAAAGAACCCAATCTATTGCAAAAACATCCTTACCCCCATAAGTTTGTGAGACATAAGTTGGATGTTCAATTTGGTAAGTTTTTAGATACTTTGAAGCAAATTCACCTTTCCATACCATTCACCGACGCTATAAAACAAATGCCTAACTATGCTAGGTTTTTGAAAGATATTTTGAGTGGCAGGAGGAATTGTGATGGGGTGGAAACTGTTTACCTCACCGCGAATTGTAGTGCAATCATCATGAACAAGATGCCTCCCAAATTGGGAGACCCAGGTAATTTCTCAATCCCTTGTGCTATTAATAAAATGAAAATTGATAATGCATTATGTGATCTTGGGGCTAGTGTTAGTCTTATGCCATATTCTGTATATCGAAGATTAGGGGTAGGAGAACTTCTTCCTACCAACATTACCCTACAGTTAGCTGATCGTTCGATCAAATTTCCTAAGGGTAAGGTAGAAGATGTTCCCCTACGAGTTGGGAAATTTGTGATACCTGTGGATTTTGTAGTTTTGGAAATGGATGAAGATAATCATATACCTATTATTCTTGGGCGACCTTTCCTAGCTACCTCTGGTGCTCTCATTGATGTGAAGAGTGCCAAGATTTCTTTAAAGGTAGGAGAGGAGGTCCTTGAATTTGATCTGAACAAAAGCATGCAATATCCTTTGTCTACTTCCGAAAACTGCATGATGATTGACACTATTGATTCGATTGTCTCTAGTATGCATACATTATTGCTTTCTACTAACCATGATCTTGAGCCAAGTGATATCGATGAGAGCAGGTACATAGAGGAGCAAATGCTAGAGGAAGATGATGGTGATAACGGTTTCAAGGAAATTACACCCATGTATGCACTTGCTAAGGCCACCACAAAAGAGGTAAACGAGGCCCCTAAGGTAGAATTGAAACCTCTACCATCACATCTAAGGTACGAATTTCTTGGCCCTGATTCAACTTATCCTGTCATTGTGAATTCTTCTTTAGATGCGGATCAAACTCGGAAGTTGTGTGATGTATTGAGAGAGCATCAAAGTGCCATAGGCTATACCATTGATAACCTCAAGGGTATTAGCCCCGCTATATGTATGCATCACATAACTCTCGAGGATGGTGCGAGGCCTTCTATTGAGAGGCAGAGGAAACTCAATCCTCAAATGGGGGAGGTGGTGAAAAAGAGATCACCAAACTTCTTGATGCAGGTATCATCTTCCCCATTTCAAGCTCTAGATGGGTTTCCCCTGTGCATGTTGTCCCTAAGAAGGGGGGAATGACTGTAGTTGAGAATGAGAATGGTGAGCTCATCTCAACTAGAACGGTGACCGGTTGGCGGATGTGCATAGACTATAGACGTCTAAACGCATCTACCAAAAAGGACCATTTTCCCCTCCCTTTTATTGATCAAATGCTCGAAAGACTAACTAGGCACAAGTATTATTACTTTCTTGACGGTTATTCGGGGTTTTTCCAAATACCTATAAACCCGGATGACCAAGAGAAGACGACTTTTACTTGTCCATATGGTACTTTTGCCTACAGGAGAATGCCTTTTGGACTTTGCAATGCACCGGGCACCTTTCAACGGTGTATGATGAGCATTTTTGGGGACATGTTGGAGGCCGAGATGGAGGTTTTCATGGACGATTTTTCTGTTGGAGGAGCCTCCTTTGATGATTGCCTAGTGAACTTGGGGAAGTGCCTACAACGGTGTGAGAGAGTGAATTTAGTCCTGAACTGGGAGAAGTGTCACTTCATGGTTGAAGAAGGTATTGTCCTCGGTCACAAGATCTCAAATGCAGGCATAGAGGTGGACAAAGCAAAGGTTGAAGTTATAGCAAAGCTACCACCACCGGTCAATGCAAAAGGGGTAAGACAATTCCTAGGGCATGCGGGGTTCTACCGGCGATTCATAAAAATTTCTCTCTTATAGCCAAGCCTTTGACTGCCTTATTGCAAAAGGAAGTCGACTTCAAGTTCGACAAAGAGTGCCTACAAGCTTTTAACACACTTAAGAAAGCTTTGATTTCGGCACCGATTGTGCAAGGACTACGGTGGGATCTACCTTTTGAGTTGATGTGCGATGCTAGTGATACGGCTATTGGAGGTGTTCTTGGGCAACGAGTTGAGAAGAGGGTTCACGTGATCTATTACATGCCCAAGACCTTAAATGAAGCACAAAGGAACTACACCACTACAGAGAAAGAGTTCCTAGCCATTGTTCATGCATTTGAGAAATTTTGGGACTACCTCATTGGTTCCAAAACGATTGTTTATACCGACCATGCTGCCATCAAGTACCTAATTTCGAAGAAGGAATCCAAACCACGCCTCCTCCGATGGGTCCTCTCTTTACAACAATTTCATGTGGAGATCCGGGACAAGAAGGGAGCCGAGAATGTGGTTGCGGATCACCTTTCGCGCATGGAGAGGGAGCAACAACAAGATGATGGGCTGCCCATTTGTGATGAGTTGAAGGATGATGTTTTATACCTCCTCAAGGAGAAGATTCTACCATGGTTTGCGGATTTGGTAAACTACTTAGCTTGTGCGGAGTTTCCCCCCGATTACTCCAAGCACCAACGGAAGAAGATTAGGAGAGATGCAAGGCATTACATATGGGATGATCCAATTTTGTTCAAGAGAGGTGTAGATGGTCTCCTAAGAAGGTGCGTTCCAGAGGAAGAAGTTCATAGTGTGCTGAAAATGTGCCACTCCAACCCTTGCGGAGGTCACATGGGGGCTAATAAGACAGCCCAAAAGGTTTTGCAATGTGGGCTATGGTGGCCCCATATCTTTAGGGACGCATGGGAATTTGTGAAGACTTGCGATGCTTGCCAACGGAGTGGAAACATTTCCAAGAAGAATGAAATGCCTCAAAAACCCATACTTGAACTTGAGATCTTTGATGTGTGGGGCATTGACTTTATGGGACCCTTCCCTTCCTCCCGTGGGAACCAATACATACTTGTGGTTGTGGATTACGTGTCTAAGTGGGTGGAAGCAATTGCCTCCCCTACAAATGATCACAAGGTGGTGGTGAAACTCTTCAAGAAGATTATATTTCTAAGGTTCGGGGTTCCTAGGGCGGTTATAAGTGACAACGGGTCACACTTTGTGCATGGGGCCTTTCAAAGGATGCTTCGAAAGAATGGAGTACATCAAAGGTTCGGGACAACCTATCACCCTCAATCTAGTGGGCAAGTGGAAGTCTCCAATCGACAGATAAAGTCCATCCTTGAGAAGACAGTGGCGAAGAATAGGAAAGATTGGTCCGATAAGCTTGATGATGCACTTTGGGCATACCGGACTGCTTTCAAGACCCCAATAGGCACCACCCCATACCGCTTGGTCTACGGGAAAGTATGTCACCTCCCGGTCGAACTAGAGCACCGCGCTCAATGGGCTATCAAGAAGATAAATTTTGATCTAGCAAGCGCGGGAGAGCAACGGATGTTGGACCTTCATGAATTGGAGGAGCTTCGGATGGACGCATATGACAGTGCAAACCTATACAAGTCCCGATCTAAGGAGTTCCATGACCGGAAGATAGAGCGGAAGGTGTTCAATGTTGGTGACAAAGTCCTCTTATATAACTCTAGGATGAAGCTCTTCCCCGGTAAGTTGATGTCAAGATGGAGGGGTCCATTCACTGTCAAAGATGTTTTCCCTTCCGGCGCGGTTGAGCTTTATGATTCTAGTGGGTTGCAATCCTTCGTGGTTAATGGGCAAAGGTTGAAGACATACTATGAGGGAGCCCATGTTGGTGTGATAGATGTGTTCGAATGCGGTCACAAGAGTTGAATGTGACCACGTCAAGCTATCAACGTTAAACTTAGCGCTTCCGGGAGGCAACCCGATTTTCTTGCTTTTACTAGAGTAGTTTCTTTTGTTTTGTAGTTGGTTTAGCTCCTAATTTGTGTGAGTTTTGTGTGCTCTTGTGTGTTTTTGTGCAGGTAGAAGATTGGTTAGAAGTCGGAATGAAGAAAGTGATGCGTGCCTTGAAGGAAAAGAAAACCTGCAGACTGCAGCAGACAGCACGGCCGTGCCAGAATCCAGCACGGCCGTGCCAAAATCTGCACGGCCGTGCCAAACCTCAAAAGCCCACTGACATTCTAGCACGGCCGTGCCATTTTCAGCACGGCCGTGTCAAGTAATAGCACGGCCGTGCTAATTTTAGCACGGCCGTGCCATCTGAAATTCAATTTCGCAAAAAGCCTGCCAAGCCAACGCGGCCGTGCCAAATTCGGCACGGCCGTGCCAAACCTCAGCACGGCCGTGCCAGTTATAACACGGCCGTGCAGCGCGGGTTCCGGATAGTTTTTCGTGTTTTTTAAACACGATTTCACTCAAACTCTCTCATTATTCCCCAACTCTCTAACACTCTTTCCTACCCTTTTTCTCTCTAAACTAACCCAAACCCCCAACCTCCTCCCTCAATTCCTCAAATCAAACCCTAATTCCCCATATTCTTCTTTCAAGATCTCGGCACCCTCCTTGCATTGGAGCATTTTTCAAGTGATTGGACGCAAAATTCAGCCCTCTTTGAGCTCGCCACAACTCCACTTCGTGGAGTCCTCGGTGAATTCGTTCTTAAACTCATTGATTTTCGCAATTTTTGTCCAATTTCATTAGTTTTATTGAATATTTGTTGTTGAATTGTGCTTTATTGTTGCAAGTTTGGGTGAACTAGTAGTGTTAGGGTAGTACATTGCATGCTAGGATAGTTTCTTGCTTGTTAATTGGTATATTGTGCTTAATTTCTTGAATCAAACATGCCTAGAACAAAGACATCGACTAGGAGACCGGGTCGGGACGATGCATCCTCATCCATGGTTCCACCCACGGTGGACACCATGGGTATTGTTTTTAATAACCCGTCCTTTTTGGACAAATTTGTAGGATTAACCCACCGACCGATCCGGCCTACCAAGTTCTACGACCCTTTAGCCGCTAGGGCTCTAGGGATCGAAAGCGACATGGTTCAACTATTTTCATTTACCAACTTTGATTCTTTCCTTACCATGCATGCTCTCACTTACAAGAGGCTTACCCTCGAATTTTTGTCTTCTTTGTACGTGCATCGGGATGAGAATAACTCACCCCGGTACTTGTCCTTTCAACTAATGAACTCGGGCACCATTCAAATGTCAGTGGCCCAAGTTAATGCCGCCTTTGGGTGGACATCCGACCTGAAATATGGTCCTAAGGATGGCCACTCAAAACACTACAACTCCGGGTTGTTTTGGCGGCAAATCACGGGAAAAATGGATAGAGATCCCCGTAGGGATAAGGCGACTTCCATAGTCAATCCCGCCTTTCGGTTGTCCCACAGGACCTTCTCCTCTACTATCTTTGCTAGAGGAGATAGTTTGGGTGTAGTCTCCATTAGGGAGTTACAGTTTATTTGGCACCTCACCCGTGGGGACGGGCGTCTAAACATGGGAGCGTGGTTACTAGACCACCTCGACGGTGTAGTCCGGGGTAGGGGTGATATTACTATCGGTTGCATGATCACCATTCTTGCGCAATATAATGGGATTGATTTTTCTGAATTGCAGGCTATCCCAGGCACTACGAGGCTTGATATGCGCACCTTGAGAGCCATGCAGTGGCTTGAAGGGACATCCCAGTCGGATTGCTATTTGTGGCTCGTAGCAGGCAAGCCATACGCCTACTTGCCCGATCCGGAGAGGACGGTGGTTTACAACAAAGACAACTGGATCTTCGACCCCGACTTCGCCTGGCACGAGGACGGAGGCACGGAGTATGTAGACCGCAGTCCCCAGCCTCACCAGGGGGATGAGCAGGCCCACGGGGGCCAAGGAGGTGACGATGCTGATGATGATGATGATGATGACGAGGAGGGTGGCCCGGATGCGGCCCAGCAGATCCCGGCGCAAGACTTCGCCTGGCTCCGCCAAGGAATGGAAGATTTGAAGCTCGAGGTAGCGGATTTGCGCCGGTCGAACGAGGATATGACCTCCGCCTTCAGAGACCTGAAGAGGAGTGTTGATGATATGGCCTCCCGTTTCCCTTATGGCCCGGGCGGGCCTAGCTCGTGATCCCTTTCCCTTTCCCTTTAGTTACCTCCCTCTCCTTACTATTGTAAGTCCTTGATGTATAAACATTAAGGACAATGTTTGATTCTAGCTTGGGGGGGGGGGTCTTACTTGTATTCATTCTAAAAAAAAAAAAAAAGATTTACTGCTTTCCTAGACTAACCTTAACTTGTTTGCTAGTATGTCTTTCCTTTTTGCAGATTGGGAACATTCGAGACGCGGCATGAGTTTGAAGAACGATGCTATGGCCGTTAATTGGAGCTCCCGGGAAGCAAATTTGGTGAGATCTTTTCCTTTTTTTTGTGTGCTTAGGATAGTTTAGTTTAGGAAGAAGTTGAATGGTTCGAGGATGTTTGATCGGTTCTAAGG
This sequence comes from Chenopodium quinoa, assembly GCF_001683475.1. Classification (NCBI taxonomy): domain Eukaryota; kingdom Viridiplantae; phylum Streptophyta; class Magnoliopsida; order Caryophyllales; family Amaranthaceae; genus Chenopodium; species Chenopodium quinoa. The sequence continues at coordinate 3,002,178 of NW_018743252.1, read as the reverse complement.
AACCTGGGATCGTTGATGTTGATATCATTCGATCACTTGTTTGTCGATTGGGATTTTATGTGATTTTTATGCCTCGTTATGTGCCTTTCAACTTATTCAGTTGGCTTAGTTGTACATATGTTTGTGTTAGATAGGAAAAGCTTCTGCTATGAGGATGTGTGGTTTAGCTTATATGATATGCCTCGTAGTCTTTTCCTATGTTTTTGGATCATAATAAACTTGTCTAATTGCAAAATTTTGGAATATTGTTCATGTTGGATTCGAAATGTGAATGAATGTGTATGGAATGTCTATTTCCACTTAAGCCAGTGATGAATACACAGTTCGAGTCTATTGTTGATCAATGTGGACGAGTCTAGGCGAAGGGTAGAAATAGAACACCTTTGTCATGTGAAACTCTATGCCTTTGGGCTGTGGTAAGATGGAGTCGCTTCCCGGTTGTGGATTTGACCCCCTTGATTGGTAGTTGCTTTATTTGTTAGATCCCGTGAGGTTTATTTGTTCTAGCCTTCATCATTCTTGTTGAGTGGCATATTTGGATCCTTGATTACGCATTTTTCGATCTTTGTGTTGACTAGTAGCTCCCGAGACCGACTTGACACTTTTAAGAGAGGAAGAGGGCACCTTTTTCATTTTTCTTATTTTGTTCCTTTTGTTTTGTTACAAATTGATTTTCTTTTTACATCATCTTACTTGCTAACCATGTTGAGCTTTAATTTCATTCTTGGTTAACCGTGTTACAAATCCGATGGCCAATGTTTTACCAACCCTTAGTTGTGAAGCGTTTACCTAGATAGGTTTGTTGAGCTTATTGTTTACTAATCAAGAAATAAAGTTTGATAGTTGGTTTGAGCAGGTGTGAAAGTGAGCCTAATTGTAAATATGTAATGTGAAAGTCATTTTGCCATCAATAAAAAAAGAAAAAAAAAAGAAGAAGAGAAAAGCCGTCCGAATTGTGAAAAAGGCAAGGACACATAAATAAAGTTTTGAAGTTTGAAAGAGGTCATTTGAGTGTGTATTATATGGATAATTTGGGATGTGTAAGAATGTGAATCAATGAGATTGTGGAAAGTGAATTACATCTTTTGAACTATTGTTTTTGAGAATTGTGATTCTTGCGCTTCATTTAGGAATTAACCCCACTTTTTTTTAAATTGTTTTCACCTACCTTACCCATTGCCAATACATTACAACCCTTTAAGACCCTTAGACTTTAGAGGTGTTCGGTTCTCAAACGGTGGAGGGAGATACCTTTCAACCCTATGGAAAGATTATGCGTAATCGAGATGTCGGGATACCTTTGTTATTTCCTCAAAACATCACTTCTTCCGGTTCCTTCGAGGAATCACGAGGGGCCAATTAGGGTGGTGATTTGAAGCAAAAGGGGAGGACGTGGCCGGTTTGGTCGGGTTTAGAGGGAAGCATGATTTCTTTGTTCTCTATGCTTGGTTTAGGTCTTGTTCGCATTTGATCAACGATATCTTGGATTGTGTGTCTCGTTGCTTGTTTGAGTGAGTTTTCCTTCTGTGCATGGTTGTTCTAAGTAGGATCCATTGATTTCATTCCGTGCTTAATTTGATTTGTTCGCAATGGCATAGTTTATTTGATCTTGTGTGTGTTTCCCTTGGTTTTTGCTCGAGGACTAGCAAAAGTGTAGCTTGGGGGGTTTTGACAAGCGCACTTTAGGGCGCGCTTTAGAGCATATTTTAGGATGATTTTGGATGTATTTGGGGCCGCTTTGGCCGATTATTACCTTGTTATGCTTACGTTCCCCATATTACGTGCTTCACGGGTTTTCGGTTTGTTTTTGATGTGTTTTCAGGTAATATCAACCGAGTTTAATCGGATCCCGAGCCCTTGATGCGTAACCGAGCTAGCCTTGACCGGAGTCCGAGGAGTTAAGGAAGTTCAAGTGTCGTGCATTGATTACATAGCACAAGCATCACGGCCGTGTTACCATAGGCACACCCGTGCTGGCCTATAAGCAAGCAACCCCAGGCAAGGCAGCACGGCCGTGCAAGCCAATAACACGGCCGTGTCAGTATCCACGCACCCGCACGGCCGTGCAGGCCATTAGCACGGCCGTGCCAGATGTTGCCCGTGCCTGTGTCAGCTTCAGTATGAGCCCCGTGCTAGAGCATATTCAGCACGGCCGTGTCATTTTTAGCACGGCCGTGCCAGGAAGCTGCACGGCCGTGCCATATATAGCACGGCCGTGCCAATTTGAAGAAGAAATTCGGTTTACTTACTGACAAGCTAGCACGGCCGTGCTGATCCAGGGTTAACTGCGCGCTTGACTTCTCCGCATTAGAAGACGTATATAAGGCCCAAATTTAAGAGGATTCCTCAAACAGTTTTTTAGAGATAGTTTTTGAGAGCCTTTGTAGAGAGTTATTGGAGAACGTTCTTAGTTTCAGATATTCATTAGTTTTCTTAGAGATTATTCTAGCGATTTTAGTTTTCTTGGATTGATTTGAAGCAAGATTTGTGAAGATTCTTTGTATTATTCATTGACGACGGATATCAAAGTTCTGAACTTTTCCATTGATTCGCATCAATACAATTGGTATTATTCATTCTTGTTTATTAATCAAGCTTTATTATTCCTTAATCAGAATTCATGTTTATATCTATTATGCTTTTGGAATTCATTATTGCTTTGATTATGAATATGTGTGAGTAGTCTCCTAGCTAGGGTTTCGGGATGAAACCCGGCCTAGGTAATCTATGTAATTGGGGATTGATTTTGATAAACGGATTGTGATTAAATTGATTATATGTGATTCCATGTTAATTCATTATAATAGGAGTAGCTAACCTAGAATCCTGAATTTGATTGCATGATATCCTTGATTTGAACAAGAGATTGTGAATTGAGTATTTCATTATTGAATGTGGTTTGATTATGTATCGAGTAATGTTAAGTGCATGAGAAATCCAAGCTTAGTATTGCCCGTTGTCTTCCTATCACATGATATTGATCAGACATATAGTCTTTGCATATCCCGTTTGTCTCTGTGATTCCTTGTTGCGTAGTTACCGATGGTTTGGTGAATTCCCGTTCTCCCTAGTGTCTTGGTTTATTGATTTATTCCATTTTATTAGTAGTATTTTAGAACACCATTTTCCATTGATTTCGAACTAGCTTAGGTTTAAGATTGATTTGCAATTACTCTCGTTCCTCGTGGACCGAACCTTTATTTGCCATTGTACTTGGTTATAGGGTGTTCGTATAAGTATTGTTTGATTGAGAGTTAGATTGTGGCGACCGATTAAACCCTCGTCACAACCCTAGCCGCATTGGAGCCAGTTGCTGCAGCAGGCTGTCGGCTCGAGGGTGTTTCGGGCTCCCTTGCCTCAAGGTCAACCGACCCTGTGTTTAGGCCTAGGTCCTTCAGGCTCTTCCCTGCTGAGGTGGGCCTGTCAGATACAGGCGGCCTACCAGAAGAGGGGGGGGGGGAGGGCGGCAGCCGGAACCTTCCTTGTCTTGGAAGGAGCCTTGGAGGGCTCCTCAGCCAGTCTTTTTAACATCTTTACGATAGATCGAGGAACATTCTTGCTCCCCGCAAGAAAAAGAAACAGAACACAACCGGTTAATATATGTGCTGACATTGAACGGATACAGACTGTAAAAACGACTCAGCCGGAGTTTACCCCATCGTCCTTGGCCGCCATTTGGGCCCTTCTCTTTTCTAATTGATCCTTTTGAATCTAGGCAGCAGACTTATCCAGTGTTTTCTCAGGCGACACCATCTCTAGTCCTTTTTCTGCAAAAAGAAAATCAGTCAATTACAACTCTGAATATTATAAACGACAGAATAAAGCTGATCAACTTCTCTACATACGTCTGCTGAAAAAGGTGCTAAGGCCTCAGGCGGAGAGGAAATCCTCATCCCTAAGCCAGTCCGGATGGGGTACCTAATTCTTGGGTACAATAATCTCGGACCAGTCATCCAGGGGCATGGTTGATTTCTCAAACAGCCCCGCCTCTATAATTTGTGTATATGCCTCCTTCGGGACGCGAGGAAGGGCACACTTCTTCCCTAGAAGAGCCGGATCCCTATTATAGTGCCGGAGCTGGCCGTTCAGGCGGAGGGAAGGAGAGGAGACTAAGTAAAATTTGCTTTTCCAATTGCTCCATTTTGACGGCTTGTCAAGCGTCATCATATATTCCGGGTGAGTGGTCAAAGGATATCACGCCCGCCAGCCGCCAGGGGCACACCTAAGATAATGCATATGTGCAAACACCTCTCAGCTAGGCGTTACGTTCTGCATCTTGTAGGCGGCAATGTATCCTAAAATATTCACCCAAGAGTTGGGTGTTAGCTGCCAGACGCCCAAATCATAGCCTCTTAATACAGCTCTGATGGCGTTGTGAAGAGGGAACCGGAGGCCGGCTTTAAATGCCGCCTCATAATAGCCGAAATAGTTATTGCCATGACCAATGTCGTCATCCCAAACGACGGTTGCCTCATATCCCCTACCGGACACTTCTTAATAAAGGCTGGGAAGGTGGCATTCAGGGTAGCAATGTCCCTGGCCGACATGCTCGCTTCTGTTGGATTATTAATGGAGGGCCATTTGTACGCCTCCTTATCCTCTCAGAAGGCATCCGGTTCTAAGGATGTTGACTCTTCATAGTCTGATTGTTGGACGGTCTCATCATCGCCTACGTCCTCAGACTCCTCCAAAATATTGTCACTGGGTGTGCTGGGGGCACCCGGAGGGTCAAAATATTCTATATCAGTCGGCGCTTCTGCGGAGTCGTCTGATCTGTAGTTGGGGTCAACAGTCGTCCGCCTCGTCCGAGCCATCCTGTCCTGCACATGTACAGACACGGTCGGATTTGTGGAAGAGAAAGGGTGGTCCAAACACCCCCAGACGGCATCCAGTCCTAGACTTAGTCGTATCTAGAGACCGGCTTACAACTGTCCTAGGCCGTGCCCTGTATGTGTTGGGTGAGTCCATTATTCTTTACAAAGCATACAACCGAAAAAGCTCAAAAGAGTTGCAAGGGGTAGAGACGGTACCTTGAAGAAGCTTTAGAAGTGGAGAAGGTTGACTAGCTGAGTCAACAGCTGAAAATCAGATTGTTGCTTGCTAGATACCCAAACGGTTGCCCGGATGTACCCCCTTTGAAAGCAATCAAAGATCGTTGAGGAACCCAAGCGTTTCTCTGAAGCCTTGCTTGATGATACCCCAGACGGTTGACCGGATGTGGGTGTATTGAAAGTAGAGGGAATCAAACAAAGAGTGCTCAGGCGGTTCTAGTGAGCTGTGAATGATGGGTACCCAGACGATAGCCGATTAAGTCAAGATGAAGCAGACGTTACGTAAACAATAGCAGCCGGTCTCAGAGCTCTCTTTTCTCTCTCTTAGAAATTTTCTCAAGAATGTCAAAGTGAGGAAAGTGAGGGGGGGAACTTCTACTTATAGAGGAAATCCCCCAGAAGGCGAACCGTCACCTTAAAAAAAAAAAAAAGAGAAGGAGGCGAATCGTCGCCTTCTCAGATGGAGACACCTGTCACAGGTGCCACGTGGCAAGCCACGTCACACCTGTGAGTGGCATCTGTTTAGGGTAAAAATACCCCCCGGTCCACGTGGACCAATAGCATGCTGACACGTGTCAGCCTCAAAGAGGTTCTAAAAGAACCAATCCTCTGACAACACGTGGCAGTCCAAGTCATGAAAGGGGAGTTGATCCTCAAACCATATAAATAGGGAGAGATCCCCATTAATTGCATATTCAGAAATATTCTCACATATCAGAGCAATATTAATTGCAGATACTCTCTTTCTAAATCCGAGAGAAACTCTTTACATTTCGCACTTTTAACTCCGTCCGTACACATACTAACTTGATCGTCGGAGGCGGAACTCCGCCCAGCCGGAGTTTCCGTGGTTTTGCAGGTACAGACGGTCGGCATCCATTCTTGGAATTGTAACTCTCCCGAGGGACTCCTAAAACCCCGAAACACTTCTCGTACGTACTTCGTATGTTTCCTAAAAAAAAAAAAAAAAAAGGTACTTTGTATGTGATTTCAATCTGGTGCAAAAAAAAGGTGTAAAGATTGAAAAAGAAAATTTAAGTGAATAGTGTTGACATTTTGGTGTCTAGCACGATCTTTCACTTTTGTGACTTCAAGTTTTGAAAAAAATAATATCCCATATTACCTATTATGGAATAGCATCTCTATCAATACCTATGAATGTGCCTATGATCATGGGATTATAATCAATCATATCAATTCCTATAATCATGCCCATGATCTTGAACAGTACAATAATTCTTTCCCTAATTTCAGCTTGTATTTATTTACTTTTCCTTTCTTACGTTACACAGCTTGTATATAAATAGCATTGTAATCTTCTGTATAAATCAACACAATCAATATACAACTTTATACACTCTATATGGTATCAGCCTAACCGATCCTTCTCCCACACGCTCTCCTCCTCCTTCTCCACGGCAATGGCAGCTTCCTCCTCCTCCTATCAAATTCCCAACATTGTTGATTCCACCAAGCCCTTTATCTTTGTCCACATACCCAATGCTATCAAACTTACCTCCACAAACTACCTCTCATGGAAAATGCAAATAGAGGCTATCTTAATTGGCCATGACTTATTCAAATTTGTTGATGGCTCCTATCCTTCTCCCACAGCCACCATCACTCACGAAACTACTGAAATTCCCAACCCCGAGCTGTCCTTTTGGACACGCCAAGACAAGCTCATTTGTGGTGCTCTAATTGGCACTCTCTCCACCGATTTAATGCCTCTTGTCTCTCAAGCCCAAACATCCAAGCAACTTTGGGATATTCTTGCTAAAACATACGCTACTCCTAGCCGTGGTCACATTAAACAACTAAAAGACCAACTTCGGCGTATTACCAAAGAAGGTCGATCAATAACCGAACTCATGCAAGCTATCAAGGCTTGTGCGGATCAACTTGCCGCCCTAGGGAAAAATGTGGAACAAAAGGATCTTATTAACCGTGTCTTAGCCGGTCTAGATGACTCATACTCCTCTGTCATTGAGTTTGTGAATGCGAGAGATACTCCTATCTCTTTTGAAAAGTTACATGAAAAACTTATCAACAAAGAACTATCTTTGCTCCAAAATAGCACAAACACAACCCTCCCTGCCACCGCCTTTGCTGCCACAACAAGGCCATCACACCGAAACACCAACACTCATTTTCACCCTTCCTCACAAGGTCTCCTTCCCACTCCTACAACCACCTTCAATAGGCAACCTCGACCTTTCTTAGGAAAGTGTCAATGGTGTCGTGTTCAAGGGAATGTCCTCTCCAAATGCCCTGATTTTGCACGCCTATTCCCAAATGCAAAACCCCCTTCAACTAATTTTTCATCCCCCTCTCACTCCTCCAAACCGCAAGCCAATGCGGTCACCATACCCTCCACCACCGCCTCTTCCTCTTTACCATGGATTCTTGATAGTGGCGCCTCTCACCATGTCACCAATGACATTGCTAATCTTTCTTTCCATGATCCATATGACGGCACCGAGAAGCTCCTTGTAGGTGATGGTACGGGCCTCTCTATAACTCATATTGGTCCTTTAAAATTCTATAACTCCATTGTCTTAAATAATGTTCTTGTTGTCCCAACAATAACTAAAAATATCATATCTCTCTCTCAATTATGCCTTGATAATAATGTCTCCATTAATTTCTCACAAAATTGATTTTGTGTTAAGGATCTCAAAACAGGGGCGTCTCTATTCCAAGGGAAATCTAATGCGGGGATCTATGAAGTTTCTACCGTTTCTCCTAAACTATATACAAGCACAAAATCATCTTCTTTAGATTGGCATCATCGTCTTGGACATCCTTCTAGGAATGTTTTTAGACATATTATCTCTCAAAATAATTTAAATGTTCCTAATATCTCTACTCTAGATTGTAATTCTTGTGCTTGCAATAAAAGTCATTGACTACCTTTTTCTTCATCCACTATTGTCTCTCATGCCCCTCTTGAATATGTTTACACCAATTTATGGACCTCCCCAATTTACTCCCATGATGGTTTCAATTACTACATTATCTTTGTTGATCATTACACTAAATACATTTGGTTATATCACCTAAAACAAAACTCGGATACTTATAATACCTTCATCCATTATAAAGCCCTTGTTGAAAAATATTTCCAACTCCCTCTCAAAACTCTATATTCGGATAATGGAGGAGAATACGAGTCTCTTCACAAATACTTATCGATTGATGGCATTTCTCACCTCACTACTCCTCCACATACTCCTCAACATAATGGATATTCCGAACGCCGACACCGGCACATTGTTGAAACTTTTCTAACACTACTTGACCATGCAAAAATGCCTCTTAAATATTGGACACATGCTTGCTCTACGGTCGTCTATCTTATAAACCGTCTTCCAACACCTACTCTAAATAATGACTCCCCTTTTCACAAATTATTTGGCCTCAAACCAAACTACACCAAATTAAAAAGCTTTGGATGTTTATGTTACCCATGGCTCAAACCTTACACTTCTCACAAACTAGACCCGAAATCCAAACCTTGTGTGTTCATTGGATACTCACCTACTCAAAGTGCATACTATTGCCTTGACTTATCCACACACAAAGTCTACACCTCTCGTCATGTACACTTTGTGGAAAACACATACCCTTTTTCTACACACCTCAAGAATCAACCATCACTACATCAAATTGTAGAGGAATGGGCTCCTATATCACTCCCTATACTACGCTCTAACCCCCCTGCAAGTCAGCCTACTCAAGTTGCTACAACCACTACCTCTGCCTCATCACCAAATTCCACTCACAATTCCACTCACAATCCCACTCACAATCCCACGCACAATCTCACGCCCATCCATTCTTCCTCCTCATCACCAAACTCCACGACTCAATCACCCACATACAACCCCACCATATCACGTACTACTGATGCAACTCCCTCCTCTCCACATAATTGCCCCCCATCACCACAAATGGTTACTCGTCTCCAACTAGGCATTCGTAAACCCATTCAAAAAACTCAACCTTCATACCGAGCTATCTGAAATTGCTTTACCCAAAACCATTACACAAGCTTTAAAAAGCCCCGTATGGCGAAAGGCAATGGATGCCGAAATGGCTGCCCTCACGGCTAATAATACATGGGAACTTGTCCCTCCCTCTCCTTCACAAAATGTGGTTGGTTTTAAGAGGATTTTTCGAATTAAAAGAGGAAAGGATGGAAGTATAACTTAATACAAAGCACGGTATGTAGCTCGTGGCTATAACCAACAACCGGGCATAGACTACGGTGAAACCTTTAGCTCGGTTGTCAAGCCAGCAACAGTGCACATTATACTCTCCATTGCTGTAAGTCAAGGATGGCCACTCCGTCAACTTGATATCAATAATGCGTTCCTTCAAGGGACCCTCACCGATGATGTCTACACCATCCAACCTCCAGGTTACTGTGACCCCATGTACCCTAACCATGTCTGTAAACTCAAGAAAGCCTTATACGGTCTCAAACAAGCTCCTCGAGCTTGGTATAAGGAGCTACGGCAACACCTTCTTTACTTAGGCTTTACAAACACTATATCTGACTCTTCTCTATTCACTCTTCACAAAAATGGTAACACTATATATCTTCTAGTGTATGTAGATGATATTATTGTTACTAGCAATACTCCTTCCCTCCTAGACACCTTCATCAAACAACTAGCAAACCGCTTCTCCTTAAAAGACCTCGGTGCTCTATCATTCTTCCTTGGTGTTGAGGTTTCTCCTCACCCAAACGGTCTCTTCCTTAGCCAAATAAAGTATATAAATGACATTCTTAGTCGTGCCAACATGGATGAAGCCAAGCCAATGCCTACTCCCATTTCCACCACCCCTCACCTAACCATGCATGACGGCAGCAAGCTACCTGAACCAACGGAGTATAGGAGGCTCATTAGCAGCCTTCAATACCTCGGCCTCACTAGGCCTGACACTGCATATACAGTTAACAAACTTTCTCAGTATATGCAACGTCCCACTACAACGCATATGCAGGCTCTTCGCCGTCTCCTTCGCTATTTACATGGTACCTCACATATGGGTCTATTACTTCATAAGGACTCTCCACTCTCTCTCCATGCTTTCTCCGATGCAGATTGGGCTCGTGATGTCGATGATTACATCTCCACCACTGCATACATTGTCTATCTAGGGAGGAACGCTGTTTCGGGTGAAAACAATGGGACCTTGCCGAAGGTCCGCTGAAATGGAGAAGGCTGGATTCGGTCCAAGTTATGTTGGGCCGAAGGTTTCCTGCACAGTAAACACACGTAAACTAGCCTCGGGGGTGTTGCCGAGGAAGGCCCCTCCGATGCTAAAGTCAGTACAATGTGTAAGAAGAAGACACTATGCAAGAGAGTTTGTTGCTTGAGGCTTTTATGGAATATATCAGAATATATGAATGAACATATGAATCTATGAATGAATCAGAATGAATCTCTCCTTGAATGTATCAATATGAAGGCTTTTATACCTCATCATACATGGAGAGGTTGGGCCTTAGCCCAATTGGCTTGCTTTGTGGGCTGACCTTTGACTTTAGCACAATTGGAGAGTTGAACCTTGACCTTGGGCTTTTAATTGGATCATTTAGTGCTTAGGCCCAATTGGACTAAATTGGACCCAAACAACTTGCCCCCCAGACCCGATTTGGAAGGATGACGGGTCGGGTTTGATTTAATTCAGAAAAGGAGGGAAGTAAATGATTTAATTAATCCAAAAATTTGAATTTAAACCGTAATTAATGAGATAACAACGGTTAATGATTGTGGAAGTTGGACGGATAATGGGCAGTTTAATCACAAGATCATGTGTTTAACGGTTACTTAGTGGAGTATTTAAGAGAAATTAAAACGCAGACTCCTCGTATCCCATACCTGGAGATATAAACAGAGGCGCGTCATCTCTCCTCACTTATTCACCAACACAAACCCAGAATTCTCGAGAGAGAAACCAAGAACCCGCATCAAAACTTCGCAAATTCCCCGAGCATTAAGCTTAGAAACTGAGACTTGCCACAACGAACTCGTAAATCGGCAACTTTCGCTTCAGATTAAGGTAAATTCCTTTGATTTCAGTTTATTTTTCTTTGAATTCGAACTCCTTCCCCTTTTCTTTCGACTTTTTTCTTCGAAATAATCAATGACAAGAGGAGTTAGAGGTAGAGCCCGTGCTCCAAGAAGAGCAAGGCCGATTCCCGATCCTAGGAACAGGATTGGGACCTGGAATGGACAAAGGCCAGAGTCTGACCCTGCTGAAGGGATTAGGGCGACTCCCCTTTCCTCGGCTCCTCCTCAGAGAACGGAGGAGCCGAGCGCTTCTGGACAAGATGATGAAGTTCCCGCTGTCCTTTGGGATATCCTCCCCGGGTTTTCAGAATGGGAGAATGCCGAAGTTGCTTCGGCCATGATAAAGAACCGCCCCTACCCATGGTGGGTGGAGAATGCCGATCAATATCGATTTGCCGAGCAAATTGAGTTGCATTACGACATTTTTGAAGCTGATGGGTATTGGTGTCGAATGCCCTCGGCATCCGATAGAATCCATCGTCCACCCCCGGGGTATGTGGGGGTGTACACAAGACAGCTTCAGTACGGGCTGAGGTTCCCTTTGGACGTATTCGTCCGAGACTTGCTGATCCATTACAACATCTCTCTATGTCAGTTAACTCCCACCAGCATCCGAAGGGTGATGACATACTTATGGGTCTGCAAGTTCTTCAAGTACGTGCCGAACCTGCACTGCTTCAAAAAGCTCCATCGGCTAGTGCCAAATATTCAAAGTGGGCACGGAAGCCATGGTTCTGGGTGGTACCGGATTGAGTCCCGGCCCCAATACCTAACCATGTGGCCAAACGACTCTTCAGACAAGGACTGGAGAGGTCAATGGATTTGGGTTAGGGCACCCAAAGATCCGGGCCACCCTTGCGTCTTCAGCGCTCCCCGGTACCTCGCTGAGCCTGATCCCGAAATGGGAAGTCTAGGTCCCCCCGCAGATAACGGGGCGGATCCGAACCTGGATCAGCAACATATCTTCGGCAAGTTGCCGAACCGGGGGGGCAGTGGCCGAATGCAGCATATCCCGGAGACTTGGCTCCCCGATACGCATTACGTTTTCTAAGAGAACATGCTAGCAGCTGTTGGCCTCAGCCGAAAGTTTAAGGATGGTAAGCTTCTTCGGCTGAGGCCGAGGCTTTTTAACTATCTCTTTTTCTTCTCTCGCTTCGCTTTTTTATGCTGTGCCAACCTATCTGAGCTAACCTTTCCCCTTTCCTTTTTTCAGAGCGGGACGAGACCAACGTTGGCATTAACTACGCTCGTCTTGGTGTCATCCGAGAACGAGTTGTAACTGAACGGGCCCCGTCTATCACTGAGCCGAGGCATAGGGAAGTTCATCTAGACTCTTCCCACTTCCAAATTGAGGCTGTTGCTCTGTATCAGAGGCAGAAGCCTTGGTGGAAGAAGAGAGACCCCTGGTTTCAGCTGCTGGACGAAGAAGCTGAAGCTGCCCGCACAGCCGAAGAGGTTGCACGGGTTCTCGAAGCTTGCGAAGGAGGAGAAGGGTCCTCCAGAGCTGCTGAAGCCGAAGCTGCAGCTAGAGCAGCTAAAGAAGACGAGGCTTTGCTGAAGACCTCGGTGAGCTTTCAGACTTAACTTTTTCTTTTTTCTTTTCTTCTTTTTTTTTTTTTTACTCACATTCTTCCTCCCCCCTGTCTGTTACAGTCTGAAGAGAGTAACAGACACAGAGAAGGGAAAGCTCCTGTTCGTCCCGAAGACCAAATACAAGGAGAGTCTTCAGACTCAGATATGGACGAGCAGCCCCTTCTGAAAAGGCGCCGAAGGATGGCCATCATCGGCCCTCATGACTTTCAGCGGAGGCCGATGACCATCGGCGTTGCAATAAGGGAACCCGAGGAAGGCAATGGATCGCCGAGGGTTCCCCGGCCACCACCCCAATCACCTCAAAAGACCCCTCCGCCACCTCCTGAGATGGAGGTGGATCAGAGAACTCCCGAATCTAAGGGAGGGGTCCAAGAAGAAATTAAGGAGAGTGCTGTTGAGCACGAAAACAAGGATGCCGTGATGTCCAGTGCTGAGGGCTTCACGACAGACATCGCAAGAGAGGTTGAGGCTTTCGTCCTCACCCCTGAAGAAGAGGAGGTCATAGTAATTGACTCCTCTGAGAAGGATGATGCTGAGCCATCCAAAGCTAATCAAGCTCCATCGTCATCCTTCCCTTCTTTCCAGACTCTGCAATCTGGAGAAATGGGTTTCTCGGCCCCCCGAATTCCAATCCCAGACCACATCTGGGACCTCATATGGGGTCAAAACCGAGAAGGAGCTGCAGCCTACTTCGGCGATTTTGCTGGCATGTCCGAAGTAGATAGGGCAAGGATCTGGTCGCTGAAGGCCACTGCTGGGATGGGCGAATCCAGCAGATCAGTTCCTGACCCAGCCAGGTCTAATCAACTGCTGATGATGCAGGTAATTTTCCTTGTCTTCATTTCCTCTGAAATTCAGCTCTATTTTTTTTTATTTATTATTTTTTAATATTTTTGTCTTCCTGTTTTCAGTTCGTGCACAATCAGACTCTCACTGTAGAGCTGATAGATACCCTACAAGATAGGGTAGACGCTGCTGTGCACGAGAAGAAGGTAGCTGAAGAGGAATTAAAGCTTGCTAAGCTGAAGCAAGCAGCAGCTGAAGAGAAGCAGCAGAAGGGTGAGGAGTATGAGAAAAGAGCTGCTGAAGCCCTCAAAACCTTCTGCGACGCTATGGAGAAGGAAGTTTTTCCCCCACTGATGGAAGGGGAAAAATTCCTCCAGGAGCATATGGGAGTGGACGTCTCCAAATTCAAGGCTGCTGTTGAGAGCCGTATTCAGGAAGGAGCTGTTGCACAAGCTGAAGTGCAGCAACGTCTAGAGGCTCTTGAAGCCAGCCGAATGGCTGCTGAAGAGCTGCTCCAGGCCAAAGATGTCCAACTCTCAGAGGCTGCTGCTGCTGCCGAAGCTCAGAGAGTTAAACTCCATGAGGCTGAGGATCAACTGATGACCCAAAAAGTTGAAGTGGCCCAAGCTCAGACAAAGGCTTCCCAAATTCAGCAGGAGCTGAATGAGCTGAAAGGTTCCTCCTCCAAGCTCGCTGATGAGCTGATGAAATCCAAGGAAGACTTGGAGGAGACCCAGAAGAAGCTGGTTGATGCTGAGGCTCTACTCAAAGTCCGTGTCTATACCCAAGAGGAATATGAGATGGTTTTCAGAAACGGGTTCCGAGTATGCCGAAGAGTCTGCCTTCATGCTGAACCGAAGCTGGACTGGTCTAAATGTGCTGAATGGGTCCAGAATCCCGAAGACCCTCATATGAAGTATGCAACTCCAGCCGAAGCTGAAATCCTTAAGGCTGAGGAAGCCGAAGAGGAAGCTGAGAGAATGGAGTTGGAAGCTGAACAGAGGGAAAGGGAGGCTCGGCAGAGTGCAAAGCCCGCTTCTTCTGCTGCTGGGGCTGAGGCCACCATGGGGCTCAACGCTGATCAGTCTGATCCTCAGGCTGAAGCATAGGAACTCGGCCAGTCGTCTTCAGAATCTTGCGGTTCATCATGTGCTTAACTTTAGACTTGCCGCTTTCTGAATTTTTTGCCTTGTTTTTTGCTTCAGCTTGCCTTGTCGTACAGCAGTTTATTTTTTTTTTGCTTATGTACGTATTTCGGCAGCTGTTATTTTCCGCTTGTGGGCGGCTGCCGATACAGTTTAATTGAACTTGTAGCTCAATTTCTGAGCATGAATTATATATCTGATGCTCTTTTCTTCAGTTGCTTTGTTTTTTAATGCTTTACTGTTTCTGCTTTCTGTTTCTTCAATTCTGTCGTACATACTTGCACTGAGAGTGCTTCTTGCCCCCCAGAAGTTGAAGTATGACTTCAGCGGAATAAGCAATTTCTTCACTTCTTCAAAATGGGTATCCGAAGCACAGGGCCAACTGAAGGCAATGCTTCTGGGATACAAGTCTTACTGAAGATTGACTTCATTTGAAAGTTGGATATCCGAAACACAGGGCCAACTGAAGGCAATGCTTTGGATAATGGCTCTCTGGGATACAAGGCTCAGTTAAGGCAATATCCCAGAATTGTCCATGGACTAATGTCTTTGGAGAACAAGTCTTACTGAAGTTTGACTTCTGCTGAAAGACCAGTGTTCTTTAAAAAGACGCATATCCGAAACACAGGGCCAACTTAAGGCAATGTTTCGGATAATGGCTCTCTGGGATACAAGGCTCAGTTAAGGCAATATCCCAGAATTGTCCATGGACTAATGTCTTTGGAGAACAAGTCTTACTGAAGTTTGACTTCAGCTGAAAGACCAATGTTCTTTAAAAAGACGAGTTTTGTCAGCAATCTGAAACCCAATTACCCGAAGGCGAAGGTTTCAGACGAGGCTGATATAAAAATTTTCAACTGTTGCTGTTATCCTTGATTTTCTGTCTATCTTTGAAAAATGGATACCCGAAACACAGGGCCAACTTAAGCAATGTTTCGGATAATGGCTCTCTGGGATACAAGGCTCAGTTAAGGCAATATCCCAGAATTGTCCATGGACTCATGTCTTTGGAGAACAAGTCTTACTGAAGTTTGACTTCAGCTGAAAGACCAGTGTTCTTTAAAAAGACGAGTTTTGTCAGCAATCTGAAACCCAGTTACCCGAAGGCGAAGGTTTCAGACGAGGCTGAATAAAAAACCCTTAAAGAGTAGATAGAACAAAGAAAATTTTGAAAGGATAAAAAGTTGCAAACATTTATATAAATGGCGGCTCCAAGGCCTTTCACTAGTTCAAAATGTACTTACAAAGATTGTTCTGCCCCGAAGGGTTTACACATGGTATTTTTTCAGTACATCAGCGTTCCAGTGATTTTTCAACTCAGTTCCATCCAACTGCCGAAGTCGGTATGTCCCTGGCTGAAGCTCATCATAAATTTCATAAGGTCCTTCCCATGCAGCTGAGAGTTTCCCATGGATTCGGCCTTTCTGAACTGCAGCAGCATTCCGAAGGACAAGGTCTCCAATTTTGAGAGGCCTTGCATGGACCCTCCGGTTATAAAATTTGTTGATTCTCTGCTTATAGGCGGCCATTCTATCTCGGGCTGAGTCTCTTACTTCGTCGAGGAAATCGAGAGATTCCCTCATCAGTCGCTCATTCTCAACCGAGAAGTGATGCACTCGAAGGCTCTCAGAGCCAATTTCCACTGGAAGGACGGCTTCGGCACCATACACCAGTTCAAAAGGTGAGTGGCCCGTTGCCTCTTTTTCAGTTGTCCGAAGGGACCAAAGGGTTCCAGGGAGCTCCTCTAGCCATTTGGACTTTTGATCTTCCACCCTCTTCTTGAGGGCATTTAAGATCTGTTTATTTGCAGCTTCGGCTTGTTCGTTACTTTGCGGGTGGCATACCGCTGAATATGCCAGTCTGATGCCGAACTGATCTGTATACCGCTTCAGCGGTAAGTTATCAAATTGCCTCCCATGATCGAAGACAAATACTCTCGGGATGCCAAAGCGAGTGATGATATTCTGCCAGATAAATTTTCTGACAGTTTGCTCTGTAATGTTCGAGGCTGCTTCGGCCTCGATCCATTTACTGAAGTAGTCGACACCAACTATCAGCCATTTTTTCTGGTACACAGCCTCTGGAAATGGTCCCAGTATATCCAGTCCCCATTGGGCAAACGGGAGTGGATTAAGGATCGGCTGAAGATCCCTTGCTGGCTGATGGATAACTGGAGCGTATTTTTGACATTTTTCGCATTTCCGAACCAGCTCCTTAGCATCTGCGATCATGGTGGGCCAGTAATATCCAGCCCTCAATGCCTTGTGGGCTAAGGTTCTTCCCCCAATGTGGTTCCCACAGATGCCGAGGTGAATCTCCCGTAGGATATAATCTGCATCTGTTGGTCCCACGCATTTCAGCAATGGGGCTGAGAAGGACTTTTTCAGAAGTTCCCCCCTGAAGACAATGAACCTAGAGCTGGTTCTCTTCATCTTGGAGGCCAAAGCTTTATCCTCAGGAGTTTCTCCCCGAAGCTTGAAAGCTAGGATGGGGTCCATCCAGCTAGGCTCTGGGTCAGCGCAGCACACTTCAGGTGCTTCGTCGACACTTCTCTCTCGACGCACTTCTACATATACAGATCTGTTCAGCTCGGTAAAAGATGAACTAGCAAGTTTGGAGAGTGCATCGGCTTGAGTATTCTGACCCCTTGGGATCAGCTGAACCTCAAAAGTTTTCAGCTCTGCAATGACTGATTTGATCTTGGCAAGATAAGCTATCATGGAGGGCTCTTTGGCCTCGTAGCTGCCACTGATCTGATATGCAACTAGCTGAGAGTCTGTTTTTAAGCAGACATGATCGGCTTCCAAGGAGATGCACAATTTTAGGCCGGCGATTGCTGCCTCATACTCGGCTTCATTGTTCGAGGCCTTAAAAGAAAACTTTAGTGCATACTCAAAGGATTTGCCTTCGGGAGAAGTTATCACTACTCCTGCCCCCGAACCGTTCTCGGTGGAAGACCCATCCGTAAACACGGTCCAGACTTTCTTTTCACTGTCTAGCGCTTCTTGGTATGAGCATTCGGCCAAGAAATCCGCTAGAGCTTGAGCCTTAATGGAAGCCCTCGGACGGTAGCTGATGCTGAATTCGGTGAGCTCAAAAGCCCACTTGGCTAGCCTACCAGATTTTTCAACCTTGCCGAGAACTTTTTCCAACGGCTGATCAGTTAAGACCACTATCTGATGGCAATCAAAATAGGGCCTCAGCTTCCGAGCAGCTACTACTACCGCGAAAGCAACTTTCTCGAGTAGAGGATAGCGAGTCTCGGCATCCGTCAGTGTATGACTGACGAAGTAGATCGGTTGCTGACCCTTACTCTCTTCCTTCAGCAATACTGCGCTGATGGTGGCTGGGCTAACGGCCACATATAGGTATAAAGTTTCTCCTTCAGCTGGGCTAGCCAACGTTGGGAGTTGAGCCAGATGCTCCCGAAGCTGTTTAAAGGCGTCTTTTTGCTCTTCCTCCCAGACGAGCTCTTTTGTTTTCGGGAGTTTCAGGGCTTTGAAGAATGGTAACCCCTTATCCGAAGCTCTGGAAATGAACCTCGAGAGGGCTGCCATTCTTCCGGTGAGCCGCTGAACATCCCGCTTCGTTTTCGGCTCAGGAAGGTCGAGCGCCGCTTTGACTTTAGAGGGATTGGCACAATCCCCCTTTTGCTGACCATGAACCCCAGGAATTTCCCTGACTTCACGCCGAAGACACACTTCTTCGGATTCAGCTTCATTTGATGCTTTCTCAAGGTGGCGAAAGTTTCAGCCAGGTCCTTTACATGGTCCTCTAGTTTTTTGCTTTTGACGATCGAATCGTCAACATAGACTTCCATGTTTCGGCCCTTTTGATCGGTGAAAACTTGATCCACCAGCCTTTGATAGGTTGCCCCCGCATTTTTCAATCCGAAGGGCATCATTTTGTAATTGTACACCCCAGCGTTCGTGACGAATGCTGTCTTTGCTCGATCGTCGGGGTGCATAAAGATCTGATGATACCCCGAGAATGCGTCCATGAAACTAAGCAAGGCATGGCCGCTCGTCGAATCGACTAGCTGATCGATCCTCGGCAAGGGATAGAAATCCTTTGGACAAGCCTTATTTAGGTCCGTGAAGTCAACGCACATCCTCCAGGTACCATTGGGCTTCTGAACCATCACCACATTTGCCAGCCATTCTGGATATTGGCAAGGTTCGATGAATCCTGCCTCCAATAATTTTTTGACCTCGGCTGCGATGTCTCGGTTCTTATTGGCGGAGTAATTCCGCTTCTTTTGCTTAACTGGTCGACACGTCGGGTCAACATTAAGCTTATGGGAGATGAGGTCTGAACTTATCCCGGGCATATCAGCTGCCGAGAAAGCAAACACATCTCTGTTGTCCCGAAGGAGCTGAATAAGTTCACAACGGGTGTTCGGATCAAGGTCCATCCCAATTGCTACACATTTCTCACCGTCTCCTTCGGCCAACTCAACTGTTTCAGTCTGTTGGTCCATGTCCATTGCCGATGGACTGGACTCTTCAGAATCTGGCCTGCTGCCAATGTCAGCAGGTGTCCCAGTCTTTTTGTTCTTCGGCTGGCTCTCTGAGTCTTGTGGCTCAGCTGAAGAGCTAGCCTTTTCCCTTTCGGGCCCTTTTTCTCTGGGCACAGATCCTTGGGCCGAAGCACTTAGGCCTTTCGGCTTTTTTGTGCTTGGCTCTCTTTCTTTCTCCTCCTCATCCTTGTCGTCATCTGGGCGACTACTGGATGGCTTGAGGTAGTTGCACCTTCGGGCGTCCTTTTGGTTGCCCTGTATCCTTTCGGGGAAGCCGGCGTCTGAGACGTAAATCATCAGCTGATGATAAGTTGAGACGACCCCTTGGATCTCGTGAATTATGGGTCTCCCCAAAATCACGTTGTACACTGAAGGAGCGTCGATGACCAAAAATTCAATCATGACGTTCTGGGCTGCCTCATCGCAACCGATGGTGACAGGAAGTGTCACCTTCCCATCTGGATAGGTTGAAGCCCCATTGAACCCAGATACCGGGTAGGGTACCGGCGTAAGGTGCTTGGGCTTCAGCTTAATTTGATTGTAGGCCTTTCGGAACAGAATGTTTGCTCCACTGCCACCGTCAACAAGGACCTTACTGACGTCGTGGTTGGCCACCGTGGCGATGATCACCAACGGATCCTCATGAGGGAATGTAATCCCCCGGCAGTCGGCGGCTGTGAACGTCATGTTCGGCACCGGCGACTGGGGAGATTGAATGTCAGCGTTGTTCACCTGGTGAGTCAAAGCTCTAAGGTGGCGCTTGTGCTCCCTCCGAGAGTATATTCCTCCCGAGATAACATTGATCGGAGGGAATTTCCCCTCCGTCTTTTTACTGTTTTTCCGGGGGAAATCGAGGTCCTGCCGAGGGTCCTTTGCTGACCTCTCGGATTCTTTTTTCTCGCGGTGATCCGCGATGTATTTTTTCAAGTATCCCTTCCGGACCATGTCCTCTATCTGGTCCTTCAGTTGGATACACTCCTCAGTGTTGTGGCCCGAAGACTCGTGGAACTCACACCACTGATTTTTATTTTTTCGCTGATACCACTCTGGGAGTGGTCTCGGCTTTCGGTAACTCTGCTCCTCCTTCGTCACACTGTAAATTTTGGCGCGTGGAAGAGAGAGCGGAGTGTAGGACTCGTATCTGCCTGTGTATGAGGCAAATCTTTCCTTCTTTGGGTCGTTGGCCAAAGATTGCTCCGGGGCCTTTGACTTTCCCTTTGCCTTATGGCCTTGGCCTTCAGACAAGGGTATTTGCCTCTGTTTCCCTCCCCCGGATTGAGGTTGGGTTTTCGCTTTGTTCCATTCTTCGGCTCGGATGAACTTATCCGAAGCACTAAGAGCTTCCTCCAAGGTCTGCGGGGTATGCATGACCATGAAGTCTAGGAACTTTCCTGGCTGAAGGCCATTCTGCATTGCGAAAACGGCTAGCCCCTGGTCCAGCTGGGAGACGCTTGATGACTCGTTACTGAAACGGGTCAAGTAGTCTCGGAGGCTTTCGGTTTCCCCCTGTTGCAGACTCATGAGCTCTGCGGTAGTCTTCTCTCGGCGGTTTGCCGTGGAAAACTTGCTCCTGAACTTGGAGGACAGATCATCCCACCCTGTTACGGAGCCTTGCCTTACTCCCTTGGAGATCCACGCTTGCGCGACCCCCTTGAGAGTGGTTGGGAAATATTTGCACCAAGTCGCCTCAGATCTGGGGCAAAGATGCATATGAGTCTCATACGAGGCCACGTGATCCTTCGGATCCGTGGTCCCGTCATATGTGATGTGCGACGGTATTTTAACCGTGGGTACGCGCTCTTCCAGTATCCATTGCTCGAATGGTGAACTAGCGGGTAGCATAACGGCCTTGCCCTTATTCCTGGCCGAAGGGACCGCGCTCCGCCCTCTTAGAGAGGTAGGAGTGGTTTTCGTCCCTGGCTGGGAAGTCTGGGCCTCGGCTGCAGGGAACGAGAGGCGACTACGCACGCTCGGTTCCTGGCCGCCGAGTCGGTCAAGGACGCTTCTGCGAACAGTCTCAGGTTCTCGGTGAGTAGATTCTGGCCGAGAAGCTGAGCTGCTGCTCTTATGCGCTTCTGGTCTTGAGGATGAGGATCCTTTTAAAAATTGAGGGTTCTTTTTCCTCTGTTTTCATTTTTCCAAGAATCCTCCTCCCACTCTTCCAGTTCCCGGAAGGAAGGAAGCTTCCCACCATCATGGTCTAACTTCCTCCGCTGATGCCGGGTATGCGGAGGAGTTCGATCACGAGGTGGTGGCATATTTTGTGCCCTCATCGCCTCCATGAGTACTGCCAGCGCTCTTGCCACCTCTTCCGAGCTGGGCCCCGTCAAAGGGGTCCTCGGCCGAGTGTGGGAATGAGGGCGCGCAGCCGATGGTTGGCTTTGGGACACTGAATATGTCCTATGATCGGACTCACCCCTGCTAGACCGAGAGTGGCCCGGCCTATATTGAGAGTCATGAATTACGGGAGATAGGGAATCCTCCTTGTATGATCCTCCCCCCGAGCCGGCACCCTTGGGAGAGTTCCGGTCCGGCGAGGGCGATGGTGTAGGGGTTTTAGGCTTTTCGCCCGCTCCTTGACGGAGGCTTTTGCTCTTGCGGTTCTTAGCCATTGCTGCTAAGATAATTGCAAGATGATCTTGGTTAGGAATTTGGCTTAAAGATTTTTGAAAGTCGTCCCCACAGACGGCGCCAAATTGTTTCGGGTGAAAACAATGGGACCTTGCCGAAGGTCCGCTGAAATGGAGAAGGCTGGATTCGGTCCAAGTTATGTTGGGCCGAAGGTTTCCTGCACAGTAAACACACGTAAACTAGCCTCGGGGGTGTTGCCGAGGAAGGCCCCTCCGATGCTAAAGTCAGTACAATGTGTAAGAAGAAGACACTATGCAAGAGAGTTTGTTGCTTGAGGCTTTTATGGAATATATCAGAATATATGAATGAACATATGAATCTATGAATGAATCAGAATGAATCTCTCCTTGAATGTATCAATATGATGGCTTTTATACCTCATCATACATGGAGAGGTTGGGCCTTAGCCCAATTGGCTTGCTTTGTGGGCTGACCTTTGACTTTAGCACAATTGGAGAGTTGAACCTTGACCTTGGGCTTTTAATTGGATCATTTAGTGCTTAGGCCCAATTGGACTAAATTGGACCCAAACAAACGCTATATGCTGGTCCTCACGCAAGCAACGCACTAGGGCTCGGTCCTCTACCGAGGTAGAATACAGAGCCGTAGCAAGTGCCACCGCTGAATTATTATGGGTTCAAAATCTGTTCAAGGAAATTGGTATCACTACTTCAGCTACACCGGTTATTTATTGTGACAATGTTGGAGCAACGTATGTTAGTGCGAATCCGGTATTTCACTCTCATCATGGCCGTCCGTTTTGCGGGGGCGTATTACGGAATAGCATCTTTGTCAATACCTATGAATGTGCCTATGATCATGGTATTATAATCAATCATATCAATTCCTATAAGCATGCCCATGATCATGAACAGTACAATAATTCTTTCCCTAATTTCAGCTTGTATTTATTTACTTTTCCTTTCTTACGTTACACAGCTTGTATATAAATAGCATTGTAATCTTCTGTACAAATCAACACAATCAATATACAACTTTATACACTCTATACTACCTTCATGAGTTTAACACTTATCAGCGGTAATATTTTCTTTTAAGAGTTACATTTTACTTTTGGCAAAAAACAACATTTTACTACATCTGTTTTGAAATAACCGCAACACTTTTCTTTTTTGTCTGTTTTATAATAATTGCAACACTTTCTTATTTGATAAAAACCCCCGATTATTTTATTAATTTTCTTTTCTACTAACCATACTTTCACAAATATTTTATTATTTCTCTCTGTTATTGAGTCTTATAACCCCACTTATACTAATTTTGTTATTATAAAATTACTTTTGTTTCATATACTAACTATACTTTACATTGTAAAAAAATTACCTACTTGCATTATTTATCAAAGCCTACAAGCTTACTCTATCTTGTTCTTAAACTATATGCTCTCCCTACCGTTGCAATTATTACGATACGGAGGGAGTAATATTATATCTCTTTCCTCTCATGTTCCACCTAAACTCATTTTTTTTTTTATTTCTTTCCTCTCACATTGATTATCTTTCAATAAATATTAACTCAATTATCTTTCTTTTACAATTTTTTACTGCTCCAATTACCCCACTTACCTCTTCTTATATTTTATTAATTAAGTTGCCTAAAATTAGGTGACGGTTAAAACGTAACAATCAAACAAGGAGGAAGCATAATAATCACTGTTTTTTAATAACATGAACCAAAACTTATATATGAAGTATACAAAATATTCTATAATAATGAATACTAAAATAACAACCTCTGACGTCATCCTTCTTTTTAAAATGTACACGTGTCAGCTTCTCCTTCAATTTATTCCCGCTTAATTTTTTTTTTCTCTTCCAATTTTCTTTACTTTTTTAGTTTTTTATTGAAAAAAACACTTTAATAATCCTAACTATTGCCGATTTACATCTAATAATTCCAATTAAGGTTTATTATTTAATAATCCTAACTATGCCCAGACTTTGCCTCTAATGATCCCAACCAGTTAACACCAAGTCAATAACTTGTAGTAACAGGCAAACAATACACGTGTCAGCACGTGATTGGTCAAAAATTAAAAAAAAAAAAGATAAAAAGAAAACAAACTAAAAACCCTAACAGCAACCACTCCCTCCCTTTATGCCACCACAACACGCCAAGGTTAACCTCCAACTCGTCGAAAAACAATCGGTCGTCTCCCCTAACCTCCGAAAACGGTTGGCCGGCCCTTCCCAACCCCAAAAACAACCCTAGCCGGCCAACTCCCACCCCCCAAACCACAACCCACAAAACAGAGCAATCCTCGCAACTCCACCTCTCAGCCCTCACACTCCACGCTGCCGCACCAACCACCATTGCCGCACAACAATTAGCATCACATTGCAGCAACCGTATACCACCATCGCCACCAATTCGTGCAACAACTCCAATCGCCTCCATTCGGCCCCTAAAAAGCCCCATTGCACCTTGATACCGTCGCGGGCTCGATGAGCTTATGTGTGTTTTAGGAGGTTGGGAGGGTCGCCCACGAACCAACTCTTACTGCTGCTCCTTCTCCACTAATCAACAACAACAACTGCCACGAACCAACAATGACAACAATTGCCTCAATTTTGCAGTAATGTCGCACTAACTCGCACAACAACCACCATAAATTGAAACCCAGATTTGGTTCGACCTTTTTCGGGGGGTTACAGAGGTGGTCAGTCGGTTTTCGGTTGGCTGGGATTTCACGGTGGGGGTTGGTAGAGATTGGTTTCTTTTTTTTTTTAATTATTTTTATTATTTTTAATATTAGGTCATTTATGTGCTAACAATAGGGCTGTTCAAAAATACCCGACCCGATTGACCCGACCCGTTGACGCGCCGACTCAGTAAAATGATGTGTGTCGGGTCTGGTCATGGGCCGCCCTGTGTGCTAGTAGGGTACCCGCTGACCATAGATCGTTTTTTTTTGTTAATTATTTTGTTTAAATTGATTCTAATTAGTATGTATAATGACTTTTTATTAAGCAATAAAACTATGTACTGTAAAACTCACATGAAATTGATGAAACTATAAAAACAGTAAGTTTTTGTAGAAAGAAAAGTTAGGGAGTTAATAAATCCGGGTACCCTATGACCCGACTCGGGAATTTCGGGTACCCCATTTTCTCGGGTCAGGTCATGGGCCGACTTACAAACTACCCGAAGATTCGGGTACCCGCTTTTTCGGGTACTCGAAAACCCGAGTACCTGGATTTGAACACCCTTAGCTAACATGTGGCGATTAAAAAACAAAAAAAAAAAAATAAATAAATATATTACCCTTTCAGGAGGTAACCGATTTTTGAGACCATTGTCGGCAAAGTCAGGGCAAAGTTAGGATTATTAAAAAATAAACCTTTGTTAGGATTATTAAAAGTAAATCGGTAATAGTTGGGATTATTAAAGTGTTTTTTTCCTTTTTTATTTTGGAAAAGCTAAATATTAACTACAAATACTTTTATACAGTGCATACATTATCTTAAGTTACATTCCCTAAAAAAAAAAGTTATATATAGCTAATCTTAAGGAAAGAAAATATTAACCTTGTATATATTTGGTTACTCTGTCTAATTACAAAGTCCACTAAATTTTTGTTCAAGACATAAATTTTCTTTTGATTATAATGTTTAAATTTTTGTAGTTTTGTTTAGGTTATTACAAAGATTTTACATATTTCCAGTGATAATATAACTTGAAAATATACACAATTATAAATTCTTTTTACGGCTATTTCACCAAATGCCACTGAGTAATTTCGAAATTCACCAAATGCCATCGAACTTTTCCAAATTCACCAAATGCCATCGAACTTTTCCAAATTCACCAAATGCCACCGAGTTTTAACAAAATTCACAAAATGCCATTTCCGTTAGTTGACCGTCAATGTCCGTTAGTTGACCGTTAGTTATACCCCACCACTTGCCACGTGTCACCTTCTGATTGGTCCGTTTTAAAAAATATATATATATATATTTATAATAAAATTAAAAAAAATAACAAAAATAAAAATTAAATACTTTTAAAAATAGTAAAAAAAAATTAAAATAAATAAAAATTACAAAAAAAAAAAAAAAAAAATTAAGAGGTGGCAGCCACCACCTCCTCCGTGACTGCCCACCCCAAAACCCTAGCCACCACCACCTCCTCCATGACTACCCACCCCAAAACCCTAGCCACCACCACCCCTGCCGCCAGGGCTAGCACCGGAAGGCGCGCTGGCCTCCGGCGACCCCTCCCCTACCCCGTTGCAACCCCTTAACCCGCAAAACCTGACAAGCGCACTTTAGGGCGCACTTTAGAGCATATTTTAGGATGATTTTGGATGTATTTGGGGCCGCTTTGGCCGATTATTACCTTGTTATGCTTACGTTCCCCATATTACGTGCTTCACGGGTTTTCGGTTTGTTTTTGATGTGTTTTCAGGTAATATCAACCGAGTTTAATCGGATCCCGAGCCCTTGATGCGTAACCGAGCTAGCCTTGGCCGAAGTCCGAGGAGTTAAGGAAGTTCAAGTGTCGTGCATTGATTACATAGCACAGGCAGCACGGTCGTGTTACCATAGGCACACCCGTGCTGGCCTATAAGCAAGCAACCCCAGGCAAGGCAGCACGGTCGTGCAAGCCAATAGCACGGCCGTGTCAGTATCCACGCACCCGCACGGCCGTGCAGGCCATTAGCACGGCCGTGCCAGATGTTGCCCGTGCCCGTGTCAGCTTCAATATGAGCCCCGTGCTAGAGCATATTCAGCACGGCCGTGTCATATTTAGCACGGCCGTGCCAGGAAGCTGCACGACCGTGCCATATATAGCACGGTCGTGCCAATTTGAAGAAGAAATCCGGTTTACTTACTGACAAGCTAGCACGGCCGTGCCAAATACAGCACGGCCGTGCTGATCCAGGGTTAACTGCGCGCTTGACTTCTCCGCATTAGAAGACGTATATAAGGCCCAACTTTAAGAGGATTCCTCAGACAGTTTTTTAGATATAGTTTTGAGAGCCTTTGTAGAGAGTTATTGGAGAACGTTCTTAGTATTAGAGATTCATTAGTTTTCTTAGAGATATTTCTAGAGATTTTAGTTTTCTTGGATTGATTTGAAGCAAGATTTGCGAAGATTCTTTGTATTATTCATTGACGACGGATATCAAAGTTCTGAACTTTTCCATTGATTCGCATCAATACAATTGGTATTATTCATTCTTGTTTATTAATCAAGCTTTATTATTCCTTAATCAGAATTCATGTTTATATCTATTATGCTTTTGGAATTCATTATTGCTTTGATTATGAATATGTGTGAGTAGTCTCCTAGCTAGGGTTTCGGGATGAAACCCGGCCTAGGTAATCTATGTAATTGAGGATTGATTTTGATAAACGGATTGTGATTAAATTGATTATATGCGATTGCATGTTAATTCATTATAATAGGAGTAGCTAACCTAGAATCTTGAATTTGATTGCATGATATTGTTGATTTGAACAAGAGATTGTGAATTGAGTATTTCATTATTGAATGTGGTTTGATTATGTATCGAGTAATGTTAAGTGCATGAGAAATCCAAGCTTAGTATTGCCCGTTGTCTTCCTATCACATGATATTGATTAGACTTATAGTCTTTGCATATCCCGTTTGTCTCTGTGATTCCTTGTTGCTTAGTTACCAATGGTTAGGCGGATACCCGTTCTCCCTAGTGTCTTAGTTTATTGATTTATTCCATCTTATTAGTAGTATTTTAGAACACCATTTTCCATTGATTTCGAACTAGCTTAGGTTTAAGATTGATTTGCAATTACTCTCGTTCCTCGTGGACCGAACCTTTATTTTCCATTGTACTTGGTTATAGGGTGTTCGTATAAGTATTGTTTGATTGAGAGTTAGATTGTAGCGACCGATTTAACCCTCGTCAAAATGGCGCCGTTGCCGGGGAACGGTGTTTGTTAATTGCTTTTTGATTTCTTGAGTCTAGTTCATCATAAAAAAGCACAAAAAGATTTTTCCCTTTTGGCTACACTTGTAGCCCTGCTATTTAATTGGTTTGGTTAGTGTGTATGCGCAGGTCTAAACAGAGAGAATTAATACCCTTCGATCCAGAAATCGAAAGAACTTTGAAGAGCAATCGTAAATCTCAATTGACGTCATCAAACTCTCAAGGAAAGGAACACAACACACAACAGGTTCCAATGGAAGACATACCGCGCCAACCCAATCGGCCAGCATCACAACCCCTTAAGGAGTTGGGAACTCCTGGGGCGTATAGAGCTTCAAGTGGGATTGCTCCACCCACTACTGAGGCCAATGATTTCGAGATCCGGCCGGCTATGATCACCCTCATCGAGAGAAGGCAGTTTAGTGGTGCCAAGCATGAGAGTCCTTTGGCTCATTTGAACGAATTTGAGAAGTACTGCAATACCATCAAGGTTAATGGGGTGAATCAAGAGTTCGTGAGATTGAAGCTTTTCCCCTTTTCACTTATTGGGAGAGCTCTCGAATGGTTAGAGAAGGAGGTGAAGCCGAACTCTCTACACACTTGGGATGATGTCACGACAACATTCTTGGGAAGATTTTATTCCCAAAAGAAGACGGTCGATGCTAGAGCTTTGATCCAGGGATTTCGGCAAAGGAGTGGGGAGTCAATCTACGAAGCATGGGAAAGGTACAAGGAGTATCAAAGAGAGTGCCCACACCACGGAATCCCAACATATCAAGTTTTACAGATTTTCTATGGAGGATTGAGTCCTCAAGGGAAGACCAGTTTGGATGCGGGAGCAGGTGGCCCCATTATGAACAAAATCAAAGAAGAAGTCATTGATATCATAGAAGATGTGGTACGACACCACATGGATTGGCAAGATGGAGAGCGAGAGGCCACGAGCAAGAGTGGAGGAGCGGTCTATTCGGTAGACCATCTTAATGCAATCGGGAATTTTACATCGCAAATTGTAAATCTAGGCAAGGAAATGTCAATTATCAAAGAGAAGATCAACGCTCCACCGCATCAAAATCTTCCATCCTATTCTAAGGGAGCAGGTATGCACTCTAACTCTAATAATATGCCTGCTGGATGTATATTCTGTGAAAACTGTGGGTCTTATGACCATGATACCTCTGCCTGTAACGTAGATTCCCAATTTCAATCCAACTATAATGATGGTAATGAGTGTGATAATGAACAAGTCAATGCCTTGTCTTATGATAATAGACCTAGGAATGACAATAACAGATATTTACCACCTAATCAAAGAGGGAACAATTATAATCAACAGGGTAATAATTCTGACTACCAACAGCAAAACCAGTGGGGAAACAGGAACCAAAGGGACCAAAATCCCCAAGGGTCTTATAATCAACATGGTAATTTTGGTAATCAGAATAACTACCAACAAAATGCAGGTAATCAAGGGCAATACAATCAGAACATGAATGCCAATAACAGGGGAAATTGGAATAACAATGGTAACAGGAACAACTTCCAAAATCAAAATCCCCAACAGTCTAATGCGCGTGGCTCCCGAGCCTCTAATGACAACTACAATGCCCAAGGACCATCGCAAAGGACTAGTTTGGAGGAGATGATGGAAGCACAGACCAAAATGTTCAACACTTTCATGGCCACCAGTGACAAAAAGTTTAATGAAGTGATGACACATAATAAAATGCTTGAAACCCAGATTTCTCAGTTGGCTAGTGCTATAAAGGATGGGGTTGGAGTGTCAAAACTCCCACCTCAAGGTATTGACCCTAAAAACTTTGTAAATGCTATCACCACTAGGAGTGGAAAGAAATTGAGGGGGAGCGATGAAGTAGTACCCCCTAGGATTCAATCTGTGACTACACCTACCACTGATACTGTTATAGAGAGTGAAGAGGAGAGGACCGGAGAGAATGATAAAACTGTAGAGGTCCTAAATGAAAAGGAAGTAACACAAGTCAAAGAACCCAATCTATTGCAAAAACTTCCTTACCCCCATAAGTTTGTGAGACATAAGTTGGATGTTCAATTCGGTAAGTTTTTAGATACTTTGAAGCAAATTCACCTTTCCATACCATTCACCGACGCTATAAAACAAATGCCTAACTATGCTAGGTTTTTGAAAGATATTTTGAGTGGCAGGAGGAATTGTGATGGGGTGGAAACTGTTAACCTCACCGCGAATTGTAGTGCAATCATCATGAACAAGATGCCTCCCAAATTGGGAGACCCAGGTAATTTCTCAATCCCTTGTGCTATTAATAAAATGAAAATTGATAATGCATTATGTGATCTTGGGGCTAGTGTTAGTCTTATGCCATATTCTGTATATCGAAGATTAGGGGTAGGAGAACTTCTTCCTACCAACATTACCCTACAGTTAGCTGATCGTTCGATCAAATTTCCTAAGGGTAAGGTAGAAGATGTTCCCCTACGAGTTGGGAAATTTGTGATACCTGTGGATTTTGTAGTTTTGGAAATGGATGAAGATAATCATATACCTATTATTCTTGGGCGACCTTTCCTAGCTACCTCTGGTGCTCTCATTGATGTGAAGAGTGCCAAGATTTCTTTAAAGGTAGGAGAGGAGGTCCTTGAATTTGATCTGAACAAAAGCATGCAATATCCTTTGTCTACTTCCGAAAACTGCATGATGATTGACACTATTGATTCGATTGTCTCTAGTATGCATACATTATTGCTTTCTACTAACCATGATCTTGAGCCAAGTGATATCGATGAGAGCAGGTACATAGAGGAGCAAATGCTAGAGGAAGATGATGGTGATAACGGTTTCAAGGAAATTACACCCATGTATGCACTTGCTAAGGCCACCACAAAAGAGGTAAACGAGGCCCCTAAGGTAGAATTGAAACCTCTACCATCACATCTAAGGTACGAATTTCTTGGCCCTGATTCAACTTATCCTGTCATTGTGAATTCTTTTTTAGATGCGGATCAAACTCGGAAGTTGTGTGATGTATTGAGAGAGCATCAAAGTGCCATAGGCTATACCATTGATAACCTCAAGGGTATTAGCCCCGCTATATGTATGCATCACATAACTCTCGAGGATGGTGCGAGGCCTTCTATTGAGAGGCAGAGGAAACTCAATCCTCAAATGGGGGAGGTGGTGAAAAAGAGATCACCAAACTTCTTGATGCAGGTATCATCTTCCCCATTTCAAGCTCTAGATGGGTTTCCCCTGTGCATGTTGTCCCTAAGAAGGGGGGAATGACTGTAGTTGAGAATGAGAATGGTGAGCTCATCTCAACTAGAACGGTGACCGGTTGGCGGATGTGCATAGACTATAGACGTCTAAACGCATCTACCAAAAAGGACCATTTTCCCCTCCCTTTTATTGATCAAATGCTCGAAAGACTAACTAGGCACAAGTATTATTGCTTTCTTGACGGTTATTCGGGGTTTTCCAAATACCTATAAACCCGGATGACCAAGAGAAGACGACTTTTACTTGTCCATATGGTACTTTTGCCTACAGGAGAATGCCTTTTGGACTTTGCAATGCACCAGGCACCTTTCAACGGTGTATGATGAGCATTTTTGGGGACATGTTGGAGGCCGAGATGGAGGTTTTCATGGACGATTTTTCTGTTGGAGAAGCCTCCTTTGATGATTGCCTAGTGAACTTGGGGAAGTGCCTACAACGGTGTGAGAGAGTGAATTTAGTCCTGAACTGGGAGAAGTGTCACTTCATGGTTGAAGAAGGTATTGTCCTCGGTCACAAGATCTCAAATGCAGGAATAGAGGTGGACAAAGCAAAGGTTGAAGTTATAGCAAAGCTACCACCACCGGTCAATGCAAAAGGGGTAAGACAATTCCTAGGGCATGCGGGGTTCTACCGGCGATTCATAAAAGATTTCTCTCTTATAGCCAAGCCTTTGACTGCCTTATTGCAAAAGGAAGTCGACTTCAAGTTCGACAAAGAGTGCCTACAAGCTTTTAACACACTTAAGAAAGCTTTGATTTCGGCACCGATTGTGCAAGGACCACGGTGGGATCTACCTTTTGAGTTGATGTGCGATGCTAGTGATACGGCTATTGGAGGTGTTCTTGGGCAACGAGTTGAGAAGAGGGTTCATGTGATCTATTACATGTCCAAGACCTTAAATGAAGCACAAAGGAACTACACCACTACAGAGAAAGAGTTCCTAGCCATTGTTCATGCATTTGAGAAATTTTGGGACTACCTCATTGGTTCCAAAACGATTGTTTATACCAACCATGCTGCCAATCAAGTACCTAATTTCGAAGAAGGAATCCAAACCACGCCTCCTCCGATGGGTCCTCTCTTTACAACAATTTCATGTGGAGATCCGGGACAAGAAGGGAGCCGAGAATGTGGTTGCGGATCACCTTTCGTGCATGGAGAGGGAGCAACAAGAAGATGATGGGCTGCCCATTTGTGATGAGTTGAAGGATGATGTTTTATACCTCCGCAAGGAGAAGATTCTACCATGGTTTGCGGATTTGGTAAACTACTTGGCTTGTGAGGAGTTTCCCCCCGATTACTCCAAGAACCAACGGAAGAAGATTAGGAGAGATGCAAGGCATTACATATGGGATGATCCAATTTTGTTCAAGAGAGGTGTAGATGGTCTCCTAAGAAGGTGCGTTCAGGAGGAAGAAGTTCATAGTGTGCTGAAAATGTGCCACTCCGACCCTTGCGGAGGTCACATGGGGGCTAATAAGACAGCCCAAAAGGTTTTGCAATGTGGGCTATGGTGGCCCCATATCTTTAGGGACGCGTGGGCATTTGTGAAGACTTGCGATGCTTGCCAACGGAGTGGAAACATTTCCAAGAAGAATGAAATGCCTCAATAAACCCATACTTGAACTTGAGATCTTTGATGTGTGGGGCATTGACTTCATGGGACCCTTCCCTTCCTCCCGTGGGAACCAATACATACTTGTGGTTGTGGATTACGTGTCTAAGTGGGTGGAAGCAATTGCCTCCCCTACAAATGATCACAAGGTGGTGGTGAAACTCTTCAAGAAGATTATATTTCCAAGGTTCGGGGTTCCTAGGGCGGTTATAAGTGACAACGGGTCACACGTTGTGCATGGGGCCTTTCAAAGGATGCTTCGAAAGAATGGAGTACATCAAAGGTTCGGGACAACCTATCACCCTCAATCTAGTGGGCAAGTGGAAGTCTCCAATCGACAGATAAAGTCCATCCTTGAGAAGGCAGTGGCGAAGAATAGGAAAGATTGGTCCGATAAGCTTGATGATGCACTTTGGGCATACCGAACTGCTTTCAAGACCCCAATAGGCACCACCCCATACCGCTTGGTCTACGGGAAAGCATGTCACCTCCCGGTCGAACTAGAGCACCGCGCTCAATGGGCTATCAAGAAGATAAATTTTGATCTAGCAAGCGCGGGAGAGCAACGGATGTTGGACCTTCATGAATTGGAGGAGCTTCGGATGGACGCATATGACAATGCGAACCTATACAAGTCCCGTTCTAAGGAGTTCCATGACCGGAAGATAGAGCGGAAGGTGTTCAATGTTGGTGACAAAGCCCTCTTATATAACTCTAGGATGAAGCTCTTCCCCGGTAAGTTGATGTCAAGATGGAGGGGTCCATTCACTGTCAAAGATGTTTTCCCTTCCGGTGCGGTTGAGCTTTATGATTCTAGTGGGTTGCAATCCTTCGTGGTTAATGGGCAAAGGTTGAAGACATACTATGAGGGAGCCCATGTTGGTGTGATAGATGTGTTCGAATGCGGTCACAAGAGTTGAATGTGACCACGTCAAGCTATCGACGTTAAACTTAGCGCTTCCGGGAGACAACCCGATTTTCTTGCTTTTACTAGAGTAGTTTCTTTTGTTTTGTAGTTGGTTTAGCTCCTAATTTGTGTGAGTTTTGTGTGCTCTTGTGTGTTTTTGTGCAGGTAGAAGATTGGTTAGAAGTCGGAATGAAGAGAGTGATGCGTGCCTTGAAGGAAAAGAAAACCTGCAGACTGCAGCAGACAGCATGGCCGTGCCATCAGACAGCACGGCCGTGCCAGAATCTAGCACGGCTGTGCCAAAATCTGCACGGCCGTGCCAAACCTCAAAAGCCCACTGCCATTCTAGCACGGCCGTGCCATTTTCAGCACGGCCGTGTCAAGTAATAGCACGGCCGTGCTAATTCTAGCACGGCCGTGCCATCTGAAATTCAATTTCGCAAAAAGCCTGCCAAGCCAACACGGCCGTGCCAAATTTGGCACGGCCGTGCCAAACCTAAGCACGACCGTGCCAGTTATAGCACGGCCGTGCAGCGCGGGTTCCGGATAGTTTTTCGTGTTTTTTTAAACACGATTTCACTCAAACTCTCTCATTATTCCCCAACTCTCTAACACTCTTTCCTACCCTTTTTCTCTCTAAACTAACCCAAACCCCCAACCTCCTCCCTCAATTCCTCAAATCAAACCCTAATTCCCCATATTCTTCTTTCAAGATCTCGGCACCCTCCTTGCATTGGAGCATTTTTCAAGTGATTGGACGCAAAATTCGGCCCTCTTTGAGCTCGCCACAACTCCACTTCGTGGAGTCCTCGGTGAATTCGTTCTTAAACTCATTGAATTTCGCAATTTTTGTCCAATTTCATTAGTTTTATTGAATATTTGTTGTTGAATTGTGCTTTATTGTTGCAAGTTTGGGTGAACTAGTAGTGTTAGGGCAGTACATTGCATGCTAGGATAGTTTCTTGCTTGTTAATTGGTATATTGTGCTTAATTTCTTGAATCAAACATGCCTAGAACAAAGACATCGACTAGGAGACCGGGTCGGGACGATGCATCCTCATCCATGGTTCCACCCACGGTGGACACCATGGGTATTGTTTTTAATAACCCGTCCTTTTTGGACAAATTTGTAGGATTATCCCACCGACCGATCCGGCCTACCAAGTTCTACGACCCTTTAGCCGCTAGGGCTCTAGGGATCGAAAGCGACATGGTTCAACTATTTTCATTTACCAACTTTGATTCTTTCCTTACCATGCATGCTCTCACTTACAAGAGGCTTACCCTCGAATTTTTGTCTTCTTTGTACGTGCATCGGGATGAGAATAACTCCCTTCGTATTATTATTATTATTATTATTATTATTATTATTATTATTATTATTATTATTATTAAAGCTTACCGTTCTGTTCTTTGCTACTGATTGGGTTTTCAATTGTTCTCGGTTTCGGCATCGTGTTCCGCTTACTCAAGGGTTTTCGATGGGGATATATTTGGAGATCATGTAATGTCTTGTGCTAGGATGGTGGGTATTAAACACCGGCATAATGTCGTTCGCAACACCCTTGTAGATATTTGTTTTCGGTCTGGGATTTCTGCAAGAAAAGAGGTTAACGTTGGTTTGACTGGAGGAAACGATGGGGCTCTTTGACCTGCAGATGTATAACTTTATTCTTGGGATAGAGGCCTTAATGTGTGTGTTGATTTGACGGGGTCTTCTCCTTTAACACAATCAGGGTTGTCTGACTTTGTTCCTGGTCGTGTTGTGTGGGTTGCTGCTCAGCGGAAACGGGACAAGTATGGGGCGCGTTGTAGGGCTATTGACTATGGTTTTCTTCCCTTCTCCTTTTCTTCATTTGGGGAATTAGAGAAGGATGTTGTTGTGTTGCTGAAGCGGGTTCAGGCGTCCGCAAGGACTCAGGATATAGGTGTTCATGCAGCTGCTCGCATCTTCAGCAGTATTGGATTCGCTATAGCTAGAGAAGTGGGGGCCCACATTGTGGCTCAGCTTCCCACTAATTTCTTGTAAATTGATTGACTTTGTTTTGTTAACAATAATAATAATAATAATAATAATAATAATTCTTTTGTTTTTTAATAACAACAACAACAACAACGACAACAACACCACATTAGTAGGTTAGAGTGCAGACCATTACAAGAGAGATAATTATTCTGTAATATTTAATTGGAGTAGGTTGCTAAAAAAGGAAGTGTAACAATTTAAAAAACTAGTCGTAAAAGAATAGTGTAAGGCCGACTCATTTTATCTTATATTTGTTGAATAGAATTTATTTTTACTAAACTGAGATTATTTTTGCCGAACATAA
The DNA here is from genome assembly GCF_001683475.1 of Chenopodium quinoa. Lineage (NCBI taxonomy): Eukaryota > Viridiplantae > Streptophyta > Magnoliopsida > Caryophyllales > Amaranthaceae > Chenopodium > Chenopodium quinoa. Next base: position 2,966,309 of record NW_018743252.1, on the reverse strand, counting down.
AATTTTTTACTGATAAGAAACTAATTTTATTGAATTGGCATTATTTTTACTAAACTAAAATCATGTTTACTAATCCTCTATTATTTGTTCTTCTTTAGAGTTAATGATTTTTACGAAACTAAACTAATTTTTACTAAGAGCAAGATTAGCGCAATCTTATCTTAAGACTTTAATCCATTGCCAGATCAGTCATTATTAAATTTAATTTTTTTAAAAAATTTATAATTATGTTAAGACTCCTTAAGACTCAACTAGATTTATCTCTTCATCCATCGGACTCAGTTTTTTTCATATAAATCGAATTATTAATATTTTTTTAAATTGAAAAAAAAAAGAAGTTAATTAAGTGTTTAGTTGAGTCTTGAATTTTCAAGACTCCACTTCAAATTTTGTTAAGACCAAACTTCATAAATCCATAAAATAAATAAAGTCTTATCTTAAGACCACAAAATTAAAAATTGATGATGTTACCTTTAGTCTTAAGACCTAGTGCTAATTAAACTTATTTTTATTAAGGTGAAATTAAATTTAATAAACTTAAATTATCTTTACTAAACAATTTTATAAAAGTAAAGTGAATAGGGCCTAGCACTTAAAAATTAGAAGGAATAGTAATGAATGTATAAATTTCTTTCATTCATATATACGATCATAAAATTTATATGTTTTTAATCAGCATGACGAAATTAAACATTTTCCTTCTTTTAGTTTACTAACACAAAATCAAAGCTTATCTATAAGAGTACTGATAGTCTGTCTGATACATCATACGTTCATACACAAAATCAAAGCTTATCCTTCCAATATGGAGTACATTGATTGGCATATCAACTCTTTAATATTATATACAATTATTATTAGTTAAACAATTTGTTGTAATTGGCTAGCAATAAAATAATGTACCATTGATTTCCATGGAAACATCGTGAAAAGAGATTCATGTACAACTAAAGATTTCCAAGTCAAAAAGTCTAGTTTAATTTTCAAAAAATGATGTTCAATTATATCGATCAGTATAAATAATGGCCTTCTTCTAGTTAACTTGTATACTATAAATACCAACAGTCCAACAATGCATGGTTTCATTTAGTACCCATACATTTCAAGTATCTCACATATAACTTCACTCTATATATATACAAAATGAAAATAATTCCACTCATTTCTTCTTCTTGGCCTTTTCCCTTGATCTTAATTGTATGGCTATGCACTTGCTGCTGTACACCTTTTATTTCTTGCCAATGTCTAGATGATCAAAAGTCTTTACTTCTTGAGTTGAAGCACAATCTTACATTTGCTCCCGATGCTTTAGACAAGCTAGTGGCTTGGAATCAAAGCACAGATTGCTGCCAGTGGAATGGTGTCACATGCAACATTTCAAATAAAGCTTGCAAACCAACTTAAATATAAAATAACACGAGAAACAACAATTTGTTGGATATAATTTATACATTCTTATTTAAGTACTACCTCCGTTTCTTCTTATAAATAATACCCTCTTATTGCAAATAATAAAAAACGGAGGTGGTAAGAAAATATAAAGTACATGTTCACAAAGAAAGAATTGAACTTTCTTATAACTAACAAACTTGAAGTGTCAACTTATCTTAACATGACTTTTATAAATGACACCCCTCCTAGACATGCAAGTTAAGGAAATACAAGTTATCATCTTGATTAACAAAATATGTTAATCAAGTGGTAAACCTGTAATTATATTAACAACTTATTATTATAAATGGGTTTCACAAGTATTGTTATAATTACGAGAATGTCATACTAAATGAGCAAATAAGTTTATTAATGTGATAAAGTGGGGCTTCCTCGGACAAGTTAAGCCCCATGGTAAAATTGTCTGAAATAGTTTATTTGCACAAGTAGACAAGTTGGCAATCATTTTTCTTTATTAAGCAAGTTGATGCATGCTTTAAATTCTTACATCCATTTTTCTATGATATTGATGTGTCAACTTGACTCTAACCCTAAAAACGTACAAGAAGAACAACGTAAGTGGCTAAGGGGTAAAAAGATGGAGACCTATCTAATCTAATCCCATTCATATTCCAGTCACTACATCTTGTCATTATTAGTAAGTTGCAAGCAATTTGCCAATAATCGATTGATTACATTGATATCCCCCATTCAATAATTGCAACCTTATTAATCTAACCTCAATTATTGGTGTTTTATGTCGTCAATATCATTTCATAATCATGATTCGACGTAGAATAGATATTGACGTAGAGCGGTAGAGCCCAGACTTCCCACACAACGTACGTATCAGGAGGTATATATTGGACCATTTGGCCATGCATAATTCCATTTAAACCCAAATCCAAGTTTAAACTTTAAAGCACTACTCTATTATCTAACACTACGTAAATTGGTAAAATTAAGCAATGATTAATGTGGGAACAAAAAAGTGGGAAAAATATATATATGCTCGTGGATTTTATATCTTTTTTTTTTTGTTTTGTTTTTTTTTTTGGACAACTAGGTGTAGTTAGTGTTTTACCAAATTAGATATTGAACATGCATGTTAATTAGGTTGTTAGCTATTTAGCTTGCCTTTACAGTTAAAAAAAAAATTAAAAAAAAAACGAATTTGTCCTTTATTCATTGAGTACGAAATTTAAAGTTGAGACTATTTAGAAACTGATAAGTCTAATCTCAACAAGTTGAAGGACAGTTTGGACCATTTACCACCCAAAAAAAGGTTTGGTCCTTAGTAATGAATAATTAACGACTTTGGCTTCAAACTTTGTAAGTATAATTATTATAAGTCTCCATCACCAATATTAAACAACTCACATATGTGATTATATAATAACATAAGGTTTAATGTGTCAATCACAAATTTATTTTTATTACTACGTATTAGCTATTTAGTGTCAATGATAGAAAAAATTTAAATATAACGTTAGTATGGAGTATAAAAATTATTTCACCAAATAACCAATTGATCAATAAATTAGAGGGTATATACTATTACTCATGATTTAAAACATGATGTGCCTATTAGTTGGTGGGAGTTGAAATTTTTTGCAAATTAGTTGCGCATGGCATAGTAATATGCATCAATTAAGGTCCATGAAATTCGGACCAACTAATGATAGCAGCTAGGAATAGAATGGCCTACATATGATCAAGTGGAGGATAAAATTATCGAGAGAGTGAAAGATGGAAAATGAATGTGCTAAAAAGAGTCAACATATATGTTTTGTCATAAACTCACCAAAACAGCAAGAAGAGAAGCATACATAGCAACCATTGGGGTTAAACACAACATCTCTACTACTTGTGCACGAAATCGGTCGTTCACTCCTTAATATGTTGCCAGCACCGCCCCACCGAATATGCCTACGTTTAGTATGATAGCAATAATGGCTGTTCTTGCCTGCAACAGTCGACGTTATAAGTTCAATGCTGTTTGGAATTTGTAACGTAGGGAGATATATAATGCTCTATTTTACGTACACATACACTTCGTAGGGGAACAAAAAATGGAAACATCTTCATATATATATGACGTACGAAATATGATCAAAGTGAGTAATATAAATAACATAAATGCGATGGAGGAAGTAATGATAGAAAACAATTCACCATGCATAAAGGCGATAAGCCTAGCTAGCTAACTCCCAAGACTATCTAACCAACTTCTAAAAAAAATGAGCTCATTTAATTTATTTCAAAAATGTAAATAAGAAAAGGAAATTACATATTCCTAGAAACACTCATGACTTATGTGAAAATTGTAACGATAAGAAAATCAATTTTCTTTTTAAACCAAAAAAAAAAAATTATTCGCAAAGATTTAAGAAATTAAAATAGTACATAACTTCTTTTTAGGTGGTGCATAATGGATGAAAAGGAGCACATAAATAGCTTCGAGGGCAGCTCCAAATCCATTGGCAATGTGAACAAACGAATCCGGCTTAATGATGCCGTAGTAAGTCCATAAGCACGAGTTTAAGACTGCATATGTATGGTAGGCTTTCAAATTCTTCTGTCGATTTGTTCTTCACTATTCTATAAAACGTTGGTTTGCACAAATTAAATACACAAAACATTGTTAATGAAATCTACCAATGATTAAATCTACTATGTATTAAACATATATATATATATATATATATATAAGAATTAATGCATTATTAAGAGCTTACACAGGAGAGACGTACTGCAACACTGACAAAATAGATGCTAAAACAAAACAAAATTAAGAGAATAATCATGTTGAATGATTCATCGCTCTACACAAGTTTTTTGCAAATAAGAGAAAATGTTGCTTAGAGACATATCAATGTACAACCCCCAACCATTCGTTTGATTCGAATGAGTTATTACATGCACTGATAGAAATTAAAGATGGCGTAATTTAAACTGGTAATGTGGCAAATAAATTAAGAGCGAGGAGGTAATAGAGTTTGTAGATCGAGTTATGTTCTTACCTAGGCTCCCAAAGAGTGAAACTACCCAGAATCCATTATTTGGGAGGAAATTTATTTGGGTTTAAGTTGAATGCTTGAAGGAGAAAAAAACACACTTAAAAAAGTTGGTTGTTTTAAAGGAGAAATTTGGATGAGGAAAAAGATGGTAGCCGCAAAATTAAAAAAAAAAAAAAAAAAAAAAAAAAAAAAAAAAAAGAACTTGAATATAGGATTAGTATGATAAAAAATAAATTTCAAGTAAAAAGTGAGGTTTTAAGATATTTAACAGAAATGAATATTGCTGGAAATTTACAGAAATTTACGGATCACCTTTTGTCTTGCTATTATAATTGCTTGTTTCAAGTAGACGGATGTCTTTTTTTAGTTTTTGTAATTTTTATCTAATGGCAAACATATTCAAGTTTATTTGTTATTTTTTTTTTTTAATATACGACTCCGTATTGTAAATTATATGGATAAGTTAAAAATTAAGCCCTATTCACTTCACCTTAAAAAAAATCTTTATTAAAAATAATTTCAGTTCAGTTTGGCAAAAAAACCTTTCAATTCAGTTAAAATAATTTCTGTTTTATAAAAATCAGTAACTTTAATGTAAAAATATATTGGAGAATCGGTTAAATAATTTCAATTCAGTAAAAACAATTGCAATTAATTGAAATTAGTTTCAATTCAATAAAAATAATTTAAGCTCAGCAATAATAAGTTTAATTTAGTAAAAATAATTTCAGTTTAGCAAAAATGAGGTAAAGTGAACTAAACCTAATAGTGACCAAATTAATAATGAAATATGATAGAATTAAACATGAATTTTGAAATAGAAGGAGTAGCATTTAATATTACATGATTCCGTAATTGAAATCTAGTTTTGCTTAACAATTTCATTAGTGTACTTAAATATGCAAATCTAGTTTCTAGGCATTTATCTTTTCCATTTTCTAATTTGATTTGTAATTCAAAATTAAGTGGATATCGCTTCAAAAAAAAAAAAAAAAAAAAATTAAGTGGATATGTTTATCATATTTACAACCACTTATTATAATTTTCATCTTAAGCATACCGACACAAGAATTGAGCACAAAGAGTCCAACTTCATGACTTCTATCTGAAACTACAATCTTTGAAATGCATTGTTAACCAAGTCACATATGCTTCTTACAAAGTTACAATATAATGACTTAATTAGCTATCGAATATATTATGTTTTATAAGGCATATAATAACAGCTTTGTATCATAAAGGACTCTTTAGCCTCACAAATCTTGATTAATATGCATCTCTACCTAATTCTTATTCCAGAGAACCTCCCAAGAGATTATTTTCTTGTTGCATATGGTCCAAACAACCTTATGTATGGATGCTGAAGTGTGGTATGATAAACAGAGAGAATCCAATCAGCCACGTCCAAATCTGTTCTGCTTTACATCCGCGATTTAGCTTGTTCCATTGGTCCAGAACTCTACAAAAAACCAACAAGAGCAGAATATGTTATTACCATTAATCACAAACTAGTGCCTTAAAAAAGATAAAGCTCCATAAATTATTCACAGCAGCAGGACTGCATCAGTATATAGCACTATAGCAGTATAACGAATTAAAAGATATAACCAAAAATGGAAAGTGTGTAATGTCTCAGCTCAATTGAAAAAGAACAATACATGTCACAACTAAAATCAAAAGAAAGGTAGTAAAAATATTACTTCCTCTTTTTTTTTAGATGCATTACTCTCTATAAATGGAAGTTTGAATTTAGATGCATCACTTTCCTTTTTAGTTAATCAATTATCTCTATCTTTCTTATACCACATGGGCCCTTTATATTTTTTTCTCTCTCTCTCTTCTTAAAAATGCCTAGGAGACCCTAAGTTTAAAAGTGATGCATCTAAAAAAACAGAGGAAGAAGTACTTCGAACAATTGATACATGCAAACCACCATCAAACTGTTACAAAACAGCACATCACCAATTTGCAGTTAAAGGAGGAATTCCTTGGTACAGATGAGAAATTTCTTACCAGTGGAGCCCCCTTGGCAGCCTTCTCAGCCATGTATGTACAAGGCTTGAAGAACCCTCCGTATTGTTTAGACCATTCCTCCAGCCTAGAATAAATGTACTTAGATCCCAGCATGTCGGCCCAGAACAAGATTCCGCCTCTGAAGTCAGATTGAACATGATATTAGTTTCCATTTTCCCAAGTCTCTCAAAACTTTGTACAGAATCAAACTTCAACACTTAAAAACATTTCATTTTAGTATTTTATAGATAAACTCAAAATGCATACAGAATCAAACTTAGAACTTAAAAACATTTCATTTTCATGAAACCAAAAGACAAGACCTGTATGGGGGAAACCCCATGCCCATGACACCAGCAATATCCAAATCTGATGCTTTCACTGCAATTCCTTCTGCCAGGACTCGGCAAGCTTCATTGACAACAGGGAAAAATATCATCTCTGTTATGTCCTTCTCAGGTAAGTTTGCTATCTGTAAACAGAGTTCAATGAGAGAGGGTATATAAATTGGCTTAATAATTTGTAACTCAGCGAGGGACAGAAATAAACAGCATTCAATATTAACAGGGATAGCATCAAATAGTCAACAGCAAAAAGTAAGTAGCTATTTTTTTTAACAAAACATGCCAATGACGAAAGATATCCAAAAGCCCAGGAGCCTGCTCAGATCTCCAGGTTGTGGCATCAAGAATATCAAACAATGTGCCATCTCTTGGCACATTCCTGGCCCAGTATAGCAGCTAAATGAATTTACTCTGTCAACAAAGTTGTTTGTTTACATAACAATCAATGATTCTTGCTCTTCTGAATAGGTTGCCAGTGTCGCTTAATAAATCAATCAATCAAAGCCCTAATCCCATAAATGGGGTCAGCTACATGAACCAAAAGTAATACACTTGTGAAATTCAAAGTTGACACCGATAAATATTGGCTTAAATTGTCAGTCAATCAAACAAAGCCTTAATCCCATAAATTGTCAATCATCAAAGCCTTAAATTGGCTTAAATTGTCAATCACTTAAAGCCTTCATACCATAAGTGTCAGTCAATAAATATAAGCTTTAAATTTCATACACTTGTGAAATTGAAAGTTGATACTGATTGACTGACAGTAGCTACCTATTCGGACGAGCATGCAGTCATGCATAGAGAAGATTCACAGAAAATAATGGAAAGCATAACATACAAGTCACTTACATTACATGCATTACTTTTTTGTAATTCAATATACATCTAAGTACAAGTTTACTTTAATATTCCTACGAAAAAAGTGGATCTGCAAAAATAGGGAACCACACTAGAAATATACCAAACATTCATAGTTAGTAATCCAGATGGTAATAAAAATCACAAAATTCAAACCTTAGGATCAACACTAATCCCAGAAATTTCCCTTGCTTTCTCAATATATTTCTTTAATTCAGGATCTGGGCTAGCCTTGCGCTTATCATCGTACAGATAGAACCCTTTACGAGTTGATTCACCTGAGAGAGAGGTAACAAAAGAATCCAAGCCATTCAGCACATGAGATCAATATCCAATAATGAAAATTTTCTATATTGAAGACTGCTACCTGCTCTTTTATCTTCTTGCATAAGAGGGATAATCATAGATTTGTAGGTTCTGTCAGGGAAATGCTCAATGTATTGCATGGCAGTTGCAATGCCTACTCCAAACCCAACAAGGTCAACCAATCTGTAATAAAGTGTAAAAGATCAATTTTTTGAAATGACATAAATCATATAATGATGGCCAGTTGAGAAAACAGAAAAGAGTGCAAAAGGTTTCACGATGTTTTACCTAAATGGACCCATTGGCATTCCAAACTTTGTAATTGCTCTGTCAATCTTATATAAATCTGTGCCATGCTCAACAAGTAGCATAGCTGCTTGTGTATAAGGGAAGAACATTCTATTGACAGCAAACCCCGTACAGTTTCCAACAATGACCGGTGTCTTCTTTATCTTTTTTCCAAGATCTAGCACATCAACTATTACTTGGGGAGAAGTCTTTTGAGTACGGACAATCTCCAATAGGGGCATGATATGAGCAGGACTGCAATTCAAGCAATTATCAAAATAATCATGTATTTAAATTAAAAATGAAGGTACAGATGAGGGGTAAAAGGCACATCAAGAGTGTCCACCAAGTACAGCCAAGGATGGTCTTATAAGAGATAGAGGGCAAGAATGCATAATAATCACCTAAAGAAATGAGCTCCAACAATTCGATCTTGAGACCGAGTCTTTTCACCAATAAGGTTAAGATCAATAGTAGAGGTATTACTTGCAAGTATGCAATGCGGAGGACAAAACTTCTCTAGATCAGCAAAAATTTGTTGCTTCAAGGAAACATTCTCAATGACAGCCTGCAAGAAGATGAATTTGGTTCCAAACATTTAAATAATATTTAATTCAACCAAGAATTATCAGCAGAACAGCGAAAAGCACACGCAACCTCTATGACAATATCCACATCTCTAAAGTTGTCATAGTCCAGAGATCCTTGAATAAGCGACATGGTCTTTCCAAACTTCTCCTCGGTCATTTTCCCTTTCTTGACCCGGCTTTGCAAGTTAGCTAAATAAAAAAGTTTGTGTTATTCCAAGAAAAAATCAAGCCTCAGAACAAATCAAACTCAATATGTAATTCCAGGATCCATGGTATACCTTTCACTCTGCCAATACCCGCTTCTAAAAGCTTATTGTTCACTTCTTTTAATACAACAGGATAGCTACTAAGAATCAATGCTGTAGCTATTCCAGAACCCATCAGACCACCACCAATAACAGCAACCTTTTTTATCCGTCTTGGTGAAAGACCCAAGTCAGTCACACCAGGGACCTGGGATTCAGAGATACTTGGTAAACTCAATCACAGGCAAGGAAGATGCATAATCAGATAGGGAACTAAGGGAAACACCAGCACAGCATTTCTTAAGCAGATATTACAACTCACTTATAGTACCCGAAAATCCGAAACCTTCCCCCCTCTCCCGGGATTTTGCATGCACAAACATAAAGACGTAGATTATTTATTTCCAACTTAGATTTCAAGTGAATCACGCCATAGTGAGATTTGAGAAGATAAATACTCCAACATAAGAATTGGAACCAGTTACATGAATATATTGTGTAGCTAGCTAGCTGTTTAAAAATGATTTTCTAACTGTCAGTCTCACTCTCCAGCAACTTAAGTAACACACTACTCTACGCATTATATATGATTGATGACAAATAATTCAAACCTTTATTGGTGGATGAACATGATATTCTTATAAATTATAATTGTTGTTTTCTATGTCAGTTTACTAAATGTGTGAGAAACTTCACTCAACCAAAACTACCTGACTGATGACAAATAATTCAAACCATTATTGGTGGATGAGCATGATATTCTTATTAATTATAATTGTTGTTTTCTATGAAAGTTTACTAAATGTGTGAGAAACTTCACTCAACCAAAACTACCTACATTCTACTCTTGACACCTAGTTAGGCTAATTTTTTACACTTACTAAATGTGTGAGAAACTTCACTCAATCAAAACTACCTACATTCTACTCTTGACACCCTAGTCAGGCTAACTTTTTATACCCCATAAAATAAGTAAAGTTACCACAAGCCAACATAATAACTTCCATTTGAAGGCTAAGGTCTCCTCCTAATGTTTGTCTTTAGTCCCAAAAAGGTAGAAATTATGAGTAGTTACTCATCAACTCCAATCACAGTTCACATAAATACATGAAACTCAAATGCTTTGTATATCTCGTAAGTGTAGGTCTGTAGGGTGGGCCATATGGCCCTTATGACATTCAACCTGACGGTTTTGTTACTTATGGCCATGCTGGATGATATGAAAGATTATATAAAATTCTGTTTGTTTAATGTGTGTTTAGCTGGAGTTGAAGACCTTGATTTAAATTCAGGGATGGTTTTGACTGAAGCATCAGACTGGAATGCATACAGATATTTGGAAAATAAAAAAATATCACATCTTCCATGTTTGTGAGGCCAATTTATCCTCCCCGTAATATTTTTTGTTATAAAGTCTCAAGTTTTAAAAGGAACAAAAGCAAACTCTTGGTCAGCAGTGAGAAAAAAAGAAAAGATGAACCTTTGATGTTCCTCGTTGAGCAAAAAAAATGTGGACCAAACTCTTGCAAGTGTCGGAACGGAGAAGTTCTTCAAAAGCATCAGCCTCCTGCCAGAGATTAAAGTTAAAAATATTGTCTCAGTACAACAAATGTGCATAGAAAACCTGGAGGAATGATCAAAATGAGGAAATACAAACCTTCCACAAGCCAGCACGAGGTCCAGAAGCTATGCCTTCTTCAATAACATCTATACAAACCTGAGGGTGCCTGAGATTTGGAGCTTGCTTTCGGGCCTGTGCCCTAGCAAATTTTAAAATCTCTCTTGCCTCTCCAAGTGGCTCTAACTTGTCTGTCTTATAAAGACTTGAAACCCAAGGCTTTCTACGCTCTACAATTTCAAGGGCCCAGCGACGAGCAGTACTAAGCAATTCGTTGGCTGGGACTACTGCATCGACAAGTCCTAAATCATGGGCTTCTGAACCTCTGACTGCCTTAGAAGTCTGCAGAGGATACAATGAATTTTGACTTAAGAAGTTGAATGTCTGGTATATTACAAGTAAAACACATACCAAAATCTTTTTGACAAAATTAAATAATATAATAAAATAAATAAATTACCAGCATCATTTCAAGAGCTTTAGAGAGTCCGACTAGCCGAGGAAGACGCTGGGTTCCTGAGATCATTGAGATAATATAAAGTAGCACAAATCATCACAATCTAAAGCATAAATTTTTGGACCAATTTTCCCATCATTCAGTAATACTAGAGCCAGATATATTGTTACATTGAACTAATATCACATGCAGCATGCACAAACAGATAGCAGTAATAAAACAAGAATTTGCATTTGCAAGTTTAAATGACGTAAATATAAACATGCCATCATATTGTTTTTGACATAGTTACTTTAAAGACCATTTCAATATTTCATTTTAATTCCAATTATTGTTTTGGGCACACTCATTAATTGAAAAAAAAATCAGAAATTCCCCAAATATTGTACAAAGTTTGAGAAAAAATAGAGAAAGACAAAACCAACAGGTGGCTCCATATTGCACCAAATATGTTGCCCAAATCCCTATCAGCCTCCACCCTGCATTCCCCTGTTGCCACCACTGACAATTCACAGGTTGTCAGTAGACCCCAAGTTAAACTCATCAGGGTCCACTTGCTAGTGAAGAGCACCTATGTTACATTGACTCTTCCCCCCTGCATCACAGGCCCATACATTTGCTGGTGCGTTCAAATATGGAGAATATTAAATGCTTTATCTAGTTGTATCTATATCTGTAGATATGTATGTACAGTGCAATCTTTTTCGAGATGCTAAAAGTTAAATGCACAAAATAATTAGTCATGAACATTTAATTATTTCAGCAACGGATAGATATGAGGACATTGTGGCATTCTATTGTTTACAAAATGGAAGGGGCAGTGATTTCAGCTTGGTCTTCAAGTACAAGTATCTAGAACAAAACATACCATTTCGCAAGCAATAATGAAGATAATTTACCTCCAAATCCAGGAATTATTCCAAGCTGAAGTTCAGGCAAACCCAGTTGTGCATTAGAGGTGGATATCCGAGCATGGCAAGCCTGTTAAAGAAGTAAAACTAGTGAGCTCTCGCAAGGCAACATAACAAACATGTGCACAATAGTATTTCTAATAATCATCTTAGAAGAGGTAAAATTGTGTCTCATACCATAGCAACCTCTAGACCTCCACCTAAGGCTAAGCCGTCAATAGCAGCAACTGAAGGTTTTCTTGCAGCTGTTCACCACCAAAAATTATTCAATACATAAATTAAAATTTACCCCAGATTGTTTCAAACTGAATTTGCTCCTAAAAAATTAAAAACTATGAGTGCACCTTCGACTATGTCAGTGAGAACCTCCACTGCCACATAACCACGCTTAGGTGATTCAGCTGCCAACGTTTACAAATTAAGTTAAAAAGGCTAATTATTAATGTAGGAAACAAATCTCAAATCCTTCAATATGAGCATGAAAAATATGACATACTCTTTCCCTTTTGGATTCCACCAAAAGCAGTGATATCAAAACCACCAGAAAATTTTCCCTTAGCACCTGCCACAGAAAAGAAATTAATTTTTTTGTACATTGTGTCAGAGCTCCAACAACTAATTCGTGAAACGAAGAGTGACACTATGACTCTACCTGTAACTACAATTGCCTTGACATCATTTCTTCTTAATGCCTCATCAAAGCTCGCTCTCAAGCTTTGTAACACTGTCAAAATAGTGATGATATATCACAATAAGAAGAAAATATGTAAGTTCTTAAATCAAACAATTGATAAGTTCTTTAGAGAGCTCAACCACAAAATTACTACCTCAGAAACAGCAATTCAACAAGACCAATCTGGATGCCAGAATAACAAATAGTTGAGTCTTAAGCATATTACTACAGATAAACATGTAGGAAAAATTTATCAAAATGCACCCTCTATGTGGAACAGTCTGTTCTGGAAACCACTCCAATTTTAAAAAAACAATTATATCACCCCCTACTTTTACTTTGTTTTCACACAACCACCCAAGACTTCAACCTTAAATAACGCTTTCTTTAATCAAACAACCCTTGAACAGAATTTTCTCTCAAACAACCACCCCTAAGGTATCATCGTAGGTTGATTAACAAATTGTTAATGTTGGTTGTTAAATAATAAATTTCTCCCTGTCCTTTTTTGTTCTTACCATTTGAAATCTTTTGTATTATTCAAAAAATGAGAGAATCTTCTAAACAACTCCCAATATATAAAACATAACGTAGTCATGTTGGGTTATATTTGATTCGTCTCGATGAATAATTTATTGTTATATTCTAAACTAATGAGTAACTAAAGATATTAATGATCAGCAACTAGCAAACCATCTCGCGTCTAATCTCAAAGAAGAGTTTATAATCAATACATTTTATGTGTGAAACCAAAGAATATATGTATGTTGCAGAAGTCACAATCATTGTCAATAACCTAACTAACGGAAATGAGATCAACATATTTACTCACTTTGTAATTTATTAGTTATTCTAATTTAACTTTGACACTATTCACAACACTATCATATAATTTTTTTATTTGTCTCAATGTAAATTTCACAATAGTATATATACATTAAAAATTGATTAATTATATTAATATTCAAAGTTGTGTGTTAGCAAACGTACAAGTCAATGTAAATAACTTTATAAAAAATAAATTAATAACTAAAAAGTGCAGAGAGAGAGAGAGAGATTACCTATTAAGTAATACGTATTAATAAATCAAGTTCCCTTAATATTTCCTAATATTTTTTAACCAAAATTAATTTCTTCTTCTCAATATATTGAGCTCTATACAATTATATGCTTCGCTATTGTTGAAATCAAACTAATATTGAGCTTGATTCTAACAGAAAACACTTAGTCTCGAAATATTGTGACTCGTGCATGCTAAACAACAACATACCAATGCAAAGCTGTTAGACTCATTTTTATATTTGGGACTTACGGGCACAACTAGAGGTTAATACCCTTAAATCTAAAGGAAAGGCCCACCAACCAGAATGGTCCAAAGGTAGCATACTCATAGTTATAAGAGTAAAGAGTCAAGATGATGATTGATAATAACCTTTCTCCAACACTAACACCATATGAAGTGGTTGAAAGAGGTTTAAAAACTTGATCGAAGCAGTTAGACAATGGAAGTTGTCAGAACCAGGGAAAATCAAACACAGGTTGTGATAATGATAAACAAAAGCCTCTTCATATTCTTTATTAAGTACATAAAGATTAGGCAAAAGAGTAAAGACTACAAACTCCACTCTCATCTCTGTCTTCTACAGGAGTGGAGGGAAGGGAATCAAACTAATTGGTGCTAATTTGGCTCTCTATATTTCCTTCAAGGTGAAGATACTCTATCGAATATTTATCCTTAGCGTTGTGGAGGACATTTTAACTAAAGACCATGTTAATCAAATTCTGCACAATGCTTTATTGAAGTGAGGTCATCAAAGATATTTGGTTGGTGAAAACAAAGCTATAGGAACAGGACCATGTTATCCATTCTCACAGCATTTCAAGTAGCGCTATGGACATCCACATAATCCCTATCTACTTAATGCCTTGAGTTGAAGTTCATGCATATCATTACTTTGTCGTACTAACCAACATCAATGTCCATATTATGCATTGCTTCAGTGTTAATGGCATATTACAATTAACATCAATATAGCATGTCGAAATCTTGTGTCAATGCTATCATATAACATTACAAACCTAGCATTAAAAGTTGGAAATAAGCCAGTCACCCAAATCATTCCATATTCAATAGCAATAAGCCAGTCACCCACATCATCCCAAGCTAACTTCACCAAATAAAAAACCATTAGCTCAGCCCTCCAGCTGTTTTCTAAGCTGCTACAGTACAAACCTAATAACACATCAACAAGTCACAGAGTAAACGATAACAGCAAGTGTTAGAACACATGCACATATAACAATTTCTTTCATTCTCAATGGATAATACTAAGTTGCTTATTCTTTGATCATTGTCCTAAGCCCACAGAATCCTAACCGATCTTCAGTTTATTTATGTCGCCCCCAAATATGCACGAGAAATTTTTCATTAAAGCTTCGTTTGTTTTGATACAAAACATTTTCAAGGAAAACAATTTTCTCATTTTGCATTGTTTGGTTAGTAAAGGGTAAAACAAATTTCCCAAAGAAGGAAACTAGTTCTCCCAAGAATCGAAAACATTTATCACTTAAAATGAAGCTATGCCACATTTTCCTCCATACTATTTACATCCATTTCCTCTCCTCTGATACATCTTCTTTATACACTCATTTTCCTCTTCCTTTATAAGTATTATTGTAAGGAAACAAATAACAGAGAACCATTTTCAAATTGGTGTTTTCCCTTGAAAAATTATTTTCAATGGAGAATCATTTCCCTATCAAAACAAACAAAACCTAAAGATCTTTATTTGGTACCCAGCAAAAACATGACAATGTTGAAAACAGTTCAAGGTCTCAGACTCTCAGCCATGTTTTCCACCATTATATAGTAGGAACAATCATTTTAGTCAGCTGGCCAGTATAATACTTGGCCTCATACTTCTCTAAAATTTCCAAATTTTCCAACCGCTAAATGCCGTACCAAAAATTACAATGGGAAACTTAGGAATTAAATCTGATCAACGGATATACTCGGTTATGACAACAATTAGCTAACCTACTTAGCCTTATAATGGCCAAGTTTGAAATTAAAAATAATTTAGATTCACTACGAATTGAATGCCTATAATTTTCAACAAATGTATACACTCTTTATGCTACTTCTTCTATTCTTTTCCGCTTTGCAATATTCACTTGACACATTTGTCTAACGCATCTCTATAATTGAACCAATAACTTTCGCTACGTATATTCATAGAATTTTTAAATAATTGATATCTAGAAAATTTATAATAAAACAAATCTAACAAGATTCCATACGCCTATATTATTTCATGTTTATAATTAATCAAGCTAAACGGATTATGTAAATAGTACGGAGTACCAAAAATCAATACAATACTATTTTAAAAAACGAAGAAAAATCATATAAGACCACTTCATTAATTCCCTTTAAAACACACTCCAATTCAATCACTTAAACCCTAACAATCACAAAAAATTAATTTTTAAAAAAAAAATAAATAAAAATAAAAATAAAAAAATAAAAAATACATATATGAACATAAAATAAATCAGGCGATCAAAAGCGAAGCAAAATCAATCAAATTTCACAACATCGACACACCCCAAAAGCTTAAAAAATCAAATTACAACGAAGATCCGAGGAGAAAGAAAGAAAGAATACCATCAAGAGAAAGAGAATTAACAGGAGGATTGATAATGGTGATTACAGCAACACCATCAGCTCCGACTTCCATTGTTGTTCTACCCTTCATCATTTTCGTTCACACAATTTTCTCTCTCCTCAAAAAGCTTAATTGAAGAGTGTAATGAGATTAATGGAGTTAGTTGAGAATTCAGATGTGTGTTTTAATGGAGGTGTCGTGTGCGGAAATGCAAAAATAACGCTGCGCTTTGTATGATAAAATATCTTTATTTGGTAAAATTATTACGGGAAATTGATTTTAAATTAAAAAAAAATTTAAAATTAGTATTATCTGATTTGATTTGATGGTGAATTCGGTTGTAATATATTGGTGATAATTTATTAGCAAGCCACGTAAGTTAGGAAATAGTAGTACATGTATATCTGATGATTTCATTATTACGCTTTTCAAAGCAGTTTGGTGATAAGCTTGATCCAAGGCAGTAGCCAGCGATGTTAATTTACACAATTTCTACAGGACTCCTAGCATGGTACTCCAGGGGTCAAAACGCTAGCGTTTTAATTAAAAAAAAAAAAAAAAAAAAAAACCTTCCACTATTTTTGTTCTCTTGCTCTTCCTTTGTCTTACTTTATTTTTCAAAATTGTTCAAATAATCTCATAATTCATCTGCAACATTCAAGATCTATTTTCTTCAATCAGTCTATTATTAAGAAATTTTGTTGAATTGAAGAGCTAATTGTTCAAATTACCAAAATTAGAAAAATTAAAACCCTAAAAATCTAATTGAGTGTTTTATATTTGTGAGAATTTGATGAAATTTGAACGGCAATTTAAATGAAGATGATTTTATTTTAAGAAGAGAAAAAGAATTGAACAAATTTATGAGAATTTTCAGACAAAATTTGACGTAGAAATTGATTTACTGAAAATTAATTGAGCTCTTTTTTTCGAAGAGGGATATTAACATATTGTTGTGTTAAAATAACATACCTTTGAAAAAAAAAAACACAAAAAGTTGAAGCAAAATAACACAAAGTTAATGTAAAGGTAACATAATAATCTTTTAGCAAAATAACAAATGATTTCAGCAAAATAGTACAAGAGAACGTTATTTTAGTGCCCTTGCTCCCGAACTCATTTCTGGTACAAGTAGACCAATTTGGGCATGGGTAAACTTATAATTCATGCTAAATATCCCTTGAACTCTACTTGGGAGAAAGGCATGAACGAGGTTTATGAGTTTTCCTAAAACTCATTGACGACTCCCTATTAGTTTTTTACAAAAAAGCGTAATAATAGAATCAATTCTAATTTAAGGTCCCCTAAACAGTTAGGAATTCGAATCCTAACACACTTTCAAAAGTGTAAAATCCTAGGCTTTTAAAGGGCTATGGGCATAGAGGAAGTGGGATCCCCAACGACGGGCTACCCTCCTCACACATAGGAGGGTTGGTTTTAAACTTTGTTGAAGTACCTCCCTCTCATAATGGAATTGTTGTTTCGGATACCCTTTATAAATGATAAGAGGATAGGGGTTTAGAATAAAAATAAGCAAGTGTTACAGTGGATAATGCTACTTAAAATGATGTAGTGGTAAAGATAATAAAAAGAATCTTTCATACTTGGGAAAATTGCCTTCTGATGGTAAATTATTTCATGTTCATTATTGTGCATTTATTTTGAATATATTAATCCAAGATGGGTTGTATGAAATTGAGAATTTAATTCATTATGTGGCAGAATCCACATAGAATCCAAATGTTTAGTGAGAAGGCTAAACAAATGTTCCTTCCTTGTAAAAATTTAGTATTGGATTATGGTAAGAGATGAAACTCTACTTATGAGATGACGTGCTGTGGTTTGGAGCATAAAGATGCTTTTCCTTGTTAACAAGAGAAAGATTCATCTTACAAGAATCATCCTTCTAGTAATTATTGGAAGATGGTTTAAAAGGCGTTCGCTTATCTTGAGATATTCAATGAGATCGCTCATATAAAATCAAGTATGTTCATATTATCCTTTTGTATTTTTAGCTTTCGTTGCTCCTTTTGTATGTTTTCTATTAATTTAATTTTCTTGCATTGTTAACTATAATTTATTCTATTATTTATAAATGACACTTCTATTCTAATTTAGGTAGTGAGTATCCTACGTCTAATTTATTTATTCCCGAGCTCACAATGATCAAGAAGACATTGGATGAAAAATACTAATTTTGATGATGTTGATATGAAGAGAATGGCACTCAAAATAATAAAGAAATTTGACAAGTATTGAGGTGACCTTAATTTGTTGATAGATCTGGTTGCGGTAATGGATCCTAGGAACAAAATAAAGTTGATTGAGTTCACTTTTCATGCTCTTTATAAGGGAGCAGCTAGTGGATGAAAGAAATTTCAATTTTCGATGTTTTTCCCGATTTTTCGTACCTTCTTTTCGATTCTAGTTGTGAAAAATATTTCCGGCCTTTTCTACATGTATGTCCTATGTTTTGAAGCATTACGGATTGTCTTTCCAATGCGAACCTTTTTATACTTATGCCACAATGTTAATAAAAATTACGCACATGAATATCTATAATCTTTCAAGTCTCATCCACTCATTCTAAATCAATTGCTAAAACAAATTTAGAAATCAATTTAGAAATCCTCCCTAGTGGAGTTGCCAAAAACTGTAGGGAATTTTTTAACTCATCATTGAGCACTACTGTGGTTCATGCTTTTAGGCATGATGGCGTCCAAAGGGAAGGAAGCTAGAGATAAAAGAGTCGCCAACAAGTTATAGGAACTTGTAAACCGTTCACGGGTGTGAAGGTTACACCCCATTCACGATCACAGAGATCGCTAACTCCATAGTGGTCCGGAACCATGACTGGATATTCGGGGATGATGGTACGGATCCAACCTAAAAGAGAATAAACCCGCATTAAATAGGCCTCTACTTAATTTTTATGATATTCATGTGCGCTTTTTGATCAACATACATACATCTAGTTAATCCTAAACCTGTTTAATCTATGTTGGGTGATTAATAATGCACAATCAAATCTATTATTGGTGATCACTTGAATTAAAATCATATTATCTTAAATCAAATTATTAATTATCTTATTAGGCGTGATTTCAAGTACAAATTCCCTTTAAACCTGCAGAGAGGGGCATGATCAAGCAATAACAATAAATCATGAATAATCAAGAAACATATGATTAATACAATAATTATCATCATAAAAACATCAAAAGTAAGATCCTAGGCATGATACTAAAAAGATTAATAACAAACCCTAGCATGTCACTAATAATCACATCAAAGAATTATCCTAAACATGATATTAGAAATCATAAAAACATCTTAACATGATACTAGGAATTAAAACAATATTTTAAGCATGATTTCTACTCCAAAATCAAAGAATAATTAAAGAGATAATTGAATTACTCACTATTTCGGGGTTTTTTTGATGTCCTTCGGGAGATTTACAATTCCAAGACTGACTTCTGGACGCCTATACCTGCAAAACAACGGAGACTTCGGTGGGTGGGAGCTTCGCCTCCGACGATCAAGTTAGAACGTGTATGAGGAGTAAAGTGCGAAAAGTAAAGTCTCTCTCGGATTCCAAGAGAGTATCTGCAATTTGTAAGTTCGAGGTGTCAGGTGTCTGACTTTCTCTGATGGAGAGTTAATGTGAATTAAATATTTCTGAATAGATGTTCCTCAGAGGGAAACATCTCCCTTGTATAGGGTGTTGGAAAAACGTGCCCAGTACTAGGTTTTAGTAAACCTAGGTCTGACTAGGCCTTGCCTAGGAATTTGGGCCATAGAAGGCCACTTTCCTAGTTGGCAATTCTGCCTGCCACGTGTCGTGACCTGATTGGTCCACCTTGGACCTCTCACGAGGTGACACGTGGCGGGGAAAAATTCCCTAATCATTTACCTCTCACAGGGGTGACGTGGCATGCCACGTGGCGCCTGTGACAGGTGTCACGCCATGACTGGCTAACGATTTTTATCTTTTTTTTTTATTTTTTTTTACTGTCTCTTGGAATTCACCCTCCTATAAATAGGGGATGTGTCCAAATCATTTGTTTGGACATTTCAAAAAATTTCCAGGGAACTTTGTCTTTTTCTGAGAGAGAACTACCGACTGCACCAGACCGCCTGCTTTACAGACCACCTGCTCCTACAGCCGTTGTTGACTTTCGAGTACCTTCATCTTCATCAAGTAAAGGTAACCGTCTATTCCTTTTTATTTTTTCATACTTTGTTTTTCTTTTTGAAAATGGTTTCCCAAAAGCACACGGCACGGAATAGGTTAGTGATCAGCCGGTCACCGGGGACGGCTGAATCTAGAACTAGGAGTGCCGAATGCCCCTTGCTGGATCACCCTTTGCGAACTGCATGCCCCAAGTTCGACTGTTTATGTGCCTGTGCAGGATACCATGGCCAGAACTAAAAGAATAACAAGGGTGACCAATTCAGACGGCTCTTATTTCCATGCGCCTGTCAGCGAGTTGTCTGACGTGCCGCCTGCCCCAAGTACCCCTAGTGATTCCATTTTAAACGAATCAAGGGAAGAGGTTGAAAATGCTATGCCAGTGCTTGTTGATCTTGCCAGACAGGCAAACCCTTCATCTGAGAGCTCAGATAGCGATTCTGAGCCAAGTACTTCAAACAGAGTTTCGAATGAATCTGAAGAGAGGCACTCTCGGCTAGAGACTGCGCGAGAGTCCCTTTCAGTAGACTTGGGACCAAGCTGGGTGGAGCCATCTGCTTCTAACCGAGAGCAATACACCGCCTACTATCATCATGTTCCAAAGGGCAAGCGGAAGGTGATGGCTGAAAAAATGGAGAGCTTCAGAATTGAACATGTCATGGGACATGGGTATGTAATCTGCACGCCGGATGCCGAGGACACGGTAGTCTGCTTTGGCTGCTATGGGGACGCCTGTTTTGGCTGCTATGAGGCGGCAATTAAGGCTGGCCTGAGATTTCCTCTACATCCGACTGTAGAGAGGATTTTGGATGGATACCAGCTAGGTGTCTGGCAACTAGCTCCTAACTCTTGGTTCAACATCTTGTGCTATGTTGCCGGCTGTGAGATGCATGAGGTAGAACCAAGCTTTGAGGCATTCGCCCATATGAACTACCTCAGCCGGACCCCAAAGACAAGCGGGACCGGCTGGTATCAGCTGTCTAGCCACAAAGGCTATCTAATGACTGTGGGGAAGGAGAATAAATGGAAAGATTGGAGTAACACTTTCTACATCATCTCCAGCCCTAACACAGTTAAGAACAAAAAATTTAACAGGTGGAATAGGAACCCACCTTTCCTAACAGGCAGCTCTGAGCTGCCGCCTGTTTCCCGTAAAGCTAAAGAAGAGATCCTTGACAGAGGACTCTTCAAAGTAGTCATACAGGCGAACCCCGAGACTAGGGCGAGGGAATTCATTCCTCAAAACTATGTTCCCAAGTATAAGTGGTTATACGATGGGACATACCTTGCCACCTGTGGCCTAAGCAATGAGATGCCGAGAAGTAGCTGACCGCCTGTTTAAATGTCTTGTGAAACTTGTTTTGTTTTGTATCAAACTAACTCCTTGATTCATCTTTTGCAGACAAAGCCATGGAGAAACTCTCGGCCTCCAAAAAAGTCGCTGCTTAGTATTGCTCGGCCATCCTTGGCAAGCGGCCCGCTAAAGAGTCGCCTGTTGTACAGGCGTCAAAGGTGAACTTTGAACTTTGAACTGAACAGCTTCATTTAGTTTTTCTACCGCCTGTTTTTTTACTTATTGTTATTTTGCAGGGAACTCCAGCAAAGCCTTCCTCCTCCACCTAGCCGGATCCTAAGGTTAGGAAACAGACGGCAGGTGACGTGACGACTCCTGGGAGAACCAGGAAGCACGTGGCCTCAGGCCAGGAGGCCATGTACCCCCAAAATCTCTAGCCGTCCCAGGTGGCAGTCGGCAAGGGAAGGAGAAGGAGAAAGAGGCGACCACTGAAGGTATCAAGGACTTGTGTCCTTTCCCTTACCCTTTGAGGGTAAAATTCAATCGGCAGTCGCCTAGCACCTTTAAGAGCAGTCGGTCTATTGGCCGCATTTACACCAAGTACTTACAGGGTATTGATTGTGCAGATGTCCCTCAAAGGCCAGACCTGGCTCAGATGGCTAGGTCCATGCTGAAGGCCATCCCTGTCGAGGACAGGAAGTCTGTTAAGGGAGTCGGCACCCTTAACCTTGAGGCCATCCTGGTCAAGGTATACTTA
Source organism: Chenopodium quinoa (assembly GCF_001683475.1). Lineage (NCBI taxonomy): Eukaryota > Viridiplantae > Streptophyta > Magnoliopsida > Caryophyllales > Amaranthaceae > Chenopodium > Chenopodium quinoa. The sequence goes on along the minus strand of NW_018743252.1, from coordinate 2,943,638 downwards.
GTAATTTTTCCTGTTTTTTTTACTGACGACTGTTTTTTGGTCGAGTGCAGTCAATGCTTCGAGTGTATGGTCTCCCCAAGCCCTTGAACGAAAAGAACAAAGAGGTGAAGGCTGCGAAGGCCCGGGCCGCCTCTGATTATGACAAAGCTATGTTCCAGATTGCTTAAAACAAAATTCTGACCACTGACATACTGTATTATCAGGCGTCTGCCAATTTACAGGTCAAGAGGGACTTGGAGACGGCCCAAAAGAGGATCTCTGAGCAAGAGAAGTCCGTATTGGACCTCAAGGCTGAGCTCAGGCCTCTAAGGGAGGCGGACCATGAAGCAGCTGGCCTCCGCTGCCGGGTAGACAAGCTGAAGCAGAAGCTGGCCAACCAGGAGACCCAACTTGCCCAAAAATACACTTCCCAGGCCGACGAGGAGAAACAAGCGCTGGTCAAGGACATGATGGAGGACAACAACTTTATCATGGAGATGACCTGGGTGGCTCCCTTCTTAGGGACCAGCTATGACAGCTGGAGGAATAAATTCGCCACCAGTACCCGAGAGTACAATAACAACATCATGGGGCACGACCATGATGAAGAAAAGGAGGGTGGCTAGTCGTCTGATTCCACCTCTGGGGAGTCGGACCAGGAGGAGGAGGAGGCGGATGGCGAGAACAAGGAGGAGCCGGCCGCTGATCAGAAGGATGCGGCTCCTGAATCTGAGAAGCCTCCTCTAGAAGCTTAAAGTCTTTGGCCTGCGTGCCACTTTGTATCATTACCCAACCAAGGGGTCGGGGTTTATATACAATTTTAAATTTCAACATTTCCAGTCGGTCATCTGGCCGACTGTTTATATTAATTATCTGGCTGTTTTTGCCGGTATTCTTAAAATTTTGAAGTTTTTGAATTTTTGCTTTTCATGAATTTTGCTAAGTGTATGTAACTTGCTCATTGTTTTCATGAATGCTTTTTATACCGACTGATCTTGCCCCGGGCGACTGGCACCTGGTTTTCAAAGGTGAGTTGATTGACTTGGAATTTTTGATACTTTTGAGTATTACTAATTTTAGGTCAATCAATCACTATGGTGATTTCCCCAAACCAGGCGATCAGTCGACCATTGCCCAGGCGAACACTTAGCATAACTCGGCTCTTGGCCTTAATATAGTTCTTGATGAACCTTAGTTTTGTCAATAAGTTTCGTACTTAGGTTATTTAATTGATTGTAAATAGTCCGTCTGCTTGGTGCTGGTGTAGAACAGGCGCCAATCTGGACGTTTTTAATCAAGGTAGCTTTCACGGTGTGCTAACAATATTAGGAACAATGGCCGTAGGCCGCCTGTTTGCCAAAAAACAGGCGGTTTTATTCTTACCTTTTATATCCCAAATGTAGATTGTTGAGTGACTATGAACTTTTTAGGTTGATCAATATCCGTCACTTGTACTTGAGTGATCAAAAGAAATAGTCGGTTGTGGCCGTCTGTTGTGTTTGCAACTTAGAGGAATAGTGGCCGAATACCGTCTATTTGTCAGAAATCAGGCGGCTTGGTTCGCACTGTTTAGGTTCCATCTCAAGTTTGCTAGAGTGACTATGAGAACCCTTGGGGTTAATCAATCTCTGTCACTGATTTGAGTGAGTAGAAGAATCAGGCGGCTTTGGCCGCATGGTACCCCTTTATTCGCCAAGTTTTGCTTAGCTATTTACTTAAATTACGCCGACTGTATTGTCCCAAGCAATAACAGGCGGTTTTTGACTTAGATTTTAATTGTCTACCGCGTGTTTACAGTATAGCGGTACGTTTATCTTTGTCTCAGGTCAAACGACTGCGAGGTTTTGTTATGAAACACTCGGCAGGGCCGTTTGTTTTTGGTTTATAGAGCAATGTGCCACCCAAATGGGAGATGCTCTCTGCGACGAAGTCACCCGGATGGATGTCACCGGACGCCTGCTCAAGTTTTGGGACAGACTTATTAGTTTTAATTTTAAAAAGATCATCCGGCCATGGGCCTTAGGTTGATCATCCGGCCCGTGGCCTCATTAGATTGTTCAGAAAAGAACAGATTGCTAAGTTGTCTAGACTTTACGTTTTTACTCAAGTACTTAAAAGAAATAAGGCCAACTGTGTTCTGCACAGGCGGCTTGCCCCACTGAGGAAACTTGCACAATAATTGAAATAAATTGTAAACTTTATTGATATGTTTACAAATAATTTACAAATCTCAGAAGTAGTACTTTTTTATGTTGTCTACATTCCAAGTTCTGGCTAGCTGCCTGCCGTCTGGTGTTTCTAGGCGGTAGGTGCCGCCTCTAACTTCTTCATGGATTCGGTAGGGGCCATCCCAGTTAGGAGTCGGCTTTCCCTGCTCGTTGGCCCTATCGACTGCTTCCATATTTCGTAACACAAAGTCCCCTACTTTTAGGGGCCGCTTGTGCACTCTTTTATTGTAAGCTCTCGTCATTCTCAGACGATAGATCTCATGGCGCAGGGCTGCATTGCCCCTACGTTCTGGAAGTGAATCTAATGCTAGCCGCATAGCTTCCCAGTTGACCTCTTTATCATAAAGCATGACTCGAAGAGTCGGCTCATAGTGCTCAATAGGCAGAACAGCCTCTGCCCCATAAACCATGAGAAATGGAGTTTTACCAGTCGCCCCTTTTTCAGTCGTCCTGATGGCCCACAGAACATGCAGTAGCTCGTCAACCCATAGGCCGCCGGCTCTTTCAATTTTCTTTTTGATGCCATCAGAGATTAACTTGTTGAATGCTTCAACCTGGCCATTTGCTTGGGGGCGGCCGACTGATGCAAAACAATGAGAGATCCCTTGGTCTCCCAACCAGTTCTGAAGAGCAGGCGTCTCGAATTGAGGTCCATTGTTAAAAACCATAGACATGGATACCCCATACCGAGTGATGACATTTCTCCAAATGAAGGAGATGACATCTTTGGTTTTGATGCCTTTGACTGCCTCCGCTTCTACCCACTTGGTGAAGTAGTCGATTGCTACCAAAATATATCTCCGTCTGCTTGTAGCAGGCGTATAGGGACCCAGAATTTCCATGCCCCATTTGGCGAATGGTACTGGGCTATGGATAGCCGTCAGGTCAGTGGTCGGGCGATGGATGAGCTTGCCAAACCTTTGACACTTGTCACATTTTTTAACCATCTCCATGGCGTTTGCTTTTAGGGTAGGCTAGATGCCGCCAGGCTCTCTTTGCTAGTGTCCTGCTGTTTATATGGGAGGCACAGAACCCTGAATGCAAATCTTCGAGGACCTCTCAGCCCTTCTCTAGGGTAACACACTTCAAAAGCGGTTGTAGATAACCTTTCTTGAAAAGTTCCTCTTTGTGAATCTCAAAGTTAGACGCACGCTTTTTCATTACAATCATCACTGGGTAAGTATCCGGCAGGGTGCCGTCTGTTAAGTATGCCCGGATGCCATCATCTCCAATAGGTTCCTCCTCAATGCTCCTTTTTTCCATCATCTCCCAGAAAACAGACCTTGGTGTGTCACAGGAGGCGGATGACGCCAATTTGGAGAGGCATCCGCCTGGTAATTCTCGGACCTGGGCACTTGACTTGGTGGAATTCTTTAAGTGTTCCGGCCTCTTCTTTTACTGCCTGTAAATACTTGATCATAGCCGGATGTGTGGCTTCATAGTCACCATGGTCTTGGCTAACAATCAGTTCTGAATCAAAACAGGCGTCCACTTTCTTTGCCCCGGCCGCCTTGCACATGCGGATGCCGGCTAGTAGGGCTTCATATTCTGCCTCATTGTTTGAGGCTTGGAACTTGAAACATAGTGCATACTTATACTTGTCTCCCTCAGGAGACTGACATATGACGCCTGCTCCACAGCCATTCATTGTGGAGCTCCCGTTCACATATACCTTCAAGACTTGGTCAATATTTTCTGGATCAGCTGGCCTAGTCATTTCAACAATGAAGTTGGTAAGTGTCTGCCCCTTCACTGCTTACCTTGGCTCAAAAGTAATTTCCAGGCTTTGCATTTCAATTGCCCATTTAATCATTCGGCTAGATGATTCCATGGTTGTCAGTGGCCGCTTGATTGGTTGGTCAGTGTAGACCACGACCGGATGTGCCAAGAAGTAAGGCTTCAGCTTCTTAACTTCCATGAAGAGGGCCAAGCCAAAATTTTCAACCATGGGGTACCGTAACTCAACATTCTTCAGAGGTCCTACGGTAGGTAACAGCAGGCACAAGCAACTTGACCGAAGGGGACCAGTATTTTTGAACTCCTACGAAAAGAAGGGTGGTAATTGACATGGTTGATGAAATAGACGGGGAGCTGGCAGCCGTCTCTTTCAGCAAGGAGAACGGCACTGAGAGCATGATCAGAGACGGCCAAGTACATGTATAACACTTCCTTTGACAGAGGGCTGACGAGCCTTAGCAAAGAGTGCAAGTGTTCCTTCAACTTTTGGAAGGCCGCCTCTGCATCCGTCCCCCATTCAAATAGTCTTCTTCTTGATTGCTTGGAAGAAATAGAGGCACATGTCGCCTGACCGACTGAGGAATCTCCCTAATGCCACCAAACAACCTGTTAATTTTTGAACTTCCTTTACAATGCGGGGCGACTGCATGTCTATGACCGCCTGTATTTTCTCTGGATTGGCCTCTATCCCCCTTTGATCAATCAGAAATCCGAGGACCTTCCGAGACTCAACACCAATAACACATTTCTTGGGATTTAGCATGACCTGTTGCCGCCTGAGTGTGGCGAAAGTTTCTCTGAGATCTGTAAGATGATCCGTCTGGAGTTTGGATTTAACAATCATATCATCAATATATGCCTCCACATTCCTTCCTATTTGATTAATGAAGACTGTATTTATCATTCTCTGAAAGGTAGTAGGCGCGTTTTTCAAACAAAACGACATCACAGTGTAGCAGAATAACCCCTGATCAGTGACAAAAACCGTATTTTCTTGATCTTTCTTCCACAAGGGTATTTGGTGAAAGCCTGAACAGGCGTCCATGAAGCTCATCAAGGCATGGCCGGCTGTAGAGTCGACCAGATTATCGATCTTTGGGAGAGGATAGCTATCCTTCGGATATGCCTTGTTCAAGTCTGTGTAGTCTACACACATGCGCCAGGTTCCATTCGGCTTTTTAACTAATACAACATTGGCAACCCAGCCAGGGAAGTAGCATAGCCGAATGAAACCAGCATCTAACATTTTGTTCTCCTCGACGGCTGCCGCCTGGCTTCTTTCTTCACCATGGTTCCTTTTCTTTTGCCTTACCGGCTTCTTTTTAGGATCCACAACAATTTTGTGGACAACTAGATCCGGGCTGATGCTTGGCATCTCGTCCACTTCAAAGGCAAAGGTGTCTTTGAATTCTTTCAACAAGTGGTGCAAGTCTGCACCGAGTTCAGCAAAAGCAATCGTCCCAACCTTAACAGTCCGGTCAGGACGAGAGTTTTCTAGAACAATGTCTATGTGTTCACCAGCCAGCTGGGGACGGAGTTCATCCGGCCTTTGACCGGTCAGTGATTGCTATTGCCTGTCTTTTTTCTCGGCCATCATTTGGTTGGCCTTTCTCTTCTTGCCGGCTGCTGTTGTAGCAGGCGCGACTTCCTTGACTTGGTCAAGGTCAGTAGTTTCTCCACTAGGGCCGGCTGCGACCACAGTGGGCTTGACTTCAGAGAGGTAGAACTCCCTGGCCATCTTCTGGTCTCCCCGTAGGGAGCCGACTGTTCCATCATCCCTCTCAAACTTGAGAAGCATAAGAGAAGGGATGATAACAGCTTTGGATTCATTCAGGGTGGGGCGCCCTAAAATCATGTTGTAGGCTGTTAGTTCTTCAACAACTAAGAACCGGACCACCATGTGGCGTCCCTCCCCTTTTTCGCCCAGATGAATGGGTAAGTTTATTCGACCAACCGGATGTACCACACCACCCCCAAATCCCACTAAGGGATGAGAGACCTGGTGCATACTTTCGGGCTTGTACCTGAGCTTGGTCAGGCACTTGTGACTGATGAGATCAGATGAGCTCCCAGTGTCAATGAGGATCCGACCAACTCTTTGGTTGGCCAATTTGCATTAGATGACAATAGGGTCATCATGCGGCCTCCTAATTTTGCCCTTGTCATCCTCAGTAATAACGACTTCGGGAAAGTAGTCCTTGGACGCCTGTCCCTCGTCGACTAAGTTAACATCGAGGCGCCTTACATAGTCTTTATTGCCCCGGATGGTAGGGCCGCCTCCAGCATAGCCGCCTGCTATTGTATAGATCGGAGTTTCATCATTATCCGAACTATTAGCAGAGTGGGGCTTCTTTTTGGACGACTGTCCAGGGTTAGTCTGCAAGGTAACCTTGGACCTTAAGATATAAGACTTGAAGACTCCTTTGTCAGCCAGACGGTCCAACATCCGCTTGAGGCTATAACATTCGTTGGTGTCATGGTCAATATCCTCATTGTAGTGGCAGTATTTGTTTTTGTTCCGATTCTTAGTGGAACCTTTCATGGGAGCCGGCTTATCAATAGAGACCCGGTCCTTGATCTCCATGAGGATGGAGTAACAGTCCTTATTGAATTCGCACTTTGGGGAGTACGTCTTCGCTTCTCTCTTTATCTTCTAAGACGGTTGTTCAGAGGATTCAGTCACCTAGACTTGTTTTCTTTTCTTTTCTTCTTTCTTAGCCAACTGTGATGGCCGACTCTCTTTTTTGTCAGACCTCTTTGAGTCCGACTGCTTACTGATGTTGTAGAGCTCGGTCGCCTGTATATAGGCGTCCGCCTCCATCAGTGCCTCTTGGAGGATAACCACCCTCTTTCTTACGAGGTCGAACTTGAAGGCCGACCCGTCCTTCAGACCTTTTAAAAAGTCTGTGTAGGCTACCTCATCAAACAACCCTTGAATCTGAATTTTCATCAGATTGAAGCGCCTGATATATGAGCGCACCCCCTCTTTCTCTCCCTGCTGTATGGCTCCCAAGTCAAGACTTCTCTTCTTCGCAGGGATATTCATTGAGAAGTTTGACGCGAACAAGTATGCAAGCGTCTTAAAGTTACTGATGCATCCGGCTGGCAGGTTGCCGAACCATTGCTGGGAGACGCCCTTCAACGTGGCCGGGAAACATCTACACCAAGTAGCATCATCCAATCCTTGTAGATACATAAGGTTGGTGTATGCCATCAGGTGGTCTTCTAGGTTGGAGGTACCATCATAAGTGTCTACCAACACATTCTTCACCTTGGCCGGCTGTGCGACCTCAGTTATTTCCTTGGATAAAACTAAGGGCTGCTCCCCAAGTCTTAGCAGTCGGAGCTGCCAGTCCAAGGGCTGGACATTAGGTGTCGCCTGCCCTCCAAAGAGAGCAGGCTGCATATAGGGTTGTCCATACGGCAGGTATGGCTGTTGAGGCGCATACGGGGCCGCCTGAAACATCTGAGGACTGGAGTGAGCGGACATGCCGCCTGTTTGTTCCTCTTGGTTTGATTGAGAATACCTCATTGAGGTATTCTGGAAGCTGTCATTGAAGTTCGATGTTGAGGTCGACTCTGACAGTTGCATATTCTTCTTTTGCTGGATTATCATCCGAGCATCGGAATATGTTTTCTAGGAACCATCCGGTTGTATATGCCGGATGGCCTTCCTCTGCCCTGGCTCAGGGAACCGAAGTCCAGCCAAGTTTATCAAAGGCTTCCGTCCCTCCCTTGGTTTAGGGTAAGGAGTGGCCTCTCGGTCCTTGACCGGTTTTCCTCCCAGAATGAGAGGGTTTCTTGGCCGACTGTTCCTTAGCAGGGACAGCCGTACGCTTATCAATCAGATCCTTTATCTCCCCTTTGAAACTGTTCATGAGAGTCATGAGCTCGTTTATAGTGATGGGGGTGGATCCTTCAGCCACCTGGAGATGACCAGTCGACTGGCCGGCTGTTTCACTGGGCCCTGCCTGGTTGGTGTTCCGTTCCCTCCTTTCGGTGGGACGGACACGCCGTGTCGTGAGGGACCCGTGAGGGGCCGTGTGGGTGGCGACTTCATAGTCGTCATCGGTATCCTAGTCTGAGTAGACCTGGACTTCGGCCATAGGTCGTTTCTCATTAAGAGGTGGTACAGGTTCTTGTGAAGTCATCTTTGAAGTACTCTCCTCACAGACGACGCCAAATGTTTCGGGGTTTTTTTTATGTCCTTCGGGAGAGTTACAATTCCAAGACTGACTTCTGGACGCATGTACCTGCAAAATAACAGAGACTCCGGTGGGTGGGAGTTCCGCCTCCGACGATCAAGTTAGAACGTGTATGAGGAGTAAAGTGCGGAAAGTAAAGTCTCTCTCGGATTCCAAGAGAGTATCTGCAATGTGTAATTGCTCTGTTCGAGGTGTCAGGTGTCTGACTTTCTCTGATGGAGAGTTAATGTGAATTAAATATTTCTGAATAGATGTTCCTCAGAGCGAAACATCTCCCTTTTATAGGGTGCTGAAAAAACGTGCTCAGTACTAGGTTTTAGTAAACCTAGGGCTGACTGGGCCTTGCCTAGGAATTTGGGCCATAGAAGGCCACTTTCCTAGGTGGCAATCTGCCTGCCACGTGTCGTGACCTGATTGGTCCACCTTGGACCTCTCACGAGGTGACACGTGGCAGGCTCCGGTTGGTTTACGTGGATGACATGTGGCAGGGCTTCATTAGTCCACGTGGCGGGGAAAAATTCTCTAATCACTCACTTTGATGCCGCAACCTTCTTTCTATCAAAACAATACACATGTTAGTAAACTTCAAGAAAGTTAAGTCAAAGTAAATAAATCAAATATGAATTAAAATATAGATTTGGGACCAAATCCTCAGAACTATCAACCTTTCACGTCGAGGTCGAAGGCAACGTCGAGGATGGCTAGGAGTATTCAAGTCTCGTGAAGGAGGTATATATTGTGATTGATTTGGAGAGTATCAAGGATGTGTTTAGGCTAAGGTTAAGAACATGGGATCAAAAGAGAATAAGAAGAACTAACGATGATTGTTGGTTATTCTGAAATGGTGGAAAACGACCTCTATTTATAAGGAAAAAAGAGAGTCAAAATGATCAGAAAATATCAGAATTTGAATCGGAATAGAACAACTTTCATCGCGGGGCGATAGGCTTATTGCAGCGCGACAGCGTCCATCGTGACGCGATGGTTCTATTGTCCTGCGATGGATTCCTAAAGATAAACAGCCATACAGAGTTTGATTTCCAATAGAATTGGGTTAACGAAATATCCGTACGTCTTCTATTTTGAACGGGATTATGATTATCAGAAAAAGAGAAGTTTTATTTAATATCAAACTCTTTGATCTTTATCTTTTCGGAAAGGATAAATTATAACCTTCTAGAGACTTCTAGAAGCTTGTAATGAATCCTAATTGGTTTAGGATTGAAAATAAGGTATTTGGATCATCACATGATTATTGGGTCGTAGGTAAGATGGACCTAGGTCCGATTTAGGCTCGGTTTAGTATTTTGGCCATAACTTATTTGTTTTATGTCGGATTTGGGCTTATAATATATCATTAGAAAGATCTTTTCAAGCCCCATCCAACTACATAATAATTGGACTAGGATTATGGACCATAATAATCTAGGTTGGACGTTTTTATGGATTGGACACGAAATGAATGATTTTAAGGACACGAAATGAATGATTTTAAGGACACGAAATGAATGATTTTGGAAATAAATGATTTTAGATTAAAATATTTTAGGAAAGGTTAGGGGTATGGTCAAGGCTTAAGGAAACTTCCAGAGACTCCTCAACTCCTTACCGAACTCGTTAATCAAAGACGTGAAAGGTACTCATCAATGGGTTTGGTTTTTGGGGAGACACAATCAGGTGTCTACTATAACGATAAACTTTTATATTCCCATTTCATATTCTAAATTTTATTTTTCCATTTCCATTATCTTCATTTTTCAGTTTGAACAAATTTAAACGCATTCTCTTTCATTATTTATAAAATATTCACTTTACCTTCATATATAACGGTAAAATTTTATTTTCCCATTTCATATGCTAATTTTTTCCCTTTCTATTAGTTTCATCTTTCTGTTTGAACAAATTTAAATGCATTCTCTTTCATTATTTATAAAATAATCACTTTACCTTAATATATAACGATAAAATTTTAGTTTCCCATTTCTTATGCTAATTTTTTTTGAACGATCTTCTTATGCTAATATTTTGTAGTTAGTTTTATTTCCTATATAAAAAAACCTTTTTTAAAACAAATCCTTTAATTTATGTCGAAACTATATAATCCTTCAATATAGAAGATATGTTATCCCTGTATAATTTTGAAAAAATTAATTTGAACGACCTTCATACACTATTGTTTTTAGAGTAAACGGTTATATCCCATTTTCTCAAACAAAAAATAAAAAATTAAAACTGAAATAAACAAAATAAAAACAAACAAACAAACAAACAATTACATCCCTTCCCAAGGTCCAAGCAATAATGGAGTTTTTTGGAACATATGAAAAAACTCTTTGGTTTCTACCTCTGTACAATTCCCAAATGAAATCAAATATTGAAACAAGAGGATACACTTCGTATTCCATCCATTCCTACGTTGAATCTAGTCTTTGATAATTTCCTATAAATTACACAACCTTCTAATAAGTTTCATAACAATACAAACCTTACATACAAAATCATTCTTTTACTCATAAGGCTTTGGTGAGATATGGAGAATTCAAAATCCATTTCACTTTTGCCAATTACTTTGAAGTCTTTGTATGATGGATCCATTGCTAGCCTTACCCAACAAACATGAAATTAAAAACTTTTCAAGCACATCACTAAGTTCATGGGTCCTCAATTTCTAGAAGATATGTTATCCATGGAGGATGAACCACTTGGTATGCTACTTGAAATTTTTCTGGAAAATGAATGTGTTTACTCCTAAGTGTGGTGTCAAAAATGATTCTAAAACCTCTACCAAACTGAGGAAGAAGTTTTTTTTCAAAGACCCCTCCCTCTGCCAAAAAATCTAAACAAATTGGAGAATTTGTTACCGGAGTGATGGTGTCGCTGGGAAGGAGACTACAACGGCTAATGCGGAAGTTACATAGCCCACCAAAATTCATGAGATTGTCTATCTAGACTAATTTGGTTTTTAGCCCTGTTTTGGATGACTATGGTGAATTATGCTTTTATTTAAGATGGTTTTTATTTCTATTTATGTTTTTATTTTTCTGTTTTATTTCAATGTCATTTCGTACTAAGTCTTTTACTACCTATGGTCATCTGTTTTGAGGTTAATGAATTTCAATTATGTTATAAATTGCAATTTTATTCTTTTGTTTTCTTTTCATTGTCTTGAGGTTGAGGATCTATTGTGCTGGCTTAGCCCCTATATTTTCATAATGACATGTTATTTATATTTTGTTCCCTTAAAGCTAAAAGAGTTCATAAAATATTATATATTATTTCACACCACTTGTCCACTTATATGCAAAATCGTTCCACTTGCCCTATAATGAAGAGTTTACCCAATATTACTTTACGAGTTTATTCTATGAAGTTATGTAAAAAAAAAAAAAAAACACTCGTACAAAGACTCTGGGTTTAGTCTCAAACAATAAGAAGGAGAGTTATATACAAGATATGCAAATTAGTGAATTACAATTAGAATTGTAAAAAGTGTTCTCTAAATAAGTTATTTTTTCTATATTTAAATTTAAATTTGCATGTTGAATTGGATGTTTAGGGATTAAAAATTATAAATTGATTAATTTGAAAACTTTATTTGTTCAATTTGTTTCAAACTTGATTTTTCAAAATCAAAATTCTTTTTTTAATCTTGATTATTTTATTTGAAGAAAAAACTCTTTGATAGTCTACAGTTATAAAATATAAGTACGCATAATTATCTATAAAGATGTACGTCTCTCAAAAAAAAAAAAAAAAAAAACTACAAATATGTACATATAGAAAGATATTTACTTCTTAAATTAAGATGCTATTAAAAAAAAAAGATTGTAAGTTGCTGTAAACTCTTTGGTTGCACAATTGATAGTTTACAGTTATAGTGCTAGGCTACTAGAATCATATTAGCCATATTTCTAGGAATATACTTAAGTAAAAAATATTCTAGTTAGTTAAGGTTATTTTGAAATTAAAAACACTTTTTAACCGCTAATTTAGATAAGTATGCATAATTATCTACAAAGATGTACATATAAAAAGATTGCACAATTGATCTTCTACAGTTAAAGCATCATATTAGCCATAATTCTAGGAATATATTTAGGCATAAAATATTCTATCTAATTAAGCTTTCTTTTAAAAAGGATATGCTTAACCGCTAATTAAGATAAGTAAGCATAGGCAAGCATAATTATATCGGATGTCTAATGATATACATATAATAGGATATGCTTCATAAAATTAGTCAAAGTTTTTGTATTTAGATAAAACGTTCACGACAAAGGATTATAAGATGAATGACATCATAAATTGTACTTTATCCAAAAAACCAATTGTAAAATTGTACTTTTCTTCTCAAATATACCTGTTCATTTGTTTGTTGACTCGCATTCTTCTTGTATTTCGTAGTTTGTTTGTCATTTTCATACCCTATTCTATGACTTGGTTGTTTTCCCTTTTCCTCAAGGATCTTCTGAATTTTTGACATTTTGTGGATTTTCAACATTCTCGTTGTGGTTATCTCCATCAACTTCACTTCTAAGTGAGAGGCATATTCCATAAACTTTACCAAGTGTACTCACAATCCGGGGTAGTTCTTGACATTCTTCAAGCAATGCATTCACTTGTGGTCTCAATTTAACCGAATTCTCCATAAGAAAAGAGTATGGTTTATCATCAATTGTTGCCATAGAGGCAATATCCTCAAATTCCTTATGCAATGCTAAATATCTCGTTGCTTGTGGTTTTTTGTCCGGTGTAAAATATGGCACTACAAATTTTGTGTACTCCCTAACCAAGTCTTTTCTCCATCGATTTAAGATATACTTTTCAGGAACACATAATATATCCTCCTCATGATATACACTAACCACATGACTACACATGATCCCTCTAAATTCAAAGTTTCTACAATCACACTTCACATCATATGAATCATGGTCAAAGGTCACTTTAAATTTTTGCATGCATGGCCATTTAGCCTTCTTGGTCACTACATCATAAACACAAACACTTCCATTATCCTGGGATTTTGTCGCATTTGTATATGTAACCATACGCACTTGTTCTTGAAACTCTTCAAATTACATTGAGGTATAAAGAAGTAGAAATGCACTCTCACTCACAAATTCGGTGAAGCATAGGGTTAGCTTATTCATTGATCGAAATGTTTCATTTTCCTCCTCATTGGCTTGTTTGCCTAACGTAAGAAATATTGCTCAAAAAATTCTTTGAAGGTAGTATTAAGGTTTACAAATGCTTTGAAAAAAAAAATCATGTTCTAACTATGTTATGTACTAGACATTCCAACCCAAAAGTCATTTTTGAAATATATGGGAACCCACCGATGCCTTAGATTAAACTGTTGAGTTTTACGGTGTGCAAACACCGTGCGGAACCAAAACCCGCCCAAGGACCTCATGCACAAATTAAAGCGACTAAAGCAAAACATGCATATAACTAATAAAGAAATAAACACATAAAGGAGGGGGAGAGAGAGAGAGAGAGAGAGAGAGAGAGAAAGGAAAAGACGTTCATACCCTTGAAGCATGTTTTCCACTTAGCACAAACACGAACTCACCAATGGAGCTAGAGCCTCAAACGCGACTCCTCCAACGTAGTTCACCCACATGCCCAAACTTCGTCAATATTAGCGGTTAGGGTAATATTAACACCACTAACAAGAGGATCTCTTTTTAATGTTTTATTAAAGGAGATGCCTTTTATAGAGTTTAACACTCTTGCAATCAATTCCTAAGGCAAGCCTTGAGTATTTATAGGAAAAGCATCCCATCCCTTTTGATATTCCATTAATGTGAGTCTTTGCAAAGTTGAGAAATAAATGAATTTAATTTAATTCTAAAATAAATTAAAAATGCACAAAACAAATAATCAAACAAGTGGCAATCACATGGGAAGGTTAATTAGGTGAGGACTACAAGGCTCTCCTTGCTCCCAAAGCCAAACTGACCAATGAGAACAGTCAGCTGGCAGCTATCTAGAGCAGCAATGGCTTGCCTTCGTTGGGAAACCTTGCACTCTCGGCTAGCCCAGCCACCCTAGGCCCATCGCTGCCAGCAGGGGTCGCTAGCTTGCGGGCCGCTGCGCTGCTGGGCACTGTTGCTGCTGTCGCAAGCCCGCACGCTCTTGCGGGCTGCTGGTGCTTGCTAGTCGTAGCAGCTGCTAGCTAGGCCCAGGTTTCTAGCTTGCGATGGTGCAGCCCACACTCGACTAGTGCTTGGCTTTCAGCATATGCTGGCTAGCAAGCCTAGCTAGTGTGAATGCGCACCATGCTAGGCTTGCGGCTGGTGCTTGCCTTGCGGCAGCCATTCTAGCCTAGCCCTCGCATGGCTAGGCCAATGTGAGGCTAGGGCTATGCACTTCGACCTATTTATTGTTGTTTGACTTATTTGTACGTCTCGTTAATTCCTAGAATTTAACACGACGTTCGACGTTTGGCTTCGGCTCTAAGCTCGGAATCCAACGTCGGAGTACGTATCCTCTTGTTTGACACATTAAGGCCTTCGGCTAAATTCATCGTCTTAGTTTGGTTGCGCGCTTGGGTGTGACCCGTTGGGTTCAGTTAAAGGAAAGATGTAAGATTAATATAATTAATCTCACTGATCGGAGATGGCCTCTAGCCCGACTTTCCGATCACTTAACTTCACTAAATAATTAGCTCCGTAATTAATTCTGAACCCTCTATCGGAATAGTACACTTGTTCAAAGGACACCATTCTTTTCAATCTCTTGGTGTTGAACCCACCGTAAGCACCATTTGAAGCTACCATACTTGGTGACTATCATGAAGATATTGCGTGCGCACACAAGAATACATTTGCGAGCGCACGGAGCTACGAAGCTCGGAAAATCCAGAAGAGCGTGGGCTCGCAAACCTAGCGCGTGGGAGCGCCAATCTGTTTTCTGGGTTGTTTCAACTTTATTTTCCCGCCTCTTATAGATACTCTTTTAAACCCGATTTTTGTATGAAGTTTTACATATTATTTTCCTAATAATTTTAGCTTAGTGAGAGTTTTTCTCTCTAGATTAGGCTTAGTTTTAGGAGAAGTTTTAGAGAAAGTGAGAGATTTCAATGGTGATTTGATAGATTGAAGAAGCAAGGGTGACAATTGTATTGAAGATCTTTTCAATTATCAATGAGCATCTCTTACTCTATCTCATCTTATTGCTTTCTTTAATTTCATGTTTGTTTGATTTAGTTTTGATGATTGATTCTTGATTAGTGTAGTTGTTCTTCAATATTTGTTGATTCTTGATTTCATTTACTTGCCTTGATTTGATGATGATTGTTAGTGAGTAGTTGCTTTGCTAGGGTTTGGGTAAAACTTGTATGATTGATTGATTGTGATTAATTTGGGAATTATGTTGATTGATTGTAGAGATTAAATTGATTAATGGAAGTTTGCATGTGCTTAGTTTGATTAGGCCTTGAGAACTATGCTAGATTTTCATTGTAGATCCTAATGACATGACCAGTTGATTTAGGATTTGCAATTGTTGATTAATTTGAATTGTGATTCTCCTAGTTTGTTATTCATAGAGGAAACCTAGCTTAATGGTTAGGATATAACTCTTTTATTCTAATTGATAGCTCTTATAATTAGTCTTCACAACCATTGATTGATTGGCTTAACCTTCCCAAGTTGTTGCAATTGTCATGATTACATGTTGATCCCATACCCTAGTGTTTAATTTCTTTGATTCTTGTTTGTTTTAGTAGTTGTATAGTCTTTCTTTACTCTTGACTTCGACCTAGATTAGGCATTGATTAAAAATACTTGAACATAACCGTTCCTAGTGGTTCGACCCTTTACTTACCTCTATACTTGTTTTTAAGTTTGTTAAGTAATTATAAATTTTGTTTGGCATTAGGGAGGATTAATCAACGACCTAGTTTTCCTTACGTCAATCCTCGGAGAATTGGTGAAGGTTACTATAGTTTCGTGTCAAGCTACCTCGAAGCAATGATAGGGAGTGTAGTGTGAACTAAGCTAATCAAACAATCTAGAAATCAAGAAAGAATCAAACACAAAGATTCTAGGGATTATGTTGCACATATAATCATGATAGAGGTGCCAAATTGGGGGTAAATTGAAGCAATGAGTGTTGCAAGGACTAATGGTATTTGCAATCAAGGAGTTCAAAAGGTTATCTAGACTAATTTTCAAGCTAGGTTTCCCCTATGAATGACAAACTAGTAGAATCACAATTCAAACAAATTGAAAATTGACAATCTCAAATCAAGTGGTCATGTCATCGAGATTAACAATGCATTCAAGTTTAGCAATCTAGGTTGATCAATCCTATCAAACTAAACATATGCACAAATCCATCAATCAATTTAATCACAACAATTAAATGATCAAAATCCCTAATAGAACAACCTATCAATCATACATGCTTCCCCAACACCCTAGCTAAGAAATCTACTCATTAATCATTATAAATTGAAGAAACAAAACAAAGCTAATCATCATTATCATCATAATTGCAAATGTAATCAAAATTCTAATCAATTAAGCTAATCAAGTTTAAACAAGCAAAATCAAATTGAAATTTCATCAACAACAAAATTTAAATGCAAAGATTGAAAGCAAGAAGAATAAGAAATCTTTCAAACTTGAAGATGAAAAGAAGAATTAGCTTGAATTGAATTGAATTGAAGAATAAAATGTTGAAATCTACACTTTCTCTCTAATTAGCCTCTCTAATCTCTTTCTAAAAATGCTAAAAATGAAGTCTACCCGAAAATAGAAGGTTCGTACATATTTATAGTTATAAGAGAAAAAGAAGAAAAATAAGAAAAACCGCAAAACAGGGCTGCTCAGGCTTCCTCCTCGACATTTAAACCTCGGAAAATCCTGACACACTTACAAAACAAGTCAAACCACATGGAAAGCGAGAGAATAGCAAAGAAATGCATAAAATGGATAATAAAACCGATAAACACATGCATTTCTCTAGACTAACGCACAAACACGCAAAACAAGCATTACTACCTAAAAACACGACATAGAAAGCTACAAACGAGCATAAAACTACGAAGAAAACTACCCTATGAGTGCCATAAGAAAGACCAAACCTTTGATGCGCTTTATGTTATCTCAACATATTTTGAAAAACCTTGTGTACAAAATGTGAACCATTATCATTAATCACTACCCTACGAACTCCAAACCTCGAAAATATGATCTTTTTGAACAATTTCAATACCACTTTATGATCATTGGTTGGGAGGCAATGGATTACACCCATTTTGAAACATAATCAACCGCCACAAGTATGTATTAATTTCCATAATAAGAAAGGAATGGTCTCATGAAATCGATGCCCCACACATCAAACACCTCTAGCTCAAGAATAGGTTGTTGAGGCATTTCATTCCTCTTTGAGATGTTTCCGGTTCGTTGGCATCGATCACAAGTCTTTACAAAGCCCCAAGTATACTTGAAGAGATGGGGCCACCACAAGCCACATTGAAGGATCTTAGAGGCGATCTTTGAAACTCCCATATGGCCACCACTAGGGTCGGTGTGGCACATCTTCAAGACACTTGAAACCTCCTCATTTGGGACACAACGTCATAACAAACCATCAACTCCACGCTTGTACAAAATAGGATCATCCCACAAATATTGCCTAGACTCTCTCTTGAGCTTCTTTCTTTGATTCTTGGAAAACAAAGGTGGAAACTCTCCACATGCAAGATAGTTCACCAAATCGGCAAACTAAGGAAGTTCCTTCACCTTTATAGCATAAAAAGAGTCATCAAGCATCCTATCATCAATAGGTGAACCATCATCATGGATTTGAAAGTCTTCAAGCCTAGAAAGATGATCCGCTACCACAACTTCCACACCCTCTTTGTCTCTAATCTCGATGTCAAAAGTTTGTAGCTCAAGTACCCAACGAATAAGCCTTGGCTTTGATTCCTTCTTGGCCATAAGATACTTGAGAGCCGCATGATCCGTGAAGACTATGGTTTTGGAACCAATCAAGTATTTCAGAACTTTTCAAAGGCATGCACAATAGATGACATGAAGTTTCTTGTCAACCCTTTAACCTAAAACACCTCCAATTGCCGAGTCACTTACATCACACATGTGTTCGAATGGTAACCCCCATCTTGGAGCTTGGACAATGGGGGTAGAGATCAAAGCACTCTTCAACTTATTTAAGGCTTCCAAACATCTATCATCAAAATTGAATTCGGCATCTTTTTGGAGAAGATTGTTGAGGGGCTTTTCAATGAGAGAAAAATCCTTAATGAACCTCCTATAAAACCTTGCATGCCCTAAGAAAGATCTCACACTCTTCACATTAACCGAAGGTGGTAGCTTTTCAATGACTTCAATATTTGCTTTGTCCACCTCAATACCCCTATATGAGATCTTATGGCCAAGGACTATCCTTCCTCAACCATGTGGCACTTCTCCTAATTCAAGACCAAGTTCAACTTTTCACAATGAGCCAAACATCTACCAAGATTTGCAAGACAATGTTCAAAGGAAGTACCACCCACCGAGAAGTCATCCATAAAGACCTCTATCTCTTCCTCCAACATATCTCCAAAAATGCTCATCATACAACGTTGAAAGGTGGCGGGAGCATTGCAAAGCTCAAAAGGCATCCTCCTATCAGAAAAAGTTCCATATGGGCAAGTAAAAGTTGTTTTCTCTTAGTCATCCGGGTGAATGGAAATTTGGAAGAACCCAGAGTAACCGTCAAGAAAGCAATAATACTTATGCCTAGTTAGTCGCTTAAGCATTTGGTCTATAAAGGGAAGGGGAAAATGGTCCTTCTTGGTGGATGTGTTTAGACGTCTATAGTCTATGCACATTTGCCATCCCCTGATCGTTCTAGTAGGGATTAGCTCACCTCCCTCATTCTTTACTACGGTCATAACTCCCTTCTTTGGGACAACGCGCACCGGCGAAACCCACCTTGAGCTCGAGATGGGGAATTAGATTCCCACATCAAGGAGCTTGGTGATTTCCTTCTTCACTACCTCCCCCATTTGAGGGTGTAGCTTTCGTTGCCATTTGATGCACGTTGAAGCACCATCCTTAAGAGTATTATGGTGCATGAATAAGGTGGGGCTTATACCCTTGAGGTCATCAATGGTATAGCCTAATATGCCTTAGTGTTTTCTCAGCATACCACATAACTCTTAAGCTTGACTCTCACTCAAGGAGGAGCTAACAATCACGGGAAAAGTCGAGTTAGGGCCTAAGAATTCATACCTGAAGTGTGATGGTAGAGGTTTGAGCTCTACCATTGGAGCACCTTTACCTTCCTTTATTGTGGCCACTTGCATTGCATCTTGGCTTGTGATTCCTATGTAAATTTTCTCATCAACTTCCTTTATGCTTCCATCTATTATGTCTTCATACAATGTTATCTCCTTGCTTGGGATACCTATCTTTTCCTTATTCAACAAGATATTCTCAAGGGCATCATTAGAAGTGAGCAAGTGCTCATACGTAGAAGTCACAACTTGATATGGAGAATCAATCATCATGCAATTTTCCAAAGATGAACATGGATATTTCATGCTTATTCAAATCAAATTCAATGACCTCATCTCCTATATTAAGTGTTATCTTAGCACTCTTCACATCAATTAAAGCACCTGAAGTAGCAAGAAAAGGTCTACCAAGTATTATAGGAATGTTAGCATCTTCATCCATTTCAAGAATCAAGAAATCTATCAGGATTAGAAACTTTCCTACCCTCAAAGGAACATCCTCTACCTTACCCTTTCGAAACTTAATCGAACGATCGGCCAATTGTAAGGTAATGTTGGTAGGCAAAAGTTCCCCTAAGTCAAGTCTTTGATAAACCGATTTTGGCATAAGGCTAACACTAGCTCCCAAGTCACACAAGAAATTATCATTTTGCATCTTATAAATGGCACAAGGGATAGAAAAGTTGTCTGGATCTTTCAACTTAGGTGGCATTTTGTTCGTGATGATTGCACTACAATTCTCGGTGAGGTTCACCATTTCAACCACATCACAAGTTCTTCTCCTACTCAAACGGTCCTTGAGAAACTTAGCATAGTTTGGCATTTGGCTGATAACATCGGTGAACGGAAGGAAAAGATGAAGTTGAAAGGAATGGTGTCCTTCCAACAAGTGTATTATTCTGATAGAGGGTTCAGAATTATTACAGAGCTAATTCTTCAGTAAAGTCAAGTGATCGGAATGCCTAGGTGGAGGCCGCTTCCGATCAGTAATATTAAGGTATAATTAATATTACAACTTAATCTTAACTGAACCCTTCGGGTTGAACCCAATCAAACAACCGATACGAGACGACGAATCAATCCGAAGGATTTAATGAGTCGTCGGAGTTTTATGAATACAGACGTCGGATATCGAGCCTAGGGCGTCGGGACCGAGCGTCGCAAAATCACAAGCAACAAGTACGAGCATAGCCGTAGGATCATATTGGCCTAGCCATGTGAAGTGCTAGGCTAGGCTAGCTCATCGCAAGCCTAGGCGCACCATGTGTGTGCTAAGCGCACCATGTGTGTGTTAGGCGCGCCCTAGGTGCTATCGCAGCCCATCGCACAAGCACAACACCATCGCAGTGCTAGGCACTTGCGTGTGTGCATGTGTGTATGCCTAGGGCTATCGCACCATCGCAGCCTTCGCACAGCTCACTATCGCACCATCGCAGCCTTCGCACAGCTCACCATCGCACCTTCGCAGCACAACACTATCGCATGGCTAGGCCTATGCGTGTGTGCGTGTGCATGTGCCTAGGGATGTCGCACCATCGCAGCACACAACACAACACTATTGCATGGCTCGGCCTATGCGTGTGTGCGTGCGCATGCATTCCATCGCAACATCGTTAGCACAACACCAAGCATCGCATGCTTGTGCGTGTGGCTGGCGAGGCAATGCCCAGCATGCGTGGCTCGCTAGCAGCACGCCTGCTGGCTGTGCGTGTGCGTGCGAGTGCGAGTGTCAGGCAGTCAGCAGCTAGCACCGTGGGCCTCGCCTAGCGTCCAGCACCTAGCATCATGCGTGGCTCGCTAGCAGCACGCATGTGCTAGGCAGGCTGGCTAGTGCGCATTGCGTGCTGGGCAGTGATGCGGTGCAGGCTAGCTGTGCTGGCTGGTGCATGCTAGCTGGCAGCTAGCCCAGCAGCCTTTCTTGGTGCCGGTTTGTGAGAGGTGGGGACCAATGCATGGGCAAAGCCTTAGGGAGCAAGGCAATGGTCCACCCTTGTTTTTGGTTCTCACCTAACTCTCTCTCTCCCCTTGACACTTGTTGCATAGTGATTGCCTTGATTAGTTATTTAATTTAGAATTAAATAAATTATCAATTTTACTCATTCTCCCACATTGGTTGGGGAATGAAATCCAAGGGTTCATTTCCCTATAAATACCAAGGCTTTGGCATTTGGGAAAGAACACACTTGACTGGAACTATATAGGCATCTCCATTGTTGAGAATACCTTAAGTTCGTAAAACTCCAAAGTTTATATTTTGTCCGGGTCCCGACTAACCTTCGGGGCTTAGGACGATCGGGTCGGGTTCGAGGGTACGAACCGTCGGAGGCCTTGCATTTGCGAGGTTGAAGTAAGAGCTCTATTAGAGAGCGAAGCACGCGTCTAGGGTATAATTATTTATCCCTTATTCTTTTAATTATGTATTAATTATGTTTTGCATGCTTTAATTTCTTTAGTTATCGGGGCAGGTCTTGGGGGGTTTCTTTCCGCGTAGTGAGGGTCACTACGAAACCCTACAAAAGTTGCTTAAGCATCTCAATGAACTTCCCAAATTGCTTATCCATTTTATGACCTAAAAACTTTTGAGGGTAGGGAAGCTTAGGTTTCACAACTTCATTCTCTTCCTTCTTCTCACAAGGTTTCTCAACCACTATCTCACTCAAGGATTCACCTTCTCCCTCATCTTTAACCAAAATCTCATAGGAGCTCTCCTTAGCCTTACTCTTCCTAGGAAAACTATCCTCAAGAACCTTACCACTCCTTGTGACAATAGCATTGACGGGTCTTTTAGGGTCTAGGAATTGGGGAGGTAAAGAAGTGGGGCTTGCATGGTCTTTCAAAGCATTGGCTAGTTGGGAGATTTGGTTCTCAAGCATTTTTTTGTGGGTCATCATTTCATTGAACTTCTTATCGCTAACCACCATGTAAGTGTTCAACAACTTGGTTTGATTTTCAATGATCTTTTCCAATTTAGACCTAGAAGAAGAGGGTGGTGCATAGGAATTATCACCTTGAGCTTGGGTCTTTGGAACAAAACCAGGATGAAGGCCTCTTTGTGAACTGATTTGAAAATTGCCCCTATTTTGGTTGTTCCAATAACCTCTAGTTTGGTTTAGATTACCGTAACCTTAGTTTTGATTTCAAAAATTTTTGTTATGATTACCAAAGCCTTGGTTTTGATTTTGGCCATTATAACCTTGGTTGTTATAGTTACCTGGGAAACCTTGGTTTCCTTGATTCCTGTAATCACCTATATTTTTATTAGACACATAATTCACATGCTCATTCTCATTACCATCAAAGTCATCACATACATCCGAAAAAGAGTAAGGGCAATTAGATGTATCATGATCATATGAACCACACACATCACAAAACAAGCATCCACTAGGAATGTTATTAGAAGAGGAAGGAGGGGTAGGGTTAGAAGATGTACCTCTCCCCTTAAATTAGGAGGGAAGAATTGGAGCTTGGGATGTAAAAATCTCCAATTTGGCCTTGATCGAAGACATCTCTTTCCCTAAGGTTGAAACTTGAGAAGTGAGGTTGTTGATGGCATTAAGGTGGTCAATGGAATACACCGCACTTCCTTTGTTTGGAGATTCTCTCTCCCCATCTTGCCAATCCATGTAATGCCTAACCACATCCTCAATAATGTCCACCACCTCTTCTTCCATGCAATTCATGATAGGGCCACCGACCCTCGCATCCAAGCACTACTTGCCTTGTGGACTCAAACCTCCATAGAAGATTTGGAAGATTTGATAGGTAAGGATTCCATGACGAGGGCATTCTCTTTAGTACTCTTTATACCTTTACCAAGCCTCATAAAGACTCTCATCAAGTTTTTGCTTGAAGCTTTGGATAAGAGCTCTAGCTTCCGCCGTCTTCTTTTGTTAATTAAACTGAGACAAGAATTCCTTGGTGACCTCGTCCCATGTCTTCAATGAATTTGGCTTCACTTCCTTATCCTACCACTCCAAGGACCTTCCAATGAGTGAAAAGGGAAAGAGCTTCAAGCGAATGAACTCTTGGCTCACAACATTGACTTTTATTATGTCGCAATATTTCTTAAATTCTTTGAGATGATTTAGGGGGCTCTCATGCTTAGCTTTGCTAAATTTCCTCCACTCTATCAAAGTGATCATATCCAGTCGAATTTCAAAATCATTGGTGGGTGTTTTAGGTGGTGCGATCCCACTCTCGAACCTATAAGCACCCGGAATCCCTAATTCTTTCAAAGCAACCCTTAGATTGTCTCCCATGCTTGCTTGTTCAAATTCTTGTTGTCCCTCTTGTCTTGATGAATTAGGGCTCAAAGATCTTGAAGTAACTCGACTTCTAGAGATTGTTCTTTCAATTTCCAGACCAAAAGAAACAAGTGAACGAGTACGAGTACTATGCATGCAAAACTTCAATGAAAAGATTAGTAACACGGCTACAATTGTAGCCTAATAAAGAGAAAAATATTTTTGTATTTTCAAATAGAGTGAAGTAGACTCAACAAACTAAAGTAATCAAACTACGTCCATTCCTTGGCAACGACGCCATTTGACAAGGGTTGGAACTAGGTCATTAACTAGCTTACCTATGTCAACTAAATTTATGATCAAACCTACACCTAGTATAGGGGTAAGTCCAAGTCGATCCTCGGAGAATGGCTGAAGGTTACTATAGTTTCGTGTCAAGTTACCTCGAAGCAATGATAGGGAGTGTAGTGTGAGCTAAGCTAATAAAAAAATCTAGAAATCAAGAAAGAATCAAACACAAAGATGATAGGGATTAGGTTGCACATATAATCATGATAGAGGTGCCAAATTGGGAGTAAATTGAAGCAATGAGTGTTGCAAGGACTAATGGTATTTGCAATCAAGGAGTTCAAAAGGTTATCTAGACTAATTGTCAAGCTAGGTTTCCCCTATGAATGACAAATTAGTAGAATCACAATTCAAACAAATTGAAAATTGACAATCTCAAATCAAGTGGTCATGTCATCGAGATTAACAATGCATTCAAGTTTAGCAATCTAGGTTGATCAATATTATCAAACTAAACACATGCACAAATCCATCAATTAATTTAAACACAACAATTTATTGATCAAAATCCCTAAATTAGCAACAATTTATCAATCGTACATGCTTCCTCAACACCCTAGCTAAGAAATCTACTCACTAATCATTATGAATAATTGAAGAAACAAAACAAAGCTAATCATTATCATCATTATTGCAAATGTAATCCAAAGTCTAATCAATTAAGTTAATCAAGTTAAATAAGCAAAATCAAATTGAAATTTCATATACAACAAAATTTAAATGCAAAGATTGAAAGCAAGAAGAAAAGGAAATCTTACAAACTTGAATATCAAAAGAAGAATTAGCTTGAATTGAATTGAACTGAAGAATCAAATGTTAAAATCTACACTTTCTCTCTCTAGTTTTTCTCTCTTATTAGCATCTCTAATCTCTTTCTAAAAAATGCTAAAAATGAAGTCTACCCAAAAATAGAAGGTCCGTACATATTTATAGTTATAAGAGAAAAATAAGAAAAATCGCAAAACAAGGCTGCTCGGGCATACTGATCTGCTCGACCGAGCAAATAAGTATTCCCAAGAATACCCTCTTTTGGCTCAAGTAATCCTTGGCCGAGCAGATGCTTTTGTGCCCGAGGTTTTGCTTGCTTAGGGGATTGCTTGGTAGGGCTACTCGGGCATGACGATCCACTCGACCGAGCACCTTTTGTATGCTCAGTATAGAAGCAAATCCATTTTCTCCAATGCTTGGGCATGCATTCTTGCCCAAGAAACCTTACATTGACTTCTAACTTGGTTTACTTGCTCTATAACTTTTAGGACTCAGATTTTTTGACTTTCAAAGCTCGTGTTGGGCTTCCTCCTAACCATTTGAACCTCAGAAAATCGTAACACACCTACAATATAAGTAAAACCAAACAGAAAGCGAGAGAATAGCAAAGAAATGCATAAAAAGGATAATAAAACCGATAAAAACATGCATTTATCTAGACTAACACACAAGAACTTAAAGCAAGCATTATTGTTTTACCTAAAAACACGACATAGACAGCTAAAAATGAGCAGAAAACTATGAAGAAAACTACCCTATGAGTGCCATAAATAACGCTCATCATAGGGAAAACTTGATGTTGAACTGAGGAGAGGAGCTTGATTTATGAGGCATTGGGCGACCACAGAGAGGGCGCGCAATGGTATGGTGCACGGGCACGCAGCTCTGTACGTGAGTGTTTACAGAGAAGAAAATAAGAGCACAAGGCAGAAGTTGTGCGCGCCTGCGCGCAGCCACGGAGAGAGCACACATCACAATTACGCGGGTGCGCATCACTTGGTTTCAGTTTTCATACCCAGATTATTGCGGGCGCGCAAGTAATTTACGAGGGCGTGCGCCCGAGTCAGTTACTCTCATATCAAGCTTTTGTATAAATAGTTTATAGTCTCTTCCGTAAAAATTAATTAGGGTATTAGCTTAGCATAATCTAGGGTTTTTTTAGCTTAATCTTAGAGAGAGAAACACTAATCTTCGAGACTTTAGATGATTGTAATTAACCATTTTCTAAGATTAATGAAGCTCCATTAATAACTTCTTTCCTTTAATCTCTTATTTACTTGTTTTATCTCTTTCTTTTTCTTATAATCATGTTGATGCTTGTTGATTTGATGATTAATATTGTCATTAACATGATTTGTGAGTAGTTCCCCCTACTAAGGGGATGGTGATGGTGTAGTTGGCTTGAAATAGTTTGCTTGTGATTGAAATGATTTGTATTCCATGTCTTACCAATTGCTTCTCTTGAGTGGCCAATCAATAGTTGTAGTTAGGTGGATTGAACTAGGTTATGACAATAGTGTGATCTAGGAACGTCCATTAAATGATCTGTTTGAATTGCACCTTGATTTACATGGCTTATGACGATAGTGTAGGCTAGTTGTTGAATTGGGAAAGCAATTGACCTTAACAGGTGGTTAGATTGTGCCTTAAAATCATTGACATGAGTTGCTTAGTTTACATTCAAATTCGATTTCATGCTTAATCATGCTTGAGTGAATGCTTGCCTAATCCATTCCCTTAGTGTTTTAATTACTTCTAGTTCATTTTATTCTTTGCTTTAGTACCTTTAGATAACTTGTTTCTCATCCCGAGTTAGATTAATTGTTGGTAGTGATCGTGGTGCCTTAGCTTTTTTCTTAGGATCGACCCTTGACTTGCCACTAGACTTGTGTTTAGCGTTTAGGTTTAGGCTTATAAATTTGTGTTTGATTAGGGGTGCTTTAGTTTTTAATGACCTAAAGTATCCCTTGTCACTTTGTTGTTTGTGTTTGGATTTTTTTTGTATTGGCCCTACTATGACCCATTTTATATGGCGAGTAGTGAGGTTGAAATAAAGAGAAGTACAGGTAGAAGGAGCATATCAAGCATGACGGGATCGAGTGAAGAGGGTTATATGTTTCTTTATTTATTATTTATTTTATTGTTGACACTAACATGTAATTACTGTTTTAATAATATAGTTTGGTTTTAAAAGAGGCTTTAATGGTTCCAAGTCATTTGTTTAATGTAAGTTGGTTTCAAAGTTTGAGTTGTTTTAGGAAAAATTATCAAGAATAATACTATCTTTCAGCGGTCGTCCATCAATAAAACGACATTTTGATTATTCCGTAATAAAACGACCTTTGACATGCATCTGTTATAAATAGGATAAAAAACTGATAACCTGTTTCACAGGTTAAATCGACACTTATCGCGCTATTATTGGTTAAGACTTTTTTATTTTAAAAATTTTCTTTTATTAATAATAATGAATTAAATTAAAAATAAAAAAATCCCTTCCCCATTCCCGTTCAACAGCGCTCCCCCCTCCCCCTTCCCGACCTCCTTAATCTTCCATCCACTGGCGGTTAGTGCTTCCCCCACCACCACCCCAAAACTCCAACTCGACCCTTTCTTATCTCCAAACCACCCCGACCATGCTCTCCCCGACCCCGACTTCGACCTTAACTTTGTTATGAGCAGTTTCAACCATGTTGGAGGGTGGGTTTAATGTTTTGCGGCTCATCTATTGACGGGGTGGGAGTTTGGGGCTCTTGGAATTGGAGGGCTAAGGTGAGCTGGTTATACTGTGGAGGGAAATTAAAGGGGGTTTCGGGCTTTTTAGAAGGGATGGAGTGGTGATTTCGGTCGGGCTGCTAATTGCTAAGGTGGGGGTATGTCGGAGTTGTATTGTGGAGGACTAGAGGGTAGGGCGAAGGCGGTCTGGGGTTTTGTCCGGGCTATTATTGGAATTTCTGGCGACGGTGAGGGTGATGGCTAGGAGTTTCGTTGTTGGTGAGGGATGAAGTGGTGGTAGACTGGTAGTGGTGGTGGTTGTTGATGAGAATGGCTTAGGTTTGACAAGATGGGGGCTGTTAAAGGTGTTTTTTAAAAATAAAAAATAAAATCATCTTTTAAAAAGAAAATTGCAAAAAAAAAAAATCAATTAACGAATTACAGCATGACACGTGTCACAATTTACCTACCAAACAGGTTACCAACCGGTTGTAGGGTTTCGTAGTGACCCGACACTACGCGGAAGGAAACCCACCAAGACCCGCCCCTTAATTAAAGCAATTAAATAAGCATAATAAACTTAATAAAACAAGATTAAGGACAAGAATTATACCTTTGACGCGTGCTTCGCTCCTAAAGAGCTCTTACTTCAAAATCCCGAAAAGACGAGATCTCCGACGGATCGTACCCTCGACCCGACCCGAGCGTCCTAAGTCTTGAAGGTTAGTCAAGACCCGTACAAAATTAACTATGAGTTTTACGAATCAAAGGTTTTCTCTTTTCTAGAGTTGCCTTTTTAATTCCACTCAAGGTTGTTCCAAATCCCAATACCAAGCTTGGTATTTATAGGGAAATGATCCCTTGATTTCCAATCTCCCATCAATGTGGGAGAGTTGGTAAAATGAAAATTATTTAATTCCAAAATTAAATAATTAATCAACTCAATCACAAATCGACTTTTGGCACAATTATAGAAAAAGCCAAGTGAGGACCAAGGCTTGGGGGGGACCATTGCCTTGATCCCCAAGGCCATGAATTGGTCCCCACACACCATGCCCTAAACCGGGTCAAGGCGTGCTAGCTGGCTGCCAGCTAGTGTGCCAGCTGGGGCTGCCAGCTAGCGTGCCTTGCTGCCCAGCACCCAGCCAGCCAGCTAGTGCACGCTGCTGCTGGGCTGTGCTGGTGCTACGTGCTGGCGCTAGGCGCTGCTAGCACCTAGTGCTGGCACTAGCCCCAGCAGCTAACGCACACACTCGCACATTGTTCGCGCCTCATTGCTAGCACAGCCAGCATGCGTGCTGCTAGCGAGCCACGCATGCTGGCCGTACTGTCCCTCGCACCATTCACATACCCCATTGCACACACGCACTGGCACCATGCCTACGTTAGCACTAGCCAGTGCCTAGCACTGCTTGTGCTTGATGCGAGGCATGCGCACACGCACACGCACATGCATGCGTGGTTTTTCTACCTAGCACCAAGCCAAGCATTGCACACACACGCACCAGCCATGCGCCACGCACCACGCACTGCCAGCCCACACGCATTAATGCACCTGTGATGCAAGGCTGCGAGTGCCAGGTCTAGCATCGAGCTGGCGCACAGCCCCTCGCATGTGCTGCGATGCTTAGTGCTGCCATGCAAAGGCTAGCACTCAAGCACACGCACATGGCGCGCCATTGCCAGGCAGCTAACCATGCCAGCACTTGGTGCTTGCGATGGTGCTGCCAAGCTGGGCACGCACTCACGCAGCACCTAGTGCTTGCGATGGTGCGCCTGGTGCTGCCATGGCCTGCGATAGGCGCCATATGCACCCAAGCACCACGCTAGCACACCTGCTAGCTGCTATGGGCTGCCTGGTGCCTCTGTGGCTTGCGATGGCTGCCATGCGCACCTAGGCACCAATGCTAGCTTGCGATGGGCTGCTAGGGTGCGCCTAGGCTGCGATGGTGCCTAGCACACCATGGTGCGCCTAGCACACACATGGTGCATCTAGGTCTGTGATGAGCTAGCCTAGCCTAGCTATGGCTACGCTCATACTTGTCGATTGTGATTTTGCGACGCTCGGTATCGACGCCCTAGGCTCGATTTCCGACGTCTGTATTCGTAAAAATCTGTCGACTCATTAGATCCTTTTGGATTAGTTCGACATCTCGGATCGGAGATTCGATTGGGTTCGACCCGAAGGGTTCAGTTAAGATTAAGCTGTAATATCAATTGTACCCTGATATTACTGATCGGAAGCGGCCTCCACCTAGGCATTCCGATCACTTGACCTTACTGAAGAATTAGCTCTGTAATAATTCTGAACCCTCTATCGGAATAATACACGTGTTGGAAGGATACCATTTCTTTCAATCTCCCACTTGTCCTTCCGGACAAGTGTGCTTATTGTGTATTGCTCATTTCCTTTGTCACTTAATGTTTCTTCGTGAACTATAAGGTAAGATTCTTTGTCATCCTTATTACGTTCAGAAGTGTTTCTTGATCTCCGAGTTCGACTGTCAATTAGCAGATGATTTCTAAAATCCATCTGAGCATGGCCATGCATTTTACAGTCTCACTCTTCGAGCGCCTTTTAAACAACAAAACATTTTCCCTATTGTTAGTAGGGGGAAAATCCCAGTCTTGTATTGTAAGTTCTTCTTACTAAGAGGACATAGACTCCCGAGTTTTCCCGTTATGATCCCCAGTTACGGCAGACGTTAGGAAACATCAAAGAGCCTAGTACTCAAACAAGAAAACTTCACAGTACTCATGGTCTGAGGAAATAAGTTTCGATAGCCATAATGAGAAATGTACTTATGACAAAATTTAATTTTCTTAAAGTACTCTCATAGGTCTTATCCAGTACAGTTCTAAACTGTACCTGTGCAAATGATTTATGACTGTCACGTCCTCGCACCACAAGAAACGGTGCTGTAAATCATACTACACACTAATATATGGCGGTCATCAATCGTCCATCTGTTAGATGACCTCGATTAGGGATACTTTTTGATTTAATATTCAATGTTCACTTAACAGGTGTTTCTTTATCCAAGACATGTTCTTGATACCCTGTTTTGAATATTTCCGTAAATCGAATGGACTCATTATTTAATTCTAAACCACAATTAAATAGTAATGGAGTGAATGATAATTTTGCACAAAAATTAATTACTCCATTAATGAATAGTTTTAGTACAGTGTCTTACATTAAATCAACCCTGTTTAATTAAAACACTTGGACAGGGAATATCAAAGCCAATCTCCTATGTGCTTGATTCCCATTGCCTCAACGTGTTTGTTGTGCTTCACTTGAGGCAAAGGTTTAGTCAAAGGATCGGCCACATTATAATCCGTGCCGATCTTACAAATTCTGATTTCACCTTCGGATTTCCATTCCCTTATCATGTGAAATCGCCGTTGCACGTGTTTGACCTTCTGGTGTTCTCTCGGCTCCCTGGCCTGAGCGATAGCTCCACTATTATCACAATAGAGGTCTATCGGCCCCTTGATTGAGGGTACAACACCAAGTTCACTGATGAACTTGCGAATCCAAACAACTTCCTTGGCAGCTTCTGAACTGACCAAGTACTCGGCTTCAGTTGTAAAGTCTGCAGTGGTATTTTCGATGTTGAATCGAGCCAGTACCTTATCAATGTATGTACTCTGGCTTAATCCAATCATCCTCTTAGATCTATCCCTGTAGATCTTGATGCCCAATATGTACTGTGCCTCTCCTAAGTCCTTCATTGAAAAGCACTTTCCCAACCAGCCCTTTACGGACTCCAACAATTTTGTGCTGTTTCCAATGAGCAGTATGTCATCGACATACATGACTAGGAATGCAATATCACTCCCACTGACATTCTTGTATACACAAGACTCATCTGGATTCTTGATAAAACCAAACTTGCTGATGGCTTCATCAAATCGCAGATTCCAACTCCTGCTGGCTTGCTTTAGTCCATAAATGGACTTCTTCAGCTTGCAAACCTTTCCAGCATTGCCTGGATCGACAAAACCCTCTAGCTGTGTCATATACACAGTTTCTTCCAAAATCCCATTAAGGAAGGCGGTTTTGACATCCATTTGCCATATTTCGTAATCGTAATATGCAACAATCGCTAGGATAATCCGGACGGACTTTAGCATTGCAACTGGTGAAAAAGTTTCATCATAGTCAATCCCGTGGACTTATCTATAACCTTTTCCCACCAGTCTAGCTTTGTATACCGATACATTTCCATATTTGTCTGTCTTTATTTTGAAGATCCATTTGCAACCAATGGGTGTTTAACCCTCGGGCAAATTCACCAAGTCCCAGACTTGATTTTCAGACATGGAGTCCATCTCGGATTTCATGGCCTCTTGCCATTTTGCAGAGTCGGGGCTCGTCATAGCTTGCTTGTATGTCGCCGGCTCATCACCATCCATAACTAGGATGTCTTGATCATCAGTTAAGACAATACCGAGGTATTTGTCTGGTTGAGATCTTTGCCGTTGCGACCTACGTAGGGTAATCGCTTGAGTATTTACATTGTCTGTTTGACTCTGACCAATCTTCTCAGATGCTTCCAAAGTATCTAGATTGTCAGTTTTGTCAGGTTGACATTGTTGCTCGTCCTCTCGAACTTCGTCGAGTTCGATTTTCCTCCCACTTGTCATTTTGGAAAGGTGATCCTTCTCCAAAAAGACACCATCACGAGCAACAAACACTTTGTTCTCGGATTTATTGTAGAAGTAATACCCTTTGGTTTCTTTTGGATATCCCACAAAGAAACACTTATCCGATTTGGGGTGAAGTTTGTCCGAAATTAATCGCTTGACATATGCTTCGCATCCCTAAATCTTGAGAAAAGACAACCTGGGAGGTTTCTTAGTCCATAATTCATATGGAGTCTTTTCAACAGCTTTTGACGGAGCTCTATTCAGTGTTAGTGCTGTTGTTTATAGCGCATGTCCCCAAAACGAGATAGGGAGTTCACTAAGACCCATCATTGATCAAACCATGTCTAACAAGGTCCGATTACTCTGTTCGGACACTCCGTTCCATTGAGGAGTTCCAGGATGTGTCAACTCTGAAAGAATGCCACATTCTTTCAAGTGATCGTCGAATTCATGGCTCAAATATTCGCCACCTCGATCCAATCGAAGTGCTTTAATTTTCTTGCCAAGTTGATTTTCAACCTCTTTCTGAAATTCTTTGAACTTTTCAAAGGATTCAGATTTATTCGACATTAAGTAGATATAGCCATATCTACTATAATCGTCGGTGAAGGTGATGAAATATCGGTAACCTTGCCTTGCGTGTGTGCTCATAGGTCCACATACATCCGTGTTTATTAGACCTAATAAGTCACTTGCCCTTTCTCCCAACTTGGAGAATGGCTGTTTGATCATCTTTCCTAATAAGCATCCTTCGCAATTTTCAAATGACTCTAAGTCAAATGAGTGAAGAACACCTTCTTGAAGAAGTTTCTTGATGCGTTTGATGCTAATGTGGCCAAGACGACAATGCCACAAGTAGGTTTGATTCGACTCGATGGTCTTAGCCCTTTTGGCAGTATTCTCGATGTTATAGACCTGTTTGTCTAGTGACAGCACATAAAGACCATTTTCTGAATGTGCCTTTCCATATAAAACATTATCAAAATATATAAAACAACTATTGTTTTTGATTCGAAATTCGAATCTTTGGCGTCCAACGCCGATATTGAAATAATGTTTTTGGTCACTCTAGGAACATGATAACAATTTTCAAGTTCCAGAACAAGCCCAGTGGGCAAAGACAAACTGAGAGTTCCAACGGAGACGGCAGACATCCTTGCTCCGTTGCCGACCCAAAGCTCGACCTCTCCCTTCTCTAGCCTCCTACTTATCCTTAGTCCCTGAGCATTGGAACAAAGTTGTGAGCCACATCCGGTATCTAATACCCATGATGTTTTGCTAGCAAAGTTTAAGTCTATAACGAAAATACCTGATGAAGAAGCAACGTTCCCGTTCTTCTTATCTTCCTTGAATTTGAGGCAGTCCTTTTTCCAATGTCCCTTCTTCTTGCAGTAGAAACATTCGGAATCATACTTAGAAGAAGCTGCCTTCTTGTCCTTGTTGCCCTTGGCAAACTTTGACTTAGGCGGGAATTTCTTCTGCTTCCCTTTAAAGCTCTTCTTTTTGCCCGCACGTTTGAACGGCTTTCCCTTCCTCACCATGAGCATGTCATGCTTGCCCTCATCCTTGAGGGTTTGTTCTGCTTGCTTCAACATACCATGAAGCTCGGTGAGGGTTTTCTCCATACTATGCATGTTATAGTTCATCTTGAACTGATCATAACCTTTATGAAGGGAGTGGAGAATGATGTCAATTGCCATTTCAGTTTAATACCCAGCATCGAGCCTTTCCATGTTTTCAAATAATCCAATCATTTTGAAAACATGCGGGCTGCCTGGCTCTCCTTTCTTGAGCTTGCTCTCAAGGATCTGCCTGTGGGTTTCGAACCTTTCAATTTGGGCCTGCTCTTGGAACATATTCTGAAGCTCAGAAATGATCTCAAAAGCTGTCTCCTTTTCAAAGAAAGTCTTTTGAAGGTCCGGAGACATTGTGGCCAACATGATGCATTTGACATCCCGATTGGCACTATGCCATCGGTTAAGGGCTGCCTGAGTGACCTCCTCATTGGGAGCGTCGGGCATTTCCTCATCAAGGACGTATTCCTTTTTCTCCTGCATTAGCACAATGCGGAGATTTCTTTGCCAATCAAGAAAGTTTGGCCCGCTCAACTTCTCCTTGTCGAGAATTGAGCGCAAAGAGAATTGGTTGTTGTTTGTGTTACTTGCAGACATGATTTCTACAATTGAAAGAATTTGAAGTGAAAAACCATTCATACATCAATAAGTTGAAATTTAAAGCGTTCATGCATTTATTCGCACTTATTGAACATTTTATCCACGCATTTTAAGATTGTCTCTTATGGGCGAGAAAAAAATGATTCCGAGATCCCAAAGATCAAGAAATGGTCAAGCATGCTTTGGCTTGTCTTAACCATTAAATATCTGAAGGTAAGCAATCCAATTGCTAATAGCTCCAAGCTACTCTCGGTTTGATAAAATGTCGCATCTAATGCATACTTGACATTTTATCTCTTTTGCCACGACATCTAAGGACACCTTACTGATATTGTTGAGCTTAACCAAGACAATTTGTATACCTAGTATACCTTACGTTCCTAGGGAAGTAGTGATGCCTCGCTTTGGCGTAATCCATCACGTACGCGCATTAGTTCGGTAAGTGTTGTTCTTGGAATGGCAAATTTTAGCTCAATATTATTAAGGGACCTAGGGTTTCTATGTTGGTTGATTTAAGTGGACTTAACTAATCATCGCAACATCATAGAAATCCTAGACATGCATCTAGCAAACATATATATATATATATATAACAATATATAAGGCATAAAATAGATGCATTTGGCAACTAGCATGACCCCTTGAAATCTTCAATTTCCATGGGTCTTCATCTTGGCTCGTCTTCTTCGAAACGCAGTCTTGAGACTTCTTTGCCAAAATGAAATAAAAGAAGCTAGCTAGAACGACTAAAATTAATCTAAATAGTACAAAAATATTTAACGGTACACAGACCGTATTTAGATTTACAAAAATACATAACGGAACGCAGTCCGTATTTTCTTTCCTAGTCGGGCCCCACTAGTTGCCATTTTCAAACAACCTGTTTTGAAAGCAATTTTTCATTCACCCGTTCACTATTTGTGAACGGCCCATGCAATTTTACGAAATACACAATTAAACACGCAAAACTAGTAACTAACTTAGATCGTTAATCCAATTAACGCGCCTAATTAAAACTAGTCAAAGTGGTTTAATCCATTATTTCTAAACGCAGCTAACGCATTTAATTAAGCTCCCACTAAATTCCGCATCCGTACTTAATTAATCCGATTAATTAAGTCGGCATAGCCCATAATTTGTCAAAATTTTGCAAAACTCGAAAGTCGAGGTTTTTAGCCTCGTTAAAATAATTAATTAAAAATAATACAGGAAAAATCGCAAAATCATAGCTCAACGTTAAGCAAAATCACCCAACAAAGTCCTTGGTGGGTGCGCACTATGGCTGCTAGGCAGCCCATGGCATGGCGCCATGGTGCGTGGTTGAGGCTTGCTGTGCCTAGCAAGCAGCACCTGAAGCCCCAGCTGCCAGGCAGCATGCTTCGCATGCTTGCTAGCATGCTGGTGCCTGCGAGCATCTGGCTTGCTGGGCAAGCGCATTATGATGCTCGTGGTGCGCTGGCTGATGCTTGCTGCCCTGCTGCCCAGCAGCTTGCTTCCCAAGCCAGCCCAGCCACTCCACGCACCCCTGCCATGCATCCCAACCACACTCACACAGCGCATAGCAGCATCAAGCCTCGCCCTTGTGCGCACCATAGGCAGCCACATGTGGGCTGCTAGGCAGCCCGGCTAGCCTTGGTGGCACTTGGGTGTGTGGCCTTGATTTGTGTGCTATGACTCGGGATTTTAATCCCGATTTACGTGTGACATGAATTAATTCCAAATTATATTTTAGAATTAATTTTAGGGAACATAAAATGAAACAACCATTAAGTCTAACTTAAACAAATTTTATTTTAATTGGTGCACTAGCCTAAATTTATCCAAAATTTCAATTTTGAACAAAATTAGGTCAAACTTTATGCTTAAAATAAAATGAGCTATGTCCAAAATTAATCTTGCCAATATGCAAATTAATCATGGATTTGACAAAAGGGAGTTGGAAAAATAACTTAATCATCCAATGATAAAAAATTTCCAACTTGCATACTTGTGTAAAATACCAAGATTACATCTTCCAATATGAAGATTAATAACATTTTACTCACAAGTAATTGAACTTAATGGATTTTAATCAACCAAAATATGAAAAAATCCAAACTTTGTTCAACATGGAATTTAGAGTTAGGGTTCCAATCATTTAAACATTTAAAGATTAGAACTTTAACAATACAAAATCACAACAGGTTTTCACATCTTATTGCAATTTATTTGCAAAATTGTGAAAAACAAGTTTATGTGATAAATTGGTATATCAACTTAACCACTAATAAACACTCCATTATTATGCTCAAGGATATTTTAAAACCAGTAGATTAGTGATGCAAATGTGCATTTAATCTAACCTTGTAATGCTTGCATTAATCAAGGCTTAAAAAGAATTAAAACTTTCGTTGAAAAACGAAAAACCCTAGAAAAATTGGGTTTCTGGTTCGAATTTGGCTTCTGGACAATCCTTAAAGGGTTGAAACAGTTCCAGAATGTCGATTCCACCCAAAAATCACTATTTTTAGCCAAAATCTGGGTTCGACAGCCAAATCGATAATAAAGACGAGTTTTAAAATTTAATTTAAACGAGCATCTAATCTAATTAGATGAACATGAACCACAAAAATAAATTCTTTAAAACACCTTAATTAAACAATAATTGCAAAAATTAAAAGGAGCGTGGCTCCGATACCGCTGTAGGGTTTCGTAGTGACCCGACACTACGCGGAAGGAAACCCACCAAGACCCGCCCCTTAATTAAAGCAATTAAATAAGCATAATAAACTTAATAAAACAAGATTAAGGACAAGAATTATACCTTTGACGCGTGCTTCGCTCCTAAAGAGCTCTTACTTCAAAATCCCGAAAAGACGAGATCTCCGACGGATCGTACCCTCGACCCGACCCGAGCGTCCTAAGTCTTGAAGGTTAGTCAAGACCCGTACAAAATTAACTATGAGTTTTACGAATCAAAGGTTTTCTCTTTCCTAGAGTTGCCTTTTTAATTCCACTCAAGGTTGTTCCAAATCCCAATACCAAGCTTGGTATTTATAGGGAAATGATCCCTTGATTTCCAATCTCCCATCAATGTGGGAGAGTTGGTAAAATGAAAATTATTTAATTCCAAAATTAAATAATTAATCAACTCAATCACAAATCGACTTTTGGCACAATTATAGAAAAAGCCAAGTGAGGACCAAGGCTTGGGGGGACCATTGCCTTGATCCCCAAGGCCATGAATTGGTCCCCACACACCATGCCCTAAACCGGGTCAAGGCGTGCTAGCTGGCTGCCAGCTAGTGTGCCAGCTGGGGCTGCCAGCTAGCGTGCCTTGCTGCCCAGCACCCAGCCAGCCAGCCAGTGCACGCTGCTGCTGGGCTGTGCTGGTGCTACGTGCTGGCGCTGGGCGCTGCTAGCACCTAGTGCTGGCACTAGCCCCACCAGCCCACGCACACACTCGCACATTGTTCGCGCCTCATTGCTAGCACAGCCAGCATGCGTGCTGCTAGCGAGCTACGCATGCTGGCCGTACTGTCCCTCGCACCATTCGCATACCCCATTGCACACACGCACTGGCACCATGCCTACGCTAGCACTAGCCAGTGCCTAGCACTGCTTGTGCTTGATGCGAGGCATGCGCACACGCACATGCACATGCATGCGTGGTGCTGCTACCTAGCACCCAGCCAGGCATTGCACACACACGCACCAGCCATGTGCCACGCACCACGCACTGCCAGCCCACACGCATCAATGCGCCTGTGATGCGAGGCTGCTTGTGCGAGGCTAGTGTGCGAGGCTGCGAGTGCCAGGCCTAGCATCGAGCTGGCGCACAGCCCCTCGCATGTGCTGCGATGCTTACTGCTGCCATGCAAAGGCTAGAACTCAAGCACACGCACATGGCGCGCCATTGCCAGGCAGCCAACCATGTCAGCACTTGGTGCTTGCGATGGTGCTGCCAAGCTAGGCACGCACGCACGCATCACCTAGTGCTTGCGATGGTGCGCCTGGTGCTGCCATGGCCTGCGATAGGCGCCATATGCACCCAGGCACCACGCTAGCGCACTTGCTAGCTGCTATGGGATGCCTGCTGCCTGTGTGGCTTGCGATGGCTGCCATGCACACCTAGGCACCCATGCTAGCTTGCGATGGGCTGCTAGGGTGCGCCTAGGCTGCGATGGTGCCTAGCACACCATGGTGCATCTAGGTTTGCGATGAGCTAGCCTAGCCTAGCTATGGTTACGCTCATACTTGTCGATTGTGATTTTGCGACGCTCGGTATCGACGCCCTAGGCTCGATTTCCGACGTCTGTATTCGTAAAACTCTGTCGACTCATTAGATCCTTTCGGATTAATTCGACGTCTCGAATCGGAGATTCGATTGGGTTCGACCCGAAGGGTTCAGTTAAGATTAAGCTGTAATATCAATTGTACCCTTATATTACTGAGCGGAAGCGGCCTCCACCTAGGCATTCCGATCACTTGACCTTACTGAAGAATTAGCTCCGTAATAATTATGAACCCTCTATCGGAATAATACACTTGTTGGAAGGACACCATTCCTTTCACCGGTTACGTCCTATTTTGAGCAGATGTATATCAAAGGTCGTTTTATTCCGGAATAATCAAAAGGTCGTTTTATTTTTGGAAGTGCTTTAAAAGGTCGTATTATTCTTGACAATTTTTCCATTGTTTTATTAGACTTTATTCTATTTGAGTTTTTGAAACTTAGTCTTCCGCTGTGTGACTTTGAATAGCCTTAGCCGTTATCACGGTGACGGTAATATTTTGGTTATTTCCTAAGTTTATGTTTTGTTTTAAGGAAAAAATTATTTAAAAGAAGGAAACTTTCAGGGTTTTACAAGAATGGTTCAAGTGATTCATACAGTGGTGAGTGATAGACAAGCAGGCTTTACCCCAGGAAGGCATATCTCTGGTACCATTCTCTTGGCTATAAAGTTCATTAAAGGTTATACTAGGAAACATCTCTCTCCGAGGTATATAATCAAAGTGGACTTAAAAAAATGCTTATGACTCTGTTGAATGGGGTTTATTGAGAAGTGTTATGCAAGAACTAAGTTTCCCTGAATTGTTTTTAGAATGGATTTTTGCTTGCTTGAGTTCTGTC
The DNA here is from genome assembly GCF_001683475.1 of Chenopodium quinoa. Taxonomy (NCBI): domain Eukaryota; kingdom Viridiplantae; phylum Streptophyta; class Magnoliopsida; order Caryophyllales; family Amaranthaceae; genus Chenopodium; species Chenopodium quinoa. Next base: position 2,904,205 of record NW_018743252.1, on the reverse strand, counting down.
TCTTACAGTATTCTCATTAATAGGAAGCCTAGCCTTCCTTTCTCAGCTAAGAAAGGTTTGAGACAAGGTGATCCATTATCTCTTTATCTCCTTGCTATTGGTATGGAGTACCTTTCCAGAAGCATGGCTCAATTAAAGAGTAATCTTGACATCAATTTTTATCCTAAGAGTGAAAAGCTAGGTATCACTCATCTTATGTTTGCAGATGATCTCTTCATCTTATGTTTTGTGGAGCTGATCTTTTGTCTGCGAATATGTTGTTTCAAGCTTTCAAAAAATTTTCTTGCCCTTCTGGTTTGGAGGCTAATTTAGATAAGATTATTGTCTATTTTAAAGGTGTTGATTTGTTTATTCAGCAGCAAATCATTGATGGTTTGGAGATCCCTAGGGTTTCCTTTCCTTTTAAGTATCATAGAGTACCTTTTATAACAAAAAAAATGTCTTATGTTGATTGCAAGCCTCTCATTGACAGGGTGATCTCTAGAGCTAAAACTTGGACAACTCATTTTTGTCTTATGTTGGAAGACTCTAGTTGGTCAAGGTGATTTTGCTAAGTCTTCAATCCTTCTAGTGTCAAATCTTTATCATACCTATAAAGGCTGTTAAAGAAATTGATAAGTATTGTAGACTTTTCCTTTGGATTGGGGGTATTGAGATGTCAAAGAAAGTCTAGGTTTCTTGGCATCATCATTGTTTGCCCAAGGTATCAGGTGGGTGGAATGTGAAAGATATGGTGCTTTGGAATAAAGTTGCTGTCTGTAAGCTCTTATGGTTATATTCTACAAAAAAGATAAACTTTGGGTAAGATGGGTGGATGCTTACTATGTTAGAGGTAAGGATCTGACTAAGGAAAAAATAATCAGGCTAATATGTCTTAGGCTCTAAGGAAGATATTTGACTGTTTGTAAGTGGTTACTTATGCTAGTGCCTAGGACTGTTTTCTCAAAAAAGGTGCCTTTTATATTAAGAAAATGTATCAATATCTTCATTGTTCTCATGTTAAGGTCAACTGGAATAGACTGATCTTTAATAAACCAAGCTTCCCCTCGTAGCTAGTTCATTACTTGGTTGGCTATTCGTAACAACCTGCCTACTCTAGATAGGTTGTTTGCTTGGGGCATTAATTCTGATATTCTTTTTAAGCTGTGTGGTTCCTGTGCTAAGTCAGTGGATCACCTCTTCTTTCAATGTAGCTTCTCTTCTCATGTGTGGTCTGTTGTTCTGATTTTTTTAATTTTTAGAGAGGTCCTAGCTCATGTACTGCTGAGCTGTAGTGGGCTATTAAGTGTGGAAAATGGGGTACTACTAAGCATAAGCTCTATATGATGTTCCTTACTGAGTGTTTATATTCGATCTGGATTTGGATTAAATAAGGTTGTTTTTCAGCAACGACATATGACTACTGCTGCCTTGTCCAGGGATGTCTTTTTTAGAGTAGCCTATCGTTGTAATGAGAGTCAAAGAAACTTTCTTATTGTAGCTTGATGTTTTTGGCTTGTTTAGTTGTTGTTTGGCTGCTAGCCGCTGCTAGATTTTGCTGTAGTGGTTTTTTTGCTCTTGGTTATTAATAAATCTCTATTCTAATTAACAAAAAAAAAAAAAAACAAATACATATTCAAGAATTAAATTGGAATGTTACTTGATTGAATGTGTGGGGAATTTTTCAAACTAAACTTTGAGCCCCACTGTGATCATACTTTTAGGCATAGTGGCGTCCAAAGGGAAGGAAGCTAGAGATAAAAGAGTCGCCAACAAGTTATAGGAACTTGTAAACCGTTCACGGGTGTGAAGGTTACACCCCATTCACGATCACAGAGATCGCTAACTCCATAGTGGTCTGGAACCATGACTGGATATTCAGGGATGATGGTACGAATCCAACCTAAAAGAGATTCGCCTTTAATCGGCCTCTACTTAATTCTTATGATATTCATGTGCGCTTCTCGATCAACATACATTCATCAAATTAATCCTAAGCATATTTAATCTACGTTGGTTGATTTTAATGCACAAATAAATTTATTATTGGTGATCACTTGAATTAAAATCATATTAGCCTAAATCAAATTATTAATTATCTTATTATGCGTGATTTCAAGTACAAATTCCCTTTAAACCTGCAAGAAGGGCGTGATCAAGCAATAACAATCAATCATGAATAATCAAGCAATGTAGAATTGACACAACAATCATCATCAAAACATCATTAGAACGTGATTAGCAAGATCCTAGGTATGATACTAAACGGATTAATAACAAATCCTAGCATGTCACTAAATAATCAAGATCAAAGCTTTAGCCCTAAACATGATACTATGAACATGATATTAGAAATATTATTTACTACCCTAAACATGAGACTAGGAATAAAAATCAACATCCTAATATGATACTTGGAATCAACATCAACATCCTAACATGATACGAGAAATCATAAAAACATCCTAACATGATACTAGGAATTAATATAAAATTCTAAACATGATTTCTATAACAAAGGAATAAAATAAAGTAATCGAATTACTTACTTTGATGCCTCGTACCTCTTTTTATCAAAACAATACACGCGTTAGTAAACTTCAAGAAAGAGTAAATCAAATAAATAAATCAAATAAGAATTGAAATATAGATTTGGGACCAAACCCTCAGAATTATCAATCTTTCATGTCGAGATCGAAGGCAACTTCGAGCTTGGCTTGGAGTATTCAAATCTCGTGAAGGAGGTATGGTGTTTGCTTAGGAAAGATCAAAAGATGTATGTGGGAATGTATTTAGGCTAAGGCTAGGCTAAGAAAAAAGAGGGAGAAAATAAGCTTATAGCTTAGAGAAAGGATTAGATGATGATTTTTGGTGATCAAGCTTGTTGATGAATGAAAATGGGGTGAAATGACCTCTATTTATTATACGATTAGATGATGATTGTTGGTGATCAAGCTTGTTGATGAATGAAAATGGGGTGAAATGACCTCTATTTATTATAAAAAAAAACAGGGTTAAAGGATTAGAAAAGATCCGAATTCGAATCGGAATAAATAAGGTTCCATCGCGGCGCGATACCTTTGTCCCGGCGTGCTGGTTTTGTCACGGCGTGACAGGCTTGTCGCGGCTCGATAGACTGCAGTTTTTGCGGTTTTTGTTTTTATCATAAATTTTGGTCCATTAATCGGAATAAGATGAATAATATATCGTTGGAAAGCTCTGAAAGTGTAATTTTTAACCCAATTAGAATCAGATTTATATCTTTTGTATAATAAAAGATATGGCCAAAATAGTGAGACAGTATCACCTTTGGATAGAGTATGATATTTCATTCGTATCTTTTTCGTTATAGCTTGGAATTGGGATTGTGATATATCATTGGAAAGATAATTTTAAGGGCTATTCAACCATCAAAGATTTAGATAAAATTTATGAGACACAAAAATCATATTTAAACGTCTTTAAATTCAAATAGAAAAAGGACTTTCAAAAAGAGGAGTTTTATTCAATTTCAAAGTCTTTGATCTGTATCTTTCGGAAAGGATAAATTAGAACCTTCTAAGGACTTCTAGAGGTCAGTAAGGAATCCTAATTAATTTGGGATTGGGATTAAGGTATTTGAACCCTCACATGATCATTAGGTCGTAGAGAAGGTGGACCTAAGTCCGGTTTGGGCTTAGTTAGTATTTTGGCCATAACTTATTCATTATAAGTTGAATTTGGGCTTATAATATATCGTTGGAAAGCTCTTTTCAACACACGAAATAATTAGGTTTGGAAGTTTTTAAGGTTTAGACACGAAATGGATGATTTTGGGTTTAAAGGCACGAAATAAATGATTTTGGCTTAAAACATTTTAGGAAAGGTTAGAAATGGTCAAGGCTTAGAGGAACTTCACAAGACTCTTCAAATCTTCACCTAACTCGATAATCAAAGACGTGAAGTTACTCATCACTGGGTTTGATTTTTGGGGAGACACAATTATGTGTCTACAGAAGCCCCTACTTTGAATGAGTTTGGAGAAACGCAAGTTTTGAAAACAAAAGTCAAAGTAGATCGATAGGGACGGAGAAGGATTCAGAACGTTCTACGATCCTAAATCATTCATTTTAACGCCGATACCTGCAAAAAGCGTCAGTTCTATAAATGAAGGAGTTAGAAACGCGTATCTTGCACCGTCAGGTACACGCCTCTAGGTGACATCTCATCGGATCCAATTTGTTCTGTTTGAAAACCTACACAATCTTAGTGAACATCGTCGAAGATCGCCACATCTCGTGCCATCTTCTCAAATTAGGTGAGAACCTCCACAATTTTGGCGAAAGCCGTCGAAGACCGCTACATCACGAGCCATCTTCTCAAATTAGGTGACAACCTCCACAATCTTAGCGAAAGCCATCAAAGACCGCTACATCACGAGCCATCTTCTCAAATTAGGTGACAACCTCCACAATCTTAGCGAAAGTCGTCGAATACCGCTACATCATGAGCCATCTTATCAAATTAGGTGACAACCTCCACAATCTTAGCGAAAGCCGTCGAAGACTGCTGCATCACGAGCCATCTTCTCAAATTAGGTGACAACCTCCACAATCCTAGCGAAAGCCGTCGAAGACCACTACATCACGAGCCATCTTCTCAACTTAGGTGACAACCTCCACAATCTTAGTGAAAGCCGTCGAACACCGCTACATCACGAACCGTCTTCTCAAATTAGGTGACAACCTCCACAATCTTAGCAAAAGCCGTCGAAGACTACTACATCACGAGTCGTCTTCTCAAATCAGGTGACAACCTCCACAATCTTAGCGAAAGCCATCGAAGACCGCTACATCACGAACTGTCTTCTCAAATCAAGTGACAACCTCCAGAATCTTAGCAAAAGCTGTCGAAGGCTACTACATCATGAGTCGTCTTCTCAAATCAGATGACAACCTTCACAATCTTAGCGAAATCCGTCGAAGACTGCTACATCACGAACCGTCTTCTCAAATCAGGTGACAATCTCCACAATCTTAAAGAATGCTGTCGAAGGCTACTACATCACGAGACGTCTTCTCAAATTAAATGACAACCTTCTCAATCTTAGAGGACGCTGTCAAAGATCTCAATGCTTAGCAATCTTCAAATCTTCTCGCCTTCACTCTTGGAAGTGGTATCCTCTCCAGCTTTGGAAAATCCACCGTAAAAACCCCATCTCTTAAAGTTTTACTAAGCTTCAAATTGATTTCCGTAGAAGTCAATGTACTCCACCAATGCTTAGGCGGACTTAACCAATACTTAGGTGTAATGAAATGCGCCCAACCAATGCTTAGGTGGAATTAACCAATGTGTTAGGTGTATTAAATATGCTCAACCAATGGTTAGGTGAACATGCTTAGCCAATTCTTAGGTGTTCTCAAACAATACTCAAATCTACTTAGCCTATGCTTAGGCGTTCTCAAATGTGCTTAATCAATTCTCAAGTGTACTTAATTAATCAATAAAGTGATCGTCATCAGGCCGATCATCAATCAAAATTGTAATCGGGCTGATTAGTAATCAAAGGTGTGATTTCAAAGGTGTTCATTCAATGTGTAATCAAAATGTGATCGTCATCAAGCCAATCATCAATCGAATCAAGATCTTTGGTAAATTGCTCATCACGAGGCTTAAGGAGGAATCATTCACTCATCAATTGCTCATCACGAGGCTTCAGGAAAAATCACTTGCTCATCTCGTTCGACTTTTTTGCTGTTGCTCGCGCCTTTTTCGCTCATTTGCGCTCAATCAAATTGCCTCAAATCTTTTGTAAAAGGCTACTTAGATGTTAGGGACTTAGCGTACCTGCATCTATATTTTGGACTATAGGACTTTGCTCATGTTTATAATTTTCTTGAGGTTGACCTAAGGCTTGGTGTTACTTGACTCATTGTGGTTGGTTGGCTTGAGGTTGACTCAAGGCTTGGTGTTCAGATTCATCGTGTGACTCAGTATACTCAACCCGACTCAATGTGTTTTGACACGTGTGTGCAGGCTCAACTCGATGTGGTATGACTCGACATGACTCAATGTACATGACTCGTGTGTATAGAGTGTTGACTCGAAAATGCAAAAAAGCAAAAAAAATTCCGTCCTTTTATGTAGGGTACCAACTTTCTCCCAAAAAGAAAGATGTGAAAATGAATCAAGGTAGAAGGTAGATGAAAAATGAAGTTTTTGAACTTCCTCAAAAGGAAAAAAGATGAAAAGAATGAATCGAGTAATGACACATGTTGAATGAGCTTAATCAAGTGCAGGTATTGGTCGTTGTATCTCATGGTGTAAGGATTGTAGCATCCTAGACTATCTTAATTGATGAATTGATAATGAAAGTATTTGGGTAACTTAAGCGCGGAGGCTAAGTACTTCATACTTTGTGATGCAATGATGATTGTGATAATGAGTGATTTGAAAATGACAAGGCATGCTTCAAAGTTGTGTCCAGATTTCATGACAAAGGGTTCCTAAGGGAAGGATTATTCGGCTATGTATTTGTGACATGTGGGAAAGTGACACTAAGGTTAAGCTGCAAAGGTTAAGGGTGTGGAAAAATATTTTGAGAAGAGCCAAATGATGGTGACTCTTAGGCTGGGTAGGCTAATGATATAGGGATCAAGCCCCCAAGTCTAGGTCTAAATAGATAGGGATGAGCATTGGAGATCCCTTGATATGATCATGCATGAATGTGAATGAATGAATGCATTTTTATTACGGCCGCACCCCAATCTGAGGTTGCCTACGTATCCGTTAGGAATCAGGCCAAACGTAGCTCTAGCCGAACCTCGCACAAGTGTGTGTATACCTCAAAGAGGTCTTTCAAGGGTTGTAACGAGGTTAGGCTAAAGGTTGAAGAAAAGGATAAAAGGCTCAAGACCCAAAGTAAGCCCCCAAGGTATGCAACCTTGCATTTGACTCTTGGTATTTGTATGCTTGAGACTTCTCACTTTTGAACTCTCTTTTAATTTGTTTAATTTTTTTGTTGTTGCATTTGAGATTTATATTCGAATATTCTTTTGATAAGTGTGGGAAATCTCGATCATGCGGTCTATCACTCACTTGGCATTCATGATTCTCAAGCACGGTGCTGAGCACTCAATAAGAGACACAATCCGAGACATGTTCATATCAAAGACATTGGAACACTTGTCCTTTTGCACACCTTTTATTTCTATTTGCTTTTTGAACATTTGAATTTTTTGGTCTTTGGTAAAAATTACTCAAGATTTTGTATTTGGCTTTGAAAATTGCATAAGTTGCACACCATCCCATCCCAAGGTTAGGTAGACATGGGTTGAAAAAATAAAGGCCAATCGTTAGACGAGGCTCAAAGTGGTTTATGAAGAAAGGATCATGTAATTGAAGGGGGTAAAGGTGATATGATGTGGCTACAAGGGGTGGCTCAAATTATTGGTATACCTTGTGCTTAGTTCGGTATGGATTTTTTTTATTATTTTTAATAAGTAAAATGCAATGCAATGATCATATGCAAAGAAATAATTTTATTAAAATGGAAAGGGTAAAAAATCAAACTCATGAAATAAATCTAAGAGAAGATGAAGGGTGCCTATGCTAGACTTATTGAGGAAGGGGAAATAAAGAATAAGAATCATGAAATCTTGTCATTGAAGTCTGCCTCGTGCTTTGTGTTTTCCTTGACCAAAGGTTTTAGAAAAGGGAAACCATGTATGTTTTATTGTCAATCACATGACTCGAACTCAATTCAACATGCATAGATGAGGAAATATCATATATAGTGTATAGTATGAGGGGAATGATATGTATGGGGAAAGCATATGAATGTGGAAAGTGTGAGGTATGTAATGTATGGAATGTGATGTAGATGGATAGGGTGTATTCGTGGAAAGATATGTAAAAATCCGGGAATATAATGGACCCTCAACTCAAATGACGGAAAGGATGACTCATGTATGGACCTAAGACATGGTCATGGTGTAAAAAGAGTATGTAAAAAGTGTGTGCAAAGACTCGTGAGTGAAAGTGATATGTTTAAGACTCGTGTAATAATGACCATGTGACTAGACATGAGAACGGTGTGAAAAAGGACTCAAGAACCAAATAGCCGAAAGACTAAAAGATAAACAAACTAACTTGATTAATTTTGTCCAATTTTAATGTTTGTGCTAATTACTTGGTGAAAGCAGTCCATCATCAACCATAATCAAAGACAAAGAACACATGTTAAGGTTAGCACAATAATCACAAAAGACTAGAAAGATGGACTAGAATTCTACAAAAGTTACGAATCATAGGAATAAATAGATAAAAATAAAAATCTAAAACACATTATAAAGTTGACACGGATTAGAGGACTAAGAGAAGAAGAAGATTGCCTAAGACTAGCTTGACATGAAAAGAAATAAAGAAAAAAGTTGGACGCTAAAAAGAACTCCTAAACTAGATAGGATGTAGTATTTCAGTCATAACTTTTGATATGTGACTCTGACTGGGACGAAACCAACGCCAAATAAAAGATAAAACTCTGGGCTACAGATCTATAGTTGGCACGACACGTAACTCTTTCTATAACTCTGGATATGACCAAAACAAGTTGACACTTGTGCAGGATACGGGAATAAAAATCCGGGTTGACTCATAAAAAAAAAGATTTGATAAAAAAGAAGAGGGTTAAATAAGAAAAACAAGTCCTTGGTTAGTATTTTTAGACATATTTATTAGAAACAAGTCAACACAAAGGGTAGTTTAATCACAAACAAGCTATGCACAAGTAAGAGATGCACAAGTAGTCAAGTAATCACAATATGATGCAATGAGTTTGCAGTCTAACCATGGCTCTAGTTCTCTAAAGGTCAAGGATTATGGTGTCCAAAAGGGTCCATGGTTATGATTCCGGATGCATCGTGCAAAAGCCTTACCTTTGGAAGGGTTGGCAAGATGAATGGGACCCCGCAAGTTAGAATTGCTTCCATGGTTTGGTGAATTCACAAACTCGGATGCACCCATCGTTGCACGGAGCGTTCGTTAGGTTTTATGGAGCGTGAATCCCCAGAGGCTAAGACCATATGTAGAACACATATGGGCTCAAAAAGGTAAAAAAAACACAATCAGGAAGTAGAATCGTAGAGACAGTACTAGAATCGGTCAAAACAAGAAGACAGACTCCCGGCGCAAATGTCGCTAGAACTTGGCTCGAGAAGACAAAGGTTTTCGCGGAGCGACAACTCTATCGCGCCGTGATAAAGTTGTCGTCCGGCAACAAACTCTGCCATCTCGCGACATTTTCAATGCGTCGCGGCAGTTTTCTTTGTTCTACGATTTTTTCGATTTTTGCAGTATCATTTCGATCCTAGTTGTAAAAGATGTTTCCAGTTTTCCAACGTGTAAAGATCCCATGTTTTCGACGCATAACATATGGTCTTTCCAATGCGGACCTTTTTATGCTTATGTTACAATGTTAATCAAAATTACGCGCATGAATATCTAGAATCTTTCAAGTCTCATCCACTCATTCTAAAGTCAATTGCCAAAATAAATTTTAGGAATCAAAATTAGAAATCCTCCCCAGCGGAGTCGCCAAAAAATTGTAGGGAATTTTTCAAACTCAACATTGAGCTCCACCGTGATCATGCTTTTAGGCATGATGGCGTCCAAAGGGAAGGAAGCTAGAGATAAAAGAGTCTCCAACAAGTTATAGGAACTTGTAAACCATTCACGGGTGTGAAGGTTACACCCCATTCACGATCACAGAGATCGCTAACTCCATAGTGGTCCGAAACCATGACTGGATATTCGGGGATGATGGTACGAATCCAACCTAAAAGAGATTGAACCCGCCCTAAATCGGCCTCTACTTAATTCTTATGATATTCATGTGCGCTTCTCGATCAACTTACATTCATCATATTAATCCTAATAAGCATATATAATCTACGTTTGTTGATTATTAATGCACAAATAAATCTATTATTGGTGATCACTTGAATTAAAATCATATTAGCCTAAGTCAAATTATTAATTATCTTATTATGCGTGATTTCAAGTACAAATTCCCTTTAAACCTGCAAGAAGGGCGTGATCAAGCAATAACAATCAATCATGAATATTCAAGCAATGTAGAATTGACACAACAATCATCATCATCATAACATCATTAGAAGGTGATTAGCAAGATCCTAGGCATGATACTAAACGGATTAATAACAAATCCTAGCATGTCACTAAATAATCAAGATCAAAGCTTTAGCCCTAAACATGATACTAGGAAAATGATATTAGAAATATTAGTTAATAGCCTAAACATGATACCAGGAATCAAAATCAACATCCTAACATGATACTAGGAATCATAAAAACATCCTAACATGATATTAGGAATTAATATAAAATTATAAACATGATTTCTGTATCAAGGGAATAAAGTAAAGTAATCGAATTACTTACTTTTTACCTCTTTCTAACAAAACAATACATGCGTTAGTAAACTTCAAGAAAGTGTAAATCAAATAAATAAAACAAATAAGAATTGAAATATAGATTTGGGACCAAACCCTCAGAACTATCAACCTTTCACGTCGAGGTCGAAAGCAACTTCGAGCTTGGCTTGGAGTATTCAAATCTCGTGAAGGAGGTATGGTGTTTTCTTAGGAAAGATCAAAATATGTATGTGGGAATGTGTTTAGGCTAAGGCTAGGCTAAGAAAAGAGAGGGAGAAAATAAGCTTATAGCTTAGAGAAAAGATTAGATGATGATTGTAGGTTATCAAGGTTGTTGATAAAATAGGATGAAACAACCTCTACTTTTAAGGAAAAAAGAGGGTCAAAGGATTAGAAAAGATCCGAATTCGAATCGGAATAAAACCGGTTCCATCGCGGCGCGACAGGCTTTTAGCGGCGCGGTAGATAACAGTTTTTGCGATTTTTGTTTTTATCATAACTTTTGATCCAAAAATCGGAATAAGATAAATAGTATATCGTTGGAAAGATCTAGAAGTCTACTTTCCAACCCAGTTATAATAAGATTGATATCTTTTGTATAATAAAAAATATGGTCGAAATAGTGAGACAGTGTCAGCTTTGGATAGAGTTTGATTGGTATCTCATTTGTATATTTTTCGTTATAGCTCGGAATTGGGATTATGATATATCATTGGAAAGATAATTTAAAGGGCTATCCAACCATTCAAGATTTAGATAAAATTTATAAGGCACGAAAATCATATCTAAACGTCTTTAAATTCGAATAGAATAAGGACTTTTAAAAAGAGGAGTTTTATTCAATTTCAAACTCTTTGATCTTTATCTTTCGGAAAGGATAGATTAGAACCTTCTAGAGAATTCTAGAAATTACTAAGTAATCCTAATTAGTTTAAGATTGGGATTAAGGTATTTGGACCCTCACATGATCATTGGTTCGTAGGGAAGGTGGACCTAGGTCCGTTTTGGGCTTGGTTTAGTATTTTGGCTATAACTTATTCGTTATAAGTTAGATTTGGGCTTATAATATATCGTTGGAAAGATCTTTTCAAGACCCATCCAACTAAACAATTATTGGACCATGATTATGGACCAAAATAATCAGATTCGGACGTTTTTAAGGTTTAGACACGAAATGAATTATTTTAAGAACACGAAATGAATGATTTTGGGTTTAAAGGCATGAAATGAATGATTTTGGCTTAAAAAAATTTAGGAAAGGTTAGAAATGGTCAAGGATCGATGAGACTTCATCAGAATCTTTAACTCTTCAACTCTTCACCTAACTCGATAATCAAAGACGTGAAAGATACTCATCACTGGGTTTGGATTTTGGAGAGACACAATCAGGTGTCTACATCATATATTCTATTTAATGGTTTAAAATGTTGTATGGGAGTCACGAAAATTCTAAAATATAAATCACGTAAAGTGTAAGAGGTCACGTCCAAAACTTTTGGAACGTATATACCTTGAGTATGAACATATGGGGAGAATTATGCGGCTTTATATTTGGTCATAACTTTTACCAGGGGTACAAGATGCTTCACTTCTCTTTTTAAATTATTATGCCTAGGATGTCCGTCACTCACAAGTGACATAGGTGCCTACTCAGTTAGCTCTCGGGTAGTTTACCCCAATTCTTTGGGGCAGGGATTTGGTTAGAAAATCGTTCGATGCGTTCTCTAATAATTTAATAATTAAATTGTTGTGTCAAAGAGTCTTGTTTGATTTTTTGATTGGTTTGATCACATGTAAGAATGTTGCATTGCTAGGATGATTCATGTTAGCGTGTTTCTAAACGTTTATGCACGCACCGTTGCTGATGCGTGCTTTGTTTGTGTTTATTGGCCTTGGTCCTGTGATGACCCATTTATGGCGAGCATTCAATTCAGTCTAAGGTCTGTTCAGGTAAAGAAGCATGAAGCATTTCACGGGGTTTTGTGAGGAGAGGTACTTGATTATTTATGCTTTTAGAACTATTCTATTTATTTCTTTATTAGAAATAGAAAATAGGTTTTAGGGTTTTTTGTTTTAATTTGCTAAATTTTTGTGGGTAAATTTCAAATGTATTGTGAGGAAAATGTTCAGAACCCTTGCTGTAATTGTAGGTGAATTTGGGGATTTAAGTTAGATTAAAAATTGAAACTTTGAATTGTAAATGGTTGTTATTGGTGATGAGGGGCTAGGGGGAAGTTTGATAATGGTGATGGAGTAGATTAATTACATGTGGTTTGCAAGTTAGGGGAGATGTTATTTGGAAAGGTAATTTGATGTAGCTTTAATGGAGGCATAGAGAAGATGAATGTAAATGGTAGTGATTGGGGATAAAATTTTATTTTATTTTTCGTTTTCTTTTTGTGGCCAAAAGTACGGTTGAGTTGTAAACATCAATTGGGCTTGCAAGTATTCATATTAATTAGAGTAAGTTGACTACTAACCCAATAAATATGTTCATGAAATAATAAGTGTTAGTTGAGATGAATTACTACAAGAGGGGTGGTGAGTTGTAATGAGTTCCTAAGTGGCTAGTTTTCACAGAAATTAAAACAAACGTAATAGGAACTTAAAAAGCACACATTGATATTTACAAGGACAATTTCTAGGGATCAACCAGAAGTAAAACCTCGATCCTCCAAGGGATTTCAAAAACCAAACCAATCCACTATAATAGGGTAACACACCTAGTTACAACCTATTAAACACAGACCTTTACTCACAAGTTCCAGACTGGACTTGCTACACGATAGAACCCTATTCTACATAACTTAAGTCCCGGACTTAAGTTCCACTCAGTACTCCCACAACACTCAACACTCAGCTTCACACTAGAAGCTTACACGCTGTATGCAATATAAAATCACTCACCCAAATCCCAAAACAATACAAACACTTGTCTCTAATATGTGATTGGAAAGATACACATAAAACCCAAAACTAATATGATAATGCTCTTAATTTAAGAAAACTTACGCTTAAGCACCCTCGAGATTTTCACGCATAAAACTCACACCTTGCTTAGAATATGAACCCCTCTATTTATAAGAGATGCTCATATGCTAATTAGGGTTTTATATAAAGATAAAGATTAAAAGCTGTTGCAAAAAAAAAAAAAAAAAAAAAAATCAAAATCAATAAGAAATGAATCATTTTATGAAAATCTTTATGAAAACCATTCAAAGATAGAATTTAGAATAAGATAAATATTTTATAAACCAGATTTTATAAGATAAAATCACTCGAACATTTTTTTCATAAATTAAAACTATCTTTTATAAAACTTTCGGCTTTACTTAGCTTTCCAAGCTTTATCACGTTTCTAATAGGTCTCATGCATATTAATCCAACACATATTTACAACAATCCTAACAAAAATGTACCTATCATAAACTTTAACGAAAGTCTTCAAGTTTATCATCCGATTGTATCATCGAGCTTTGTAATGCTTATTGGAACTTAGGTTCTTCACTGACCCGGATTGAAATCATGTCGTCTTCTTTTTTCCAACACCTTGCTAGAACTCGCAGTCCCAGTTCCTCTGGAACTTGCTGTCTTCAACGTAGTCCAAGCTAGTCATCTTAGTTTGCTGCATGCTTTTGTTCGGAAGCTTCTCTCTGTGTTCCTATTAGGGATCACTGTCTAGTTCTAGTGTGGAACTCTTCTTATATTCTTCCTATCTTTCTCTTATTTCTCTTAGGAATCTTCATAGCCAGATAACTCTTCCACTCCCTGAGTATGCTTCACCTGCACTAGCTCAATACTTAGAGAAGCCTCATTTGTTGAAGTTTGCTTTTCCATCATCATCAAAACTACTTAAGGTTCAACAATTTTCCCCTTTTTGATGATGACAAACTTAGAAAACTTCGAGCAAGAAAGAAACAGGATAAAATGTTCGTATTTATTATTTTTTGATTTTTTAACAAAAAAAAACATAAAACACACAAGAATAAAAAATAACTAAACAATAAAACAAAAAAAAACTTAAACTCAAACTATTATATACATCATATTAAAGAAATCTTTTATACTTTATTAATAGGAACCTAGAACTTTTACAATTTGCTCTTTCTTTTCCCCCTTTTGACATTATCAAAATGTCCTACAAGAAAAGGTATTAGACATCTAAACACAGCCCCACAAGCAATTCATCGAGTAGGAGAAACTGAAAGCAGCACTAGCTAGCTCCTTTTAACCAAAACTTTCACACAAACCTACATATTTTTTTCTTACCACACAATGCATACATATAGAAGCAAAGTTCCAAAATAACATTGAAAACCCAAAAGTAACCATCATGTTTTAAAAATTACAAACCATAATTCAAAATACCAAAAGAAAAAACATAAATTATTCCAAGACATAAATAGAGGAATTATAAAGAAAATATTTTCTGGGCTAGGTTAGGTTGGGTAGGCTTCATGGCTGCAACAGGTAAGCTAGATCAAGAGTCAAGTATCTTGATAATTTTCTTATAGTCTTCCTTGTTTCTTTTACACTTGCATCTAGGTTTGCCTTCAAGGGTCTTAATGGCTTTCTAGAACTACACTTGATGTCCCTTCAAACCCTTCTCAAGTCCCTAAGCACTCTTCTTAAGCTTTTAAACCTTCCCTGCCATATCTTTGATTTACTTCTCAGCCTGCACAACTCTTTCAGTGAGCTATGCTATTTTCTTTACATTTTCATCTTCCTCCTTATAAAGTTCCAGAGGCTTTAGGAAGCTAGTTTGGGTAAGAGTTCTGTTTCGGGATTTTTTGTGTCCTATGGGAGAGTTACGTCACAAGGACTGGATTCCGTACCGGCTGTACCTCCAAAACAACGGAAGCTCCTATTAGTAGGAGTTCCGCCTCCGATTGATCAAGTTAGAACCGGTCGAAGTAAGGTAAAAAGTGCGGAAGGTAAAAGTAGATATTCTCGGATTCTGAGATCAGGTGTTTTCTCTCATGTGAGAGAATAAATTGTGTTGTGATAAATGAGCGTGCCACCAAAATGGGGTAAATCTCCCTATTTATAGGGTCATTGGTAAATGTGCCCTTAGGTCATTCTGACCTAGATTGGTGGGCTGCGCCGCTTTCTTTGCGGCTTTCTCGGGAATCGGGCCCTGATGCCCGTCTTTTCCCCTGCTAATTAGGGATGCCACGTGTTAACTGGTGATTTGTCCTTTTTGGTCCTCTCCTAGGGTGACACGTACGTGTCACCTTCTAATAGGGCCACGTAGCCTGTGTATTTTTACCCTAATCAATTGCCTCTCATAGGGGTGACGTGGCGTGCCACGTGGCGCTTGTGACATTTGCCACTCAAGCATTGGTGAACGGTTTTTAATTGTTCACCTTCTAGGAAATTACAGGGATCCCCTTGAACTTTACCCCTCTATAAAAGGCATTTTTCCCCCCCTCCCCCTCCCTAATCTTTAACCCATTTACAAAGTCTAAAGAGAGAAAGAGCAAGGTATTCTAGAGAAAGAGACTCTGATAACTGCCTGAGATTCTTTGAAGTAGAAATACCGTCTGCTAGTTCTTTTTGAGTCAGCCAATCAACGCTTGACATCTTCCCTTTCCAGAAATCTCATCAAGGTAATCGTCTCTCCCCTTCTCGGCTCTTTCATCCTTTTTACCGTTTGTGTACATTACAT
Organism: Chenopodium quinoa; assembly: GCF_001683475.1. Lineage (NCBI taxonomy): Eukaryota > Viridiplantae > Streptophyta > Magnoliopsida > Caryophyllales > Amaranthaceae > Chenopodium > Chenopodium quinoa. Next base: position 2,888,125 of record NW_018743252.1, on the reverse strand, counting down.
TATATAAATGGATTCACCATCTACACACACGGCACAGCCTAGGAGTAGTCAGCCGGTCTCCTAGTACGGCTGGGTCTAGGACTGGGGGTGTCGTCTCTAGGTGTTTGGTCCACCCTAGTTCTTCCCCGAATCCGACCGTCTGTGTGTTTGTGCATGACACAATGGGTCGGACCAAACAGACGGCACAAGACCCAGATTATAGAGATAAGGGCACTTTAAAAGTGTCGTCTGATGAGGTCACTCCAATTGAGGAGATAGATATGTTGGATGACTAAGAAGCAGAGTCTCCCTCGGGTGCACCCTGCACTCCAAGTGATGGGATCTTGGAGGAATCTAAATAATAAGGGGAGTCCGAACAGGGAGACGGCAAAGAATCCGGCTCTATGTCTGGCTCTGAGAGAGATGGTGGGGAATCCGCCTCTGGGTCGGACTCTGAAGAGGGTAGCAGTAACTCGCTATCTCCGCTTGAGGATAGTGAAGAGGAAGAGCGTAAAAAATTGATTGATGGGACACACCCGTTTCAGATCCATGTATCTGCCAGGGACAGGGCACACATGGAGTAGGGTTTAGAGAACTTTAAAATGAAACCTCTCCTTAGGGGGAACTATGACATCCGGGTGCTGCCTACATTGGGAACCATAGCTTGGAAGGATGATCAACAGAATGCCAATGAGTACTTTGGCTACTATGAGGCGGCGTTCTTAGCCGACCTCCGTTTCCACCTCCACGATGCAATAAAGGCCATCTTTCAAGGATATGGCCTAGGCCTGTGGCAGTTAACCCCAAACTCCTAGGTCAACATTTTGGGCTACATCGCCGCCTGTGAGATGCAGAACCTCCATCCCGGCTGGGAGGCTTTTGCAAAGATGCACTATCTGAGTCGTAACCTAGGCGGCTGACGGGTGTGGTACACACTGACCACCTACCTCGAATACCTCATGACCTTAGACAAGCCGTCTAAGTGGACTGGTTGGAGGAACAAGTTTTATCTCGTCTACTCCCCCAAACGGCGGGAAAATCATGAATACCGTCGTTGGAATAAGAAGCCGAATTTGCTGGACCAGCCGTGTGCCATGCCTCGGATCCCGGATGAGGACTATGAGGCAATGATAGAACCGGATTTCTTTGGCTAACCACCATGCCACTGTCAACCGGTGAACTAATAAGTGTACCCAAAAACTGGGTACCAAAGCCTGAGTGGCTGAGAGACGAATGTTTTTTGTCTGCCTGTGGTCTTAGCATGATGATTGACAAACGTATACGTAGAATAGACATCCGGCATTTTCATGCAGTCTCCATTGTTTCTACGCTTTTTCTTGTAATTTTTTTATTTAGCTTGGTGATCTTACAGACGGTTTTTCTTTGCAGAAACCGCCAGGAGAATTCTTCCGGAAGACAAGACGCCTGCTTGTTCTGCAGCTCTGATACGGAAGTAAAATGCTGAGAAGAAAGCTCAGCTTACTGCCAAGGGTCATGTATGATCTGCCTACCATAGTCTGTTCATTTTGCCATTCTAACATAGCCGGCTATAACCGACTGTGCCTTTGACACTTGAATTTTCTTTGTTCAGGATGGGGACAAGGGACCTCTCAGGTCCTTCTCCAAGTTGTTCAAATGAAAGCCTGAAGACGAGGCTAAAACCCCAGCCAAGTCAAGGAAGGTGTCTTCCACTCAGTCGGTTCCTGATCTTCCGCTTAGAAAGAGCCGTCTGATCGTCGATGGAGGGTATAAAAAATTATGGTCTTGGATTTGACCTTATAAACAAGCCAGGTGTCGCTAAGGTGCCAAAGGGTGGCGAGCCACCCAAAGCTATAAGCGGTTCTGCAATGGTTGTAGGCGATCTGAGCCTTCAGCCAACATCCCAAGGTACGGATGACCCCAAGCCGGCAGTGTATTGGTGGCGCCTATGCTGCTTTCTCACCAAATCTACCTTATGCTGTAGATCTATCCCCCAGATGCCCGGATGTGCAGCAGTTCTCCAAGACCATGCTGAGGTCAATATCCAAGGAGGATAAGGAGGCCATTCTTGGGGTGCATACGTTCAATGTTGAATGCATCCTTACCTTGTTGTCTGAGGTAGCTTAACTTAACTATCAGATACTTTTTAATATAATGTCGGTTATATTTCTAACACGTCGTTTTTGCAATAGAGGCGATGCTGAGAGTAGATGGGCTGAAAAAGCCGTACGCCTGCAAACATGAAGAGGTAAGAAAGGCCAAAATAAGGGTGAATGAGTCCGCCGACATTGCCCAGTATCAATGTACAATAAATGAACTTGAGACTAAGGGTGAGTTACTGACGCAGGCGAACTCTATTAGAAGTTTGACTGCTGCGCTGGATGAGGCAAACAAGAAAGCCTTCGACTTTGAGGCGACACTCAAGAATGCTTAGTCGGAAATCAAGGCTTTGGAAGGCGCTGACAAGCTGAACACCACTCTTCAGGTAGACGTCGACCGCCTGAAGAATGAGCTGGCGGCTTCCCACTCCAATTACCAGACGGACATCAAGAATTCTTAGTCGGACATCAAGGCTTTGCAACTCTTTGATTTTTGTTGTATATGCTTTGATTTTGCCTAACTTATTAATTGCGTACGGTAACTAACAAGCTGGCTGATCACTTGCCCCCCGGCAGCTGTGTGGTTAGCTTCAAAATGTGGTGATTGATTGACTTAGGAACTTATACTTTAAAGATTATGTCAAGTTCCTTGGTCAATCAATCACCACCGTGATTGCCTCAAACCAAGTACACAACCGTCCAAGGTTCAGGCGGTATAAATTTGAATACCCAGACGGTTCTTGGAATTGCCTAGTCCATTGAACAAGGAAAACCTCCTTCACCGTCTAGGTCATCTGTCTAGTTGGAATTATATACTCAAGCGTCCTTTTGCCCCATTGGGAGGATTTCTTAAGTTATGCAATTATTATAAAATTTTAATCCAAGCTGAAATGACGGTCGGATACCGGCTGGTGTCGATAAGTCATGCGTGTTATTACGCCGCTTAGGTTTCATTTTAGATTATTCAAGTCAAACGGCTATGAGCTAACCCTTATTAAGATAGTCAATTGGGCCGTTTGTGTTTGAGTTTATAGAGCAATGTACCACCCAAATGAGAGATGCTCTTTGCGACGAATTCACCCAGAGGGGCGTCGCCAAATGTCCTACTCTTGTTGGAGCAGACGGTTGGTTTAGATTTGGCCGCCTGCACAATTCCCATAAGGAGATAGATCTAATAAAGCATAAAATAATCAAATTGAAAATAAAAAGCAATTTTTCATTGATAAGCTCTTTATTTACAAAAATTTTATAAGCCTTAGAAGTAGTACTTCTTTAAGTTGTCTACATTCTAAGTTCTGGCTAGCTGCCTACCATCTGGAGTCTCCAGGCGGTAGGTGCCGCCTCCTACTTCTTCATAGATTCGGTAGGGCCTTCCCTATTGAAAGTCAACTTGCCCTGCTCATTGGCCCTACCGCTTGCCTCCTTTTTTAGTAACACAAAGTCCCCAACTTTTAAGAGTCGTTTGTGTACTCTCTTGTTGTAGGCTCTTGTTATTCTCAGACGGTAAATCTCATAGTACAAGGCAGCATTGCCTCGGCGTTCTGGAAGTGAGTCTAATGTCAGTCGTAAGGCCTCCTAGTTTGCCTCCTCATCATACAACATAACCCGAAGAGTTGGCTCACAATGCTCGATAGGTAAGACGGCTTCATCACCGTATACCATGAGGAATGGGGTTTCACCGGTTGCCCCTTTTGTTGTTGTTCTGATGGCCTGTAGGACATGAGTTAACTCTTTTGCCCATAGACCGCCAGCTCTTTCAATTTTCTTCTTAATGTCGTATGAGATTAGCTTGTTGAAGGCTTCAACCTGGTCGTTTACTTGGGGTCAGCCAACTGAGGCAAAGTAGTGAGAGATCCCTTGGTCTCCCAGCCAGTTCTTGAGGGTAGGCTTCTCAAATTAAGGGCCATTGTCAAAGACCATAGACATAGGTACCCCAAACCTGGTGATGATGTTTTTCCAGATGAAGGAGATGACATCCTTTGTCTTAATGCCTTTGACTGCATCACCCTCTACCCGTTTGGTAAAGTAGTCAACAACAACTAGAATATACCACCGTCTGCCTGGCGAAGTTGTATACGGACCCTAGATGTCCATGCCCCATTTAGCGAATGGTACTAGGCTATGAATGGCCGTTATATTGGTGGCTGGACGGTGGATGAGCTTGCCAAATCTTTGACACTTATCACACTTGTTCACCATTTCCATGGCGTCTTCCTTAAGAGTGGGCCAAAAGTAGCCTTGCCGCCTGGCCCTTTCTGGTAAAGCTCTGTCACCTATGTGTGAGGCACAGTAGCCCAAATGTAGATCTTCTAGAATTTCTTACCCTTTCTCTAGGGTGATACATTTCAAGAGAGGCTGTAGAGAGCCCTTCTTGAAAAGTCCTCCCTTATGGATCTCAAAGTTGGCCGCATGCTTTTTCATTGCAGCCATTTCTGGATATGTATCCGACATAGTGTCGTCTAGCACATAGGCTCGGATGCCGTCCATCCATGTTGAGCTTCGGTCTAGAACTCCAATGGGATCTTCTTCAATACTTCGCTTTTCCATCACTTCCCAGAAGATTAACCGAGGTGTATCATTAGAGGTGGATGATGCTAGTTTTGACAGAGCATCCGCCTGATTGTTCTCTGACCTGGGCACTTGACTTAAATGGAACTCGTCAAGTGTCCCATCTTCAGTTCTGACCACCTGCAAGTAATTGATCATAGCCGGATGGGTGGCCTCACGGTCACTATGGTATTGGCTAACAACCAGTTGTGAATCAGAGCAATCGTTAATCTTCCTTGCCCCTACTGCCTTACACATGCGTATACCGGCTAGCAGGGCCTCATATTCAGCCTCATTGTTTGAGGCTTAGAACTTGAACCGCAATGGTGCATATTCATATTTGTCCCCCTCAAGAAACTAACATATTATCCCTGCACCACAGCCGTTCATGGTAGAGCTCCCGTCTACATACACTTCCAAACCTAATCAAGATTTTTCGGTTCAATCGGCCTTGTCATTTCAATAATGAAGTTGGCGAATGCCTGACCCTTCACTGTCTTCCTTGGTTCGAAAGAGATTTCAAGACTTTGCATTTCAATAGCCCATTTAAGCATTCGACCGAATGACTCTAAAATTGTCATTGGTCGTTTGAGGGGTGGGTCTGTATAAACCACCGCCGGATGTGCAAAGAAGTATGGTTTCAACTTCTTGAGTGCCATGAACAAGGCGAGAACAAATTTTTAAACTGTTTGGTACCGGAGTTCAGCATTTCAAAGAACATGGCTAATGAAATAGGCCGGGAGCTCATTGTCATCTCCCTCAGCAAGGAAAACCGCACTGAGAGAATGATCTGAGACGGTTAAGTACATGTAAAGCGTCTCCTTGGGTAGAGGGCTGACAAGCCTTGGCAAGAGTGCAAATGTTGTTTCAATTTTTAGAAGGCTGCCTCAGCATCATCCCCCCATTCAAACATAGTTTTCTTTCTAATTGCTTGGAAAAATAGAGGCACTTGTCGCCTGATCGGCTGAGGAATCTCCCTAATGCAGCCAGACAACCGCTTAATTTCTGAACTTCCTTTACATGTGCGAGATGACTTTATGACAATGATTGTCTATATCTTCTCTAGATTGGCCTCTATCCCCCTTTGATCAATAAAAAATCCGAGAAACTTCCCAGACTCAACACCAAAGACACGCTTCTTGGGATCAAGCATGACCTTGTGTCGCCTAAGTGTGGCGAAGGTTTCTCAGAGGTCAACAAGATTATCCGTCTATAGCTTGGATTTGACTATCATGTCATCAATGTACGCCTCTACATTTCTTCGGATTTGATTAATGAAGACCGTATTAATCATTCGTTGGAAAGTAGTAGGCGCATTTTTCAAGCTAAACGGCATCACTGTATAACGGGAATAACCCCTGATCAGTGACGAATGTCGTCTTCTCTTGATCTTTCTTCCACATGGGAATCACATGAAAGCCAAAATAGGCGTCCATAAATCTCATCAAAGCGTGTCCAGCTGTAGAATCGACCAAACTGTTGATCTTTGGAAATGGATAACTATCCTTTGGACATGCTTCGTTCAAATCAGTGTAATAAACACACATGCGCCAAGTACCATTCAGCCTCTTCACAAGAACAATCATTCGCAACTCAATCTGGGAAGTGACATTACCGAATGAACCTGGCGTCTAACAACTTCTTTACTTTGGCGGCTGCCACTTGACTCCTCTCCTCGTCGTGATTTCTTTTATTTTGCCTAACAAGCTTCTTCTTTGGATCCACGGCGAGTTTGTGGACAACAAGATCCGGGCTGATGCCTGACATCTCTTCCACTTCAAAGGCAAAGATGTCCTTGAATTCCTTCAACAGATTGTGCAAGTCTGCCCCCAACTTTGCAAAGGCAACCGTCCCACCTTAATAGTACGCTCTGGACGTGTGTCATCTAAAGCAATATCAATGTGTTCAGGCTGGGGTCAGAGTTCATCTAACTGTTCCCCGGTCAGTGATTGCTATTGCTTCTCTTTTTTTTTTACAGTGACCAGCTGGTCGACCTTTCTTTTCTTGCCGACTGTTGGTGGGGCAGGCCCTAGTTCCTTGACATCGTCAAGGTCTATTGGCTCTTCATCCTGGCCGACTACTGCCGCCGTGGGCTTAACGTTTGAGAGATAGCACTCTTGGGTCGTCTTCTGGTCTCCATTCAAAGAGCCAAAAGAATCGTCATCTCTTTCAAACTTTAGCAGTATAAGGGATAGGATAATGACAGCCTTGGATTCGTTCAGAGTCGGACGGCCCAAAATGAGATTATAGGCGATTAGCTCTTCTACGACCAAGAACCGGACGACCATGAGGGGCCCCTCTCCCTTCTTTCCAAGCCAGATGGGTAAATCAATTCGGCCGACTAGGTGCACAACTCCACCAACTAACCAAAGGGTGAGTGAACTTGTGCATGCTGCCTGGCTTATACTTCAGCTTGGACGAACACTTCCACCTGATGATGTTAAACGAGCTACGGTATCAATGAGGATCCGGCTAACCCTTTGGTTGGCTACCTTGCTTTCGATGACAATAGGGTCATCATGCGGCCGACGGACTTCGCCTCGGTCCTTCTCAGAGATGATGACCTCAGGAAATGTGTCGGTAGACGCCTGGCCCTCATCGACCGAGTTGACATCCATCTTTTTGACATGGTCCTTGGCGCCTCTAATAGTTGGACCCCCTCCGGCAAAGCCGCCTGCTATGGTGTAGATCGGCTCCTTATCTGTGTCATAACTACTAGTAGGCTTTGCTGGCTTTTTTTACGGTTGTCTGGCGTCCGTCTTCAGGGTCACCTTAGACTTAAGAATGTAAGACTTCAACACCCCCTTATCAGCCAATCTGCCTATAAACGCTTGAGGTTGTAGCAGTCATTGGTGTCATGGCCAATATCCTCATAGAAATGGCAGTACTTGTATTTGTTCCGATTTTTTACGGAACCCTTCATGGCTGCGGGCTTCTCAATAGTCACCCGGTCTTTTATCTCCATGAGGATGGAGTAGCAATCCTTGTTAAACTCGTACCTTGGGATGTACGATTTAAACTCTTTCTTTTTCTTCTAGGACGGTTGATCAGAATCCGCCCAGATTTCTTTTCTCTTCTTGCTCTCTTCAACTTTCTGAACTGGCTGTCTTGCCGACTCCCTTTTTGTTTATCAGACTTCGTTGAGTCCGACTGCTTGCTGGTGGATCAGAGCTCGATGGCCTGTATATATAGGCTTCCGCCTCCATCAACGCTTCTTAAAGAGTGGAGATTCTTTTCCGGACGAGGTCGAACTTAAAAGTCGACCCTTCTTTTAGACCCTTGATGAAGTCTGTGTAAGAATATCATCAGACAGTCCTTGGATCTGGATTCTCACTTGATTGAAACGCATGACGTATGAATAGAGCCCCTCCCTTTCTCTCTGTTGTACCGCGCCCAAGTCAAGGCTTGTCTTTTCGGCGGGTATGTTCATGGAGAAGTTTGAGGCAAACAAGAACGCAAGCGTTCTAAAGTTGTTGATGCACCCAGCCGACAAATTGTCGAACCACTTCTGGGCAATGCCCTTCAGCGTGGCTGGGAAACACCTGCACCATGCGGCATCATCCAACCCCTGTAAGTACATGAGGTGGGTGTATGCCAACAGGTGGTCTTCTTGGTTGGTGGTACCATTATAAGTACCCACCATGACATTCTTAACCTTGGTCGACTGTGCCGCCTCGGTTATCTCCTTGGAGAACGCAGAAGATTGTTCTCCAAGTTTTAGCAAATGGAGCTGGCAGTCCTTGGCTGGACGTTATATGCCGCCTGACCCCCGAAGAGGGCAGGCTGCTGGTAAGGCTTAGCTAACAGCCTGTATGGCTGTAGGGACACATATGGGACCGAGCATATCATCTAAAGACCTATATAGATGGACGGACCGCCTAACAGGCTCTCATGTGCAGATTGAGAATACCTCATCGAGGTATTTTTGAAGTTGTTTGGGAAAGTCGACGTTGAAGCCAAGTCAGACAGTTGCTCGTTTTTCTTCTGCTCAATGAAGAATCGAGCATCAGAGTAAGTCTTTTTGCTGCCATCCGGCTGAGTATGCCAGATGGGCTTCCTTTTCCCCGGCTCGGGGAAGCGGAACTTGGTCCAATCAATCAAAGGTCGGGTCCCTTCCTTTGTTTAAGGATGCGAAGTGGGCTCCCTGTCCTTGACCGACTTAGCCTTTTCAAAGAGAGAGGGCTTCTTGGCCGACGGACCCTTGTTGGGACCACCGTCCTTTTGGAGATCAGGTCCTTCATCTCTCCCTTGAAACTTGTCAAGAATTTCATGAACTCGTCTCGAGTGATGTGAGCAGTTTGTCCTGCCACCTGGGGCTGGCTGAATGACTTACTCGGACCCGCCTGTCCATCGCCCTGCTCCTTGTTGTCTTTGGAACGGACGTGCCTGGTAATGAGGGATCCATCTATGGCCGTATATATTTCGACCTCTGGATCTTCATCCGTATCATGGTATGAATAGACCTCAGTCGTAGGCTACTTTTCTATAGGTTGCGGTATAGTCTCTTGAGAAACCATCTTAGAGGTACTTTCCCCACAGACGGCGCCAAATATTTCGAGGTTTTTTTGTGTCTTACGAGAGAGTTACGTCACCAAGACTGGATTCCCTGCCGGTTGTACCTGCAAAACTACGGAAGCTCCTGTTGGTAGGAGTTTTGCCTCCGACGATCAAGTTAGAACCGGTCGAAGAAAGGTAAAAAGTGCGAAAGTTAAAAGTAGATCTTCTCGGATCCCGAGATCAGGTGTTTTCTTTGATGTGAGAGAATAAATTGTGTTGTAATAAATGAGCGTGCCCCTAAAATGGGGGGATATCTCCCTATTTATAGGGTCATTGGTAAATGTGCCCTTAGGTCATTCTGACCTAGATTGGTGGGTTGCGTCGCTTTGCGGCTTTCTCGAGAATCAGGCCATGAAGGCCGTCTTTTTCCCTGCTAATTAGGGATGCCACGTGTCAACTGGTGATTGGTCCTTTTTGGTCCTATCCTAGGGGTGACACGTGTCACCTTCTGATAGGGTCACGTGGCCTGGGTATTTTTACCCAAATCAAGTTCCAACTGAGAGCCTTCTGTTTTTTCTCACTAGTTCCTTCGAGCCATCACTCTTCTTCTGTAATACCCCAGATTTTTAATATATTTTATAAATTATTTATTTATTTAATTAATTAAAAAATATATTTTTGGGCCAAAATATTTTACTAATGAGACTTAAATAAAAAGAGTTTTATTTTTGGGTCAATAATTATGTCATCCAATTGTAGCCCATCTTCATAATAAAACCCGCCATCCTATTTTTATATTTGGGCTAACTATTTCATCATTTAAGTCTATAATTTTAATAAAGCCCAAACCTACCCTAAACAACCCTACACTATAAATACTCATTCAATCCCCAAAATTTTGCCACCCAAAAGGTCAAATGGTCAAGGTAAGTTATTTCCCCCTTTTTTTTTTTCTTTTCTTCTTTTCCTTTATCCTTTCATTTTCTTTCTTTTCTCAATTTTCCCCTTTTTCCTCCTTCTTCCTACGTGAATCCATGGAGATCCTCCATGCAAGCTACCACCCACTTGGTTCTTGCCGCCACTCCACCTCACACCAACCGACGACCCTAAGCCGGCCACCATGACACCCCTTCCTCTTCTCTCTCCTCTTTTTTTTTCTTATTTTGTTTATTAATTTGGGTTTTGATTTTAATTGTACAAACATGTTTATTTAGTATGAAATCATGTTTTAATGATTCAAAAGTACATATTAAGATTACTAGATTGTTTAATTTTCATGTTTCATAATTTTATAAAGTTAGGGATTTTGATTTATTAAAGACATGATTTTTATGGTTCTAATATCAAATAAATTTGGGGCTTTTGTATACCTAGTGTTTCTAATTGATAATTGAGTATAAAAGTATGTTCTCATGAAGTTTTAAGGGTTTTGATTAGTTTATAATGCTGAAAATTGGCCCTAAGTTTTGGTTTTGATGATTTTATAAAACCGGTGTAATTACCCATTAAAGAGGAGGTTAATCAAGAGTTTTAAAATAATTTTCAGATTATTATAAGTTGTTTAAATTGAGTTTTAAGTTACTGAAATTGTTTATACTAGGGTAATTAATATAGGGTTATTGTCCCTTTATGTAGGAGACTTAGTTCGGGAAGTGTGGTAGTGTATTCGGCTACTTTAAGGGCTTATTAGAGGTACGTACGCGTACTTGAAATTTAGTAAGCATATAGAATACTCAAAATTTATTAAGCGCGTAGAATCATTCTAGGATTTATTTAAGTTGATTCCAAATTAGTATCATGTTAGGAACTTGTTGGAATGGGTGATTTGGATTGAATTGGAATGATTTTGGTGAAGCATGATTGGTTGGAATAATTTTTTTATTGGAATTGGTGATATCGAAATATTGTTATTGAACCATGCTTTTATTGTTGGCATGTTTAAAGGCTTATTTGATTAAATGTTCAATTTGGATTGGAATATAAAAGGGAATTTTATTATGGTTTATGTTTCGGGGTTTTTTGATGTCCTGCGGGAGAGTTACAATTCCAAGACTGACCTTTGGACGCCTGTACCTCCAAAACAAAAGAGACTCCTATGAGTGGGAGTTCCGCCTCCGACGATCAAGTTAGAACGTCTTTGAGGAGTAAAGTGCGAAAAGTAAAAGGTCTCCCTTGGATTCCAAGAGAGTATCTGCAATGTGTAATTGCTCAGTTCAAGGTGTTAGGTGTCTGACTTTCTCTGATTGTGAGTTAATGTGAATTAATTATTTCTGAATGATGTTCCTTAGAGAGAAACATCTCCCTTTTATAGGGTGTTGGAAAACGTGCCTAGTACTAGGTTTTAGTAAACCTAGGGCTGACTGGGCTTTGCCTAGAAATTTGGGCCGTAGGAGGCCATTTTGCTGATGGGCTATCTGTCTGCCACGTGTCGTGGCCTGATTGGTCCACTTTGGACCTCTCACAAGGTGACACGTGGCGGACTCTGGTTGGTCCACGTAGATGACACGTTGCAGGACTTGAGTAGTCCACGTGGCGGGGAAAAATCCCCTAATCATTTGCCCCTCATAGGGGTGACGTGGCATGCCACGTGGCGCTTGTGACAGGTGTCACGCCATGATTGGCTAATGGTTTTTACCGTTTTTTTGTTTTTTTTTTAACCCTTGAAATTCCCCCCCTATAAATAGGGGATGTCCAAATCATTTGGACATTCTAGAAACTTTTTAAAACAGAACTTTTGACGTTTGCTCTGACATTTTGGACGACTTCCGCTTGTTTTCAGACCGCCTGTTCTTAGACCGCCTACTTTTTCAGCCGCCCGATTTTTTAAAAGTTCAGACTTCTCTACTCAAAGGTAACCGTCCATTCCCTTTTTCGCTTTCTCTTGGTTTTTTCTTTTTTCAAAAATGGTACCCTAAAGCACCCGGCACGACCTAGGTTAGTGATCAGCCGGTCACCGGGGACGGCTGAATCTAGAACTAAGAGTGTCGCCTGCCCCATGCTAGACCACCCTTTGCGAACTGTCCAGAGTCCGACTGTCTATGTGTCTGTGCAGGACACCATGGCTAGAACAAAGAGAACGGCCAGGATAACATATTCAGACGGCTCCTCATTCTACACGCCCATTAGCGAGATCTTGGACGTGCCAACAAGCGTCCCAAGCACCTCAAGTAATTCTATTTTAGCAGAACCAGGGGAGGAAGATCAGAATGACCCTCCTATCATTAATCAATCCGCGCAGGCGACTGCTTTGCCCGAGAGCTCGAGCGATGACTCTGAGCCCAGTACCTCCAGTTGGCACTCTAGCGACTCGGAGGAGAAGCACTCTCGGCTACATACAGCAAGAGAAAGACATGAGGTGGAAAAAGGAGAAAAATGGGCAGAGTCGGCTGCAACCCAAAGGCAGACGTAAGGCCATGTCTGAAAAGATTGGGAGTTTTAGGGCTAACCATGTAATGGGTCATGGTTACATTCTTATAGTGCCGGATGCCGAGGATACGGTAGTCTGGCCAGAGAAGTCCAGCTATAGGGACGAGTGTTTTGGCTGCTATGAGGCGGCCAGTAAAGCTAGTTTAAGATTTCCTCTACATCTCAAAGTTATAATACTAGTGAACCCCGAGACTGGGGTGAGGGAGTCCGTCCCTCAAAATTACATCCCAAAGTATAATTGGTTATACGATGGGACATACCTGGCCGCCTGCGACCTTAGCGAGGAGATGCCGAGAGATAGGGGGCCGCCTGTTTAGAGTGTCTTGATAGACTTGAATGATTTTGTGTCTAACCATTTGATTCATCTTTTGCAGAAAAAGTTATGGACAAAATCTCGGCCTCCAAGAAAGTAGCCGCCCAACTCCGCGCAGCCATTCTTGGCAAGCGGTCCACTGAGGAGTCGCCTGCCAAACAGGCGCCTAGGGTGAGCTACCTTACCTTAGCACAATTTTCACTCCCATTTTATATGTCGCCTGTTTTTGACTTAATGACTTGTTGCAGAGTGACACTGCCAGACCTTCCTCCTCTTCCCAGCCGGACCCAAAGGTCAGGAAGCAGACGACTGGGGATGTGTCAACTCCTGGCAACGCTAGGAGACAGACGGTAAAAAGGCAAGGAAGGACTCCCCAAAGCGGGGCAAGGACTCCGGCTACCCCTGGGAGCAGCCGGCCTCCAAGAGAAAAAGAGGCGGCGAGAGGTATAATTTTTTCAAATCTTCAAAGTATCATCAAGCAACTGAGTCCTCTGATTTCAGGCGGTTGGTTTTATGTTTTCATGCCACGTATTTTTCAGGGTCTACCTCTCAGATGCCCCTCAAGAGCCGGACTTGGTTCAGATGGCCAAGGCCATGCTGAAGGCCATCCCTGCTGAGGACAGGGTGTCTGTTAAGGGAGTCAGCACCCTTAACCTTGAGGCCATCCTGGCTCTTCTTTCCAAGGTATACTTAGTAAAAAAGTTCTCTCTCATTTTATTTTAACATTTGCCTGGTCGCCTGTAACTGACGACTGTTTTTGGCCGGCTGCAGTCTATGCTGCAAGTGTATGGTCTCCGCAAACCCATCACCGAGAAGAATAAAGAGGTAAAAGCTGCAAAAGCCATGGCCACCTCTGATTCTGATAAAGCTATGTTCCAGATAGCTCAAAACAAGATTTTGACCACTAACATACTGTATTACCAGGTGTTCGCAACTTTGTAGGTCAAGAAGGACTTAGAGGCAGCTAGGAAGAAGATCTTGGAGCTGGAGAAGTCTGTAAAGGACGTAAAAACTGAGATGGCGCCTCTAAAGGAGGCAGTCAAGGAGGCCGGCGGAATTCGCGCCTGGGTGAACAAGCTCAAGGGCTGCCTGCAAAATCAAGAGGCTGACCTCACCCAGAAACTTAATGAGAAAGCGGACGACGAGAAGATGGCTCTTGTTCAAGACATGATGGACGACTGCAACGCCATTATGAAGATGACCTGGGCGGCCCTTTTCCCTGATACCGACTTTAAAAAATGGGGGAGCCAATTCGCCGTATGTACTGATCAATACAACAAGAAGATCATGGGGCAGGAAGACGACGAGGACGAGGCGGAGGATGAGGCGTCCAACTCCACTTCCGGGGAGTCGGACCAGGAAGAGGATGACAAGCAGGAGGCGGACGCTGACGAGGAGCCGCCGCAGGAGGAGGTGGATACCGATAAAGAACAACCGCTTGTTGATGATCAAAATCAAGCAGTTGCCGACACTGAAGGTCCTCGTCCAGCTGCTTGAATTCCAATTCTTTTATGTCAACTTTCTTCGGCCTGTGTGCCGCTTGTTTTGTATCTTTACCCGACCAAGGGGTCGGGATTTATTGACAATTTCAAATATTAACATTTCCAGTCGGTCACCTGGCCGACTGTTTATATTAATCAACCGGCTATTTTCGCCGGTATTCTTCTATTGTTGAAGTTTTTGAATTTTTGCTTTTCACTTTTTGCTAAGTGCATGTAGCTTGCCTTTTTGTATGTTTTCAAGTGCCGATTATTTTGGTATACCGACAGTTCTTGCCCTTGGCCAGCTGTGCGCCTGGTTTTCTAAGGTTGATGGATTGACTTGGAAATCTTTGATACTTTTTTATTATGACTAATTTTTAAGTCAATCAATCACTATGTTGATTGCCCCAAACCAGACGGATAGGCGGCTATTCGACAGGCGGACACTCAGCATTATCCGGTTCTCGGCCTCAAAATAGTTCTTTGACGAACCTCGGTTTTGTCACTAAGTTTATTTGGTTGATTATAAATAGTCCGTCTGCTTGGTTCTTGTACAGAACAAGCGCCAATCTGGATGTTTTCAATCAAAGTATAATAGGAAAAGTGGTCGAATGTCGTCTGTTTGCCAATAAACAGGCGGTCTCATTTGTAACTTTTAGATTCCAATTGTAGATTGTTGAGTAACTATGAGTTAACTTTTTTAGGTTGATCAATCTCCGTCACATGCACTTGAGTAATAAGAAGAAATAGTCGGCTGTGGCCATATGTTATGCTTGAAACTTAGAGGAATAGTGGTCGAGTACAGTCAGTTTGCAAAAAAACAAGCGTCTTGGTTCGCACTGTTTAGGTTCCATCTCAAGGTTGCCGGAGTGACTATGAGTTAACCCTTGGGGTTAATTAATCTCTGTCACTTTAATTTGAGTGAGTAGAAGAAACAGGCGGCTTTGGCCGCATGGTACCTCTTTATTAGCCAAGTTTCGCTTGGCTATTTACTCAAATTATGCCGACTATATTGTCCCAAGCAATAACAGGCGGTTTCTGACTTAGATTTTAATTGTCTACCGCGTGTTTACAGTATAGCGGTACGTTTATCTTTGTCTCAGGTCAAACGACTGCGAGATTTTGTTATGAAACACTCGGCAGGGCCGTTTGTTTTTTGGTTTATAGAGCAATGTGCCACCCAAATGGGAAATGACCTCTGCGACAAATTCACCCGAATGGATGTCGCTGGACGCCTACTCTTTTCTTGGGACAGACGTATTAATTTAATTTTAAAAAGATCATCCGGCCTGTGGCCTCATTAGATTGTTCAGAAAAGAACAGATTGTTAAGTTATTTAGAATAAACGTTTTTACTCATGTATTTAAAAGAAATAAGGTCGAATGTGTTCTGCACAGGCGGCTTTCCCCACTGAGGAGACTTGCACAATAATTGAAATAAATTGCAAACTTTATTGATGTTTTTACAAATAATTTACAAATCTCAGAAGGAGTACTTTTTTAAGTTGTCTACATTCCTAGTTCTGGCTAGCTGCCTGCCGTCTACATTCCAGGTAGGAGCCGCCTCTAACTTCTTCATAGATTCGGTAGAGGCCATCCCAGTTAGGATTCGGCTTTCCCTGCTCGTTGGCCCTACCGACTGCTTCCACCTTTTGTAACACAAAGTCCCCTAATTTTAGGGACCGCTTGTGTACTCTTTTATTGTAAGCTCTCGTCATTCTCAGACGATAGATCTCATGGCGAAAGGATGCATTGCCCCTGCGTTCTGGAAGTGAATCTAATGCTAGCCGCATGGCTTCCTAGTTAGCCTCTTCGTCATAAAGCATGACTCGAAGAATCGACTCATAGTGCTCAATTGGCAGAACAGCCTCTACCCCATAAACCACGAGAAATGGAGTTTCCCTAGTCGCCCCTTTTTCAGTCGTCCTGATGGCCCACAGAAAATGCGGTAGCTCGTTAGCCCATAGGCCGCCGGCTCTTTCAATTTTCTTCGTGATGCCATCAGAGATTAACTTGTTGAAGACTTCAACCTGGCAGTTTGCTTGGGGGTGACCGACTGATGCAAAACAATGAGAGATTCCTTGGTCTCCCAACCAGTTCTTGAGAGCAGGTGTCTCAAAGTGAGGTCCATTGTCAAAAACCATAGACATGGGTACCCCATATCGAGTGATGACATTTCTCCAAATGAAGGAGATGATATCCTTTGTTTTTATGCCTTTGACTGCCTCCACTTCTACCCACTTGGTTAAGTAGTCGACTGCTACCAAAATATATCTCCATCCGCCTGTAGCAGGCGTATAGGGGCCTAGAATGTCCATGCCCCATTTGGCGAATGGTATTGGGCTATGGATAGCCCTCAGGTTAGTGGCCGGACAATGGATGAGCTTGCCAAACCTTAGACACTTGTCACATTTTTTAACCATCTCCATGGTGTCTGCTTCTAGGGTAAGCCAGAAGTAGCCTTGCCGCCTAGCTCTCTTTGCTAGTGTCCTGCCGCCTATATGAGAGGCACAGAACCCTCAATGCAAGTCTTCAAGGACCTCTTAGCCCTTTTCTGGGGTAACACACTTCAAAAGAGGTTGTAGATAGCCTTTCTTGAAAGTTCCCCTTTGTGAATCTCAAATTTAGACGCACGTTTGTTCATTATGATCATCTCTGGGTAAGTATCCGGCAGAGTGTCGTCTGTTAATTATGCTCGGATGCCATCCATCTAGGTTGAGCTTCGATCAATGACTCCAATAGGTTCCTCCTCGATGCTTCTTTTTTCCATCACTTCCCAGAAAACAGACCTTGGTGCGTCACAAGAGGCGGATGATGCCAATTTGGAGAGGGCATCCGCCTGGTTGTTCTCGGACCTGGGCACTTGACTTAGATGGAATTCCTCAAGTGTCCCAGCCTCTTCTTTAACCGCCTATAAATACTTGATCATAGCCGGATGTGTGGCCTCATAGTCACCATGATATTGTCTAACAATCAGTTGTGAATCAGAACAGGCGTCCACTTTCTTTGCCCTGGCCACCTTACACAGGTGGATGCCGACTAGTAGGGCTTATTCTGCCTCGTTGTTCGAGGCTTGGAACTTAAAACGCAATGCATATTCATATTTGTCCCCTTCAGGAGACTGACATATGACGCCTGCACCACAACCGCTCATTATGGAGCTCCCGTCCTCATATACCTTTTAGACTCGGTCAAGATTGTCTGGATCAGCCGGCCTTGTCATTTCAATAATGAAGTCGGCAAGTGCCCGCCCCTTCACTAATTTCCTTGGCTCAAAAGTAATTTCTGGGCTTTGCATTTCAATTGCCCACTTAATCATCCCCGGCCGGATGATTCCATAGTTGTCAGTGGCCGCTTGATTGGTTGATCAGTGTAAATCACGACCGGGTGTGCCAAGAAGTAAGGTTTCAGTTTCTTAACTGCCATGAAGAGAGCTAGGCCAAATTTTTCAACCATGGTGTACCGTAACTCAGCATTTTTCAAGACACGACTTATGAAATAGACAGGGAGCTGGCAGCCGTCTCATTCATCAAGGAGAACGGCACTGAGAGCATGATCAGAGACGGCCAAGTACATGTATAACACTTCCTTTGACAAAGGGCTGACGAGCCTTGGCAAAGAGTGCAAGTGTTCCTTCAACTTTTGGAAGGCCGCCTCTGCATCTGCCCCCCATTCAAACATAGTCTTCATCTTGATTGCTTGGAAGAAATAGAGGCACTTGTCGCCTGACGACTGAGGAATCTCCCCAATGCCGCCAGACAACTTGTTAATTTTTGAACTTCCTTTACAGTACGGGGCAACTGCATGTGTATGACCGCCTGTATTTTTTCTAGATTGACCTCTATTCCCCTTTGATCAATCAGAATTCCGAGGAACTTCCCAAACTCAACACCAAAAACACATTTCTTAGGATTGAGCATGACCTGGTGTCGCCTGAGTGTGGTGAATGTTTCTCGGAGATCTGTAAGATGGTCCATCTTGAGTTTGGATTTGACTATCATATCATCAATATATGCCTCCACATTCCTTCCTATTTGATTAACGAAGATTGTATTAATCATTCTCTGGAAGGTAGTAGGCGCGTTCTTCAAACAAAACGGCATCACAGTATAGATGAATAACCCCTGATCAGTGACGTATGCAGTTTTTTCTTGATCTTTCTCACAAGGGTATCTGGTGAAAGCCTGAATAGGCATCCATGAAGCTCATTAAGGCATGGCCGGCTGTAGAGTCGACCAGACTGTCGATCTTTGGAAGAGGATAGCTATCCTTCGGACATGCCTTGTTTAAGTCTGTGTAGTCTACACACATGCGCTAGGTTCCATTCGGCTTCTTTACTAGGACAACATTGGCAACCCAATCAGGGGAAGTAGCATTGCCGAATGAACCCAGCATCTAACAATTTTTTCACCTCGGCGGCTGCTGCCTGGCTTCATTCTTCATAATGGTTCCTCTTCTTTTGCCTTACCGGCTCTTTTATAGAATCCACAACAAGTTTGTGGACGGCCAGATCTGGGCTGATGTCTGGCATCTCATCCACTTCAAAGGCAAAGATGTCTTTGAATTCTTTTAATAAGTGGTGCAGGTCTGCACCAAGTTCAGCAAAAGCAGTCGTCCTAACCTTAACAGTCTGGTCAGGATGAGAGTCATCTAGGACGATGTCCATATGTTCACCAGCCAGCTGGGGACGGAGTTCATCCGGCCTCTGACCGGTCAGTGATTGCTATTGCCTGTCTTTTTTCTCGGACACCATTTGGTTGGCCTTTCTCTTCTTGCCGGCTGCTGTTGGAGCAGGCGCGGCTTCCTTGACTTGGTCAAGGTCAGTAGTTTCTCCACTAGGGCCGGCTGCAACCACAGTGGGCTTGACATCAAAGAGGTAACACTCCCTGGCCATCTTCCAGTCTCCCCGTAGGGAGCCGACTGTTCCATCATCCCTCTCAAACTTGAGAAGTATAAGAGAAGGAATGATAACAGCCTTGGATTCATTCAGGGTGGGGCGCCCCAAAATCATGTTGTAGGCCGTCAGTTCTTCAACAACTAAGAATCAGACCACCAAGTGGCGTCCCTCCCCTTTCTCGCCTAAACGAATGGGTAAGTCTATTCGACCTACCGGATGTATCACACCACCCCCAAATCCCACTAAGGGATGAGATACCTGGTGCATACTCTCGGGCTTGTACCTGAGCTTGGCCAGACACTTATGACTGATGAGATCAGACGAGCTCCCAGTGTCAATGAGGATCCGGCCAACTCTTTGGTTGGCCACTTTACATTCGATGACAATAGGGTCATCATGCGGCCTCCTGATTTTGCCCTTGTCATTCTCAATAATAACGACTTCGGGGAAGTAGTCCTTGGACGCCTGTCCCTCGTGGACTGAGTTAACATCAAGGCGCCTAACATAATCTTTATTGCCCCGGATGGTAGGGTCACCTCCAGCGAAGCCGCCTGCTATTGTATAGATTGGAGTTTCATCCGTATCCGAGCTATTAGCAGAGTGGGGTTCTTTTTGGATGACTGTCTAGGGTTAGTCTGTAAGGTAACCTTGGACCTCAAGATATAAGACTTGAGGACTCCTTTGTCAGCCAGACGGTCCAACAACCGCTTGAGGCTATAGCATTCGTTGGTGTCGTGGCCAATATCCTCATGGTAGTGGCAGTATTTGTTTTTGTTCCAATTTTTGGCAGAACCTTTCATAGGAGCCGGCTTGTCAATAGAGACCCGGTCCTTAATCTCCAAGAGGGTGGAGTATCAGTCTTTATTGAATTCGTACTTTGGGGAGTACGTCTTCGCTTCTTTCTTTTTCTTTTGGGATGGCTGTTCAGAAGTTTCAATCACCCAGACTTGTTTTCTTTTCTTTTCTTGTTTCTTAGCCGGCTGTGATGGCCGACTCTCTTTTTTGTCAGACCTCTTTGAGTCCGACTGCCTACTGTTGTTACAAAGCTCGGTCGCCTGTATATAGGCGTCCGCCTCCATAAGTGCCTCTTGGAGGGTAGCCACCCTCTTTCTGATGAGGTCGAACTTGAAAGCCGACCCGTCTTTCAGACCTTTGAAAAAGTCTGTGTAGGCTACCTCATCGGACAGCCCTTGAATCTGAATTTTCATCATATTGAAGCGCCTAATATATGAGCGTAGCCCCTCCTTCTCTCCCTGTTGTATGGCTCCCAAGTCAAGACTTGTCTTCTTTGCAGGGATATTCATTAAGAAGTTTGACGTGAACAAGTATGCGAGCTTCTTGAAATTATTGATGCATCCGGCTGGCAGGTTGCCGAACCATTGCTGGGCAACACCCTTCAATGTGGCCGGGAAGCATCCACACCATGTGGCATCGTCCAACCCTTGAAGATACATAAGGTTGGTGTATGCCATCACGTGGTCTTCTGGGTTGGAGGTACTATCATAAGTGCCTACCAACACATTCTTCACCTTGGCCGGCTGTGCGGCCTCAGTTATTTCCTTGGAGAAAGCTGAAGGTTGCTCCCTAAGTCTTAGCAGTCGGAGCTGCCAGTCCAAAGGCTGGACATTATGTGCCGCCTGCCCCTCGAAGAGGGTAGGATGGATATATGATTGTCCATATGGCATGTATGGTTGTTGAGGCGCATACGGGGCGCCTAGAACATTTGAGGACTAGAGTGAGCGGACATGCCGCCTGTCGGGTCCTCTCGGTTTGATTAAGAATACCTCATTGAGGTATTCTGAAAGCTGTCATTGAAGTTCGACGTGGAGGCCGACTCTGATAGTTGCATATTCTTCTTTTGCTAGATTATCATCCGAGCATCGGAATATGTTTTCTTGGAACCATCCGGCTGTACATGCCGGATGGCCTTCCTCTTTCCTGGCTCAGGAAACCGCAGTCCGGCCAAGTTTAACAAGGGCTTCTGTCCCTCCCTTGGTTTAGGGTAAGGGGTGGCCTCTCGGTCTTTGACCGACTTATTCCTCCCAGAATGAGAGGGCTTTTTGGCCGACTATTCCTTGGCGGGAACAGCCGTCCGCTTTTCAATAAGATCCTTTATCTCCCCTTTGAAACTTGTCATAAGGGTCATGTGCTCGTTTCTATTGATGGGGGTGGATCCTTCGGCCGCCTGGAGCTGACCTGTCGGCTAGCCGACTGTCTCACTAGGGTCTTCCTGGTCAGTTTTCCGTTCCCTCCTTTTGGTTGGACGGATGCGTCGTGTCCTGAGAGACCCGTCAGGGGCCGTATGGGTGGCGATTTCATAGTCGTCATCAGTATCTTGGTCTGAGTAAACCTAGACATCGGCCATAGGCCGTTTCTCATTAAGAGGCGGTACATGTTCTTGCAAAGTCATCTCGAAAGTACTCTCCCCACAAACGATGCCAAATGTTTCGGGGTTTTGTTATGTCCTGCGGGAGAGTTACAATTCCTAGACTGACCTTTGGACGCCTAAACCTGCAAAACAACGGAGATTCCTGTGGGTGGGAGTTCCGCCTCCGACGATCAAGTTAGAACATGTTTCAGGAGTAAACTGCGGAAAATAAAAGGTCTCCCTTGGATTCCAAGAGAGTATCTGCAATGTGTAATTGCTCAGTTCAAGGTGTTAGGTGTCTGACTTTCTCTTATTGTGAGTTAATGTGAATTAATTATTTCTGAATGATGTTCCTCAGAGAGAAACATCTCCCTTTTATAAGGTGTTGGAAAACGTGCCTAGTATTAGGTTTTAGTAAACCTAGGGCTGACTGGGCTTTGCCTAGGAATTTGGGCCGTAAGAGGCCATTTTCCTGATGGGCTATCTATCTGCCACGTGTCGTGGCCTGATTGGTCCACTTTGGACCTCTCACGAGGTGACACGTGGCGGACTCTATTGTGTCCACGTGGATGACACGTGGCAGGACTTGAGTGGTCCACGTGGTAGGGAAAAATCCCCTAATTAGTTTATATAATTTTTATTGATGCTTTTAAGCATGGAAATTGAGCTATGAAGTGTCCTAGTACACAAGGATAATTATATTGCAGTGCCTACGTGCACTTAAGGTGTTTATACACCGAGAGATAGGATTTGCAGTGCTTTATGCGCTTAAGGTGTTTCTACACCGAGGTAGTTTTAAAAAGGGTTTAACAATAAATTAAATGTGATTAGTAATTATTCAAGAATTGAATTGTATTGCTTGATTACTTGAATGATTCATGTTGATTGATTGTGTTGTGAGTTGAGTGTCATCATCAAGTCTAAAAATATGTAAAACAACGTAAAAAGAAATAGATTACGCACCAAAACTCTTGGAACGTATAAACCTCGAGTATGAACATATGGAGGGAGTTATGGGGTTTTATATTTAACCATAGATTCTACTATGGGTACCAGATGCTGTATGCTCCTTTTATTTTTTTTTATGTGTAGGAATCCGCCACTTTCATGTGACATCTATGCCTACCTAGTTAGCTCTCGGAGTATTTTACCCCAATTCTTTAGGGGCAGGGATTTGGTTGGAAACCCGTTCGATGCATAATCAAAGTAAATAAAGTAATGAGTCCATGTTGTGTCTAATGTGTGTAGGTTGAACTCTGAGAAAAGGTAAGCTTGGTTGTTATTGTTAGGATGTTACCATGTTGGTGTGTTTCCTTTTACGCTTATGTACTTAGCATTGCTAATTGTTGTGTTTTGTGTTTATGTTGGTGTAACACCCCCAAATCTCCCTCTACGGAATATGTAGAAAATACGTATAAATACCGTAGAGATAGACTGGGGCGTATTACCGCCGCGTGATAACGCAAGGCTTATACTTTAAAATACTTTTGCAACGGAAATTCTTTATTCTTATTAATAAAACTTTAAATAAAACTTGTTCATAATTTGTGACACAAAAACGGCTCCAACTTTTCCTAAGCTAGGTGAAATTCCCTGGACTCCCATATACATCAATCAACTTCCACCTGAAACATTCACCTGCTTACCATAAATGGTAAACAGGGCAAAGCCAAAACAAAAGCACGTATTAGCAAATTATGCTAAGTAGATTATGTGTAAGATAAGTAAAACATAATTTAAATCATTTAAGTTTAATTCATAAGAATTCCAATGTCATACTCATGTAAGAGCTTTTCCAATTCGATTCTTTCAAGACAAGTTTAAAACTCAATCGATTACGTTCCAAAACCAATTCCTCACTAAGTGTGCACACCCCCCAAGTGGTTTACTTTATGAACAAAGGCCAATCTTGAGGAAAGGCTAGGTCATGCAAAATCCATAGCCTTCTCTAATCCATTCCCTAAGTGGGATTCATAACCATATCGATTGATTGCTTAAAAGCACCTTGAAAAATCCGTTATACTTGGACATCAATAAACTTGTAAATCATTTTTAATCCAATCCTTTTAATAATTTTAATCGCAATTCAAAGCCTCTTTGATTAACCAAAATCATTAATTTCAAGCCATCATAAAACACAATTTCATATAGTAAAACATAATTTCATACGGCACATAATTTCATAAGAACTATATTAAAACATAATTTCATAGTCAACTTTCGAAGGTATCAAACCACATAACGTACCTTAATTCCGAATATCAATCAACAC
The DNA here is from genome assembly GCF_001683475.1 of Chenopodium quinoa. Taxonomy (NCBI): domain Eukaryota; kingdom Viridiplantae; phylum Streptophyta; class Magnoliopsida; order Caryophyllales; family Amaranthaceae; genus Chenopodium; species Chenopodium quinoa. Next base: position 2,864,268 of record NW_018743252.1, on the reverse strand, counting down.
TTCGCACTTTCAAAGTTCAATCACGAATACACCTTGCAATTAACATAACCATACGATTATCACAACATCTTTAGACACAAACCCAAATCTAATGTGCATGGACTATAAATCTCTTTTAAAAATAATACTTTAATATAAAATTATAACTGTGAAATAGGTAATTATATTTTAGAAAACTAACCATGAAGAAAATAAAGGAATAGGATTAAAGGAAATTGAATTTGCGTTGGAAAGGATAGGCAGAACTTGCAGAGGTCATAACTCCTTTGATATAACTTCGAATTGGGTGATTCTTTAGCCTAACCTCAAGATGTTTTGAGAGAAATAATTTTCTGTGAAATAGAAAAATCCAAAAACTTATCAGAAGTGCCCGAAAATTGGCTCCAAAGATATACGGGCAAATTTTCTTTTAGAAAAGAGGAAAAGAAAAATAGGAAAAGTTTGAGGGAAAAGAAGAGTAAAAGAAAAGAAGAGAATCGAGTTTTTTGTGTGAAGAATATGAGAGGTATGAGGGGGTATTTATAGGTGTTTAGGTGATGAGTTTATAGAAATTTAGGGTTGTATAATTTATGGAAATTTTAAAGAATAGAAATTAGGGTTTTAAATGTATGGAAGGATATTAGATTTTATTTGATCATGAAATTTTGTTTAGTAGGTTTTGAGCTTGGAGTGCAAGTATAGAATAAGATCAAATAATTTTTAGATTTAAGAGCAGAAATGAGAAATTGTAAAGGATTTTTATTTTTAATAAAATAAATTAAAATCATTTAGAAAATTCGTGAGTGGCCGAAAATATTGAGCTTAATATTGCTCAAATAATTTCGGTCCCTCTATGTTAATTTATGGATTTTGTAAAATAATTTATTTGCCTAAAATTATTAACCCAATAAAATCTATTTTGTGAAAATTAATAATTGAAGAATAAAAATCAGATTTTTATTAAATAATTGGGGTGGCCGAAAATATTGACATATAATAATTAATTAAATCAGATTTTTATTATATAAAATACGAAAATTAATCTTTAAATATATATTTCATGAAAATAATTAATTTAGAAAGATATTAAAACAATTTAGATTTTTATTCTATGAAAACCGAAAATACAATTTAACTAATCTACCGAATTAATATAATTTCGGTTTAGCTATTTCATTTTGAGAAATCAAAAATACTATTTATAACATAAGTATAAAATAGTTTCATTTATTGGGTTATCCAATTCAATTAGTTTTCGAAAATAATGATTTAGGCGCCAAAATTTAAATATCATTTTGGCTCCAAAACTAAAATACTCTTTAGAAAATAATTAATTTAGAAAAATACGTCAAAATACGAGACTAAAATACCTTTCAAAAATATAGGGTATTACAGTTGGCCTTGCCTTTACCTTGGCCCTACGATAACCCATTCCTTATGGTGAGTAGTAGGGACAGTTGAAGAGAAGCTTTTCAGGTGATGCGGCATATTCATGTTGGGGTTTGATTGAAGAGCGAATCCTTATTCTAGTTTCATTTCGAATATGTGAATATTATTGTTTATTGGTTTATTATTATTGATTGATGATACTAACGCAATGATTTTAAATACCTTTGGTTTTGAAAAGGGCCTACAATGGTTCCAGGTTGTAGGTTTTACATCATATCATTTGACTTTGACTTGACTTTATAATTGTTTGGTTGGACTGTTGGACTTTAACTTTGTTTTGAAAGGTTTTGAAAAGAGTCTTCTATTGTGTGTCTTTAATAAATGTCTTAGCCGTTAACACGGTGGTAGTAATGCCTTAAATATTCCCTATTTCGTATTTTAAAATGGTAAAACAGGTATTTTTAAAGGAATGAAATTTCTAGGGGGTACAAAGTGGTATTTTGGAGCTTTGGTTAGATTTCAATTACCACTAAATCCAAAACGTGTTTTAAGGTACCTATGTTTTAACTTGGCCAAGTGTTTGTTTTAATTGATCAATGAGATCAAGTTTTAAATATTTTAAGAGTTGAAATCATTTTTATTTATTTTGTTTTGAATATAATTTAGTATAATTAATTTGTTATTTAATTTAATTTTGATTTGATTTTATATTATATTTTATTATATTGGGGCTGGAATTGATTTTATTTTTGAGGCGAATTTGTTTTTAGTATTTTGGAAAATTTTCGAACTTTATTTTAAATGAATGGGGAATTTCGAAAAATTTTGGTGTGATTAATTGTGTAGGTATGAAAAGGATTAAGGTATGTAATTATGTACTAAATGTTTTTAAGAGCATGTGGTGAGATAGGGTAGGATAAAGAATTGGGCATATAGACTAGAATTTAGTTTCTTCCCTATGTGCATATTGGTTTGTTGTGGTGTTCAAGCATGTTAGAATGTATGACTACGTGAATGATATGTAAGCATGTATTATATGTAAATTATATACATTATGTAAAATTGGAAATTGTATGATTGAACACCGAACTTAAATTTCTGCAAGAATTGTATTTCTCTTATTTTGGGAAGGCTTGTTCTAGAATTAGTTATACCAATATTCTTGCAGATCTGTTAGAGTTCTGCATAGTGAGCTTCATAGAATGAGTATTCTTGGTGGAGATTAAGGAGCGTGAGAGCCCATTTGATACTTAAGTTGACCATCTAATTTTTTTGTTCCATTTTGGCTAGTGTTTTAGAGAATTATTAGAATCAACCTAATCACTTTGGCAGTTAGGAGGATTGTGCTTGTGGTTAAATACCTAGTTTAAGAAAGAGTATTTTGATCTCACTTGTCTAGTGATATACCAAGTTAGGATGAGTGTAGATTTGATTATAACCAAGAGGATTGGTATTATTGAAGGAATTTGGGAGTTAATGTTGATTTCTAATGGATATGATGATAAAAAGAACATATGCTATGATAGAGATGAGAATTAAAGTCTAAAGTTATAAAGTAAATGATGGGGCATTTCTTAATCCTATGGATATCCGTTTTGAGGTGATGAATAAGGTAAACTATAACTACTTGGAGATCTTGAGGTGTTATATTTATAAGGAGTTGCTGAGAGTATTGTTTTACTAATTTGAGATTTTATTTTTGGAGGGCTTTCATGAAAGTTTAAGAAAAGGATTATTGAGAAGCAATTATTTAATTAATTTTGAGTAATGAGAATAGATTATTCAACGTTTATTTCGAGTTTTAAGGATGGTTATTGATTAGGGGATTTTGCTCCCACCAATCGGAATGCGCCACGTGGGCCAATCAGGTCCTGCCAAGTGTCCCCCAGTTGGAACTGTCAGGGCTTGCCACGTGGCACGCGCTTATTCGTCCACCTTGGACCTATTATGTCATGACACGTGCATACTCCATGCCTAATGGAGAAACCGGCCACTCAAGCCCAACTTCCGAGGGAAGCCCAATCAGCCCTAGGTTAACCTAAACCTAAGATTGGCACGTTTCCCAAGGTTATAAATACCTCCCTTAATCCTCATTAAGGGGGGATTACATAGATAACAGGCTGATCACGCTAACAAAGCAGATTACCTACATTAAACACTCTCACCTAGAGAGACCCAATAACTTTAATTTCCGCATTAATTACTCCTTAATCAAGTACTAACTTGACCGTTGGAGGCGGAGCTCCCACCACCAGGAGTCTCCGTTGTTTTGCAGGTACAGGCGTCCAGTTCCAGTCTCGGAATTGTAACTCTCCCGCAGGACATCAGAAAACCCCGAAACATTTGGCGCCGTCTGTGGGGAGAGTACTTCTGAGTTGGCATCCAAGTCTGTACCGACTCCTGAAGAGAGGCGTCCCCTAGACGACCCTCAAGTTCAGTCGGACCACGATACTGAGAGTGAATTTGAAGTTGAAGCTCACACAGCTTCAGACGGGACCCTAAGGGCCCGACGTACCTGTCATACCGAAAGGAGGGAACGGAAACATCTTCAAACTGGAAGCGAGCCAGCAGGCGCACCGCCTGTTCGGCAGCAGCCGACTGATGGGTCTGCTCCCATCACAAGGAACGAACTCATGACCTTCATGAGGGACTTCAAGGGAGAAATTCAAGAGTTGATCAACAAGAAGCCGCCTGCTCTGGACAAGGAGCAGTCGGCTAAGAAACCTTCCACTTCACTGAAAAGGAAGCCAGTTCAAGGGCGAGAGGCGACTCCTCATCCTAAATCTAGGAAGCGGGAGCCGACTGCCCTGGATTTCACAAAATACCGTTTTCCTACTCCAGGAAATAGGAAACCTGTTCGTCATATTCAGGCGGACGGGTCGAGGAAATCATACACAGACGCTCGGCTACTGCTAGAGCAGAAGAAGAGTGACCGATTGTCAGAGTCGGCCTCTACTTCAAACTTCCAAGACAGTCTGCGAAATACCTCAATGAGGCATACGCAGTCGTATCATGAGAGTCAGTCAGGCGGCACCTCCCGTCAGTCCGGCTTTCATAGCGACCAGGCGGTACCAAACTTACCGTTTGTGCCGCAACAACAGTATTTTTTTCATCCACCTCCGTTTGGTGGACATGCAGCAAAAAACGTCCAACCTATGGACTGGCAGCTACGGTTGCTTAGACTTAGTGAACAGCCGTCGGCCTTCTCCAAGGAAATTACTGAAGCCGCTCAGCCGGCCAAAGTGAAAAATGTATTAGTAGGTGCCTATGACGGCACTACTAACCCAGAAGACCATCTTATGGCCTTCTCCAACCTGATGTACCTTCAAGGGTTGGATGATCCCACTTGGTGCAAGTGTTTCCCAGCGACTCTCAAAGGAATCGCACAACAATGGTTCGGCAACCTGCCGACTGGTTGTGTAAATAGCTTCAGGACGCTTGCTTACTTATTCACCTCCAACTTCGCCATGAACATCCCTGGGAAGAAGACGACCCTTGATTTAGGAACAATTCAGCAGGGCGAGAAGGAGGGGCTTCGTTCTTACATCAGGCGGTTTAACCTGATGAGAATACAGATTCAAGGGTTACCGGATGAAAAGTAGCCTATACTGACTTTTTCAGAGGTCTCAAGGACGGGTCGACCTTCAAATTTGATTTGGTCCGAAAGAGGGTGGCGACTCTTCAAGAGGCCTTGATTGAAGCGGAAGCCTATATACAGGCGACTGATCTTTGTACGGTAAAACAGTCGGACGGGAAAAGGTCCGACAAAAGAGAAGGACGATAGAAACAGTCGTCAAACAAAGATGAGAAGAGAAAAGAGGTATGGGCGGCTGATTCCTCTAAACAGCCGGCCTAGAAAAAGAAAAAAGAATTCAAACCATACTCCCCAAAGTATGCGTTTAACAAGGATAACCAGTTTATCCTAAAAGAAATCAAAGGACGGATCTCAATTGAGAAGTCGGTCCCCATGAAGGGTTCTGCAAACAACCGGAACCAAGAAAAATTATGTGCTTATCATGAAGATGTTGGTCATCACACCAATGACATAATCTCATGCGGTATCTGGACCGCCTGGCTGAGCAAGGTGATCTTGACACTTATGTCAAGAAATCTACGGGGAACACTTCCTCAAAAAAGCAGTCGGCCAAAAAGAATCAACAGGCCGACAGCTCCGATACAGATGATGCAGTCGTCTACACCATTGCAGGCGGCTTCTCAGGAGGCGGCCCCACTATTAGGGGCAACAAAGACAATATCAGGCGGTTAGATGTAAATTCCGTTCACCAAGAACGGCCGTCAAAATATTCATTTCCTGAGATTGTCATCACTGAAGAAGATCTAGTAAGAGGGCCGCATGACGACCCTATCGTTATTGAATGTAAAGTGGCCAACCAGAGAGTTGGCCGAATCCTCATAGATACCGGAAGCTCCTCAGATCTCATCAGTAGCAAATGTTTGTCGAAACTAAATTATCAGACTGATTGCATACATCCGGCATCCCACCCTTTAGTAGGGTTTGGAGGAGGAGTCGTCCACCTAGTGGGACGAGTGGATTTACCCATCCGCCTAGGCGAAAAAGGGGAAGGACGACACATGGTAGTCCGGTTCCTGGTAGTAGAAGAACTCTCGGCCTACAACATGATTCTGGGACGACCAACCCTGAATAATTCCAAGGCTGTTATAATCCCATCTCTTATGTTGCTCAAGTTTGAGAGGGATAATGGAACAGTCGGGTCCCTAAGGGGAGATCAGAGGATGGCCCGAGAGTGCTATCTCTCGGATGTCAAGCCCACTGTTATGGCCACTGGGTCAAGTGGTGGAAAAACAGACCTTGACAATGTCAAGGAGAGTGCGCCTGTTCAAGAAGCAGGCAGCAAGAAGAGAAAGACATCCCAGACAGGGGCCGCACGAAAGGACAGAAAATAGCAATCATTGGCAGAGGATCGGTCGGATGATTTCCGCCCTCAGCCGGCTGGTGAGCATACAGATCTGATCCTAGACGACTCGTGTCCTGACCGAACAGTCAAAGTTGGGACGACTGCTCTAAGAGTCCTAGGTGACGACTTTCACAAACTATTGAAAGAATACAAGGACATCTTTGCATTCGAAGTCCATGAAATGCCAGGCATTAGTCCTGATCTGGCGGTACATAAACTGGCCGTGGATCCGAAAAAGAAGTCGTTACGGCAAAAGAAGCGGAACCATGGCGAAGAAAGAAGTCAGGCGGCAGCCGCCGAAGTTAAAAAATTTCTTGATACAGGGTTCATTCGGCAATGTTACTTCCCATACTGGGTTGCAAATGTGGTGCTTGTTAAAAAGCCGAATGGCACCTGGCGAATGTGTGTAGACTACACAGACTTAAACAAAGCGTGCCCCAAAGACAGTTACCCTCTGCCTAAAATTGATAACCTGGTCGACTCAACAGACGGCCATGCTTTGATGAGCTTTATGGACGCCTACTCTGGTTTCCATCAAATTCCTTTATGGAAGAAAGATCAGGAGAAGACGGCCTTCGTCACTGATCAGGGGTTATACTGTTACACGGTCATGCCGTTTGGTCTTAAGAATGCCCCGGCTACCTTCCAGCGAATGATAAACACTGTGTTCTTTGATCAGATTGGGAGAAACGTCGAGGCATACATTGATGATATGATTGTCAAGACTAAACTTCAGAAAGATCATCTGTCGGACCTCCGAGAAAGTTTCGCCACACTCAGGCGGCACCATGTCATGCTCAATCCCAAGAAATGTATCTTTGGAGTTGAGTCTAGGAAATTTCTCGGATTCCTTATCAATCAGAGAGGAATAGAGGCGAACCCTGAGAAGGTGCAGGCGGTCATTGACATGCAGTCGCCTCGTACCATCCGAGAGGTTCAGAAGTTAACCGGTTGTCTGGCGGCCTTGGGAAGATTTCTAAGCCGATCAGGCGATAAATGCCTATACTTTTTCCAGGCAATTAAGAAAAAGGCAAGATTTGAATGGGGGCCGGATGCTGAGGCCGCCTTCCAGAAATTGAAAGTTCACTTGCATTCTTTGCCGAGGCTGGTCAGCCCTTTGCCCAAAGAAGTACTCTACATGTACCTGGCCGTCTCTGATCATGCGTTAAGCGCTGTTCTCCTTGCTGAAAGAGACGGCTGTCAGCTCCCGGTCTACTTTGTCAGTCATGTACTGAAAAATGCCGAGTTGAGGTATCCCTTAGTGGAGAAATTTGGTCTTGCACTCTTCATGGCTGTTAAAAAATTAAAGCCCTACTTTTTGGCACATGCAGTCGTTGTGTATACAGACCAACCTATCAAGCGGCCACTGACCATCATGGAGTCGTCAGGCTGAATGATCAAATGGGCCATAGAAATTCAGAGCCTCGAAGTTACTTTCGAGCCTAGAAAAGCAGTGAAGGGGCAAGCCTTTGCTGACTTTATTGTTGAGATGACTCGTCCCCCTGACTCTCAAGTTCCAGACCAAGTCTGGAAGGTATATGTGGACGGAAGCTCTACTTCAAATGGTTGTGGAGCAGGCGTCATATGTCAGTCGCCGGAGGGCGACAGGTACGAGTATGCTCTACGCTTCAGTTTTCAGGCCTCAAACAATGAGGCAGAATATGAAGCTTTACTAGCCGGAATCCGCATGTGCAAGGCGGCAGGGGTAAGAAAAATAGACGCCTGTTCCGATTCACAATTGATAGTGAGTCAGTACAATGGCGAATACGAAGCAACCCATCCGGCCATGATCAAGTATTTACAGGCGGTCCGACAAGCAGTCGGCTCCCTTGAGGATTTTCATCTGACCCAAGTGCCAAGATCAGAAAACAACCAGGCGGATGCACTTTCAAAATAAGCATCATCCGCCTCCTGTGATACTCCTCGAACTGTTTTTTGGGAAGTAATGGTTAGGAAATGCATTGAGGAAGAACCTATTGCAATCCTAGACAGAAGCTCAACCTGGATGGATCCAATCAGGGCATATCTGACAAACGGTACCCTGCCGGATGATCATCGACAGGCGGCAGCACTGAAAAAACGAGCCACCAATTTTGAAATAATAAAGGGAGAACTTCACAAAAGGGGGTACCTTCAACCCTTCTTAAAGTGTGTTACTCTAGAAAAGGGACAAGAGATAATAAACGATCTTCACTCTGGTTACTGTGCTTCCCATATAGGCGGTAGGACGCTTGCTCAACGGGCAAGGCGGCAGGGCTACTTTTGGCCTACCTTAGAAGCAGATGCAATGGAGATGGTGAAAAAATGTGACAAGTGCCAAAGGTTTGGCAAGCTAATTCACCGTCCGGCTACTGACCTCACTACCATTCATAGCCCACTACCGTTTGCTAAGTGGGGCATGGACATTCTGGGTCCATATACGCCTGCTACAGGCGGAAGGAGGTACATACTTGTTGCCGTCGACTACTTCACTAAATGGGTAGAGGCGGAGGCTGTAAAGGGAATCAAGACGAAGGATGTAATTTCATTCATTTGGAAAAATGTCATCACTCGGTTCGGGGTTCCCATGTCTATGGTTTTTTATAATGGTCCCCAATTTGAGACGCCTCTTCTCAAAAGCTGGTTGGGTGACCAAGGAATTGCACACTACTTTGCGTCTGTCGGCCGTCCACAAGCAAACGGCCAGGTAGAAGCCTTTAATAAAATCATCTCAGACGGTCTTAAGAAAAAGATTGAACGAGCAGGCGGCCTATGGGCGGATGAATTACCACATGTTCTCTGGGCCATTAGGACGACTGAAAAAGGGGCGACTGGAGAAACTCCATTCCTCCTAACTTATGGTGCGGAAGCTGTTCTTCCAATAGAACACTACGAGCCGACTCTTCGAGTAATGCTATATGACGAAGAGGCAAACTGGAAAGCCATGCGCCTGGCATTAGACTCACTTCTTGAAAGGAGGGGCAATGCTGTCTTGCGCCATGAAATTTACCGCCTGAGAATGACTAGATCATACAACAAAAAAGTACACAAGCGTCCACTCAAAGTGGGGGACTTTGTACTTAGAAAAATGGAAGCAGTTAGTAGGGCTAATGAGTCTGGCAAACTAACTCCCAACTGGGAAGGACCCTACCGAATCTGTGAAGAGGTCAGGGACGGTACCTACCGGCTGGAAACACCAGACGGACAACCGTTGCCTCGAACTTGGAATGTAGATAATCTTAAGAAATATTTCTTTTGAATGATGTAAATAATCAAGGGCTACTTAATAAAAGTTTGCACTTAATATTCAATTTTGTACTAAGAGGGGCACGCCTACTAACAAACACTCGGCTACTCTCCATAGTTTTTACTCTGTCTTCAGAGGGGCATGTCGTCTGTACCTTTACAGTCGGCTACTCTCCATTGAGTATTTTACTCTATCTTCAGAAGGGCATGCCGTCTGTACCTTTACAGTCGGCTACTCTCCATTGAGTATTTCACTCTATCTTCAGAGGGGCATGCCGTCTGTACCTTTACAGTCGGCTACTCTCCATTGAGTATTTCACTCTATCTTCAGAGGGGCATGCCGTCTGTACCTTTACAGTCGGCTACTCTCCATTGAGTATTTTACTCTATCCCCATAGGGGCATGCCGTCTGGACATATAGTCGGCTACTCTCCATAGAAGAGGGCCGACTGGTTCCAAACACACAGCCACCCCCCTAATACTTAGCTAAAAAAGATTAGGGCCTGGCCGACCCTGTGCCTAACAGGCGGCTACCCTCCTTTTACTTAGCACCTACGTTCACCAAGAACAAACCAAGGCCACAGGCCGAATGATCAGACCAGGCGCCAAGCCAACTGATCAAATCTTCAAAACTAATACGACCTGTCCCAACATCATAGCAGGCGTCCGGCGGCATCCCTCCGGATGAAATTCGTCGCAGAGAGCAGCTCCCTTTTGGGTGGAACATTGCTCTATAAACTAATTACACGACACCTATACGACTGCCCCCAAGGGCAACCACGTAGCCGTTTTTGAGACAAGGATAACTGTATCACTAACCAAACCAGTGGTAGCAGTTGACATCTGAGTCAGATGACCGCCTGTATTACTTGGGATAAATGCAGGGGGTACCTCTTGAGTTAATAGCCAACGAACATTGGCGAATCAAGGGGTCTAGCCGGCCTCCGCCGCCTGGTACCTCTACTTCTCAAGCAAGAGTGACGGCGACTGAGTAACACCAACGTTAACTCATAGTCACTCCCTCAAAATTAGTATGGAACCTAAAAGGTTTGAGTAGACCGCCTGTTTTTTGGCAAACAGGGGCACTCAAACCCCTATTCCTACTAGGTAACCTCTTGAGTTAATAGCCAACAAACATTGGCGAATCAAAAGGTTCAGCCGGCCTCCGCCGCCTGGTACCTTTACTACTCAAGCAGGAGTGACGGCGACTGAGTAACTCCAAAGTTAACTCATAGCCACTCTCTCAAACTTAGTATGGAGCCTAAAAGGTATGAGTCGTCCGCCTGTTTTTAGCAAACAGGGGCTCTCAACCACTACTCCTGCTAGGTTAACAACTTATGAGTTAAAAGCCAACAAACATTGGCGAATAAAGGGGAACAACCGGTACCCACCGCTTGATACCTCTACTACTCAGTTACTTGGCAACTAGGCAACAATCATGTTTACTTGGTCAGACCACTTTCCTACTTGGTTAATTTTACAAATGACAGGACTGCCTGCCTAAAGGGGATCTAGTTTAAAATGGTTCGAATACCGATTGGATAAATGGCCGACTGATCGTCTATCCTGGAAACAGACAACCAGTCGTCCAGGGGCATAGGCGGCGTGACTAACTATCCGTACCTGTCTGCAACTATCGGCCATGTAAAACAGTCGGTATAGTGTACAATTGGATATCAGAATATTCAATACTTGAACAAATTTGAAGCAAAACAAAAAATTCATTTAAAAGAAGCCGGTCATTAAAGACCGGCAAAATATTCAGAGCCCCGGCCCCCTGGCCGGGTAAATACAAAACAAACGGCACGCAGGCCGTGGAAAGAATACATAAAGCTTAAGAAGGGGGCAGATCTTCAATATTAGTAGCTGCCGCCTGGTCAGCACTCTTCTTGCTGGACTCGGCTTCAGCTGCATCCTTCTTTGATGCATTACCCCCAAGCGGCACAAGCGCCACTACCGGCTCCTCCTCCTCCAACGCTTCCTCCAACGCCTCTTCCTCAGCAGCCGCCAGGATCTCTTGATTATATGTGTTAGAACACTGGCGGTACGTTTTTTCCCATGAGGCAAAGTCGGATTTGGGGTAGAGGCGGCCCCAAGTCATGCGCTGGATTTGAGCAGAGTCTTCCATCATCTCTCGGACCAGCTCTTTCTTCTCTTGCTCGGCCTTTTCCAAGAGCTCCTGAGTAAGACTCTTCTCCTGAGTCACCAGGCGTTCCTTTACGTTGGCCAAGGATTTCTCCAAGGCTTCGTATGAGGACATCTTGTGGCGAAGAGGTCTCAGCTCGGCCTTGAGGTTGTTGATGGTCGCCTCCAGCTCGCCATTCCTCTTCTGGGCCGCCTCTAACTCAGCCCGGATAGCGGCAGTAGCCTGCGCCTGATAATAAAGAATATCAATGGTCAGAACTTCATTTTGGGCAATTTGAAACATTGCCTTATCACAGTTAGAGGCGGCCATAGCTTTTGCAGCCTTTACCTCTTTGTTCTTCCGGTCAAGCGGCTTGCGAAGGCCGTTCACTCGGAGCAGGGCCTAAGTAAAAAGGGGAACATGCGTCAGTTTCCAAACAAAAAGAAAACAGGCGTCCTGGATTCAAATACTCAAAAATATGCTAAGTATACCTCAGCAAGGACCCCTGCAATCCCGTCTAGGTCAAGGGTGCCGACACCCCTGACCACCTCCCTTTCAGCTGGAGGGACGGCCTTGATCATAGACTTGGCCACCTCTACCAAGTCAGGCTCCTGAGGGCCGGCTGCATCAAGCATAAACAAACGGATTAGACCTAGTAAAAAAGGGAGCAAGTCTAAAATTTACAAGGACAACTTCATACTTCTAGGCGGCCCAGCTGGAGTTTTAGAAGAAGTGGCCGGCTGTTTCTCAGCCGCCGCATGTTTCCTGGCAGAACTAGGAGAGCTCGCAACAGTCGTCCTCCGGGCCTTGGGGTCCGGCTGTTGGGAAGAAGAAGCTCTTGGAGCGCCCGTCTAAAAAAGAAGAAAAAAGTCAGTATATGCATAAACACAACTCCAAAAAGAGGGTGAAAGGTTCGAAGCCCACCAAGGGTGCCCCCTTGTTGGGGGAGTCGGTTGAAGCTTGTTGCATGATGGAGGCCCGCAACATGGCCGCCGCAGTCTTGGAGGCGGTAGTTTTGCTCATAGCGTCCGCTGCAAAAACAAACAGCAAAGTTAATAAAAGTTATAACAAAAATGCACGGAACAACAGAGTATTCGACAGGCCGACTACCTCTTGAGGACCGACTGCTGAGGCCACAGGCGGCCAAAAAGTACTCGTCGTAGAGCCATTTGAAGCTCGGGACGCAGTGCAGGGGTACTTGCTCTCGTACCCCTGAAGTAGAGTCGACCCTCGACTCTACTTTAAAGAGTCCTTTATCTAGGATCTCTTTCTTAGCTTTGGGGGGAACAAGCGGCATGCTGCGGCCGCCTGCAAGAAGGGGCGGATTCCTGTTCCACCTGTTGAGGCGCTTGTTCAGCTCTATGTCTGAACTCTCAATGATGAAGAAGGTGCACCGCCAGTCCTTCCATTTGTTTGATTTACCTCTCGTCATGAGGTAGCCGCTGTGGCTTGTCAATTGATACCAGCCGGTACCGCCTGCCTTAGGGGTCCGGCTGAGGTAGTTCATGTGGGCGAAAGCCTCGAAGCTCGGCTCCACCCCGTGCAGTTCGCACCCGGCCACATAGCCGAGTACGTTGACCCAGGAGTTCGGGGCTAACTGCCATAACCCCAACTCATACCCATCCAAGATCCGCTGAACAGCCGGATGTAATGGGAAGCGCAGCCCAGCCTTGATGGCCGCCTCGTAGCAGCCAAAGCAGGCGCTATCATAACTGGTACCAGCCGGCCAGACGACTGTGTCTTCTGGATCCGGCACAAACCCTAAAAAGCCGGGGCCCATTGTGTGGTTTGCGATAAAGCTCTCCACTTTCTCTTGCATGGCTATGATCCGGCCCCGAGGTACCGTGCAGTAGTAGAGGGTATTTTTCTCTCGGTAAGAGGCGGATGGCTCCGCCCAATTGTCCCCCTTCTCAACTGCGTGAGAAAGCCTCGCCTCTTGCAGGCGACTGTTTTTCTCTTCTGTGTCCAGAGAAGCATGGCCAGAAGAGCTAGACTCGGAATCGTCCTCTGACGAGTCCGAAGAGGACGACTCCTCCCCACTCCCGGAGGGGCCCGCCTCATCTCCTTTAAAAGGAGCAGGAGAGAATGAAGAATTGTCAACTGTGAAATGGGAAGGGGTCACTTTGATTCCTCCCTCAGAACAGCCGGCTTTCAAGCCGCTTTGTTTCACTTCCACATCTGGCGCCTGGTCAGATGTTTCACTAATCGGCACCCTGTGGGAGGAGCCGTCTGAATTTGAGATCCTGGCAGTCTTTTTTGTTCTGGCCATCATGCTCTGCATAGACACAGATACAGTCGGACTTTTTATAAAGGGCAAAGATGGGTCTGGAAAAGGGCAGGCGACACTCCTAGTCCTAGATTCAGCCGTCCCCGGTGACCGGCTGATCACTAACCTAGGTCGTGTCGTATGCTTCCGTGGTGCCATTTCAAAAAAGAATAAAATAAAGAGAAAATTAAGAGTAAGAGAACCGACGGTTACCTGAACGAGTGACGGTTGATGAAGTTCTGAAAATCCTTTGCAGTCGGCTTGTCAGAGCAGGCGGTAGGCAGAAAGAGTCTAAAATGTCAGAGCAAGTTTAGGGGTCCGAATGTTCTCTCACAAAGTTCTCAAGTGTGAATGACTGAAGTCAACACTCCCTTATATATAGGCGAAGTGGGAAGGCGAAGGGTCACTTCCAGAATTAAAAATTTAGGCGGGAGAATCTCTCAGCCTTTCGCCGAGTGACACCTGTAGCAGGCCATCGCCTGTTACAGTGCGGCACCTGTCACAGGTAACACGTGACCAGTCACGTGCCACCTGTGAGGGGCAAATGATTAGGGGATTTTGCTCCCACCAATCGGAATGCGCCACGTGGGCCAATCAGGTCCTGCCAAGTGTCCCCCAGTTGGAACTGTCAGGGCTTGCCACGTGGCACGCGCTTATTCGTCCACCTTGGACCTATTATGTCATGACACGTGCATACTCCATGCCTAATGGAGAAACCGGCCACCCAGGCCCAACTTCCGAGGGAAGCCTAATCAGCCCTAGGTTAACCTAAACCTAGGATTGGCACGTTTCCCAAGGTTATAAATACCTCCCTTAATCCTCATTAAGGGGAGATTACAGAGATAACAGGCTGATCACGCTAACAAAGCAGATTACCTACATTAAACACTCTCACCTAGAGAGACCCAATCACTTTAATTTCCGCATTAATTACTCCTTAATCAAGTAATAACTTGACCGTTGGAGGCGGAGCTCCCACCACCAGGAGTCTCCGTTGTTTTGCAGGTACAGGCGTCCGGTTCCAGTCTCGGAATTGTAACTCTCCCGCAGGACATCATAAACCCCGAAACATTTGGCGCCGTCTGTGGGGAGAGTACTTCTTAGATGGCATCCAAGTCTGTACTGACTCCTGAAGAGAGGCGTCCCCTAGACGACCCTCAAGTTCAGTCGGACCACGATACTGAGAGTGAATTTGAAGTTGAAGCTCACACAGCTTCAGACGGGACCCTAATGGCCCGACGTACCCGTCATACCAAAAGGAGGGAACGGGAACATCTTCAAACTAGAAGCGAGCCAGCAGGCGCACCGCCTGTTCGGCAGCAGCCGACTGATGGGTCTGCTCCCATCACAAGGAACAAACTCATGACCTTCATGAGGGACTTCAAGGGAGAAATTCAAGAGTTGATCAACAAGAAGCCGCCTGCTCTGGACAAGGAGCAGTCGGCTAAGAAACCTTCCACTTCACTGAAGAGGAAGCCAGTTCAAGGGCGAGAGGCGAATCCTCATCCTAAATCTAGGAAGCGGGAGCCGACTGCCCTTGATTTCACAAAATACCGTTTTCCTACTCCAGGAAATAGGAAACCTGTTCGTCATATTCAGGCGGACGGGTCGAGGAAATCATACACAGACGCTCGGCTACTGCTAGAGCAGAAAACCAGTCTCGGAATTGTAACTCTCCCGCAGGACATCAGAAAACCCCGAAACAGTTATCATTCATTCTTTGTTATATGGAATATATCATGTAGCAATGCTACAATTCTTGGAGAAGCTTTATGTGATTACTTACCTATTTCTTTGAGTGATTCAAGCACCACATTTATTCATTTTATCAAGTGCTACCTTCTTTATTCCTTTCTTTCTTGGGTAGTGATTCAAGAGAATATTTTCATTTTTAATGGTTTGTTTAACTAAATGAACTCTTTGGTCGTTTATCAATCAAAGTATATGTTTCGAATTTTAAGAATGAGGATACAAATATATGTTCCTCAAACTATAATTCGACTTAATTAATGATTGTTTCTTTGTTAGGTTGGTTGGTGTTAATAATTAGAGTGAAATTAAAAAAGTATTTTGGCCCAACTTTTGGCAACTATTTTGGTCATCGTGGTAAAGTGTGATGGCATGAGAATTCGAATATCGGAAATAATTTAAATGAGTTAATTGAGCAGTTAGCCACTGTAGATCAATGGTTGGCGGGGGTGGATTTACAACCACCGAAAACCTTGTAATGGATATATGTATGAAAGTAATGCAATGTAAAACCACATATGTGAGGAAGGAAGCTTGATTCCTAGGGCTTGAAAGTTGGCATATTGAGTTAACAAGTTGTATGGAGGCATCAAAATGTCCAAGGAATTTATATATATGAATAATAATCTAAAGGAGAAAAGGGAAATAGAATGAATGAACGAAGAAGGTCAAGCCCAATTCTAGCTGGCAAGCTTTATGGCAGCAACTCGGGAAATGGTTGCTTGTCCATAGTTGTTGTAGGAAAAGGTATACAAGTTATAATGGATTTGGTAGTGAAGGAATTTATTTTCACAAGAGTATCAATTAGAGTTTATTGAGTGGCTTAGAATACACTTGGGATGTGGTGTCTAATAAGGAAGTCAACGTGAACAAGCTTGGAAGAGGATTGACTATGAACCAAAATTATTGAGGCAATGTCTTGAAAATTTGATGATTTGTATGAAGAAATATCTCTTACATATATTCTCTTAAAAGTAAGGTGTTAAATTTAAGAATGGGAATGAGAAAAGAAGGCGTTTGGGAATTCAAATGGTAATGACCAACAAGATGGTCAAAGAAGTTTTAAGAATATATAAAGGAGTGGTACTACTTTCAAGGTGGATGTATGGAGATGATGGCATGAATTGATTTTTAAACTTTGGGAATTTATTGAATCGACACCTTCAATGCATGGGATGACATAAAAATGAAATTGACATTTTATGGGGAGAAACGTAATGTTCAACTTGATTGAGGAGATTCTGATGTAATGTTGCGTATGGAATGATTATGCAATTACATTGAAATTTGTGGTGAGTCACAAAAGGGTTTATATAAAGTATAAAGGGAAAGCTTGTGACTTGTTGAAACTTTTATAGTGTTAAGGTAGTGAATATTTAGAGGCATTATAATCCTAGAATTTAAGGGTTGGGATGAGTCTTGGTTATGATCATAAGTACGCATTTTTATAGAAAAAAGGGTAAAGTTTATCAACTAATGAGAAAATGAGGGAGTTGAGAAATGAAATTGGCTGGAATTTTTAAAAAGAAATTATATCGCCTTGGGGAGCGTTTGTATAGGTGTGTAGACAAGATAGATGTAAGTAAAAGGTTGTGTTGATGTTAACAAGGAGTTACATAAGATGATATTAAAGAAGAGTATACCTATAAAGATGATGAGTTGGTTGATAAATGAAGAAGGTAACAATAGTTTTAAGGATAACCTTGAGGTTGAACATTAGTTGACACACGATTTAAGATCAGAATTTTGCTTTTGGTTTGACATTCGCACTTGCATTGTTTCTAACATGATAGAAACTGAGTATTGCCATTTTGGGGATAAATTTATTGTAGCTCATTGAAGACATTTTAATGCATTATGAGGATATAAAGGGTCATGCATGGAGGTGAAATAAGTTGAGTGGATTCTATTTAGAGTAAATGATAATTGTTGTAACATGGTGGCAGAAAAAAGACCAACAAAAGATGAAAGTTGTTAAGGATTGACCTAAACTTTAAAGGTATTTGAGATTTAAAGTTTTTGATTCAACAAGACATGATTAGAAGAAGAGAGAGATTACATTATTAAGACATAATTGTGTAAAGTTTAAGCTACATAGGGATTACAAGAATTTAAAGCGCAATTTCAAGTTAAGAGGATTTAGATACGTGTTAAGAGAAATGGTTGGAATTGGATACGAGTTATGTATGGATTTGAATACAATTTGGACATCCCATATTATGAAAGAAGCATGTATAGTTGTGGATGGTCTAGGTAAAAGGTTGAGTTATGGAGTGAATGCAATGATTAACTTGGGAGTTGCTTAAAAATGAAAAGTTTGAAACTTGAATTCGTGGGAAGAGGGATCATTACGGAATAGGTTGTGCAATTTGATTTATACTCCACGTGATTCGAAGAGATAAAAGAGAACTAGTTTCGAATGTTGGAGTTGATCGAATATGTGAAAAGATAATCAAGGAAGGGCAACTACGTAATTATCAATGAAGATGAAAGCTTGATTAAAAAAAAAAGATGACTGGTGAGAACTTCGCAATTTCGAAGAGTTTACAAAAAAACTCATGGAGGTAAGGCACTAATATATCATATTTGGGTGCACCCGCAAGGAGAAGAAGTGTATGAAGTATTGAAAAAGTGAATTGGCAGCGTTGAATGATTAATAAACGGGCAATTATGTGATCAAACATCGGATTTGGCAAGAAGTAAAGGTTGAGCATAAGAGAATCAAGAGGATTATACATCCACTCAAGATACATGTAAAGGATAAGATTGCATCTCAATGGATTTGAATGCATATTGATTTAATTTAAGAACAGGGAATGATATAGTTGAATTGCAGTAAACAAACTTGTAAGGAGTTATGTCAAAAAGGTGATGAAGCTCCATGGAGCACCTAAAAATGTTGTTATAAACGACATAAATCTTTTGAAACTTTGGAGAGGCATTTTGGATATAATTGCATTATTCTAATAATAGTCACTATTCTAGCATATACAAACATCGTTGAGGCATTGTATGGAAAAAATGAGGAAGTTCACTATGTGGAAATAACGTTAGTGGGGTGAGGATTTTAAAACCTCAAATGAGTTGGTTAACGCAAAGTTTTGAGATGTGCAGAATAAAAATAAATAAAAAAAAGGGTTATGTACATTGATATGCGTGTCGCGCACCTAACAAAAATAAACTTAACAAGACCACTAATATATAGATAGACAAGTAAGGGTCGAATCCCAAGAGACTATGGCTCAACCAATTATAACAACTCAAGAAATTACTAAGCAAGGAATCAATATAAATAATAAGAAGTATACTAACGAATTAACTAAAGCACAATTATTCTAAATAATAAGAGAAATTCAATAATAAAATTAAAACATCCAAGATCAAGCATCACCACGAATATAATCAACGCATAGTCATTCTACCCCTAACATATAATACAATCGACAAGAGGAAAAGTAATCCCTAAAAAATATCAAGGCTTCTCTCGAGTTATCAATGGCTTCCCTAAACACAATCAAGCCTACTCTCGTGGTATCATGCAAATTAGAGACATTAAACACATTACTTAGCTTCCTAATCATTCATTCAACTACTCTTGTGATGAACTTAAAACCCTTAATTGATTTATTCAAACCTGTTAGAACCCAACTCTCATTGCAATAAAAACAATGGATTAATAACAATACTAATTATCTCTAATCTAGTATTGGCATAAGCATAATCAATTAAGCATGTCAATTGTAATTATCATTAAAGAATTTAAACAAATAATACATTCATCAATCATATTCTGGTTTCGCTAGATCTTATAATAAGAAAACTACTCACTTATGATTATGAAAACAAGAACAAGAATTATAGAAAACATAATTAATAATAAAATAAATTAAAGAGAGTAAGAAAGTACCAAATCTTGAATTGCAACGGAAAACAAGTTTTAGAGAGAAATCTAGGTCTAGGAGTTCATAAAAATAAAACTAAGGAAATAAAGAAGTATTTATACCAATAAAAATCTAAATAAAAGATAGAAATTATCTTAAATTTCCTAAAATACGCGTCAAGGCACGGACATGCCAAAATAAGGCACGAACGTGCCTGACCGCACAAGTCTAAAGCTTCTTCGCTAGGGCACGGAAGTGCCTACATAGCAGCTCCATGACATCTTCCGCAATAGCATGGACGTGTCTTCTCAAGGGCATGGACGTGCCACCTCCCAAAATTGAGGCAGTAGCTTCATAAACTTTTTTACCAATGAGGCACAGACGTGCTTGGGATTGGCACAGACGTGCCTGTATAGCATCGTGCTTCATTCGCATCCACACTTCCACACCCGCACAAAAGCATGGACACCCTGCTTGGGCACGGACTTGCCTCCATCAAGCACAGACATGCCTCGGCATTTTTCTTCTTTTCTCAGCATCTTTACTTCCTTCCTCGACTAGGCACGTCCATGCCTTATCCAACATGGACGTGCTTAACTTGAAAACTGCTCCAAATGAACTTAGCTTCGATCATTGATCCTCGTGAGCCTCGGCTTAGATTCGCAACATCGTAAAATCTCTAAATTAGCTCCATTAATCCTGAAATACATCAAAACAACCCATAAAATCACAAAGTCATTACAACTAAATCAAATCAAGCCAAAATGAACCAAAATCAGCTAAACTAGACTCAAAAACTAACTAAAAGACTCTAAAGATACGCACAATACACGTTATATCATACATTTAAACATAGGAAGGAAGTATTCAAGGTTAAGGACAAGGAGTTTGTAAAAATTCACTCAATCTGAGTCGTGAGATTTACCAAGAAAAAGAAATGGATACCAAAGTATTCATACTTATACGATATTTGAGAAAGGATTGTTAAGGTGGCTAATAGACTAGCCATGCAACAACCTTGGCAATGTATAAGTGTTTTCATATGTCCCAAGTTAAGAGAAGTATGCCATAAATGGTGGTGCGATAATAATCTCAAATTTGTTGAGTTGACCAATGTTGGACCTGCGAGGAAAAACTTATCAAGATTTTGAACACAAGGAGTGAATACCATTAGTTTCTTAAAAAGTTGCTTTGAAATGATTTAAGTGGAATTAATGTATCGACCATTCCATAAGGTTATTGCTATTAATTATTTCTCAATCATGGCTTCTTAGTTGATTTGGGTAAAGGATTGGTTATATAGCGAGTACACGCAACAAGGATGGCAATAAGTTGGAAGTGATATAATTTAACCAAAGGTTTGATAGAGAGAGAATACCTTGAGTTGTCTTGAGTTGATTTGAGTGGAGTTACGGGGAGGTAACTCGTTTTCTTTAGGGGGGGTAGAGTGTTGTAAAACTTCGCACTTTTTCCCTTAATTTCAGTACTTTTAGTGCTTTTTCAATCGGTTTTGCACTGACTTTGTTGATTTGTTTGGGAAACTTATACACTAGTTTGCGTTAGTTTGTGTTTCAGGTTGTATATTACACAGTAGCTTGTGTAACTTTGGGAATGAATCGATTATCTTACACACTAGTTTGTGTAAGTTGGTTAGGAGTTGGTTATCTTACACATTAGTTTGTATAGAAATGGGTAAATGAGGTAGAAATTTAGTACCAAACAAAGTACAGCACCTAAAACTATCAAGGAAATTTACATAAATTACAAGCAATTATTCGTTTTCAAACGAGCTTTTTTTGGTTTTCGTACCTAAGTTTTGGGGACAAAATTTCTTTTAAGAGGGATAGATTGTAATACCCCGTATTTTTAATGTATTTTATAAATTATTTATTTATATAATTATTTGTAAAAATATATTTTGGGCCAAATTATTTTATTAATGACACTTAAATAAAAAGAGTTTTATTTTTGGGTCAATAATTATGTCATCCAATTAGCCCAACTTAATAATAAAGGCCACCATCCTATTTTTATATTTGGGCTAACTATTTCATCATTTAAGTCTATAATTTTAATAAAGCCCAAACCTACCCTAAACAACCCTACACTATAAATACTCATTCAATCCCCAAAATTTTGCCACCCAAAAGGTTAAATGATCAAGGTAAGTTATTTTCCCTTTTTCTTTTATTTTCTTCTTTTCCTTTTCTTCATTTTCTTTCTTTTCTCACTTTTCCCCTTTTTCCTCCTCCTTCCAACGTGAAACCATGGAGCTCCTCCATGCAAGATGCCACCCACTTGGTTCTTGCTGCCACTTCACCTTACGCCTCCGAAAGCGCAGCCAGCCGGCTGGCCACCTACCGGTGACCCTAAGCCGGCCACCGTGACACTCCTTCCTCTTCTCTCTCCTCTTTGTTCCTTATTTTGTTTATTAATTTGGGTTTTGATTTTAATTGTACAAAACATGTATTTGGTATCAAAGCATGTTTTAATGATTTAAAAGTACATTTTCTGATTATTAGATTGTTTATTTTCATGTTTCATAATTTTATAAAGTTAGGGATTTTGATTTATTAAAGACATGATTTTTATGGTTCTAATATCAAATAAATTTGGGGCTTTTGTATACTTAGTGTTTCTAATTGATAATTTAGCATAAAATGTATGACTTGATGAAGTTTTAAGGGGTTTTTGATTAATTTATAATGCTAAAAATTGGCCCTAAGTTTTGGTTTTGATGATTTTATAAAAAGGGTGTAATTACCCATTAAAGAGGGGGTTAATCAAGAGTTTTAAAATAATTTTCATATTATTATAAGTTGTTTAAAGTGAGTTTAAGTTATTGGAAATTGTGTATACTTGGGTAATTAATTTAGGGTGTTGTCCCTTTATGTAGGAGACTTGGTTCGGGAAGTGTGGTAGTGTATTCAGCTACTTTAAGGGCTTATTAGAGGTACGTACGCGTACTCCGAATTTATTAAGCGTGTAGAATACTCGAAATTTATTAAGCGTGTAGAATCATGCTAGGATTTATTTAAGTTGATTCCAAATTAGTATCATGTTAGGAACTTGTTGGAATTGGTGATTTGGATTGAATTGGTTGAATTGGAATGATTTTGGTGAAATATTGGTGAACCATGATTGGTTGGAATTATTTATTTATTGGATTTAGTGATATCGGAATATTGTTATTGGACCATACTTTTATTGTTGGCATGTTTAAAGGCTTATTTGATTAAACTAAATGTTTAATTTGGATTGGAATATTAAAGGGGAATTTTATTATGGTTTATTTAATTTTTATTGATGCTTTTAAGCATGGGAATTGAGCTATCAAGTGTCTTTATACAAAAGGATAAATTATATTGCGGTGCCTACATGCACTTAAGGTGTTTACACACCGAGGGATAAGATTTGTGGTGCTTTATTTGCTTAAGGTGTTTCTACACCGGGGTAGTTTTAAAAAGAGTTCAACATTAAATTTAATGTGATCACCAATTATTTAAGAATTGAATTGGATTGCTTGATTACTTGAATGATTTATGTTGATTGATTGTGTTGTAAATTAAGAGTTATCATCAAGTCTAAAAAAATATGTAAAACAACGTAAAGTGAAATAGATTTCTGATAAGTGACTTTTATGTAACTTTAAGGGTATTTTTATGCTTACTTTTCGGTTTAGTTTCTATTTATTTCACCCATTTTAGCCTTTTTATCTCTCTTTTTCTTATTTTCTTTATTTGTCTTTTAATTTGATTATTTTCGTAGTTTTTAGTTTAATTTCGCAGTTCTTTTTAATAATTTCTCTTTTCTCTTATTATTTTCTTATTTATTTTAGTGTATCATTTTATTTTACTTTGTTTTATTTTATTTTATATGTCGATCTACCATCGTCTTTGGTTTTGTGTGTAGGTATATGTTCGGGTTGAGGCACATGTCCTAGTTTGAAGTTGTTTCGGGTTTTTTGGATTTCCTCCGGATACAGGTCCTAAACAATACCGGATGGAATCGGACACCTGCAAAACAACGAATATTCCGGTTGACGGAATATTTTCCTCCGACGATCAAGTTAGTGACCGAGAAACAAAGAGATGTAGAGAGAGAAAGTCGAGTGAAGTTGGAGCTATTCAATGCTCTTGATTCGGGTATTTATAGGGGTGGGAATGTGTGCCCCTTTAGGGTTAGTGCCCTAAAATGCTGGGCTTTGATTGGCGGCGCAATCAGGTAAGGCCAGGACATGTGTCCTTTGGGGGCGCTGTTTTATGGCTTTGGATTTGGGCCTCCTCACATCAGGAGGCCTTGTCTCTCATTCAGATGCTCTTAGGTTTGCCATGTGTCATCTTCCTATAGGGACACGTGTGGCCCTTTAATTGGGCCACGTGTCACTATGGGATTGACCACGTGTTAGGGTATTATTTACCCTAGACATTTGCCCCTTAGAGGGGGTGACTCGTACCATACGGGCCGCCTCCTCTGATCTTTATTCGTCTAGCATCGTCCGAATGTCGGGCTGATGGAGCATCATTACTTAATAGGAGACGGACAGTTCTGTCCGTCTACCCATGGGATTTTTCCTTTGGGCTGGCTGCCTTGATTGGTCCGCCTGATTTTATTAGTGGACCTGAGTCTTAAAATCAGGTGGACGGATCGTGCCGACTGTCTTTGGGTGGAACACCTATCCTCCGTATTTTTCGGAATAATAGTTTAAATTTTGCTGACCTGGCCATCTATTTTGATAAGCCATTAGGGTGGTCGTACATCTTCCCGTCTTAATTGACGGAGCGGTTTTTTAACCATTCTAGCTTCTAGGTTAAACTTTTCAAAAGTTACCGTTTGAGCTTCTAGGCTGGAAAAGTGGTTTTACCATTCTGCCCTCATAAATTTCGCGTATAAATAGGACTTGTTTGGCTTCATATTGTCACTTTGGAACTTTATGTTTTCTAGAGAGAAGTTAGAGCTTTTAGAGAGAGAAAGTGGTGTTTCTTCCATAATCTTCAAGAGCTCCGCCGTGTTCTTTGAGTTTTCCGATCAGGTTTTTGAGTTTTCTGGTTAACCTTCAAGACTTTCAAAGACTTTTCAAGGTTTTTTACAAGTACAGAGGTAACCACCTACTCTTATTTACTTCTTCCCTTTTTTCTATACTTGTTTTATTTTTTAAACATAAACTGGCACAACACTCGGCTTCGTCCGTTTCTCCTAATGAGGCCGGCTGTTCGCCTGGGACTGAGGAGTCTAGAGTGGATGAGGACGAGTCCTCCTCTCTATGGAGTGGGTCCATTTCTAGTGCGTACCAACTCACCCCCACCTATTCTTCTCTGTCCCTACAGTCGAACATGGCGCGTACGAGATGGACGTACGACAAAGATGCCCCAAGGAATCCGGACGGCGGTCTGGTGAACCCCTTAGTCCCCTAAAATCCGAGCAACACGGACAGGTAGGACACAAACACAACCACTGTTAGTGGTAGTGCATGCTCCGTGGTAGAGGTAACGGCCTCCTTTGAAGAACGCCAAAATCAGCAAGGCACTTCTTCATCCTGGGAGGCGTCCAGGCGGAATTCGAAACCACGCCTCTCACAATATATCAGCTCGGTCTTGATGCCGTCCGAGCTGCCATATACTGGAAGGCATCCTTCCTCTTTTCAGGCGGACGCTAGGGCGTCCGTCCAAAATCCTCAACAACCCTCAATCCAAACTTCCAGGTCGACTAGGCCTAGAACTGGCATTCACATTACTGAGCCGGCCGACCTGCCCCCTTGCAGCTCCTACTTTCAAAAATCAGGCGGACGCTGGAGGAAAGAAAGATAAGGGAAAAAGACCCTTGGTGAGGCAGCTAGGGCTCCAAGGGAGGGAGCTCCGCCGAAGCAGTTGAATTGGACACAATGCTATCCTCTGAATTTAGGGTGGCTCCCCAAACTGCCGAGGGAGAGGCTAAGAACCCGAACGCCGATCAGGCAGCCAAGGAGCCCAATGCTAATAATTTTAAGGATTCGTACGCCTGTACGGTTAGTGACACTGCCTTGGCCTTTTTTCATTTGAGATTTGATTAGTTCAAAGAATTCCCCCGCCTAGGAGAAGGCTTCGAGATCATGGCGCACACCTGCTCTTAGTCAGTGGCCGCCTGGGAGAGCAAGCAGCAGCGGAAAAAATGTTTTAGCGTCTACCGTGCCGCCTTGGAAGTAGACCTTCGCTTCCCCCTTCATCCGTTCGTCCAGGCACTGCTGGACGAATACAACATTGCTATCTTCTAGCTGGTGCCGAACAGCTCGGTATATATTTTTGGCTATTTGGTGACGTGCCTTCGGCAAGGCTTCAACCCGGACGTTCTAGTTTTTTGTGAGATGCATTCAATGGTCCGCCTGGATGCGGGGATGGACGGCTAGTTCATCTTAAGCACCTAGAAAGAGTATATAATGGTTCTGAACCAGCCATCCAAGTGGCACGGATTCTACCGCATCAGAACTGACAATGAGGAATTCAACCTACATATGAATCGGTTTAATGCCGACCCAATTCAAATTGGTCGCGGTCAGCACCAACCCTCAAAGCCACCCGTCCGCCCTGACAACTACTTTCAGTTTGACTACTCCAAGGTTAAGAAGGTAGTCAGGGATGATAAAACGGTGACCGTGCCGTCCAGCTGGATACCTTTGGTCGATTGTCTTAAGAACCCGGTATTCATGTCGGCCTGTGGCCTATACCGAAACTACCCCCAAGGTGGAACATTGTGACTTAGTCGTTCGAATGCTTTTGACATTCTGAAAATATTCAAACGCTTTTTCTTCTTTTTCTTCTTCTGACGTAGCTCTTGAGATGGTGAATTCGGAACAGAAAGGGGAGAACGACATGTCCGAATAGGACTTGATGCAGTATAAACTCCGCCAGCAGCAGCACGAACAGGCCAAGGAGGTACTGATAGTTTTTTTTTTTTTTTTTGCCAATTTGTATGTTAAAAAGGGAGTCCCTCCCATTTTACTCGAATGCAGCTCTTCTTGCTGTAATGCCGAGTTGATATGTTGGGAAGGTGCTCCTATCCGATTTTACTCGAACACCACTATTTTGCTCGGGCGTCTATCTCACTTTGGTTTTGTTTAATTATCTTCAGGCGGCCACTCCGACTCCAAGGGCGAAGAGGAAGCGATCGGCCTTTGCTTCTAAGGACGATCATGCATCCAAAACTAGGAAGACAACAGCCTCAAAGGCTAAGTCTTCCACCAA